>NC_143256.1:84847837-86097837 GCF_984573655.1 Nuphar pumila | reverse complement strand
AGCTGATTTAGTTAATCGGTCAATAATAACCCAAATTGCATCGTGCTGTTTTCGAGTTTTTGGTAAACCCACTATGAAATCCATAGTAATTTCTTCCCATTTCCATTGTGGAATTTCAATTTGTTGCATCATTCCACCTGGCTTCTGATGTTCTGCCTTAACTTGTTGGCAAATCAAACACTTTGAAACATAATTTGCCACATCTCTCTTCATACCAGTCCACCAGTACTTTCTTTGCAAAACTTTGAACATCTTTGTACTTCCTGGGTGGATAGTATACTTGCTTTTATGGGCTTCTTCAAGGATTTCATTTCTCAATTCAGGGTTATTTGGTACCCATATTCGATCATTCATCAAAATACTCCCATCTTCTTTAAGTCGAAAAGAAACATCATCATCCTGTTGGGCTCGAGCTAAAAATTCTTCATGTTGAGAATCCTTACTTTGTTCAGAAATAATTCGGATGAGGATTTCTGGTCGAACAATTAAGTTTGATAATAAAATCCTTCCTGTATTAGTTGCAAAGGGTTTCCAATTAATGAAATCTTCAATAAGTTTCCATTCTTTGTCTATGAGACTTGCCAAAGTGTCTCTAGTTTTGCGACTAAGAGCATCAGCTACAATATTCGCCTTTCCAGGATGATAAGAATGTGTGAACTCATAGTCTTTAATAAATTCTAGCCAACGTCGTTGTCTCATATTCAATTCTTTCTGCGAGAACAAATATTTGAGGCTCTTGTGATCACTGAATACTTCAAATTGTTCTCCATATAAATAATGTCTCCAGATCTTTAGTGCAAAAACAACTGCCGCAAGTTCTAAGTCATGGGTTGGATAATTCTTCTCATGATTTTTCAACTGTCTTGATGCATAAGCAATAACTTTTCCGTGTTGCATCAATACACAACCTAGACCAGTACCAGAAGCATCTGCATATACCTCAAATCCACCATGTCCCGAGGGTAAAGTAAGCACTGGAGATGTAGTGAGCTTTTCTTTCAAAATTTGGAAACTTTCTTCACATTTAATGTCCCAATCAAATTTAACACCCTTCTTCAGAAGTCTAGTCAGTGGTGATGCTATACGGGAAAAATCTTGAATAAATCTTCGGTAGTATCCAGCAAGTCCAAGAAAACTTCGAATATCTGTAATATTCTTAGGTTGTTTCCATTCTAATACTGCTTCCACTTTAGCAGGATCTATTGAGATTCCATCTTTTGAAATTACATGACCCAAAAACATAACTTTTTCCAGCCAAAATTCGCACTTAGAAAATTTGGCATATAACTGATTTTTCCTCAAAGTATCCAAAATAATCCTTAAATGTTCCTGGTGTTGTTCCTTATTTTCAGAATAAATTAAAATATCATCAATAAAAATAATCACAAATGTATCTACAAACGGTCTAAACACACGGTTCATAAGATCCATAAAGGCTGCTGGTGCATTTGTAAGTCCAAAAGGCATGACAGTGAATTCATAGTGTCCATACCTTGTCCGAAAGGCTGTCTTAGAAATGTCTTCTTTCTTGATTCTAAGTTGATGATATCCAGATCTAAGATCAATCTTTGAAAATACCTTAGCCTTCTGTAATTGATCAAATAAATCTTCAATTCGTGGCAACGGATATTTATTCTTTATGGTAACTTGATTAAGAAGTCTGTAATCTATACATAATCTTAATGACCCATCTTTCTTCTTTACAAATAATACTGGTGCACCCCAGGGAGACATACTTGGTCTAATAAATCCCAGCTCCATTAATTCCAATAATTGTTTTTTTAATTCTGTGAGTTCTGCTGGAGCCATCCTATAAGGAGCTTTAGAAATTGGTGCAGTTCCTGGCATTAACTCAATACCGAATTCTATCTCTCTATGTGGAGGAAGTCCTGGTAATTCATCAGGAAAAACATCTGAAAATTCATGAACAATATCCAGACTTTCAAGAGAAATTTCTGCTGGTCTGGCAAGAGTAATGCTGACTAGAAAGGCTGTACATCCATTCCTCAAATATTTCTGGGCCTTTAAAGAAGAAATAACTCGATTTTTAGGAGTAGAATTGGATAATCTAAATTCTACCTTAGGAATACCTGGTTGAGAAAAAGTAACTTTTCCTTCCTGACAAAATATTCTTGCATGATGTTGATGTAGCCAATCCATACCCAATATAATATCAAAATCTGACATGTCTAATAGAATTGGGTCAGCAGGTAAATTCTGTCCTTCAATATATACTTCTAGATTCGGCAAGTATAACCCACAAAAAGATTTACATCCTACTGGGTTGACCACTTCCAGAGCACAGTTCAAAGACTTGATAGGCATATTAAGTAAAGTAGTAAACTTCTTGGAAATAAAAGAATGAGTTGAACCGCAATCAAATAGAGTAAAAGCAGCATGTCCAGCTATAGATAAAGTACCTTGAATCAGGTCACCCTTAGGTAGTTGATCAACATTGGCGGTATAAACGCGACCTGGTACTTTTTTATTCTGCGGTCGTTGTTGTTGTTGTTGTTGCTGCTGTTGTTGTTGTTGCTGGTACGGATACTGGGGTTGTTGCTGAGGGCGAGGTCTAATAAGGCCTCGAGCATGTTCATCCATTTCCTTTTTATAGCAGTCTTTAATGAAATGGCCAGACTTACCACAATATAAACAACCACCAGTTGTTCGGGGGCAGGGTTGTCCTGGATGGGATCGATAGCAATTCTGACACGATCTAGCTGGTAGTTGTGTAGCTGGTAATTGTGGTTGATTGACTTGAAACTGCTGTCGTGGCCTCTTTGCTGGAGGGATGAACCTTCTTCCTTCAAAATTTCTTTTAGGCCAACTCCTTTGGCCTCTGAATTGAGAAACCGTTCTGCCAGATTGATTCTTCTGTATTTCTTCCCAATCTTCTTGTATCAATGTAGCTATTTCCACCGCCTTGTCTAAAGTTTCTGGCCTACTAGTGAGGACTTTGGTTCGTAGAACTGGTTTCAATCCTCTAGTAAATTTCATTGCCCTCTCGTCTTCCGTATTATAGACATTTGGGCAATACTTCTCTAAATTTCTGAATTTAGTAATGTATTCAGATAAAGAGAGTCCTCCTTGTAGTAATTCAAGGAATTCCCTCATTTTACGGCTTCTTTCATGCTTGGGGAAATATGCAGCATAGAAAACTTCAACAAATTGCTCCCAAGTAACGGATCCATTGCTAAATTTAATTTCTAAGGTGGATGCCCACCATCTTTCTGCATCTCCTTTTAATCTGTATGCTGCATAGTTCACCTTACGATCTTCAGGTACGGTCAGAACACGAAAAATCTTTTCTATTTCTCGGATCCAAACCTCAGCAGCTTCTGGATCCATCTTTCCTGAAAATGTAGGTGGATCTAATTTGAGAAACTTCTCATAAGATACTTCATTATGGTTTTGATAGGATTTTGAAGATGTAGCTGAGTCTTGCCTATTCTGATTCTGATCTCTTATAACAGCTGCCAAATTATTTAATGTTTCCATAATGAATTCTTGTTGACCATTCTGCTCCTTGGGTTGCTTCTTTGATGTTTGACGAGGCATCCTTGATAAATAATGATCAGACTTAGATTAAAGTAGAAAGAACATTTATTCATATGAACATATATATACATCAAAACCCATATTTACAAGAATTTACATATTTAACAAAAGTAAACAAAAGATATCCTATGGAAGCTTGAGGAATTTTCCCAAATAATTTCTCTTGTTTCAAATCCGCTCTGGTGGATGAGAAGGCCCTGCAATATTTGGATCTATATTATAAACTTGTTTATCTGGATTTCCTAAATATAAGCTAAGGTCATCCGTAGGTTCCCTTGGGGTATATATAGGATCAGGAGGTTGGAGTGAAAATACAAAGTCCAAAGGAGTTAAAGTGGGTGCAGGAGCAGGTATTATGGTTGAGTCGGATGAAATGACAATAGGTTCCATTGGAGGAGGAGGAGCAAGAATATCCACACGGGATTGTTGATCTGGTAGGTTTTCAGCGGCTTGCTGTCTTTTAATGCAACCCGTCTTCACTTGGCATTCTTTTTCTATATGCCCAACTTCTCCACAAAATAAACATTCTTCCAATTCCAGTGGGCAAGGTTGTGATAAATGGGTCTGTAAACACCTATGACATTTTTCTAAGTTTTCTTTTTCTTTTGTGAGACTTAGAACTTGATTTTCTAAATTATCCACCAGCCGTTTTTGTACTGTCTGTGATTCTTCTAGCTTTTGAACATCCTTGACAAGTTCTTTAATGATATTGACCAGATCTTGAGGAGTCATCTATAAGAAGAATAATGATTTAACAATAATAATAAAATAAAAATCTAAAGTACATACTTACAGTGTAATGTATGAACAAGGTGGATCTCGAACCAGATTTCCCAAAACTCTGCTCTGATACCAACTGTAACGCCCCGGGGTTTTAAAACCTTTAAAAATGCAGATTTTTTTTTTTTTTTTTTAAACAGCGGAAATAATTTTTTGATTTTCGGTTTCCTAAACCTCAGGCACGTCACATTCCAATTAACAACAAAAACAACAATAATTTATATCAACATTATATACATAGTCTTTTCACAAGGTTCAAAAATGAAAACATTTAGGATTAAATTTAAAATAAATCCTAAATTAATCTCAGGATCTTGGGAATCTGGATTCTTCGATGCCACACTTGTCCAACATCCATTGTAATATTTCCTATTCCATATTTGAACCTGAAATCCCCATAAAACAGGGTTAGACTTATGATAGCCAAGTAAGTCATTAATCAAAACCATACAATTCAAATATTAAGCATGATTTCAATAATTTACAAATCAAAATGCATTTATTCAAGAACAATTATGCAAAATAAGGCAATTAAAAACAATTTAAAATAATGCATAATCTCAGATCAAATTCTGTGAAAGAAAGAGGTCATTGTTTCGATATTAACGCCCTCCTGGTACGGTGGAGAGTACTCCGATCTCAAACTAAGTATTCCGGGGGTATATTATTCTATTGTGGATTACCCGGATACCTGAGTGAAACGGGCTCCCATGCGAGCGGTCAACGACCGGGAAGATTCTCAGCAATGGCGAGCAAACAAGGAGAGTTGGATGCATCCACTGGCATGCGGCAGCCTTGAGACCCGTTGTCTCGACCTCCTCAACCCGAGTGACAGGAGGTCCAGGGAATCTATCGCTCCCAACAATTATCATCTTCACAATGTCACTCCTGGTTGTACCACTACCCCTTCCAGGGTAGGCTAAACCTAGATGGGCTTGAAGGATTCTTTTATAGGACTTTTCATCTTTTCAAAAAAACTAGGCTCAATAGCCAAATCATTCCTTTCAAATAAACACGGTTCATATGTATCCAGCCCATCCAGAATTTTGCTCTATCATAACGAGCATTCGCCTGTGAAGGCGAGAATTAAGTTTGTGTAGACATGACTCATGCAGCAATAAAATCTTTCAAAAATCAACATGCTATACAAAATTCTTCTATTTATCAATATCATCAATGTCTTAACCATAGTATTCGATTTAAAATCATAAGATTTGAAATTGAAATATGCAGATATTGAAATATGCATTTGATCATAAATCAAATTTAGATAATCATGCATGAATCAAAAACATGAATCAAAAGCATGTCTAATATAAAATTATAAGATTTTGATAGAATAACTTACTTGGATTTCGATAGGATAAAGCGCTCGTGCTTTGATTTAATCTGATAGAATTCATTATATTAGTTAATATTTTTATATCAAATTTTGAGTAGTATTTGCCCTATGATTTAAAGAAGTATCTTTTGAAGAAATTATTAAAAATCTAAAAAAATTTATTTGTAATTGACTTTAAAACTTTTATAAGAATTTTCACAGAGTTTCCTCTGTAATAACTCAAATGTTCGAAAAAAGGTTTGAACTTGAATTCGAGTTGTAAGAATTCGAACATGACTTTGCGTCACAAATATTTTTATAAAGGTTTTTCAAAAATTTTGATTTAAATATTTAAAAGGATTTTTGAAAAATTTTAACAAAATTTCTTTTATAAAAATCAAATTTTTTTCTGAAATAATTATAAAAATTTTGATATATCTTCTACTAAAAATTTCTAAACTATCTGAAAAGCTTTTGCCAAAATTCTGATTAAAATAATTAATCTTTAGAAATTATTTAAAAATTTGGTCAGAATTACTGCTATACTAATTCTACTTTTTTCAAAAATCTTTAAATCATTTTGACAGAACTCCTGCTATAAAAACTTAATTTTTCAAAAGTCTTTTATAAAATTTTGCCAGAACTACTGCTAAAGTAGTTTGGAATACTTAAAAATATTTAGAAAAATTTGAACAGAACTTCCCTTGCGTAGAGGCTGGGTTGGATTAAATTTTGACAAAATTGTCAAAATTTAAATCCACACAAAGTAGAATTGGGGTTTAGAAGGAGAATTTGAATTCAGAAGATGGTTCTTGAATACTAACCTTGTTTAGTTGATTTGAGCAGCGCTTCCGCTATCCAAATCTGACTTTTCTGCTAAGTTTAGCAGAACTCCTGCAGGTAGTGCTTCTGAGGCTGTTTCTGATCTGACGGAGCTTCTTGCAGAAGAACAGACTTTGCTAAAAGAAAGAGGAAAAGGGCTAGAAGAGGTTTCTCAGAAAAAATCTGAGATTCTACGGAGGTTTTGGTTTAAAAGTTAGAGAGAAAAAATCAAAGGTAGAGAGAGAAAGTAGGAGAGAGAGAGCTTAGAGAGAGAAGGGAGGGTTTTGAACTTGAGTAGAGAGAGAGGGGGTGAGGGGTATTTATAGGAGAGAGAAGGGAGGTCGCCCCCCCCTTGTGGGGCCCACTTTGGTGACATTTGTCACCAAAGTAATTAAAAAATTAATTTTTGAATGACACTTGTCATTCTTCTGACAAGTGTCAAAGAGAGAGAGAGGCTTAGTGTCACCTCCTCACTGAGGAGTGACACTTGTCCTCCCATGGTTTTGGAAAACCATGGCCTGTCCATGGTTTTGGGCCAGTGGTTTTTCTAAAACCATGGTCTGAGATTAAAATATTATAAATTAATATATTTTATTCAATTTGCTACTTTTTAATACCCAAGTTAACCTTGGCTCAATTCCATCTTTCAGAAATGCCATAGGAGATTTAGAATTACTTGAGTGTCCTTCTGTAGTTCAATAAATTACATAGTCTGCCATTGAAAATGGTAAATTACCATTTTCGTCCCTGACAATTTTATTAATTCCCTGAAAATATCCTAAAAGAAAGATTACTATTTTGACCTTATATAGTTGGGTATTTTACCGAAAAATGCCACTGAATTGGCAAATTACTAAGCTACCCTTTGACAATTTGATTAATGACTAGAATGTCCCTGAATTCTGATTTTTGAACAAGCCTCAACAAAATTTTATCAGGATTTTAAATATATATTCAGATCTTTACTTTGAACAATACTAACCATAAAAATAAGGGTTTTAACACTATAATTCACATTCAGAATAAATAAAAATTAAAACTTGAATTTTCTTCAGAATTTATAAATCATTAAAAATTTTGGGTATTACAGATAGTGACAATCATGTAAAGACATTGTGAAATGTAAGTAAAGTGGTATGTAAGAGGTAAAAAAAAAAGTATATGGATGTAAGGATACTAATTTACTTGTGGTGATTAGTGCAAATATACAGCAGTGAGGTATTGCTATGAAGAAAATGATATAGCAGATAGGTATACAGGAAAAAATGTTAAAGTACCTCTGCGATCAGGATAATTCCTTTTGAATATAGGCTGTGTTTGTTGCTACAACTATAGAAATGATCCCATGGTTTAGGATAATCCCATTGGCAGGTGGTATAGGTTGTACTTACTATTGCTCTTGTAGTATCAAGATTAGAAGATTACCTGAGATATCAGTAAAGCCATCTGAGGATTGAGAGGATCGGCTGCCAAAACCTGAGAGAATTGATCTGGATATGTTATATTATTGTGACAATATCTATGACCCATATGACCTAGAACTTGGCTCACCAACTGGAACTCGAGCTAACACATCTTCACTAGCTGAAGACTGATGATTTTCACCATTAAGAAGATCCATGTTGGGATTAATTTTGGAGGGGAACTGGGATAATCTTGAGAAAGTCCCCGGTAATTTAGGAAGCTATAGTTGATGTAAAGTGGAGTGATGGTGTTGTAGGTGATGCGCACCAGCCGTGCACAGGATGGAAGATACCAAAGACAAAAGGGAGGTGACTAATGTTACTTGCAGGTGAAATGTGGAATGTAAGATAGTGGTGATGCTTAAAACTGTTATGTCATGAAACCACAAGACACCACTATGTTGTTAAGAAAATACAGCAAAACAGCCCTAACGCTGACCAAACCAGCAAAGTGAGAAGATAAGGCTGGCTACATACAGGGTCTGGAATGACGGCTCTTGCAGTGGCAAGGACTGTAGATGTTAATGATAATGGTCAACTCTTGGGTTTGTATTTGGGAGACAAAAAAAAATGAGATATTATGATGGAAAGCAGAAGATCACAATCAAGCTAAAAAAAAAAAAGGGTGTTATATAGACATCAATCATACAGATGATTGGACTCCCATATAATAAATAGAGTTTGAATGCAATAACATATTTATGTGATATAGCATATTTTATGTAGGGAAAATCACATTCAGTTGGCATTCCCCGGATGCACTCCATGATACATGTATACTATGCAGAATGCTATTGTAGCAGGTAAAGCAAAGGCTAAGAGGGGATACTATAGAGTACAAAAAAAAATGATATATGGAGGAATGCTTGTGAAGGGGGGGGCTGTGTAGAGTAAGTGGAAATGCTGCTATACATAATATGAATGTAATGAAACACAGGACAATAGTTGAACAACATGCTAGCAATACAAAAGGAAAATATCTTCTATAGCTTTAAAAGGAATGCATACGAGAATGAGAGCAATTACATGATAATTACCTGTGAAGACAAGTGGATGTATCAATGGAATCATGACACTGAAAACCCATATACAGGAACAAATTAAAAACTAGATCAAGAGAAAAAAAAAAAAAATAACTTCAGCGTGTGTTCAAGAACGACTCAGGGGTCGATAATTACCTTTTCCTAAATTCCTAAGTGTATGAGAGCAAAACCACTTACTCTGTGAATGAAACACACATTCCCTTTGGGTTATCAATGCCATGGCCAATCTATAGCCTAAACATTAACTGTATACCTTCCAGATTTGCAAAGTACGAATCTCACGACCATTTACAATTCAATTATCTTCTGGAGACTGAAATCACCTGTCCTTATCTTATCTAAAAGAAAAATTAACAAAGGGGGGAAAGCCAACGATGCATGGGTGTTGGTGAAAATATGGTTCTGATAGTATATAATGCACAGAGTAATGGCTTCATCAGTGGATTATAACACAAACAGGTGAACAAATCCCCTACATATGACAAGGTAGGTTCAACATTGGGACTATTGCCGATAAATATATAGAAAACTTCTTAAATGGAGCAGCATTGGCTACATGAGAATATTATGCAAACTACGATGGGATATAAAAGTATTGGTGAATATTTTTTGAAGGAAAAGAACGTAAATGAACCATATAACGCGGAGTTTGATGAAGAGGATATGAGGATTGAATGAGAATTCAGAAGACACTGCTAATTAAGCTAAATCGAGGCATCTATTGAAGCTTGACCGCAGCCCTAATATCACTGGTCTTGAGTGATGCAGAGATCACCACCAGTAAAAGGGGAAGAGGGAGTGTGATGCGCATGAAATGCAGAACTCCTTAGAAATGGCAGAACATCATTAACAAAAATGCTAGAGATGACATAATTTGCAAGAGAAATTAGAAAGTATGCACAATGACGATAAAAAAAAATCGAGATGCAGAGCATCTTGCATTAAAGCAGAAGAATAAATGCATAAGATGAATATTAGGATGAATGAAATGCTACGAACAGAAGCCAATGGAATGTACTACTGAAATAAGAAAATTCAAAACATATAATCGGAGAAAGTGGAAAAAGAAAGTAATAAAAAAAATAAATACAAATCTAAGGTGATGTTGGAACAATTCCATTCTGTTGTTGTTGCACGGGATTGTGTTAAAATTGCTACCAGCAGCCCAGCACAATCCATGATGCGTTAAAGGAGTAAAGACGAGAAGTAAATAAAAATAAAAAAAAGAAGAAATCAGGAGGAGATTAGAAAACAAAAAGAGAAAAGAGAAGAAACTCTTACCTTGATCTTGCAGAATATCTTGGAGATGGAGAGAGCTTTCGTTTTGCTTTTCTTCTGAAAATCTTTTCCAAAGAAGAGAGAAGGAGAGGAAATTGGAGGGATTCGGGAATGATCAGTGGAGATGTAGGAGACGGATCAGAAGGTAATGGGCGAACCAGGACGGGTGAAGACGGATCAGAGGATGCACAGTGGAGAGGGGGAGGAGGGCGATCTCTCAGAGGGAAGAAGGTTCATGAAGGAGGAAGGAGGAAGGGAGGGGATCAGATCGTGGAGGGGA
The DNA here is from genome assembly GCF_984573655.1 of Nuphar pumila. Lineage (NCBI taxonomy): Eukaryota > Viridiplantae > Streptophyta > Magnoliopsida > Nymphaeales > Nymphaeaceae > Nuphar > Nuphar pumila. The sequence continues at coordinate 86,087,292 of NC_143256.1, read as the reverse complement.
GGCGAATGGTAGATAGGCAGGGGATCGATAGGCAAGGGATGGATAAAATGGATGAGAAATCGGGGAGATGCGCCTTCTATTTTATAACAGGAGGCCGTTGGGTTTCTTTCAAAGGAGGTCCCCCTTAAATTTGATTTTTTCAAAAAGCTGGCCTTTCATGTTTTCAAATTTTCAAAACAGGGGTTCTCTCGCCCTCTTTTTCAAAAAGGGTGTTTAAAAGCTAGTTTTTTCGAGTTTATTTTTTTATTTTTGAATTTTTTATTCTTTTTCTTTGCATTTTCTATAAAATTTTGAAAACTAAAGGGTTTTTAAATTAATTTGGCAAAAATTTATAAATATTTATCAAAGAAGTATTTTCTGAGAATTTGGGTTTATCTTTTGGGGAAATTTCTTCAGCAAATGGGTTCGAACCCGAGTTTTAAGAAAATATTCGAGTTTTAAACCTCGAATCGAGAAATACACTTGATGGATCCAAACGGATGTTGGATGGATTGTCTGATCCTTTCAAAAGGTTATTTTGGTAATTTTAAAAATTTGATTTAAAAAATTGGGACAATGAATATCAGGTTTGGATCTTTTATCTGGATCCTGATCCGAAATTGATTCAGATATACAAAATGAATTTTAATTTCAGAAAACTTGAGAAATAAAATGGGATTTATATTTAAAAGTGACTCAATTGCTCAGAAAATGTAATCAGGGGTGTAAACACCCCAAATTTTCACTCACCTCCCCAACATTTCCACCAAGCATCAACATCCAGCCTCTGAAATCGCTGGAGGGCAAAATGGTCATTTTCTGAGCTCGGACCTTGCAAAAGTCCAAATTTCATCTGCAACTCTCAAAATTTCTCTAATTTTAGCTCAGATGTTCAAAATTTTACTCCTGACAGGAGACAGACATCTCCAAGTCTTGATTCAAGATTGCATTTCATAAGACATGACATTGCATATCATTGCATGAGCATTTCAAATCACTGCACTGCACAGCATGTCATTTCGAGGTCCAGAACTCTTGATTTCAAAATTTTCAATCCAGATTAGAATTTCAACTCTTTTCAAAATTGATTTCAAAACCCTGGGTCTTCAAAATTATCAATTTTTCCCATTTTACCCCCAGGACTCTGAATTCCAAAATATTTCCTCAGGAAAACCATCTGGATAGTTTTCAATATGGATTTCAGTCACTTCACCTCAGATTTTGCCCTTTTTGACAATTTCAAATATCTTTCTTTTACAAAATCGCCCTACAAGGGCCAACTCTTTCCAAAATTCCTGTTTTGCCCATTAGTCCAGATTTTATGAAAATTCCAAAAAGAAGTTGTGGTTTTATCCTTATTTCAATAAAGAAGCAATGTGGGACCCACACTGAGGTGGTGTCACACAAGCTTTCCTTTTGAAAATTTGAATTTTGAAAAACCCAAAAATATAGGAGCCTTGTCCCCTGGATTGGTGCCACTTGTCCTTTCTCTCTCCTCCCATTTACATGCCATGTGTCAGCATAGGGTTCACCTAGAGTTGGTGCCACATGTCACGTTCCCTCTTCTGCCAAGTGTCAGTGTGGGGCTACCTTCAGAAGCCGCCACATGTCATCCCCTTTATCTGCCATGTGTCACCCTATCCATCCTGCGCCATGTGTCATTTCAAAGACTACCAGGAGATGCCAAGTGTCATAGGTTGTCCTGTCTAGAAAAAGTGGAGTTTGTCTCCTCTGAGGTGACGCCATCTAGAGTGTCTCCTGCAGGGGACAGGTGTCAACCCCTCCTTCCTTCTGGAAAAGTAGCCTGACACATGTCTCTTCCTACTTTTCTCAGAAAAGTAGGAGACATGTGTCACTCCTAAATTCCTACAGAAAAGGTAGGCTTGTCTCCTCTGAGGTGGCGCCATCTGGAGTGTCTCCTGCAGAGGACACGTGTCAAGCTCTCATTTCCTCAGAAAAAGCAAGTGCCATGTGTCATTTTCTGCTTTCTTCAGAAAAAGTAGAGGACACATGTCTTCTCCCTACCTCTTTCAGAAAAGTAGGAGACACATGTCACTCTTGGCCTTCTTCAGAAAAAGCAAACCATTTAAAATTCAAACAAGGCACTAGGTGGCAAAAATCCGGAGCTCTGATTTTTCCAGATGGCCTATGAGGGCGCCACATGTCCCTTCCCTCCTTCTCATCCCTCTGCCACGTGTCATCTTCTACTTCTTTAAGGAAAAGAAGGTGACACATGTCTCATTCTCATTCCTTCAGAAAAAGTAGAGGACACATGTCCTCTCCCTACTTTTTTTAGAAAAGTAGGAGACACATGTCACTGCCCTCTTTTTCCTCCCTCTTGCCACATGGCATTGTAGGAGCCACCCTGAGGTGGCGCCACATGTCCATCCTCCATTCCTCCAGGGCCAACCTCCATTTGAATTTCAAACTTCCCCCTGAGGTGGCGCCATTTGAGAAAGCCTCTCCAGACATCTGACACTTGTCCGCCACATGTCCAGATCTCCTTTCTCCAGAAAAGGTAGAATTCAAATTCTTCTGAGGTGGCGTCTTCTGAGCCCACTGCTCTGACCTTCTGACATGTGTCAAACACCTTTTGAGGTGGCACCATTCCAGGACTCCACTTGGCTCCATTTTTATTTTTATTTTATTTTTAATAAAGGTAGCCCACCATGAGGTGGCGCCACCTGAGGACTCCCTACAAAAGGTGAGTTTGAATTTCAAATTCCAAGAGAGCACCCTCTGAGGTGGCGCCTTCTGGGAGTTCCCTGCAGAGAGAATCAAGCAAACTTTTGAAAAATTCCAAATTCCCCCTGCTGAGGTGTCTCACCCACAAAAATTTCCATTTTTATTTTCTCAAAAAAATCAAAATAGCCTTTTGAGGTGGCGCCACCTGAGGGCTCCCTGCAGAAGACAAATTCGAATTTCAAACCCCTCAGATGACACCCCCTGAGATGGCGCCACATGGAGGGCTCAGATCCAGCCTGTTTGAAATTCAAATTTTTTTCAGAAAATCTATAAAAACAAGGCTCCATGTCCAGCATGGGAGATCATTTTTTTGCTCTGGTGAACTTGGGAAATCCGACCTAGCCTTCCTAGAATCAGATTTTGAACCTTGGAAATCGTGCCCCCTTTGGCGCACTGAAGAAGGTGGAGTAGAGCTCGTGCTGTGGCCAGTCCAATTCCAACGGAGCTCGATTTTGATTTTTTAAGATTTTTCTGATTTTTTTTATGACTGACAAAAATCCGAGAGTCCGGGACACGTGTCAGAGCCTAATTTGGGCCTCTGAGATCTTGGATCGACTTAGGACTATGGTTTCTCTTTGTGTGTTTCTCAAAATCCGAAACTGTAAAAAGTAAAAGTGGTGTCCGAGATGTCCTCTGTTTGCATCTAAAAGCCTGTAATTTTTAGAACAGTGTTGACCCCTGCTTCGGATTTTTCTTGTCAGCCCCCTGTTTTGCTACATTGGCCTGTTCTGTTAGTTTAGGCAGAAATAGTCATATTTTTATTTGTGTTTCCGTTGATCAAATGCCAAAGTCATAAACATGAAAGTTGTTCATGTAGGTGTCGTGCATAGCTCTGATTAATTGCATAAATTTCCATGGCTGTTTGATATTTTTTTAGCATTTTACATCAGATTAGTGTGATTTTTACCTCTGTCTGAACTAAATCCCTGTTATTGAACTCACCATGGCTCAAATCCCGAGGCTGTAAAAACCAAAAATGTTCCATTTCGGGTCTTTTAGCAGTCTGCAAAATATCAGAAGTTTCCATGGTGTAAATCTTGCATTATCATATTAGGCATTGCATTTGGTTCGGATCCATAGGCAAAATCCATCATTTTAGGACTTTCTTTGAATTTTGGCATTTAAATCGTATCATTTCATGATTTTTAGCATTCTAGGCTGTTTATCAGAGTGTTTAGATGCTTCATACCGAATTTGGTGCAATTTGGAATCCATTTGAGGTTCGGATCATCCATAATACCAAAACAGGGTCCCGCAGGACCCAGATCCAAGCGAAAAATAAGCGAAAATCGCTATTTTTGATAAATTGCAAAATACCAAATTCTGATTTTACAGTCCTAATGTGTTTAGAAGCATGTCATATTGCATTTCATCATCATTTGATTCAATTTGAATTTCAAAATCTCAATTTTACCAAGTTTTCCTTCAAAAAACCCTGATTTTAAAGATGTAACTTTAATTTTAGGGGTATTTTGGTCATTTTAACCTCAATTTCGAATTTCAAATTGTTTTCACTGAATTTCTTGCATTTTCATCATTTCAAATATCAAGGAAGCATGAGAATAGGGTTTATATCCAATTAAATCCAATAAATTCATAATATTATTGGGAAATCTTGGAAAAACCCACATATTTGAGCTAACCTTATTTCAAGCTTGGCAGGGACATTCCAAAGAAGGAGCTGAAGTCTGCAAATTTTTTTTATTTCCTTTATTTAGTGATGTAATAATGTAAATTTTGGAATAAGAGATTTAATTTCCTGCTTAGACTAGGATGCATATCATATAGTTTGAATTTATGCAAATATCCTACTTATGTGATGCATACATCTTATTTCAAAAGCACTATGGATGTTCACGAATGGCACGTGCACCAACTCTTAGGGAGTTGATGGACTCGGTGGGATCCATATTTACGGCCCTAGTCGGAATACGGACGAGACCCAGATCCATCATCTTTCTACTAGTCACATTGAGCCTACACTCTTAGGCTATCTTGAAAATGCACATCATATTTCCAATGTTTTCAAAATCTTATGCATTAAATCAATTAAACTCGGAACATATTCATGGCCACAGTCAGGATATGTGAAGGATTTACATTGACTTAATACACATTTTTCCAACAAAGTTCTTGGAAAATCTTCCAAAATGCTCTCATTCACTCATATCATTTGCATCATGAAATCATTGGTTTTCCCATGACTTTCTTAAGAAAACTTCATTCTCAAGAAATCGATTTCTCAAGAAACTCTAAGGATTTTTCAAAATCGGTTTTCCAAAGACAAGTTTCTCTACAGTTTTCCCTGGAAAATGATATTTTCTTAAGAGATTCAAAAGAGTTTCCCAATCTTTCTCCAAGATCCAAAATCGATTTCCAAGTATTTCAAAAGGTAAAATTCCCAGGATTTCGATTCCCCAAGTTTTGAATTTCCTTCTCCAATGAATTTTCCTATAAATCTTCCATCATCTTCCTAAGAAAACTCTCAAAGTTCAAGTTTTCCTAAGAAGTGTTTCCCTTTTCAAAAGGTTCATCTTTTCTCAAGAATCACTTCCATTTTCCCAGGATTTTCAACCATTCATGATTTTCCCACAACTTCATGAACTTTCCCGTGACTTCAAAAACCCTTTTTTTCACATGAGTTTTCCTGAGAAATTGACTTTCATCTTTTTCCTAAGAGAATCTTTTCAACTCCAAATATTTTCCAAGCATACATCATGTTTTTCCAAGCTGCATTTTCCAAAATCTCACAGCACATGCCTGAATTCTCTGTGCATTTAGGATAGAACATAACTTTGATAATTTCGCTAAGTCAAGCACAATTTTGGTCCTTGGTTCGATTACCCCTGTTAAAGGCGGCAGGAACGGTCGAACCTCGTACCGACAGGTCGAGCCCCATCCCATGGATTTTCCCGCAATTTTCAAAAACGGAGGCGAGTATTTCAAAATAATTTCCAAAGTCCGGTCAAAGTTTGAATCGCGAAAGCGTTTCTCTCTTTTTCTCTTCCGCAAGGAAGGGGAAGACGGGGGAAAAATTTCGCGACGAGAACAGGTTTGGCGACCGAGATGGGACCTGTCCTTGTCTGACCTAAATTATGCTTGACTTAGTTCAATTATCAAAATTGTGTTCACAAAATGTCAGCTCTTTACTTTTGATATCATGCGAACCTAGGAGCCTAGATTCTGACCTAGCTGACATTGAATGCATATAGCTTAAGCATGGTTTGGTAGGACCATATTGAGGAGATATTTTCATGCTCACATAGACTTAGGTCTAAATACAACTCTCCTCAATTTAGGATCTGAATGCTAACAATGTGTGCTTCTTCAAAGATTTTCAAAATCTATCTCTCTAGGACTTAGAGCCTTCTATTTCTTGCATGTGATCATTTTTTCAAAACTCCCTTACCTATCTTTACCCGGTCTTCACGTTGCTGGGCTCTCTTCCAGAACCATAGTTCGGAACAGAGCCTCACAACTGGGCCAACTATTTGGGTTAACACCCCCCTACTACGTACCGCGGGCCACAGTCCGAAGTATATCGGTAGGCGCTCAAGGATGTTGGAAAACCTTACCTTAGAACCGGAGTGAAAATTCTATGCCACGTACCTCGGATTTCGATTCGAGTATATCGGCATAACTGAATTGGACAAAGATGATCTGAACTTAGAGTTAGGATTAAGGTCCTACAGCTGTTTTCAAAATGATGCATCTAGAGTCAGCTTTTTAGGGAGTGCTGAATGTGCATAAATGTTTATGCAGGATGTGAGTTTGTATGCTACTTTTATTTCTCTCATATTTTTTCAAAAATATCTTTCCAAATATCCATATTCTCATATTTTCCTTTATTTTCTAAAACCCTGGATGGTTTTTCCCAAATATCCCTTTTCTTCCAAAACTCCAGGTGATTTTTCATTCTCCCTTTCTACTGGATCTCGAATTTCCAGCTGCATTTTTATCCTGCCTGCAATTTTTCAAAATCATATGTTTTCTCTCATTGGATTTTCGATCCTGTTGTTTACTTGCAAAATTCTTCACCGCATTTTCCTCATGCATACCTTGATTATTGTGGTAGAAATTGTTTACCCACTTGCCTTCTTCTTACTTTAAATCTGTTTCCGGATTGTTTTTCCAAGAGGTATCTCTTTCCTTCAAAATGGTATTTTCCTCGTGGTTGACGACCTCGCCTAGGTAACAAGGCACATTTTCCGTTGTTCATTTCTCTTACAAAGAATGACAACATAATTGTCGTGACTCCAACGACGACTCCATCCCTAGTAATGGGATATTCTTCCAATTGTCCACCATATAATTTTCTTCCCAATCCAAAAATTTCCTCAGAGTCTAATCAAGACCTTATCCTGCAGAGAGCCTTCGCAACATTTGATGGTTCAGACAAGGTCAGGGAAGAAGACCGCACCAATTCAGCATATCAGTTACTCATCAACATCAGAAGGAGAGATGAATTCGCCAAGGTCAGACAAAGACCAAGAGCAGCCAGAAGATGACAGTATCGACCCTTAGATGTACGCAATGTTTCAGAAGATGATGAAGAGGATGATGAGTGAGCAGGCTGGCACCAGCTCAGACAAAAATCCATTCAGTCAGAAAATTAGGGATCGTGTGGCCAAGAGGTCAACCAAGTCCTCTGAGGAGAATGTTCAAGATACTTCAGACGAAGATGATACCGATAAAGAATATGAGGTGCCTCCGGCATTTCATAAATGTGGCCAAAGGAGGAGTCACAAATCAAAAAGTCAGGTCGCAGAAGAGCCCCTGCAAGCACAATTCAGGGAAATGGCCAGAGTGGTCAAGGATCTGCAAGCCCGCGACAAGGGCAATAAAGTCTTCACCAGCGAGGACTTCTACGACGGTTTAGAAGGGGATGATGATCTGGAGAATCTTCCCCGAAAATTCATCAAGTTCGATGGTTCTGGCGACCCAAAAGCCCATCTCGCCATGTTCTTCGCTGAATGCTCTAGGTTCAAGAGAGACAACAGAGCATTGTTCTTATGCTTTCCCCGCAGCCTGGAAGGAGTCGCAGCCAAATGGTACGCGGAACATGTCAATCCTATAGAACTGAAAGAGTTCGACAAAGTCGTGAATTTATTCGTTGAACGATTCTTGTTCAATACTGAAGCGCCCCCAACATTGAGCCATCTCTGCAACCTAAGGCAGAATGAAAATGAAAAGGCAAGGGACTTCATTCGCAGATGGAGAGAGACCTGCAACAAAATGAGGGATCCTATATCAGAAAGACATGCTTTATCATTGATCCTCAATAATTTTTTGCAACCTCTGAGAGGATTAATTTCTACCTCACCATCCAAATCTTTCGTTGAACTCATTGAACGAGCAGAATGGCTCGAGTTGAGTGTGGAGAATGGAGTCTATGAAGGCTTCACATTTTCCAAGAATAACTGTCAAGGTGAACAAAAGAAGAAGGCTCACTTCACTTTTGCGGCCAAATCTTTCAATAATAGCAAAGGCAACAAGAATGATCATAGTTTAGAGAGAATCAAAAAGCAAAAGGGGAAGGACATCAACAGTGATAAACCTCTCCAATCCAGCCCTCAACATCAAAAGAAAGATCAGGAAAAATCAAAGCGCAAGGACTGGAGAACTGATCGAGAATTCACCCCTCTGGATCAGACACTCGAGAGTATCCTCGAGTATATGCTTGAGAAAGACCTTGTCCGGTTGCCTAAAGCTGCTGATCCTCCAGCAATTATGGGCAGATTCAAAGAACAATTTTGCAAGTTTCATCGAGCAGTAGGGCATGATACAGAAAACTGCTTCGTCCTTAAGAACATTGTTTAAGACTGCATTGACAAGAAGCTCCTCGTTGAAGATGAAAAGGAAGACTAGTCATCCTGACAAAGATTTTTTCTACAATCATTCAAGAAGATGACAATGCCAACAATTTCCCATTTCCCATCTTTCCTTTTCAAAAGAATAATGTAATCCCATTCTCTTTCCTTGATTTTAAAGCATCAATAAAGTCATCAAATTTTTTTTTCAATAGCTTGGTGTCGTCTTATTTACTTCCTCTTCCTTTTCATAATGTCTCTCTTGTGAGGAATGATCTTGAGGACATCTATCAGTCAAGAAACTTGTCGCCTTATTCATCAATTGTCCTTCTTCTATTCAAAACTTTCTCCCTAGTTACACTGGGGCATTTTTTTGAAAAATTTATCTTTACCTCAAAACATCCTGTATGCAGGCAGGATAAACCATTCTCTCATTTTGCATATATATGCACTCATTTGCATTCATTTGCACTTCATTAGCATTTCATGTGCATGTGCATTGCATTTGCATTGACTATGCACCCAATTCCATTCCCCTTCAGGTTAAGGGATAAACCTGAATCATTTTCCATAACTCTTCAATTTCGACCCTCGGGTCATCCAATTCTTCAATTTCGACCTCCGGGTCACCCAATTCCCAATTTTAAAATCACCAAAATTCTCAATTTCGATCGCCAGGTCATCCAATTTTCATTCCCCGTTCAGGATAAGGGGATAATCCTGAAACCATTCATAGAAGCGATTCAACTCTCTATAATGGTCCTTGTTCTTCATTGAACTGATAGTGTTCCAAACGAACTGATAGTCGTTCTTCATTGAACTGATAGTGTTCCTAACGAACTGATAGTGTTCCAAGCGAACTGATAGTAGTTCCAAACGAACTGATAGTCGTTCTTCACTGAACTGATAGTGTTCCAAGCGAACTGATAGTCGTTCCAAGCGAACTGATAGTCGTTCCAAGCGAACTGATAGTCGTTCCAAACGAACTGATAGTCGTTCTTCATTGAACTGATAGTGTTCCAAGTGAACTGATAGTCGTTCTTCATCGAACTGATAGTGTTCCAAGTGAACTGATAGTTGTTCTTCATCGAACTGATAGTGTTCTAACCAAACTGATAGTGTTCCAAGTGAACTGATAGTCGTTCTTCATCGAACTGATAGTGTTCCAAGTGAACTGATAGTCGTTCTTCATCGAACTGATAGTGTTCAAAGTGAACTGATAGTCGTTCTTTATCGAACTGATAGTGTTCCAAGTGAACTGATAGTCGTTCTTCATCGAACTGATAGTGTTCCAAGTGAACTGATAGTCGTTCTTCATCGAACTGATAGTGTTCCAAGTGAACTGATAGTCGTTCTTCATCGAACTGATAGTGTTTCAAGTGAACTGATAGTCGTTCTTCATTGAACTTATAGTATTCCAAGCAAACTGATAGTCGTTCTTCATTGAACTGATAGTGTTCCAAGTGAACTGATAGTCGTTCTTCATTGAACTGATAGTATTCCAAGTGAACTGATAGTCATTCTTCATTGAACTGATATTGTTCCCAGTGAACTGATAGTCGTTCTTCATTGAACTGATAGTATTCCAAGCGAACTGATAGTCGTTCTTCATCGAACTGATAGTGTTCCAAGTAAACTAACAGTCGTTCTTCATCGAACTGATAGTGTTTCAAGTGAACTGATAGTCGTTTTTCATTGAACTGATAGTATTCCAAGTGAACTGATAAGCGTTTTTCATTGAACTGATAATATTCCAAGCGAACTGATGGTTGTTCTTAATTGAATTGATATTATTCCCACCGATGGGCGTTCTTAATTGAACTAATATTGTTTCCAGCGAACCGATGGTCGTTCTTAATTGAACTGATATTGTTCCCAGTGAACTGATAGTCACCTCCTTTGAGGAAAAGAGAGGAGAATTTTCGTCACGGATGCGTTAAGCTGGACCTCATGTGCTCTCTTTCATCAAGGATTTCAAGAAAATTTTGTCAATTTGTCAATCAATTGTTGATTTCAAAATTTTATTGCATAAATCTTTACCTCAGTTTACCTTCAGCATTACTTTCAAAAGAGTGAAGCTTTTGCGAAAAGAGATTCAATCTTCAAATTCGTTCTATTTGACCAACCAAAAGGATGAAGGATAAATCCTCGATATGGCCAGAAAAGAAGATTCAATGTTATTGAAAAGCCGTAGATGATCGATATTGATCACAGTCAATGGCGCATCTTTAAGGTTTATTCTTGTAAAGACAAGGCAGTGGAAATATCCTGAGCGCTAGAAAAGAGAGCGTTTACCCAAGCCTTGTCTCCTCAGAATCACCTAAGCTGCAATTAAGTATCCGCAAAAGGGATCTCTCACCTGTCGTCAAGATGAAGGCGAATTAGGCGAGTAGACCCCCGGGGCCAAAGAAGATTCGAAACATCTCCAAGATGACGGAGTTTGTGACGGATCCTTCCAGGGAAGGTCCAAAGCACTGTCAAGATGAAGGCAGATGCGATGAACCTCTCGACAATCCCTAAAAGATATTTAATTTCAGCTATCAGCCAAAGATCTCCAAACCCATCGTCCAAGAAGGATCGAAACATCTCCAAGTTGAAGGAGTTTGTGACGTACCCTTCCACAAAAGAGAGACAGAGAGGAAAAAGAAAAGAGAGAAAAGTCAGAATATCTCCAAAATGAAGGAGAATGCAGCCAAAACACCAGAGAGCCAAAAGAGTGCAGAAAGATTATCAAGAGAGAAGCTCTCAGGATATCAAACTACCAAGTCTATCAAGAATCTTCTTTAATCTTGTGAAATTCTATTATCAATATCCTTTCATCAACCGCTTTCATAATATCAAATTCTCTTTTCTGCTCATATCAAGGAAATTGATAGCTTCCTTGAAGAAGGTCAATCGCAAGCAATTTGGATGCTAAATCTTGATTCTATGAAGTAAACCTTATTTGGAGGGAATGCTTCAGGTAGAAAAGAAAGAACATCTTTGCAACAATATGCAACATTTTCAAAAATTTTGAATCAACAGCAAAATTTTCAACATTTTGACAATATTTTCTAGCTATCCTGACGTGAAGTGAGAGCTTGATGTCCGTTTTCGATGCATCCTGACACCAATTTTAAATCCCTCCTAAGGACTTGATTCCTTCCCTTCTTTGAGAGCATGAACTCTCAAATTTGCACACTTCCCTGTGTCCCCACTGTCCCACCATAGACAGTCCCATTTCGGTTTGAGGTTAAGCCACCAATTCCAGCAAAAGGCAATTTCAAAAGCTGATTTTAGTCTCAACAATGAGACGCCCAAAATCAATCCCTTTTCAAGCTTTAGGGACCCCATTTTCCTTCCTTTTGCAAAAACCCTATTGGATTTATTGTGCAAAATCCAAAGGTTCCATCATGGTCTCTTCCTTCGAGGATTCCATTCCATTTTCCGCCCGATCAGGATAAGGGTACAAACCTGAGCCTCATTCAAAGAGGTATTTCATTTTCCGCCCAATCAGGATAAGGGTACAAACCTGAGCCTCCATCGAAGAGGTATTTCATTTTCTGCCCGATCAGGATAAGGGCACAAACCTGAGCCTCACTCAAAGAGGTATTTCATTTTCCGCCCGATCAGGATAAGGGTACAAACCTGAGCCTCACTCAAAGAGGTATTCCATTTTCCGCCCGATCAGGATAAGGGTACAAACCTGAGCCTCGATCAAAGAGGTATTTCATTTTCCGCCCGATCAGGTTAAGGGTACATACAAACCTGAGTCTCATTTCGATGAGATATTCCATTCCCCAATCAGGTCAAGGGTTCAAAACCTGAGCTTCGTTCCATGCGAGGTATTTCTGTCCCATCCAGGTTAAGGGCATAAACCTGAACTTCACTCTCATAGAGTGAATCTTTTCTCTCCATTCTTCGCTTCATATCTACCATCTTCCTCGGGCTAATTTCTTCACACCCAGTCAGATCCTTCTAACTGGGGCATTTTTTTCGTATAGCCCAAATTTGGTGTGTTTTCTTTGCCACTAAGCTCGGCCATGAGCCGGCTTAGTAGCAAAGAGGGGCATCTGTAAACACCCCAAATTTTCACTCACCTCCCCAACATTTCCACCAAGCATCAACATCCAGCCTCTGAAATCGCTGGAGGGCAAAATGGTCATTTTCTGAGCTCGGACCTTGCAAAAGTCCAAATTTCATCTGCAACTCTCAAAATTTCTCTAATTTTAGCTCAGATGTTCAAAATTTTACTCCTGACAGGAGACAGACATCTCCAAGTCTTGATTCAAGATTGCATTTCATAAGACATGACATTGCATATCATTGCATGAGCATTTCAAATCACTACACTGCACAGCATGTCATTTCGAGGTCCAGAACTCTTGATTTCAAAATTTTCAATCCAGATTAGAATTTCAACTCTTTTCAAAATTGATTTCAAAACCCTGGGTCTTCAAAATTATCAATTTTTCCCATTTTACCCCCAGGACTCTGAATTCCAAAATATTTCCTCAGGAAAACCATCTGGATAGTTTTCAATATGGATTTCAGTCACTTCACCTCAGATTTTGCCCTTTTTGACAATTTCAAATATCTTTCTTTTACAAAATCGCCCTACAAGGGCCAACTCTTTCCAAAATTCCTGTTTTGCCCATTAGTCCAGATTTTATGAAAATTCCAAAAAGAAGTTGTGGTTTTATCCTTATTTCAATAAAGAAGCAATGTGGGACCCACACTGAGGTGGTGTCACACAAGCTTTCCTTTTGAAAATTTGAATTTTGAAAAACCCAAAAATATAGGAGCCTTGTCCCCTGGATTGGTGCCACTTGTCCTTTCTCTCTCCTCCCATTTACATGCCATGTGTCAGCATAGGGTTCACCTAGAGTTGGTGCCACATGTCACGTTCCCTCTTCTGCCAAGTGTCAGTGTGGGGCTACCTTCAGAAGCCGCCACATGTCATCCCCTTTATCTGCCATGTGTCACCCTATCCATCCTGCGCCATGTGTCATTTCAAAGACTACCAGGAGATGCCAAGTGTCATAGGTTGTCCTGTCTAGAAAAAGTGGAGTTTGTCTCCTCTGAGGTGACGCCATCTAGAGTGTCTCCTGCAGGGGACAGGTGTCAACCCCTCCTTCCTTCTGAAAAAGTAGCCTGACACATGTCTCTTCCTACTTTTCTCAGAAAAGTAGGAGACATGTGTCACTCCTAAATTCCTACAGAAAAGGTAGGCTTGTCTCCTCTGAGGTGGCGCCATCTGGAGTGTCTCCTGCAGAGGACACGTGTCAAGCTCTCATTTCCTCAGAAAAAGCAAGTGCCATGTGTCATTTTCTGCTTTCTTCAGAAAAAGTAGAGGACACATGTCTTCTCCCTACCTCTTTCAGAAAAGTAGGAGACACATGTCACTCTTGGCCTTCTTCAGAAAAAGCAAACCATTTAAAATTCAAACAAGGCACTAGGTGGCAAAAATCCGGAGCTCTGATTTTTCCAGATGGCCTATGAGGGCGCCACATGTCCCTTCCCTCCTTCTCATCCCTCTGCCACGTGTCATCTTCTACTTCTTTAAGGAAAAGAAGGTGACACATGTCTCATTCTCATTCCTTCAGAAAAAGTAGAGGACACATGTCCTCTCCCTACTTTTTTTAGAAAAGTAGGAGACACATGTCACTGCCCTCTTTTTCCTCCCTCTTGCCACATGGCATTGTAGGAGCCACCCTGAGGTGGCGCCACATGTCCATCCTCCATTCCTCCAGGGCCAACCTCCATTTGAATTTCAAACTTCCCCCTGAGGTGGCGCCATTTGAGAAAGCCTCTCCAGACATCTGACACTTGTCCGCCACATGTCCAGATCTCCTTTCTCCAGAAAAGGTAGAATTCAAATTCTTCTGAGGTGGCGTCTTCTGAGCCCACTGCTCTGACCTTCTGACATGTGTCAAACACCTTTTGAGGTGGCACCATTCCAGGACTCCACTTGGCTCCATTTTTATTTTTATTTTATTTTTAATAAAGGTAGCCCACCATGAGGTGGCGCCACCTGAGGACTCCCTACAAAAGGTGAGTTTGAATTTCAAATTCCAAGAGAGCACCCTCTGAGGTGGCGCCTTCTGGGAGTTCCCTGCAGAGAGAATCAAGCAAACTTTTGAAAAATTCCAAATTCCCCCTGCTGAGGTGTCTCACCCACAAAAATTTCCATTTTTATTTTCTCAAAAAAATCAAAATAGCCTTTTGAGGTGGCGCCACCTGAGGGCTCCCTGCAGAAGACAAATTCGAATTTCAAACCCCTCAGATGACACCCCCTGAGATGGCGCCACATGGAGGGCTCAGATCCAGCCTGTTTGAAATTCAAATTTTTTTCAGAAAATCTATAAAAACAAGGCTCCATGTCCAGCATGGGAGATCATTTTTTTGCTCTGGTGAACTTGGGAAATCCGACCTAGCCTTCCTAGAATCAGATTTTGAACCTTGGAAATCGTGCCCCCTTTGGCGCACTGAAGAAGGTGGAGTAGAGCTCGTGCTGTGGCCAGTCCAATTCCAACGGAGCTCGATTTTGATTTTTTAAGATTTTTCTGATTTTTTTTATGACTGACAAAAATCCGAGAGTCCGGGACACGTGTCAGAGCCTAATTTGGGCCTCTGAGATCTTGGATCGACTTAGGACTATGGTTTCTCTTTGTGTGTTTCTCAAAATCCGAAACTGTAAAAAGTAAAAGTGGTGTCCGAGATGTCCTCTGTTTGCATCTAAAAGCCTGTAATTTTTAGAACAGTGTTGACCCCTGCTTCGGATTTTTCTTGTCAGCCCCCTGTTTTGCTACATTGGCCTGTTCTGTTAGTTTAGGCAGAAATAGTCATATTTTTATTTGTGTTTCCGTTGATCAAATGCCAAAGTCATAAACATGAAAGTTGTTCATGTAGGTGTCGTGCATAGCTCTGATTAATTGCATAAATTTCCATGGCTGTTTGATATTTTTTTAGCATTTTACATCAGATTAGTGTGATTTTTACCTCTGTCTGAACTAAATCCCTGTTATTGAACTCACCATGGCTCAAATCCCGAGGATGTAAAAACCAAAAATGTTCCATTTCGGGTCTTTTAGCAGTCTGCAAAATATCAGAAGTTTCCATGGTGTAAATCTTGCATTATCATATTAGGCATTGCATTTGGTTCGGATCCATAGGCAAAATCCATCATTTTAGGACTTTCTTTGAATTTTGGCATTTAAATCGTATCATTTCATGATTTTTAGCATTCTAGGCTGTTTATCAGAGTGTTTAGATGCTTCATACCGAATTTGGTGCAATTTGGAATCCATTTGAGGTTCGGATCATCCATAATACCAAAACAGGGTCCCGCAGGACCCAGATCCAAGCGAAAAATAAGCGAAAATCGCTATTTTTGATAAATTGCAAAATACCAAATTCTGATTTTACAGTCCTAATGTGTTTAGAAGCATGTCATATTGCATTTCATCATCATTTGATTCAATTTGAATTTCAAAATCTCAATTTTACCAAGTTTTCCTTCAAAAAACCCTGATTTTAAAGATGTAACTTTAATTTTAGGGGTATTTTGGTCATTTTAACCTCAATTTCGAATTTCAAATTGTTTTCACTGAATTTCTTGCATTTTCATCATTTCAAATATCAAGGAAGCATGAGAATAGGGTTTATATCCAATTAAATCCAATAAATTCATAATATTATTGGGAAATCTTGGAAAAACCCACATATTTGAGCTAACCTTATTTCAAGCTTGGCAGGGACATTCCAAAGAAGGAGCTGAAGTCTGCAAATTTTTTTTATTTCCTTTATTTAGTGATGTAATAATGTAAATTTTGGAATAAGAGATTTAATTTCCTGCTTAGACTAGGATGCATATCATATAGTTTGAATTTATGCAAATATCCTACTTATGTGATGCATACATCTTATTTCAAAAGCACTATGGATGTTCACGAATGGCACGTGCACCAACTCTTAGGGAGTTGATGGACTCGGTGGGATCCATATTTACGGCCCTAGTCGGAATACGGACGAGACCCAGATCCATCATCTTTCTACTAGTCACATTGAGCCTACACTCTTAGGCTATCTTGAAAATGCACATCATATTTCCAATGTTTTCAAAATCTTATGCATTAAATCAATTAAACTCGGAACATATTCATGGCCACAGTCAGGATATGTGAAGGATTTACATTGACTTAATACACATTTTTCCAACAAAGTTCTTGGAAAATCTTCCAAAATGCTCTCATTCACTCATATCATTTGCATCATGAAATCATTGGTTTTCCCATGACTTTCTTAAGAAAACTTCATTCTCAAGAAATCGATTTCTCAAGAAACTCTAAGGATTTTTCAAAATCGGTTTTCCAAAGACAAGTTTCTCTACAGTTTTCCCTGGAAAATGATATTTTCTTAAGAGATTCAAAAGAGTTTCCCAATCTTTCTCCAAGATCCAAAATCGATTTCCAAGTATTTCAAAAGGTAAAATTCCCAGGATTTCGATTCCCCAAGTTTTGAATTTCCTTCTCCAATGAATTTTCCTATAAATCTTCCATCATCTTCCTAAGAAAACTCTCAAAGTTCAAGTTTTCCTAAGAAGTGTTTCCCTTTTCAAAAGGTTCATCTTTTCTCAAGAATCACTTCCATTTTCCCAGGATTTTCAACCATTCATGATTTTCCCACAACTTCATGAACTTTCCCGTGACTTCAAAAACCCTTTTTTTCACATGAGTTTTCCTGAGAAATTGACTTTCATCTTTTTCCTAAGAGAATCTTTTCAACTCCAAATATTTTCCAAGCATACATCATGTTTTTCCAAGCTGCATTTTCCAAAATCTCACAGCACATGCCTGAATTCTCTGTGCATTTAGGATAGAACATAACTTTGATAATTTCGCTAAGTCAAGCACAATTTTGGTCCTTGGTTCGATTACCCCTGTTAAAGGCGGCAGGAACGGTCGAACCTCGTACCGACAGGTCGAGCCCCATCCCATGGATTTTCCCGCAATTTTCAAAAACGGAGGCGAGTATTTCAAAATAATTTCCAAAGTCCGGTCAAAGTTTGAATCGCGAAAGCGTTTCTCTCTTTTTCTCTTCCGCAAGGAAGGGGAAGACGGGGGAAAAATTTCGCGACGAGAACAAGGGGCAAAAAGGAGATATTTAAAAGATATTGAAAAATTTGGGGTGTTCACAGATGCCCCTCTTTGCTACTAAGCCGGTTGAAAGCCGAGCTTAGTGGTAAAGAAAACACTCCAAATTTTGAAAAAAATGCCCCAGTCAGCAGATCTGAACTGGGTGTGGAAGAATTGATTTTAAAGACATAACTTCTCAGGTTTAAAACCTTATCTTGAATGGCTTTGGGGGGACGAAATCCTCGACAATGATATGACTGAATAATAGAAATGAGGAAATCGTGATGGGACTTTGGGCGAAGATCCCGAAGTGATAAAAGATAAGAATTTAGATCAGGTCTCGTGGGTGAGACAAGAGTAGCTTTTAGAATGACTCAGGTTTTAGCCCTTAACCTGGATGGGACGAATGATATATCAAGATAATTTGGATGGGGAAGGGAATATGTGAGGACCTTGATGGGACATTTTTGGAAAATGCCTCATGAGATGAAGCTCGAGTAAGATCCTATCCTGGATTAATATACAAAGCATGGATTCCTCAATGGGAAGAATCATGATGGGACTTGGAAGGAAACACCTCGTTAAAACGAGGAATCTCGTCGGAACGAGACTCAGGTTTAACCAAAACCTGAAAAGGAAGATACCTCGAGGGGCGAGGTTCAGGCTTAAACCCTTAACCTGAAGGGGATGACCATACAGAATCCTCGAGTGAAGAGACCATGATGAGACCTTCGGAGTTTGGACGAACAAATCCGAAAGAGGTTTTTGCGAAAGGAGGAAAATGGGGTTCCTTAAAGCTTTTGGAAAAAGGATGATCTTTAGCGTCTCATGGCTGAGACTGAAAATAGCTTTTGAATTTAATGACCTCTCGCAGAAAATACGGGTTTCGACCCTTAACTTGAGTGGGAACAACCATACGGATTTCTCGAAACCGTGATGGGACAGGAGAGATACTTCAACTGAATGGGGTAACTCTTCTGGAAGATATAAATAACGCTAGTTTACACCAAAATGGATATTGAATATTTATTTCATTCTTTAGAATATCTAGAAAATTTTGCCAATAGGATAAAATTGTAGTTGACTCAAAACACTTTAAAATGTGTACGTATGTGCGAAAGAGATTCCCTCTTTTACCTAGAGTATTTCCTCCATCGAGGTTAACTTTAAGAGTCAAATTCAAAATTTTAGCGCTGATGATTTTCTTCAAGGAAGCTATCTATTTCCTTGATATGAGAAGAGAAGAAATATTCTCAATTTCATAAAAGAAAGTAAAGAAAAGATATTGATAACAGATATTTTGCATAAGAAAAGATGACTTCTGGCAATTTTGGCAGTTTGATATCTGAGTGTTTTCTCATGATGATCTTCTTGCACTCTTTTTGAGTCATTGGGCTTTTTCGGGCTCTTTACATCATCCTTCATTTTGGAGATGTCCTAACTTTTCTCTCTTTTTCAGGGAAGGGTACGTCACAAACTCCTTCATCTTGGAGATGCTTCGATCCTTCTTTTATCTTAGGGATTATATATGATGGTATTGGCTCAAAGGTCTTAATTTGATAGCTGAAATCAAATATCATTTAGGGTTTGTCGGTAGGTTCATCACACTCGCCTTCATCTCGACGGTGATCTGAACTTTCCCTGGAAGGATCCTTCACAAACTCCTTCATCTCGGTAGATGATCTAAATCTTCTTTGGCCCCGGGGGTCTGCTCGCCTATTCGCCTTCATCTTGACGACAATTGAGAGATCCCTTTTGCAGATATTTGATTGCATCTTTAAAATGGATAAGGAGATATGGATTGAGTGGATTCTTTTTATCGCTGAGGATATTTCCACTGTCTGATTGCCAGGAAATCATCTTTAAACACGCGCCATAGCTATGATCAATATCGATTCGCTTCCAGCTTTTCAATGTCATTGAATATTTCTTTCTCTAATCATACCGAGGACATTTCTTACATTCTTTTGGTTGATCAACAGGAAAAGATTTGAATTTTACCTCTTTTTCGCAAAAAGTTTCACCTTTTTGAAAAAAATACTAGAAGTAATCTGAGGTAATTCTTTGGTGCATTTAAGAATATTGGAATCAACAAATACTTTTAGCAAATTGGCAAATTTTCCATGAATTCTTTGTGAAATAATCACTCAATATAGATTTTGATGTGACCTTTAGTTGTAATTTATGATTTTTGGACATTCTGACCAGTAAAACTGGGACCTTTCATTTAACGACCAACGAAGGAGCTGGAACCTTTCATTTAACGACCAGCGAAGTAGCTGGGACATTTTATTTAACGACCAACGAAGGAGTTGGAACATTTCATTTAACGACCAACGAAGTAGCTGGGACATTTCATTTAATCATTTAACGACCAGCGAAGTAGCTGGGACATTTCATTTAATCATTTAACGACCAGTGAAGTAGCTGGGACATTTCATTTAACGACCAACAAAGGAGTTGGAACATTTCATTTAATCATTTAACGACCAACGAAGTAGCTGGGACATTTCATTTAACGACCAACGAAGGAGTTGGAACATTTCATTTAACGACCAGCGAAGTAGTTGGGACATTTCATTTAACGACCAGCGAAGTAGCTGGGACATTTCATTTAACGACCAACGAAGGAGTTGGAACATTTCATTTAACGACCAACGAAGGAGTTGGAACATTTCATTTAATCATTTAATGACCAGCAAAGTAGCTGGGACATTTCATTTAATCATTTAACGACCAGCAAAGTAGCTGGGACATTTCATTTAACGACCAACGAAGGAGTTGGAACATTTCATTTAACGACGAGCGAAGTAGCTGGGACATTTCATTTAACGACCAACGAAGGAGTTGGAACATTTCATTTAATGACCAACGAAGGAGTTGGAACATTTCATTTAACGACCAGTGAAGTAGTTGGGACATTTCATTTAACGACCAACGAAGGAGTTGGAACATTTCATTTAATTATTTAACGACCAGCGAAGTAGCTGGGACATTTCATTTAATCATTTAACGACCAACGAAGTAGCTGGGACTTTTCATTTAACGACCAACGAAGGAGTTGAAACATTTCATTTAACGACCAGCGAAGTAGCTGGGACATTTCATTTAACGACCAACGAAGGAGTTGGAACATTTCATTTAACGACCAATGAAGGAGTTGGAACATTTCATTTAACGACCAGCAAAGTAGCTGGGACATTTCATTTAACGACCAACGAAGGAGTTAAAACATTTCATTTAACGACCAACGAAGGAGTTGGAACATTTCATTTAATCATTTAACGACCAACGAAGTAGCTGGGACATTTCATTTAATCATTTAACGACCAACGAAGTAGCTGGGACTTTTCATTTAATCATTTAACGACCAGCGAAGTAGCTGAGACTTTTCATTTAATCATTTAACGACCAGCGAAGTAGCTTGGACTTTTCATTTAATGACCTTTGATTTAATGATTTGATCTAAGATTTGAAGCTTTCTGAAAGATAAAATAGTACGAGGACTGAGTTTTGTGAATGAACTTGATATTTAGATTTGAAGATTTTGAGAGGTAACCCTGTGCGGGGACTGGGGTTTTCGACTGAAAGTCGGGAAGGAGACCGGCATTTTTAAGATATTTAGAGATTTGAAGCATGAATGATTGCCGGGGTTTCAGGATTATCCCTTATCCTGAAAGGGAAAAATAGAATAGACACTTGATGAGAATTTAGGAAAAGAATGATTCAGGTTTATCCCTTAACCTGAAGGGGAAATATAAGATTTTGTGAAGAAATAACTTGAATTTAGAAAGGATATGACAAGATTTAGAATTTGTTATCTATGATTTAGATGGGCCAGGTATGCGGTCCAATTTTTAGGATTTAAACCCTTTATTATGAACGGGGAATATAGAAAGAATAAACTTTGAGAAGACAAAATGATATAGAATTTTAAAAATGTAGAGCATTTTGAGGTAATTGATTTATTTTGTAAAAAGAATTTTCACAGGTAGCACTGTTGCCCCTATGAATGCTCTTAGGATTATCCCTTATCCTGAATGGGAAACATAGAATAAACATTTAAAGAGAATTTAGGAAAAATGATTCAGGTTTTATCCCTTAACCTGAAAGGGAGAAGAGTAGACATTTGATAAGAATTTAGAATGATTCAGGTTTATCCCTTAACCTGAAGGGGGAATAGAAGATTTTGTGAAGAGATAACCTGAGACTTGAATTTAGAAGTGATATGACAAGATTTAGAATTTACGATCTATGATTTAAATGGACCACGTATGCGGTCCAATTTTCAGGATTAAACCCTTATCCTGACGGGGAATATAAAAAGAATAAACTTTGAGAAGATAGAAGAATATAGAACTTTGAAAAAATGTAGAACATTTGAGGAAATTGATTTATTTTTGTAAAAAGAATTCTCACAGGTAGCATTGTTGCTCTTATGAGTGATCTCAGGATTATCCCTTATCCTGAATGGGAAAAAGAACAGAACTTTAAAGAAAAATTGATATAAATTTAGAAATCAATAAAGATCGGTAAAACTTGTATTTGCAAAAAGAATTCTCATAAGTAGCATTGTTTCCCCCCACGAGAGGTCTCAGGATTTTCCCTTATCCTGAATGGGAGAAAGAATAGAATTTAAGAAAATTTAATGAAAGGAAGATATAAATCTAGAAAATTAATGAAGATTGGCAAAACTTGTATTTACAAAAGAATCCTCATAGGTAGCATTATTGCTCCTACGAGGGGTCTCAGGATTTTCCTTTATCCTGAATGGGAACACCTCGGACAACGAGGGTCAAGTTTATCCCTTAACATGAGAGGGAACACCTCGGACAACGAGGGTCAGGTTTATCCCTTAACCTGAGAGGGAACACCTCGGACAACGAGGGTTAGGTTTATCCCTTAACCTGAGAGGGAAAACACCTCGGATAACGAGGGTCAGGTTTATCCCTTAACCTGAAAGGGCAACACCTCAGACAACGAGGGTCAGGTTTTTCCCTTAACCTGAGTGGGAACACCTCGGACAACGAGGGTCAGGTTTTTCCCTTAACCTGAGCAGGAACACCTCGGACAACGAGGGTCAGGTTTTTCCCTTAACCTGAGCGGGAACACCTCGGACAATGAGGGTCTGTTTTTTCCCTTAACCTGAGCGGGAACACCTCGGACAACGAGGGTCAGGTTTTTCCCTTAACCTGAGCGGGAACACCTCGGACAACGAGGGTCAGGTTTATCCCTTAACCTGAGGGGGAAAAAAAGAATAAAGGAAATACCTTATGGGAAAGAGGCATCAGGTTTATCCCTTAACCTGAAAGGGTACACCTCGGACAACGAGGGTCAGGTTTATCCCTTAACCTGAAAGGGCACACCTCGGACAACGAGGGTCAGGTTTATCCCTTAACTTGAAAGGGTATAATTGATAAAATTTAATAGAATTGAGGAAATATTGATAAAACTTGATAAAATTGATGTAAACTTGATAAAAATATGAATAAAATGAATGGAACTGATAAAAATATCCAAATCAATTTAAAAAAAATCTATGAGATTTAAGAGAAAAAGAAGTTTTTCTGATCCTGCCTGCATATGGGATCTTGAAAAGAAAAAAGGTTTATTTAAAAGATAGGTGAAAAATCATTTTTGGAAAGAAAATTCGATGTCAGAAGAATGATCAGCGCGAGATCTGATCCTTTAAAAAGGGGAATCATCATGAGAGATCATCATGAGGTTTGATTTCAAAAATAGTGGTTTAAAAACCAATTTTTGAAAAAGAAAACAAACACGAGGTGATGATTTTGAAGACAAATGGTTTTAAAAACCTAATTTGGAAAAGGAAAATCAACATGTTAGTTTAATTAAAAGGGATTTAGATCAAAATATTTGAATCTTTTGAAGACTTTTGCAGAAATTTTATGATTTTGAAAATCCTCATAGGCAATATCATTTCTCTCATGATGGAGGAAAACAAATTTTGAAAATAGATGATAAGGATTTAAAATTTTTGAAAAATAGCAGGCAAGATCAAAAAGAATTTGAAGAAATCAGAAGAAAAAGAAAGTATACCTGGGTTTTAAAAGGAGGAGATTTTTGAATAATATATATACCCAGGGTTTTGGAAAATACAAGGGAAATATAAAATATCAGACAATCACAGATATACAGACAAGGATGTACATACAACACTCCCTAAACTGACTCTATATGCAACAATTGAAATGGCTGATAGGACCTTAATTCTAACTCTAAGATTTAGATCATCTGATTCCAATCAAGGTATGCCGATATACTCAAGCCGAAGCTCGAAGTACGTGGCATATAAGATATCTCTTCGGTTCTAAGGTGAAGGCTTCCCAACATCCTTGAGCACCTACCGATATACCTCGGACTATGGCCCTTAGGTACGTGGTAGGGGGGCACAAACCCAAATAAGTGGCTCAGTTGTGAGGCTCTCTCCCGAACGATGGTTCAGTGAGACAGCCCAGCAACGTGAAGACCGGGACAATATAGGTAGGGATTTTTTTCAAAATATGCTCAATATGCAAGAAATCAGATGGCTCTAATGCAAGTCCTAAAGAGATAGATTTAAATAAAGAGAAGCATACACTTGCATACATTGTTTGCATTCAATCCCTAAAATTGAGGAGAGTTGTATTTAAGACCTAAGTCTAATGTGAACATGGAATAATCTCCTCAATATGGTCCTACCAAACCATACTTAGATCCTATATGCAAAGATGTCAACTTTAGGACAGAATCTAGGCTCCTAAGGTTTGCATGAAAATGTAGCTGACATATGTTAGAATAAAGACTTAGATTATATAAAAGCAAAGCAAAGGCATAGATTCAACCGGATGAAGACATGTCCCATCTCGGTCGCCAAAACTATGATCATCGCAAAATTTTTTCTCTCTTGTGGTTTCTCTCTCTTCCTTCTCTTTTCCTTTTCTAACCTCTATTTTTCTCCTTTTTGAAGGGAGGAAAATAAAAGACAGAAAAGAAAAGAGAGAAGAGAAAAAAGAAAGGAAGAAAAAGAGAAGAGGAATTCTTTTGCGGGGTCTCACTTGACCTTGATTTGAAAATATTTAGAAAATTTAACTCGCCACCATTTTGAAAATTTGCGGGAAAAATAGAGAGACGGGATTCGCTCGTCGGTATGAGGTTCGACCGTTCCTGATGCCTTTATCAGGGGTAATCGAACCAAGGATCGAATCTATGACTTTTGCTTTGCCTAAATATCATCTAAGAATTTATTCTAACTCTAAATGCACAAAGAATCATGCTTGTGCAATGCAAGGATGTAATCACTTTTTGAAAGATGTTTTGAAAATTTTCGAGTACTTTGAGATGAACTTGGTAAGAGAGTGAAAAGATGCTTGAATTTGACTTAAAACTTGAGACATATCAGAGAGTTTCTAAGTCTTTGAAGTAAATCAGAGTTGGAAGAATAAACCTTGACTTGGAGAAAGAATGATTTAAAGCTTTGAAATGAAAAGAAATGAAGTTTCAAAGTCAGAAATGGACTTTGATTATAATCATGGATTTAGGAAGGAAATGATTATTTGTAATGGAATTTGAATTTCAAATTTGAAATCAAGATGGATCTGAGAAAATCAAATGGTATAGAAATGTATTTAGGAAGTTCAGATGAGATTTGAAAATGGAATTGGATTTGGAATCTAGAATTGGGAATGGAATTGGATTCTGGATCCCAAATAAAATTGGATCTGAAATCTGAGATCCAAAGGTAGAGTTGGACTCTAGATCCTAAGATGGATTTTGGATCTGAAGTCTGAGATCCAAAGTGGAAGTGGATTCTGGATCCTAAAATGGATTTGGATCTAAAGTCTGAGATCCAAGATGAAATTGGGTTCTGGATCCTAAAATGGATTTGGATCTGAAGTCTGAGATTCAATATGAAAGTTGAATCCTGGATCCTAAAATGAATTTGGATCTGAAGTCTGAGATCCAAGGTGGAATTGGATTCTGGATCCTAAAAATGGAATTGGATCTGAAGTCTGAGATCCAATATGAAAGTTGAATCCTGGATCCTAAAAATGGATTTGGAGTTTTTAAATCAAGAACTTCCAAGTTTGAATTGAACTTGGAAAATGAAATTTAGAATTTGAATCTTGAATATACAAATGAATTTCAAAGTCAATTTAGACTTTGGATTTGAAGTTTGGATTTGTAACCAGAAGATGAATCAGAAATTTCAAAGTTTAAATTGAACTTTGAACTTGATTGGAATTTTGAATACAAGATGAGTTTTGGAATTTCAAAGCCAAATTGAACTTTGAAATCTGATTTGAAATGGAATTTTTTAATATAAAATTGAATTTTTGAAATCTCAAAGTCAAATTGGAATGTGAAATTGAAATCTAAATCTTTGAAATAAGATAGAAGAATGAATTGAAATAGGGATTGAAGAAGGATATTTGAGATCATTTGGATTTTTGAAAAGAATTTCGAAAATATGATGTTGTTCTTTCCTAATTGATGAATGAATTTAAATTTTGAAATTGGATTTTAAAAAATCGTATTTCATTCTTTACATGAATTGAAATAAGATTGAAAATATAATACATCCTTGACTATGGTCATTGAATGTATTATACAATAATCTATATTTAAATTCAGGTGAAGAATAAAACATATTTTTGTGCTTTTATAGAGTTTAAAATGAAATTAACTCTCAATATACCCTGACTATGGCCATTGGTATATATTTTGAGCCAATTTTAAGTTAAACTCTAATAAAAGAAAGAAATATTTGAAAATATGATGATTTTTGAAGTAGATCCAGTGAGGATCCAATGTTATTTTGTAAAAGATAAAAATCCTGAGTTTTGTTTACATCCTGACTATGGCCATTGATGTAAATCATCAACTTAGGGTTAATTACCTCTTACGAATTGGTGCACGTGCCATTCGTGTTTCACCATTGTGAGATTTTGAGAAATAAAGGAAAAAATGCATGAAAATAAGCAATTTATGATATTTACAATGCTCATTCATTCTATCTAAAACAAGAAATATAAGTTCTCATTAAGATCTAACTATTACAATACATAAAAATTGAATTCACAACTCCAAATAATGATCTTTCCACATATTCCCTGCAAAAACACTTAGTTAGTATGAAAAGAATATCACTTTGATTTCAAAGATGCCAAATGAGATGCTCATATGTACAAATGAAAAGTGATATATGCCTATATACATATATGTATATACATACATATACATATATATATATATGTGTATATATATATATGGCCTATATGCAATGCAGGTGAAGTGTGCCAATCAGACACATGGTACAATTAAATGGTTAGGAAATGGCAGGGAAATAATGTAAGAGATTCCTAAGATGACGTTTATAACAGTGCAGCAGGGAGTGCAAGAAATGCTGGACAATGCAAGGGGATGGCAAGATGCATACAGATGACCTGGGATGATAATTGAGATTGATAATGACAATCATGTAAAGACATTGTGAAATGTAAGTAAAGTGGTATGTAAGAGGTAAAAAAAAAGTATATGGATGTAAGGATACTAATTTACTTGTGGTGATTAGTGAAAATATACAGCAGTGAGGTATTGCTATGAAGAAAATGATACAGCAGATAGGTATACTGGAAAATATGTTAAAGTACCTCTGCGATCAGGATAATTCCTTTTGAATATAGGTTGTGTCTGTTGCTACAACTATAGAAATGATCCCATGGTTTAGGATAATCCCATTGGCAGGTGGTATAGGTTGTACTTACTATTGATCTTGTAGTATCAAGATTAGAAGATTACCTGAGATATCAGTAAAGCCATCTGAGGATTGAGAGGATCGACAGCCAAAACCTGAGAAAATTGATCTGGATATGTTATATTATTGTGACAATATCCATGACCCATATGACCTAGAACTTGGCTCACCAACTAGAACTCGAGCTAACACATCTTCACTAGCTGAAGATTGATGATTTTCACGATTAAGAATATCCATGTTGGGATTAATTTTGGAGGGGAACTGGGATAATCCTGAGACAGTCCTCGGTAATTTAGGAAGCTACAGTTGATGTAAAGTGGAGTGATGGTGTTGTAGGTGATGCGCACCAGCCGTGCACAGGATGGAAGATACCAAAGACAAAGCGGAGATGACTAATGTTACTTGCAGGTGAAATGTGGAATGTAAGATAGTGGTGATGCTTAAAACTGTTATGTCATGAAACCACAAGACACCACTATGATGTTAAGAAAATACAGCAAAACAGCCCTAAAGCTGACCAAACCAGCAAAGTGAGAAGATAAGGCTGGCTACACACAGGGTCTGGAATGACGGCTCTTGCAGTGGCAAGGACTGTAGATGTTAATGATAATGGTCAACTCTTGGGTTTGTATTTGGGAGACAGAAAAAAAAAATGAGATATTATGATGGAAAGCAGAAGATCACAATCAACCTAAAAAAAAAAAAGGGTGTTATATAGACATCAATCATACAGATGATTGGACTCCCATATAATAAATAGAGTTTGAATGCAATAACATATTTATGTGATATAGCATATTTTATGTAGGGAAAATCACATTCAGTTGGCATTCCCCGGATGCACTCCATGATACATGTATACTATGCAGAATGCTATTGTAGCAGGTAAAGCAAAGGCTAAGAGGGGATACTATAGAGTACAAAAAAAAAATGATATATGGAGGAATGCTTGTGAAGGGGGGGGCTGTGTAGAGTAAGTGGAAATGCTGCTATACATAATATGAATGTAATGAAACACAGGACAATAGTTGAACAACATGCTAGCAATACAAAAGGAAAATATCTTCTATAGCTTTAAAAGGAATGCATACGAGAATGAAAGCAATTACATGATAATTACCTGTGAAGACAAGTGGATGTATCAATGGAATCATGACACTGAAAAACCCATATACAGGAACAAATTAAAAACTGGATCAAGAGAAAAAAAAAAATAATAACTTCAGCGTGTGTTCAATAACGACTCAGAGGTCGATAATTACCTTTTCCTAAATTCCTAAGTGTATGAGAGCAAAACCACTTACTCTGTGAATGAAACACACATTCCCTTTGGGTTATCAATGCCATGGCCAATCTATAGCCTAAACATTAACTGTATACCTTCCAGATTTGCAAAGTACGAATCTCACGACCATTTACAATTCAGTTATCTTCTGGAGACTGAAATCACCTGTCCTTATCTTATCTAAAAGAAAAATTAACAAAGGGGGGAAAGCCAACGATGCATGGGTGTTGGTGAAAATATGGTTCTGATAGTGTATAATGCACAGAGTAATGGCTTCATCAGTGGATTATAACACAAACAGGTGAACAAATCCCCTACATATGACAAGGTAGGTTCAACATTGGGACTATTGCCGATAAATATATAGAAAACTCCTTAAATGGAGCAGCATTGGCTACATGAGAATATTATGCAAACTACGATGGTATATAAAAGTATTGGTGAATATTGTTTGAAGGAAAAGAACGTAAATGAACCATATAACGCGGAGTTTGATGAAGAGGATATGAGGATTGAATGAGGGCGAACCAGGAGGGGTGAAGACGGATCAAAGGATGCACAATGGAGAGGGGGAGGAGGGCGATCTCTCAGAGGGAAGAAGGTTCATGAAGGAGGAAGGAGGAAGGGAGGGGATCAGATCGTGGAGGGGAGGCGAATGGTAGATAGGCAGGGGATCGATAGGCAAGGGATGGATGAAATGGATGAGAAATCGGGGAGATGCGCCTTCTGTTTTATAACAGGAGGCCGTTGGGTTTCTTTCAAAGGAGGTCCCCCTTAAATTCGATTTTTTCAAAAAGCTGGCCTTTCATGTTTTCAAAATTTCAAAACAGGGGTTCTCTCGCCCTCTTTTTCAAAAAGGGTGTTTAAAAGCTAGTTTTTTTTAGTTTCTTTTTCTATTTTTGAATTTTTTATTCTTTTTCTTTGCATTTTCTATAAAATTTTGAAAACTAAAGGGTTTTTAAATTAATTTGGAAAAAATTTATAAATATTTATCAAAGAAGTATTTTCTGAGAATTTGGGTTTATCTTTTGGGGAAATTTCTTCAGAAAATGGGTTCGGACCCGAGTTTTGAGAAAATATTCGAGTTTTAAACCTCGAATCGAGAAATACATGTGATGGATCCAAACGGATGTCGGATGGATTGTCTGATCCTTTCAAAAGGTTATTTTGGTAATTTTAAAAATTTGATTTAAAAAAATGGGACAATGAAGCTCAGGTTTGGATCTTTTATCTAGATCCTGATCCGAAATTGATTCAGATATACAAAATGAATTTTAATTTAAGAAAACTTGAGAAATAAAATGGGATTTATAATTAAAAGTGACTCAATTGCTCAGAAAATGTAATCAGGGGCAAAAAGGGGATATTTAAAAGATTTTGAAAATTTTGGGGTGTTCACAGTCATCTTGGCTGATTCACCTACGATCTTTACTTATACATTGGGTGTTCACTTAATTCACCTGTTTAATTGTTAGCTTGCTGCTTATCTAATTAGTTGAATAGTTTGGTAGTTGCTATTAAGATCAATGTTGTTGTTGTATCATCATTTTTTTTTTGACAGTAGAGTTCTGGTTTTGGTGTACAGTAGATCATCCTCCTAATTACAGTTTTCGGTTCATTATATTTCACCCATCTTAATTATCTTTGCTTCATTACATTTCCATGGTGTTTGATGTCCTTCTTTTAGTTTGGTTTACTGTTTTGTTTTACTGAACATTTTCTTTGTTTAATACGTTTATCTGCATCTTTCCCCTGTTGTAATTTGCACCATTGTCCATTTTGATTTTGACTCTTTGTTGTAGCAACATGACTGCACCTACTCATTACATAACCACATGCTATGTTCATTAGATTTCATCAGCAACATGTTTTGATTTTGGTTTCCCATTTCTGCATTTGTTATCTTTCATGTTAGGTAGATACCCATTTTTTTTTCTTTCTTCTCCTTCTCCTTTGTTGATTTCTTGTCATGGTTGATATTCACCCGTGATTGGCTATTGTGTAACCATCCACACCTTCGCCTACTGCGCCCACATCTTCATCGTACCCCCTTTGCAAGCCGAAACTGACCTGCATTCAAAGCACACTGATGTGGAAATTCGGAAAAGGGAAAGATATGGTTGCATGCTCAAACTCTTGTATAGACTTTGCAGAACACTTCTAAAACATCTCGACGAGATGATTGAAACACTAAGTTTGGCTTAATGGTCGTGGGTCAGAAATTCTCATTTATGGCCAACAAGAGTAGAAATTCAAACTTTCACGCAAATTAAAAGGTAACATCTCCAGCAGAAGCCTCCCTTCCTTTGCCATTGAGACTTTCCCAAGTGCATCTAGTTAAGAGGAAAAACTTCCCTCTTGATAAGTAATGGCAACTGAACTGCATGTTCAGGATAATAGGATTCAGTCTTCAACCTTAGGCCTTTCTCTGGTCGGTTCGATAGGGTCAGAAGGATAATCTAATCATGACCTCTGGTTGAAATGATCAGGTTTTCAGTATGACTGCAGTATCAAATGTTGGAGAAAGATGCCTTTGCAAAAGGATGCTGACTTGTGACATGCATCACTTACAGTATGACATTAAATCTTCTAGTGCCTCCCTAGTCGTGCTGTTAATTTTTCTGCAATTTGCTATTCCCTTAGAGATAGGTTAACAGTCATCCTGATATTAACCCCTAAGCATTTCTTTCATACTTTTAAACCCAGTGCAGTGGTCTGAGGAGGGGAGTTTAAGCTTATGTTCCAATTTCTTTCATGCAAGTTTTGTGTTGTTGTTTCTTTTCACTTAAAACCTTTGTTTTCTTTTTACAGCTTTGGCTCAGATTTCTCCATCTGATGGGGCGTTATATCTCAGTAGGACAGTTGCATGGTTCATCGTTGGCATATTATCCAGCATTTCACCCAATCATCTTGATTTTATTGCATCATTAAAACCTGTAGCATCTCATTCTTTGTTGTGATCATACATAGTATCATTACCCTATTTATCACCTCATCCACATATTGACCACCTGATGCACTTAGCACTTCTTGCCCAGCTGCAGTATTTAAGCACTCTGTCACCTATTACATGTATATTCTTCATCATATCTTGCCTGTTATTTATGCATATTTACACTATCATAGACAGCACTGCCATTTCACCCAGCTCACAGTACCATGACATCCTCTATTAGTAGCCATGGTGAAACTATATTACCTTTACTGTAGTCACGTCCCCAGCCTCCTGCATTTTAGAAC
The DNA here is from genome assembly GCF_984573655.1 of Nuphar pumila. Lineage (NCBI taxonomy): Eukaryota > Viridiplantae > Streptophyta > Magnoliopsida > Nymphaeales > Nymphaeaceae > Nuphar > Nuphar pumila. Next base: position 86,055,357 of record NC_143256.1, on the reverse strand, counting down.
TTACAGGAACTTTAAGGGTGGTTGCATTGTTATGCTCATGTCATGGATAGTGTAAAGGGTTCTTTTGATCACGCCATCGTTATTATGTCACTCCCAACCTCTGTGTGTCAGTAAGCCCCCATTGTCTATCATCTTCTCACTACATCCGCATCCTACATCAGCATTTTTTTTACAACAGTTCACATGCAACAGTTAATGTTCATAATGTTGGTTATACAATATATATAACACTTCATCACCTTCCTGCTGTACTGTTATAAACATGTGAACACCCCAAAATTTTCAAAAAATTGTAAATATTCCCTTTTTGACCTTTATCTTCATTTTCTGGGTAATTGAGTCACTTTTTAAATATAAATCCCATATTATTTCTCAAGTTTTCTGAAATTAAATTCATTTTATATATCTGACTTGGTTTCAGATCCGGACCCATCATCCTGATCCAAATCTGAGTCTCATTGTCCAACTTTTAAATTAAAATTACAGAAAATACCAAAAATAGTTTTTAAATAGCTCGGACAGTCCACTCGACATCCGTTTGGATCCATCACGTTGTATTTCTCGATTCAAGTGTCAAAACTCAAACATTTTCTCAAAACTTGGGTCCAAACCCGTCCTTCTAAAGAAATTTCCCCGAAATGGCCTGGAAATCTCAGAAAAACACTTTTTGTAAATATTTCTTAGAAAAATACAAAAAAAATAGTGTTTAATCTTTGTTTTCCCGTAAAACCTTCGGATTTTTATTTCAAAAAAAATGCAAAAAAATGGAAAATACAAATAGAAAAGAAACAAAAAAATTAGTTTTGAAAAACCACTTTCAAAAACCATTCTTTTACAAAAACCTTTTGAAAAACCACTTTCAAGTTTCATGAAAACATGTTTTTAGCAAAAAAAAAAATTTATTAAAAACCCCCTATTTTGTAAAATCCCAAAAATAAAAGGGGCTCTTTTGAAGATCAGTTTTTAGGGTTTCTTTGAAAACCCTTCGTGAGAAAAGAGAGGGGGCGCCTCTTTCGCAAACCCTCCTTCCAGAGGGATCCTTTCCGCTCCCCTTCTGAACCTTCCTGCTCAGCCGCCCGATCACCATCGAGCTTCTTCCACTCCTTCTCTCCATCTCAACCTTCTGAACCCTTCATCTTCAACAACCACCTCCGTTCTCTTCCATCCATCGGCAACCGAACTCTCCTCCCTCCTCTTTAAAAGAGGCACGAAGGGGAAGGGTTGAATATCGTCTTTACCCCCGCATGCTCTCTTCTTCCTTCGTCTGATCCGTTATCACCTCACCATTACCCCTCTTTTCTTCTTCCCGATCCGTTCTCACCCCAGCACCTTCCTTCCTTCTTCAAGACCGCTTCTTCACCACCGCATGCTCCCTTCTTCAACTTCTCTGACTCGTTTGTGAATCTACATGTAAGTAACTCATCATCTTCTATTCTTTTAGTATTGCTTTCTCCCCTTACTTCTGTATCGCTATGCTCTTTCTAATTTTTTTTTTCCTTCTTCAAATTAATGATCGACGATGCCTCGCAATGGCATCGTTGATCTATCCGATCATTGGCATTATCTTTGCACCCATTTTTTTTTTTTTATCTATGCTTTACCCTTTTATTTTTATGGTTTTCCCCCATTTATGCATCTTCGATGATGTTGAGCTTGCCTATGCAACCTCAACTCATCTCATTGCAACAGAAATGGAATGATCAATTACGACATCCATCTTATTTTTTTTCTACTTTAGTTTATTATCTATCTTTATTGAATTCCTGCAGTTTATATCGACATGATATCAGTTTATGATCGATGTTTCCTTCATCATTTTACTCCCTATGTTTCTCATTTTTTTTCTGTATTTTTTCTTTTCGTTTCACGTTTGCATCTATTATTTTCAGTTTGGGCTATTTCCTGTTTTAATACAGCCACCACTTTCTACAATCAGTAATTTGACTCATTTTTATCGATTTATATTTCCTGAGATTGCCTTCCTAGTTCATATTTTGCAATATTCGCTTATTATTATTATTTTTATTATTCTGATTATTTTCTTTTCTTGCTTTCTTTCCTCTTTCTGTCTCATTTCCTTGAATCGTCGATTTCCTGTTTGTTGTTGAGGATCCCTTTCAATTTGTTCTATTCATCATCGTCATTTTTGGTAGTCTTGCTGGTTTGCTTGATTGGTTAGTGGCGTTGGCAACGCCATCTTTGGCCCCATCAACATCATCGCCATTAAGATATCCCCTGGTGGTATGCCCTTCTTTTGAGTTCTCCTAGAATTTAAGCTCTGGTATTCCATGGCCAAGCATCTGATGTCCAGTTTCCTAGCTTACATTGCCATGTCGCCTGGAGCATCCTCCTTGGCCTCACCATGGGATGCCAGATCCTGCACATGGGTAAGTATGAATATATACCATTAAGCATTGGTAAGTAAGGATGTACAGGGAAGAAGCCCTCTGCCAGCAACGACACTCAAGAAAGAATAAATTTGATCTCTAAGTATTGGCCCAGAGTTATTGAAAGATGCAGGAATCGGGTAATACAATTTTATTTGCAGTAATATGGAAGTTTATATTTGACTGTTCCTTTAATTACATTTTTTTTTTGTTAGTCCCCTGTACCATACTTCTTCTTTTGATTATTCATCACATTTGAGTTTTTACTTTTACTCAGTACAATTTTAGGTCTCATTAGTTTCCAATATGTAACTGCCTCACTTAACCTTCATTACGCTTTGATCCCCTGTTTTCTTCGTGGATTTCTTTTGTTCTGTAGAATTGTTTAGGAAATCTGACCCCTTGTGCCATGTCTCATTAATCCATACATTACCTGTAATTCAGTCTTAGATTTGCAATACACTATTTTGTTCTGGTTCATTTATGCATGTTCTAACATCACGGCTTCCTCTTTCAGGTGTAAGAGGTGCCTCTGTCGATATGGACCTAGCCTTTTGTATATCAGAAATCCATTTTTAATGTGTCCATCCTCATCTGTATATGTCGTGTGTTCAGCTAAAATTTTACATTGCATTAAGCTAGTTAGTTCTCCTATATTTTAGCATATTTGCAGTCCATCAGAACACAAGTTCAAATGTCTACAGTTATGGTGTAATCTTGCTTGAATTGTAATTCCTTACCTATTTACAAAAGTGGCTATTGTGGGTCACCCTGGGCCCGTGTTCACTACCAACCAATCCTCTATTTCCTGTGCATGAGGCGAATATGAACAGAATGAACACTAGTGCAGTATTTATGCTACAGATTGATGGACCCTGTACATCGCAGAACCTTCGCCTTGTGAAAGTGAAAGAGTCGTTGACTCTAATGGTGATGTATTATGGACCTAGTGGAGATTTATGATTTGTTTTTAACCCTGGATCTGATAGTTGAGTTTTGCAGGGAATGTGGCCTTAAATTGAGACGCATGTCGTACCTATTACCTGTTTTAAACCCAGCTTGCTGTGAAAGAGGACATCAAAATTTTTGTTATATTCTGTTATCTAATCGAAATTCTGTTACTTTTTTTTTTTAATCAAAATGTTACAGTTCTTTTGCAATATTGATCCTCAGTTCTTCCTTTACATTTCTTCTTACCTGTTTGCAGAGATCTTCCAGAGACTCAGAATGAGCCTTAGCACATTCCCACTTCTAGCACTCCCCTTTCTAGCTTTTGTATGTTCTTGTGAAGTAATTAAGATGTTACTGTAAGATGTTCCCCAATGGCGATCACGTTTCCCCTGCGAGAATTACAAGGAGATATTGGATCTGCTGCGATATGTGAGATGCCTCATAATCAGATTCCTGATTTATCGTAAAATTTGGATCTGCTGGATCAAAATCAGGTACTTTACCAATTCAAAATTGATCTACTGTCTTATTGCTGGATATACACTACTTCATCTCAGCACCATTGCCTTTACACTTGCATTCAGCACATTCACATAAATTACTTCACTTCTGCCCTCTTTGTCTGATGTGTTGCTCTCAAAGGAAGAAGAATTTGTATTGGTTAAAGCTCTTACTGAGTTTCTCGATAAGGCATTTGATGGTAAATAAATTTCTGAAATTGCCATGATGGAGGTAGGATCCAATGTCATTACTTTTAAATCCAGATCAAAGATGGAATAGCACCCAACGTGTGACCAGGACTCTCTACAGAGGTGAGCTCTGTGCTGATTTACATTCCCCTTGAAAATCATGGTTCAGCAGGTTTTAATCGGCATGTACCAAACAAGAAATTGACTCATTGTACATCCAAGTAACAGAGATGAATTTATTGCTTTGAATCTTGAATCCCATACCTAAAATTGAAATGATAATCAGTGTATCGTATCAAGTTTGAAGGATCTGTATTGGCATCGGTTCTAATATAAGCTCTCTCATTTGCTATGAATTCTTATTTCTTCCTATCAGCATTTGTTATGAACTGCTGTGAAAATCTCATTCTATTTATTGTAAAGGCTTGCCAAACGATTATCATGAACACTAATCTTGTTATAGGGTTAGGTTTAAATATTTTATGCGATCAGTCGATGTCATCATAATTTCATCCATGATATCTTGTATGCCAGTTCCTGGGTTGTTTAAAATTCAAGAATCAGATGGGATGGAGTCAACTGACAATAGTGATGGAAGTCATGATGTTTGGTCTGGGTGACAGGGTTGCCCAGATTTGCCTTCTAACACTACTTGGCAATCCTACATGCACATACTCATCTATCCTCAATATACACCACCAACTATCCTACCTTCACTGTTGTAACTACATCAGCAGTTACATCCATTTTCTGATTTACCTATAACCTATCTCATAGTAGGTGCATAGCAACCTCCATATTTTCAACATGCACTTCCCTTCACATAGCTGAAACTCCCCTGCTGTACCCACCTGTGAATGGTTTTAGCACAGCTGCCTACTTCAATCACTATTATGGACCAACACTGCTTCATTTCCCATCTGTGAGCATTCACCCACTTGCATTCCATTCACACCCTGCAGTAGCATTAGATGTCTACTATCCCCAACATCATTTGTATTTCATCAACTTCATAGGCATAAACTGTGTATAAACAAATTCAAACCTTGTGAGAATTTCCCAGTCATAGGCATATATATATATGTATATATATATATGTATATGTATATATATATATATATATGTATATGTATATATATATATGTATATCCATGTATATATGCATACTTTCACATACACTCCCCCCTTAGGTTCTTAGGCATATTTAGATAGATTCACTATCATATGCACATACATACATATATATCTATTTCCTATATAGGCAGACATTACATCTAGTCATACCTTTAGCAGATTGCTTCAATTTAACCTTGTTTTGCATGAATATGTAGAAATTGCTAAACTCCTACTTAGATTGGAATTGTTTTTTTAATCTCGAGACTCAGATAGAATGAATGAGCATTGTAAACATTATGAATCACTTATTTTTCATGCATTTTGCCTTTATTTCTCAAAATCCCACAAATGGGAACACGAATGGCACATGCACCATTTCGTAAGAGGTAAATTAATCCTAAGTTGATGATTTACATCAATGGCCATAGTCAGGATGTAAACAAAACTTAGAATTTTTATCTTTTATAAAATAACACTGGATCTACACTGGATCCTCTTCAAAAAATCATCATATTTTTAAATATTTCCTTCTTTTATTAGAGTTTAACTTAAAATTAATTCAATATATTTACCAATGGCCATAGTCAGGGTATATTGAGAGTTAATTTCATTTTAAACTCTATAAAAGCACAAAAAAATGATTTTTATTCTTCACCTGAATATAAATATAGATTATTATATAATACATTCAATGACCATAGTCAAGGATGTATTATATTTTCAATCTTATTTCAATTCATGTAAAGAATGAAATATGATTTTCAAAATCCAATTTCAAAATTCTTTAAATTCATTCATCATTTAGGATAGAATTACATCACATTTTCAAAATTCTTTTTCATAAATCCAAGTGGTTTCCTTCAGATATCTTCTTCACTTCTCAAATCAATTTTCAACTCTCGTAAATTCAGATATCATTTTCAAATTCTAACTTTAAATTCGAAGTCCAAGCTTGACTTTGAAATTCATTTGTATATCCCAAATTCAAACTTCAAAATTCAAGGTCTAATTTGACTTTGAAATTCATTTGTATATTCAAAATTCAATTTCTAAATTTCATTTTCCAAATTCAATTCAAAATTGGAAATTCTGATTCATCTTCTGATCCCAAACTCTAAACTTCAAAATTTAAAATTCAATTTGACTTTAAAACCCATTTGTATATCCGAAATTCAAAATCTAAATGAAATTTCAAAGTTCAAATTAACTTTGCAACTTCTGATTCATCTTCATATTCAAAACCAAGTTCATCTTCAAATCCAAAATCAAAGTTTGGGATTGATCCTGAATCTCAAAAGCTTGGCCTTTCATAAGTTTTAAATTCAATCTGGGTCGTCAAAACCCAGATCCATATTCAAAAGTCCCATTTGGACTTTCAAAGACCAAATCCAAAATTAGATCAATTTGGATCCAGTTTTTTAAATACAAATCTACCTTTGGATCTCAGGCTTCAGATCCAAAATCCATCTTAGGGTCCAAAGTCCAACTCTACATTAGATCACAGACTTCAGATCCAAAATCCATCTTAGGATCCAGAATTCAAGTCTACTTTGGATCTCAGACTTCAGATCCAAAATCCATCTTAGGGTCCAGAATCCAATTCCATTCCTAATTTTAGATTTCAAATCCAAATTCCATTTTCAGATCTCATCTGAACTTCCAAAATCCATTTCTATACTATTTTGATCTCTCAAATCCATCCTGATCTCAAAATTTTAAATTCAATTCTGTTTCAAGTTTTACCTCTTCTCCTAAATCAAAGTTCAAAGTCCATTTTCTGACTTTGAAATTTCCTATTCTTTTCCTTTTATATATCATCTTCAAATCATTCTCTCTCAGAAATCAAGATTTATTCTTCCAACTCTGATTTACTTCAAAGACTTAGAACTTCTCTGATCTATCTCAAACTCTAAGTTAGATTCAATCATTTCTTCACTCCCTTATCAAGTTCATCTCAGAACACTTGAAGATTTACAAAATCATTTTTTTCAAAAAGAGCATACATCCTTGCATTCGCACAGGCATGATTCTTTTTGCATTTAGATTTTAGAATAAATTCTTAGATAATATTTAGGCAAAGCAAAAGGCATAAATTCGATCCTTGGTTCGATTACCCCTGGTAAAGGCGCCAGGAACAGTCGAACCTCGTACCGATGAGCGAATCCCGTCTCTCCATTTTTCCCACAATATATTTCAAAACGGAGGCGAGTTATTTGCTAAATATTTTCAAATCCAGGTCAAGTGAAACCCCGCAAAAGAGTTCCTCTCTCTCTTCTTTCTTTCTTTTCTCTTCTCTCTTTCTTTTCTGTCTTTTTATTTTTCTCCCTTCAAAAAGGGGGAAAATAGAGGCTGAAAAAGGAAAAGAGAAGGAAGAGAGAGAAAACCACAAGAGAGGAAAAATTTTGCGATGATCACAGTTTTGGCGACCGAGATGGGACTCATCTCCGTCTGGTCGAATTATGCCTTTGCTTTGCTTTGATATTATCTAAGTCTTTGTTCTTCTATGTCAGCTTCATTTCCATGCAAAACTTAGAAGCCTAGACTCTGTCCTAAGCTGACATTATTGCATATAGGGTCTAAGTATGGTTTGGTAGGACTATATTGAGGAGATTATTCCATGTTCACATTAGACTTAGGTTTTAAATACAACTCTCCTCAATTTTAGGGATTGAATGTAAACAATGTATGCAAGTGTATGCTTCTTTTCATTTAAATCTATCTCTTTAGGACTTGCATTAGAGCTTTTCTGGTTTTATCTGCATGTTGATCATGTTTTTGAAAACATCCCTACCTATATTGTCCCGGTCTTCACGTTGTTGGGCTGTCTCACTGAACCATAGTTCGGGAGAGAGCCTCACAACTAGACCACTTATTTGGGTTCGCGCCCCCCTACCACGTACCTAAGGACCATAGTCCAAGGTATATCAGTAGGTGCTCAAGGATGTTGGGAAGCCATTACCTTAGAACCGAAGAGATATCTTTATGCCACGTACTTCGAGCTTCGGCTTGAGTATATCGGCATACCTTGATTGAAATCAGATGATCTAAATCTTAGAGTTAGGATTAAGATCCTATTTGCCATTTCAAATATTGCATATAGAGTAAGCTTTAGGGAGTGCTATTTTTGCATCCTTGCTTGTATGTCTGTGATTGAATGATATTATATATGTATATCTTCCTTATATTTTCCAAAAACCCTGGGTATATATTATTCAAAATTTCCTCTTTTAAAACTCCAGGTGTATTGCCTTTTCTTTCTGATTTCTTCAAAATCTTTTTGATCCTGCCTGCTATTTTTCAAAAAATTTAAATCCTTGTCATCTATTTTCAAAATTTGTTTTCCTTCATCATGAGAGAAATGATATTGCCTATGAGGATTTTCAAAATCATAAAATCTCAAAATTTCTGCAAAAGACTTTAAAAGTTCAAATATTTTGATTTAAATCCCTTTTAAATAAACTAACATGTTGATTTTCCTTTTTCAAATTAGGTTTTGAAAACCATTTGTCTTCAAAATCATCACCTCGTGTTTGTTTTCTTTTTCAAAATTGGTTTTTAAACCACTATCCTCGAAATCAAACCTCATGATGATCTCTCATGATTATTCTCCTTTTTAAAGGATCAGATCTCGCGTTGATCGTTCTTCTTACAAATGAATTTTCCTCCGAAAATGATTTCTCACTTTTCTTTTAAAATAAACATTTTCCTTTCAAGATCCCATATGCAGGCAGGATCAGAAAAACTCCTTTTTCTCAAATCTTGTAAATCTTCAGTTAATTTTGATATCTTCATTAGTTTCACTTATTTTATTCATATTTTTATCAAGTTTACATCAATTTTATCAAGTTTTATCAAGTTTATCAATATTTCCTCAATTCTATTAAATTTTAGCAATTCTTCTACCCTTTCAGGTTAAGGGATAAACCTGATGCCTCATTCCCATGAGGTATTTCCTTTATTCTTATTTCCCCCTCAGGTTAAGGGATAAACCTGACCCTCGTTGTCCGAGGTGTTTCCCCCTCAGGTTAAGGGATAAACCTGACCCTCGTTGTCCGAGGTGTTTCCCCCTCAGGTTAAGGGATAAACCTGACCCTCGTTCTCCGAGGTGTCCCCCCTCAGGTTAAGGGATAAACCTGACCCTCGTTGTCCCAGGTGTTCCCCATCAAGTTAAGGGATAAACCTGACCCTCGTTGTCCGAGGTGTTCCCCCTCAGGTTAAGGGATAAACCTGACCCTCGTTGTCTGAGGTGTTTCCCCCTCAGGTTAAGGGATAAACCTGACCCTCGTTGTTCGAGGTGTTCCCCCTCAGGTTAAGGGATAAACCTGACCCTCGTTGTCCGAGGTGTTGCCCTTTCAGGTTAAGGGATAAACCTGACCCTCGTTGTCCGAGGTGTTCCCATTCAGGATAAGGGATAATCTTGAAACCCCTCGTAGGAGCCACAATGCTACCTATGAGGATTCTTTTGTAAATACAAGTTTTGCCAATCTTTATTGATTTTTCCTAGATTTATATCAATTTTCCTTCATTAAATTTTCTTAAATTCTATTCTTTTTTTCCATTCAGGATAAGAGAAAATCCTGAAACCCCTCATAGGAGCAACAATGCTACCTGTGAGAATTCTTTTCCAAAATAAATTCTCAAATAAATTTCTTTTCTTCTTCTCTATTTTTATAAATATTATTTTTTTCCCCTTTCAGGTTAAGGGGTAAACCTAAATCATTCCTTTCTAAATTCTCATCAAATATCTATTTCATTTCCCCTTCAGGATAAGGAAAAATCCTGAAAACGCCGACAATCATTCTTGCTCAAATCTCAAGTATCTTAAAGAATGTTGGTGTCCCCCTTTTTCTTCAAATCGCCATCAGAAAACCCAGTACCCACACTGGGGCATTTTTTTGAAAAATTCAGTACTCATATAGGTAAGCCTAGCACTCGTGCTAGTGTTTGGCTGACCAATCAGTTAGCCTTCAGGTTACAATCTTTCCTTAATTTTCCTCAAATTCTGTCAATCTTCCATAAATTTCTATCCAATTTTCCTTTGAGATTCGAGTTTCGATTCAAACTTCCAACTTTTTCCTCAAGGTTTGAGCCTTGACTCGAACTCTCCAACTCTCCTTCAAAGATTTGGGTTTTAACTCGAGCCTTCTTTTCCTTCGAGATCTAAAACTTTCAAGTTTCCCTTTGAGATTCGAGCTCTGACTCGAACTTTCCGGTTTTCCTTTAAAAAATTGAGTTCTTGAGTCTTCTTTCCTTCAATAAATAAAACTTTCAAGTTTTCCTTTCAGATTCGAGCCTTGACTCGAATTTTTCAGCTTTCCTTTGAAGATTTGGGTCTTAGCTCGAGTCTTCTTTCCTTAAAAAAAAAAAATCTGAACTTCCAAGTTTTCCTTCAAGATTCGAGCCCTGACTCGAATTTTCCTGCTTTCCTTCGAAAATTTGGGTTTTATTTCGAGTTTTCTTGCCCTTAATAAATAAACTTTCAAAATTTTGATTCGAGCCCTGACTCGAACTTTTCTGCTTTCCTTCGAAAATTTGGGTTTTATCTCGAGTTTTCTTGCCTTCAATAAATGAACTTTCAAGTTTTTGGAGCCCTGACTCAAATTTTCCTACTTTTCCTTCGAAAATTTGGGTTTTATCTCAAGTTTTCTTGCCTTCAGTAAATGGACCTTCAAAGTTTTGATTCGAGCCCTGACTCTAACTTTCCTGCTTGCCCTCGAAGATTTGAGTTTTATCTCGAGTTTTCTTGCCTTCAATAAATGAATTTTCAAGATTTCCTTTGAGATTCGAGCCCTGACTCGAACCTTTCAGTTTCCCTTTGAAGACTCGAGTTTCGACTCAAATTTTCTTGTTTTCCTTGTAAAAACCTGAGTCCTAATTCGTTTGGTTTTTCAAAACCAACTTCTGAGTTAGGCTTACCTTCAAAACCCAATTTTATGCTAAACTTGCCTTCAGAACTTTAATTTTACATTTACCTTCAGAATTCAGCCTCATCCCACTGATATGTCAAAATTCGATGTTTAGCAAAGGTTTCGTCATCAAGGATTTCAGGAATATATTGCCAACTTGCCATAAAATAGTTGTTGATCTCAAACTTTTATTACATAAAGAATCTCCTTAGTATTCCTTCCAAAAGGGTGAAACTTCTGTGAAGAAAGGCTCAAACTCCAAATTTTCTATTGGTCAACCAAGAGGATGAAGAAAAAAATCTTTGACATGACCGATAAAGGAAATATTCAATGATGCTGAAGAGACATAAAAGAGCTGATATTGATCATAGCTATGGCACATTCTTAAAGATTATTCTTTGACAGTAAGACAGTGGAAATATCTTGGGCAGTCAGAAAAGAACCTACCCAATCCATGTTTCCTCATTACATTTAAAGCTGCAATCAAATATCCGCAAAAGAGATATCTCAATTGTCGTCAAGATGAAGGCGAATTAAGCGAGTAGACCCCCGGGGCCAAAGAAGATTTGAAACATCTCCAAGATGACGGAGTTTGTGACGGATCCTTCCAGGGAAAGTTCGGATCACCGTCGAGATGAAGGCGGATGTGATGAACCTACCAACAAACCCTAAAAGATATTTGATTCCAGCTATCATCTGAAGACCTTTGAGCCAATACCATCATATATAATCCCTGAGATAAATGAAAGATCGGAATATCTCCAAGATGAAGGAGTTTGTGACGTACCCTTCCCTGAAAAAAAGAGAAAAGTCAGGACATCTCCAAAATGAAGGATGATGTAAAATCCCAAGAAAGCCCCATGAATCAAAAGAGTGCAAAAGATCATCATGGGAAGATGCCCAGAATATCAAACTGCCCAAACTGCAAAAGAATCTTCTTTATCTATCTGAAATTCTTCTATCAATATCTTCTCATTTAATTACTTTTTTGAAGCTAAGAATATTTCCTCTCCTTTCATATCAAGGAAATTGATAGCATCCTTGAAGAAAACCAATAACAAAATTTGACTTTGATTCAGGATTCTATAGAGTTAACCTAGTTGGGGGTAATAATCTAGGTGGAAGAAGGAACATCTTTCGAAAGTGCTTACCTACGATTACCTTGAAATAACTGCAATTTTATCACTTTGGCAATGTTTTTCCAACTTTCCTGATGAAAAAAAAGAACTTGACATCTGTTTTGATACATTTTGGTGTTGCCTTCTTCGTCTTTCGCTTTGTCGAGAGACTCGCCTTCTCCTTGATGAAAGAATTGCCTTCTTCGACTTTCGCTTTGTCGAGAGACTCGCCTTCTCCTTGATAAAAGGATTGCCTTCCCCGTCTTTCGCTTTGTCGAGAGACTCGCCTTCTCCTTGATAAAAGGATTGCCTTCTCTGTCTTTCGCTCTGTCGAGAGACTCGCCTTCTCCTTGATAAAAGGATTGCCTTCTCCGTCTTTCGCTTTGTCGAGAGACTCGCCTTCTCCGTCTTTTGCTTTGTCGAAAGACTCGCCTTCTCCTTGATAAAAGGATTGCCTTCTTCGTCTTTCGCTCTGTCGAAAGACTCGCCTTCTCCTTGATGAAAGGATTGCCTTCTCCGTCTTTCGCTTTGTCGAAAGACTCGCCTTCTCCTTGATAAAAGGATCGCCTTCCCTGTCTTTTTGCGTTGTCAAAAGATTTGCCTTTCTCCTTAATTAAATGATCGCCTTCCTCGTTTTTTGCTTTGTCGAGAGACTTTCCTTCTCCTTGTTAAAAGGATTGCCTTCTTCATATCTTATATTTTGCCTTCTCCTTACCAAAAGGATTGCCTTCTTCATATCTTACATTTTGCCTACTCCTTACCAAAAGGATTGCCTTCTTCATATTTTATATTTTGCCTTCTCCTTACCAAAAGGATTGCCTTCTTCATATTTCACATCTTGCCTTCTCCTTGTTAAAAGGATTGTCTTCTTCATATTTCACATTTCGCCTTCTCCTTACTATTGCCATCTTCATATCTTCATATTTTACCTTCTTCTTGCTAAAAGGATTGCCATCTTCATCGCCATCTTCATATTTTCGCTCTCACCTTCTCCTGTCCAAAGGATTTGCCTTATTCATCTTTCACCCCATCGAAAGATTTGCCTCCTGTTATTCATCGTTCATTTTTCCTCACATCTCCTTATTTTCCATCTCTCACATTCCAGAAGAGTTGCCTCATTCAGCTGAAGTATCTCTCCTGTCCCATCACGGTTTCGAGAAATCCGTATGGTTGTTCCCACTCAGGTTAAGGGTCAAAAACCTGTATTTTCTGCGAGAGGTCATTAAATTCAAAAGCTATTTTCAGTTCCAGCAATGAGACGCCCAAGTTCATCCCTTTTTCAAAGCTTTAGGGAACCCCATTTCCTTCCTCCTTCCGCAAACCCCTTTCAGATTTGTTCGTCCAAACTCCGAAGGCCCCATCATGGTCTCTTTACTCGAGGATTCTGTATGGTCGTCCCCTTCAGGTTAAGGGTTAAGCCTGAACCTCGTACCTCGAGGTATCTTCCTTTTTCAGGTTTGGGTTAAACCTGAGTCTCGTTTCGATGAGGTGTTTCCTTCCAGTCCCATCATGGTTCTTCCCATCGAGGAATCCATGCTTTGTATATCCATCTAGGACAGGATTCTACTTGAGCCTCATCTCGCAAGGCATTTTCTCAGAAATGTCCCATCAAGGTCCTCACATATTCCTTTCCCCATTCAGATTATCTTGATATATCTCTGTCCCATCCAGGTTAAGGGCTAAACCTGAGTCATTCTGAAAGGCTGATCTCGCCTCACCCATAAGACTCGATCAAACTTCTTATCTTTCATTATTTCAGGATCTTCACCCAAAGTCCCATCACGATTTCCTCATCTCTATTATTCAGTCATATCATTTCCGAGGATTTCGTCTCCCCCAAGTCATTCAAGGATAAAGTTTTAAACCTGAAAAACCATGTCTTTCAAATAAATTCTTCCACACCCAGTTCAGATCTGCTCACTGGGGCATTTTCAAAATTTGGAGTGTTATCTTTGCCACTAAGCTCGGCTTTCAACCGGCTTAGTAGCAAAGAGGGGCATCTGTGAACACCCCAAATTTTTCAAAAATTTGTAAATATTCCCTTTTTGCCCTTTATCTTCATTTTCTGGGTAATTGAGTCACTTTTTAAATATAAATCCCATATTATTTCTCAAGTTTTCTGAAATTAAATTCATTTTATATATCTGACTTGGTTTCGGATCCGGACTCATCATCCTGATCCAAATCTGAGTCTCATTGTCCAACTTTTAAATTAAAATTACAGAAAATACCAAAAATAGTTTTTAAATAGCTCGAACAGTCCACTCGACATCCGTTTGGATCCATCACATTGTATTTCTCGATTCGAGTGTCAAAACTCGAACATTTTTTCAAAACTTGGGTCCAAACCCGTCCTTCTAAAGAAATTTCCCTGAAATGGCCTGGAATTCTCGGAAAAAAACTTTTTGTAAATATTTCTCAGAAAAATACAAAAAAATTAGTGTTTAATCTTTGTTTTCCCCTAAAACCTTCAGATTTTTATTTCAAAAAAAATGCAAAAAATGGAAAATACAAATAGAAAAGAAACAAAAAAATTAGTTTTGAAAAACCACTTTCAAAAACCATTCTTTTACAAAAACCTTTTGAAAATCAAGTTTTATGAAAACATGTTTTTAGCAAAAAAAAAATTTTTTTGTTAAAAACCCCCTCTTTTGTAAAATCCCAAAAACAAAAGGGGCTCTTTTGAAGATCAGTTTTTAGGGTTTCTTTGAAAACCCTTCGTGAGAAAAGAGAGGGGGCGCCTCTTTCGCAAACCCTCCTTCCAGAGGGATCCTTTCCGCTCTGCTTCTGAACCTTCCTGCTCAACCGCCCGATCACCATCGAGCTTCTTCCTCTCCTTCTCTCCATCTCAACCTTCTGAACCCTTCATCTTCAACAACCACCTCCGTTCTCTTCCATCCATCGGCAACCGAACTCTCCTCCCTCCTCTTTAAAAGAGGCACGAAGGGGAAGGGTTGAGTATCGTCTTCACCCCCGCATGCTCTCTTCTTCCTTCGTCTGATCCGTTATCACCTCACAATTACCCCTCTTTTCTTATTCCCGATCCGTTCTCACCCCAGCACCTTCCTTCCTTCTTCAAGACCGCTTTTTCACCCCCGCATGCTCCCATCTTCAACTTCTCTGACTCGTTTGTGAAGCTAGAGGTAAGTAACTCATCATCTTCTATTCTTTTAGTATTGCTTTCTCCCCTTACTTCTATATCGCTATGCTCTTTCTAATTTTTTTTTCCTTCTTCAAATTAAAGATCGACGATGCCTCGCAATGGCATCGTCGATCTATCCGATCATTGGCATTATCTTTGCACCCGTTTTTTTTTATTCTCTATGCTTTACTCTTGATTTTGTGGTTTTCCCCCATTTATGCATCTTCGATAATGTTGAGCTTGCCTATGCAACCTCAACTCATCTCATTGCAACAGAAATGGAATGATCAATTCCGACATCCATCTTATTTTTTTTTTCTACTTTAGTTTATTATCTATCTTTATTGAATTCCTGCAGTTTATATCGATATGATATCAGTTTAAGATCGACGTTTCCTTCATCATTTTACTCTCTGTGTTTCTCATTTTTTTTCTGTATTTTTTCTTTTCGTTTCACGTTTGCATCTATTATTTTCAGTTTGGGCTGATTCCTATTTTAATACAGCCACCACTTTCTACAATCGGTAATTTGACTCATTTTTATCGATTTATATTTCCTGAGATTGCCTTCCTAGTTCATATTTTGCAATATTCGCTTATTATTATTAGTATTTTTTTTATTATTCTGATTATTTTCTTTTCTTGCTTTCTTTCCTCTTTCTGTCTCATTTCCTTGAATCGTAGATTTCCTGTTTGTTGTTGAGGATCCCTTTCAATTTGTTCTATTCATCATCATCATTTTCGGTAGTCTTGCTGGTTTGCTTGATTGGTTAGTGGCGTTGGAAACGCTATCTTTGGCCCCATCAACATCATCGCCATTAAGATATCCTCTGGTGGTATGCCCTTCTTTTGAGTTCTCCTAGAATTTAAGCTCTGGTATTCCATGGCCAAGCATCTGATGTCCAGTTTCCTAGCTTACATTGCCATGTCGCCTGGAGCATCCTCCTTGGCCTCACCATGGGATGCCAGATCCTGCACATGGGTAAGTATGAATATATACCATTAAGCATTGGTAAGTAAGGATGTACAGGGAAGAAGCCCTCTGCCAGCAACGACACTCAAGAAAGAATAAATTTGATCTCTAAGTATTGGCCCAGAGTTATTGAAAGATGCAGGAATCGGGTAATACAATTTTATTTGCAGTAATATGGAAGTTTATATTTGACTGTTCCTTTAATTACATTTTTTTTTTGTTAGTCCCCTGTACCATACTTCTTCTTTTGATTATTCATCACATTTGAGTTTTTACTTTTACTCAGTACAATTTTAGGTCTCATTAGTTTCCAATATGTAACTGCCTCACTTAACCTTCATTACGCTTTGATCCCCTGTTTTCTTCGTGGATTTCTTTTGTTCTGTAGAATTGTTTAGGAAATCTGACCCCTTGTGCCATGTCTCATTAATCCATACATTACCTGTAATTCAGTCTTAGATTTGCAATACACTATTTGGTTCTGGTTCATTTATGCATGTTCTAACATCACGGCTTCCTCTTTCAGGTGTAAGAGGTGCCTCTGTCGATATGGACCTAGCCTTTTGTATATCAGAAATCCATTTTTAATGTGTCCATCCTCATCTGTATATGTCGTGTGTTCAGCTAAAATTTTACATTGCATTAAGCTAGTTAGTTCTCCTATATTTTAGCATATTTGCAGGCCATCAGAACACAAGTTCAAATGTCTACAGTT
The DNA here is from genome assembly GCF_984573655.1 of Nuphar pumila. Taxonomy (NCBI): domain Eukaryota; kingdom Viridiplantae; phylum Streptophyta; class Magnoliopsida; order Nymphaeales; family Nymphaeaceae; genus Nuphar; species Nuphar pumila. The sequence goes on along the minus strand of NC_143256.1, from coordinate 86,038,360 downwards.
ATGGTGTAATCTTGCTTGAATTGTAATTCCTTACCTATTTACAAAAGTGGCTGTTGTGGGTTACCCTGGGCCCGTGTTCACTACCAACCAATCCTCTATTTCCTGTGCATGAGGCGAATATGAACAGAATGAACACTAGTGCAGTATTTATGCTACAGATTGATGGACACTGTACATCGCAGAACCTTCGCCTTGTGAAAGTGAAAGAGCCGTTGACTCTAATGGTGATGTATTATGGACCTAGTGGTGATTTATGAGTTGTTTTTAACCCTGGATCTGATAGTTGGGTTTTGCAGGGAATGTGGCCTTAAATTGAGACGCATGTCGTACCTATTACCTGTTTTAAACCCAGCTTGCCGTGAAAGAGGACATCAAAAATTTTGTTATATTCTGTTATCTAATCGAAATTCTGTTACTTTTTTTTTTTAATCAAAATGTTACAGTTCTTTTGCAATATTGATCCTCAGTTCTTCTTTTACATTTCTTCTTACCTGTTTGCAGAGATCTTCCAGAGACTCAGAATGAGCCTTAGCACATTCCCACTTCTAGCACTCCCCTTTCCAGCTTTCGTATGTTCTTGTGAAGTAATTAAGATGTTACTGTAAGATGTTCCCCAATGGCGATCACGTTTCCCCTGCGAGAATTACAAGGAGATATTGGATCTGCTGCGATATGTGAGATGCCTCATAATCAGATTCCTGATTTATCGTAAAATTTGGATCTGCTGGATCAAAATCAGGTACTTTACCAATTCAAAATTGATCTATTGTCTTATTGCTGGATATACACTACTTCATCTCAGCACCATTGCCTTTACACTTGCATTCAACACATTCACATAAATTACTTCACTTCTGCCCTCTTTGTCTGATGTGTTGCTCTCAAAGGAAGAAGAATCTGTATTGGTTAAAGCTCTTACTGAGTTTCTCGATAAGGCATTTGATGGTAAATAAATTTCTGAAATTGCCATGATGGAGGTAGGATCCAATGTCATTACTTTTAAATCCAGATCAAAGTTGGAATAGCACCCAACGTGTGACCAGGACTCTCTACAGAGGTGAGCTCTGTGCTGATTTACATTCCCCTTGAAAATCATGGTTCAGCAGGTTTTAATCGGCATGTACCAAACAAGAAATTGACTCATTGTACATCCAAGTAACAGAGATGAATTTATTGCTTTGAATCTTGAATCCCATACCTAAAATTGAAATGATAATCAGTGTATCGTATCAAGTTTGAAGGATCTGTATTGGCATCGGTTCTAATATAAGCTCTCTCATTTGCTATGAATTCTTATTTCTTCCTATCAGCATTTGTTATGAACTGCTGTGAAAATCTCATTCTATTTATTGTAAAGGCTTGCCAAACGATTATCATGAACACTAATCTTGTTATAGGGTTAGGTTTAAATATTTTATGCGATCAGTCGATGTCATCATAATTTCATCCATGATATCTTGTATGCCAGTTCCTGGGTTGTTTAAAATTCAAGAATCAGATGGGATGGAGTCAACTGACAATAGTGATGGAAGTCATGATGTTTGGTCTGGGTGACAGGGTTGCCCAGATTTGCCTTCTAACACTACTTGGCAATCCTACATGCACATACTCATCTATCCTCAATATACACCACCAACTATCCTACCTTCACTGTTGTAACTACATCAGCAGTTACATCCATTTTCTGATTTACCTATAACCTATCTCATAGTAGGTGCATAGCAACCTCCATATTTTCAACATGCACTTCCCTTCACATAGCTGAAACTCCCCTGCTGTACCCACCTGTGAATGGTTTTAGCACAACTGCCTACTTCAATCACTATTATGGACCAACACTGCTTCATTTCCCATCTGTGAGCATTCACCCACTTGCATTCCATTCACACCCTGCAGTAGCATTAGATGTCTACTATCCCCAACATCATTTGTATTTCATCAACTTCATAGGCATAAACTGTGTATAAACAAATTCAAACCTTGTGAGAATTTCCCAGTGATAGGCACACACACACACACACACATATATATATATATATATGTGTGTGTGTGTGTGTATATGTATATCCATGTATATATGCATACTTTCACATACACTCCCCCCTGTAGGTTCTTAGGCATATTTAGATAGATTCACTATCATATGCACATACATATATATATATATATATATATATATATATTTCCTATATAGGCAGACATTACATCTAGTCATACCTTTAGCAGATTGCTTCAATTTAACCTTGTTTTGCATGAATATGTAGAAATTGCTAAACTCCTACTTAGATTGGATTTTTTTTTTTATCTCGAGTCTCAGATAGAATGAATGAGCATTGTAAACATTATAAATCGCTTATTTTTCATGCATTTTGCCTTTATTTCTCAAAATCCCACAAATGGGAACACGAATGGCACGTGCACCATTTTGTAAGAGGTAAATTAATCCTAAGTTGATGATTTACATCAATGGCCATAGTCAGGATGTAAACAAAACTTAGAATTTTTATCTTTTATAAAATAACACTGGATCTACACTGGATCCTCTTCAAAAAATCATCATATTTTTAAATATTTCCTTCTTTTATTAGAGTTTAACTTAAAATTAATTCAATATATATACCAATGGCCATAGTCAGGGTATATTGAGAGTTAATTTCATTTTAAACTCTATAAAAGCACAAAAAAATGTATTTTATTCTTCACCTAAATTTAAATATAGATTATTATATAATACACTCAATGACCATAGTCAATGATGTATTATATTTTCAATCTTATTTCTATTCATGTAAAGAATCAAATATGATTTTCAAAATCCAATTTCAAAATTCTTTAAATTCATTCATCATTTAGGATAGAATTACATCACATTTTCAAAAAAAAATTTCATAAATCCAAGTGGTTTCTTTCAGATATCTTCTTCACTTCTCAAATCAATTTTCAACTCTCGTAAATTCAGATATCATTTTCAAATTCTAACTTTAAATTCGAAGTCCAAATTTGACTTTGAAATTCATTTGTATATCCCAAATTCAAACTTCAAAATTCAAGGTCTAATTTGACTTTGAAATTCATTTGTATATTCAAGATTCAATTTCTAAATTTCATTTTCCAAATTCAATTCAAAATTGGAAATTCTTATTCATCTTCTGATCCCAAACTCTAAACTTCAAAATTTAAAATCCAATTTGACTTTAAAACCCATTTGTATATCCGAAATTCAAAATCTAAATGAAATTTCAAAGTTCAAATTAACTTTGAAACTTCTGATTCATCTTCAAATTCAAAACCAAGTTCATCTTCAAATCCAAAATCAAAGTTTGGGATTGATCCTGAATCTCAAAAGCTTGGCCTTTCCTAAGTTTTAAATTCAATCTGGGTCTTCAAAACCCAGATCCATAATCAAAAGTCCCATTTGGACTTTCAAAGCCCAAATCCAAAATTAGATCAATTTGGATCCAGTTTTCTAAATACAAATCTACCTTTGGATCTCAGGCTTCAGATCCAAAATCCATCTTAGGGTCTGTCATCGTCGCAAAATTTTTCCCCGTCTTCCCTTCCTTGCGGAAGAGAGAGGAAAATGCTTTCGCGATGTTAAACTTGACCGGATTTTGGAAATTGTTTTGAAATACTCGCCTCCGTTTTTGAAAATTGTGGGAAAATCCATGGGATGGGGCTCGACCTGTCGGTACGAGGTTCGACCGTTCCTGCCGCCTTTAACAGGGGTAATCGATTTTGGAACATCCGGATAGAACGCGCATTGCTCGATCTTGGAGCAAGCGTGAACATTCTACCTGGGTATTTCTTTGATTCTTTCGGGCTAGGAGAGATGAGATCGACTCCGATTACATTGCAGCTGGCAGATCGTTCCGTCAAGGTACCGAGAGGTGTCTTGGAGGACGTGCTAGTTAAGGTGGATGACTTTTATTTCCCAGTCGATTTCATTATTCTTGATATGGAAGGAGTAGACAGCTAGCACCAGACTCCGATCATTTTAGGCAGACCATTCTTGGCGACTGCCAATGCATGCATCAATTGTAGAACCGGAGCCATGGATCTCTCATTTGGCAATCGAAAAGTCAAGCTGAATATTTTCAATGCCGCGATGGGACCAGCGGGAGACATGGATGCTTTCATGTAGATATTGCGCAGGAGTTATTAGAGGAGCAGCCCCATTTGTATATTACTGAGGATTCTTTAGATTTGTACCATATAGAGAAGAATAGTGGTGTAGATAGTGTAGATGTGTCTAGAGTGTCGTCAGAGAGACCACCTTGGGGAGCCGCCATTGAGACTCTCCCACCACTTGCGGAGACCCCCGCCAAATCATCGATCGAGTCATCTTCGAAACTTGAGCTGAAACCCTTACCAGATTCACTCAAGTATGCTTATCTCGGAGATGATAAGACTTTGCCTGTAATCATCTCAGCCCTGCTCACTGAGGATCAGGAGCAGAGATTGTTGACTATTCTTCGAGAGCACAAGGCAGCGATTGGCTAGGGAGTTGCTGATCTGAAGGGGATTGATCCTTCATTCTGCATGCATAGAATACATTGTGATGAGGAAGTCAAGCCATTTAGGGATATGCAGAGAAGGCTAAATCCCAACATGAAGGAAGCGGTGAAGAACGAGGTGGTGAAGTGGTTAGATGCCAGAATCATTTACCCTATTTCTGATAGCCAGTGGGTCAGTCTGATTCAGGTTGTGCCGAAAAAGTCAGGACTCACTGTGGTTGAGAACGAGAAGGGTGAGAGAATTCCGATGAGGACCACTATAGGATGGCGAGTATGCATCGATTATAGGAAGTTGAATGTGGCAACTAGGAAAGATCATTACCCATTGCCATTCATTGATCAGATCTTAGAGAGACTCGCAGGGCAGAGCTACTACTGCTTTCTAGATGGATATTCAGGATACAATCAGGTAGCTGTCCATCCTGATGACCAGGAGAAGACCACGTTTACATGTCCTTATGGCACCTTCGCGTTTAGACGTATGCCGTTTGGGCTCTGTAATGCCTCGGCTACTTTTCAGAGGTGCATGCTTGCTATCTTCTCGGACATGATTGATGATGTGATGGAAGTTTTTATGGACGACTTTTCAGTGTATGGCTCTTCTTTTGAAGATTGCCTCCAAAAACTTACTCGAGTACTAAGTAGGTGTGTGGAGACAAATCTCGTCCTGAGTTGGAAAAAGAGCCATTTTATGGTCCAAGAGGGGATTGTGCTCGGACACATTGTGTCCAAGCGTGGCATTGAGGTTGACAGAGCGAAGGTGGAATCCATTTCCCGTTTGACTCCACCCACCTCTGTGAGGCAGATTCGATCATTTTTAGGGCATGTGGGCTTTTATAGGCGGTTCATAAAAGATTTCAGTAAAATCTCTCGACCGCTATGTACTTTACTGGAGAAAGACCAACCTTTTGTTTTCGGTGAGGATTGTATGAAGGCCTTTGAGATTCTCAAAGAGGCCTTGATTACTTCACCCATTTTGAGACCTCCGGATTGGACTCTCCCATTTGAGATTATGTGTGATGCGTCTGATTACGCTATGGGGGCCATTTTAGGACAACGCATTGATAGGAAGCCCTATGTGATCTACTATGCAAGTAGAACTCTGTCTGATGCTCAAATGAATTATACTACGACAGAGAAGGAGCTATTTGCGGTAGTTTTTGCATTGGATAAATTCAGGTCCTATTTACTCGGTTCGAAGGTGGTTGTCTATTCTGACCATGCGGCATTAAAATATCTGTTGAATAAGAAAGACACCAAACCGAGATTGATTCGTTGGGTTCTTCTACTACAGGAGTTTGATCTCGAGATTCGAGATAAGAAGGGAAGCGAGAATGTAGTAGCAGACCATCTTTCCAGACTGATCGTGGAGACCACGCAGGATCAGAGGCCGATCAGTGATTCTTTCCCCGACGAGCAGATCATGTCAGTCAGTACACCGCAGTTACCCTAGTTTGTAGATATTGTGAACTATCTGGTTTCGAGGCAAATACCTGAGCATTGGAACAAGAATGAGCGTGAGAGATTCCTATCTCAGGTGAGGCACTATTATTGGGATGAACCAGAGTTGTTCAAATACTGTGCAGACCAGATCATTAGGAGATATGTTCCGGAGGAGGAGTACCAGTCCATTCTGAATTTTTCTCATTCATTAGCCTATGGAGGACATTTTAGTAGTAGGAAGACGGCTGCAAAGGTTTTGCAGTCAGGATTTTATTGGCCCACACTCCACAGGGATGCACATGAGTTCTGTAGGCGATGTCTTCGATGTCAGCAGATTGGGAACATGTCCAAAAGGGACATGATGCCCTTGCTTCCGATTTTGATAGTCGAGATTTTTGATGTTTGGGGCATTGATTTCATGGGACCATTTCCGCCTTCATTCGGAAATTTATACATTCTTGTGGCGGTTGATTATGTGTCTAAATGGGTCGAGGTTGTGGCAACCAAGACCAATGATCACAGAGTAGTGCTTAAGTTCATTAAGCACAATATTTTCAGTCGTTTTGGTGTGCCACGTGCGATGATTAGCGATGGTGGCAAGCATTTTAGGAATGTACAGATAGCTTCTCTACTGAGAAGATATTTTGTCAATCATAGATTCACCACTCCATATCATCCGCAGACTAGTGGACAGGTTGAAGTGTCCAATAGGGAGATTAAGCGAATTTTAGAAAAGACAGTTCGTCCGGACCGCAAGGATTGGTCCCAGCGCTTAGATGATGCACTTTGGGCATATAGAACTGCATTTAAGACTCCCATTGGCATGTCCCCGTATCGCCTTGTATTCGGGAAAGCATGCCATCTTCCTGTCGAGCTAGAGCATAGAGCGTATTGGGCTATCAAGAAATTGAATTTTGACCTCACCCAGGCTGGCAAAGAGAGAGCACTGCAGCTCTCAGAATTAGAGGAACTCAGGAATGATGCGTATGAGAATGCCAAATTATACAAAGCTCGCACGAAAGCATTTCATGATAAGCATATTGTCAGGAAAGTGTTTGAGCCAGAGCAGAAAGTGTGGTTATATAATTCTCGTTTGCATTTATTCCCAGGGAAGTTGAGATCGAGATGGACAGGTCCTTACATTGTGAAAGAAGTATTTCCCCATGGAGCAGTGACATTATTCGATCCTATGACCCAAGGTTCATTCAAGGTAAATGGGCAAAGATTGAAGCCCTTTATTTCAGATGCCCTGCAGGATGGTGAGTGTGAGATAGTGCATCTCACGAAGGCATGAAGATTCAACCAGAGGGATGTATCATATGTACATTAGTTTGTTTGTCATTTCAGTATTTTCTTTATTCATTATTTTATTTCATATTTGCTAACTTTTGTTGTGATATATGCAGGATGAATTTAAAACTTAGTGTATCAGTTACCAGGTACAGAGCAGAGCTTTCAAAGAATTCAAAGATCAGATGAAATTAAACTTTAGAAGCTCAGAGCAAATCAGGTTGTATCTATCCTTTCTCCCATATTATTGTCAGTGTCTTTTAGTGTGCATTTGCATTACATTTTTATTCATTTTGTATGCCACTAGGGATAGTGTCATTCAAGCATGGGGGGGTGGTTTAGATGCATGCACACAAAAATTTAAATTTTTTTTTTAGGACTGGTAATCAAAGTAGGCATTTGAGAACAAGTTGTAGCATATATGATTGTTTTTGGCATAATCTAACAGTTTATAAATTTTTAAGCCCCATAAAAAAAAATTTATTTTCTGAACTAAGTCAAATAGAGTAGTTGTTTATGAGATAATTCAAAGAAAAGATAGTATTTGATTGTTAGAAAATTTTCAATCACTTTAGTATAAGTATGCACAGTATGTTTTGTGAAAGAAATAAGCAATGGAAAGATGTGTTTGAAAAATGAGTTTAAAAGAATAGAGCTACGTTTAGTTGTTGATGTCTTCGTGAATCCTAGTAGTGGAACTCAGACACGAGATGAAATGTTTAAGTCTCTTAACGAAAAGGATAACGAAGGAGATCATCTTCTTGTCTAGTTGATATCTATGGCCTTTGTAGTTCGAGTAAGTAGAATCTGAAGGGTGTTTTACACCTGGTGCCCCAAAGCCAGTTGGTTTGGGAGCCACCGGTTCGAAAGCTTGTTACATGGACTGCATAGAAAGCCTAAGAGATAGAGACATTGCACAGGACGAGAGGAAGACTATATGTAAACTATTACAATAGAAGGTCTAGTGACTCGAGCAATTAAGTCCGAGGGATACTCTGTATCTAGTGCCCTAAGGTCGATTGGCTTGGGAGTCACTGACCCAAAGCTCGCTACACGGGTCACGAAAACTGACTATTCGAAATAGTGCTCATATGAGAAGAATGCGCAAGAGATCAAAAGTTGAAAAAAAAAAAGAGTGAAAATGAAAGAAAAAAAATGTGCTGAATGAGAAAATTTTCATTGCTTAGGCATATATGTGCATTACTGTGCAGAAAATATACAAGTGAGAATAAATGAGTAAAACATGAGAATACTTGACTGTCGGAGAAAAATCATGAACTAGCTACAATATTAGAAAAGTGAAGGAAAAGAATTTTTACTGTGGTGGCATGAGATTTTTAAACTTGTTTTGAGAATGTCAATTACATGAAATATTTGTTCCAACTGCATTCTTAAAAGCTTTATATTTTTGAAAAATCATCCTCGTATTTTATTGATGTTTGTGGGTAGCATCTCTGCAAACCCTCACGAGACCTTACTCGTCCACTAGTGTAAGCTAGGGGTTTAAAGGGCTTGCTGCATACGCTAAATGCAACCGTGTTTCCTACGAAAGTGAGTTAGTATTATGCATTCATGCTTAGCATTTCTTGTCTTCATTGCATAGCATAATTAGGGTTTGTTAAGGGACTAACAAACATTCAAGCATGGGGGTATTTGATGATGCATGAAATGCACATCATGTTAACAAGTTTTTCATGCATTTTGTATCAAGTTTAAGGTTTTAAACCCATGTTTAGATGTATTTTGATAGTAAGGGGTTATGGTTCGAATTTCAGAAAAATCGAAGTTAAAATGAGAAAGTTATGGCTATTTCAGTGTTTGGGCACGGATTTCGAGTTGGATCGGATCCATATCCGACCCAATTAGGTTAATTGGACCTTGGATCAACTCTTGGAAAGCCCAAAACCCAACCCACACGCCTATCCATATCCATTTCAAAAAGTTTTTCTGAAAACCCCCCAGAAAGAGGCGCATAGAAAATATTTTTTTTATAACAGTGTTTCTGAAAATTATCAAAAGTATAAATTAAATATTCCAGCAAACCCTAGGCGTCTTTGGCTATGTTTGGACGCTCCCTACAGTGATTCTACTCCAGCAGCTCCTTCCTCTCCATCTCCTTCCACGTTTTGGCCATTGAAGACCGGTCTATGCTTGATTTTCAAGCATATTTTCGATCTCTCTTGTGTCTCTTCCATTTCTTTCTTTCTCCTTGCTGTAGTTTCACCACTTTTCTGTATTTTTGCAGGTGTAGCAGAGGTGGAGACCATTAACCTTTTGCGGGAGTGCGAAACACACCAACAAGGTGAGCCAGCCCTACCTCCATCCGGCTTTCTACACCCTCCGATCGAGAATCGGCTCACATTCCATCTTCGGTGGATCTCCAATGTGTAGCAGCTGCAAAGGTGCCATTTTTTGGTGAAGACCAGCATTCTCGAACTGTTTAGGACGTCCAGCTCCAGCCACGGTCCGCTCTTCTTCATCCCCCCGGTCATCGGATCTTCCAAGAGGTAGGTCTTCTTCTTCCTTCTCTTCTAGCTAAAACCGAATTGTGTGTTGGTTTTCTTTTTTTTATTTTCTGTGTGTTTCTTATTTTTCCTTTTTGTTTCAACCTTAGATTAGATTTCGTGCATAGTCCAGCACGTTAGATTAGGTTTATTTGTTTGCTTGATTCATTGAAATCGATTTTTTTAGATTTTTCATCCTTTTCATTAAAATCGGCTAGATTTTCATCTAGCCGATTCTTCAAATTTTTCATAGGTGTTCTTGGGTCTGTTCTAGTGAAATTCCATTTAGAAAAAAATCCAATTTTATTCATCTTAGTCGTTGAGTGGTGAGTTGTGATTTTGATTTCACTTGAAAAGCAAAAATCTAAAAATCGGCTAGACTATTTCTAGCCGATTCTTGATTTTTACAAAAATATTTTTCTTTGTTTTGATTTTTTTTTATGTCCAGCATGTGTATTGAGTTGTTTTGCTAAAAATCCAATTATAAAAGTTCATTTTAATTCATTTTATTCGTGGGTTGGGCTTGTGTCTTGTTTGTTTTCATTTTTGAAAAAGGAAAAAAAAATTGGCTAGATTTATTCTAGCAGATCTTTGCATTTTAGTTAAATTTGTGTTTTTAGGTTAGTAAATTGAGTGGGTTGCTGTATATTTTGCATATTAACAGCAGAAAAAAAAATCGTGTTAAGTCATTTCCTTATTTTCGGATTGTTTTAGAGAATCGTTTTTAGCATTTTTGTGTTTTTGGTGTTTTGGATCTATTGAAAAACAAAAATTACAAAAGTCGAATTTTTATTTCTTTATGTTTTTAATAAATTCCAGTATATTGCTGTTCATGTTTGCATTTGTGCAATTAGAAGTTCTTTTTATTCTTTTCTAATTTAGTTTTATCAAAATAGGGGTTATTTAGTTTTATTTTTTTTTTGTTAATTTATATATATATTTTTTAATTTTTTTGTGTGGGTCTTCTTCTTCCCCAAGGTGGGGTGGCAGCCATTAGAGCTCCCCTTGAGCTCTTGGTCGATTTTTTAGAAATTATTAATTACAATTAGTTAAGTTAGGAAGGTGTCTAGGTTCAACGTATTAGGGTTTTATCTCATAGCCGTTTTTAGGGGTCATTTAAGTAGGTTTTGGTAATTAGGGCAGCATTTAAGTTTAGAAAGTCGTGTTTTTCAATTAGGTCTTTTCATTACCTAGGTGAGTCTTAAATTCTATGGTTATAGAGTCTTAAATTAGGGTTGGCGAATTTTAGGAAGGAGGTCAATTAATGTATTGAAGTTGGGAAAAGCTTTTGGAAAGAGGAAATTCTTCAAAAAATCGTGTGAAGCATTTAAGGAAGATTTGAATTTTGAATGGGAATTAAAGAAGGAGTTACTCCTTAACTTTGGAAAGTGTTTTTGGAATTAAACAAAAATTCCAATCTAGGCTCCACGATTTCCATAGAGCATTAAAAGCACTTTAATTCCATATTGAAAAGCAAAAATCGTGGATTTCTAGATTGGCCTTTTCATTTTTCCAAAATGAGCTTTAAAGGCAATTAAGGAGTGTAACCCCCTCTTTAAATGGGGCGACTTTTGAGAATCCAAAGCATTTCAAAGTTTGAACATTGGTAATTATTACATTCCTTTTCCAACCCTCTCCATTAAAATCATTAACTTTGAATTAATTGTAGGAATTTAAGAGGTTACTACTTTAGTCTAACCATCCTAAACCCACTTGAGTCTAGTCAAGTCAACTCTTAGCTTGAATCAACTGACCCTACCTATTGAACCTAATCTAACCTAGTCAATTAGATTGACTTGGTTAGGTGAGTCGTGAACCTAGTCAAAACCGAGTCTAGCTTAAGTCAAAGCATAGACCAACCCTAGGTCGAGTCAATCTTAATCCAAGTCAAACATAACCTTAGTTCGAGTCAACCGAGCCCACCTAAACCAAACCGACCTTAGTTGACTAAGTCAACTCTAAACCGAGTCCACTTAAGTCAACCGAACCTAGTTGACTAAGTCAACTCAAAACTGAACCCAACTAGTTAGGTCAAGCGTAGCCGAGTCAACATTAGTCCTAGTTGAGTCAACCTTAGCTCGAGCCTATCTCTTTCACCCAAACCAACCCGAACCTACCCAAGCCAAAACCAAGATTAGCTTGAGTCAACCGAGTGAACCCTAATCCTATCCTTGTTCTTTAGTGGGTTTAATTCCATTTAGATGTTAATTATGTTGGTTTTAGATTAATTAGTTTAAGTATTTGATTTAGTATAGTGTAGAAGCGTGTGTGCGTGTATTGTATTTGTTTCGTATGTGTGAGCTGTGTTTTGTGATTGTTTTATTGGTAGTAGTTAGTATTTAACTTAGTAGTTCGAATTGCATTCCCTTTAGTAGCATAGTTGCATTTGCATCGCTAGTTAACGTAGTTTTACTCATAATTTGCTTATCGTATTTTGTTCGTCATTCATTTAGTATAATTATAATATTCATCTGCATATACACTGTTATACAGTGTCATTTAGATTGTATTAGATATAATTTGCATTTTATAGTGTTTAAATAGATTCATAAAGTGAATAGTGCACTCAAATAAAAACCCGATTTTTGCCCTGTCGCACCAGCATTATTTTCTGTGCAAAAATTCTGTGTTTTCCAAAAAAATTTATTCTATTCACTTTATTGACGTGTTATTTGACTGCAGACCAAATTTTAGCTCTTTCGGAGTTGATTTGGTCTGATTTTTAAGCGTTTTGCGAAAACCGCTTTTTCTGGATTTCAAATTACAGGACTTTTGATATCCTGATTTTTTCCAGATTTGAAACGCTTATATCTGGAGTTTCAGATATTGTTTTTCCATTCTGTAAAAATTGTCAGTTTGTTTAATCTGTCAGTTGCAGAACAGAACAAGTTTTGGGAAAATCGGACCTCGTTTGCTCTATCAAACAGTGGTTTTCCGATAACCTGTCAGAAATCTATTTTACACTAGTTAGGGGCAGTTTCGTAATTTTCTTAGTTTCGGCATTTTAGACCTATTTTCAGTAGTTTCTGCATTTTAGAAGTTGCATAATCATCATACAGCATTAGTAGAATTAATTTGGTTAATTTTAGAATTAAGTTAGTATTTTATTTAATTTTTGTTTGATAAGTAACATTTGTGTTATTATTTTCGTAAAATTAGAATTAATTTTAGTATTGTTTGCATTGTTAGAATAGAATACTAACTCTGTATTTTTCTGCATTTTTAGGTTGAAAAGCATATTTAGTTTCCAGGGTTATTGTCCAAGTGCGAAGATTGTCTAATTGGCAAAAAGACGGAAATACCCTTGGTATGGAGCAGAAGACTGAGTGTTTTTTCATTTTCATTTTAGTGATTAATTGTAGTTGTATTAACTTTATAATTGTAGATTGATATTTGTAATTAATAAATCAAATTTTCTAGACATATCGTGATTAATTCCTGTTCCCTAAGGATTCGACCCGTACTTACCACTTTGTGGAAAGTCGGTTTTTATATTTTTGGTTGACGATTTTCCAAAGTTTTATTGAAAATAATTGTTTTAAAAAGATCATTTCAAAATATCAACCATGAGGCACTGTCCCGAACTAGGGTTCTGGAATAGAGCCCAGCAACGTGAAGACCGGGTAATGATAGGTAATGGAGATTTTAAAAAATGATCACATGCAAGAAATAGAGAGCTCTAAATCCTAGAGAAATAGACTTTTGAAAATCTTTGAAGAAGCATACATTGTTTGCATTCAAATCCTAAATTGAGGAGAGTTGTATTTAGACCTAAGTCTATGTGAGCATGAAAACATCTCCTCAATCTGGTCCTACCAAACCATGCCTAGTCTATATGCAGTCAATGTCAGCTAGGTCAGAATCTAGGCTCCTAGGCTCACATGATATTGAAAGCAAAAGAGCTGACATTTTGTGAACATAATTTTGATGATTAAACTAAGTCAAGCATAATTTAGGTCAGACAAGGACAGGTCCCATCACGGTCGCCAAACCTGTCATCGTCGCAAAATTTTTCCCCGTCTTCCCTTCCTTGCGGAAGAGAGAGGGAAATGCTTTCGCGATGTTAAACTTGACCGGATTTTGGAAATTGTTTTGAAATACTTGCCTCTGTTTTTTAAAATTGCGGGAAAATCAATGGGATGGGGCTCGACCTGTCGGTACGAGGTTCGACCGTTCCTGCCGCCTTTAACAGGGGTAATCGAACCAAGGACCAAAATTATGCTTGACTTAGTGAAATTACCGAAAGTGCGTTCTATCCTAAATACACAGAGAATTCAGGCATGTGCTATGAGATTTTTGGAAAATGTAAATTGGAAAATATGATGTATGCTTAGAAAACATTTGGAATTGAAAAGCATTTCTCAAGAAAAAGATGGAAATCAATCTCTCAGGAAACTCAGACGAAGAAGGTTTGAAATCTCAAGAAAGTTTATAAAGAGTTGGAAAATCTTGAAGAAATGAGAATCTCAGGAAAATTTTGAGAAAATTTAGAAAGACTTGAAAAATCATGAAGAAATGAGAATCTCAGGAAAATCTTGAGGAAGTTTATTAGATTTGAAAAATCATGAAGAAATGAGAATCTCAGGAAAATTTTGAGAAAATTTATAAAGACTTAGAAAATGAGAATCTCAGGAAAATTTTGAGAAAGCTTAGAAAGACTTGGAAAACCATGAAAAAAATGAGAATCTCAGGAAAATGGAAGGAATTCTTGAGAAAAGATGAACATTTGAGAAGGAAAGCACTTGTTGGGAAAACTCGGACTTTGAGAATTTTCTTAGGAAAATGATAGAAAACCTATAGGAAAAATCATTGGAGAAGGAAATTCAGAACTTAGAAAATTGAAATCCTGAGAATCTTATCTTTGAAATATTTGAAAATCAACTTGGATTCTTGAGAAAATGAAAAATTCCTTTTGAAAAGAATCTTAAGGAAATAACTTTTTAAGGAAAATCACAGGAAAAAATTTGATTTGGGAAATCCAACTCCGAATATCATCATAGTTTCTTGAGAAAATCGATTCCATGAAGTGAAAATCTTTTGAGAAAATCATGAGAAAAACGAATGATGCAGATGATTTGAATGAATGAATGCACTTTGAAAAACTTTCTGAAAAATATGTTGGAAAATGTGGATTAAGCCAAAGTAAATCCTTCACATATTCTGACTGTGGCCATGAATATGTTCAGAACTTATTTGAGTTAATTCACAATATTTTGAAAACATTGGAAATATGAGGTGCATTTTCAAGATAGCCTAAGAGTGTAGGCTCAGTGTGACTGGTAGAAAGATGATGGATCTGGGTCTCATCTATATTCCGACTAGGGCCGTAAATATGGACTCCACCGAGTTCATCAACTCTCTAAGAGTTGGTGCACGTGCCATTCGTGTTCATCCACGGTGAATTTGGAAAATTGAGATATATGCATCATATAATCAGGATATTACTGAAATCAAACTATATGAGATGCGGCCTAATCTAAGCAGTAAAAATAAATCTTATTCCAAGGTTTACATTGGATTGTTACATTGCATAACATAAAGTAAAAGAAAATTGAAATGGAGCCAAGGAATCTGCATCTTCTAGATTTTCCTGCAAAATGAGAGTTAGTACAAAATAACCAAGGAAATGGACATATATATTATATACAACAAAGATATATATGTAGATATAGAAATATTTGAATTTATGCTAAATGATATATGGTAATGAAGATATATTTGCAAAAAAAATAAAAGAAAAGGAAAAATATATGTGATATCCAATGCACATGAAGGTATATATATATATATATATATATATATATATATATATATATATATATATATATATATATATATATATATATATATATATATATATATATATAAGTATATATATATGTACATATATATACATATATACATATATATATACATATATACGTATACATATGGGTAGATATACATACATATCAATATATATATACTTATAATAAGAGAATATACATATAAATGAAAATTCCATATAATGGGTAAAATCAGAAAGTACAGGTATAGACAGTTTCTGTAGGTGATTTCGCACATTCATATTTCCCAAATTACAAAGTAATTTTCAATGAAAATGGGAATGGAGCTTTCCTATATATCCATAATGAAGCACACCAAAGATGGCTGGAAGATCACGATTGGATATAGAGATATCCGTTCATGAATATGGCCAAATATCAAGACTGCACACTTGCAGCAGAAAATGAATATGTGCAGGAAATGGATTGTGGAAGTATCATGGGCTATTTCAAGGAGATCATGAAAAGGATATGAAAAGCTTGGTGAAAAGGTGAGAATGTCGTGGAAAATGATGAAACAATATATATAATTGGTGCTGCAAATGGGGTGATATTATAACAATATAGCAAACAAGAATTTAGCACTAAGCTAAGCAAAATCTCATAAAACCAAGGGTGATATTCCAGCCATAGCTTCATAAAACAGGGATTTTAACAGCAAGCTAGACAAAATCTCATAAACCGAATGATGGTGTTCCAACATAACTTCATAAAACAGGAATTTGCATATCAAGCTCATAAATCAAATGATGATGTATTTACAAGAGTAAGAGAAAAGAAAAATATATGTAATAGCAAATATTCATGAAGGGATATATATATATATATATATATATATATATATATATATATAAATATATATATATACATATATATACATATATACGTATATATATAGGTAGACATACAATAGATATACATATATATAGATACATATATACATATAATGAGAAGACATATATGTTTAATGGAAATTCCACATAATGGGTAAAACCAGAAAATATATGTATATACAGTTTCTGTAAGGGATTTTACACAGTCATATCTACCAAATTACAACATATTTCATAATAAAATCGGGTATGGAGCTTCTCTATATATCAATAAAGAAGCGTGCAAGAGATGGTCCATAAAGCCTAAATGGATATTAAAATATTCATACATGAACATGGCTCATTTTCAAGACTGCACACCTGCAACAGAAAAGTGGGTAAATGCATAACAATTGAGTTGCCATGGAGTATGTAGGTAACTGTAGGAGGTTGGGCTGTGGTGAACATGTATGGCAGCTGGAGTGGATATTGTTGTGATTGCAACAATGAGGGAAAAGGATAATGGTGAATGTAATGGGGATAAGATGTGCTCATATGCACAGGGCTACTACAGCAATGCACCACATTGCTGTAGGTGGTGAACAAAAGGAACATCTGCTGTAAGGAGAAAAGAAGGCTACAACAGTGTGAAACATGATCATGGTGCAGGTAAATATGGGATAATAGGTGATATGCAGGAAGGTGTTTGTTGGCAGAATATAAGGATGTACAGAACTAACATTCAGTGCTCCCTGCAAATACAGTGCATAGAAGCTACCAAAGATTGAGCATTATCAAATATACCTAAACCATCAATTAATGTGAAGTACCAGCATTTGAAACCTCAAGTACTTGAAATCTCTAATTAGTTAAAACCAAGTGATATTCGATCCCTCCATGAAATCTGAAGCACATTTCGAAAACCATCTTATTATCATGCTTTACAAATTACATCCAGCCAACTCCTTATTAGCATACTCCATAAAACCAAGAGCTGCCCACCCATCAAGACCGATGGTATGGAAGCTCTAAGATTTTTTATATATTTTTTTTTTTTATATCCGACTTAATCAAGTCCTCCACACAGCTTTATACTGGGAAATCAGATCCCTGCATTGATTCAGAAGTTGCTGACACTCATCAACTTTGAGCTTTTGGCCTTCAACTGTTGTAGATTTGGAACCTATAAATCTTGATATGGAGTTCAGCAGTTTGAGTCCAGTCAAGTGAGACTGAAAATTCCTTTGAAAGAAAAAGCATGTCCAGAATAAATGCACCTCTGTTTTTTCCGTATGACAGTATATCACACAAACAAGTAGTCAAGTGGAGACTCTTTAGTTGCAGATTGCAATTAAACATCAAGAAATATGAAAATTTCAATAACTATATGATATATTACTGTTGGATCACATAAGCTCCAATTTTTTTACAAACATCTCAGAGGCATTCACTTACCGTAGAGATTTAGGTTGGGAAAGAGAGGGTGGCCTCCACTCTTGCTGTCAACGAGTTGAGTATCTTGGTTTGGCAGGGGCTGAAGGGAGTAGAATGCTCCTTCTGGATGGTACGCTTACAGCAACGGTTTTGGGGATGTTCTGCACCAAATGGATTTGCAGCCAGCAAGTGATGGCCAATCCTCCGCTATTGGGCTGAAGGAAGCACCGACAGCAGTTGGCTGGATGATGTTTTCTTTTGCAGGTGGGCTGAAGACGTTGGCTGGGCTGTGGGCACGCTGAGATGGCTGGGCGATGGGCAGCAGAGATGACTGGACGATGGGCAGCAGAGATGGCTGGAAGCTGCCTCCCTTTTTTTCAATGGACATGGGCACTGGTGATGAAGGCCCTGCAAAACCCAAAACGCCTCCAATTCCTCTCGGCTCCTCCTCCCTTGCCAAAACTCCAAAAAGCAATTTTTCTCCTCCCTTTTCTTCGTGAGTGCCTCCCTTTTAAAACTTTCCTTTCCTCCAAAAGAAACGCAGGTCCGTTATCATTTTTTTTGAAAATTTTTCAAATTGGACTTCAATGCTACCGTTTTAAAAAGGGCGCATCTTTTTTTTTTCGAATGTTTCATTTCATTTACCTAAGTTCTAGGTAAAAATGAAATTTATTATGTTATTTTTTGTTTTGGAAGTTCGGCTGTGCCATTTAAGGCTGCCCCCTTCTAAAAAAAAACTTTATTTAACAAATAAAAAGAGATAAAATAAAAAAAATGAGAAGCTTTTATGGAAATGCCACCTCAACCCACTTTTAAAATCCTTTTGAAAATAAAGTTTTGTTTTGTTTTTGAAAGTCTTTTATTTTCAATTGGGGTGCCACATGTGTGTGGGCCCACTATTTTAGGACATAACATAAAATAAAATAAAATAAAAATAAGAAAATAAAAAGAAGAGGAATTTACAAAATTGGTGCCATCTCCGGGTGGGTCCCGCTTGAAAGTAAGAAACTTACCTGGGAATCTGAGTATGATGCTGGTTCAAAGGCGGGTCCTGCTCCATTTATTTGAAAATACGAGATAAAACATTATTTGTTTTTCAAAAATTTGGAAAAATTGGTTTTTCAAGGCAAAATATGGATAAAAGTAAAAAATTTTGTAAAGAGATTTAAAATCTTTTGCAAAAAGTTTTGAGATAAACTCTTTAAAATCAATATCCAAATATCCAGATTGTTTTTCTTGAAAAAAAAAATTGTAATTCAAAGTCCTGGGGGTAAAATGGGAAAATTTGGTAATTTTAAATACCCAGGGTTTTAAAAATTAATTTGAAAAAGTTTAAACATCAAATCTGGATGGACAATTTTGCAAATCAGGAGTTCTGAATCTCAAACTGACATGCTATGCAATGAAATGATGCAAAGTGTTCATGCAATGCGATGCAAAGACATGTTTCAGTGAAATGTCACTCTGAGCTCGGACTTGGAAATTCTAACTTTTTGTCCAGAAAGAGGATTTTGAAATTTTGCAATTTGAAGATGTCTCTGAACCTAAATTTAGAAATTTTGAGGCTCAAGAGTGAAATTTAGGACTTTCTGCCAGGTTCAATCTTTAAAAATGACTATTTTGCCCTTCATTGCTTCTGGAGAATTGAAATATGCCGATTAAGGGCAATGTCAAGAAGGTGAGTGAAAATTTGGGGTCTTTACAGGGTCTAGAGTCCAACTCTACATTGGATCACAGACTTCAGATCCAAAATCCATCTTAGGAGCCAGAATTCAAGTCTACTTTGGATCTCAGACTTCAGATCCAAAATCCATCTTAGGGTCCAGAATCCAATTCCATTCCTAAATTTAGATTTCAAATCCAAATTCCATTTTCAGATCTCATCTGAACTTCCTAAATCCATTTCTATACTATTTTGATCTCTCAAATCCATCCTGATCTCAAAATTTTAAATTCAATTCTGTTTCAAGTTTTACCTCTTCTCCTAAATCTAAGTTCAAAGTCCATTTTCTGACTTTGAAATTTCCTATTCTTTTCCTTTTATATATCATCTTCAAATCATTCTCTCTCAGAAATCAAGATTTATTCTTCCAACTTTGATTTACTTCAAAGACTTGGAACTTCTCTGATCTATCTCAAGCTCTAAGTTAGATTCAATCATTTCTTCACTCCCTTATCAAGTTCATCTCAGAACACTTGGAGATTTCCAAAATCATTTTTTTCAAAAAGAGCATACATCCTTGCATTCGCACAGGCATAATTCTTTGTGCATTTAGATTTTAGAATAAATTCTTAGATAATATTTAGGCAAAGCAAAAGGCATAAATTCGATCCTTGGTACGATTACCCCTGGTAAAGGCGCCAGGAAC
Organism: Nuphar pumila; assembly: GCF_984573655.1. Taxonomy (NCBI): domain Eukaryota; kingdom Viridiplantae; phylum Streptophyta; class Magnoliopsida; order Nymphaeales; family Nymphaeaceae; genus Nuphar; species Nuphar pumila. The sequence goes on along the minus strand of NC_143256.1, from coordinate 86,018,169 downwards.
GGTCGAACCTCGTACCGACGAGCGAATCCCGTCTCTCCATTTTTCCCACAATATATTTCAAAATGGAGGTGAGTTATTTGCTAAATATTTTCAAATCCAGGTCAAGTGAAACCCCGCAAAAGAGTTCCTCTCTCTCTTCTTTCTTTCTTTTCTCTTCTCTCTTTCTTTTCTGTCTTTTTATTTTTCTCCATTCAAAAAGGGGGAAAATAGAGGCTGGAAAAGGAAAAGAGAAGGAAGAGATAGAAAACCACAAGAGAGGAAAATTTTGTGATGATCACAAAACAGCACCTTAGGAGTCCCCTGCATTATTCCCCTGTCATTTCTACCTAATTATACCATATGCACATCTCACTTGTGGTCATGCTAGTCGCATAAGAATCCTTAGAATTACTGCAAATTTCTTTTACAGCAACTCAACGAGTTGCTCTAATCCTTTCTTTTTGCATAATAATCCCTTCATTAGCTTAATTTTCATTAAGTGTGTATCATATATATAGACAAGTATATATACATCCATATACCTATATGTGTACATTCGTATATATATATATATATATATGTATATACATGGGTATATAAATCATTCTCCATCTTTCTTCATCATGTATATCTTGACCATTGATATTCATATGATATATGCCATTCTTCTCCTATTTTCCAGTTGTTTTGCAGGGAATATATGGAAAAAGGTCATTATTGGGAGTTGTCTATTCAATTTTATATATTGTAATAGTTAGATCTTAATGAGAATTTACATTCTCTGTTTTAGATAGAATGAATGAGCATTGTAAATATCATGAATTGCTTGTTTTCATGCATTTTTTTTATTTCACAAAACTCTCACAAATGGCAACACGAATGGCACGTGCACCATTTCGTAAGAGGTAAATTAATCCTAAGTTGATGATTTACATCAATGGCCATAGTCAGGATGTAAATAAGACTTAGTATTTTTATCTTTTATAAAATAACATTGGACCCACACTGGATCCCTTTTTGAAAAACCATCATATTTTCTTTAACTATTTTTCTCTTTTATCAGAATTTAATCTAAAATTAATTCAATATATATACCAATGGCCATAGTCAGGGTATATTGAGAGTTAATTTCATTTTAAATTCTATAAAAGCACAAAAAAATGTATTTTATTCTTCACTTGAATTTAAATGTGGTTATTATATAATATATTCAATGACCATAGTCAGGGATATATTATGTCTTCAACCTCATTTTTAATTCATTTAAAGAATGGAATAGCTTTTCAAACTCTTATTTCAGAATTATTCAAACTCATTCATCATTTAGGATAGAACTGCATCATATTTTTGAAATTCTTTTCAAAATCCAAGTGATCTCAAATATCCTTTTTCAATCTCTATTTCAATTCATTCTTCTATCTTATTTCAAAGATTTAGATTTCAATTTCAAAGTCCAATTTGACTTTGAGATTTCAAAAAAAAAAAAAAACAATTTTATATTCAAAAATTCTGATTCAAACCAGATTTCAAAGTTCAAATTGACTTTGAAAATTCCAAAATTCATCTTATATTCAAAACTCCAATCAAATTTCAAAGTTCAATTTAACTTTGAAATTTCTGATTCATCTTCTGATTCCAAATTCAAAATCAAGTTTATTTTCTTATCTTCAAAATCCAAACTTTGAGATTGATTCCAAAAAAATTTCTAAGTTTTAAATTCAATCCGGGTTTTCAAAACCCAGACCCATATTCAAAAGTCCCATTTGGACTTTCAAAAGCCCAAATCCAAAATTAGATCAACTTGGATCCAGATTTCCAAGCACAATCTTCATCATCGGATCTTAGACTTCAGATCCAAATCCATTTTAGGATCCCGAACCCAATTCTATATTGGATCTCAGATTTTAGATACAGTTCCATTTTAGGATCCAGAACTCAACTTCCATCTTGGATCTCAGACTTCAGATCCAAATCCATTTTAGGGTCCAGAATCCAATTACACTTTGGATCTCAGACTTCATATCCAAATCCCTTTTAGGATTCAGAACCCAATTCCATATCGGATCTCAGATTTCAGATCTTAAATCCATTTTAAGATCCAATTCCATTCCCAATTCTAGATTTCAAATCCAATTCCATTTTCAGATTTCATCTGAACTTCCTAAATCCATTTCTGTTTTTTTTACCATTTGAATTTCTCAGATCCATTCTAATATTCGAATTCAATATCACTTCAAAATTTCATCTTCTTCTCCTAAATCCATGATTAAATTCAAAGTCCATTTCCGACTTTGAAACTTCATTTCAAAGCTTCAAATCATTCTTTCTCAAAATCAAGATTTATTCTGCCAACTCTGATTTACTTCAAAGACTTAGAACTTCTTTGATCTATCTCAAGTTCTAAAGTTAGATTCAATCATTTCTTCACTCCCTTATCAAGTTCATCTCAGAATACTTGGAGATTTCCAAATCATCTTTCAGAAAGAGCATAACTCCTTGCATTGCACAAGCATGATTCTTTGTGCATTTTAGACTTAGAATAAATTTTTAGATAATATTTAGGCAAAGCAAAAAGGCATAAATTTGATTCTTGGTTCGATTACCCCTGGTAAAGGTGCTAGGAACGGTCGAACCTCGTACCGACGAGCGAATCCCGTCTTTCCATTTTCCCGCAATATTTCAAAATGGAGGTGAGTTAAATTTTCTAAATATTTTCAAATCGAGGTCAAGTGAGACCCCGCAAAAGAGTTCCTCTCTCTCTTATCTTCTTTCTTTTCTCTTCTCTCTTCTTTTTCTGTCTTTTATTTTTCTCCCTTCAAAAAAGGAGGAAAATAGAGGTTAGAAAAGGAAAAGAGAAGGGAGAAGGAGAAAGATACAGAGAGGAAAATTTTTGCGATGATCATAGTTTTGGCGACCGTGATGGGACCCGTCTTCGTCCGGTTGAATCTATGCCTTTGCTTTGCTTTGATATTTTCTAAGTCTTTATTCTATAAATGTCAACTTCATTTTCATGCAAACCTTAGGAGCCTAGACTCTGTCCTAAAGCTGACATCATTGCATACAGGATCTAAGTATGGTTTGGTAGGACCATATTGAGGAGATTATTTCATGTTCACATTAGACTTAGGTCTTAAATACAACTCTCCTCAATTTTAGGGATTGAATGTAAACAATGTATGCAAGTGTATGCTTTTTCTCATTTAAAATCTATCCCTTTAGGACTTGCATTTAGAGCCTTCTGGATTTAATGCATGTTGAACATGTTTTTGAAAATATCCCTACCTATATTGTCCCGGTCTTCACGTTGCTGGGCTGTCTCACTGAACCATAGTTCAGGAGAGAGCCTCACAACTGAACTACCTATTTGGGTTCGCGTCCCCCTACCACGTACCTAAGGGCCATAGTCCAAGGTATATCGGTAGGTGCTCAAGGATGTTGGGAAGCCCTTACCCTAGAATCGGAGAATTACTTCTATGCCACGTACTTCGAGCTTCAGCTTGAGTATATCGGCATACCTTGATCAGAATCAGATGATCTGAACCATAGAGTTAGGATTAAGGTCCTACAAGATATTTCAAATATTGCATTTAGAGTTAGCCTTTAGGGAGTGCTATGTGCGCATCCTTGTTTGTGCAGCTATGATTGTATAATATTTCCTTGTATTCTCCTATATATATCGAACCTTTTTTTTCAAAACCCTGGGTGTACTATTCAAAATTTCCCTCTATTTTCAAAAACCCCAGATATATACTTTTCCTTTACCTACATTCTTTTCTCTTTTGTGTCAAAATTTTCTTAAAAACCCTGGAAAGACTTTTCTAGGTCCCTTAGTCTCTCAAAACTTCCAGGATTTATGTCTATCCGCTTCCATTAAAGTCTGTCCATAAGTCCTGCAGTCTATCTAATTCTCTTCCTCTCTTGCCTCAATATCATTCTGATGGCGTCCGAATCTCCCGATGCTATCTTTCCCAAGGATCATGTCTTCTATCAAATAAAGGATGGAACCCCAGATCATCGAGATATCCAGTCCCATTCCTTCTTCCCTCGGTGGTATTATTCCTGGTTCGCCATCTTCTCATATATATTCCCAAACCACTTGGATGATTGTGGATTGAAGATGGCATCGACAGTTGGCAAGCGAACCATCAACGGCAGTCTGATTCAAGCTATGGCAGAACGTTGGAATCCACGTACTTGCACATTCTGGTTTCCATGTGGAGAGATGACTCTGCTAATGGACGAGTTCCGCGACATCATGGGATTGTCAGAACCAGCGGGTCAGCCAGACGATCCGGTCGAGCAGCAGTCTGATCAATGTCAAGAGGATAGATGTTTGAGAAGCATTGGCCAGAGCTACAGGGAGCAGATCTTGGCCTCTCACGGAAATCAACGGAAGTCAGTTCATCGACCTGTTTGGACTCTATCGCAAGTATGGGGCCTACGAGTAAGTTGACACCTTGTCTCGAGCAGCGAAAGAAAGAATTCAGCATGCCATGATCCTATGCACAGTGGAACTAGCATTCTTTCAGGATGGTCAGAATTTTATCGATGTCAGAGTCGCCCAACTCTTTCAGAGATGGGGAAGCAAGCAGACCCGTCAGCTTTCGGTGTCCATGGCAGCTCTAGCCTTTCTCTACAGAGGCTTAGCTCGTTTCGCCTCTGAGAGACCATTTTGGTGGAAGGATACACGTATGCTTTGCAGTCGTGGTTTCTGCGACATGTGTCGTCAAAAGCCAGTTCCTTTAGATTCAACAGCAAGAAGCCGAAGTCCGCCATTCAGTGTCGATCCTTGATCGAGAGTCTGCACCAAGAAGAGATCCTCTGGGACTACTTTGACAGACGAGAATCAGTTTCTCGCTACACTTATGCTCGTAGCAAGCGATACAGATTGCTTGGCCCTTTCTTTTGTGTCGACTATCAGCCAGAGAGGTGTCTCATACAGTTCTCGCAGCGACAGATTTGTGTCAACACTCGCTTCTCGACGGGCCGCATGCTAGAGTTCGATCTGCAGTCGGATCAGTGGTCTGGGGCATACCACGTCACTAAATACACTTGGGAGTCCTTCATTTTTTTGTCTATATTTTCTGGTCCTAATGTATCGTCAAAATATCGAGAATGGTGGCAAACTGTCTGCCCACCTTCTCTTTGTATTTAAATTTTGTCATCAATAAAAATGCAACTTTTTGTTCTGATAAAAAACCTCTTTATGGTCAAATTTTTATTTTGTTTTATATGGTCACGATTCTCGTGACAACCTCATCCCCGGTGATGAGACCTTTTTCTTATATTCTTTCTTTATCTCTCATCGTGATGGACGACCTCGCCTAGGTCATAAGGCGCATTTTTGTCACCGCAAAATGGTGACACAATTATCGCAAAATTTGTGATGACCCGATCCCTGGTGATGGGATAACTTGTCTAAATTGTCTATCAATTCCTTCTTTCATGTCTTTTTCTCAAAAGGTCACATTTTCAAAAAATTCCTCCGGGCTCTAACCATTCCTCTATTTCTACAGAAATCATCTGGCATTGTCAAAATGGTTCAAACCAGAGTTGGAAAAGAGACTGCTCCTCAGCACAGTGACAGCAAAATCGAAGCAATGAATTCTCCTAAATCGGTCAGGGGGCAAAATCAGAATCAAACCGATGATATAGACCCTGCCATGTACAACCTGTTCAAAAGAATGATGACCAGGATGATGTCAGAACAGGCTGAGGCCAGTCAGAAGGAGGTTGCTCTAAAAAGCAAACCAAAGAAGAAGGCTGTGAAAAAACCAGTCAGGATCGTCAGAAAGAAAATACAGCCTGACACCACTTCTGAAGAAACAGAATCAGTTGAAGAGGAATCAGAAGAGGAAGAACATATTGTTTATCATCAGAATCCTCCGCCTGCAAAGACTGCTGCAGAGCCCGAATCAATAAACAAACCTATTTCAACTAATGATCTGATGCAAGAACAGATGAAAGAAATGAATCGGGCCATCAGAGATATCCAGGCTAAAAGCAAGGTCAAGCAGACATATTCTGGTGAAGATTTTTACCATGGCCTTGTGAACACCCCAAAATTTTCAAAATGTGGTAAATATTTTCTTTTGGCCTTTATCTCCATTTTCCGAGCAATAGAGTTAGTTTTTAAATCTAAATCCCATTTTATCTCTCAAGTTTTCTGAAGTTAAATTCATTTTGTATATCTGACTCAATTTCGGATGCGGATCTAGATAAAGATCCAAATCTGAGCTTTGTTGTCCAATATCAAATTCTCAAAATTTCCAAAATAACTTTTTGAAAAGCTCAGACAGTTCATCCAGTATCCGTTTGGATCCATCAAATTGTATTTCTCGATTCGAGGTTTAAAACTTGAATATTTTCTCAAAACCTTTTTTCAAACCCCTTTCTGAAGAAATTTCTCCAAGATAACCTTGATTTTTCAGAAAAATCCTTCTTTTGTAAATATTTTGAAATTTTGTAAAAGTAGTTAAACTCTTTAGTTTTTAGAGTTTTATCTTCAAAAATACAAAATATATATATATATATATAGAGAGAGAGAGAGAGAGAGAAAATGTCAAAAAAAAAATGAAAAACAATTCAAAAATCCTCCCTTTTTGAAGCTCGTTTCTACTAAAAACGTCTTTTAACAAAAACTTTTGAAAACGACATTGTCTTTGAAAACTTTCAAGATTTGAAAGGACCAAAATCATAAAATGCCTAACGGCCTCTCGTTATAAAGAGAGGCCACAGGGGAAGGCAAGGGGATAGGTGGTTTTGGAAATCGGCTCTCTACTCCCCCCTCTCTTGAGATGAATTGATCGAGCTCCCACCTTTCCACCCGGTCGCACTCTCTTCCCTTCTTCTTCTCCTTCTTCATTGGAAAAGGAATTTAAGAAGAAGGCGGAAGGAAGGCTCCCTGGTCCTTTGGCAAAGCAAAGTAATTCGGTAAGTCATTGTTCTTTTCCCTCTGATTCCCCCTTCTTTACTTTTCTTCGGAGATTTTTTCTTCCATTACAGCACCCCAATGGTGTTGAGTTGCCTGTGCAACGTCAACCCATTCCTGTGCTACAGCAAAAGGGATAATTCTATTCCAATAGTTTTTGTGCCTTGATTGTTTTGATTAATTCATAATTCTATTCTGGTTTCGATCATACTGCCAAATTTAATCATCTTGCGTATTTCTTCTGGGTCTCATCCCCTTTTATTTGGCTGAATCCTGAGTTTTGCTCTTGTTTCATTTTTTTTTTTGGGAATTTTCCATTCCTAGTACTGTTAAAATCTCTCGTTCTTATTCCCATCAGAGCATCGGCATAGTGTCGATCTTGTATATAACAAGCATCGACCTATGTTAAATATGCAATGACAAGAGGAACGAATGCGTTCCCACACTTTTTCTTTATATATATATATATATATATATATATATATATATATATATATATATATATATATATATATATATATTTTATGCTACCGGATTCAATGAGTTTACATAGCTCATCTGAATTTTCATTTTTTTTTTATCCATTTTCTGTTTGTATCATTTCTATCATTGGAATTTGATTGTCTGCATTAAAAGGTCGTGGCATTTTTTTTTATCCTCATCATTTTTCTGTATTGATTCATTTCATAGCATTTAGATGCTCTTGTTTCACTTCCTGACATTAATCATTTTTTTTCTTTTTTTTCTTTTTTTACCAATTCTGATTTATCAGAACATGGTTAAAGCTGGATCTGATTGATTATTTGAGCATTTTTTATCTGTAATTTGATTTCTGGCAAAGTTTTAATTGAATGGCCTGATCGTCAAATGCGTCTTAAGCATTGAGTTACTGATCTTGGGATCAATCTGAGCCTTGAGTGAAATTCTGTTGGTAGAGTACTGTTCAGGGAGGGGTATATTTTCGGCGGTCTTGGGAATAATTGGTTGCAGGAGTGTTTCATCAATGGTGAAGTTCAAATGATCACGGCTTCGAATCTGATTCAATCAATTGTGTTAAAAATGACTGACCAGAAGTCTGGAATCTAGATTGATTCCTATCTATTGGTTCCTGCTTTGCACCGGCATGAATTTGCTGAGTCGTCCATCGGTAGGATTCGGGCGATTGATCGCTAGAATCTCGGACTGGTACCTAAGATGTGACTCGTTCAGATGCTGATTAATCATCTTGTTGCTGAAGTTCATTCATCAAGATCTGGGTCGACCATCTGATTGTCGACTTTTGAGATAGCGTCCTTCTGCATCTTACTGTCTATCTCCATCCCCATAGAATAATGTGATTTGCCTAGAATAGGTGATTATCAAAGGTAATGACAGTGACAAATGCGCAGAAGGCTCAAAGATGATGGAAGTTTGCTGTAAACTGAATGAACCAGTGGTGATTTATAGTGACTCTGGCAGGCATCCACGCCAACTGAATTATTTTGAACTTTGGGGTTTTCCTTTTTTTTTTTCCTCTCCCCCTTTCTCTAGTATTCATTGGCAATTTCCTCATCCAGTCATTTACGTGATTCCTTTGCTTTACTGACAAGTTTTTTCTTTTCTTTTTCTTTCTGCTTCACGTAGTTAAGATCTTTATACAGTCCATTCAAGAGGAAAGTCAGAGGTTCTGGAAAATTCTGTTGTCTGCATCTTTTGAGCTGAAGAAGTAAAGTGAGCAATCTTCTATTTTCGGTGTAGGTGAAGAAATTGGAGTCCAACCAGGTTTCATCCACTCTTCCTGATGAATCCATTATACTTTGATTATTGTTAACGATGTCTGTATTAATGGGTGGTAGAATGGATTATCAAATTTGATAAAAAAAAAGGAGTCTCCAAAAGAGGGGAAATCTCATCCCCTGTTCCATTTCCTATAATAACTTTTTCTTTCTTTCTTTCTCTTCTCTTTTTTTTTCTTTTCGTTTCTTTCTCTTTTTATTTACTTTCGCTCTTGATCAGTTAATCATCTTCATTTCAGTTTAGATAACAAAAGTTGACCAAAACTCTCAAACGTAGAAGTTGGCCTGCATTCTGACTTCATTTCATGATCACTTGTGTTCATCTTCTATAACTGTGTAAAGAGGTGACATTGGCCTTCTGGGTAAAATATTCTCTGTGATGATCTTGGTTTTTTGCCAGTTGGCATCTGGGGACAGCTTACCATCTTGAATGGTCTCAGAATGATAAACTTTACTCTTAGATAGTAATATATGGTGATGCTGGCGCTTGTTCCCATGGCACAGCACATACCTACAGCAACAAACTTACCATTTTATCACACAGCACTCGCTGCAAAATCACACTGTTCACAATTCAAACATGTATCACTTTGCACAGTCCCTTTTTACTGTTATAACACTTGATGTTTGCTTTCCTCTAGCATTACGCATCACCTCAACCTTCTGCATTTCCTTCATAAGGCAATCCATGGGCCTTCCTTACCTTGCAAGGTCACTGTTATGATCACCTAGCACAACATCATCTTCAATCACCTGTATATCCACATCTACTTTCAGCATCATTAGTAGCCCCACTGCTGTCCACTTTTAACAATTACATCTGCTGCAAATCTAGTAACCCTCCATAAGTTTCTACTGCATCTCTTTCATATGCACAGTGTATGGGATGTGCACAGCACCATCTGTTTCACTATTGCATACCATTAGTTTACCTACAGCCACACTCGTTTGCAACACCACAGTTTGGTTGTCCCATATGCAAATGGAGCTCCATTTAACCACTCGTTGGAAAGTCTTTTGCTTAGCATTTCTGAGAGGCAATATCCTTTCTATTTTCATAAATGATTGTTCGAGCTGCAGTCTTCTGACTCTGCTTTACTGTTGTTGAGACGATTGATAGCCATCACGGACCTTGGCTGCCAGGTTCCCCGCTCCATATATTTTCATAGAACTTCAGATTCACAGTATTTCCAGTGCCCATCACCATCCTTCATGATGGTATGTGCCTTCACTACATTACCACACACACCTACAACAACTCCCCTAGTTGTTATGATATCATGATTACCCCCGCAGCTTGGAAAACTGCTGTAAGCTATCTTCTAACCCATCATACAGTCATGACCTTATGCACACCCATCTCTCTCATTAAATGTTATCCCCTAATGGCCATGCTTTCAACACCATTTCACTATAACACTCTCATCCACCTGCATTGGGTATACGTCATTAGGTGATATATATATATATATATATATGAATACATGTATATATGTATGTATATATGTATATATATATATATATATATATATAAATATATGTATGTATATATATTCGTATGTATGTACGTGTATATAGGCATGCATGTATATATGCATATAGGCATGTATGCCATTCTTTTTACCCCTCCATCATGTATATCTTGATACATAAGCATTTTACTACTGACATCTATATGATATATGCCATTTTCTTCTATTTTCATATTAACCCAGTTGTTTTGCAGGGAATATGTAGAAAATTTCATCATTAGGGGTTGTAAATTCAATTTCATATATTATAATAGTTAGATCTTAATGAGAATTTACCTTCCCAGTTTTTAGATAGAATGAATGAGCATTATAAACATCACAACTTGTTGATTTTCATGCTTTTTGCCTTTATTTTCCAAAATCTCACAAATGGCAACACGAATGGCACGTGCACCATTTCGTAAAAGGTAAATTAATCCTAAGTTGATGATTTACATCAATGGCCATAGTCAGGATGTAGACAAAACTTAGGATTTTTATCTTTTATAAAATAACATTGGACCCACACTGGATCCTTTTCAAAAATCATCATATTTTCAAATATTTCTTTCTTTTATCAGAGTTTAACTTAAAATTAATTCAATATATATACCAATGGCCATAGTCAGGGTATATTGAGAATTAATTTTATTTTAAACTCTATAAAAGCACAAAATGTGTTTTATTCTTCACCTGAATTTAAATATAGATTATGATATAATACATTCAATGACCATAGTCAAGGATGTATTATATTTTCAATCTTATTTCAATTCATGTAAAGAATGAAATATGATTTTCAAAATCCAATTTCAGAATTCTTTAATTCATTTATCATTTAGGATAAAATTGCATCATATTTTCAAAATTCTTTTTCATAAATCCAAGTGATTCTTTCCCTCATTTCTCAGATCAAATCCTATTCATAAATTCAAATTCAACTCTATTTTCTCAAAAGGATTCAAGAATTCAATTTCAAGGTCCCATTTGACTTTGAAACTTCAGAATCATCTTGTATTTCAAATTCCAAATTCTATCTCAAATTCAAAGTCCAATTTGACTTTGAAATTCCAAAATCATTTTTGTATTCAAACTTTAAATTTTCAGTTTAAATTCAAAATTCAATTCAAAGTTCAATTTAAACTTTGAAGTTTCTGATTCATCTTCTGGTTCCAAATTCAAACTTCAAAATCAAAGTCTAAATTGACTTTGAAATTCATTTGTATATTCAAGATTCAAATTCTAAATTTCATTTTCCAAGTTCAAATCAAAACTTAAAAGTTCTTGATTCATTTTCTGAATTTATAAACTCCAAATCCATTTTAGGATCCAGAATTCAACTTTCATATTGGATCTCAAACTTCATATCCAATTACACTTTAGAATCCAGAATCCAATTTCACTTTATATCTCAGATTTCAGATCAAATTCCATTTTTAAGATCAATAATCCAATTCCATCTTGGATCTCAGACTTCAGATCCAAAATCCGTTTTAGGATCCAGAATCCACTTCTACTTTGGATCTCAGACTTCAGATCCAATTCCATTTTAGGATCCAGAACCCAAATCTACATCGGATCTTAGATTTCAGATCTTAAATCCATTTTGAGATCCAATTCCACTCCCAATTCTAGATTTCAAATCCAATTGCATTTTCAGATCTCATCTAAACTTCCTAAATCCATTTCTATTTTTAAATACCATTTGAATTTCTCAGCTCCATTCTAAGATTCGAATTCAATATCACTTCAAAATTTCATCTTCTTCTCCTAAATCCATGATTAAATTCAAAGTCCATTTTTGACTTTGAAATTTCATTTCCTTTTTTTTCAAAGCTTCAAATCATTCTTTCTCAAAATCAAGATTTATTCTTCCAACTCTGATTTACTTCACAGACTTAGAACTTCTCTGATCTATCTCAAGTTCTAAGGTAGATTCAACCATTTCTTCACTCCATTATCAAGTTCATCTCAGAACACTTGGAAATATTAAAAACATGTTTTTCAAAATAGCATACATCTTTGCATTGCACAAGCATGATTCTTTGTGCATTTAGATTTAGAATAAATCCTTAGATGATATTTAGGCAAAGCAAAAAGGCATAGATTCGATCCTTGGTTCGATTACCCCTGGTAAAGGCGCCAGGAATGGTCGAACCTTGTACCGACGAGTGAATCCCGTCTCTCCATTTTTCTGGCAAATTTTCAAAACAGAGGCGAGTTAAATTTCTAAATATTTTTCAAATTAAGGTCAAGTGAGACCGCGCAAAATAGTTCCTCTTCTCTCTTTCTTTCTTTCTTTTCTCTTCTCTCTTTCTTTTCTGTCTTTTATTTTTCTCCCTTCAAAAAGGAGGAAAATGGAGGTTAGAAAAGGAAAAGAGAAGGAAGAGAGAGAAACCACCAGAGAGGAATTTTTTTGCGATGATCACAGTTTTGGCGACCGTGATGGGACCGTCATCTTCGTCCGGTTGAGTATGTGCCTTTGCTTTGCTTTGATATTTTCTAAGTCTTTATTCTATAAATGTCAGCTTCATTTCCATGCAAACCTTAGGAGCCTAGATTTTGTCCTAAGCTGACATCATTGCATATAGGATCTAAGTATGGTTTGGTAGGACCATATTGAGGAGATTATTCCATGATCACATTAAACTTAGGTTTTAAATACAACTCTCCTCAATTTTAGGGATTGAATGCAAACAATGTATGCAAGTGTATGCTTCTTCTCATTTAAATCTATCTCTTTAGGACTTGCATTAGAGCCTTCTGATTTTATCTGCATGTGATCATGTTTTTTGAAAACATCCCTACCTATATTTGTCTCGGTCTTCACGTTGCTGGGCTGTCTCACTGAACCATAGTTCGGGAGAGAGCCTCACAACTGGACCACTTATTTGGGTTCGCGCCCCCCCTACCACGTACCTAAGGGCCATAGTCCGAGGTATATCGGTAGGCGCTCAAGGATGTTGGGAAGCCCTTACCTTAGAACCAGAGAAATATCTTATATGCCACGTACATCGAACTTCGGCTTGAAGTATATCGACATACCTTGATTGGAATAAGATGATCTGAACCATAGAGTTAGGATTAAGGTCCTACAAGCTATTTCAAATATTGCATTTAGAGTCAGCCTTTAGGGAGTGCTGTGTGCGCATCCTTGTTTGTGCAATTATGATTGTATAATATTTTCTTGTATTTTCCTGTATATATCAAACCTTCTTCAAAACCCTGGGTGTACTATTCAAAAATTTTCCTCTATTTTCAAAAACCCCAGGTGCATATCTTTCCTTTACCTACATTCTTTCCTCTTTTTGGGTCAAAAATTTTCTTAAAAGCCTTGGAAAGTCTTTTTCCAAGTCCCTTGTTCTTTCCAAATTTTCCAGGATTTGTATCTATCCTCTTCTATCATCAAAAGTTTGTCCGTAAGTCCTACAGTCTATCTAAATTCTCTTCCTCTCTTGCCTCAGTATCATTCTGATGGCGTCCGAATCTCCCGATGTTGTCTTTCCCAGGGATCATGTCTTCTATCAAATAAGGGATGAAACCCCAAATCATCGGGTCATCCAGTCTCGTACCTTCTTCCCTCGGTGGTACTATTCTTGGTTCGCCACCTTCTCGCGTATGTTCCCAGACCACTTGGATGATTGCGGATTGGAGATGGCATCGGCAGTTGGCAAGCGAACCATCAACGACGGTCTAATTCAAGTTATGGCAGAACGATGGAATCCACGTACCTGCACATTTTGGTTTTCGTGGGGAGAAATGACTCTGCTAATGGACGAATTTAGCGACATCATGGGATTGCCAGAACCAGCTGGTCAGCCAGACGATCCGGTCGAGCAGCAGTTCCTAATCAATGTCAAGGGGATAGATGTTCGAGAAGCATTGGCCAGAGCTACGGGGAGCAGATCTTGGCCTCTCACAGAGATCAACGGAAGTTAGTTCATCGACCTGTTCGGACTCTATCGCAAGTATGGGGCCTATGAAGAAGTCGATACCTTGTCTCGAGCAGCGAAAGAAAGAATTCAGCATGCCATGGTCCTATGCACAGTGGGACTAGCGTTCTTTCAGGATGGTCAGAATTTCATCGATGTCAGAGTCGCCCAACTCTTTCAAAGATGGGGAAGCAAGCAGACCCGCCAGCTTTCGGTCTCCATGGCAGCTCTAGCCTTCCTCTACAGAGGCTTAGCCCGTTTCGCCCTCGGAGAGACCATTTTGGTGGAAGGATGCACATATGCCTTGCAGTCGTAGTTCCTGCGACATGTTCCATCGAAGGCCAGTTCCTTCAGGTTCAACAGCAAGAAGCCGAAGTCTATTGATCAGTATCGAACATTGATCGAGAGTCTGCACCAGGAAGAGAACCTCTAAGACTATTTTGACATATGAGAATCAGTCCCTCGCTACACTTATGCTCGTAGCAAGCGTTACAGATTGCTCAGCCCTTTCTTCTGCGTCGACTATCAGCCAGAGAGGTGTCTCCGATAGTTCTCACAGCGGCAGATTCGTGTCAACACCTGCTTCCTGACAGGCCGCATGCCAAAGTTCGATCTACGGTCGGATCAGTGGTCTGGGGCATACCATGTCACCAAATATACTTGGGGATTTCATTCCTTTGTCTATATTTCTCGGTCCTAATGTATCATCAGAATATCGAGAATGGTGGCAAATTGCCTGCCCACCTTCTCTTTGTATCTAAATTTTGTCATCAATAAAAATGCAACTTTTTGTTCTAATAAAAAGCTTTTTATGGCCAAATTTTATTTTGTTTTATATAGTCACAATTCTCGTGACAAATTCATCCTCGGTGATGAAACCTCTTTCCTATATTCTTTCTTCGATTATCTCTCATCATGATGGACGACCTCGCTGTTATCATCGCAAAATTTTACTTTTGCAAATCAAACTGACCTTTGAAATAGTTTTTGAAAATAACTCGCCTCCGTTTTAAAATGCGGGAAAATTCCGTAGAATGGGACTCGCCTGTCGGTACGAGGTTCAACCGTTCCTGCCACCTTTAACAGGGGTAATTGAACCAAGGATCAATCTTATGCTCTACTCTATTCAAATTGTCTAAATCATATTCTAATTTCTAAATGCACATAGAATCAGGCATGTGCTATGAATTTTCAGAAAATGCGTTTTTTGAAAATATGATGTTTGCTTTGAAATACTTAGAAATACTCAGAGAATGTAAATGATATCACATGGAAAATCGTGAATTAGGACTTGAAAAATATTTCTGAGAAAAGTAAAAATCGATTTCTAGGGAAATCTTGAGATTTTATGAAAATCAATTCTGAGAGAACTTGGTTTTTTTTTTTTAATTCCAACTTTGAACTTGAAAATATAACTTGAAATTTCGAATTTTGAATTTTGAGAAACACTTGAAACATACTTTAAGATTTTCATATTCTGAGAAAATCGATTTCTCCCTATGACTTAGAAAATTTTGAGAAAATGAAATTCTTTGAATTGAAATTTGAATTGGCAAATGCATGAAATGGATGAATATGGATTTGAGGAATTGGGAAATACTTTTTGTATTTTTGAGAAATGCAGTGCATTTTTGAAGTTAGCCTAAGAGTGTAGGCTGAATGTGGCTAATGTGAAGATTATAAATCTGAGTATCATTCATATTCTGACTATGGCCATAAATACAAATTTCACCAAGTTTATAAACTTCATAGAAGCTAGTGCATGTGCCATTCGTGTAGACCATGGTGAATTTGTAAAAATATGCATGAATCATCATCCATCACACATTAAAATTATAAAAAAAAATAAACTATATGCAATGCAACCTAAGCTAAGCAGGAAATGTAAATTCTTATTCCAAAGTTTAATTTAGTTTACATCACTATTGAAATTTAAATACATGAAAAATAAAGTCTTCAATGTACCTGCAAAACTAGAAAACTTTGTTAATGAATATATGTTGGCTTTTCTAGATTTATCCAACAATATCAGGAAATTATTGGATTTTACTAGATATAAGCCTTTTTGCCATGATTCCCTTAAATCAAAATGATAAAATATGAAATAAAATTGAATAAATAAGGAAGATAAGATATGAAATTTCGAAATTGGGATCAAAATGACCAAAATACCCCTAATAACAAGACTATGGCCTTGAAATTAGGGTTTTTAGAAAGATGTTTTGATAAAATGCAAATTTTGAAGTTTAGATGAAATAAACTAAGCTAAATATGATGTGACATGCTTAAATATATGAAAATTAGGGTTAGGAATTTCAAAATTTAGGTCAAATGACCAAATTGCCCCCGATAGCAAGACTATGGCCTTGAAATCAGGGTTTTTAGAAAGAGATTTTGGTAAAAACTTAGGTTTTATGCACTAAATGAAATCAAATGAGCACAAAATTAAACCTAAAGTATTCTAAGATGCTTATGAACATAATAAAACCCTAAAACCATCTGCTTATACACAAAAATCCAATAATATCACAAATTTTGTGATTTTTGCAGTGTTTTTGGATCTTTCAGGAACCCGGTTTTGAAATTTGCTTAATTCAGCCATCAAATGGATCCCAAAATCCATAAAAATTGGTACCTGCACTTGTTATAACCCTAATATAGAATTGGAATTAAAAAATAATTTTTTTGACATTAAATTAATCCGACAATTGCATTAAACCCTAAAAATATACTATTTTTGAGCTAATTCACCAACCAGTCTCAGTCCAAGACTTAAACCAGGGGTCAAATATCCATGGAAATTTATTAAATTTTACAGAGACTAACTAAGAAGAAAAACAGAGATTTCCCAATTTACAGATCGGAAAAATCATCTCCGGTTAGGGAGAAACCCTTCCGGCAATCTGAGCTAAAATATATCACTTTTAACAGGGATTAAAACGGCTATTCCAGATTGAAAATACAGGAATAAATAGCAAACCTAAACAAAAATCTCTGAAATTTTAATGGTGAACAGTGTATAGAAAAATAACAATACTCACTTTTTACAGATCATGAATCGAATCTGTGGTTTGGGATTGATGACTAACACAAATCTGATTAGGGTTTTGGTAAACCCTAACGAGTTTTAAATTTAAAAACAGATTCTCTGAAATAGGAAAAATACCAAACTATAATAAAAAAATTTGAAAATTTCACAGCAGACATATCTACTCAATGTGAATCTATAGCACTTTACAGATCTAAAAGCAGATATAAGATGAGAGAAATATCATCACAGCAAGTTACCTTCTTGATTTTAACCACGATTTTAAAGCTTTAAAAACCTGATTTGATGTCTGATTTTTTTGACAGGGTTCCCGAAATCCAAAACCTCTGATTTTTCTACAGTAACTCAATAACTCATGCATTCATCACATATAAAAAATTCAGAAATAAACAATGAGAAATTCAATCCGAAATAACATTATCTTTACTGTTCTAAACCTAAAACACACAGAAATTTAAGAAACTTGACAAACCATGCATTAACTAATGTAAATAAATAAAATAAACCATAAAACAGTAAATAAAACTTATTTCTATGCTATAGAACGTAAAACAAACATGAATAAACCATGAAAATAAATTAAAAACAGGGAATCAATGGCTGGAATTTAATATCACCTTTAAAACATAGATTTAACCCATTAAAAGGGTAAATCATGTATTTTATAGGTTATTAATGTAAAGAATCATATTAAAATCAATTCTAATGGATTAAAATCCCTGTAAATCATCCAAAACAGGGTTAGATCACCTTATTGGACCGTTCTTGCTGGTTCTTGATAGTTCTTGAGGTGAAACCATGGTTGATCTTCCATAAGGAGGGGTGTCCAAGCCTAAATCTAGGTTTAAAGCATTAAAAAATCATTAAATAAAATAAGAAAAGTGAAGAAGTTCATACCTTGGAGTTGCAGCAATGGAGAAAGGGCTGGAGAGGAGAGAGAAGCTCCAAGATTTGCTCCCAAGGTGGCTGGAAAAATCATCCCCCCTATGGGGGCCTTTTATAACCATTTTTTAGGTTTTAAAAATTAGTAATTTTGAAATTTTTGGACTTCTAAAGGGGGGGGGGGCGATTTTGGGGTGGAGTTACCTAACTACCCCTAGTCTAAATTATCCTAAATAATGCCTAATTAACCCCTAGCTAATCCTAAAAAATCCCCAAATATGGTGCCACTTGGCATTTTCTCACATTGGGTTTTTAAAACTCCTTTAAAAACCTTTTAAAAATACTAGTTTTAAAAACTAACTTTCAAAAATGAGTTTTTCAAAATGGTTTTGACTCTTCTAAACCTCTAACACTAACCAAGACATCAACTAACCCTAGTCTAGCCCTGACTGACTCGAATATGACACCACCCCGAGTGGGCCCTACTTGAGTTTTTCAAAAAAAATGATTTTAAAACTTGAAATTGAAGGAGTTTTCAAAAGGATCTTCAAAAGTAATTTTAAAGTTAGGATTTTTGAAATGGCATAAGGTTCTAACTGAGTTAGAATTCCTCTGGATATGGTGCCAACTGAGCGGGCCCACATCGAATTTTGAACATTGTTGAAATAAACACTGAAAATGGCTTTGAAAAAGGGTTAAAATTGACATTTGAAATTTAAGATCTTTGAAAATAGGGTCTCAAGCGAACTGGAACTCCGGGTTAGAGTCCTGAACTCTTAGGACTCTAAGATTTTAGATTTTAAAAGCCAAATGAAAGAATTTTCAAAAGATTTTATCAAGAAATGATGAAATAAGTCAGAAAACACAGTCAGGGTTAGACTCCTAACTCGACCGAACTCTAAAATAGAGTCCTGAACTAACTGGACTCTGTAAAATGACCTAAATTTTGAAAACAAATGAAAAAAGATTGAGAATGGAAGTAAGACAGACTTAAAAACCAGACTTCTGACCGGATTAGGACTCTGAGACAGAGTCCTGATCGGACTGAAACTTTCAAAAATTTGAGAAATTTGATGAATAGAGGCATTCAGAAGTGACACCATCTAAATGGGTTTCATCTGTGAATTGAAATCGATTAAAGTTTGAATTTGAAAAGAATCCAGATTGTTTTCTAAGAAAATATTTCGAAATATAAAGTCCTAGGGTTGGAAAATGACAGAGTATTGAATAAAAACCCAGGTTTTGAAATTGATTTTGAAATAAAGCTTTAAAATTCAAATCTGGATTGAATGTTTTGAAATAGGAGTGCTGGATCTCAAAAATGAGATGCAATGTCATACAATGCTATGCAGAATACGTGCAATGACATGCAATGATCTGTAATGACTTATGAAATGGACAAACACTGGATGAAGGTAAAAATTTGGGGTGTTTACAGATGCCCCTCTTTGCTGCTAAGCCGGTTGAAAGCCGAGCTTAGTGGCAAAGAAAACACACCAAATTTGGACTATAAAAATGCCCCAGTTAGATGAATCTGACTGGGTATGAAAGAATTAGTTCAAAGGATGATGATAGATATGAAATGAAGAATAAGGAGAAAATTTTACTTCGAAAAGAAGTAAGATTCAGGTTTTGCCCTTAACCTGGATGGGACAGGAAATACCTCGTATGGAACGAAGCTCAGGCTTAACCCTTAACCTGAAAGGGGATGATAAATGAAATACCTCATCAGAATGAGGCTCAGGTTTAACCCCTTGACCTGAAAGGGGACGATACCTCGTGAAAAAATGAGGCTCAGGCTTAACCCTTAATCTGAAAGGGGACGATATACGGAATCCTCAAATGAAGAAACCATGATGGGACCTTCGAATTCTGCACAATAAATCCGAGAGGGGTTTGCAAAAGGAAGAAAGGGGGTTCCCTAAAGCTTGAAAATGGATTGATCTTGGACGTCTCATTGCTAAGACTGAATGGCTTTTAAGACAGATGACCTTTTGCAGAAAATTCAGGTTGAACCCTTAACCTGAACGGGAACTGTCTATGGTGGGACAGTGGGGAGCACAGGGAAGTGTGCGAATCTGATAGCCCAGGCACTCAGATCAAAACAAGAAGGGAAGGATCTTGGACAACTCCCATCATCCGATCCTAAAAGGGATAACAACAACGCCTAGATACATCAAAATAAACATCAAGTTCTCACTTCATGTCAGGATAACTTAAAAGATTGCTAATAAGATAAAAAAAATATATTATAATTGATTCAAGAATGATAAGCACATATATATATGAATAATATTCCCTCTTGTCTACCTGAAGTATTACCTCTGACTGGACTTAACTCCGTAGAATCAAGATTCGAATTCGAATATCATTGCCATTGACTTTCTCTCAAGGAAGCTATCAATTTCCTTGATATGGGCGGAAAAGAATACATTCTTGATATTACAAGAGCTATTGGTGAAAGAATATTGATAAAAGAATTTCGCAAAATTAAAGAAGATTCTTGATAGATTCGGCAGTCTGATATCCTGGGATTCTCTTCTCATGATGATCTTTCTGCACTCTCTTTTTGACAGAATTGGAGCTCTCTTGGATTTTTCGGGAATCACATCATCCTTCATTTTGGAGATGTCCTGACTTGTCTCTCTCATTTTTTTTTTGGAAGGGTACGTCACAAACTCCTTCATTTCAGAGATGTTCCGATCCTTCTTCTCTCTCAGGGATTATATTGACGGTTATTAACTCTTTGGTTGGAAGTCTCTTGATGATAGCGGAAATTAAATATCTTTTAGGGTTTGTCGGTAGATCCATCACACTCGCCTTCATCTCGACGGTGATCTGGACTTTCCCTGGAAGGATCCGTCATCTTGAAGATGATCCAAATCTTCTTTGGCCCCGGGGGTCGACTCGTCTAATTCGCCTTCATCTTGACGACACTTGAGAGATCCCTTTTGCAGATATTTAATTGCAGCTTAGGTGATGGAGGAGATGTAGAGATGGTATGGATTTTTTTGTTTGTGTCACCCAGGATATTTCAACTGCTTTTATTTTCTAAGAATGGTCTTTAAAAATGCGCCATTGACTGCGATCAATATCAATCATTCATGGCTTTGCAACAACATTGAATTTTCTTTGCTGGCCATATCGCGGATTTATTCTTCATCCTTTTGGTTGGCCAATGGAAAGATTTTGAATTTTGAATCCTTTTTCGCAAAAGCTTTGTCACTTCAGAAGTAATACTGAAGGTATTCTGAGGTACAATTTTATGCGATAAAGATTTTGAAATCAACAACTATTTTTTTTTATGGCAAATTGGCAAAATATTCTTGGAATCCTTGGTGAAGGAAATCATTTGAGATCTATATGACACATCCGTGGCTAGATTCTCCTCTCCTTTCCTCAAAGGAGAGAGTCAGGCTTGACCCTTACCTGAACGGGTAACAAAAGATACTCCTCTCTTCCCTGAAGAGGAGGTGTTTGCAAAACGAACTTTCGAAGAGAAATAGAGTTTTCGTCAAAACTCCCTATTTCTAGGCTTCTCTTATGGAAAGGGGGCCGCTAACAGAGATTGAAAGGATATCATAGAGAAACGAGTCCATCACACTCTCCCTGGAAAAAGGGTCCTCGACGACGGGGGTGGCCTAATAAAAGACATTTAAGGTTACCAGGAGGACGAGCTTCCGTCGAAACTCTCCCTAGAAAAAGGGTTCCTTGTGTTACAACAAAGATTATTTTGCAAACTGTCCATGAATCACGAGTCCCTTCAAACTCTCCCTAGAAAAAGGGGTTCAACGAACGAACATGTAAGACCCGCAATTTTTCAGAAAATATCTGAATAAAATTCATGAGGCATTTACCGGTAAAAATAGCATTTCTTCTCAGAATGCGAAACGAATCAATTCCTACGAGCCAGTTATACTTAGGATATTCGTCGAATCGCGAATATATGCTCAAACACTCTGGAAGCCATAACTTCCTACCTGAATGAAATCAAAGGATTCCTGTGAGCCAACTTTCTTAGTTACGTCAATACGAAGGGAATGGCGTACTCAGAATTTTTTGGAAAAAAATCGCCGGAAACCCGAAATTCTTGCGGGACCCACGGAAATATTGGTGGGACCCACAGAAATATTCCTCAGAAAATATCTGGTGGGACCCACAAAAATATCCCATGGAATATCCAAGTGGGCCCCACACCAAGGAACCTCTTGGCATTAAAAAGAAGCCAAGGGCAAATGGGTAAAGGGGAAACTTGGGGCCCAAGTTTCATTTCCTATAAATAAAGGCCCTCCCCTTTAGAAAAAATCGTCCCCCCCCTTTCTAGCCTCTTCTTTCTCTCTCCTACTTCCTAAAACCTCCCCTACCTAGCCCAGTAGGTCTGAGCCTACCTGACTTGGCCTGAGCCTGCCTGATCTGGTCTTAGCCTGCCTGACCTGGTCCTAACCCACTTGACTTAGGTCTGAACCTACTTGACTAAGTCCAAACCCAGTTGACTTGGCTTGAACCTAGTTAAGGTTGAAGTCAAAGTCAAAGTCCTTTTTGGTCCAGATCCCGGTTTGGATTTCTGAACCCAGACTTAGCCTACTTGAGCTGAGTTCGAACCTGCTGAACCCAGTTGACTTGGATCAAACCCTGTTTGGTTCAAACCACTTAGGTTGAGTAGCTTGACCTACTCTACCTCTTTCTCAACTAAGTCAGCTTCATCTGACTTAGTCTGACCTCTCGAAGGAAGGCTCAAAGCCAAAGAAGCAACCCGGAGCCGTTTCTTCCGCGATTTGAAGTAAGTTTGCTTCATTAAACCATCTCTCTCAAGTATTTGATTGTTTGTATATAGCATATACTTTCTGAAGTAGTATCTTACTTTAGTTCTTGGTTGAGCCCTCTAGGACACTTCGGTCTTCACGCGCTCGCCTCGTAACTATCGTCGGATATATATGTTCGAATACGCAGTATATGCGTTCTTCAAAATAGTATCTCACCCTAGTTCTTGGTTGAGCCCTCTAGGACACTTCGGTGTTCACTCGCTCGCCTCGTAACTATCGTTGGATACAGATCTAGGTGTATATCTGCTGATACTGCCGACGCGTCTTATATCGCACAGGCCATGTAATTTACCTTTGCCGTCGCGTCGTATGATGCCAAGGCTCCCTGCTTTCTGTACTTTCGATTACTGCACTTCCGATTATGCATTTACTTACGCCGTCGCGTCGAACGATGCCAAGGCTCCTGCTTTCTGCAATGTATTTACTTACGTCGTCGCGTCGAACGATGCCAAGGCTCCTGTTTTGTTATATATGTAGAATATTTCGTTCAGTTACACACCCTGAACAATAGTATATGCATTTCCTTTACGCCGCCGCTGTATAAAGCACAGGCTTCTGCTTATATTACATATATGACGCGTAAGTGAGCGTTCAAACGGAGATCAACTCCAAAATCGCCCATGCGATTCCCTTACCGCTCCTCGTACAAGATTCTGCTTGACGAATGAAGCCCCTATTGGAAAGGCTTCGCCTTTTGGCAAAATGCTCTTTACGTAAAGACTAAATCAATTACGTATGGCCTGGCTATGGCCCAAGGTTCCGGTAACCTTGATGGATGCAAAGTACGCACAACGGTGCGCATCCATTTCTCGAGTTAAGCGTAGCGATTTCCCACCAAAGAGGGGAGATGCCGCTGAAATGGATAAAAGAAAACGCACGCTTTCTCCGTTAAAGAGAGGAAGTGCTGCTAAAATTCCTGAAGGGCTAAGAATAGCTCAGAAAGAACGTAGCAGAAGTGCTACCCAGTTATGGAACGCCTTCTACGATGTAGAAAGGTTCATCGCACCACTGCCGGTAGAGCAGAGAAGGTGTTGACAGAATGGTTGGCAGAAGAGCTGCCAAAACCAGTTAAGTGGCACAATGATGTCCTTTGTTGGAACGATGTCAGAATGACTCGTCTCCCTGACACCTGCAAGGGCATCATACTTGTAAGAGCCGTTGCGCCAAAGTAGTGGTAGCACCTTGACAAGGTCCTGAGCTCGTTGCGTAAAAATACGCCGAGTAGCCGATCCGTAGAGATCGAGTCATGTGCATGCTCATTGAGAATTATCAGACAACCAGACTCGTAAGGGCCGCTGAGCCGAAGTGAGTTGTTTCCACCGAAAGAGGTGAAGTGCTCGTCAAGGCCGAAGTGCCGAGAGCAGAGTTAAGCATGCATATGAATAAAACCTTTGTTCCACGGTGAAAACCGTGTGGTTGATTGGGGTCGGGTACATACTTCTCAAAGGCTGCCCTATAGGCATGCAATGTTCGTCAAGTAATTGTAAGACCGGCAGGCCCCTTTCAGAATTTCTCACCGAGGAAGACGGTGATGGCGCAGCCTTGAGTGACATATATTTCACCCGAACCTGATAGAGTTCATTGATGGCCTTCGTCACTCAGAGGTATGGAGGTCGTGGTTATCCTTAAATATCTAAGGATTGAACCCAACTACTGCAGTAGCAGAATGCATTCGGATACCTAGTAAGGATCTCTTCCGGTATGCTGTACCGTCCTACTAGGGGGATGGGGTCAACAGGCCTCTGGGGTATCTAAAATACATAGAATAATCAACCCCCAGATCGTCGCGTTGTCGCCCAGATATGAGTCCCCTAAGCCCAGGGGGAGGTGCAATTATCGAAACAAAGCATTAGCTTAGGTACAGCGCTACTTTGAATGTATGAGTGGATGACGTTGTTGAGTCAGTCCTGCATAACCTTTGTGAAGGTGTCATGGTCGGTATACTACTGGACCGATTGAGAAAGAACCCCATTGATATCCGTACGACTAAGTGAAGCTCGGAGAGCTGTCCTTAGATTCGTAGGATACGGATGTGCCAAGCATAAAGGCTTGAGCTAGACATCCATTCGTGACTCTGAGGAAGTCAAGGCTAAGTCGTAGAGACTTAAGAGGTTATTCTAACTCACAGCCCTGAAGAGGCTTATGCGAAGTCATGAAGACTTGCGTGGATGTTCAACTCATAGCTCTGATGAGGCTTTTGCGATATACGCTAAGTCATGGAGGCTTGAGCGTCGTATTACGAACTGCGACCCTGAGTGGTCTAAGCATTTACTTGAGTTGAATAGATAGGTGTTTGCCTACTTACCAGACCATCAGTGGTTCTGACCCCGTTTAATGGGGATTTCAGGTGTTGAACCTGCGTGGCGATATGCGGAGCAAGGCGGCATCGAGTTCCAGGGTTTCTCTAGAAAGAGTTGTACTGCTTCCTTTTTATTGAACCTACATTGCTTTTTCTAAGCAGCAGTGTTGTAATAAACATGTGGTTTTAGATAAAATGGAACACTTTGGTGGTCAATGAGTTGCTTGGCCACATACCTGCAACGTGCTCGGAGTTTTCTAAAACTGACGACTCATTATCGTCTGATTCCGCTGCTAAAAGCTTTTGTAAGTTCCGCTGCAAAGAAAAAAAAAAGAAATTCATGAAAAATTTTAACTTAGCTTTGTTTTGGAAATCCGGGGCGTTACAGAATTGGTATCAGAGCAAGAGTCTGAGAAACCTGGTTCGAGATCCGTCTTGTCCACCATATCGCACTGTAAGTATATTTTGTACTTCTTGTTCTGATCTGGGTGCATCTTTGTATAGATGGCAACTCACGACTCCCGAGGATACTGCTATCGTTGCGGGATCATGCACGATGAGTGGGTATGCCCATATGAAGTCCAAGACTGCCAGTATTGTGGCGAAGAAGGGCATTCCGTCAACGAATGCCAAATGAAGCATACCGCCGATATGGGTCGGCGGGGATCGCTTGGTCTTAGGGATGAGACCTCGCATGTTAGTGGGCCACATTACTCCAGTAGAAGGAGTAGCCGTACTCCAGCAACTTCTGATGAACTACCGTCTCTGGTAGGATTTGACTTGAACTTCCTTGAGGGATTTGGTCAATCGCAAGGCTATCAACAGGCATCATGTACGCCTAGCTTGCACAGTTGGGAGGAGGGATGCAACAACTCCTTCTATAATCCCATTATGATTTCAGATTCCATGAATCAAAGTACTATTATATGGGGGAACAGAGCGCCTACACCAACGCCGAGTCTGAATGGCCAGGAAGAGGGATACAACCTATATCATCCCGTTATGGTCTCGGATTCTCCGAGCCATGATGCCACTGAATGGGCAAGTGGACCGGCATCACTGATCTATCCACAAGAGTCGCTTGAGAGTGCGGAAGTGCCGCCCAAGCCAAAGCTAGTTGTGCCTGCACCAAGGCAATGTGGAAGTAAACGATACTTCGGGTTGTTTGGGTCAAGAAAGAAATCCAGTTCCTAGAAGAGACTGGTAGTGTTTTGGAGTCAATAGACTCATGTACCTAGTTTCTCAACGCCTAAAAGTCTGCCAGTGCGGCATGACGTTTTGTTTAAGGCGATGCTTGTGTAAACGTGATGTATATTAAGTAAATAAAACTTTGCTTCGATATATACATTGTGAAACTAAAACACGTTGTTTGTATGTGGAAGATAAATGGCTCCTACGACGAGGAGAACCATACCAAGCGAGGAGTCCCATACTCAAGGATTTCTGCTGGAAACACTCAACAATTTGGTTACTGCCATTCGAGAAACAAGGCCAGAACCAGTCGCACCTCGAAGCGAAAACCTTGGTGGAATAACCTATGAAAAATTCCTCAAGCTCGATCCACCAGTCTTCGCCGGTAGAGCCGATCCTGAACTGGCAGAAAGTTGGGTCGAAGAGACCGAACGTGCCTTCCTGGTGCTGGGAGTACCAGAAGAAAAGAAGACCAACTTTGGCACGTACAGGCTGAAAGACAACGCACGGAAGTGGTGGGATACCACTAAGATTATCCAGTTCTCGGAAGTTGAAGTCATTCCTTGGACTGACTTCCGGAGAGCTTTCATGGATAATTACTTTCCATTACACTCCAAAAACAAGAAGAAGATGGAGTTTCTGGAATTGGAGCAGGGTGGCATGAATCTGATTGACTATACCACCAAATTTCAAAATCTTGAACGGTACTGCTCCCGGTTATTTGAGACCGACCAAGAAAGGGCCGACAAGTACATCAATGGACTGCGAGAAGGGCTAAGGTCACGGGTTATCACCAGCATGCACCAAACATTTCAAACGGCTGTGGCAGCAGCTTCAAAAATACAAGTGGATTGGGAGCGATCAAAAGTGATCATAGCAAAAAGGCCCATAGTTGATGGTGGGAGCAAGAAGAGAATGTTTCCAAGTGGCCAGGGTTCACGACAACCCTTTCAGAAGAAAAGGTTCCAAGGTGGGAACAACACTCAACAAGTTGTAAGGCCAAGGCAGAACATGGCTCCAAACAACCTGCAGTCCAACACAAACTGCCCAAAATGCCATGTTAATCACGCAAGAGGACCATGTCCACGTGACACAGGTGGATGCTTCTACTGTGGCAAAATGGGCCACATTGCAAGACAGTGCAGGAAGAAGCTTGCTGATGAGCAAAGGAGGAATGCCGGATCTGCCGGACCCTCTCAACAAGTACCACAACGAACACTAGTCCAACGACCCCCACCTAGAGTAGAACAAAGGCCTGCTGCAGGTCGTGTATACGCTGTAACGACTGAACAAGTCGAACCCGGTGACCTCATTGAAGGCACCGTACCTGTTAATGGACATGCAGCTTACGTCTTGTTTGATTGTGGTGCTACTCATACGTTTATCTCCGACGATTTCACCGAACAACTCCACGCCTCGGTGCAACCGATTGATAAAATGATCGAAGTATATAACCCGTTGGGTTCACGCACCAAATGTATCCAGTGTGTGAAAAATTTGGATATTGAGATAGCAGGGCAACACTTGCCTACTGACGCCATCCTGATCGATATGATACAGTACGATGTCATTCTGGGAATGAATTGGTTGGCTCAGAATAATGCCAAGATTCTGTGCCGCGAGGGCAGAGTGATTCTATCTCGACTCGGATTACCTAAGATGGAATACCGGCTATCCAAACCAGTTCCACAAAAAAGGCTCATATCAGCACTTAAGGTACAAAAATACCTTAGGAAGGGTTGTGTGGCCTTCCTGTTGAGTCTCTCGGTGGAAAAATCCAACGACCAACCCCTTGAGAGTTTGGAAGTAGTGCGGGAGTTTCCCGATCTGTTTCCTGAGGAATTGCCAGGACTTCCGCCACTTCGTGAGGTTGAATTTGGAATTCAATCCTTACCTAGAACAGCGCCGATATCCAAAGCCCCTTATCGTATGGCACCAGCTGAACTCAGTGAGTTGAAATGTCAGTTGGAAGAACTGATGGAACAAGGGTTCATCCGACCAAGTATGTCACCATGGGGAGCCCCAGTACTATTTGTAAAGAAGAAGGATGGATCCCTTCGGTTATGCATCGATTATCGGATGCTTAACCAGGCAACCATTAAAAATAAGTACCCGTTGCCTCGGATTGAGGACTTATTCGATTAGCTCAGAACAGCGAGACTGTTCTCCAAGATCGACCTCAGGTCTGGATACCATCAGCTCAGAGTTAAGGAGGAGGATATACCTAAGACTGCCTTCAGAACGAGATATGGCCATTATGAGTTCGTAGTAATGCCCTTCGGACTTACTAATGCGCCTGCTGTCTTTATGGACCTGATGAACCGAGTGTTCAAGCCATACTTAGACACTTTTGTCATCGTTTTCATTGATGACATTCTCGTGTATTCAGAGAATGAGGAACAACACAAGGAGCACTTGAGAATTGTCTTGAAAACCCTTCAAGATAATCAGTTATATGCCAAGTTTTCAAAATGTGAATTCTGGCTAGACAAAGTAATGTTCCTTGGCCATGTGATCTCAAAAGATGGAATCGCAGTAGATCCTGCGAAGGTCGAAGCTGTGATAGACTGGAAACAGTCAGAAAATATCACTGAGGTCCGCAGCTTCCTTGGACTTGCCGGATATTATCGGAAGTTCATACAGGACTTCTCCCGAATCGCCGTACCAATGACGAAATTACTGAAAAAGGGAGTCAAGTTTGAATGGACTGACCAGTGTAAGGAATGCTTTGAGGTTCTCAAACAGAGGCTTACCACTGCCCCTGTCCTTACCTTACCTTCTGGTCAGGGAGGCTTCATTGCTTATACCGATGCCTCGGGAACAGGTCTGGGTTGTGTATTGATGCAGCATGGCAAAGTAATCGCCTATGCATCCC
Organism: Nuphar pumila; assembly: GCF_984573655.1. Lineage (NCBI taxonomy): Eukaryota > Viridiplantae > Streptophyta > Magnoliopsida > Nymphaeales > Nymphaeaceae > Nuphar > Nuphar pumila. The sequence continues at coordinate 85,988,922 of NC_143256.1, read as the reverse complement.
GTCAGTTAAGAATTCATGAGAAAAACTATCCAACCCACGATCTTGAGCTTGCCGCGGTAGTGTTCGCGCTTAAAATCTGGCGACACTACCTATATGGAGAGAAATTCGAGGTCATGTCGGACCATAAAAGCCTAAAATACCTCTTTTCTCAAAAAGAACTCAATATGCGGCAATGGCGATGGCTGGAATTCCTCAAAGACTATGAATTCACGCTTTCCTATCACCCTGGAAAAGCGAATGTTGTAGCAGATGCCCTTAGTCGCAAGACTGTTGGCACTCTGGCCAGCCTCACCGGACAATGGAAGCTGATGGAGGATTTTGTCAGTTGGAAGCCATTCCTGGCTGACCCAGGAAAGATTCGATTGTCATGCCTGACAATCCATATCGAGATCCTCGATCGCATTGTAGCCGAACAGTTCAAGGACCCCCAGTACTTGGAATTAAAAGCTCGTGCTGCAAAAGATGACACTTTCTTCAATTTAAAAGAGGATGGAGGAATATGGATGGAAGAAAGAATTTGGGTTCCAAATAACCCTGAGCTAAGACAGGAAGTACTCCAGGAGGCTCATAACAGCAAGTACACCATTCACCCTGGAGGTACAAAAATGTTTCGGGACTTACAGAGAAAGTACTGGTGAAGGGGTATGAAACGTGATGTGGCTACATTTGTCTCAAGGTGTTTAATCTGCCAGCAAGTAAAAATCGAGCATCAACGACCTGGTGGAAAAATGCAACGGATCGAGATTCCAGAATGGAAATGGGAGGGCATTACGATGGATTTCATCGTTGGACTGCCTCGGTCCAAGAGACAACATGACTCAATATGGGTGATCGTAGACAGACTCACCAAGTCTGCTCACTTCCTGCCAATCAACACTCGATACTCAACTGAACGATTGGCGGAGATCTACATTCGGGAAATCGTTAGACTCCATGGAGTGCCGATTTCGATCATATCCGATCGTGACCCGAAGTTCACCTCTCACTTTTGGGAGCAGCTTCAGAGAGCCCTGGAGACGAAACTCAAGTTCAGTACAGCATTCCATCCCCAAACAGATGGGCAATCAGAACGAACCATACAGACTCTCGAAGATATGCTAAGAGCCTGTATGCTAGAATGGAAAGGTGATTGGGATTCCCACCTAGCGTTGGCTGAATTTGCTTATAATAATAGCCACCACGCTAGCATTGGGATGGCACCGTATGAAGCCTTGTACGGGCGACCCTGTCGATCACCAATCCATTGGGGTGAAGTGGGTGAGCGAACCTTGGAATCGCCCATAGTGTTGCAGCATTATACTGAGCAGGTCCACATGATCAGGAAGAAGCTACTGACTGCTCAGAGTCGACAGAAGAGCTACGCTGATCAGCGGCGTAGGGAACTCACTTTTGTGGTTGGAGATAAGGTTTTTATCAAGGTCTCCCCAACCAAGAGTGTGTTTCGTTTCGGAAAGAAGGGGAAGCTCAGCCCCAGATTCGTTGGTCCCTTCGAGGTTTTGAGCCGGATAGGAGAGACCGCCTATAGAGTAGCATTGCCACCGCAGTATACACAGATACACAATGTATTTCACGTGTCAATGCTTAGAAAATACGTTCACGACCCTTCCCACGTCATCCAACATGAAGATATTGACATCCAGGAGGATATGACAGTGGAAGAAAGGCCAGTAGAGATCATGGACCGACGGGAGCAAGTGCTAAGGACAAAGGTCATTCCACTTGTCAAAGTGAGATGACAACATCACGGAGTCGATGATTGCACTTGGGAGCCCGAATCGGATATGCGGGATAAATATCCTAAACTGTTCACCTTGTACTCTTAGCTGAATTTCGTGGACGAAATTCCTTTAAGGGGGTAATGATGTAAGACCCGCAATTTTTCAGAAAATATCTGAATAAAATTCATGAGGCATTTACCGGTAAAAATAGCATTTCTTCTCAGAATGCGAAACGAATCAATTCCTGCGAGCCAGTTATACTTAGGATATTCGTCGAATCGCGAATATATGCTCAAACACTCTGGAAGCCATAACTTCCTACCTGAATGAAATCAAAGGATTCCTGTGAGCCAACTTTCTTAGTTACGTCAATACGAAGGGAATGGCGTACTCAGAATTTTTCGGAAAAAAATCGCCGGAAACCCGACATTCTTGCGGGACCCACGGAAATATTGGTGGGACCCACAGAAATATTCCTCAGAAAATATCTGGTGGGACCCACAAAAATATCCCATGGAATATCCAAGTGGGCCCCACACCAAGGAACCTCTTGGCATTAAAAAGAAGCCAAGGGCGAATGGGTAAAGGGGAAACTTGGGGCCCAAGTTTCATTTCCTATAAATAAAGGCCCTCCCCTTTAGAAAAAATCGTCCCCCCCCTTTCTAGCCTCTTCTTTCTCTCTCCTACTTCCTAAAACCTCCCCTACCTAGCCCAGTAGGTCTGAGCCTACCTGACTTGGCCTGAGAATGCCTGATCTGGTCTTAGCCTGCCTGACCTGGTCCTAACCCACTTGACTTAGGTCTGAACCTACTTGACTAAGTCCAAACCCAGTTGACTTGGCTTGAACCTAGTTAGGGTTGAAGTCAAAGTCAAAGTCCTTTTTGGTCCAGATCCCGGTTTGGATTTCTGAACCCAGACTTAGCCTACTTGAGCTGAGTTCGAACCTGCTGAACCCAGTTGACTTGGATCGAACCCTGTTTGGTTCAAACCACTTAGGTTGAGTAGCTTGACCTACTCTACCTCTTTCTCAACTAAGTCAGCTTCATCTGACTTAGTCTGACCTCTCGAAGGAAGGCTCAAAGCCAAAGAAGCAACCCGGAGTCGTTTCTTCCGCGATTTGAAGTAAGTTCGCTTCATTAAACCATCTCTCTCAAGTATTTGATTGTTTGTATATAGCATATACTTTCTGAAGTAGTATCTTACTTTAGTTCTTGGTTGAGCCCTCTAGGACACTTCAGTGTTCACGCGCTCGCCTCGTAACTATCGTCGGATATATATGTTCGAATACGCAGTATATGCGTTCTTCAAAATAGTATCTCACCCTAGTTTTTGGTTGAGCCCTCTAGGACACTTCGGTGTTCACTCGCTCGCCTCGTAACTATCGTTGGATACAGATCTAGGTGTATATCTGCTGATACTGCCGACGCGTCTTATATCGCACAGGCCATGTAATTTACCTTTGCCGTCGCGTCGTATGATGCCAAGGCTCCCTGCTTTCTGTACTTTCGATTACTGCACTTCCGATTATGCATTTACTTACGCCGTCACGTCGAACGATGCCAAGGCTCCTGCTTTCTGCAATTTATTTACTTACGCCGTCGCGTCGAACGATGCCAAGGCTCCTGTTTAGTTATATATGTAGAATATTTCGTTCAGTTACACACCCTGAACAATAGTATATGCATTTCCTTTACGCCGCCGCTGTATAAAGCACAGGCTTCTGCTTATATTACATATATGGCGCGTAAGTGAGCGTCCAAACGGAGATCAACTCCAAAATCGCCCATGCGATTCCCTTACCGCTCCTCGTACAAGATTCTGCTTGACAAATGAAGCCCCTATTGGAAAGGCTTCGCCTTTTGGCAAAATGCTCTTTACGTAAAGACTAAATCAATTACGTATGGCCTGGCTATGGCCCAAGGTTCCGGTAACCTTGATGGATGCAAAGTACGCACAACGGTGCACATCCATTTCCCGAGTTAAGCGTAGCGATTTCCCACCAAAGAGGGGAGATGCCGCTGAAATGGATAAAAGAAAACGCACGCTTTCTCCGTTAAAGAGAGGAAGTGCTGCTAAAATTCCTGAAGGGCTAAGAATAGCTCAGAAAGAACGTAGCAGAAGTGCTACCCAGTTATGGAACGCCTTTTACGATGTAGAAAGGTTCGTCGCACCACTGCCGGTAGAGCAGAGAAGGTGTTGACAGAATGGTTGGCAGAAGAGCTGCCAAAACCAGTTAAGTGGCACAATGATGTCCTTTGTTGGAACGATGTCAGAATGACTCGTCTCCCTGACACCTGCAAGGGCATCATACTTGTAAGAGCCGTTGCGCCAAAGTAGTGGTAGCGCCTTGACAAGGTCCTGAGCTCGTTGCGTAAAAATACGCCGAGTAGCCGATCCGTAGAGATCGAGTCATGTGCATGCTCATTGAGAATTATCAGACAACCAGACTCGTAAGGGCCGCTGAGCCGGAGTGAGTTGTTTCCACCGAAAGAGGTGAAGTGCTCGTCAAGGCCGAAGTGCCGAGAGCAGAGTTAAGCATGCATATGAATAAAACCTTTGTTCCACGGTGAAAACCGTGTGGTTGATTGGGGTCGGGTACATACTTCTCAAAGGCTGCCCTATAGGCATGCAATGTTCGTCAAGTAATTGTAAGACCAGCAGGCCCCTTTCAGAATTTCTCACCGAGGAAGACGGTGATGGCGCAGCCTTGAGTGACATATATTTCACCCGAACCTGATAGAGTTCATTGATGGCCTTCGTCACTCAGAGGTATGGAGGTCGTGGTTATCCTTAAATATCTAAGGATTGAACCCAACTACTGCAGTAGCAGAATGCATTCAGATACCTAGTAAGGATCTCTTCCGGTATGCTGTACCGTCCTACTAGGGGGATGGGGTCAACAGGCCTCTGGGGTATCTAAAATACATAGAATAATCAACCCCCAGATCGTCGCGTTGTCGCCCAGATATGAGTCCCCTAAGCCCAGGGGGAGGTGCAATTATCGAAACAAAGCATTAGCTTAGGTACAGCGCTACTTTGAATGTATGAGTGGATGACGTTGTTGAGTCAGTCCTGCATAACCTTTGTGAAGGTGTCATGGTCGGTATACTACTGGACCGATTGGGAAAGAACCCCATTGATATCCGTACGACTAAGTGAAGCTCGGAGAGCTGTCCTTAGATTCGTAGGATACGGATGTGCCAAGCATAAAGGCTTGAGCTAGACATCCATTCGTGACTCTGAGGAAGTCAAGGCTAAGTCGTAGAGACTTAAGAGGTTATTCTAACTCACAGCCCTGAAGAGGCTTATGCGAAGTCATGAAGACTTGCGTGGATGTTCAACTCATAGCCCTGATGAGGCTTTTGCAATATACGCTAAGTCATGGAGGCTTGAACGTCGTATTACGAACTGCGACCCTGAGTGGTCTATGCTTTTACTTGAGTTGAATAGATAGGTGTTTGCCTACTTACCAGACCATTAGTGGTTCTGACCCCGTTTAATGGGGATTTCAGGTGTTGAACCTGCGTGGCGATATGCGGAGCAAGGCGGCATCGAGTTCCAGGGTTTCTCTAGACAGAGTTGTACTGCTTCCTTTTTATTGAACCTACACTGCTTTTTCTAAGCAGTAGTGTTGTAATAAACATGTGGTTTTAGATAAAATGGAACACTTTGGTGGTCAATGAGTTGCTTGGCCACATACCTGCAACGTGCTCGGAGTTTTCTAAAACTGACGACTCATTATCGTCTGATTCCGCTGCTAAAAGCTTTTGTAAGTTCCGCTGCAAAGAAAAAAAAAAAGAAATTCATGAAAAATTTTAACTTAGCTTTGTTTTGGAAATCCGGGGCGTTACAGAACAATAAAGACTTGCGAAAAGAAACGAGCTCCCTCGAACTCTCCCTGGAAAAAGGGTCCCTCGTAAGAGAGATACTTGGCGATTGATTTTGATAGCTTTTGATAACTCAAAGAACTGCTTGATAACACGAATGACTAGAGGTCTTGACAAAATCGGCAACCCGAATGTCAGATTAACAGAATGGAATGACCCAAGAGTCTGATACAGATTGTTTGGTTTGCAGGTCTAAAGATTGAGCCAGAACCTCAATGTGAGAGTTATGTTGCGACCAGTATGAAGACCGAACTTTGACAAAGTACCAATACGAGCACTGTATTTTTAAAAATTACCAGTACGAGCACTGGATTTTTAAAGGATACCAGTACGAGCACTGGACTTTAAAAGGCTATCAGTACGAGCACTGGATTTTAAAAAGTTATCAGTACGAGCACTGAATTTTAAAAGACTACCATTATAAGCACTGTATTTTAAAAGATTACCAGTACGAGCACTGGATTTTTAAAGGATACCAGTACGAGCACTGGACTTTAAAAGGTTACCAGTACGGGCACTGGATTTTAAAAGGTTATCAGTATGAGCACTGAATTTTAAAAGATTACCAGTACGAGCACTGGGTTTTCAAAAGATTACCAGTACGAGCACTGGTTTTTAAAAGATTACCAGTACAAGCACTGGGTTTTGAAGGGTCATCAATTGGCGATGACTTGGACGACTTGCCGGGGTCTCAGGATTTATCCCTTATCCTGAATGGGAAATTCAATGTAAATTGACGCAGATGAATGCGTGCAAATGCAAATGGATGCAACTGAGTGCACATGCGTGCAAAATGAGAGATTTATTAGATCCTGCCTGCACACAAATTGTTTTGGATAAAAGGCAATTTTACCAAGAATGCCCCAGTATATTCTGGGGAAGAGGGGTATTTTGACCAAAGAATAATTGATCATTTATTGAGGAGAATTTTTGAAGAATACAAAAGATAGAATAGAGATTTTCTAGGTATAGAATTTCTTCAGATGTCGAGCATTAATGGAGTCGGATAGTTCTACCCCGTCTGCATTAATCAGACGATATGAATTACGGGGCAACGCTTCTTTCACCACGTAGGGACCTTCCCAGTTTGGTGACCATTTGCCACGTGGACGATGCTTGAGATGAGCCGTTGATCTAAGGACCAAGTCATTAACTTGGAATCTCCTTTCGATGACTGACTTGGCATATTGCATTGCTATCCTCTGACGATAAGACTGAGCGTGTTCTGCTGCTTTGAGTCTTTTTTCATCGAGTAAATCTAACTGTACCAATCTCTGTTGCTGATACTGATCGAGTGGTAGCTCTAAAAGAGATGCGAACTTAAGGGCGGGTTTTTGAACATGAAGAGGTAACACCACCTCAGTCCCATAAACAAGTTCTGAAGGAGTCGCATTGGTTGGGGTTCGAATGGTAGTTCGATATGCCTAAAGTGCATCATGAATTTTCTCGTGCCAATCACGACCCGTCTCAACGATTCTTTCCAAGATGCGAATCAAACTCTTGTTGGTTGCTTCTGCCTGACCATTTCCTTGTGGATAATAAGGATCTAAAAAATGATGATGAATTCTGAATTTTGAACAAAAGATCTTCATTCTCTCATTCTTGAAATGAGTACCATTATCTGACACGATGTCATGTGGTATACCGAAACGACAAAGAATGTTCTTATGAATGAACGAGACTACATGTCGACCTTCCACTGTACGCAGAGTGACGGTTTCAACCCATTTGGTAAAATACTCTGTTGCGGCAAGGAAATATTTATGACCATTAGAAGCTGAAGGAGAGATGGGTCCTACGACGTCGAAGGCCCACATAGAAAATGGCCATGGAGACACGACTGATTGCAAGTACGTGCCTGGCGCATGAATGGAAGGTGCGTGTATCTGACACTGAACGCACTTCTTCACAAAACGATAGCAGTCTTGCTGCATGGTTCTCCAATAGTATCCTGCCCGAATGATTTGTTTAACAAGGGTTTGGTAGCCGACATGACCACCGCAAATACCTTCATGCGCTTCTCGTATGATTTCTTTAGCTTCTTCTTCGTCTAAGCATCTGGAATACTCAGAACTGAACCCACGACGATAAAGAACATTGGCAAGGATAAAATAGCGGGCGGACATATGCTGAATAGCTTTTTGCTCCTTCTTTGATAGTTCTGGTGGAAGCTCACCAGTTTCAATAAAGTTTTTGATATCTTGATACCAAGGCTTCTTTTTCTGTTCCGCCTGGTTGACTTGCATTACCGGAACGAAGGCAGGTTGGTCAAGTCTATCGATTTCAAAGGAGCAACAGGATTCTCCATTTCTGAAAGACATAATGGAGCCCAGGCTGGCCAAACCATCAGCTATTTGATTAAACTCTCTTTTGATATGGAAAAGCTGAAGTTCATCGAAATTGTTGATAAGGGATAAAACAATCTTTTGGTAAGGGAGCAACTTCTGATCTTTTACCTGCCATTCAGCTTTGACTTGGCTGACGACGAGCAATGAATCGCCGAAAGCGTGTACCCTCTGAACATTGAAGTCTTGCAAAATTCTCATACCTTGTATTAAAGCTTCATACTCAGCCATATTATGGGTACATTGAAAATCCAGTTTCAGAGAAAAGGGGATCATCTCTTTCTCTCGTGTGATCAGCAAGATTCTGACTCCTATGCCGGCCATGTTCTTGGATCCGTCGAAAAACAGATTCCAAACTGGGGATTGTTGAACATTACAGATCCGCTCATCGGGAAAGCTATCCTCGATTCTAACATCTTCTGCTAAAGGAAAATCTGCCAATTGGTCTGCAATTGCTTGACCTTTGATAGATTGCTGAGAAACATACCCCAGATCATACTGCATTAACAGGACTTGCCACTTAGCAATCCGTCTACTAAGAAATGGTTGTTCGAGAATATACTTGAGAGGATTAAGTTTTGAGAGAATCTTGACTTCTGATGCTAACAAGTAATGTCTCAGCTTCTGACACATCCATACCAGTGTTAGGCATGTCTTCTCTATTTGAGAATATTTCTTCTCGTAGTCAATGAAAGTCTTGCTTACATAGTAAATGTCATGTTCAACCAAACTGCCTTCTTCATATTGTGCCAAGAATCCGCCACAAGCGGCTTGGTTAACTGAAACGTATAGCAAGAGAGGCTTTCCCAATTCTGGTGGCTTTAGAACGGGCGGATTAAGAAGATATTTCTTGATACGCTCAAACGATTGCTGACACTCTGGTCCCCATTCAAATTTCACTCCTTTTCTGAGTAGATGATTGAAAGGTTCACATCTTATGGCAAGGTTGGATATGAATCTCCGAATTGATTGCATACGTCCCTGAAGACTACGCAATTCCTTAAGAGTAGTTGGAGGTGGCATGTCAATGATGGCCTTTGCTTTAGCGGGATCCATTTCTATCCCCTTTTTGCTGACCAAGAAGCCTAGCAATTTGCCTGATTCAACTCCGAAGACACACTTCTGAGAGTTGAGTCTTAGCTTATAAAGAATAAGCCGCTTGAAGACTTGACTTAAGGCATCGATATGGTCTTCTTCCTCCTTGGATTTGACCAAGATGTCATCAACGTATGCATTCATGGTCTTGTGCATCCGATCATGGAAAATGGCAGCCATTGCACGCTGATAGGTTGGATATGATCTTGTGGCTGAAAGGGATGATCAGATATCATTGCTGTTGAGTGCTGCAAGAAAGGCTGTTTTAGAATCTCCATTTTCTCATCTTCAGCCCCTTCTACTAACAGATTTTTGTCAATATAATCTTGTATGATGTTTTTGAGAACGAAACAGTTCTCGGTATCATGTCCCACAGTTTGGTGGAACTTGCAGAATCTGTCCTTCATTTTTCCCATAACCACTGGCGGGTCAGCTACCCTTGGAAGCTTAATCATATCACTGCCGAGCATATATTCTAATACTGTCTCGAGGGACTGGTCTAGAGGAGTAAACTTGCGGTTATAACTCCATCCTTCCCGCTTCAGCTTTTCTTGTGGTCTTGATCTTTGTTCGAGGGTTTGTTGTGGCTGCTTATCATATTGAATAATCGACTTGCCTTTCTGATCACTTTTGTTGGGATTTCACCCTCCTGAAGCATAACTATGATTTTTTCCACTTCCTTTGTTCTGATTCTTGCTTTTACTGGCAGAGTAGGTAAATTGGGCTTTCTTCTTTGATTCTTGTTGACTGTTATTCTTTGTAAACATAAAACCTTCATAAGACCCGTTCTCCATACTCAACTCGAGCCATTCGGCTTGTTCTGTTAGTTCTATGAAGCTCTTCGATGGAGATGTAGAAATTAGTCCCCTCAGGGGTTGCGAGAAGTTGCTCAGGATCAAAGATAGTGCGTGTCTTTCTGCTATTGGCTCGCACATCTTATTGCAAGCGGATCTCCATCTATAAATGAAATCCCTGGCCTTCTCGTTTTCCTTCTGCCTCAGACTGCAGAGATGACTGAGAGTCGGGAGTGCTTCAGCATTGAATAGAAAGCGCTCAATAAATAAATTGACCACTTTGTCGAATTCTTTCAGTTCTATCGGATTAATGTGCTCTGTGTACCACTTTGCTGCGACACCTTCCAAACTGTGAGGGAAGCAGAGAAATAAGGCACGATTGTTCCTCTTGAACCTGGAACATTCTGCGAAGAATAAGAAGAGATGTGCTTTTGGGTCACCCGAACCATCAAACTTGATAAATTTCTTGGGGAGATTATCAAGATCATCATCCCCATCCAGTCCATCATAGAAGTCTTCACTTGTAAAGACTCTTTTGTCCTTGTCACGAGTTTGGAGATCCTTAACTATTTTCATCACATCTTTGAGTTGTGACTGCGTAGGGTCGTCAACAGACTGATTCTTGGATTTGTAGGCCGACTCCTGCCCTTGAGTCGACCTTTTGAATTCTTGCTTGTTTTCATACTCTTTGTCAGTATCATCTGCTGATTCTGACTCATCAGACATTTCCTCATGACGATTATGCTTTTTACTGATCTTCACATTCTTGACGGCATGACCCTTATCTTTCTGTTTGGTCTGAATTTGCTCAGTACTGGCCTCAGCTTGCTCTGCCAGCATCTTGGTCATCATCTTTTTGAACATGACGTACATTTGGGGATCGATGCCATCATCCGCCTGCTGACCCTGACTCTGGATTGATCGAGGTGATTCCATCTCTTCTTCTGAAGCTACTGAGTACGCGACGCCTTCAACTGATGCGGCTTTCTTTCTGGATCTTGTATCAACCATCGGGTATCGCAAATGTTCTCTTGGATATTACTGATACTCTCTGCAGGGCAGGACTGATGGTTAGGCTTCTGAAGGAAATTTGGTTTGGAGGAAAATATTTGTTGAGAATTTTGGTAGACAATTGAAATAATATCCCATTTCTAGGGATTGAGTCGTCGCTGAGATTACGACAATTGCATTGCTATTCTTTGCAAGATAAACAACTGAAAATATGCCTTGTTACCTAGGCGAGGTCGTCAAACCAATGTAAAATAAAAGAATTTTTATTGAGAGGAAAAACATGATTTTATCAATAATACACTTGACAGAGGGGAGGGGGACAGACAATTTTCCACCACTTCAGATAATCAGAAGATACACGAGGACCAGGAAAAATAGTAAGACTGACAAAAGAATCCCAGCCATGTCTGGCAGAATGGTATGCTCCGGACCACTGATCTGATGTGAGATTGAATTCTGGCAGAACCCCGGCTAGTGGACAAATCTCTACGCGCTTCTGCCTCTGAGAGAACTGCCTGACACACTGCTCTGGATGATAGTATGCGCAGAAAAACGGGCCCAGTAGTCTGAATCGCTTGCCGTAAGCATAAGTATATCTGGGAGGTGATTCCTGGCGATCAAAGTAGTCCCATACGACCTCTTCCTCCTGTAGGTTGTCGATCAAGAACCGGTATCGCGCAACTGGAAGAAGCTTTTCACCATTGTATCTGAAGGAACTGGCTCGGACTGGCACATGCCGGAGGAACCAAGACTGCAAGGCATAGGTGCATCCTTCGACTAGGATCGACTCTCCGAGTGCGAAACGAGTCAACCCTCGGTATAGAAAGGCGAGTGCGGCCATGGCTATTGAGAGGCGGCTAGTCTGTCGACTTCCCCATCTCCTTAGAAGCTGAACTATTCTGATATCCATGTAATTCCGTCCATCGGAAAAGAAAGCTAATCCCACCGTGCACAGAACCATCGCGTGCTGAATTCTCTCTCGAGCTGTCCTGGACAACGAGCTGACTTCCACAAATGTCCCATACTATCTGTAGATTTCGAGCAGGTCCACATATTCATTTCCATCTTCTTCAATCAGAGGCCAAGACTTGTGTCCCGTCATGCGAGCTAAAGCGTCTTTAGGGTCCAGACCCTTAACATTAATCAGAAACTGTTTCTCCAATGGATCTCCAGGCTGACCAGCTGGCTCGGGCAATCCCATAATCTCTGAAAATTCATCCATCAGTATTGTCATCTCGCCCCACGGAAACCAGAAGGTAGAAGTGCTTGGATTCCACCGCTCTGCTAGTGCATGGATCAAGTTGTCGTTGACTGTCTGCTTTCCTACTGCGGACGCCAGTTCCAATCCACACTCGTCCAGATGGTCTGGAAACATACGAGAGAAGTTCTTGAACCATGAATAGTGCCACCGGGGAAAGAAGAATCCGGTGCTGAGGACTCGATGTTCGGGAAGACTTTGTCGCACCTCGTAGGAGATGTGACCCTCAGGGAAGACTGAATCAAGCTGACTGGATGCCATCGGACTGGAAGACATGGAAATTGGAGTAAGACTTGGAAAATACAGGAATTTTGAGGAAAATGCAGGCAGGATAAAAATAAAGCAGAAAATTCGAGATCCAGAAGACAAGAAAGATGGGAAATCACCTGGAGTTTTGAAGGAAATGAAGGGAAATTTGGAAAATCGTCCAGGGTTTGATGAAATATGAAGAAATAAATGGAAAATGAAGTATTTTGGAAAATCGTCCAAGGTTTAAAACATGGACAGTACATGGACATAGATTGGGGAATTTTGAGAAAATCGTCCAGTATTTTAGAAAATTGGGAAAAATATGGAAAATAAAAAGGGAAATAACATATTCAATCAAATTCTGTATAAACAAGCATTCCCTAAAAGCTGACTCTAGATGCACAAATTTTGAAATGGCTGTGGGACCTTAATCCTAACTCTAAGGCTCAGATCAACTGTATCCAATCCAGTTATGCCTATATACTCAAGCCAAGGCTCAATGTACGTGGCATAAAATCAAATTCTCCGGTTCTAGGTTCAAGTTTTCCAACATCCTTGAGCACCTGCCGATATACGTTGAACTATGGCCCTTGGTACGTGGCAGGGGGGTTTTCACCCAAATAGGTGGCCCAGTTGTGAGGCTCTGTCCCGAACTATGGTTCTGGAAGAGAGCCCAGCAACGTGAAGACCGGGACAATATAGGTGGGGTGATTTTTGAAAAACATGAGCACATGCAATCAAATAGAAAGCTCTAAGTCCTAAAGAGATAGAATTTTGAAATATTTGAAGAAGCAAACATTGTTTTCATACAATTCCTAAATTGAGGAGTGTTGTATTAGACCTAAGTCTATGTGAGCATGAATAATTCTCCTCAATATGGTCCTACCAAACCATACCTAGTCTATATGCATTCCATGTCAGCTGGGTTCAAGTCTAGGCTCCTAGGTTCACATGATAGCATAAATTAAAAGCTGACATTCCATGGAAATCGATTTTGACAATTTGAACTAAGTAGAGCATTAGATTGATCAGGCGAAGACAGGTCCCATCACGGTCGCCAAACCTGTTATCATCGCAAAATTTTACTTTTGCAAATCAAACTGACCTTTGAAATAGTTTTTGAAAATAACTCGCCTCCGTTTTAAAATGCGAGAAAATTCCGTAGAATGGGACTCGCCTGTCGGTACGAGGTTCAACCGTTCCTGCCACCTTTAACAGGGGTAATTGAACCAAGGATCAATCTTATGCTCTACTCTATTCAAATTGTCTAAATCATATTCTAATTTCTAAATGCACATAGAATCAGGCATGTGCTATGAATTTTCAGAAAATGCGCTTTTTGAAAATATGATGTTTGCTTTGAAATACTTAGAAATACTCAGAGAATGTAAATGATATCACATGGAAAATCGTGAATTAGGACTTGAAAAATATTTCTGAGAAAAGTAAAAATCGATTTCTAGGGAAATCTTGAGATTTTATGAAAATCAATTCTGAGAGAACTTGGTTTTTTTTTTTTTTTAATTTCAACTTTGAACTTGAAAATATAACTTGAAATTTTGAATTTTGAATTTTGAGAAACACTTGAAACATACTTTAAGATTTTCATATTCTGAGAAAATCGATTTCTCCCTATGACTTAGAAAATTTTGAGAAAATGAAATTCTTTGAATTGAAATTTGAATTGGCAAATGCATGAAATGGATGAATATGGATTTGAGGAATTGGGAAATACTTTTTGTATTTTTGAGAAATGCAGTGCATTTTTGAAGTTAGCCTAAGAGTGTAGGCTGAATGTGGCTAATGTGAAGATTATAAATCTGAGTATCATTCATATTCTGACTATGGCCATAAATACAAATTTCACCAAGTTTATAAACTTCATAGAAGCTAGTGCATGTGCCATTCGTGTAGACCATGGTGAATTTGTAAAAATATGCATGAATCATCATCCATCACACATTAAAATTATAAAAAAAAATAAACTATATGCAATGCAACCTAAGCTAAGCAGGAAATGTAAATTCTTATTCCAAAGTTTAATTTAGTTTACATCACTATTGAAATTTAAATACATGAAAAATAAAGTCTTCAATGTACCTGCAAAACTAGAAAACTTGGTTAATGAATATATGTTGGCTTTTCTAGATTTATCCAACAATATCAGGAAATTGTTGGATTTTACTAGATATAAGCCTTTTTGCCATGATTCCCTTAAATCAAAATGATAAAATATGAAATAAAATTGAATAAATAAGGAAGATAAGATATGAAATTTCGAAATTGGGATCAAAATGACCAAAATACCCCAAATAACAAGACTATGGCCTTGAAATTAGGGTTTTTAGAAAGATGTTTTGATTAAATGCAAATTTTGAAGTTTAGATGAAATAAACTAAGCTAAATATGATGTGACATGCTTAAATATATGAAAATTAGGGTTAGGAATTTCGAAATTTAGGTCAAATGACCAAATTGCCCCCGATAGCAAGACTATGGCCTTGAAATCAGGGTTTTTAGAAAGAGATTTTGGTAAAAACTTAGGTTTTATGCACTAAATGAAATCAAATGAGCACAAAATTAAACCTAAAGTATCCTAAGATGCTTATGAACATAATAAAACCCTAAAACCATCTGCTTATACACAAAAATCCAATAATATCACAAATTTTGTGATTTTTGCAGTGTTTTTGGATCTTTCAGGAACCCGGTTTTGCAATTTGCTTAATTCAGCCATCAAATGGATCCCAAAATCCATAAAAATTGGTACCTGCACTTGTTATAACCCTAATAGTTAATTGGAATTAAAAAATAAATTTTTTGAAATTAAATTAATCTCAAAATTGCATTAAACCCTAAAAATATACTATTTTGACCTAATTCACCAACCAGTCTCAGTCCAAGACTTGAACCAGGGGTCAAATCTCCGTGGAAATTTATGAAATTTTACATAGACTAACTAAGACTAAAAACAAAGATTTCTCAATTTACAGATCTGAAAAATAATCTCCGGTTAGGGAGAAACCCTTCCGGCAATCTGAGCTAAAATATATCACTTTTAACAGGGATTAAAACGGCTATTCCAGATTTAAAATACCGGCATAAATAGCAAACCTAAACAAAAATCTCTGAAATTTTAATGGTGAACAGTGGACAAAAAAATAACAATACTCACTTTTTACAGATCATGAATCGGATCTGTGGTTTGGGATTGATGACTAACACAAGTCTGATTAGGGTTTTGGTAAACCCTAACGAGTTTTAAATTTAAAAACAGATTCTCTGAAATAGGAAAAATAACAAACAATAATAAAAAAATCTGAAAATTTCACAGAAGACAGATCTACTCAATGTGAATCCATAGCACATTACATATCTAAAATCGGATATAATATGAGAGAACTATCATCACAGCAAGTTACCTTCTTGATTTTAACCACGATTTTAAAGCTTTAAAAACCCGATTTGATGTCTGATTTTTTTGACAGGGTTCCTGAAATCCAAAACCTCTGATTTTTCTACAGTAACTCAATAACTCATGCATTCATCACATATAAAAAATTCAGAAATAAACAATGATAACTTCAATCCGAAATAACATTATCTTTACTGTTCTAAACCTAAAACACACAGAAATTTAAGAAACTTGACAAACCATGCATTAACTAATGTAAATAAATAAAATAAACCATAAAACAGTAAATAAAACTTATTTCTATGCTATAGAACGTAAAACAAACATGAATAAACCATGAAAATAAATTAAAAACAGGGAATCAATGGCTGGAATTTGATATCACCTTTAAAACATAGATTTAACCCATTAAAAGGGTAAATCATGTATTTTATAGGTTATTAATGTAAAGAATCATATTAAAATCAATTCTAATGGATTAAAATCCCTGTAAATCATCCAAAACAGGGTTAGATCACATTCTTGGACCGTTCTTGCTGGTTCTTGATAGTTCTTGAGGTGAAACCATGGTTGATCTTCCATAAGGAGGGGTGTCCAAGCCTAAATCTAGGTTTAAAGCATTAAAAAAGCATTAAATAAAATAAGAAAAGTGAAGAAGTTCATACCTTGGAGTTGCAGCAATGGAGGAAGGGCTGGAGAGGAGAGAGAAGCTCCAAGATTTGCTCCCAAGGTGGCTGGAAAAATCGTCCCCCCTATGGGGGACTTTTATAACCATTTTTTAGGTTTTAAAAATTAGTAATTTTGAAATTTTTGGACTTCTAAAGGGGGGGGCCGATTTTGGGGTGGAGTTACCTAACTACCCCTAGTCTAAATTATCCTAAATAATGCCTAATTAACCCCTAGCTAATCCTAAAAAATCCCCAAATGTGGTGCCACTTGGCATTTTCTCACATTGGGTTTTTAAAACTCCTTTAAAAACCTTTTAAAAATACTAGTTTTAAAAACTAACTTTCAAAAATGAGTTTTTCAAAATGGTTTTGACTCTTCTAAACCTCTAACACTAACCAAAACATCAACTTACCCTAGTCTAGCCCTGACTGACTCGAATATGACACCACCCCGAGTGGGCCCTACTTGAGTTTTTCAAAAAAAATGATTTTAAAACTTGAAATTGAAGGAGTTTTCAAAAGGATCTTCAAAAGTAATCTTAAAGTTAGGATTTTTGAAATGGCATAAGGTTCTAACTGAGTTAGAATTCCTCTGGATATGGTGCCAACTGAGCGGGCCCACATCGAATTTTGAACATTTTTGAAATAAACATTGAAAATGGCTTTGAAAAAGGGTTAAAATTGACATTTGAAATTCAAGATCTTTGAAAATAGGGTCTCAAGCGAACTGGAACTCCGGGTTAGAGTCCTGAACTCTTAGGACTCTAAGATTTTAGATTTTAAAAGCCAAATGAAAGAATTTTCAAAAGATTTTATCAAGAAATGATGAAATAAGTCAGAAAACACAGTCAGGGTTAGACTCCTAACTCGACCGAACTCTAAAATAGAGTCCTGAACTAATTGGACTCTATAAAATGACCTAAATTTTGAAAACAAACGAAAAAAGATTGAGAATGGAAGTAAGACAGACTTAAAAACCAGACTTCTGACCGGATTAGGACTCTGAGACAGAGTCCTGATCGGACTGAAACTTTCAAAAATTTGAGAAATTTGATGAATAGAGGCATTCAGAAGCGACACCATCTAAATGGGTTTCATCTGTGAATTGAAATCGATTAAAGTTTGAATTTGAAAGGAATTCAGATTGTTTTCTAAGAAAATATTTCGAAATATAAAGTCCTGGGGTTGGAAAATGACAGAGTATTGAATAAAAACCCAGGTTTTGAAATTGATTTTGAAATAAAGCTTTAAAATTCAAATCTGGATTGAATGTTTTGAAATAGGAGTGCTGGATCTCGAAAATGAGATGCAATGTCATACAATGCTATGCAGAATACGTGCAATGACATGCAATGATCTGTAATGACTTATGAAATGGACAAACACTGGATGAAGGTAAAAATTTGGGGTGTTTACACTCGCCTAGGTCATAAGGTGCATTTTTGTTGCCACAAAATGGTGATACAATTATTGCAAAATTTGTGATGACCCAATCCCTGGTAATGGGATAACTTGTCTAAATTGTCTATCAATTCCTTCTTTCATGTCTTTTTCTCAAAAGATCGCATTTTCAAAAAAAATCCTCCAGGCTCTAACCATTCTTCTACTTCTACAGAAATCATCTGGCATTGTCAAGATGGTGCAAACCAGAGCAGGAAAGGAAACCGCCCCTCAGCACAGCGACAGCGAAGTCGAAGCAGTCAACTCTCCTAAGTCAGTCCGGGGGCAGAATCAGAATCAAACCGATGACATAGACCCTGCCATGTACAACCTGTTCAAAAGAATGATGACCAAAATGATGTTAGAACAGGCTGAGGCCAGTCAGAAGGAGGTTGCTCCGAAAAGCAAGCCAAAGAAGAAGGCTGTAAAGAAATCAGTCAGGATCGTCAGAAAAAAAGTACAGCCTGACACCACTTCTGAAGAAACAGAATCAGCTGAAAAGGAATAAGAAGAAGAAGAACAGTTTGTTTATCATCAGAATCCTCCGCCGCAGTTTGTAAAGACTGTTGCAGAGCCCGAATCAATAAACAAGTTCGTTCCAGCTAATGACCCGATGCAAGAGCAGATGAAAGAAATGAATCGGGCCATCAAAGATATCCAGGTGAAAAGCAAGGGCAAGCAGACCTACTCCGGTGAAGATTTTTACCATGGCCTAGATGGGGATGACAATATGGAAAATCTCCCTTGAAAGTTCCTTAAATTTGACGGAACAAGCAATCCTAAGGCTCATTTGGCCACTTTCTATGCTGAATGCGGCCGTTTCAGGAAAGACAATCGGGCATTATTCATTTGCTTTCCTCGCAGCCTAGAGTGTGTAGCAACCAGGTGGTATGCAGACCACATTAATCCTATCGAACTGCGAGAGTTCGATAAAGTTGTTAACTTGTTCATTGAGCGCTTCATGTTCAATGTTGAAGCCTCACCAACCCTCAACCATCTTTACAATCTAAAACAGAATGAGAATGAGAAAGCCAGTGAATTCATCCACAGGTGGAGAAGCACCTGTAACAGAATGAAGGTTACCATCTGTGATCATCGCAATTTTTTTTTCTATTCTCTCCTTGGTTTCTCTCTCTTCCTTCTCTTTTCCTTTTCTAACTTCTATTTTCCTCCTTTTTGAAGGGAGTGAAAATAAAAGACAGAAAAGAAAGAGAGAAGAGAAAGGAAAGAAAGAGAGAGAGAAGAGGAACTATTTTGCGTAGTTTCACTTGACCTTGATTTGAAAATATTTAGCAAATAACTCGCCTCCGTTTTTGAAAATTTGCGGGAAAAATGGAGAGACGGGATTCGCTCGTCGGTACGAGGTTCGACCGTTCCTGGCGCCTTTACCAGAGGTAATCGAACCAAGGATCGAATCTATGCCTTTTGCTTTGCCTAAATATAATCTAAGAATTTATTCTAACTCTAAATGCACAATGAATCATGCTTGTGCAATGCAAGAATGTATGCTCCTTTTAAAAGATATTTTGAAAATTTCCAAGTATTCTGAGATGAACTTGGTAAAGGAGTGAAGAAATGATTGAATCTAACTTAGAATTTGAGATAGATCAGAGAAGTTTTAAGTCTTTGAAATAAATCAGGATTTGGAAGAATAAATGAGAAAGAATGACTTGAAGCTTTTAAATGAGAGGGAATGAAGTTTCAAAGTAAAAAATGAACTTTGAATTTGAACCTGGATTTAGGAAAGGAAATGAATACTTGAGATGAAATTGAATTTGGATTTTTAAGTTTGGAATGGATCTAAGATAATCAAATGGTATTTAAGAATAGAAATGGATTTAGGGAGTTCAGATGAGATCCGAAAATGGAATTGAAATCTAGAATTGGAGTTGGATTCCGGATCCTAAACAGAGTGGGATCCGAGCTTTGGAATTCAAGATGGACTTGGGTTCTGGATCCTAAAATGGAGTGGATCTGAAGTCTAAGATCCAAAGTAGAGTTGGACTCTGGATCCTAAAATGGATTTGGATCTGAAGTCTAAGATCCAAAGTAGAGTTGGACTCTGGATCCTAAAATGGATTTGGATCTGAAGTCTAAGATCCAATGTGAAGTTGGATTCTGGATCATATAAAGAAATTGGATCTGAAGTCTAAGATCCAAAGTGAAATTGGATTCTGGATCCTATAGGGAAATTGGATCTGAAGTCTAAGATCCAAAGTCCGGTTCCTAAAGAGGAATTGGCTCTGAAGTCTAAGATCCAAAGTGAAATTGGAGTTTGGATCCTAAAGAGGAATTGGATCTGAAGTCTAAGATCCAATATGAGTGTTGAATCCTGGATCCTAAAATGGATTTGGAGTTACATTCAAAAAGATGAATCAAGAACTTTCAAATTTAAATTGAACTTGAAAAATGAAATTTAGAATTTGAATATACAAACGAATTTCAAGGTTAATTTAGACCTTGAATTTTTGAATTTGGGATTTAGAAGATGAATCAAGAGTCTCAAAGCTAAAATTGAACTTTTGAGTTTGATTAGGGTTTTTGAATATAAAATGAACTTGGAACTTCAAAGTTAAATTGAACTTTGAAATCTGATTTGAATTTGAATACAAAAATGACTTTGAAACCTCAAAGTTAAATTGAACTTTGAGATTGAAAATGAAATTGAATTTGAAAATGAAAGGATGGATTGGATTTTATAGATTGAGGAAGATATTTACATTACTTGGAGTTTTTGAAAATGGAATTTTGAAAATACGATGCAGTTCTATCCTAAATGATGAATGAATTTAAAGAATTTAAAATTTGGGTTTTGAAAAGCTATTCCATTCTTTAAATGAATTAAAATAAGATTGAATATATAATACATCCTTGACTATGGTCATTGAATGTATTATATAATAATCTATATTTAAATTCAGGAGAAGAATAAAATACATTTGGTGCTTTTATAGAATTTAAAATGAAATTAACTCTCAATATACCCTGACTATGGCCATTGGTATATATTTTGAATTAATTTTAAGTTAAATTCTGATAAAAGAAGAAAATATTTAAAGAGAATATGATGAATTTTGAAAATGGATCCAGTGTGGATCCAATGTTTATTTTGTAAAAGATAAGAATACTAAGTTTTGTCCACACCCTGACTATGGCCATTGATGTGGATCATCAACTTAGGATTAATTTACCTTTTACGAAATGGTGCACGTGCCATTCGTGTTTCACCAATGTGAGATTTTGAAGAATAAGAGAAAAAAAAATGCATGAAGAACAAGTAATTCATGATATTTATAATGCTCATTCATTCTATCTAAAAGCTGGAAATGTAAAATTTTCATTAAGATCTAACCTATTACAATAATCAAAATTGAAAATACAATTCCCAAATAATGTCTGCAAAATAGAATTAACATAAAGGGGGAAATTTAAAGTGTATGAATGTAAATGACCATTCCAACTCTTACACAGGATGGTACACCCTACCTTGGTTAGAAAACGTGCACCTATATTTATATATATATATGTATATATATATATATACATAGGCAACGCCATGAAGATCTATATGCAATAAATGAAGGCAAGGGCCCGGATGGTTTAAGATGAATCATCGTGGAACATGATGGCCATAGTAGTTCGTGAGGAACAACTATGAGGAAAAAGAATGTGACTATAGTTGTTCTTGATGAGCTACTATAGCAAAACCGATCATAATGGTTCCTGGTGAACCCTTATCAGGAAAAAGAAAGAAAAAAAAATGACAGTGATGATGACTCTAGATAAACTATTATAACCAAGGAAAGCCATAGTGGTTCCTTGAAAAATACTGTAAAAGAATAACAATTATAATATTCCTAGATGAACTAACATATCTAAGACAAGCTACAGTGGTTCCCTGGAATCCACTGTAAAAGAATAACAATGATGATAATTTTAGATGAACTAACATAACTGAGAAAAGCTACAGTGGTTCCTTGGAATCCGCTGTAAAAGAATAACAATTATGATGATTCTAGATGAACTAACATAACTGAGAAAAGCTACAGTGGTTCCTTGGAATCCGCTGTAAAAGAATAACAATTATGTTGATTCTAGATGAACTAACATAACTGAGAAAAGCTACAGTGGTTCCTTGGAATCCACTGTAAAAGAAAGGCAGTTATGATAGTTCTAAGTGACTATCATGACTAAAAAAATAAAAAATAAAAAAAAAAAGCTACAGTGGTTCCTTGGGAACCACTGTAAAGAAGAAAAATGCAGCAAACATGGTGGTTCCTTGTGGAATTATCATAAATTAAAGGAAGACATAGTGGTTCCTTGGGAACCACTGGAAAAAAATGCAGCAGCTATGATAGTTCATTGTTGAACTACCATAGATTGGAGGAAGGCACAGTGGTTCCTTAGGAACCACTGTAAAAGAAGCGACTATGGTAGTTCATTGTTGAACGACCATAGAAGAGAAGAAGACATGGTGGTTCATTTGGGAACCACCGTGAGAGAAAAAAAAAAGGGGGATACATGGGGATAAAAATTGTGAATCGAGATCCAGTCTCAATTTGAGCTTGCGGATGAAATTTCAAAAAAAAATTTATTTGAGTGACATACAGCCACTGGCTTTTCAACTCAGGATATTTTTAGTAACAACGGATAACGACCTTGTTTTGAGGCAATCACGAGCACTGCTTCTAGATTTTGTCACAAGTCCCGTAGGATGACTGGCAAAGCACTTGCAGTATCAATTTCTCCCAATCCCATGAAGTGGGATCTGTCACTCTGTAGGTGCTGTATGGACTGACATCTTGTATGCCTTAGAACATCTTGTTAATGACTGATAACCCTATCTCAATGGATTTCAAAAAAATGTGTTAAGTTTGACGATGACTGGAGATGGTGTGATTCTTGTGATAGGTGAAAAAGTTTTCGTTGGCAACATGACATTGTTACTTAGGTTCAAATTATTAGCAATCGTTATCATCCAACGACACAGCTATGAACATACCTTCAATTGATGTTCTAAAAGAAAACACAGGAAAAGGAGAATCCATACAGATGCAGGAATTTAACAAAATTTTCAAAAGCACTAATAACACAGGGATTGTTATGTACATACCTTTAATTAATGCTCACACACAAAAAAAAGAAATCTGTAGGAATTCGTGAACAGTCCTGCAACCATAAGAAAAAAATTTCAGGAGGATAACACCAAAAATGAGCATATTTTCTATCAATATTCTCAGGGAAAAAAAACCCTGGGGAGCTTGATAATGAGAGTATCACGCTGATTGTCCGCTAGGTGATGTCATTCATTCAATCCCAGTAAGCAGTCAGGACATGTATTGGTGGGAGGTGGGTGTTGCTTCTACAGTAGCTGTGGAGAGGTAATGACAATGTGCTAGAAGTGGAGATGCAATGATGCAGGGAAGAGGGCAGTGCTCAAAGATGGACTAATATGGAAACTGGAAAAACATGGACAAGATAAAAGTAATCCAAGCATATCTGAAGTGTATTGGAGAAAGAAAAAAAAAAAGAAAAAGAAAAAAAAATGGACTGTAAACAGCAAAAAGACATTACATGGCAGAGATGTAAAAAAAAAAAAATGTACATCAAAAGGAAACATCAAAACAACCCAAAATATGAACTGATTATGCTACGGCAAAGCATAGTTGCTATCCATCAGATAAACTATTTTCAAGATGAAAGGTCTAAGGACACACAGGATGCTTGAGCCCCTCAATGGCCAGACAAACATTGATAACAAACACGCCTAAAGAAGCTGATATTGGAATAGGCTACCCCTCTTTTTCTTTGTTTGAGGCATCCAGAGATAGGACTGAGGAAAACATTGCAACTCCAACACCAGGAATAGTTCTGGTACTCCGAAATAGACCAGCAGCCAATGATCCAGATGTAGATGGAGCATCAAGATTTGAGGAAATGCTAGCCAAACAACCGGATGCTGCTGCACCCAACTTTCCTGTGAACACCCCAAATTTTTTTAAAATCTTTTAAATATTCCCTTATTGCCCCTAAATTCATTTTTTGAGCAAATGAGTCATTTTAATCTAAATTCCAGTTCATTTCTCAAGCTTTATTGAAATTAAATTCACCTTATATGTTTAAATTGATTTCAGGATCTGGATCCATTATCCAGATCCAAATCTGAGCCTCGTCGTCCAAATTTTAAATTAAAACTTTAGAAAATACCAAAAATAGTTTTTAAATAACTTGGGCAGTCCATTCGACATCAGTTTGGATCCATCACGTGTATTTCTCGATTCGAGCTTCAAAAACTCGAACATTTTCTCAAAAACTCAGGTCCAAACCCAGTCTTCTAAAGAAATTTTCCCAAATAGCCTTAAAAACCTTCTTTTGTAAATATTTCTCAAAAAAATACAAAAAAAAATTAGTTTAAATCCTTGTTTTTTCTGTAAATTTTAGGATTTTATTCCAAAAATATCAAAAAAAAATGTGGAAAACGAAGAAAAGAACAAATATATATATATATATATATATATATATATATATATATATATATATATATATATATATATAAATAGTTTTTATAAGGAAACACCTTTTTCAGAAAAACTCGTAAAGGAGCCCCCTCTTTGTAAAATCTCGAAAATCAGGGGGGCTCCTCTACGAAACTTTTTTTAGGGTTTGAAAAACCCTTCGTAAACAAGGAAAGAGGCCAGCCGGCTGGCGCCTCCCCCCTTTCTTCTTCTCCGCCTCTCCCAAACCCTCCATGGCCGACCCTCATCTTCAGCCCTTCATCGCCAAACCCTCCTCTTCAGCCATCTGATCCCCAACGACATCCATTCCTTCTAGAAGTTTCTTCTCTCACTCTCAGCCACACTCCCCCATGGCTTTTCTTCTCAAACCATCCATCTCCAAGCCTCCTTCCATCACCCTTCATCTTCAACCACCTTCCCTCCTGAACCTTCGAACCCCCTCCTTAAGAGGGGAACGTCGAGAAAACCCCAATCCACCCGTTATCACCCCAGCACCCCTCTTTCACGACGGCTTCTTCACCTCCCCATTTTCTTCTTCTCGGATCGTCTTCACCCCTCCCCTTTCCTGTAAATAACTCTCATTATCAATCGACCCATCCTTACCCGTTTCCACCCCCGCACCTTCCTTCATCCTCAGCATCATCTTCACCCCCGTTTCTTCTCCTTCCTCTTTGATCACTTCTTCCCTTCTCCCAATCGCTCCATCTTCATTTCTCTCTTCTCGACACATCCCTTTCCCCTTTTGAGAGAATCAAAGTAAGCCTGCAATCCCCATAGTAGAACGAAGAGAAGGCCCTCTTCGTTTTGTTTCTAAATTTCTGCAAAGCTTTGGTAAGTAATCGCCATCCTCCTCTTTTACTTCAAATTTCCTGCAAGTTTTTATTTTATCATAAAACCTTCCTGTTCTCTTTCTTAATTTTTTCTAGCTTTTCTTTCTTTTCTTTTATTTTTTTCTTCTTTTGCATGGTGAAGCCTTATGTATGATGCTGATACGCATATAGCATCCTCAGCTCATGCAAGGCAACAACAAATGGAATCCCCGATTCCAACAGCTTACCCTTTTCCTTCCATCCTCGACTCATGATCGGTTTTGATTTTCATAGATTTTGACATACGTTTATAGTTTGATTCTGTGTATTGTTGTTTTCAATATACATCCATACGCTAATTGCAAATATTCATCTCGGTTTCAAGGCCGACATTGAACCCTTAGTTATATTTTACATTTTCTGGTATAACAGGAACCGATGGTGCTTCACCACAACATCATCGATTCCTCTGTTTTTTTTTCTTTTCTTTTCATTTATTCTTTTTTTTTTATTTTATGTTAATTTATGTCTGAGTTTAATCTGCTTTCCTTTCCGTTGGGATTTCATCTTTGATCTCCATTGGATTTGTATATTAATCTGCTATAGGTTTATTGCTCTGTCTTTAACTTCATTGGATTTTAACATTACCAGAACCATAGTTTATATTCTGTTATGAAAAAAAAATCTCCTGGCCTGCTCCTGTATTAAAACTTGGTTGCATAGTCGTTGTTGTTACTGCAAGAGAGATAAACAACAGGGTGCCAAGCAAGGTCTCAAACATTACCTTCATGCGCATTGTGTGACTCAACTGGAGGTGTCAGACTGTAAGATCTTTCAGTCCAGTTTTAAGCTTAAACTAGTAAAACCTCTAAAAAAAAATCATATGTCATGTTACACCTGTTTATTTTTGGTATGCCTAACTTCTTTGGCATGAGTCAGCATCACCCAGACATTCAGCAGAATTGTATAGAATCAATCCTGAAAGTTTGTTTATTCAAGGATTCGAGAAGGAGTAACTGCAGACATGGGCGGGAGATGGCTTCCGGGTCATGACATCCATTCTTTATGGTTCATGAAGGCCTCTATTACTTGCAACGAAGTCTTCCACATGAAGCACTTTGATGTGCCTTTGGTACCTTCAGAGGTGTTCCCTTTGGAGGAGTTTCAACAATTTCACCAAACCTGATTCTCTTTCGTTCCAGGAACTTTCAAGGCATGATCATTTTTTTTTTTTTTAAGAATATCCTTCTACTTGCTCACTTGCTCAGGCCAGCAGAAGCCAAATCAAGGTCTTGATTTGAGAACCGAAGGTCATCAACTACTTTTCTTATTCTTTTGCCTTCTTCTCATTACGTCCATTGTCTCCCTTGAATATCCACACCCCACCTACACAAGTAGGCATGGCGGCAACTCTTTTTCTACTTTTTTTTTTTTGATTAACTGCAACAGGATCATGCGTGCCATCACTTTTCAAATTTTTTTTTATCTGAAACATCGTTTTTCTTCACATGGCTGGATTTGGGATCGTTGGGCTTTCTAGACCCACCCTCAGGAGTATCGTGAATCAATACTCGATGGACTATTCAGTAATTAAACACAGAAACAACCATATGATACAATGAGTGGGACGAACACAGGGATTAGCAGTGGGATATGAAAACAAATGCTGATAGGAAAATGAAACCAAAAAAAAAGAAAAAGAAAAAGAAAAGGGAAATCGGCCACAGAAAATTCAAATGAAAACAGGAAATAAAGTGGAAAGTCACAATCGGATATACCCATGATGCTGCGAAAGAGATAAAATCAAACAAACGATCTAAATAAATATCCGCTAGCAACAAATGGAAAACTTCATAAAAATAAGGATTACCAAATGAGGTGCCATAGTAGACTTGATACAGAATTATAACGTTAGAATGAAATGTGACTGATACAGGAATGAATATCATCCTTGAAATCTAATATAGTGACTTTGGAATCCCATGATATAAACTAAATTACTGCATACCGATCGGACAATCAAAGGAAAGGAATAGCTGTGGCTTCAAGAGAACACCAAATTTTACCACATGAACAGACAATCGAACATATATAAATCAAAATAAAATAAAAAAAAAGGGGGGGGGGGTCCGCACCCTGTTACCAGAAAGCAGATCGATATTGCCGATGAAATTGGGGATGCAATGGATGGATCACAAACAAAGTAAAACATGATGCTAAACAGAAATATCAGTAAATGATGGATGAAACACAGTTAGAAGGATAATTAAGCGTAGACTAAAACAGGGAAATCAAATACAGGTTGGGAATTAAAATCTACTACAACCGATATACAACAAGCGGATATAATAAAACTCTGGAAAATCAAAGTAAAAAAAAAAGTGTAGCCGACGATGGGGCCAGATTTTTATTGCAGAATGCATGTCGATGCTGCCATAAACAGATCGACATTGCATTATTTTGCTCTAAACAGATAAGAGATGAAAAAAAAAAGAAAAACTGAAGAAAGAAAAAGGAAAAATCAGATTCAAGAAGAAGCTAGTGCAGAAGTACTCACCTCGATGGAGTTTCTATTGCAAGGTCGGCCTCCTTCAATAGGAGGGGAGAAAACCAAAGGAGTGGTGAGGAGAAAGAGGGAGGGGACAAGAAGAGGAAGAGAAGAAGAAGCAGAAGGGGGTGAAATGCGGATGCTTCGTGGATGCCGATCGATGCTGGCTGAAATCTCCTTCTCCTCTCCTTTCTCACCAGCCTTCCTTTATAGAAAAGGAGAAGCCTCGAGAAGGAGGGCTTCTGTTGCAGATCGATGGTCCGAGTGAGGGGGCTCGGTGATGAAGGGTGGAGCTTGATGTCGCACATGGGGCTGGCGGGGAGAGGAAGAAGGCCTGCGAGGCCGTTGAAGATGAACAGAGGAGGCCAATGGCCATGGCGATCGAAGGTGGCTGAAGAGGAGGGTTTTGGTGAAAGAGGGAGAAAAAAAAAACTCGAGAGGGTTCCCCCCCCCCCCCCTTGAAACCCTAACTCGATTTGATAGTTTTGCAAGGGTTTTTCTTTTTCCAAAAGAGGTCTTCTTATAAAAAGATTTTTCCAAACGGGTTTTTCAAAAACCATTTTTTTTTTTTGGTTTTGAAATTTTCTTTAGTTATTTTTAATTTTTTTTTTGTTCTTTTCTCAATATTTTTACTTTTTTTTTTCTTTTGTATTTTGGGAATGAAAATCTAAGATTTCACGAGAAAACAAGGATTAAACACTAATTTTTTGTATTTTTCTGAGAAATATTTACAAAAGTATTTATTTTTATTTTTTTTTGAGAAGATTGGACCATTTTGGGGAAATTTCATCAGAAGAATGGGTTTGGACCCAGGTTTTGAGAAAATGTTCGAGTTTTGACACTCGAATTGATAAATACAACGTGATGGATCAAACGGATGTCGGATGGACTGTCCGAGCTATTCAAAAAGTTATTTTGGAAATTTTGAGAATTTGATTTAAAATTGGATAATGAAGCTCAGATTTGATTCTGACAATGGATCCGGATCCGAAATTGAGTCAAATATATAAAATGAATCTAATTTCAACAAAATTTGAGAAATAAACTGGAATTTAGATTTAAAGCTGACTTAATTACCCAGAAAGTGGGGTCAAGGGTAAAAAGGGGAATATTTACCATATTTTGAAAAATTTGGGGTGTTCACAGATGCCCCTCTTTGCTACTAAGCCGGTTGAAAGCCGAGCTTAGTGGTAAAGAAACACTCCAAATTTTGAAAAATGCCCCAGTCAGCTGATCCGAGCTGGGTGTGGAAGAATTATGGCTTTTTGGGCTTAAAATCCTCATCGTGAATGGTCCCGGGGTGGGCAAAATCCTCGGCAATTATATGATTGAATGATAGGAATGAGGAGCTCATGGTGGGACTTGTGGGCGAGGATCCCGAAGTGATGAAAGATAAGAATTTAGATCAAGTCTCGTGGATGAGACAAGATCAACTTTTGAAATGACTCAGGTTTAACCCTTAACCTGGATGGGACAAAGATATATCAAGATAATTTTGGATGGGGAAAGGAATATAAGCGAACCTCGATGGGACATTTTGAGAGAAATGCCTCGTGAGATGAATTTCAAGCATTGATCCTTTCCTGAATGTATACATAAAGAGTATGGATTCCTTTGTGGGAAAAACCATGATGGGATGGGAGGATTACCTCATCGAAACGAGGTTCAGGTTTAACCAAAACCTGAAGAAGGAAGATATCTCGAGGGACGAGATTCAGGCTTAACCCTTATCCTGAAAGGGACGACCATACGAAATTCTCAAACGAAGACGCCGTGATGGGACAACGGATGCATCGCCGAAGCGAGATTCAGGTTTTACCCTTGTCCTGAGTGGGGGGATGATACGGAATCTTCGGGTGAAGGAACCGTGATGGGACTAGAAAGGATATCTTAGTTAAAACGAGACTCAGGTTTAACCCTAACCTGAATGGAAAGATACCTCATGGAGCGAGGTTCAGGCTTAACCCTTAACTTGAAAGGGACGACCATACAGAATCCTCAGATGAAGAAACCATGATGGAACCTTTGGTATTTGGATGAACAAATCCGAAAGGGGTTTGCGAAAAGAGAAAAAAAACAAGGGATTCCCTAAAGCTTGGAAAGGGGATGATCTTGGGCGCCTCATTGCTGAGACTGAAATCAGCTTTCTAAAAACAGACGACCTCTCGCAGAAGGTTTTTAGGTTACACCTCGACGAGCGAGGTGACAGGTTTAATCCTTAGCCTGAATGGATACAGCATCCTCGAGGAGCGAGGAAAACTGTGATGGGACTCTTAGACTTTGCACAACAAATCCAAGAGAGGTTTTTGCAAAAGGACAAAAATGGGGGTCCCTAAAGCTTGAAAAAGGGGTTGTTCTTTGGTGCCTCATTGCTGAGACTGAAAATAGCTTTTGGCAATAACAGATCTTTTGCAAAAAGTTCAGGATTAACCCTTATCCTGAGCGGGAACTGTCCATGGTGGGACAGTGGGGAGCACAGAGAAGTGTGCGGATCTGAGAGCACTCAGATCAGACGGAAGGAAAGGACTTTTCAGTCCTAAGGAGGGATGACGTCAGAATACGTCAAATCGAATATCAAGTTCTTTCTTTCTTTTTGGGATAATGAGACAATATTGCCAACAAGATGTCAAAAATTGTAGTTGATCTAAAAAATGATTGAATTGTGGATGAAAATATCACATCTTTCTACCTAGAGTATTAGCTTCAATTGGGCTAACTCTGTAGAATTTGAGAACTAAAATTCAAATTTGTTGTTGTTGAGTTTCTTCAAGGAAGATATCAATTCCCTTGACATGAAAAGAGAGGAAACATTCTTAGCTTCATAAAAGCAATTAAGTGAAAAGATATTGATAAAGAATTTCACATAGATAAAGATGATTCCTAGCAGTTTCGGGCAGTTTGATATCCTGGGCATTTGTCATGATGATCTTTTTGCACTCTTTTGAACCATGGAGCTTTCTTGGGTTCTTTTTACATCATCCTTCATTTTGGAGAGGTCCTGACTTTTCTCTCTTTTTCGGGGAAGAGTACATCACAAACTCCTTCATCTTGGAGATGTTCCGATCCTTCTTTTTCTTTCTCAGGAATTAGGCTAATGATATTGGTTCTTTGGTCAAAAATCTCTAGATGATAGCAGAAATCAAATATCTTTTAGGATTTGTTGGTAGGTTCGTCGCATTCGCCTTCATCTCGACGGTGGTCCGAACTTTCCCTGGAAGGATCCGTCACAAACTCCTTCATCTCGGAGATGATCCAAATCTTCTTTGGCCCCGGAGATCTAGCTCGCATAATTCGTCTTCATCTTGACGACAATTGAGAGATCCCTTTTGCGGATATTTGATTGCAGCTTGGAAGGACTGAGGATATATGGATTCGGTAGATTCCTTTTTACTGCCCAGGATATTTCCACTATCTTACTGCCAAAAGAACGATCTTTAAGAATATGTCATAGCTATGATCAATATCGATTCACTTACGGTTTTTCAACGTCATTGAAATTTCCTTTTATCGGTCATATCGAAGATTTTCCTTCATCCTTTTGGTTGACCAACAGAAAAAGCTTGAATTCAGTTCTTATTTCGCAAAGGTCTTGCTCTTCTGGAGATGATACTAAAGGTAGTTTGAGGTAATTCTTTATACGATGAAAGTTTTGAGACCAACAAATGACTTTTGATAGCAAATTGGCAATGTATTCTAGAAATCCTTGATGAAAGATATTGCTCGATATCGAATTGACATGTCCATGACAAAATTCTCCTCTCTTTTTCCCCAAAAAGAGAGACTCAGGCTTAGGCCCTTACCTGAATGGGAAGTTGGAAATACTCCTCTCTTCCCTGAAAGAGGAGGTGTTTGCAA
Source organism: Nuphar pumila (assembly GCF_984573655.1). Classification (NCBI taxonomy): domain Eukaryota; kingdom Viridiplantae; phylum Streptophyta; class Magnoliopsida; order Nymphaeales; family Nymphaeaceae; genus Nuphar; species Nuphar pumila. The sequence goes on along the minus strand of NC_143256.1, from coordinate 85,957,315 downwards.
AGCGGAACTTTCGAAGAGAAATTAAGTTTTCGTCAAACTCCCTATCTCTAGGCTTCTCTTATGGAAAGGCGGCCGAAAAACAAAGCTGAGAAAGTATCGCAGAGGAACGAGTCCATCACACTCTCCCTAGAAGAGGGTCCTCTGTGAAGGGGTTGGCCAAAGATGATAAAAACAGGGGTCACAAAAGAAACGAGCTTCCATCGAAGCTCTCCCTGGAAAAAGGGTTCTCTTGTGTAAAGTTGGTTGTTGTTTTGCAAACTGTTCACGAAGAAAACGAGTCCCTTCAAACTCTCCCTGGAAGAAGGTTCTTGCAAACGGAAGATGGTTGCATGCAAAAGGAATGATCTCCCTCGAACTCTCCCCGAAGAGGGTCCTTCGCAAGAAAAGATTGATTTTTGATAAAATGATAACCCGAAGGTTGAAATTGAGAATTTAAGACCTGAGTTGTTGTTTGGTTAGTACAAAGACTGAACCTGGAGGGCTAACTGATCAGTCAGCCAAACACTAGCACGAGCGCTAGATGTTCCAGTACGAGCGTTGGATTTCAAAAGAAATGCCCTAGCACGAGCACTGGGTTTTTGAAAATGCATACCAGTACGAGCACTGGGTTTTCGAAAAATGCACACAAGCACGAGTACTGGGTGCTTCAACAGGAGAATTGGAAGATGAGACCGACATTCGAAGACACTTGAGAATTAAGCGAGAAGTGATTGTCGATGTTTCAGGATTATCCTTTATCCAGAAGGGGAAGAAATGAGTGAGTGTGAAAACTCGAATTCACAATAATTTGTCCAATACGAGCATTGGAAAAAGGAAGTTCAAGTCGAAACTTGAGACTTCAGAAATAAGAATACACAAAAAAGGAAAATCCGAGTCGGAACCCGGTTTTTAAATATAAGAAAATGAGTGAGAATTGAGTCTGAAAACTCGAATTCTTAAAACAATGATTTGTCCAACACGAGCATTGGATTCAAAAGGAAGTTCAAGTCGAAACTTGAGACTTCAAAAATAAGAATATACAAAGAGAAAAATCCGAGTCGGAACCCGTTTTAAACATAAGAAATGAGTGAGAATTGAGTTTGGAAACTCAAATTCTCAACACAACAATTTGTCCAACACGAGCATTGGAAAAAGGAAGTTCAAGTCGGAACTTGAGACTTCAAAAATAAGAATATACAAAGAGAAAAATCTGAGTCGGAACCCGTTTTAAACATAGAAAATGAGTGAGAATTGAGTTTGGAAACTCGAATTCTCAACACAACAATTTGTCCAACACGAGCATTGGATTCAAAAGGAAGTTCAAGTCGGAACTTGAGACTTCAAAAATAAGAATATACAAAGAGAAAAATCCGAGTCGGAACCCGTTTTAAACATAAGAAAGAAAGTGAGAATCGGGTTTGAAAACTCGAATTCTCAAAACAACAATTGTCCAACACGAGCATTGGATTCAGAAGGAAGTTCAAGTCGGAACTTGAGACTTCAAAAAAAAATAAGAATATACAAAGAGAGAAATCCGAGTCGGAACCCGTTTTAAACATAAGAAAGAAAGTGAGAATCGGGTTTGAAAACTCGAATTCTCAAAACAACAATTGTCCAACACGAGCATTGGATTCAGAAGGAAGTTCAAGTCGGAACTTGAGACTTCAAAAATAAGAATATACAAAAAAAAAAAAGGAAAAATCCGAGTCGGAACTCAGATGGGAAGGAAACAATCCCAACCCAGGAGCCGGAACTTAAAGGATTGACAAAGCATGAATAGATTTTGACGATGAAGATGAGAGATTTATTCGAGATCCTTGACCCAAGGTGGCCTACGATTCGAATGGCTTCAGGGTCTTCTCCTATCCTGAAGGAGTATAGAATAGAATTTGATGAGAATTGAAGAATTTAAGGGAGAATAATTCAAATTTATCCCTTAATTTGAAGAAGAATAAAATTTATAAACATGGAGAAGAATTTAAATAGCTTTATTGAAAATTTGTTTTAAAAAGGAATTCTCACGGGTAGCAGTGACGCTCCTACGAGGGGTATCAGGATTATCCCTTATCCTGGATGGGAACACCTCGGACAACGAAGGTCAGGTTTTTCCCTTAACCTGAGGGAAAAAAAATAAAAGAATACCTCATTGAAAAGAGGCATCAAGTTTATCCCTTAACCTGAAGGGGGTGGTAGAATAGAAAATCAATAAAATTTTTAAAAATTTGATAAAACTTGACAAAATGATAAAATGGATAACAAATTGATGAAAATTCAATTAAATCGGAAAATAAAATGGATGCAATTAAATAAAGATAAAAAGATTAACTGAAAAATTGACAAGTTTTTCAGAAAAAGGGTTCGTCTAATCCTGCCTGCATATGACGAAGGAAGACAAGTATAGATCAAAATAAAATGCCCCAGTATCAGGGAGAAAATGTGAGAATGTAATAGAAGATCATTGCTTTATTGAAGAAGACATTTTGAAGAGTATAGAAGGCTCAGAATGAACAATTTAAGTGAAAAATCTCTTCAAATGTAAAGCATTAATAGGATCTGGCAGTTCCACTCCATCTGCGTTGATCAGACGATAGGAATTACGAGGCAATGCTTCCTTAACCACATAAGGGCCTTCCCAATTGGGTGACCACTTGCCCTTCGGCCGATGCTTGAAATGAGCTGTTGATCTGAGTACGAGATCATTAACTCGAAACCTTCTCTCAATAACTGACTTGGCGTAATGCTGAGCTATCCTCTGACGATAAGCTTGAGCGTGCTTTGCTGCTTTCAGTCTTTTCTCGTCTAATAGATCAAGCTGCACCAATCTCTGCTGCTGATACTGATCAAGCGGAAGTTCAATGAGTGACGCAAACTTGAGTGCGGGCTTCTGAACATGTAGAGGTAACACCACCTCCGTCCCATAAACAAGCTCTGAAGGCGTAGCATTGGTTGGGGTTCGAATGGTGGTTCGGTACGCCCAAAGTGCGTCGTGCATCTTCTCGTGCCAATCACGGCCCGTCTCCACAGTTCTTTCCAGAATGCGGATCAAAATCTTGTTGGTGGCCCTTGCCTGGCCGTTCCCTTGGGGGTAGTAAGGAGCTGAGAAGTGGTGATGAATCTCGAACTTCGAGCAGAAGGTCTTTATCTTCTCATTCTTGAAATGACTGCCATTGTCTGATATGATGCCATGCGGGACGCCGAAGCGACAAAGAAGATTTTTATGAATAAACGAAACCACATGTCGGCCTTCTATTGTTCGCAGGGTTACAACCTCGACCCACTTGGTGAAGTATTCTGTGCCTGCGAGGAAGTATCGGTGGCCATTAGAAGCTGAAGGAGTGATCGGACCAACTACGTCGAAGGCCCACATCGAAAAGGGCCAAGGAGAGACTACGGATTGCAAGTATGCTGCTGGCGCATGAATGGAAGGTGCGTGCATTTGACACTTGACGCATTTCCTTACAAATTGATGGCAACCCTGCTGCATGGTTTTCCAGTAGTATCTTGCCCGAATAATCTGCTTGAAGAGTGTTTGGTAGCCGACGTGACCACCACAAATTCCCTCGTGTGCCTCTCGGATAACTTCCATGGCTTCATCCTTATCTAAGCATCTGGCATACTCAGAACTGAAACCACGACGGTAGAGAATATTGGCAAGGATGAAATAGCGGACTGACATGCGTTGAATTGCACGCTGCTCCATTCTCGGCATGCCTGGTGGAAATTCACCAGTTTCGATAAAGCTTTTGATATCTTGGTACCAAGGCTTTTCTTTCTGGGTGGCTTGGTTCACTTGTTCAGTTGGAATGTAGGCAGGTTGATCAAGTTTGCCGATCTTGAAGGAACGACAGGATTCACTGTCTTTAAAAGAAAAAATAGAGCCTAAGCAGGCTAAGCCATCGGCTATGTGATTGAATTCTCTTTTGACATGGTTGAGCTGAAACTCTTCAAAATTGCCTATGAAAGCTAAGGCAATCTTTTGATAGGGGATCAACTTCGAATCCTTGACTTGCCATTCAGCATTAACTTGACAAACAACAAGTAATGAGTCGCCGAAGGCGTGTACTCTCTTGACATCAAAGCTTTGCAAAATCTTGAGGCCTTGTATTAGAGCTTCATACTCGGCCATGTTATGAGTACATTGGAAGTCGAGTTTGAGGGAATAAGGAAGCATCTCCTTTTCAGGAGTGATTAGCAAAATCCCAATCCCTATGCCGGATATGTTCCTAGCTCCATCAAAGAATAGAGTCCAAATTGGGGGTTCCTGAACACTGCAGATGCGGTCATCAGAAAAATCATCTTCGGTTTTGATCTCTTCTGTCAATGGGAAATCTGCCAACTGATCTGCGCTGGACTGACCCTTGACTGACTTCTGAGAAACATATTCCAAATCGTACTGCATCAGGAGGACTTGCCATTTTGCAATCCGTCCAGTAAGGAAGGGCTGCTCGAGGATATACTTGAGAGGGTTAAGTCTCGACAGAATTTTGATTTCTGATGCCATTAGATAATGTCTCAGCTTCTGACACATCCACACTAAGGCAAGACACGTCTTTTCCATCTGAGAATATCTCTTCTCATAATCGATGAAAGTTTTGCTGATGTAGTAGATGGCATGCTCTATTCGGCTGCCTTCCTCGTATTGCGCAAGAAATCCGCCACAAGCATTGTGATTGACAGAAATGTACAAGAGCAGCGGTTTTCCAAGTTCTGGTGGCTTCAGAACAGGTGGATTGAGAAGATACTGCTTGATGCGCTCAAATGAGAGCTGACATTCTGGTCCCCATTCAAATTTCACTTCTTTTCTCAGCAAGTGATTGAAGCGCTCGCATCTCATGGCTAAATTGGAGATAAAGCGACGGATAGACTGAATGCGACCCTAAAGGCTTCGCAGCTCTTTAAGGTTAGTGGGAGGCGGCATATCAATGATTGCCTTCGCCTTGGCAGGATCTACTTCTATGCCTTTCTTGCTGATCATGTAGCCAAGTAGCTTGCCTGACTCTACCCCGAAGACACATTTCTGTGGATTGAGTCTCAACTTGTAGAGGATAAGTCTTTCAAAGACTTGGCCGAGAGCATCAAGATGATCCTCTCCTTCTTTTGATTTGACCAGGATGTCATCTACATAGGCATCCATGTTCTTGTGCATCTGGTCATGAAAGATAACGGCCATAGCTCTCTGATAGGTTGCCCCAACATTCTTGAGCCCAAACGGCATGACTGTATAGCAAAAGGTACCCCAAGGCGTGGTAAAGGAAGTTTTGGATTGGTCACGAGTGGCCAACTTGATCTGATTATAGCCTGATTATCCGTCCATGAAAGAGAACATGGCATGGCCTGTCGTGCTATCGATCAGAAGATCGATGTTGGGGAGTGGATAATCATCCTTTGGGGTGGCTTTGTTTAGATCTTTGAAGTCAATACAAATCTGAACTTTGCCAGTCTTTTTGGGAACTGCCACGATGTTCGCCAACCAATCTAGGTACTCAATAGTTCGGATGAATCCTGCTTTTAATAATTCTTCAAGCCCTTCTTTAACTTGCGATGCCACTCGAGGATTCATTTTTCTGAGTTTCTGCTTGATTGGTTTGCAATCCGGCTTCAACACAAAGCGATGCTCGACTAACTTGGAGTCTAAGCCTGGCATATCCTCATAAGTCCAACCGAAGACTTCCTGATGTTGTTTGAGGAAGTAGATGAGCCTTTCCTTCTCATCTAAACTTAGACTGGAACCAATTTTGAGGATCTTTGGATCATCTTCTGAACCAATATTGACATCCTCTGTCGGATCCTGAACCAATAGTGATGGTTCATCCTGCTTCTGAACACTGGTAAATTCTGGCAATTCTTGAATTGCTGGATCGAACTCTGCTATTTCTCTGATTTGCCCTGTCACTTTGCGGACTTCTGTTCCTGCCTTCGCCTTGCATGTTCTGGCCGGTTTATTTTGAAAAAGGTTGGTATTGATAACGAGCTTTTTGAACGATTTAGGACCCATGATTTCGGCAATCCTGACAGTGAAAAGAAGGCCTTTGAGAAGAAGAGGTAAGAAAAAATAGCCTTTTGCACAGAAACAGAGAGCGACAGAATAGACGAGGATATAAGCAAAAAATTTGTGTATACCAAGATGAACAGAGAAAACAAACTTTTCATTGATTAAGTAAACTTTGATATTTACAAGTGATTGTTTGAAGGAAAGAAAGAAACTGAGGCGGATCTTGCCCTTACAAGATAACATAGCAAAAGAAAACAGAAAACACTGGCATTGTCCTTATCACTGGGCTCCCTTGACGAAGATAATGCGCTTGCCGGATGACTCACCCGTAAAACCCAAGCCGGTACCGATGACATGTTGATCGGGGACGATCGGCTCCAGGATGCCGTCTTCATTTCTACCCAAACCCCTGAAGGGCTGATAATCGTGCTTTATTAGAAGATCAAATCCTTTCCTTGTTTTTGAGAACTGAGGAAAAAGCGCATGATCCCGGAAGGAGGTGCAGTCGAGGCGCCCACCTAACTTGAAGAAGCGGGGTCCCTGCCACTGAACTACTGCGGTGACATTTTCTGTTGGCTGAACTTCTTTCAAATTTAGCATATCCAGACTTTCACTTAGATTAATTTCTTCGATTTCCCGGATGCTCGGGATGTCGGCAGTGAAAGTAGGACGGGGAATCATTGGCTGCGGGAGTCGTTCTTCTGGATCCTCTCCTAGGACCGTGGTGATCATGCCTCCCTTTGACCATTTGATGCATTGGTGTAGAGTTGACGGGACAACATTGGCATTGTGAATCCAAGTGCGTCCAAGCAACAGATTTTACATGGGTGGTACATTGACTACGTGGAAGAGCACAGTATGCACTGAATAATTGATGAAGATCTCAAGATATACTTTCCCCTTGGCTGTCTGCCCATGGTTATCAAAACCGTAGATCGTGATCGGATCCGGGGTATATTCATCTTCCTTCAATCCCAAAGCCTTGGCCGTCATCTCAGGACAGATATTGAGGCTGCTGCCTCCATCGACTAGCACATGAGGAACTGTCATCCCCCTGGTTCGCACCACTATGTAAAGTGTGTTATTATGAAAAGAATGAGGCTTTGGCAAATCCTCATCAGAAAAGGTGATTGGTGCATTTGTCATGGCCTGATTGACGATTTGAGCCATGTCTTGCGGAGTCGTGCTAGGCTTGACTTTGATCTTTATGAGCAGATCTTCTAGCACTTGCTGATGCTCTGGGGAAGCGAGGGTCAAATCTAGGATCGAAATGATGGATAAAGCAGTAATTGGCTTCCGTACTGACCCTGAAGCCTCTTCTTTCTTTGAAGCTGCCTTGATAAAGCGCTTCGAGATCCTGGGAACTAGCTTGGCAGTTTCTGCCGCTGCCTTTGTTGGTTTACTGGAAAATGCAGTGACATCCGCCCTCTTGGCGGAAGACTGTGCTTGGCGAAGGACTAGGACCTGATGTTGATCCTGAATGTCCTGCTTAGAACATGGTTGGATACTGCCTTGCAGAGAGAATGCCTGCTCTGTAATGACTGAAGCTGAATGTTTAGGAAATGGCTTGGACAAGATTTCTGGCTGCTGTTCATCCTCGTCCTCAATCAACATGTTTTTGTCAATACAATCTTGAATGATGTTTTTGAGGACAAAACAGTGTTCGGTGTCGTGTCCGACAGTTCGATGGAATTTGCAGAATTTATTAGTCTATTTACCCATAGCGACGGGAGGATCCGCCACCTTGGGAAGTTTGATCATTCCTTTCGACATCATATATTCTAAGATGTCTTCGCAAGTTTGCTCTAAAGCTGAAAATTCCCGATCATAACTCCAACCTTCGTGCTTCGGCTTTTCTGGCTGCTTTGCTTCTGGCTGAGGCACTGATTGGGCAGGCTGTGGCTTAACAAATTTTCCCTTCTGGGCTGCAGAGTTTGTTCTTTCGGCCCTAGAGTGCCCTGAGTTTTTGTTGCGATTTTTCTTGTTCTTCTTTCTGCCAGAACTACTGCTGTTGTCTGAGAAATCCGTGGAATAAGCAACATGAGCTTTTTTCTTTTGCTCAGGATTCCCTCGGACGAAAGGATAACCTTCGTACAAGCCATTGTCCAGGCCGGTCTCGAGCCACTCGGCTCTCTCAATCAATTTGATGAATGACTTAGCAGGCGATGTAGAAACGAGGTTCCTCAGAGGCTGAGCAAAGTTGTTCAGGATAATCTGCAAGGCATGTTCCTCTGGGATAGGAACCTTCATCTTGTTACAAGTGCTCCTCCACCTGTGGATGAATTCGCTAGCTCTCTCATTCTCGTTCTGTTTAAGATTGTACAGATAGTTGAGAGTTGGTGCAGCCTCCATGTTGAACATGAAGCGTTCAATGAATAGGTTCATGACTTTATCAAACTCTCGTAGTTCGATAGGATTAATGTGGTCTGCATACCACCTGGCCGCTACCCCCTCTAGGTTGCGCGAAAAGCAAATGAACAGCGCCCGGTTGTCTTTCCTGAAACGGCCGCATTCAGCATAGAAAGTGGCCAAATGAGCCTTGGGATTGCTTGTTCCGTCAAATTTAAGGAACTTGCGAGGGAGGTTTTCCAGATTGTCATCCCCGTCCAGGCCATGGTAAAAATCTTCACCGGAGTAGGTCTCCTTGCCCTTGCTTTTGGCCTGAATATCCTTGATAGCCCGATTCATTTCTTTCATCTGCTCTTGCATCGGGTCATTAACCGGAATGGGCTTGTTGATTGATTCAGGCTCTGGAGCGGTCTTTACAAACTGCGGTGGAGGATTCTGATGATAAACAAACTGCTCTTCCTCTTCTGCTGACTCTGTTTCTTCAGAAGTGGTGTCGGGCTGTACTTTCTTTCTAACAATCCTGACTGGTTTCTTTACAGCCTTCTTCTTTGGCTTGCTTTTTGGAGCAACTTCTTTCTGACTGGCCTCGGCCTGCTCGGACATCATTTTAGTCATCATTCTTTTGAACAGATTATACATGGCAGGATCTATATCATCTGCTTGATTCTGTCCTCTGACTGATTTGGGGGAATCCATCCCTTCGGCCTCACTGTCACTGTGTCGAGGAACTGTTTCTTTCCCTGCCCTTGTTACAACCATTTTGCCAATGCCAGTGATTTCTGTAGAAGTAAAAGTAATGGTTAGGGTTTGGAGGAAATTTTTGAAAATGCGATTTTTTTTAGGAAAAGACATTAAAGAAGAATTTGATAGTCAATTTAGATAAGTTATCCCATCACCAGGGATTGGGTCATCACAAATTTCTGCAATGATTGTGTCACCATTTTGTGGCAACAAAATGCGCCTTATGACCTAGGCGAGGTCGCCCATCATGACGAGAGATAATCGAAGAAAGAATATATATAAAAATGGGTCTCATCACTGGGGATGAATTCGTAACCATATGAAACAAAAATAAGATTTGGCCATAGAAAGCTTTTTATCAGAACAAAAGTTTTGTATTTTCATTAATGACAAAATTTAAATACAAAGAGAAGGTGGGCAGACAGTTTGCCACCATTCTCGATACTCCGATGATACATTAGGACACGGAAATATAGACAAAGGAATAAAAGAGTCCCAAGTGTATTTGGCGACGTGGTATGCTCCAGACCACTGATCCGACCGTAGATCGAACTCTGGCATGCGGCCTGTCGGAAAGCGAGTGTTGACACGAATCTGCCATTGTGAGAACTGTCGAAGACACCTCTCTGACTGATAGTCTACGCAGAAGAAAGGGCCGAGCAGTTTGTAGCGCTTGTCACGAGCATAGGTGTAGCGAGGAAGGGTCTCTCTTCTGTCGAAGAAATCCCAAACGATTTCCTCCTGATGCAGTTTTTCGATCAAAGCTCGGCACTGAATGGCTGACTTCGGCTGCTTGCTGCAGAATCTGAAAGAACTGGCTTTCGACGACACATGTCGCAGGAACCACGACTGTAAGGCGTACGTGCATCCTTCTACCAAAATGGTTTCTCCGAGGGCGAAACGAGCTAAACCTCTGTAGAGAAAAGCTAAAGCTGCCATGGAGACTGAAAGCTGACGGGTCTGCTTGCTTCCCCATCTTCGAAAAAGTTGGGCGACTCTGACATCGATGAAATTCTAACCATCCTGAAAGAATGCTAGTCCCACTGTGCATAGGACCATGGCATGTTGAATTCTTTCTTTCGCTGCTCGAGACAAGGTATCGACTTCTTCGTAGGCTCTATACTTGTGATAGAGTTTGTATAGATCGATGAACTGACTTCCGTTGATTTCTGTGAGAGGCCAAGATTTGCTCCGTGTAGCTCTGGCCAATGCTTCTCGAACATCTATCCCTTTGATATTGATCAAGAATTGTTGCTCGACCGGGTCGTCTAGCTGACCGGCTGGCTCTGGTAATCCCATGATGTCACTGAACTCATCCATTAGCAAAGTCATTTCTCCCTAGGGAAACCAAAATGTGCAGGTACGTGGATTCCATCGTTCTACCATGGCTTGAATTAGACTGCCGTTGATGGTTCGCTTGCCAACTGCCGATGCCATCTCCAATCCACAATCATCCAAGTGGTCTGGGAACATACGCGAGAAGGCGGTGAACCAAGAATAGTACCACCGAGGGAAGAAGGTACGAGACTGGATGACCCGATGATCTGGGGTTCCATCCCTTATTTGATAAAAGACATGATCCCAAGGAAAAATAGCATCGAAAGATTCGGACGCCATCAAAATGATACTGAGGCGAGAGAGGAAGAGAGTCAGATAGAATGCAGGACTTACAGATAGACTTTTGATGAGAGAAAAGGGATAGACATAGTTTCCTGGAAATTTTGTAAAAAAAGATCAAGGGATTTTGAAGAAAGAATTTCCAGGGTTTTTAAAGAAAGATTGACACAAAGGAGAAAAGAACGTAGGTAAAGGAGGAATATACACCCGGGGTTTTTAAAAAGTTTTGAACAGTACACCCAGGGTTTTGAAAGAGGTTCAATATATAAGAGAATATAAGGAAAATATCGCATAATCATAGCTGCACCAACAAGGATGCGCACACAGCACTCCCTAAAGGCGGACTCTAAATGCAATATTTGAAATGGCTTGTAGGACCTTAATCCTAACTCTAAGGTTTAGATCATCTGATTCCAATCAAGGTATGCCGATATACCCAAGCCGAAGCTCGAAGTACGTGGCATAAAAATATTTCTCCAGTTCTAAGGTAAGGGCTTCCCAACATCCTTGAGCACCTACCGATATACCTCGGACTATGGCCCTTAGGTACGTGGTAGGGGGGCGCGAGCCCAAATAAGTGGTCCAGTTGTGAGGCTCTCTCCCAAACTATGGTTCAGTGAGACAGCCCAGCAACGCGAAGACCGGGACAATATAGGTAGGGATGTTTTCAAAATATGATCAACATGCAATAAAATCAGAAGGCTTTAATGCAAGTCCTAAAGAGATAGATTTAAAATAAAGAGAAGCATACACTTGCATACATTGTTTTGCATTCAATCCCTAAAAATTGAGGAGAGTCGTATTTAAGACCTAAATCTAATGTGAACATGGATATAATCTCCTCAATATGGTCCTACCAAACCATACTTAGATCCTATATGCAATGATGTCAGCTTAGGACAGAGTCTAGGCTCCTAAGGTTTGCATGAAAATGAAGCTGACATATGTTAGAATAAAGTCTTAGGTTATATAAAAGCAAAGCAAAGGCATAGATTCAACCAGACAAAGACGAGTCCCATCTCGGTCGCCAAAACTGTGATCATCGCAAAATTTTTTTCTATTCTCTCATTGGTTTCTCTCTCTTCCTTCTCTTTTCCTTTTCTAACTTCTATTTTCCTCCTTTTTGAAGGGAGTGAAAATAAAAGACAAAAAAAAGAGAGAAGAGAAAGGAAAGAAAGAGAGAGAGAGAAGAGAAACTATTTTGCGTAGTTTCACTTGACCTTGATTTGAAAATATTTAGCAAATAACTCGCCTCCATTTTTGAAAATTTGCGGGAAAAATGGAGAGACAGGATTCGCTCGTCGGTATGAGGTTCGACCGTTCCTGGCGCCTTTACCAGGGGTAATCGAACCAAGGATCGAATCTATGCCTTTTGCTTTGCCTAAATATAATCTAAGAATTTATTCTAACTCTGAATGCACAATGAATCATGCTTGTGCAATGCAAGAATGTATGCTCCTTTTAAAAGATATTTTGAAAATTTCCAAGTATTCTGAGATGAACTTGATAAAGGAGTGAAGAAATGATTGAATCTAACTTAGAATTTGAGATAGATCAGAGAAGTTTTAAGTCTTTGAAATAAATCAGGATTTGGAAGAATAAATGAGAAAGAATGACTTGAAGCTTTTAAATGAGAGGGAATGAAGTTTCAAAGTCAAAAATGAACTTTGAATTTGAACCTGGATTTAGGAAAGGAAATGAATACTTGAGATGAAATTGAATTTGGATTTTTAAGTTTGGAATGGATCTAAGATTATCAAATGGTATTTAAGAATAGAAATGGATTTAGGGAGTTCAGATGAGATCCGAAAATGGAATTGAAATCTAGAATTGGAGTTGGATTCCGGATCCTAAACAGAGTGGGATCCGAGCTTTGGAATTCAAGATGGACTTGGGTTCTGGATCCTAAAATGGAGTGGATCTGAAGTCTAAGATCCAAAGTAGAGTTGGACTCTGGATCCTAAAATGGATTTGGATCTGAAGTCTAAGATCCAAAGTAGAGTTGGACTCTGGATCCTAAAATGGATTTGGATCTGAAGTCTGAGATCCAATGTGAAGTTGGATTCTGGATCATATAAAGAAATTGGATCTGAAGTCTAAGATCCAAAGTGAAATTGGATTCTTGATCCTATTGGGAAATTGGATCTGAAGTCTAAGATCCAAAGTCCGGTTCCTAAAAAGGAATTGGCTCTGAAGTCTAAGATCCAAAGTGAAATTGGAGTTTGGATCCTAAAGAGGAATTGGATCTGAAGTCTAAGATCCAATATGAGTGTTGAATCCTGGATCCTAAAATGGATTTGGATCTGAAGTCTGAGATCCAATGTGAAGTTGGATTCTGGATCATATAAAGAAATTGGATCTGAAGTCTAAGATCCAAAGTGAAATTGGATTCTTGATCCTATAGGGAAATTGGATCTGAAGTCTAAGATCCAAAGTCCGGTTCCTAAAAAGGAATTGGCTCTGAAGTCTAAGATCCAAAGTGAAATTGGAGTTTGGATCCTAAAGAGGAATTGGATCTGAAGTCTAAGATCTAATATGAGTGTTGAATCCTGGATCCTAAAATGGATTTGGAGTTACATTCAAAAAGATGAATCAAGAACTTTCAAATTTAAATTGAACTTGAAAAATGAAATTTAGAATTTGAATATACAAACGAATTTCAAGGTTAATTTAGACCTAGAATTTTTGAATTTGGGATTTAGAAGATGAATCAAGAGTCTCAAAGCTAAAATTGAACTTTTGAGTTTGATTAGGGTTTTTGAATATAAAATGAACTTGGAACTTCAAAGTTAAATTGAACTTTGAAATCTGATTTGAATTTGAATACAAAAATGACTTTGAAACCTCAAAGTTAAATTGAACTTTGAGATTGAAAATGAAATTGAATTTGAAAATGAAATTGAATTTGAAAATGAAATTGAATTTGAAAATGAAAGGATGGATTGGATTTTATAGATTGAGGAAGATATTTACATCACTTGGAGTTTTTGAAAAAGGAATTTTGAAAATACGATGCAGTTCTATCCTAATTGATGAATGAATTTAAAGAATTTAAAATTTGGGTTTTGAAAAGCTATTCCATTCTTTAAATAAATTAAAATAAGATTGAATATATAATACATCCTTGACTATGGTCATTGAATGTATTATATAATAATCTATATTTAAATTCAGGAGAAGAATAAAATACATTTGGTGCTTTTATAGAATTTAAAATGAAATTAACTCTCAATATACCCTGACTATGGCCATTGGTATATATTTTGAATTAATTTTAAGTTAAATTCTGATAAAAGAAGAAAATATTTAAGGAGAATATGATGAATTTTGAAAACGGATCCAGTGTGGATCCAATGTTTATTTTGTAAAAGATAAGAATACTAAGTTTTGTCCACACCCTGACTATGGCCATTGATGTGGATCATCAACTTAGGATTAATTTACCTTTTACGAAATGGTGCACGTGCCATTCGTGTTTCACCAATGTGAGATTTTGAAGAATAAGAGAAAAAAAAATGCATGAAGAACAAGTAATTCATGATATTTACAATGCTCATTCATTCTATCTAAAAGCTGGAAATGTAAAATTTTCATTAAGATCTAACCTATTACAATAATCAAAATTGAAAATACAATTCCCAAATAATGTCTGCAAAATAGAATTAACATAAAGGGGGAAATTTAAAGTGTATGAATGTAAATGACCATTCCAACTCTTACACAGGATGGTACACCCTACCTTGGTTAGAAAACGTGCACCTATATTTATATATATATGTATATATATATATATATATATATATACATAGGCAACGCCATGAAGATCTATATGCAATAAATGAAGGCAAGGGCCCGGATGGTTTAAGATGAATCATCGTGGAACATGATGGCCATAGTAGTTCGTGAGGAACCACTATGAGGAAAAAGAATGTGACTATAGTTTTTCTTGATGAGCTACTATAGCAAAACCGATCATAATGGTTCCTGGTGAACCTTTATAAAAAAAAAGAAAGAAAAAAAAAATGACAGTGATGATGACTCTAGATAAACTATTATAACCAAGGAAAGCCATATTGGTTCCTTGAAAAATACTGTAAAAGAATAACAATTATGATATTCCTAGATGAACTAACATATCTAAGACAAGCTACAGTGGTTCCCTGGAATCCACTGTAAAAGAATAACAATGATGATAATTTTAGATGAACTAACATAACTGAGAAAAGCTACAGTGGTTCCTTGGAATCCGCTGTAAAAGAATAACAATTATGATGATTCTAGATGAACTAACATAACTGAGAAAAGCTACAGTGGTTCCTTGGAATCCACTGTAAAAGAAAGGCAGTTATGATAGTTCTAAGTGACTATCATGGCTAAAAAAAAAAAAAAAGCTACAGTGGTTCCTTGGGAACCATTGTAAAGAAGAAAAATGCAGCAAACATGGTGGTTCCTTGTGGACTTATCATAAATTAAAGGAAGACATAGTGGTTCCTTGGGAACCACTGGAAAAAAATGCAGCAGCTATGATAGTTCATTGTTGAACTACCATAGATTGGAGGAAGGCACAGTGGTTCCTTAGGAACCACTGTAAAAGAAGCGACTATGGTAGTTCATTGTTGAACGACCATAGAAGAGAAGAAGACACGGTGGTTCATTTGGGAACCACCGTGAGAGAAAAAAAAAGGGGGATACATGGGGATAAAAATTGTGAATCAAGATCCAGTCTCAATTTGAGCTTGCAGATGAAATTTCAAAAAAAAAAATTATTTGAGTGACATACAGCCACTGGCTTTTCAACTCAGGAGATTTTTAGTAACAACGGATAACGACCTTGTTTTGAGGCAATCACGAGCACTGCTTCCAGATTTTGTCACAAGTCCCGTAGGATGACTGGCAAAGCACTTGGAGTATCAATTTCTCCCAATCCCATGAAGTGGGATCTGTCACTCTGTAGGTGCTGTATGGACTGACATCTTGTATGCCTTAGAACATCTTGTTAATGACTGATAACCCTATCTCAATGGATTTCAAAAAAATGTGTTAAGTTTGACGATGACTGGAGATGGTGTGATTCTTGTGATAGGTGAAAAAGTTTTCGTTGGCAACATGACATTGTTACTTAGGTTCAAATTATTAGCAATCGTTATCATCCAACGACACAGCTATGAACATACCTTCAATTGATGTTCTAAAAGAAAACACAGGAAAAGGAGAATCCATACAGATGCAGGAATTTAACAAAATTTTTAGAAGCACTAATAACACAGGGATTGTTATGTACATACCTTTAATTAATGCTCACACACAAAAAAAAGAAATCTGTAGGAATTCGTGAACAGTCCTGCAACCATAAGAAAAAAATTTCAGGAGGATAACACAAAAAATGAGCATATTTTCTATCAATATTCTCAGGGAAATAAAACCCTGGGAAGCTTGATAATGAGAGTATCACGCTGATTGTCCGCTAGGTGATGTCATTCATTCAATCCCAGTAAGCAGTCAGGACATGTATTGGTGGGAGGTGGGTGTTGCTTCTACAGCTGCTGTGGAGAGGTAATGACAATGTGCTAGAAGTGGAGATGCAATGATGCAGGGAAGAGGGCAGTGCTCAAAGATGGACTAATATGGAAACTGGAAAAACATGGACAAGATAAAAGTAATCCAAGCATATCTGAAGTGTATTGGAGAAAGACAAAAAAAAGAAAAAAAGAAAAAAAAATGGATTGTAAACAGCAAAAAGACATTACATGGCAGAGATGTAAAAAAAAAAAATGTATATCAAAAGGAAACATCAAAACAACCCAAAATATGAACTGATTATGCTGCGGCAAAGCATAGTTGCTATGCATCAGATAAACTATTTTCAAGATGAAAGGTCTGAGGACACACAGGATGCTTGAGCCCCTCAATGGCCAGACAAACATTGATAACAAACACGCCTAAAGAAGCTGATATTGGAATAGGCTACCCCTGTTTTTCTTTGTTTGAGGCATCCAGAGATAAGACTGAGGAAAACATTGCAACTCCAACACCAGGAATAGTTCTGGTACTCCGAAATAGACCAGCAGCCAATGATCCAGATGTAGATGGAGCATCAAGATTTGAGGAAATGCTAGCCAAACAACCGGATGCTGCTGCACCCAGCTTACCAGAACCATAGTTTATATTCTGTTATGAAAAAAAAATCTCCTGGCTTGCTCCTGTATTAAAACTTGGTTGCATAGTCGTTGTTGTTACTGCAAGAGAGATAAACAACAGGGTGCCAAGCAAGGTCTCAAACATTACCTTCATGCGCATTGTGTGACTCAACTGGAGGTGTCAGACTGTAAGATCTTTCAGTCCAGTTTTAAGCTTAAACTAGTAAAACCTCTAAAAAAAAAATTCATATGTCATGTTACACCTGTTTATTTTTGGTAGGCCTAACTTCTTTGGCATGAGTCAGCATCACCCAGACATTCAGCAAAATTGTATAGAATCAATCCTGAAAGTTTGTTTATTCAAGGATTCCAGAAGGAGTAACTACAGACATGGGCGGGAGATGGCTTCCGGGTCATGACATCCATTGTTTATGGTTCATGAAGGCCTCTATTACTTGCAACGAAGTCTTCCACGTGAAGCACTTTGATGTGCCTTTGGTACCTTCAGAGGTGTAAGCTTTGGAGGAGTTTCAACAATTTCACCAAACCTGATTCTCTTTCGTTCCAGGAACTTTCAAGGCATGATCATTTTTTTTTTTTTTTTAAGAATATCCTTCTACTTGCTCACTTGCTCAGGCCAGCAGAAGCCAAATCAAGGTCTTGATTTGAGAACCGAAGGTCATCAACTACTTTTCTTATTCTTTTGCCTTCTTCTCATTACGTCCATTGTCTCCCTTGAATATCCACACCCCACCTACACAAGTAGGCATGGCGGCAACTCTTTTTCTACTTTTTTTTTTTTGATTAACTGCAACAGGATCATGCGTGCCATCACTTTTCAAAAATTTTTTTTATCTGAAACATCCTTTTTCTTCACATGGCTGGATTTGGGATCGATGGGCTTTCTAGACCCACCCTCAGGAGTATCGTGAATCAATACTCGATGGACAATACATCAGTAATTAAACACAGAAACAACCATATGATATAATGAGTGGGACGAACACAAGGATTAGCAGTGGGATATGAAAACAAATGCTGATAGGAAAATGAAACAAAAAAAAAAAGGGAAATCGGCCACAGGAAATTCAAATGAAAACAGAAAATAAAGTGGAAAGTCACAATCAGATATACCCATGATGCTGCGAAAGAGATAAAATCAAACAAACGATCTAAATAAATATCCTCTAGCAACAAATGGAAAACTTCGTAAAAATAAGGATTACCAGATGAGGTGCCATAGTCGACTTGATACATAATTATAACGTTAGAATGAAATGTGACTGATACAGGAATGAATATCATCCTTGAAATCTAATATGGTGACTTCGGAATCCCATGATATAAACTAAATTACTGCATACCGATCGGACAATCAAAGGAAAGGAATAGCTGTGGCTTCAAGAGAACATAAAATTTTACCACATGAACAGACAATCGAACATATATAAATCAAAAAAAAAAAAAGGGGGGGGGGGTCTGCACCCTGTTACCAGAAAGTAGATCGATATTGCCGATGAAATTGGGGATGCAATGGATGGATCACAAATGAAGTAAAACATGATGCTAAACAGAAATATCAGTAAATGATGGATGAAACACAGTTAGAAGGATAATTAAGCGTAGGCTAAAACAGGGAAATCAAATACAGGTTGGGAATTAAAATCTACTAAACCCGATATACAACAAGCGGATATGATAAAACTCTGGAAAATCAAAGTAAAAAAAAAAAGTGTAGCCGACGATGGGGCCAGATTTTTATTGCAGAATGCATGTCGATGCTGCCATAAACAGATCGACATTGCATTATTTTGCTCTAAACAGAGAAGAGATGGAAAAAAAAAAGAAAAACTGAAGATAGAAAAAGGAAAAATCAGATTCAAGAAGAAGCTAGAGCAGAAGTACTCACCTCGATGGAGTTTCTATTGCAAGGTCGGCCTCCTTCAATAGGAGGGGAGAAAACCAAAGGAGTGGTGAGGAGAAAGAGGGAGGGGACAAGAAGAGGAAGAGAAGAAGAAGCAGAAGGGGGTGAAACGCGGATGCTTCGTGGATGTCGATCGATGTTGGCTGAAATCTCCTCCTCCTCTCCTTTCTCACCGGCCTTCCTTTATAGAAAAGGAGAAGCCTCGAGAAGGAGGGCTTCTATTGCAGATCGATGGTCCGAGTGAGGGGGCTCGGTGATGAAGGGTGGAGGTTGATGTCGCACATGGGGGTGACTGGGAGAGGAAGAAGGCCTGCGAGGCCATTGAAGATGAACGGAGGAGGCCAATGGCCTTGGCGATCGAAGGTGGCTGAAGAGGAGGGTTTTGGTGAAAGAGGGAAAAAAAACAAACTCGAGAGGGTTCCCCCCCCCCCCTTGAAACCCTAACTCGATTTGAGAGTTTTGCAAGGGTTTTCCTTTTTCCAAAAGAGGTCTTCTTATAAAAAGATTTTTCCAAACGGGTTTTTCAAAAACCATTTTTTTTTGTTCTTTTCTCAATATTTTTACTTTTTTTTTCTTTTGTATTTTGGGAATGAAAATCTAAGATTTCACGAGAAAACAAGGATTAAACACTAATTTTTTGTATTTTTCTGAGAAATATTTACAAAAGTATTTTTTTTTTGAGAAGCTTGGACTATTTTGGGGAAATTTCTTCAGAAGAATAGGTTTGGACCCAGGTTTTGAGAAAATGTTCGAGTTTTGACACTCGAATTGATAAATACAACGTGATGGATCAAACGGATGTCGGATGGACTGTCCGAGCTATTCAAAAAGTTATTTTGGAAATTTTGAGAATTTGATTTAAAATTGGATAATGGAGCTCAGATTTGATTCTGACAATGGATCCGGATCCGAAATTGAGTCAAATATATAAAATGAATCTAATTTCAGCAAAATTTGAGAAATAAAATGAAATTTAGATTTAAAACTGACTTAATTACCTAGAAAGTGGGGTCAGGGGTAAAATGGGGAATATTTACCATATTTTGAAAAATTTGGGGTGTTCACACCATCCCAGAGGAGCACGCCTTACAGATCATTTTAAACAACTTTTCCCAGCCTCTGAGGAACCTCATTTCTACCTCGCCCGCTAAATCATTCATCAAACTAATTAAGAGAGCCGAATGGCTCGAGACTGGCTTGGACAATGGTCTATATGAGGGATATTCGTTTGTCAGAGGGAATTCCAATCAGAAGAAGAAGGCGCACGTCGCCTATTCTGCAGAATTTTCAGATCATGGCAGCGGCTCCAACAGCAAGAAGAGCAAGAAAAATCGCAGAAAGAACTCAGGGCACTCCAGGGCCGAAAAGACAAACTCTGCAGCCCAGAAGGGGAAGTTTGTCAAGCCACAGCTCGTTCAGTCAGTACCTCAGCCCGAAGTAAAGCAGCCAGAGAAGCCGAAACACGAGGGTTGGAGTTATGATCGAGAGTTCACAGCTCTGGAACAATCTCATGAAGACATCTTGGAATATATGATGCCAAAGGGAATGATCAAACTCCCCAAAGTGGCAGATCCTCCGGTCACTATGGGCAAATGGACGGATAAATTCTGCAAATTTCACCGGACTGTTGGACACGACACAGAGCACTGTTTTGTCCTTAAAAACATCATCCAGGACTGTATTGACAAGAATTTGCTAATTGAGGATGAAGAAGAACAGCCAGAAATCTTGTCCAAGCCATTTCCTAAGCGTTCAGCTTCTGTCATCACGGAACGAGCATTCTCTCTACAAGATAGCATCGTCAAGCGCAGTCTTCCACCAAGAGGGTGGATATTACTGCATTCTCCAGTAACAAGAAACCAGCGAAAGCAGCGGCAGAAATTGCCAAGATAATTCCCAGGATCCCGAAGCACTTTATCAAGGCAGCTTCAAAGAAAGAAGAGGCTTCAGGGTCAATTCAGAAGCCAATCACCGCTCTATCCAATGTTTTCATCCTGGACCTGACCCATGCCTCGCCCGAGCACCAACAAGTGCTAGAAGATCTTCTCAGAAAGATCAAGGTCAAGCCTAGCACCACTCCGCAAGATATGGCTCAAATCGTCAATCAGGCCATGACGAACGCACCAATCACATTTTCGGATGAGGATTTGCCAAAACCTCATTCATTCCACAATAACGCTCTCTACATAGTGGTGCGAACCAGGGGCATGACAGTCCCTCATGTGCTCATCGATGGAGGCAGCAACCTTAATATCTGCTCTGAAATGACGGCTAAGGCATTGGGTCTGAAAGAAGAGGAATATACCCCAGATCCCATAAGAATCTACGGTTTTGACAATCACGGACAGACGGCCAAGGGGAAGATATTTCTTGAAATCTTCATCAATTATTCGGTACACATAGTCCTCTTCCATGTGGTCAATGTGCCGCCCACATACAATCTATTGCTCGGACGCACTTGGATCCACAACGCCAATGCTGTTCCTTCAACCCTTCACCAGTGTATCAAATGGTCGAAGAGAGGCATGATCACTACGGTCCTAGGAGAGGATCCAGAAGAACGACTCCCGCAATCGATGATTCCCCGTCCTACTTTCACTGCCGACATCTCGAGCATCCGAGAAGTCGATGAGATCAATTTAAGTGAAAGCTTGGACATGTTGAAGCTAAAAGAAGTCCAGCCGACAGAAAATGTTGCAGCAGTGGTTCAGTGGCAGGGACCTCACTTCTTCAAGTTGGGTGGGCGCCTCGACTGCACTTCCTTCCAGAATCACCCTCTTTTTTCTCAGTTCTCAAAAGCTAAGAGAGGGTTTGATCTTCTGATGAAGCACGGTTATCAGCCCTTCAGGGGCCTGGGCAGAAATGAAGACGACATTCTGGAACCGATCGTCCCCGCTTGGCATATTGAAGGTACAGGCTTGGGTTTCACAGGTCAATCGTCCGGCAGAAAGACCACTTTCACCAAAGGAGCCCAATGAAGACAATGCCAGTGTTTTCTGTTTTCTTTTTCTTTCTTGTAGGGGCAAAAGATCTGCCCCAGTCTCTTTATTTTCCTTCAATTATCTGTAAATACCAAAGTTACTTAAATCAATGAAATTTTGATTCCTATTTCTCATCTTGGTGTACACAAATTCTTTGCTTACATCACTTTCCATGATTGTCATTCTTTTCTGTATAAAAGGCTATTTTTCAAAACCTTTTACCCTTTTTCTCAAAAACCTTCTTTGCACTTTCAGATTGTCGGAATCATGGCTCCTAAATCGCTCAAGAAGCTCGTCATCAATACCAATTTTTATCAAAATAAATCCAAACCGGCCAGAATCTGCAAAGAAAGGCAGGAGCAGAAGTCAGCAGAATGACAGAGCAGATAGAAGAGTTGGCAGAATTCGACTCAATGATTCAAGATTTGCCAGCATTCAAAAGCAGGATGAACCATCACCATTTGTTCAAGATCCAACAGAGGATGTCAACATCGGTTCGGAAGATGATCCGAAAATCCTCAAAATTGGTTCCATCTTGAATTCGAATGAAAAGAAAAGGCTCATCTATTTTCTCAAATAGCACCAAGAAGTCTTCGCTTGGACTTATGAGGATATGCCAGGCCTAGATCCCAAGTTGGTTGAGCACTGCCTCGTGTTGAAGCCAGATTAAAAGCCAATCAAGCAAAAGCTCAGAAAAATGGATCCCCGAGTAGCACCGCAAGTTAAAGAAGGACTTGAAGAGTTGTTAAAGGCAGGATTCATCCGGACCATTGAATACCCAGACTGGTTGGCGAACATCGTGGCGGTTCTCAAAAACAATGACAAAGTCTGGATCTGTATTGATTTCAGAGATCTAAACAAAGCAACCCCGAAGGATGATTATTCACTCCCCAACATCGATCTTTTGATCGACAGCACGGCAGGCCATGCCATGTTTTCCTTTATGGATGGATACTCAGGCTATAATCAGATCAAATTGGCTGCTCGTGACCAATCCAAAACTTTCTTCACCACGCCTTGCGGTACATTTTGCTATACAGTCATGTCGTTTGGACTCAAGAATGCTGGGGCAACCTATCAGAGAGCAATGGCAGTTATCTTTCATGACCATATGCACAAGAACATGGATGCCTATGTTGATGACATCCTGGTCAAGTCCAAAGAAGAAGAGGATCATCTTGATGCTCTCGACCAAGTCTTTGAAAAACTTATTCTCTACAAACTGAGACTCAATCCACAGAAATGCGTCTTCGGAGTGGAGTTAGGCAAGCTGCTTGGCTATATGATCAGCATGAAAGGCATAGAAGTGGATCCTGCCAAGGCAAAGGCGATCATTGATATGCCGCCTCCCACTAATCTTAAAGAGCTGTGAAGCCTTCAAGGTCACATTCAATCAATTCAGCGTTTCATCTCTAATTTGGCCATGAGATGCGAACCCTTCAATCACTTGTTGAGAAAAGAAGTAAAGTTTGAGTGGGGATCAGAATGGCAGCTCTCATTTGAGCGCATCAAGCAGTATCTTCTCAATCCACCTGTTCTGAAGCCACCAGAACTTGGAAAGCCACTCCTTTTATATATTTCTGTCAACCACAATGCTTGTGGCAGATTCCTTGCGTAGTACGAGGATGGCAGTCGGATAGAGCATGCCATCTACTATATCAGCAAGACCTTCATCGATTATGATAAAAGATACTCTCAGATGGAGAAGACATGTCTAGCCTTAGTATGGATGTGTCAAAAGCTTAGACATTATCTGTTGGCATCAGAAATCAAAATTCTGTCAAGACTTAACCCTCTCAAGTACATCCTTGAGCAGCCTTTTCTTAATGGACGGATTGCAAAATGGCAAGTCCTCCTGATGCAGTACGATTTGGAATATGTTTCTCAGAAGTCAGTCAAGGGTCAGTCCATCGCAGATCAGTTGACAGATTTCCCATTGACGGAAGAGATCAAAGCAAAAGACGATTTCCATGACGACCGCATCTGCAGTGCTCATGAATCCCCAGTTTGGACTCTATTCTTTGATGGAGCCCGAAATATGTCTGGTATAGGGATCGGGATCTTGCTAATCACTCCTGAAAAGGAGATGCTCCCTTATTCCCTCAAACTCGACTTCCAATGTACTCACAATATGGTCGAGTATGAAGCTCTGATATAAGGTCTCAAGATTTTGCAAGACTTTGGTGTCAAGAGAGTACATGCCTTTGGCGACTCATTACTTGTTGTCAGTCAAGTTAATGCTGAATGGCAAGTCAAGGATTCAAAGTTAATCCCTTATCAAAAGATTGATTTAACTCTCATAGACAACTTTGAGGAATTTCAGCTCAATCATGTGAAGAGGGAGTACAATCATATAGCAGATGGCCTAGCCTGTCTGGGTTCCATTTTGTCTTTTAAAGACAGTAAATTTTGTCGTTCCTTCAAGATCGGCAGACTTGATCAACCTGCCTACATCCCAGCTGAGCAAATAAACCAAGCCGCTCAGAAAGAGAAGCATTGGTGCCAAGATATCAAAAACTTTATTGAAACTGGTAAATTTCCAGCGGAAATACCAAGAAAAGAGCAACACGCGGTTCAACACATGTCAGCCCGTTATTTCATCCTTGCCGATACTCTCTACCATCGTGGGTTCAGTTCTGAGTACGCCAGATGCTTAGATAAGGATGAAGCCATGGAAGTTGTCTGAGAGGCACACGAGGGAATTTGTGGTGGTCACGTCGGCTATCAAACACTCGTCAAGCAAATCATCCGGGCAGGGTATTATTGGAGAACCATGCAGCAGGATTGCCATCAATTTGTAAGGAAGTGTGTCAAATGTCAGATGCACGCATCTTCCATTCATGTGCCAGCCGCATACTTGCAATCTGTGGTCTCTCCTTGGCCTTTTTCGATGTGGGCCTTCGACGTAGTTGGCCCGATCACTTTTTCGGCTTCTAATGGCCACCGATATTTCCTCGCAGCTACGAAATATTTCACCAAATGGGTCGAAGTTGTAACTCTGCGAACAGTAGAAGGCCGACATGTGGTCTCGTTTATCCATAAGAATCTCCTTTGCCGTTTCGGCGTCCCACATGATATTGTGTCAGACAATGGCAGCCATTTCAAGAATGAGAAGATGAAAACCTTCTGCTCAAAGTTCAGGATTCATCACCACTTCTCAGCTCCCTATTATCATCAAGGAAATGGCCAGGCTGAGGCCACCAACAAGATTTTGATCCGCATTTTGGAAAGAACCGTGGAGACGGGCCGTGATTGGCACAAAAAAATGCATGATGCACTTTGGGCATACCGAACAACCATTCAGACCCCAACCAATGCTACTCCTTCAGAGCTCGTCTATGGGACCGAGATAGTATTACCTCTCCACGTTCAGAAGCCCGCACTCAAATTTGCATCGCTCATCGAACTTCCACTTGATCAGTATCAACAATGGAGGTTGGTACAACTTGATCTTTTAGATGAGAAAAGGCTCAAGGTAGAAGAGCATGCTTGTGAACACCCCAAATTTTTCAAAATATTCCCTTTATCCCTGACCCCATCTGTTGAGAAAATCAAAGCAATTTCAAAGCTAAATTTTAATTATTCTTCAGATTTTCTGGATTGAATTCCATGTTGATATATTCAAATTCGATTTCGGATCTGGATCCAGTAATTTGAGCCTCATTATCCAAATTTTTAAATTAAAATTTTAAAATACCAAAAGCATTTTCCGAATGGCTCAAACAGCTCATTCGACACCCATTTGGATCCACTATTTTATATTTTCTCGATTCAAGATCCAAACCTTGAATATCACCTCACATTCCTGGTCCAAATTCGCTTTCTAAAGAATTTTTCAAAAAAAGAATAGCTTTGAAATTCTCAGAGAACCCCTTTTGTAGATATTTCTCAAAAATACCAAAAAAAAAATAATTTCATCTCTCATACTGCTTAGGTTTTAGAATCTTATTTCCAAAATAACAAAAAAAAATTCAGAAAATACCAAGAAAACAAACAAATTTTTTTTTTACAAGGGAAATTGCGAAGAACTCTTTTGAAAAGGTTTTCAAAACCGGGGAACCCTCTCTCACTCTCACCCTCTTTTCTCTGTCTTGTCTCAGTCTCTCTCCATTTTCACCTTCCTAACTCCGTCCCGGGTCACCCCCTTGCACTCCATCGCCCCCTCTTCTTCACGAAGCTTCCTCCAAACCCTCCATCTCCCATCCATCGGATGCCTCCAAACCCTTCATTCCCAATGGCTTCGTCCTTCATCTCTCCTCCTTTGATCTCCAACAGACGCATCCTTTTCCTCCTCAACCATCGATACATAACAACCCTTCCAGACCCCTCCTCCTCTTTAAAAAGAGCACGCAGGAGGAAGGGGGGGATCGAATTTGTTTTCTCTGGACTCCATCGCTCTCGCACAACATCCACCATTACCCTCTCCATTGCTCTTCCTGTTTCTTGCAGCGCAAAGCTATCCGGTGAGTCTTCCCTCTTTCACTTGCTTTTCTTTTTTTTTTTCCTTCTTTTCTTTTCTTTCTTTCTTTTCTTTTTTCTCTCTTTTCTCCTTCATCGTTTTTTTTTATCCCCATTAGCGCACTCCTGATGACATCGATGTTGCTCATGTGACATTGACCCATCCCAGTGCTATAGCAAAAGGAACGACTATGTTCCAACAATCTTTTGCATTCAATATATTTTCGCCAATCTATGATTAGATGTCTGATTTCTGGTCCCATTCCAGATAGTTCATCACATTTAGATTTCCTCTTTTGATCCTTAGCGTTTCCTGCTTTCTGATTTATCTTACGAGGATTCTTCTATGTAAGCATAGTTTGTTGTTTATGTTAGTTCAGACGCAGCTTCCCCTTGTAGTTTCTCTTTTCCATTTCCTTTTGTCATTTGCTATTTGTGAATTTTGCCTCTCGTTGTCATATCTCTGTTATACGTTTTTCTGTCTCGGTAATTTACAAGTTAGAATAACTGGATGTGCTTTTAGCGATAGGCATCCCCAAGATTACAATCCTGTAAATGATGCTCTGGAGTTTGTCGATCCCTTTCAGCCGATTTGCAGTTTGAGATACATCATGTTGTTCAGGTTGATGCGATCTGAATGATTAACATCGCTTGTGTGCCTCTTTGCCCTTTTCAATTCTTTTGTCTTCTTTATGTGCAAAACCGACTCCATGAATGGGTCCCAATAACAAGCTACATGCCATGACCAGTTGCTTGATGGTAATGCTGGCCTGCACTCTGCCACAAAGGGGTTAATTCCCTTTTCCACCTTACTTCTTTTCCTGCTCTTTTATAATTAATAGTATCGTTGCTGAGGGCTCTTCTTTGTTCATGTCTAATATGATTACTTTTGTTAATCTGTCATTTTTTTTATGTGTTTTGCGTTATCGAATCACATTGACCCCTTGTATATAATCTCCGAGAATCCCCTGGTTTGCTAATACAAGCTTCAAATTGTCTTGAAGATATCAGGGAATGCGATACAGGGTCGGTTCATGAATGGTCATTCTGCAGAAAATTTATTTGTTGCTGAGTCTTATGTTATTGAGTATAAATTTTCATTCGTGTAATGGACTTTGCAAGACTGGATCCTTACTTTACCCTTCCAATTACTACTCTGGAAGCCCTGATGGGAGTTCTAGCGAAATTTAGAGCCTGTTCCAGATTCGTTGAAGGGTGTTCTGTCTGAAGTATACATAAGAAAGGGCGACAATCTTTGTTGGTTTCATGTAGGTTGTCCATATGGAGATTGAGTCGGGACCGGGAATTGTTCATCATTTTTATCAAAGAGGTAGAGATAACTACTAGGCAAGGTTGGCTGACGCCGATCTCTAGTTTAGTGAATTTCATTTTCCAGCTCTATGCTTCTGTTAAATCTCACTAAATTTTCCTTTTACTATACATAAGCTTTTTCTTCTTTTTTTTTCTTTTCTTTCTTTCTTTTCTTTCTTTTTCTTTAGATCCTCTAGTTTCGTTTGGTTCTTATGGGTTTTACGTTGAAATTTCCTTATTTCCCAAGTCTCTGTATTAGTTTTTTCTAATTTCTCTATCTGTTAAATTTTAGCTGGTGGGTATGCTCAGTTTTATGTCCATCCCCTGTAATATTGCCAAGTTTCGATTGATTTGTTTCCAGTACCCTGTTCTCATAACGTATTGATGGTTATCTATAGCCAGTGTCCCGCATTTAGACCCACGGGGATAGCCATGAATTGGGATATTCCTTTATTATATGTCTGTAAGTTTATACTTTATGTTAATGGACATATCACATCTCATATATCTGTCAGATTTAACTTCTGATTGCACTCAGTTCTGATAGTTGAAAGCATATCATGGAGATCAAGCTCTTGTCAGTTTGCCTTGTATACATTCACATTTTATTATCACTTGGTTTATTTGTACTGCATGCATAAACTCCTTTGTGTTATCAGCTATCGGACCTCATCAGCATTGGTAGCTCCACGTTTTAAACCGATAAGATATCATTCCCTGTTTTGGGTCATTCCAGAAAGTCATCAATACATTGATTCCGAGTTTTCACATTGGAGTAAACATCCGGGGTTAGAGGTGGTATAGTTGCCCCAATGCTCATCTACATGATGCCTTGAAGTTGTTTTTTTTTTTTTTACTGCTAAAGCAAGACGACCCCCCCCCCCTTTTGCAGAAAGCTCTTATTCGCCAGTTCAGAGTTCGGTTTCGGGCATGATATAGGTGGATGTATTGATTGGTGACAAAATGCATATATTATGTTGGTTCAGAATCAATTTTTGAGTTATGTTCCTCTCACGGCATGACATCACCCATATGTCCTGGAAAGTTCTGCTTGTTCAGAAAATTTTGAATGCCATGTCGGCATTTGAGGCCTTCTGAAAGGATGATTTAGCAAAATAACTACCATGTACCTATATAATCCGTGCTTTGCATCTAATCATATCTACATGTTCCACACTTGCATCTGCATAGCAATTCTAATTTTGTACATGACCTACGCATGATTGCCAATTTCATTGATAATTCAGTCTCCTTGAAATCTCATGGTTGCTGACGTATTTAATATACAGGCTGCAGCGTATGCCCCCCTTTGCAAACTCTTTGCAGGAATCAATTTGTTGAGTCACTTTGCGCTGCCTTGTGTCATCCACTGACATCGACTACCTGTTGAGGCCCATTTGTCACCATGCTTTGGTTACCATTATAATTCCCACATTGTCATTGATCTGTTTTCCATTCACTTCTTTCTTTTGGGTGTTATGGAATCCAATATGCAGAAGAATCTTGCCAAACCAAGCGGTGTTGCTAATACTGATTTTAGGCAGGATTGTTAATTCCAAGATCACAAATGCAGTATAACCAATGCATTTTTTTTTATTTGCACCTGTATTTCTGGCATGTGTACACTATATTTACAGGTTTACTATATACTGCCCATCTTACAGGTTATATTATATATCAGCCTGTGTATTCACCTACATTTTCGTTCCTTGCTGTAGCTCCTAAGTCCGGTCACCTGCACCATTCACTTTCAGGACACCGGTTCGCGCCGCTCCACATATCTGTAAGTTCATTCGAGTTGATAGGTCTTATTGAGAATACCTGTTAAAATTTTAGCTCCTTATTGTGATTGTTTGCAATGACATGAAGCATCCCATGTTCATTTTAGCATACCTTCTCCATCTTCTTATTCAGCACATTATCTGCACACCACAAGAGTTGCTAAAACACTTTTAGCACCTCTGCCCATCATTTATTTGCTACATCATCTTCAGCCATAGTAGCTGAACTTCCAGCATGAAGCTCCACCACAGCTTCTTACCATCTTCCCCACATATTACTGGGCATCCACCGAAGCTGCCTGTAAACAAGGACAAAAACCTACGGGGAACTGTCAGGCAACCATGTATATATCACCCAACTCTTTTTTTTTTCTTGTCCATTAGCCATTGAAATGCAAGATTGCGTGAGGTGCAGTCCCCTGTTAGCACCTCTTTTCATCACCATAGTGGCTCAAACTCCCTGCACATTCCTCCCAATTGTATTAAATGTGCCATGGCATGGTGATCATGCATATAATTCAGGGTTTATTAACATTTAAATATGCATGATTGTATGAAATAATGTTTTAAAAACCCAACTTTATGTTAGTTTTCGAGTAAATGTGATAAAATGATTTAAAAATAGAAAATGCATGAAAAATAGTTTTATTTTACATTTTTATACATATTTTAGTTTTTCTATAATCATAGTAGTTTAGTTTTAGTTTTTTTTAAATAAAATAAAAAAAAAATAATAGAGAAAAATATTTTTTCATTTTAAGTGTTTGTTTTTTTTAACAAAAGAGAAAAAAATTTAGAATAGTTTTTTTAGTTCTTCATAAATAAGTTTTGTTTTTAAATCTTTGAAAATTTTATATAGTTTTTGATTTTTTTTTAAAATTGCAAAAATAAACACAAACCGGTTCACCCGGTTTGCTTTAAAAAAAAAAAGATAAATAAACAAACCGGCTTGAACTGGTTTGCATTTGTTTCAAACCGGTTCCAGCCGGTTCGTTATTTTTAAAAACCCCAAAATCGTAAAAATCGGGGCCTCCTCCATTTTACGCCTGAAACCTCTCCTCTTTCTCCTCTTTCTCCTCTTTCCCCTCTTTCACTCTCGTTCCCTCTTTTCTCACCCTCCTCCACCAACACCGGGCCATTCCTTACCTACCTTCCCTTTCTCCCTCTTTCTCTGTCAAATCCGGCAACCGGCGGTGGTGGAGCTTCCTTTCGGCGACGGCAGCAGTGGTGGAGGTCGCCAGCTTCTTCCCTCAGATTCATTCACGGTGAGTGCTGAGTTCTTCTTTCCTTCTTCTTCTCCTACTTCTTCTCTTTCTTCTTCCTCTTCTTCTTCTTCCTCCGATCTTCTTTTCTTCTTCTTCTTCTTCTTCTTCTTCTTCTTCCGATCTAATTTTTCTTCTTCTACTACTTCTTCTTCTTCAGCTTCGTTAATTGTTTTAATTGATTCTCCAGCTGTGTTGATTGTGAAAAACAGAATAAAAAAATTTAAAACAGAAAAAAAAAAATCAATAGTTGTGTTTCAGAATTTTTTTCTCTGTTCCTTGTCTGATTTGTATTTTGTGAAGTAGTTAGTTAGATCTGTATTTTAGTTTTATAAGTAGCTCATTAGTAGTTATTAAATCCTGTTTTTCATTCATCGCATAGAGTAAAGTTCTGTTTCAGTTTTTTTTTCTTGTCTTTTAAGTAATTTTTTCTGTTTTGATAATTTTTTACTCTGAAATTCTTGTTTTGATCATTGTAATCTCCTATTAGCCTTTGAATTTTCGGTTATTCATACTTTGATTTCCTGTTTACTGTCATCTTCTATTTTTCTGTTTTTTATTGTCATAAATTTCCTGTTTTTTTTACTTCCAGCATATTCATTGAATTTCTGTTAGTTCATGTTATTTTTTTTCTTCATTCTTATGTTTTTCTTGCTTTAACATTACGGTTTACAGTTGCTTTTATTTTACAAATTAAATTTCTGTTTTTCATCTTCAGTGAAGTCTTGTTCTAATTTTTTTATTTCATGTTTTGTTTGCATTTGTTTTCCTGTTTTCTTTGAATATTTGAGTACTGTTTTTTTTTTTTTTTTAAATTACAGATTTCCTATTTTGTTGAATCGTTTCTACTTCCTGTTGGTTTAATTCCTTTTCTTTTATATTGTCATTTCTTTCATTAAAATTCTGTGTAGTATTTTGTATTTTCTTACTGCATATGTGTGTTTCAAGTCTTGCTTTTCAGATTATAAGTATTCTTGTTTCATATTAATTCTTGTTCTTTATTCATCGTTTCTTGATTTTCATTGTTTTCAATTCTTTAGTTATGTGTTTTCATTAGTTCATTTTCATATGTTTTGATATATAGATTAGTAGTTAACTGAATTCTCTGTTTTGCTTTAACATGCTTTTGTAAGTAGCATTTAACTAGTTTAGTATAATTTTACTTCTATCTGTGGTACTGCTCGTGTTATTTTGACTTGTGCAGGATACCACAGGACTGGAGCGGAAGCGATTACGTGACACGAAGTACGAAGAATAAAGCTTCATTTTGATTTTATTTTTAGAATTAGGAATTTTAATTGGATTTGTAAATATTGCACTTTACGCCCTCTGCGAAGGGTATTCATTTGTTGTAATAGTTAGTTGTTTTTACTTTTCTGAACATTTTACATTTCAAATAATTCGGCAATAAAGAGTAGTTTAGATTTGTGTACGTGAATACGATATATTCCCGTTCCCTGAGTTCGACCCGGTCTCATCCACTAGTGAGAACCGGTTTTTATTATTTGATGTCTGGTTTTCACATGCTTTTCATATAAAAATCTTTTCAAAATTACAACGATTTAAAAGAAGACATCAAATTTTTTGGCGCCGTTGCCGGGGAACGGTGTAATATTAAGTATTCGCTTTATTGCCTAGTGTTTGTGTTGCATTTAGGGTTAGAACCACGTATGTGCATATCTTAGAGACAAGCTTACTTTTCTGCACAGCCCACCTATTAGGATTCCTTTATAGGTGACTGTGTACGATTGGTACCGTACACATAGATTTTATATTTCTTATGCATAATCTCTGTTATGTGTACCTGCATGGTGTTTGTTTAGTTTTTGTTGTTTTTAGTTCACTCGCTTTGTGGTTTGCGTGGTTTGGCCGCTTAGTGCGTTAGTTAGGTAGAAAACCCAAAGTTAGGACGTGTGCTACACCGGTCTACTCTAAGGTGTACGCAATGGCTGACGATCATCAATTGATCCATCCTTTGAGGGAGTACTTCATGCCAAATACGTATACTCCCACCTCCTGCATCACGAGACCTGATGTAGGAGCGAGCCATTTTGAGATTAAGGCCAATGTGATTCAAATGTTACCTTCGTTTTATGGCCTTAGCAATGAGGACCCATATCGTCATCTCGACGAATTCCTTGAGATTTGCTCTACTGTGCGAATCAATAACTTTGGAGATGATGCTATGCGGTTGACTTTGTTTCCGTTCTCCCTCAAAGATAAAGCCAAGTACTGGTTAAAATCTCTTGAGACAGTTCGTATTACTACTTGGGAAGGAATGCAAAAAGAATTTTTAAAAAAATATTTCCCAATTAGTAAAACAAATCAGTTTCGTAAAGCTATAACCAGTTTCTCTCAAATTGAGGGAGAACAGTTTCACGAGTCTTGGGAGAGATTGAAAGATCTTCTCCGCAAGTGTCCCCATCACCAGGTGCCTCGTTGGCAGTTGGTGCAGTATTTTTATGACGGGCTTACTGAAAAGCATCGTCAAATGGTTGATTCGTCTTGTGGGGGCACTTTTATGCTCAAAAGTGAGGAAGAGGCGTGGTCTCTATTCGAGACCTTGAGTGAAAACATGATGCATCATAATTTGTCTTCACGGCTCGATAGGACTACATCTCTGCCTAGTGGTCCTAGGAAGGTTGGGATTTCCGAAGTTGGGTCCGAATTAGAATTGCGTACCAAGGTTGACCAATTGACTAGGAAGTTAGATCAATTCCTAGCCAATTCTTCGAGAAATCCAATAGAAAGAGTGTGCGAGATATGTGCTAGCCCTGCACACTGTGTTGCGGATTGTCCGGCAGCACCTTTATATCCTGAATTCGTTCAGGAGCAGGTGAATGCTGCCCAAGGTTTCGCTAAACCCATGCCCGATTCATTTACATCCTCATATAACTCAGGTTGGCGAAACCAGTTTATTTTCCCATCCCATCAGCCTTCCCAGACACAGTATAGACCCAGTAACCCTTCACAAGGTTACTCGCATTCCATTTTTCCACAGGTTCATCCCCCAGCCCAACATGCTTATACTCAACCCCATCCTCATGAGCCTTCATTTAGTCAATCCTTCCAAGATAGGATATTACAAGTTTTGAGTTCCCATACGTAGTCAATAGCCAAGCTAGAGACTCAAATGGGACAGTTGGTTGAGACTTTTACTAGGCAAAGCCAGGGGAACCTTCATAGTCAGTCTGTTGTCACATCCATGGGAGAGGATTCCATGTTATTTGACTTGCAACCTACTTCACCTCATGAGCCAGTCAAATCTGTTACATCCCTACAGTATGGGAAGGCGTGTCACTCCACTCAGGAATCGACTCATGAACCTCATAGCATTTCTACTGACGAGTCGATCTCCATGATACCTCAACAGAAGGGGCCTTACTCACAGCATACATTTTCATCATATAAAGCCCCATTTTCTCACCCTTTAGGATCACCAATTTTTAGTAAGCAAGAGGTACAGATGCAGAAGGTGCTTGATCAAGTCAAGCCTGATCATATTCACCACTTGTCTGAAGTTGCATTCATTGGTACTCGGTCGGTCCTAGACTCTCGATTCTTGACCAGTCTCTCAGATGAGACTAATCGTCGTTCTTCATGTCAATAGAGTTTTGATACTACAGTTAGAGGTAGACAGGATGGAAACACAGTGCGTAGTGTCACAGATGACACTCTTTTCTTCATAGAGCCTGGTTGAGTCTGACTTCATGTCCATTGATCTCATGGACGATGAAGGATTTTTTTCCAGGGTTCCGTCTGGCTGGGGACGTGAAACTTAGCGCTTTATGGGAGGCAACCCATATCTTGTAGATTTGTTTAGAATTTATAGATTTTATTTTGTTTTTACTTTTTCATGAGTTTTTCATGTTCTTTTTGTTTCTTTCATGAGTTTTGTGTTTTGTCATGTATACATTGCATTTATTACATTCATAGAACGTGTATTTTTTTCATGTTAGGTCATTCTACTCTTTTCCCTCAATTATTTTCTCTCATGTGCATTCACATAGTTTCATATAAGCATGGGGGAGTGCCACTGGGACAGTGTCATTCAAGCATGGGGGAGGGTGTAGAATGCACACCTTGATATTTCTGTTTACGTTCTTGCACATGTTTACACATCTCTCATGAAAAGTAGATTTTTAAAGAAATAGTTTGAACTTATATGAATGTTATTTCAAATCTGATGTTTTTAGAGGATTTTTAAGCCCCACGAAATTTTTTTCTGACATAGATCTAAAAATTATGGTTGTTTATGTGGATTTCGAGGAAATGATGATAGATACATGTTAGAGTTTATTTTGAATCATAAATATGAATATGCACAGTGCTATTTTTGAAAAACTAAGCAAATGAACAAAAGTGTAAACAAATGAGCTCAAAAGAAAAAAATATAGCATGTGTTAGGTTGTTTGGATAATTCCACAATCCTTAGTAGATGGAACTTAGATGTAAGTTGAAACTTTTAATTCCATTTTCGAAAAGGAGAGTGGAAAACTTTGTGATCCTAAGTAACTGAGAACAGATACAAGTTGAAATGTTTGACTCTCATGTTATAAGGGTGAATGAAGGAAGTCACTTTTATGTCTTAGTTGATATCTTTTGGTATGTATTGAAAAAGTATAGAAGATATTGACATTGCACAAGGCATAAAAGCAGACCACACACAAGCTATATGAGAAAAATAAGTGCGCATAAAGAAAAAGCGTGAAAAGAAAAAAAAAGAAGAAAGGAAAAAGCTTAAAAAGAAAGAAAAGTTCAATGCTTAGAAGTGTGATTGAGAAAACCTGTGCAGAAAACATATGAGTGAGGATAAGTAAATAATAATATGTTTTTATTGGATTTTCTAAGAATAAAACATAAATAATTGTGGTATTTAGAAAAGTGAAAGAAATTCTTTTTCTGTGGTGGTATAAAAAAGATTCTAATTATATTGTGATTTTGAAATAACAGGAAATATTTGTGAAAATAAAGTCTTTGATTATCTACTGATTGTAAGGATGTGTAATATTATGCATACATGACAGAGATGTTTGTGGGTAGCATCACTGTAAACCCTCACGAGACCTTACTCGTCCACTGGGGTAACCCAGGGGTTGAAAGGGCTTGTTGCATGAGCTAAATGCAACCGTGATTCCTACGAAAGTGAGTTAGGTGATAGTTTGATTTCTTGCATTTTTCTAGTTTGCTCGAGGACTAGCAAAACATAAGCATTGGGGTATTTGATCATGCATATAATTCAGGGTTTATTAACATTTAAATATGCATGATTGTATGAAATAATGTTTTAAAAACCCAACTTTATGTTAGTTTTCGAGTAAATGTGCTAAAATGATTTAAAAATAGAAAATGCATGAAAAATAGTTTTATTTTACATTTTTATACATATTTTAGTTTTTCTATAATCATAGTAGTTTAGTTTTAGTTTTTTTTAAATAAAATAAAAAAAAATAATAGAGAAAAATATTTTTTCATTTTAATGTTTGTTTTTTTTAACAAAAGAGAAAAAAATTTAGAATAGTTTTTTTAGTTCTTCATAAATAAGTTTTGTTTTTAAATCTTTGAAAATTTTATATAGTTTTTGATTTTTTTTGAAAATTGCAAAAATAAACACAAACCGGTTCACCCGGTTTGCTTTAAAAAAAAAAGATAAATAAACAAACCGGCTTGAACCGGTTTGCATTTGTTTCAAACCGGTTCCAGCCGGTTCGTTATTTTCAAAACCCCCAAAATCGTAAAAATCGGGGCCTCCTCCATTTTACGCCTGAAACCTCTCCTCTTTCCCCTCTTTCACTCTTGTTCCCTCTTTTCTCACCCTCCTCCACCAACACCGGGCCATTCCTTACCTACCTTCCCTTTCTCCCTCTTTCTCTGTCAAATCCGGCAACCGGCGGTGGTGGAGCTTCCTTTCGGCGACGGCAGCAGTGGTGGAGGTCGCCAGCTTCTTCCCTCAGATTCATTCACGGTGAGTGCTGAGTTCTTCTTTCCTTCTTCTTCTCCTACTTCTTCTCTTTCTTCTTCCTCTTCTTCTTCTTCCTCCGATCTTCTTTTCTTCTTCTTCTTCTTCTTCTTCCGATCTAATTTTTCTTCTTCTACTACTTCTTCTTCTTCAGCTTCGTTAATTGTTTTAATTGATTCTCCAGCTGTGTTGATTGTGAAAAACAAAATAAAAAAATTTAAAACAGAAAAAAAAAATCAATAGTTGTGTTTCAGAATTTTTTTCTCTGTTCCTTGTCTGATTTGTATTTTGTGAAGTAGTTAGTTAGATCTGTATTTTAGTTTTATAAGTAGCTCATTAGTAGTTATTAAATCCTGTTTTTCATTCATCGCATAGAGTAAAGTTCTGTTTCAGTTTTTTTTTTCTTGTCTTTTAAGTAATTTTTTCTGTTTTGATAATTTTTTACTCTGAAATTCTTGTTTTGATCATTGTAATCTCCTATTAGCCTTTGAATTTTCGGTTATTCATACTTTGATTTCCTGTTTACTGTCATCTTCTATTTTTCTGTTTTTTATTGTCATAAATTTCCTGTTTTTTTTACTTCCAGCATCTTCATTGAATTTCTGTTAGTTCATGTTATTTTTTTTCTTCATTCTTATGTTTTTCTTGCTTTAACATTACGGTTTACAGTTGCTTTTATTTTACAAATTAAATTTCTGTTTTTCATCTTCAGTGAAGTCTTGTTCTAATTTTTTTATTTCATGTTTTGTTTGCATTTGTTTTCCTGTTTTCTTTGAATATTTGAGTACTGTTTTGTTTTTTTTTTTAAATTACAGATTTCCTATTTTGTTGAATCGTTTCTACTTCCTGTTGGTTTAATTCCTTTTCTTTTCTTATTGTCATTTCTTTCATTAAAATTCTGTGTAGTATTTTGTATTTTCTTACTGCATATGTGTGTTTCAAGTCTTGCTTTTCAGATTATAAGTATTCTTGTTTCATATTAATTCTTGTTCTTTATTCATCGTTTCTTGATTTTCATTGTTTTCAATTCTTTAGTTGTGTGTTTTCATTAGTTCATTTTCATATGTTTTGATATATAGATTAGTAGTTAACTGAATTCTCTGTTTTGCTTTAACATGCTTTTGTAAGTAGCATTTAACTAGTTTAGTATAATTTTACTTCTATCTGTGGTACTGCTCGTGTTATTTTGACTTGTGCAGGATAGCACAGGACTGGAGCGGAAGCGATTACGTGACACGAAGTACGAAGAATAAAGCTTCATTTTGATTTTATTTTTAGAATTAGGAATTTTAATTGGGTTTGTAA
Source organism: Nuphar pumila (assembly GCF_984573655.1). Lineage (NCBI taxonomy): Eukaryota > Viridiplantae > Streptophyta > Magnoliopsida > Nymphaeales > Nymphaeaceae > Nuphar > Nuphar pumila. The sequence continues at coordinate 85,919,519 of NC_143256.1, read as the reverse complement.
ATATTGCACTTTACGCCCTCTGCGAAGGGTATTCATTTGTTGTAATAGTTAGTTGTTTTTACTTTTCTGAACATTTTACATTTCAAATAATTCGGCAATAAAGAGTAGTTTAGATTTGTGTACGTGAATACGATATATTCCCGTTCCCTGAGTTCGACCCGGTCTCATCCACTAGTGAGAACCGGTTTTTATTATTTGATGTCTGGTTTTCACATGCTTTTCATATAAAAATCTTTTCAAAATTACAACGATTTAAAAGAAGACATCAAATTTTTTGGCGCCGTTGCCGGGGAACGGTGTAATATTAAGTATTCGCTTTATTGCCTAGTGTTTGTGTTGCATTTAGGGTTAGAACCACGTATGTGCATATCTTAGAGACAAGCTTACTTTTCTGCACAGCCCACCTATTAGGATTCCTTTATAGGTGACTGTGTACGATTGGTACCGTACACATAGATTTTATATTTCTTATGCATAATCTCTGTTATGTGTACCTGCATGGTGTTTGTTTAGTTTTTGTTGTTTTTAGTTCACTCGCTTTGTGGTTTGCGTGGTTTGGCCGCTTAGTGCGTTAGTTAGGTAGAAAACCCAAAGTTAGGACGTGTGCTACACCGGTCTACTCTAAGGTGTACGCAATGGCTGACGATCATCAATTGATCCGTCCTTTGAGGGAGTACTTCATGCCAAATACGTATACTCCCACCTCCTGCATCACGAGACCTGATGTAGGAGCGAACCATTTTGAGATTAAGGCCAATGTGATTCAAATGTTACCTTCGTTTTATGGCCTTAGCAATGAGGACCCATATCGTCATCTCGACGAATTCCTTGAGATTTGCTCTACTGTGCGAATCAATAACTTTGGAGATGATGCTATGCGGTTGACTTTGTTTCCGTTCTCCCTCAAAGATAAAGCCAAGTACTAGTTAAAATCTCTTGAGACAGTTCGTATTACTACTTGGGAAGGAATGCAAAAAGAATTTTTAAAAAAATATTTCCCAATTAGTAAAACAAATCAGTTTCGTAAAGCTATAACCAGTTTCTCTCAAATTGAGGGAGAACAGTTTCACAAGTCTTGGGAGAGATTGAAAGATCTTCTCCGCAAGTGTCCCCATCACCAGGTGCCTCGTTGGCAGTTGGTGCAGTATTTTTATGACGGGCTTACTGAAAAGCATCGTCAAATGGTTGATTCGTCTTGTGGGGGCACTTTTATGCTCAAAAGTGAGGAAGAGGCATGGTCTCTATTCGAGACCTTGAGTGAAAACATGATGCATCATAATTTGTCTTCACGGCTCGATAGGACTACATCTCTGCCTAGTGGTCCTAGGAAGGTTGGGATTTCCGAAGTTGGGTCCGAATTAGAATTGCGTACCAAGGTTGACCAATTGACTAGGAAGTTAGATCAATTCCTAGCCAATTCTTCGAGAAATCCAATAGAAAGAGTGTGCGAGATATGTGCTAGCCCTGCACACTGTGTTGCGGATTGTCCGGCAGCACCTTTATATCCTGAATTCGTTCAGGAGCAGGTGAATGCTGCCCAAGGTTTCGCTAAACCCATGCCCGATTCATTTACATCCTCATATAACTCAGGTTGGCGAAACCAGTTTATTTTCCCATCCCATCAGCCCTCCCAGACACAGTATAGACCCAGTAACCCTTCACAAGGTTACTCGCATTCCATTTTTCCACAGGTTCATCCCCCAGCCCAACATGCTTATACTCAACCCCATCCTCATGAGCCTTCATTTAGTCAATCCTTCCAAGATAGGATATTACAAGTTTTGAGTTCCCATACGCAGTCAGTAGCCAAGCTAGAGACTCAAATGGGACAGTTGGTTGAGACTTTTACTAGGCAAAGCCAGGGGAACCTTCATAGTCAGTCTGTTGTCACATCCAAGGGAGAGGATTCCATGTTATTTGACTTGCAACCTACTTCACCTCATGAGCCAGTCAAATATGTTACATCCCTACAGTATGGGAAGGCGTGTCACTCCACTCAGGAATCGACTCATGAACCTCATAGCATTTCTACTGACGAGTCGATCTCCATGATACCTCAACAGAAGGGGCCTTACTCACAGCATACATTTTCATCATATAAAGCCCCATTTTCTCAGCCTTTAGGATCACCAATTTTTAGTAAGCAAGAGGTACAGATGCAGAAGGTGCTTGATTCCCTTTAGGATCGGCAATAAAGAGTAGTTTAGATTTGTGTACGTGAATACGATATATTCCCGTTCCCTGAGTTTGACCCGGTCTCATCCACTAGTGAGAACCGGTTTTTATTATTTGATGTCTGGTTTTCACATGCTTTTCATATAAAAATCTTTTCAAAATTACAACGATTTAAAAGAAGACATCACATGGCACATACCTGTAGCAACAAACTTTTTTTTTTATCACACAACTTCATTTGCCGCAGAATCATACTGTTCACTAGTTCATCCATGTATCACTTTGCACAGTCCCCTTTCATCATTATAACAACTAATATTTGCTTTCCTCCAGCATTTGATCCACCCATTTTCTGTTTTGCCACTATCTACATGTCCATTAACTTCGGCAATCCCTTCCTTAATCTGATTGTCTCATTGGGAGTAAGTTGGGCATCACCAGCCGAACCTATGCCAGCCTTATACTTTTAGCATCAAGATGTTTGCTGAAACCTATATGCTACCAGTTAGGATATTGGTCCATTAGCATCCCCTGTATGTTTCTACCAAAACATCTTGACAATTCTAATATAGGTTACTGCTGTTATTATATGGCAGCAAAACTTTCACTTACTATAGACGTTGTATACGCCACCTTCATAACTTCATTTTTTTTTTTTGGTTAATGCATATAGTCAGTATCATATGGTCATGGTGTGAAATAGTGCCCTGTAGTTATTATTTTTAAAGTTCTACATCCAAACCTCATAATTAAGCTTAGTTGTTGATCACATTGAATTTTTATGGTGTTCTTACTGATTGTGAGAATAATGATTCTCAATGCCCTGCTTCCCTCATTAATTGTTGATTTTCACAATAGATGTTGTATTATTTCTTAATATTCTCCTCAAGGCATCCCATCAAGCGTCTATAATAGCAATTTCAGTCTTTTCATGGCATATATTAGCCCCAGTTCCAACATGTGTTCAATTTCTGGTGTCTACATAAATAGGCTTAAGCATTGACATAGATACCATGATAAGCAACATTCCCGTTGGTTTAGCAGGCCATATTGTATTCGATTTTCCATGCAGTTGGAATGTCACTCATGTATATCCTCAGTTAGCTCTTAGACAGGAGTGTACATGTTAGTTCTTTAGCATAATGTGTCTTTTCTACATTTGTTTATTGCCACCTTGAATTTTGCAGGAAACATATGAGATATGTTATTCTTGAAATTTTGTAATTTTAATCCCGATAAATGTTGTAATAAGTTAGATATTAATGAAAAACTCTGCATTTCCAAGCTTTTAGATAGAATGAATGAGCATTGTAAATATCATGAATTGTTTAGTTTCATATTTTTCTTTATTTCCCAAATTCCCACAATGGAGAAACACGAGTGGCACGTGCACCATTTCGTAAGAGGTAAATTAATCCTAAGTTGATGATTTACATTAACGGCCATAGTCGGGATGTAAACAAGACTTAGTATTTTTATCTTTTACGAAATAACACTAGATCCACACTAGATCCAATTTTCAAAATTCATCATATTTTTTCTTAAATATTTTCTCCTTTTATCAGAATTTAACTTAAAATTAATTCAAAATATATACCAATGGCCATAGTCAGGGTATATTGAGAGTTAATTTCATTTTAAATTCTATAAAAGCACCAAATGTGTTTCATTCTTCACCTAAATTTAAATATAGATTATTATATAATACATTCGATGACCATAGTCAAGGATGTATTATATCTTCAATCTTATTTTAATTCATTTAAAGAATGGAATAGCTTTTAAAAATCCAATTTCAAAAATTTAAATTCATTCATCATTTAGGATGGAATTGCATCATATTTTTAAAATTCTTTTTTCATAAATCCAAGTGATTCTTTTCTTCATTTCTCAGATCAAATCCTATTCATAAATTTAAATTCAACTCTATTTCTCAAAAGGATTCAAGAATTCAATTTCAAGGTCCCATTTGACTTTGAAACTTCAAAATCAACTTATATCCAAAATTCGAATTCTAAATTCAAAGTCAAAATTGACTTTGAAATTCACTTGTATATCCAGAATTCCAAATCTAAATAAAATTTCAAAGTTTAAATTAACTTTGAAACTTCTGATTCATCTTCAAATTCAAAACCAAGTTTATGTTCAAAATTCAAAATCAAAGTTTGAGATTGATTATGAATCTCAAAAGCTTGACCCCTCCTGAATTTTAAATTCAATCTGGGTTTTCAAAACCCAAATCCATTTTCAAAAGTCTCATTTGGACTTTCAAAGACCCAAAATCTATTCTAGGATCCAGAATCCAAATTTCACCTTGGATCTCAGACTTCAGATCCAAAATTTCCTTTAGGATCCAGAATCCAATTTCACTTTGGATCTCAGACTTCAGATCCAAATCCACTTAGGATCTAGAACCCAGTTCCACTTTGGATCTCAGACTTTAGATCCAAATCCATTTTAAGGTCCAGAATTCAACCACACTTTGGATCTCAGGCTTCAGATCCAATTCCATTTTAAGATCCAGAATTCAATACTACTTTTGGATCCCATCTTCAGATCCAAATCCACTTAGGATCCAGAACCCAATTCCACTTTGGATCTCAGATTTCAGATCCAATTCCATCTTAGAGTCCAGAGTCCAACTCTATATTGGATCTCAGACTTCAGATCCAAATCCATCTTAGGATTCAGAATCCAATTTTACATCGGATCTCAGATCCCAAATCTTAAATACATTTTAAAATCCAATTCCATTTCAAAATCTAGATTTCAAATCCAAGTCCATTTCTAGATCTCATTTGAATTCCCTAAATCCATTTCTATTTTTTTTAAATACCATTTGACTTTCTCAGATCCATTCTAAGATTCAAATTCAATATCACTTCAAAATTTCATCTTCTTCTCCTAAATCCATGATTAAATTCAAAGTCCATTTCTGACTTTGAAACTTCATTTTCCTTTCATTTCAAAAGCTTTAAATCATTCTTTCTCAAAATCAAAGATTTATTCTTCCAAACTCTGATTTACTTCAAAAACTTAGAACTTCTCTGATCTATCTCAAGTTCTAAGTTAGATTCAATAATTTTTTCACTCCTTTACCAAGTTCATCTCAGAATACTTGGAAATTTCCAAATCAATTTTCAAAAAAGCATACATCCTTGCATTGCACAAGCATGATTCTTTGTAAATTTAGATCTTTAGGATAAATTCTTAGATGATATTTAGGCAAAGCAAAAGGCATAGATTCGATCCTTGGTTCAATTACCTCTGGTAAAGGCGCCACAAACGGTCAAACCTCGTACCGACGAGCGAATCCCGTCTCTCCATTTTTCCCGCAAATTTTCAAAACGGAGAAGAGTTAAATTTCTAAATATTTTTCAAATCAAGGTCAAGTGAGACCACGCAAAAGAGTTCCTCTTCTCTCTTTCTGTCTTTCTTTCCTCTTCTCTCTTTCTTTTCTTTTCTTATCTTTTATTTTTCTCCCTTCAAAAAGGAGGAAAATAGAGGTCAGAAAAGGAAAAAAGAAGGAAGAAAGAGAAAACCATAAAGAAAGGAAAAATTTTGCGATGATCACAGGTTTGGCGACCGTGATGGGACCCGTCTTCGTCCAATCGAATTATGCCTTTGCTTTGCCTTAATATTTTCTAAGTCTTTATTCTTCTATGTCAACTTCATTTCCATGCAAACCTTAGGAGCCTAGACTCTGTCCTAAGCTGACATCATTGCATATAGGATCTAAGTATGGTTTGGTAGGACCATATTGAGGAGATTATTCCATGTTCACATTAGACTTAGGTCCTAAATACAACTCTCCTCAATTCTAGGGATTGAATGCAAACAATGTATGCAAGTGTATGCTTCTCTTCATTTTAAATTTATTTCTTTAGGACTTGCATTAGAGCCATCTGATTTCTTGCATGTTGAGCATATTTTGAAAACCCCCTTTACCTATATTGTCCTGGTCTTCACGTTGCTGGGCTGTCTCACTGAACCATAGTTCGGGAGAGAGCCTCACAACTGGACCACTTATTTGGGTTTGCGCCCCCCTACCACGTACCTAAGGGCCATAGTCCGAGGTATATCGGTAGGCGCTCAAGGATGTTGGGAAGCCCTTACCTTAGAACCGGAGAAATATCTTATATGCCACGTACTTCGAGCTTCGGCTTGAGTATATCGGCGTACCTTGATTGGAATCAGATGATCTGAACCATAGAGTTAGGGTTAAGGTCCTACAAGCTATTTCAAATATTGCATTTAGAGTCAGCCTTTAGGGAGTGTTGTGTGCGAATCCTTGTTTGTGCAGCTCTGATTGTACGATGTTTTCCTTGTATTCTCCTATATATATCGAACCTTTTTCAAAACCCTGGGTGTACTATTCAAAATTTCCCTCTATTTTTCAACAACCCCAGGTGCATATTTTTTTTTCTTTACTTACATTCTTTTCTCTTTTGTATGTCAAAAATTTTCTTAAAAACCCTGGAAAGTCTTTTTCTAAGTCCCTTGATCTTTCAAAAAATTTCCAGGATTTATGTCTATCCTCTGCTTTCATCAAAAGTCTATCTGTAGGTCCTGCAATCTATCTAATTCTCTCTTTCTCTTGCCTCAGTATCATTCCGATGGCATCCGAATCTCCCGATGCTATCTTTCCCAGGGATCATATCTTCTATCAAATAAGGGATGGAACCCCAGATCATCGGGTTATCCAGTCTCGTTCCTTCTTCACTCGGTGGTATTATTCCTGGTTCGCCACCTTCTCGCGTATGTTCCCGGACCACTTAGAGGATTGTGGATTGGAGATGGCATCGACAGTTGGCAAGCGAACCATCAACGACAGTCTGATTCAAGCTATGGCAGAACGGTGGAATCCGCGTACCTGCACATTTTGGTTTCCATGGGGAGAGATGACTTTGCTAATGGAAGAGTTCAGTGAAATCATGGGGTTGCCAAAACCAGCTGGTCAGCCAGACGATCTGGTCGAGCAGCAGTTCTTGATCAATGTCAAAGGGATAGATGTTCGAGAAGCATTGACAAGAGCTACAGGGAGCAGATCTTGGCCTCTCACAGAGATCAACGGAAGTCAGTTCATCGACATGTTCGGACTCTACCGCAAGTATGGGGCCTATGAAGAAGTCGATACCTTGTCTCGAGCAGCGAAAGAAAGAATCCAGCATGCCATGGTCCTATGCACAGTGAGACTAGCATTCTTTTAGGATGGTCAGAATTTCATCGATGTTAGAGTCGCCCAACTCTTTCGAAGATGGGGAAGCAAGCAGACCCGTGTAAACACCCCAAATTTTCACTCTTATCCAGTGCTCACATTTCAAGTGTCATTGCATATCATTGCATGCATTCGGCATACCATTTCATTGCACTACATAGCATTACATGTCATTACATCTCATTTTTGAGATCCAGCACTCCTGTTTTTCAAAACATTCAATCCAGATTTGAGTTTTAAAGCTTTCTTTCAAAATCAATTTCAAAACCTGGGTTTTTAGTCAACATTCTATCATTTTCCAACCCCAGGACCTCATATTTCAAAATATTTTGTTAGAAAACAATCTGGATTCATTTCAAACTCAATTTCAATTGATTTCAATTCTCAGATGAGACCCATTTAGGTGGTGTCACTTCTGGATTCCTTTACTTGTCAAAAATCTCCAAAAATTTCAGAGTCCTAGTTGGATCAGGACTCTTTTTCCAGAGTCCAGTCGGATCAGAACTCTACTTTTCACTACCTTTTTACCTGCTTTCGGAGAAAACCTTTCAAAATCTTCTGTTTTGGCAAAAATTTCAGAGTCCTAGTTGGATCAGGACTCTTTTTCTAGAGTCCAGTCGGATCAGGACTCTTCTTCGGAGTTTCAATTGGATTGGGACTCTAATCTTTTACAGCTATTTTATCTATTTCAATCAAATCTTTTGAAATCTTTCAAAATGAGTCAGAAACTCAGAGTTTCAGTTAAAACAGGACTCTGTTCAGAGAGTCCTAGTTGGATCAGGACTCTGATTCTGATTTCAATTTTGAAAAAATCTTTCAGAAATCTTTCAATCTACCAAAACTATTACACTTTTATCAAAGAATTTCAAAATTCTGAGATTTTATCTTAGAGTCCTGATCAAATCAGGACTCTACCCCAAAGTCCTGATCAAAGTAGGACTCTATCCAAAATTGATGTCTCGCTTCATTTTCAATGGTTTTCAAAAGCTTTGCCCAAGTTTCATCATTTGCTCATCAGAAAAACCAAAATGCTTAGAGTTCTGATCGAATCAGAACTCTTTCTTAGAGTCCTAATCAGATCAGGACTCTGAACCAAAATTCAATTTCATCCTGTTTTCACTTGTTTTTCAAAATTCTCTCATTTGTTTTCTCAGAAAATCCAAAAATCTGAGAGTCCTAGTGCAATCAGGACTCTGTCCTTAGAGTCTCAGTTGAATCAGAACTCTCTTTTATTTCAATATTCGTTATTGTTTTCACTGTTTTGACAAGTTCTTTTATTTGTTTTTCAGAAAATACCTAAAATATCTAGAGTTTCAGTCTGATCAGGACTCTGTCCCAGAGTCCTAATTCAGTCAGGAGTTTGTTCTAGAGTCTGTTTTTACTTCTATTTTTATTTATTTTCATTTGTTTTTCAAAAACTAGGTCATTTTGTAGAGTCCAGTTAATTCAGGACTCTATTTCAGAGTTCTGATTGAGTTAGGAGTCTAACCCTGACAGTATTTTCTGACTTATTTCATCATTTTCGATTAAATCTTTTCAAAAACTCCTTCATTTGGCTTTTAAAAATCTAAAATCTCAGAGTCCTATAAATCCAGGACTTTAGCCTAGAGTTCCAGTTCACTTAGAACTCTATTTTCAAAACTTTGAATTTCAACTGTTGATTTTAACTTTTTTTTAAAGCCATTTTTAGTATTTATTTCAAGTTTTTCAAAACTTCGATGTGGGCCCCACCCCGTTGGCTCCGTATCTAGAGGAGTTCTGACTCAGTCAAGACTCTGTACCATTTCAAAACTTTCAATTTCAAAGTCTACTTTTGAATCTCTTTTGAAAAACCTCTCATTTTCAAGTTTTAAAATCGTTTTTTAAAATTCAAGTGGGGCCCACAAGGGGTGGCGCCACATTTGAAGAAGTCAAGGTTAGACTAGGGTTAGTCATTGTCCTAGTTAGGTTAGGGGTTTAGAGGAGTCAAAATCAATTTTGAAAATCCATTTTATTTAAGTTTTAAACCATTGGTTTTTAAAGGTTTTAAATTCAAATTTTTAAAACCAAATGTGGGTCCATACTAGGTGGTGCCACATTTGGACTTTCTAGGGTTTAATTAGGTGTTAATTAGGGATTAATTAGAGTCCATTTAGGTTAGAATTCTCTAAAAAAATCCTCCTCCTCATGTGGTTTATCAAAAACAATTAAAAAGAGTCCAAAAAATTAAAAACTCTTCCTAACAAATCCAAAAAAAAAAATCTATAAATAGGGGACTTCAAGAGGTCAAAAGGAGCTCTTTTTCTCTCAAATTTTCGTGGCTTCTCTCTCCTCTCCAGCACATCCACCTTCCTCCATTGCATTTGCAGCCCCAAGGTGAGTTTATTTAATATTATTTCATTATTATTTTATTAGTTTTTATGATTTTTCAATAGATTTCACCATGGAAACTCTTGTGTTCATGGATTTAACCATGGATTTCATCCAAGAACCCCAAAATCGACCCAAAAAGATGATCTAACTCAGTTTGAGGGTGATTTCAAGGATTCTAATTCATTAGAATCGATGAGAGGTACGTTTTTCATGTTCTTAACCGACGAAACGTGAGATTTACCCGTTAAATGGGTTAAATCCACGATTTCAAAGGTGAAAGCAAATTCCAGCCATGGATTCCCTGTATTTTATTTTTTTCTTTGCTTATTCATGTTTATTACACGTTTTCCAGCATAGAAATAATTTTTATTTTACTGTTTTATGGTTTATTTTATTGTTTTTCATTAGTTAATGCATATTTTCTCAAGTTTATTAGATTTCTGTGTGTTTTTAGTTTAGAACAGAAAAGAGCATGCTGTTTGGGATTGAAATATGTGTTGTTAATTTCTGATTTTTTTATATGTGATACATGCATATGTGATTGAATTACTGTAAAACAATCAGAGATTTTGGACTTCGGGAACCTTGTCAGAAAAATCAGACATTAAATCGGGTTTTTAAAACTTTAAAATCGTTGTTAAAATCAAGAGGGTAACTTGCTGTGGTGATATTTTTCTTATCCTATATCCGATTTTAGATCTGTAAATTTTCATGGATTCACATTGATTAGATCTGTCTACTATAAAATTTTCAGAATTTTTTATTACTGTTTAGTATTTTTCCTCTGTCAGAGACTTTGATTTTCAATTTAAAACTCGTTAGGGTTTACCAAAACCCTAATCAGGCTTGTGTTGTTTATAAATCCAAAACTACAGATCTGATTCATGATCTTTAAAAAATGAGTATTTTTATTTTTTTGTCAAATATTCACTGTAAAAATATCAGATATTTTGAATGAGTACTGTTATTTATCCCGGAATTTTCAATTGAAAGTATCAGTTAGGACCAAAGTTAAAATCAATATATTCAAGTACGGATTGTCGGATGGGTATCTCCCTGGTTTTAAAAGCTTTTTCAGATCTGTAAAAAGGAAAAGTTCTGTTTTCTGTATATTTGTTCTATGTAAAATTTCATAGATTTCCATGGAGGTTTGAACCCTGGTTCGGGTCTTAGACTGAAACTGGTTGGTGAGCTAGGTCAAAATAGCATATTTTTAGGGTTTAATGCAATTTTCGGATTAAATTACTGCCAAAAAATTATTTTTATAATTCCAATTTACTATTAGGGTTATAATAAGTGCAGGTACCAATTTTGAGGATTTTTAGAATCCGTTTTATGTTTGAATGGTTTGAATTATAAAACAGGGCACCCGAAGAATTCCAAAACACTGCAAAAATCACAAAATTTGTGATATTCTTGGATTTTCGTGTATAAGCATATATTTTTAGGGTTTAATCATATTCTTAATCATATTAGGATGCTTTAGGTTTAATTTGATGCTCATTTGATTTCATTTAGTGCATAAAACCTAAGTTTTTACCAAAATTTATTTCAGAAAACCCTGATTTCAAGGCCATAGTCTTGCTATCGGGGGCAATTTGGTCATTTGACCTAAATTTCAAAATCCCTAACCCTAATTTTCATATTTTTCATCATGCCATAGCATATTTAGTTTGATTTATTCTCATTTGAATTTCAAAACTTGCATTTTACCAAATATCTTTCTGAAAAGCCTAATTTCAAGGCCATAGTCTTGTTATTAGGGGTATTTTTGTCATTTTGAACCCAATTTCGAAATTTCATATCTTATATTCATGTTTATTTAAGTTTAATTCATATTTTTATAATTTTGATTTAAGGGAATCATGGAAAAGGCTTATATCTAGCAAAATCCAGTATTTTCTAGATATTACTGGATAAACCTAGGAAAGCCAACATATTTTCATTAATCAAGTTTTCTAGTTTCGCAGGTACCTTGAAGATTTTATTTTTCTTGTATTTAAATTCAATAGTGATGTAAATTAAATTAAACTTTGGAATAAGAATTTAAATTTCAGCTTAGACTAGGATTGCATTGCATATAGCTTAATTCTGCAAATATTAAATGTCTGATGAATGTATCATTCATGCATATTTTTATAAATTCACTATGGTCTACATGAATGACACATACACTAGCTTTTATGAAGTTTATAAACTTGGTGGAATTCGTATTTATGGCCATAGTCAGAATATGAATGATACCCAGATTTATGATCTTCACATTAGTCACATTCAGCCTACACTCTTAGGCTAACTTCAAAAATGCACTGCATTTCTCAAAAATACAAAAAGATTTTCTCAATTCCTCAAATCCATATTCATTCATTTCATTCATTTGCCAATTCCAATTCAAATCTCAATTCAAAGAAGTTCATTTTCTCAAAATCCTCTAAGTCTTATTCAAAAATCGATTTTCTCAAAATATTGATTTGCCAATGATATTTCAAGTATTTCCCAAGTTCCAAATTTGATTTTTTCTAAGTTATATTTTCAATTTCAAAGTTTGAATTCAAAGAAATCGAGTTTTTCAAAGTTATTTCACATTTCTCAAAATCGATTTTCACAAAATCTTTAGATTCTTCAGAAATCGATTTTCACTTTCTCAAATACAGTATCTCAACCTTGATTCATGATTTTCAAAGAGTTTATTTTTCAATTATTTTCAATATTCAAAGCAAACATCATGTTTTCAAATATGCATTTTCATAAAATTCATAGCACATGCATGATTCTATGTGCATTTAAAAATTAGAATATGATTTAGACAAGTTGAATAGAGCAGAGCAGTAGATTGATCCTTGGTTCGATTACCCCTGTTAAAGGTGGCAGGAACAGTCGAACCTCATACCGACAGGCGAGTCCCATTCTTCGAAATTATCCCGCATTTTAAAAACGGAGGTGAGTTATTTCCAAAAACTATTTCAAAGGTCAGTTTGACTCGCAAAAAGTTAAAAATTTTGCGATGATAACAGGTTTGGCGACCGTGATGGGACCTGTCTTTGCCTGATCAATCTAATGCTCTACTTAGTTCAAATTGTCAAAATCGATTTCCATGGAAAGTCAGCTTTGATTTATGATATCATGTGAACCCAGGAGCCTAGACTTGAACCCAGTTGACATGGAATGCATATAGACTAGGTATGGTTTGGTAGGACCATATTGAGGAGAATTATTCATGCTCACATAGACTTAGGTCTAATACAACACTCCTCAATTTAGGAATTGTATGAAAACAATGTTTGCTTCTTCAAATATTTCAAAATTCTATCTCTTTAGGACTTAGAGCATTCTGTTTGATTGCATGTGCTCATATTTCAAAAATCACCCTACCTATATTGTCCCGGTCTTCACGTTGTTGGGCTCTCTTCCAGAACCATAGTTCGGGACAGAGCCTCACAACTGGGCCACTTATTTGGGTGAAAACCCCCCTGCCACGTACCAAGGACCATAGTCCAACGTATATCGGCAGGTGCTCAAGGATGTTGGAAAACTTGAACCTAGAACCAGAGAAATTAATTTTATGCCACGTACATTGAGCCTTGGCTTGAGTATATAGGCATAACTGGATTGGACACAGATGATCTGAACCTTAGAGTTAGGATTAAGGTCCTACAGCTATTTCAAAATTTGTGCATCTAGAGTCAGCTTTTAGGGAATGCTGTATGTGCATACTTGATTGTGTAGGATGTGTTTAAATGTGTTAAAGTCATTTCTTTTTCATATTTTCCATATTTTCTAAAATACTGGACGATTTCCAATCCATGTCCATATACTGTCCATGTTTTAAACCCTGGACGATTTTCAAATACTCCATTTTATGAAATATTAAAACCTTGGACGATTTTCATGAAATTCCTCTATTTTCTTCAAAACTCCAGGTGATTTCCCATATTTCCTTTCTTCTGGATCTCGAATTTCCTGCTTTATTTTTATCCTGCCTGCATTTTCCTCAAATTTCCTGTATTTCCCAAGTCTTATTCCAATTTCCTATGTCTTTCAGTCTGATGGCATCCAGTCAGCTTGATTCAGTCTTCCTTGAGGGTCACATCTCCTACGAGGTGCGACAAAGTCTTCCCGAGCATCGAGTCCTCAGCACCGGATCCTTCTTTCCCTTGTGGTACTATTTATGGTTCAAGAATTTCTCTCGTATGTTTTCCGGACCACTTGGACGATTGTGGGTTAGAACTGGCGTCCGCAGTGGGAAAGCAGACAGTCAACGACAATTTGATCCATGCACTAGCAGAACGGTGGAATCCGAGCACTTCTACCTTCTGGTTCCCGTGGGGCGAGATGACAATACTGATGGATGAATTTTCAGAAATCATGGGATTGCCCGAGCCAGCCGGTCAGCCTGGAGATCCATTGGAGAAACAGTTTTTGATTAATGTCAAGGGTCTGGACCCTAAAGATGCCTTAGCTCGCATGACGGGACGCAAGTCTTGGCCTTTGATTGAAGAAGATGGAAATGAATATGTGGACCTGCTCGAAATCTATAGACAGTATGGGATATTCATAGAAGTCAGCTCGTTGTCCACGACAGCTCGAGAAAGAATTCAGCATGCGATGGTTCTGTGCATGGTGGGATTAGCTTTCTTCCCTGATGGATGAAATTATATGGATATCACAATAGTTCAGCTTTTAAGGAGGTGGGGAAGTCGACAGACCAGCCGCCTCTCGATAGCCATGGCCGCACTCGCCTTTCTATACCGAGGGTTGACCCGTTTCACACTCGGAGAGTCAATCCTAGTCGAAGGGTGCACCTATGCCTTGCAGTCTTGGTTCCTCCGGCATGTGCCAGTCCGAGCCAGTTCATTCAGATACAATGAAAAAAAGCTTTTGCCAGTTGCGCGATACCGATTCTTGATTGACAACCTTCAGGAGGAAGAAGTCGCATGGGACTACTTTGATCGTCAAGAATCACCTCCCAGATATACTTGCGCTTATGGCAAGCGGTTTAGGCTACTCGGCCCCTTCTTCTACGCATACTATCATCCAGAGCAGTGTGTCAGGCAGTTCTCTCAGAGGCAGAAGCGTGTAGAGATTCGTCCACTAGCAGAGGTTCTGCCAGAATTTGACCTCGCATCAGATCAGTGGTCCGGAGCATACCATTCTGCCAGACATGGCTGGGATTCTTTTGTTACTCTCACTATTTTTCCTGGCCCTCGAGTGTCCTCTGATTATCAGGAGTGGTGGAAAATTGTCTGTCCCCCTCCCCTCTGTCAAGTGTATTATTAAAATCATATTTCTTTAATCTTCATTTTACCTTGGTTTGACGACCTCGCCTAGGTAACAAGGCATATTCTCAGTTGTTTATTTTGCAAAGAATAGCAGCGCAATTGTCGTAAACTTCAGCGATGACTCAATCCCTAGTAATGGGATATTATTTCAATTGTCTACCAAAATTCTCAACAAATCTTCTTCTCCAACCAAATTTCCTTCAAAAGCCTAATCATCAGTTCTACCTTGCAGAGAGCGTTAGCAATCTCCAGAGAGCGTTAGTAATCTCCAGAGAGTTGTCGTGACATTCAATGGTTCATACAAGGTCTGGAAAGAAAACCGCAGCAGTTGAAGGCGTTGCGTACTTAGTCACTTCAGAAGAAGAAATGGACTCCCCCCGATCAGCCAAAAGTCAAGGACAGCAGGTGGAGGATGACGTGGATCCCCAGATGTACATCATGTTCAAGAAAATGATGACCAAGATGCTGGCAGAGCAAGCTGAAGCCAGTACTGAGCAAATTCAGACAAAGCAGAAAGATAAGGGTCATGCAGCCAGAAATGCGAAAATCAGCAAAAAGCAGAGTCGTCATGAGGAAGTATCTAATGAGTCAGAATCAGCTGACGATGCTGACAAGGAATGTGAAAATAAACATGAATTCAAAAGGTCGACTCAGGGCCAGGGGTCGGCTTACAAATCCAAAAATCAGTCTGTTGACGACCCTACCCAGTCACAATTAAAAGATATGATCCGTTTACCTAAAGTAGCTGATTCTACAACAATCATGGGCAGATTCAAAGAAAGATTTTGCAAATTTCATCGGGTAGTAGGACATGACACTAAGAATTGCTTCGTCCTGAAGAATATCATCCAAGATTGCATCGACAAGAATATCCTTATTGACGATGAGGAAAATACCAGTCGACCATCCTGAGCAAGTTTTCTAAAAAATTGACAATATCGAGACTATGTCACTTTCATCACTTTGTCATTTTGAAGGGACAATGTAGTACCAGTTCTTCTATCAATTTGTTATTTCCTTCTTCAATGCATTAATAAATTTGTCAATCTTTCTTATGGCCTGGCGTCATCTTTTATATTCCTCATTTGCAAATGTTTAAATGTCCTCTTACAAGGGGTAACCTTTTTCAGAGTGCCTCTCTGATCAACCAAGAAGCTTGTTGTCAGTTTTCACCTCGTTATCTTCAGAGAATTCTCATCAAATATCAATTACTTATCCTTTTTTATTCCCCCATTACACTGGGGCATTTTTAAATTTTCATTTTATCTTCAAAACTTTCTGTATGCAGGCAAGATCAT
The DNA here is from genome assembly GCF_984573655.1 of Nuphar pumila. Lineage (NCBI taxonomy): Eukaryota > Viridiplantae > Streptophyta > Magnoliopsida > Nymphaeales > Nymphaeaceae > Nuphar > Nuphar pumila. The sequence continues at coordinate 85,903,197 of NC_143256.1, read as the reverse complement.
ACAAATCTCTCATTTTTCACGCATGTGCACCCATTTACATTCATTTGCATTTGCATGCATTCATTTGCATTCATTTGCATTCATCTGCATCGATTTGCATTTGCATTGAATTCCCCATTCAGGATAAGGGATAAATCCTGAGGCCCCGACAGTCGCCCAAGTTGTCGTAAGGGTGAAGACTGAAAATTTTCCATCAAAATCAATTAGTAATTCTTCAGAATCCAGTGTTCGCGCTGGTAATTTTTTAAAATATCAATGTTCGTGCTGGTAAACTTTCAAAACCCAGTACTCGTACTGGTAATCATTTAAAACTTAGTGCTCGTACTGGTAACCATTTAAAATCCAGTGCTCGTACTGGTAATCTTTCAAAATCCAGTGCTCGTACTGGTACTCTTCCAAAATCTGATGCTCGTGCTAGTTGAACTAGTCCCAAATGTCATCTTTATACTTATCAACTTTTCTTTCCTTTAAATGTATAGAATTGGTCTAGAAGAGTCGAGTTCCGATTCGAATCTTCTTCCAAATCCAATTCAGAATTGGTCTAGAAAATCCAAGTTCCGACTTGAATTTTCTTACAAATCCAATTCGTATAATTTTCTTTCCTCTAGATTCTAGAATTGGTCTAGAAGAGTAGAGTTCCGATTCGAATCTTCTTCCAAATCCAATTCAGAATTGATCTAGAAAATCCAAGTTCCGACTTGAATTTTCTTACAAATCCAATTCGTATAATTTTCTTTCCTCTAGATTCTAGAATTGGTCTAGAAGAGTCGAGTTCCGATTCGAATCTTCTTCAAAATCCAATTCAGAATTGGTCTAGAAAATCCAAGTTCCGACTTGAATTTTCTTACAAATCCAATTCGTATAATTTTCTTTCCTTTAGATTCTAGAATTGGTCTAGAAGAGTCGAGTTCCGATTCGAATCTTCTTCCAAATCCAATTCAGAATTGGTCTAGAAAAATCAAAGTTCCGACTTGAATTTTCTTACAAATCCAATTCGTATAATTTTCTTTCCTCTAGATTCTAGAATTGGTCTAGAAGAGTTGAGTTCCGATTCGAATCTTCTTCCAAATCCAATTCAGAATTGGTCTAGAAAATCCAAGTTCCGACTTGAATTTTCTTACAAATCCAATTCGTATAATTTTCTTTCCTCTAGATTCTAGAATTGGTCTAGAAGAGTCGAGTTCCGATTCGAATCTTCTAACAAATCCAATTCAGAATTGGTCTAGAAAATCCAAGTTCCGACTTGAATTTTCTTATAAATCCAATTCGTATAATTTTCTTTCCTCTAGATTCTAGAATTGGTCTAGAAGAGTCGAGTTCCGATTCGAATCTTCTTCCAAATCTAATTCAGAATTCGTCTAGGAAAATCAGAGTTCCGACCTGAATTTTCTTTCAAATCCAATTCGCTTAGCTTTCCTTTACAAGTTTGAACTTCTACTCAAACTATCCTGCGAGTTGGTCTAGAAGATCCGAGTTCCGACTCGAATTGTCTTTCAAAATCCAATTCATCTAGTTTTCCTTGAAGAATTGAATTCTGATTCGAATCTTCCCTCAAAAACCCAGTTTAGCACCAGGTCCATTCAAAGCTCACAAGTTGGAATCATTCCTTCTTAAGCTATGATCCTTAGGTTGAATTCCTATGGAATTGATAGTTCGTAGGTCAAACCCCTACGGGACCAATGCCGTTCTCAATAGAACCAATGTCGTTCTTAGGCTGAATCCCTATAGAACCCATGTCATTCTCAGTAAACCAATTCACAATTTCGACCTTCAGGTCAATCAATTTCCAATTTTCAATTATCAATTTCCAAATTTCCAATTTCCAATTTCCAATTTCCAATTTCCAATTTCCAATTATCAATTTTCAATTTCCAATTTCCAATTTCAAATATCAAATTTCAAAATTCCAATTTCCAAAATTTGACCCTTTTGGTCATCCAATACCAATTTCAATCATTTTCTCTTGCGAGAGACCCTTTTTATAGGGAGAGTTCGAGGGAGCTCACTCTTTTCGCATGCTATCCAATTCGTTCACCTAGCCCCTTTTCAGGGAGAGTTTGAAGGGACTCGTGTCTTTGTGAACCGTTTGCAAAACAAAATTCCAAATTTCACACAAATAACCCTTTTTATAGGGAGAGACTCGACGGAGACTTGCTTTCCTTGTGGCCCCATAATTTCAGACTAGGCCATTTCATCATGAAGGACCCTCTTTTCAGGGAGAGTGTGATGAACTCGTTCCTTCATGACCAATTTACCAACCTCACCAATTCCAGCCCCCTTTCCATAAGAGAAGCCTAATGTTAGGAAGTTTTGATGAAAGCTTAATTTCTCTTCGAAAGTTCGTTTTGCAAACACCTCCTTTTCAGGGAAGAGAAGAGTAATTCCCAATTCTAATTTCTGAATCTTCTCCTTTGGGGAAAGGAGAAGAGAATTTTTGTCATTGATGTGTTGCGTTGTGCTTCAAATGCTCGCTTTCACAAAAGGATTTCAAGAAAGTTTTGCCAATTTATCATTAAATATTTGTTGATTTCAAAGATCTTTATTGCACAAAATTATTACTTCAGAATACCTCTACTATTACTTTCGAAAGGGCAATGCTTTCACGAAAAAGGATTCAAAGTTCAAAATCTTTTTATTGGCCAACCAAAAGGATGAAGAATAAATCCGCGATATGGCCAGCAAAGAGAATTCAATGTTGTTGCAAAGCCATGAGTGATTGATATTGATCGCAGTTAATGGCACATTTTTAAAGACCATTCTTGAAAAATAAAGCAGTCGAAATATCCTGGGTGATACAGAAAAATCCACTCAATTTGCATATCTCCTCAATCACCTAAGCTGCAATTAAATATCTGCAAAAGGGATCTCTCAATTGTCGTCAAGATGAAGGCGAATTAAGCGAGTCGACCCTGGGGCCAAAGAAGATTTGGATCATCTCCAAGATGACGGAGTTTGTGACGGATCCTTCCAGGGAAAGTTCAGATCACCATCGAGATGAAGGCGAGTGTGATGAGCCTACCGACAAACCCTAAAAGATATTTGATTCCAGCTATCATCAAGAGATTCCCAACCAATGAGCCAATAACTATCAAGATAATCCCTGAGAGAAAAGAAGGATCGGAACATCTCTGAGATGAAGGAGTTTGTGACGTACCCTTCCCAAGAAAAAAAGAGAGAAAAGTCAGGACATCTCCAAAATGAAGGATGATGTAATTCTCGAAAAATCCAAGAGAGCTCCAATTTGCTAAAAAGAGAGTGCAGAAAGATCATCATGAGAAAAGAATCCCAGGATATCAGACTGTCAAATCTATCAAGAATCTTCTTTAATTTTGTGAAATTCTTTTATCAATATTCTTTCACCAATAGCTCTCGCAATATCAAGAATATCTTCTTTTTTGTCCATATCAAGGAAATTGATAGCTTCCTTGAAAGAAAGTCAATCGCAAGCAATTTGAATTCGAATCTTGATTCTACAGAGTTAAGCCCAGCTGGAGTTAATACTTCAGGTAGAAAAGAGGGAATACTTTCAAAACAATGTGCATCATTTTCAATTATTTTGAATCAACAACAATTTTCAACATTCTGACAATATTTTCTAGTTATCCTGGCATGAAGCGAGAGCTTGGGGTTCATCTTTGGCGCATCCTGACACCATCCCTTTTTAGGACTTGATAACGGGAGTTTTCAAGATTCCTTCCCTTCTTCGGTATAATCTGAGGGTCTGGGTTCTCAGATTCGCACACTTCCCTGTGTCCCCACTGTCCCACCATAGACAGTCCAATTTCAGCTTGAGGTTAAGCCACCAATTTCAGCAAAAGGCAATTTCAAAAGTTAATTAGTCTCAGCAATGAGGCACCCAAAATCAATCCCTTTTCAAACTTTAGGGACCCCAATTTCCTTCTTTTTGCAAAACCCCTATCGGATTCATTGTGCGGAAATCCGAAGGTTTCATCACGGTCTCTTCTTTTGAGGATTCCATCTATTTTCTGCCCGATCAGATTAAGGGTATAAACCTGGGCCTCCTTTGATGAGGTATTCCATTTTCATTGCCCAATCAGGTTAAGGGTATAAACCTGGGCCTCCTTTGATGAGGTATTCCATTTTTCAGCCCAATCAGGTTAAGGGTATAAACCTGAGCCTCCTTTGATGAGGTATTCCATTTTCTGCCCAATCAGGTTAAGGGTACAAACTTGGGCCTCCTTTGATGAAGTATTCATTTTCCACCCAATCAGGTCAAGGGTACAAACCTGAGCCTCCCTTGATGAGGTATTCCATTTTCAACCCGGTCAGGTTAAGGGTTAAGCCTGAGCTTCGTTTCATATGAGGTATTTCTCGTCCCATCCAGGTTAAGTGCAAAACCTGAATCTCATTTCTTTTTGGAGTAAAATTTTCTCCTTATTCTCCATTTCATATCTACCATCATCATTTGAATTAATTCTTTCATACTTGTAAACACCCCAAATTTTCCACATCCATTCTCAAACAATCCTCCTCAGGCAGTGCCAACCCTGTTAGGTCAATGTAGGAGTCAAACCCCGAGTCAGTTTCAGAAAATCACCATTTTACCCATTTTCATTAGGAAAATTACCATTTTACCCCTAGGTCATCCCAGACCCCAGTCAGTCGGAGTCAACCAAGCTCATTGGTCAGTTCAGGACAGTTAAAATATCAGTCATCTCAAGCTCATCTGAGCTCACAATGAACAGACCATTTTCATTTCTGACCATTCCTGCCAAAATGGGATCATTTCTTCAAAAATGAGCTCATTTCTCACTCGAATCCAAGTCAGTCATTCTCAGTCAGTCATGTTCCCCAGAGTCTAACTTGAGCTCACCAGGAGTTCACGTGCTCCAGTTTCAGTTCAAAACCATTTCCAAGTGTCTAGGAGCCTATTTTAGTCCATTTTAGCTCTTTCAGCTGAAATTGAGCTGAGTTCAGTCAATTGAGCTAGTGTTCAAGCTTTGATTTTAGTTCATATCAGTATTACTGACCTTTGTTCTAGCTCAAACCCAGTTCAGGTTCATAATTCACTTCACTCTAGTGATCATTCCATACTATTTTATAAAAATGGCAGCTTTTCTTGAAAATTTAGTCGGAAAGGTCAGTTGAGTCAGTGCCTGGTCTATTCATTTGAGTTCTAAAACTCTAAAACCCAACTCAATCCAGTTCATTTCAGTTTAATCCAGCTCAAGCCCGAATTTCTAGTGTCACTCTAGCTTGGCAGAGCTCAAAAATCATTTCTTCAACCATTTTTGCAAATTTTGTCAATTTTAACACTTTTTGAAATGATACAAGTGTCAATCGGGGTCTGACATCCAAAATTCTTCATTCAAAGTTAGCATTTCGCATAGCATTTCATGTCATTTCTCATCATTTCATATCATTTCTCAGCATTTCATAACATTTCATCACATTTCATTCCATTTTCGAAGTCCAGAACTCCAGTTTTATAAATTTCAATTCAGATCGAGTTTTAAAAGCTTTCAGAAATTAACTTCAAAACCTCGGGTTTCCAAAATTGACATTTTTACCCCCGGGAGTCTAAATTTGGAAATATTTTCTCAAGAACAATAATCTGGATTTATTTCAAACTCAATATTTTCAAATTCTACACTCGATTTGCTTTACAACGAGCTATTAAACTTCAAAATCTAAGCTCGTTTCAAAAACTGCCAAAAATAGTTCATTTCGTTTGGAAATATTTTCTCGAGAAAAACAATCTGGATTTCTTTCAAAATCAAATTTTCAAATTCTACACTGGATTTGCTTCGCAACGGGGTATTGAACTTCAAAATCCGAGCTCGTTTTAAAAACTGCCAAAAATAGCTCGTTTTGCGTGGAAATTTTCTGAAAAGACTATTTTATCCCTCGTATCGTCAAAATAAATTTCAAAAGTAGAATTTGGACCCGCTCTGAGATGGCCCATTCATTTATAATTCTCTTTTATTAAAAAAAAAAATTGTGTTTCTTTTCAATTTTCTTTTTATTTGTTGGTGTTTATTTATTTTTTTTATTTATTATTTTATTTTGTGAGGTGGGACCCGTGAGGGGGTCGCCCAAACCTCCAGCCCAGTTCCTTTCTTCTTTTTCCTCCATTTTTTTTTTTTTTTTATTTCTTTTCTTTCCTTCTTTTTTTCTTTTCTTTCTTTCTTCTTCCTTTTTCTTTTCTTTATTTCTTTCTTTATTTCCTCCTTTCTTTCCTCCCTCTCCACTCACGTATGGTAATCCAGCCCCCCTTCTCTTTCCTCTTTCCCTCTCCTTTCTTCCCCCTTTCTTTCCTTTTCTTTCTCCCTTCTCTCTTTCCTTCTTCCCTTCCTTCTTCCCTTCCTTCTTTCCTTCTTCCCTTTCTATTTTCCCTCCACAGCCGTATGGCTACAGCCATTCATGTTACAACCCTTTTTCATTAATCAATAAAAACTTAGGGAAATATTTCATCTTTCCTAAGTTATCAATCAAAACAAGAGGAACGGCTGCCTCCCATCTCTCCTCTCATTCACGCATCTTTTCATTAGCCCTCTAAAAACTTAACTCCATCCTCAATTAAAACCTAAGTTTTAGGTTTTAATTGAGGGAGCATTTTACACGGCTGGGCATGATTATTGACAACTTTCCTTTCTTTTTAGATTCCCCAACATCATACGGGTGGCCCATAATTCCCTCTTTCATGGGGACTCCCTCTCATGGATTCAGGGGGCCATACGGCTGCACCCTGCTTCCTCTCTCAAGCATCTCTCATCCAACGCACCTCTCATCTCTCTCTCTCTCTCCCTTGAACTCTCTCTTTCTCTCCTCTTTGGCTGCCATTTTCCATCCCTTCAAGCTCCAGCCCTTCTTCAATCAGCCACAGCCTCCTCTTCAATAGCTACCAACCTTCTAACAGCCACCATACAACCACCACACAAGGATCGTCCAGCCTCTCCTTCAGCCCCCACGCCCAGCAGCAGCCATGCAGCTTCTCCTTCATCTTAAGTCATCTCCAGCAGCACCACCAACTGTAGCAGCAAACCTCTCTACCACAGCCGGTGCTCACCTTCAACCTTGCAGCAATCTCCAGATTTCACCATTGTAGCAGCACCATCTTCCTACAGCCCCAACTCTTCAATCGATTCCACACCAGCCGGCAACCACTTCCTCAAGCCATAACTCTAGCCAGCAGCATAGCAACAGCCTCCTTCAAGTCCAGGTTCAGCATCAACCTTCTTTAGCCCCCTTTTGGTAGCAGCCAACCGTTGATTGTGGTCTGGATTCCGGCAGCACTTCCCAGCAGCCACTTCAATCATCACAACAGTCACCATCCCTAGCAGCTTCTCCACCTCAAGTCCATCCGTTGGTGCAGCACATCAGCTCCAACAAGAACAAGCCATCACTCCATCCGGCGATCATTTGCTTCAGTCGGTGCAGCAATAAGCATCAAGCTTATTCCAAAGGAGCTCACACCTCCATTGTTGTTATTTCTCCATTATCCGCAGCCGAACTCTCAAGGAGACCCTCTTTGGTCTTTTGCTTCAACCGACCCAAGGTAAGATCCTCGCATCGTTAGTGCTTGTTTGATGAAGTTTATGATTTTTTTTTTTATCTTTTATGTCAAGGCTATCTAGGTGAGAGGATCCATCTGATGGATGGATCGGATCCGTCTCACTTGTAGCCAATATCAAAATAAGCATCGTACCCTCTCAACTTTTATTTCATTTTCTGTTTATTTTCATGTCGATTATACATTTGTAGGCATTACATTTATTTTATTTTATTGCTTTATGCGTGTTTCATTGGTCTCATTAATGTTTACCTAGAGAACCATAAGTTTTGATTTTATGCATGAAGTCCAGTTATTATTTTATGCTTGATTTTTTGTCAATAAATTCTGAAATTTTTGTTATGAATGCCTCTATTTGTCTGCAATCTTCTAACAAAAATTCGAATTGATTTAATGTATATAACTTCATTTTAAAAATAAAACCCTAAACCAGGTTTTCTGTTTCTCTGAACTTCCAATTTCTGCTTTAGCAGACAAAACCCATAAAATCGCCCCCTGTGGAATATTCAAATTGTTCTCCAAAAATCACATTGGATTTATAATCGAATCTACTGATGATCTGGAAATTTTGAGGTTTTTCCAGTTAGTTTTGACCTCTGTAAAAAATCGGATTTCTCAGACCCCTGGGAAAATCTTGATTTTCCTTTGTCAGGGTATAGACAGACACTAATTCACCAAGTCCACCCAATCCATAGTCCTTATGCAAAAACTTCCAACATGAAAGTTGTTCCTAATATGTTTTCCTGTCATTTCCCAAAATTTGGTAATTTTTTGAACTGTTTCAGTATTTTGTCTGAAATTTTCATGTCTGTCTGACAGATTTCAATATCCCGAAATTCTAGAGATTCGGGTCTCTGATAACAGCATGCCCTTTTCCAAACCGTAACCCAAATCCCAATTATATAAAAATAGGAAATCTTACTCTGTTTATCAGGGACATTTTCCCACAATTTAAGACTTTTTCCCATCTGTCTACTATTTTTCCCATGTTTTCTACCGAAACCTGTCTGTTTCCCCTAAATCCTTGAGTCGCCGGATTCTGATCTGACTTGCCGGAGTGGTACAGCTCCGACCATAGGTCAAAACCAGAAAGTGTTAAAGGCAAAAATCCTTGTCTTACTGTCCTCTGTCACCCCATAAAATTTGGTAAATTTTTATGGAAATTGGATATCCTAAATTCACTTTAGAATTAACATTTTAGGCAAAAATCACAAAATTTAGGGTTTTTATTTGAATTTCCATATTTAAAAATATAAAAAAATTAGATTTTCGAGATCCATTATGTTTCTAGGGTTATTTTAGGTGTCCATGCCAAATTTGGCTTAATTCCAAGTTCATTTGCTCCATGTGTTAGTTTATCTTTAAATTCAGAAGCGAAAATCAGGCGAAAATCAGGTTAAATTTGATATTTATGATATTTTCGCCATTTTAGGGTTTTTATCATGTACATAAGCATGTAGAATCATATTAGGGTTAATTTTAATGTCATTTTCATTTCATATTTTTCAATTTTACAAAATTTATTTCAGAAAACCCTAGTTTCAAGGCCATAGTCTTGTTATCGGGGGTATTTTGGACATTTTGGCCTAAATTTCGAAATTTCAATTTCAAATTCTCCAAAATTTCATGCATATCATCATATTTTATCATATTATGTTTGATTTATTTCATTTGATTTTCAAATTTTCAAATTTACAAAAAATTCTTTCAGAAAACCCTGATTTCAAGGTCATCAGGGATATTTTGGTCATTTTGACCCCAATTTCAAATTTTGAAATTTATTCATTATTTATCATGTTTATATCAAAGGGGGTATGAATCTAGGTTTATATCTGAATAATATCCGGTAATTTTTCATATTTTCGGATAAATTCAGAAAAACCTACATTTTTGTGCTAACCTTATTTTCCAGTTTTGCAGGAATATTCAAGAAGAAGACTTAGCCATTTTATTTCTTTTATTTCAATTCAATGTAAAAAATCAATGTAATATTTGGAATAAGAGTTACATTTCTGCTTAGAATAGGGTTGCATTGCATATAGTTTAATTTCTGCAAAATTTTAATATGTGATGTATGATTCATGCACATTATTTCAAATTCACTATGGTTTACACGAATGGCACGTGCACAAGCTTTTATGGAGTTTATAAACTCGGTGGGATTCGTATTTATGGCCATAGTCAGAATACGAAGAAAACCAAGATTTATGATATTCGTATTAGCCACATTCAGCCTACACACTTAGGCTAACTTCAAAATGCACTGCATTTTTTAAAGTTTTAAAAGGATTTCCCAATTCCTCAATGAAATTCCCTTTTCAAATTCATATTCATTCATTCATATCATTCAAATTGCATTATTTTCAAACTCATTTTCCAATTTCAATTTCAGAAAATTCAATTTTCTCAAGAATTTCCAAGTCTTTCTCAGGATCTGATTTTCTCAAAATCCTAAGTTTTCAAATGACATTTCAAAGCATTTCCCAAGTTCAAATCAAGATTTTCCTATGTTTTCAAATTCTCAAATTTCAAAATCCCAAGTTTTTAGAAATCGATTTTCTCATATTTTCCAGTTTTCCTGAGAATTCATTTTCCATTTCAAAAGTCATTTTCCAATAAATTTCTTAGATTTTCTCAAGATTCTCAAATCCATTTTCTCATAAAAGCAATTCCCAGTTTCCAATCTCAAAACCAATTTTCTCAGTTTTTAATGTTTCCTGAGAAATCACTTTTCAATGCAAATTTCTGATTTCCAATGAAATTTAATGATTTTCCCAAGAATTCCAATTTCAAGTACTTTTCCAATAATTTTCCAAGAATATTTGCCAAAGCAAACATCCTATTTTCTCAAACTTGCATCTTTTCAAAATTCCATAGCACAAGCGTGATTCTTTGTGCATTCTAGGAAAAATAGAGCATAATTTAGATATTTGAGTCAAGTTAAAGCACATAATTGGTCCTTGGTTCAATTACCCCTTGTAAAGGCGCCAGGAACGGTTGAACCTCGTACCGACAGGCGGATCCCATTCCACGAAATTTTCCCGCAAATTTTAAAAACGGAGGCGAGTAAATTTTCAAAATCATTTTCAAAACTTTGGTCGAGTTTGACTCGCAAATTCGTTTCTCTCTCGCAAGGGAGGGGAAAAATTTTGCGATGATAACAAGTTTGACGACCGAGATGGGACCTGTCTTTGTCTGATCAATTTTGTGCTTTGACTTAGTTCAATTATCAAAATCATGCTCTACAAAATGTCAGCTTTATTTTCTGATATCATGTGAACCTAGGAGCCTAGACTGTAACCCAGCTGACATGGATTGCATGTAGACTAGGCATGGTTTGGTAGGACCATATTGAGGAGAATTATGCACGCTCACATAGACTTAGGTCTGAAATACAACACTCCTCAATCTAGGGCTTGTATGAAAACAATGTTTGCTTCTTCAAAAAATTTCAAAATTCTATCTCTTTAGGATTTAGAGCCCTCTGTTTGTCTGCATGTGATCATATTTCAGAAACCACCCCACCTATGTCTACCCGGTCTTCACGTTGCTAGGCTCTCTTCCAGAACCATAGTTTGGGACAGAGCCTCACAACTGGGCCACTTATTTGGGCTAACTCCCCCCTGCCACGTACCAAGGGCCATAGTCCAACGTATATCGGCAGGCGCTCAAGGATGTTGGGAAAACACAAGCCTAGAACCGGAGATGAATTTTTATACCACGTACATCGAGCCTCGGTTCGAGTATATCGGCATAGCATGGTTGGACACAGATGATCTGAGCCTAGAGTCAGGATTAGGGTCCTACAGATCTTTCAAAATTGATGCATTTAGAGTCAGCTTCTTAGGGAATGTTGTATGTGCATAATTGTTTGTGTAAGATGTGATTAAATGCATTCTTCTTTTATTTCTCAATTCTCTTTTATTTTCCTTTTACAAATTTCATCTATTTTTCTTCAACAATTTTATCAAAAACCCTGGACGATTTTCAAAACCTCATATTTTTCCTCAAAAGTCCAGGCGATTTTCCTTTTCCTACCTTTCCTCTGGACTTCGAATTTCTAACCTTATTTTGATCCTGCCTGCAATTTTTCAAATGTTCAAATCTTGTCAAACTTCTCTTCTACATATATGTCTTCCAAATTCTATTCTGAATTTTTGTCTCTTTCCAAGTCCTTAGACATCTCCTTCATCATCTCTATTTTTCCCAAAAATCCTTCAGTCTAAACTATTCCTTTATTCTGCAGAAAGTATTGGCATTTCACTATAGTTCAAACAAGGTCAGAAAAGAGAACAACACCGAGCAGTATCGAAGAGATAAGTTCTTCGAGGCCAGTCAAGAAGCAGGACAAGACAAGTGAAGATAAGATTGATTCAGTCATGTACAGAATGTTTCAAAAAATGATGACAAAGATGCTATTAGAGCTACCCGAGTCAAGCACCAGAAAGGAACCAGCCAAGCGGAATGATCAACCTCTCCAGTCCAGTACCCAGCATAAAGGGAAGGAGAAAGAAAAACCAAAACACAAAGACTGGAGCGCTGATCGAAAGTTCACCCCTCTGGATCAGAAGCTCGAGACTATTTTAGAAAATTTGCTTGCAAAACGCATGGTCCATTTACCAAAAGTCGTTGATCCTCCGTCAATCATGGGCAGATTCAAAGAGCAATTTTGCAAGTTTCACCGTGCAATAGGACACGATACAAAAAATTGTTTTGTCTTCAAGAATATCGTTCAGGATCATGTTGATAAGAATATTTTAGGGGAAAGCAAAATAGTAGACCAGCAGGCTGTCCTAGCCAAACCCTTCAATCCCGCTCCCAGCAGAAAGCAAGCAGTCAAAAGAAGCCAAAACATGACGGTTGGGGTTACGATCGCGAATTTACCCCTCTAGATCAGCCCCTCGAAGAGGTCCTTGAATACATGCTGAGCAAAGGAATGGTTAAACTTCCAAGAATTGCTAATCCTCCGGTCGCCCTAGGGAAATGGAAAGATCGCTTCTGCAAATTCCACCGAGCTACAGGGCATGATACTGAGCGATGTTTCATCTTCAAAAATATCGTTCAAGACTGCGTTGACAAGAATTTCCCTATTAAAGAGGAAGACCAGTCGGCCGTTCTGACCGAGCCTTTCCTTGATCATTCATGAAGGCGACAAATGCCAATGCTTTCTCATTTCCATCATTTCTGCTTTTTGCTTCTCTGAATAAATGTAGTCTCCAGTTGCTTTCTTTAAATTTGTCATCCTTCCTCCAAGACATCAATAAAATCATCAGTTTTCCTTATATTTGGAGGTCATTTTCTTCATAATGTTATTTTCTGAACTCTCCTGCAATATGCCCTTTGGGATGAATGCTTTTCCCTGAAAAAATTCTTCCTTCTCAGATAACCTCCCAAGTTCGTAGGGAAGCTCATTACCAATTATGCATTACTTTGTTATATTCCTTTAAAAATGTCTTTTTCTTCATGGTTGACGGCCTCTCCTAGGTAACAAGACATATCTCGGTTGTTTATTTCCTCTCATGGAATAACAATGCAATTGTCGCAATCCCAGCAATAATCCCATCCCTGGTAAAGGGATATCCTTCAAACTGTCAACCCAATTTCAGATCTTCATCCATTATTTTCATTCTATTCTCCAAGTCATTGCCTTCAAGAATTTTCTATCATTCTAATCATCCTATTTGTCTTACAGAGAGTTTCGGCATCGTGGAATGGTTCAGACCAGATCCAAGAAGAAAATAGTGTTGCTTCAGTACCCTAACAGTAGCAGCGAGCAAGAGATGGATTCTCCGCGATCTGCTAGGAACCAAAGTCAACAAGCCAATAATGATATCGATCCTCAGATGTATGCCATGTTTCAAAAGATGTTGAATAAGATAATGGCAGATCAAACAGGGGACAGTTCCGACAAGATTCCTACCAAGAAATAGATCAAGGGTCGAACATTAGAGAAACAACTGAAGATACCCAAGAAGTGTATCCAACATGAGGATACATCTGATGAAGCAGAATCAGGAGGTGGCACCGATGAAGAGTGTGAGGCTCAGCAAGCTTTTCAGAAGATGACACAGGGGCAGGGGTCAGACAATAAGCTAAAAGATCATTCTGCTAATAACTCTGACCAGTCACAACTCAGAGATGTGGTCAAAATGGTTAAGGATCTGCAAGCCCGCGACAAGGGCAAAAGGATTTTTACAAGCGAAGATTTCTATGATGGTTTAGATGGGGATGACAGCCTAGAAGATCTCCCCCGTAAATTTGTCAAATTTGATGGGACTGGCGATCCCAAGGCTCACCTGTCTATGTTCTTTGCCGAGTGCAATCGATTCAAGAGAGACAATCGTGCTTTGTTCAGATGTTTTCCTCACAGTCTGGAGGGCACCGCCGCCAAGTGGTACTCAGAGCATATCAATCCCATTGAATTGAAGGAATTTGATAAAGTGGTTAATCTGTTCATTGAACGATTCCTTTTAAACACCAAAGCGTCGCCAACGCTAAACCATCTCTATAATACAAAGCAAAGAGATAATGAGAAAGCCAGAAACTTCATCCGCAGATGGAGGGGCACTTGCAATAAAATGAGAAATCCCATCTTAGAGGAGCACGCACTCCAGATTATTCTAAACAATTTCTCACAACCTTTGAGAGGTCTTATCTCCACCTCACCCTCCAAATCTTTTATTGAGCTTACTGAACGGGCCGAGTGGCTCGAGATGGGAATAGAGAATGGGGTCTATGATGGCATCACCCTTGTCAAGAATAATCAAGATTCAAAGAAGAAGGAAAATTTCATCTTCTCTGCCAATGTCAGCCGCAGTGGCCACAAAAATAGCAAGAGCAATCATGCAGGTCAGAAAGAAAAGTCTTCAAAGAAGAATGAAAAATTGAGTCAGCAGAAAGAAAAGATAAAACGGGATGGTTGGGGTGACGATCGTCAGTTTACTCCTCTTGACCAACCTCTCGATGAAATCCTTGAATATATGTTGACCAAAGAAATGGTAAAGCTTCCAAGAGCCACAGATCCTCCCATGATCATGGGAAGGTTCATGGACCAATTCTGCAAATTCCATCGGGCAGTAGGACACGATACTGACCATTGTTTTGTCTTCAAGAACATTATTCAAGATTGCATTGATAAGAATATCCTCGTTGAAGATAAAAAGAAGGACTAGCCATCTTTCCTCGATTACTCAAAAAGCCGACGATGCTAGCATTTTCCCATTTCTCATTTTGCCTTCAAAGGATGATGTAATCCTGTCTATCTTTCCTTGATTTGTCATTTTCCTTCAATGCATCAATAAAATTATCAATTTCTTCTTCTCTGCACCATGTCCTTCTGCGAGAAGTGACATTTTTCAGAGTCTCTCCTGAATCAATCAAAAGTCAGAAAGTATTCTTCAAATATCAATTACTTATCCTTTCGTCCAACTTCTCACTCCCCAGTTATACTGGGGCATTATTTTGAAAATTGTCTTCAAAACATCCTGTATGCAGGCAGGGTCAAATAAATCTCTCATTTTGCATGCATTTGCATTCATTTACATACATTTGCATTCATTCGCATTCATTTGCATCCATATGTACCATTTTCATTTTCCCCTTCAGGTTAAGGGATAAACCTGAGTTACCCCTTCAGGATAAGGGATAAACCTGAGTTTCCCCTTCAGGTTAAGGGATAAACCTGAACTACCCATTCAGGATAATGGATAAATCCTGAGACCCCGACAGTTGTCTAAGTCATCGTGAGGATGAAGATTGAAAATCTCTCATCAGAATCAGTTGGGTAAATTTTCAAAATCCAGTGTTCGTGCTGGTAAGATTTTCAAAAACCAGTGTTTGTGCTGGTAAAATTTTCAAAAAAAAAAAAAAAAACCAGTGTTTGTGCTGGTAAAATTTTCAAAAAAAAAAAAATCCAGTGTTCGTGCTGGTAAGATTTTCAAAAACCAGTGTTCGTGCTGGTAAAATTTTCAAAAAAAAAAAACCAATGTTCGTGCTGGTAAGATTTTCAAAAACCAGTGTTCGTGCTGGTAAAATTTTCTAAATCCAGTGTTTGTATTGGTAATCTCTCAAAATCCAGTGCTCGTACTGGTAATCTTCCAAAACCCAGTATTCGTACTGGTAATCTTTCAAAACATAATGCTTGTACTGGTACGTTTTCAAAATCCAGTGCTCGTACTGGTACCCTTTAAAAATCTAACACTCGTGTTGGTGTCTTGCTCATTGGTCGCGTTATTCAATCTCTTAGGTGCAGTCTTCACGCTGACCTTTCATCAGAATTCAAGTTCAATATCAATTATGTCAATTTCGACCTTTGGGTCATCCAATTTCTAATTTCCAAATTTCTAATTTTGACCTCCGGGTCACCCAATTCTCTATTTCAACCTTCGGGACATCCAATTTGATCAATCAGGCCTCTGGGCCGCCCACTCTATCAGATTCTCAATTCAAGCCTTCGGGTTACGATCTTACCAACATCAATCATTCTCCTACCTTCGGTTTACAACTTTGTCAATATCTACCACTTTCCAAGCCTTCGGGTTACAATTTCATTAATGTCAATCATTTTTAAATCAACAAAATCTTGCTTTCGAGCTGGTCGGTCAACAAATCCTGCTTTCGAGCTGGTCGGTCAACAAATCCTGCTTTCGAGCTGGTCGGTCAACAAATCCTGCTTTCGAGCTGGTAAGTCAAAACAAATCCTGCTTTCGAGCTGGTCGGTCAACAAATCCTGCTTTCGAGCTGGTAAATCAAAACAAATCCTACTTTCGAGCTGGTCGGTCAACAAATCCTACTTTCGAGCTGGTCGGTCAACAAATCCTGCTTTCGAGCTGGTAAGTCAAAACAAATCCTGCTTTCGAGCTGGTCGGTCAACAAATCCTGCTTTCGTGCTGGTAAATCAAAACCAAACCTAATCTTTGAGTTGATCTCTTACTAAGTCTTTTCAGGATTCAATTTAGTCATGGATGTGTTGCGTTGCACCTCAAATGCTCACTTTCACAAGGGATTTCAAGAAAATTTTGCCAATTTGCCATTAAATATTTGTTGATTTCAAAAATTTTATTGCACAAAAACATTACCTCAGAATACCTTCAATATTATTTTCGAAAGGTCAAAGCTTTTGTGAAAAAGGATTCAAAATTCAAATTCTTTCTATTGGCCAACCAAAAGGATGAAGAATAAATCCTCGATATGGCCAGCAAAGGAAATTCAATGTTGTTGCAAAGCCATGAGTGATTGATATTGATCGCAGTCAATGGCACATTTTTAAAGATCATTCTTGGAAGATAACGCAGTCGAAATATCCTGGGTGATACAGAAAAATCCATTCAATCCCTATATCTCCTCAATCACCTAAAGCTGCAATTAAATATCTGCAAAAGGGATCTCTCAACTGTCGTCAAGATGAAGGCGAATTAGGCGAGTAGACCCCCGGGGCCAAAGAAGATTTGGATCATCTCCAAGATGAAGGAGTTTGTGACGGATCCTTCCAGGGAAAGTTCAGAGCACCGTCAAGATGAAGGTGACTGTGATGAGCCTCCCGACAAACCCTAAAGGATATTTAATTTCTGCTATCATCAAGAGACTTCCAACCAAAGAGCCAATAACCGTCAATATAATCCCTGAGAGAAAAGAAGGATCGAAACATCTCCAAGATGAAGGAGTTTGTGATGTACCCTTCCCCCCCAAAAAAAGAGAGAAAAGTCAGGACATCTCCAAAATGAAGGATGATGTAATAAAATCCCCAAAAACCTAAGAGAACTCTAATTCTGCCAAAAAAGAAAAAAAAAGTGGGCAGAAAGATCATCATGAGGAAAGAATCCCAGGATATCAGACTGCCAAATTTGCCAAAGAATCCTCTTTAATTTTGTGAAATTCTATTATCAATATTCTTTCACCAATTGCTCTCACAATATCAAGAATACTCTCTTTTCTGCTCATATCAAGGAAATTGATAGCTTCCTTGAAAAAAAAGCCAATTGCAAGCAATTTAAATTCGAATCTTGATTCTATAGAGTTAAGCCCAGTCGGAGGTAATACTTCAGGTAGAAAAGAGGAAAGATTTTCATACCAATATACATCAATTTCAAGCATTTTGAATCAACAAACAATTTTTAACATTTTGGCAATATTTTCTTACTATCTTGACATGAAGTGAAGATCTCGATGTCCATCTTGACACATCCTGATATCACCTTTACCTCCTTGAGAGAGTAACCTTTATCATCTTTCGCGTTGTTGAAAGATTAGCCTTTTCTGTGAAAGGATCGCCTTTGTTATCTTTCGCGTTGTTGAAAGAATTCATCTTTTGTGTTGTCAAAAGAATCGCCTTACTCCTTTGGATCGCCTTATCATCTTTCGCGTTGTCGAAAGAATTCATCTTTTGCGTTGTTAAAAGAATTGCCTTACTCCTTTGGATCGCCTTATCATCTTTCGCGTTGTTGAAAGAATCGCCTTGTTCCTTTGGATCGCCTTTTTCCATCTTTCGCGTTGTCGAAAGAATTCATCTTTTGCGTTGTCAAAAGAATCGCCTTACTCCTTTGGATCACCTTATCATATTTCGCGTTGTTGAAAGAATCGCCTTGTTCCTTTGGATCGCCTTTTTCCATCTTTCGCGTTGTCGAAAGAATTCATCTTTTGCGTTGTCAAAAGAATCGCCTTACTCCTTTAGATCGCCTTGTCATCTTTCGCGTTGTTGAAAGAATCGCCTTGTTCCTTTGGATCGCCTTTTCCCATCTTTCGCGTTGTCGAAAGAATTCATCTTTTGCGTTGTCAAAAGAATCGCCTTATCATCTTTCGCGTTGTTGAAAGAATCGCCTTGCTCCTTTGGATCGCCTTTTTCCATCTTTCGCGTTGTCGAAAGAATTCATCTTTTGCGTTGTCAAAAGAATCGCCTTACTCCTTTGGATCGCCTTGTCATCTTTCGCGTTGTTGAAAGAATCGCCTTACTCCTCTGGATCGCCTTGTCATCTTTCGCGTTGTCGAAAGAATTCATCTTTTGCGTTGTCAAAAGGATCGCCTTGCTCCTCTGGATCGCCTTGTCATCTTTCGCGTTGTTGAAAGAATCGCCTTGTTATCTTTCGCGTTGTCGAAAGAATTCATCTTTCGTGTTGTTGAAAGAGTCACCTTATTCCTCTTCAAGAAAATTGTCTTATTCACCATCCAACTTACCATTTTCATTTCATTTCCCAATCAGGATAAGGGTACAAACCTGAGCCTCCTTTGATGAGGTATTTCATTTTCTGCCCAATCAGGATAAGGGTACAAACCTGAGCCTCCTTTGATAAGGTATTTCATTTTCTGCCCAATCAGGATAAGGGTACAAACCTGAGCCTCCTTTGATGAGGTATTTCATTTTCCGCCCAATCAGGATAAGGGTATAAACCTGAGCCTCCTTTGATGAGGTATTTCATTTCCCCGCCCAATCAGGATAAGGGTATAAACCTGAGCCTCCTTTGATGAGGTATTTCATTTTCTGCCCAATCAGGATAAGGGTACAAACCTGAGCCTCCTCGGATGAGGTATTTCATTTTCCGCCCAGTCAGGATAAGGGTACAAACCTGAGCCTCATTTTGATGAGGTATTTCATTTCTCGGTCAGGTTAAGGGTTAAACCTGAGCTTCGTTTCTACACGAGGTATTTCATGTCCCATCCAGGTTAAGGGAAAAAAACTGAATCTCACTTCTTTGAAGTAAATTTCTCTTCTTCATTCTTCATTTCATATCTACCATTTTCATCAAGGCTAATCTCTTCATACCCAATCAGATCCATCAAACTGGGGCATTTTTATGGCCAAATTTGGTGTGTTTTTCTTTGCCACTAAGCTCGTCTTCAAGCTGGCTTAGTAGCAAAGAGGGGCATCTGTAAACACCCCAAATTTTCTACATCCATTCTCAAACAATCCTCCTCAGGCAGTGCCAACCCTGTTAGGTCAATGTAGGAGTCAAACCCCGAGTCAGTTTCAGAAAATCACCATTTTACCCATTTTCATTAGGAAAATTACCATTTTACCCCTAGGTCATCCCAGACCCCAGTCAGTCGGAGTCAACCAAGCTCATTGGTCAGTTCAAGGCAGTTAAAATATCAGTCATCTCAAGCTCATCTGAGCTCACAATGAACAGACCATTTTCATTTCTGACCATTCCTGCCAAAATGGGATCATTTCTTCAAAAATGAGCTCATTTCTCACTCGAATCCAAGCCAATTGTCTCCAAGTCAGTCATTCTCAGTCAGTCATGTTCCCCAGAGTCTAACTTGAGCTCACCAAGAGTTCACGTGCTCCAGTTTCAGTTCAAAACCATTTCCAAGTGTCTAGGAGCCCATTTTAGTCCATTTTAGCTCTTTCAGCTGAAATTGAGCTGAGTTCAGTCAATTGAGCTAGTGTTCAAGCTTTGATTTTAGTTCATATCAGTATTACTAACCTTTGTTCTAGCTCAAACCCAGTTCAGGTTCATAATTCACTTCACTCTAGTGATCATTCCGTACTATTTTATAAAAATGGCAGCTTTTCTTGAAAATTCAGTCGGAAAGGTCAGTTGAGTCAGTGCCTGGTCTATTCATTTGAGTTCTAAAACTCTAAAACCCAACTCAATCCAGTTCATTTCAGTTTAATCCAGCTCAAGCCCTAATTTCTAGTGTCACTCTAGCTTGGCAGAGCTCGAAAATCATTTCTTCAACCATTTTTGCAAATTTTGTCAATTTTAACACTTTTTGAAATGATACAAGTGTCAATCGGGGTCTGACATCCAAAATTCTTCATTCAAAGTTAGCATTTCGCATAGCATTTCATGTCATTTCTCATCATTTCATATCATTTCTCAGCATTTCATAACATTTCATCACATTTCATTCCATTTTCGAAGTCCAGAACTCCAGTTTTATAAATTTCAATTCAGATCGAGTTTTAAAAGCTTTCAGAAATTAACTTCAAAACCTCGGGTTTCCAAAATTGACATTTTTACCCCCGGGAGTCTAAATTTGGAAATATTTTCTCAAGAACAATAATCTGGATTTATTTCAAACTCAAAATTTTCAAATTCTACACTCGATTTGCTTTACAACGAGCTATTAAACTTCAAAATCTAAGCTCGTTTCAAAAACTGCCAAAAATAGTTCATTTCGTTTGGAAATATTTTCTCGAGAAAAACAATCTGGATTTCTTTCAAAATCAAATTTTCAAATTCTACACTGGATTTGCTTCGCAACGGGGTATTGAACTTCAAAATCCGAGCTCGTTTTAAAAACTGCCAAAAATAGCTCGTTTTGCGTGGAAATTTTCTGAAAAGACTATTTTATCCCTCGTATCGTCAAAATAAATTTCAAAAGTAGAATTTGGACCCGCTCTGAGATGGCCCATTCATTTACAATTCTCTTTTATTAAAAAAAAAAAAATTGTGTTTCTTTTCAATTTTCTTTTTATTTGTTGGTGTTTATTTATTTTTTTTATTTATTATTTTATTTTGTGAGGTGGGACCCGTGAGGGGGTCGCCCAAACCTCCAGCCCAGTTCCTTTCTTCTTTTTCCTCCATTTTTTTTTTTTTATTTCTTTTCTTTCCTTCTTTTTTTCTTTTCTTTCTTTCTTCTTCCTTTTTCTTTTCTTTCTTTCTTTCTTTATTTCCTCCCTCTCCACTCACGTATGGTAATCCAGCCCCCCTTCTCTTTCCTCTTTCCCTCTCCTTTCTTCCCCCTTTCTTTCCTTTTCTTTCTCCCTTCTCTCTTTCCTTCTTCCCTTCCTTCTTTCCTTCTTCCCTTTCTATTTTCCCTCCACAGCTCATGTTACAGCCCTTTTTCATTAATCAATAAAAACTTAGGGAAAGATTTCATCTTTCCTAAGTTACCAACCAAAACAAGAGGAACGGCTGCCTCCCATCTCTCCTCTCATTCACGCATCTTTTCATTAGCCCTCTAAAAACTTAACTCCATCCTCAATTAAAACCTAAGTTTTAGGTTTTAATTAAGGGAGCATTTTACACGGCTGGGCATGATTATTGACAACTTTCCTTTCCCTTTAGATTCCCCAACATCATACGGGTGGCCCATAATTCCCTCTTTCATGGGGACTCCCTCTCATGGATTCAGGGGGCCATACGGCTGCACCCTGCTTCCTCTCTCAAGCATCTCTCATCCAACGCACCTCTCATCTCTCTCTCTCTCTCCCTTGAACTCTCTCTTTCTCTCCTCTTTGGCTGCCATTTTCCATCCCTTCAAGCTCCAGCCCTTCTTCAATCAGCCACAGCCTCCTCTTCAATAGCTACCAACCTTCTAACAGCCACCATACAGCCACCACACAAGGATCGTCCAGCCTCTCCTTCAGCCCCCACGCCCAGCAGCAGCCATGCAGCTTCTCCTTCATCTTAAGTCATCTCCAGCAGCACCACCAACTGTAGCAGCAAACCTCTCTACCACAGCCGGTGCTCACCTTCAACCTTGCAGCAATCTCCAGATTTCACCATTGTAGCAGCACCATCTTCCTACAGCCCCAACTCTTCAATCGATTCCACACCAGCCGGCAACCACTTCCTCAAGCCATAACTCTAGCCAGCAGCATAGCAACAGCCTCCTTCAAGTCCAGGTTCAGCATCAACCTTCTTCAGCCCCCTTTTGGTAGCAGCCAACCGTTGATTGTGGTCTGGATTCCGGCAGCACTTCCCAGCAGCCACTTCAATCATCACAACAGTCACCATCCCTAGCAGCTTCTCCACCTCAAGTCCATCCGTTGGTGCAGCACATCAGCTCCAACAAGCACAAGCCATCACTCCATCCGGCGATCATTTGCTTCAGTCAGTGCAGCAATAAGCATCAAGCTTATTCCAAAGGAGCTCACACCTCCATTGTTGTTATTTCTCCATTATCCGCAGCCAAACTCTCAAGGAGACCCTCTTTGGTCTTTTGCTTCAACCGACCCAAGGTAAGATCCTCGCATCGTTAGTGCTTGTTTGATGAAGTTTATGATTTTTTTTTTTTATCTTTTATGTCAAGGCTATCTAGGTGAGAGGATCCATCCGATGGATGGATCGGATCCATCCGATGGATGGATCGGATCCGTCTCACTTGTAGCCAATATCAAAATAAGCATCGTACCCTCTCAACTTTTATTTCATTTTCTGTTTATTTTCATGTCGATTATACATTTGTAGGCATTACATTTATTTTATTTTATTGCTTTATGCGTGTTTCATTGGTCTCATTAATGTTTACCTAGAGAACCATAAGTTTTGATTTTATGCATGAAGTCCAGTTATTATTTTATGCTTGATTTTTTGTCAATAAATTCTAAAAATTTTGTTATGAATGCCTCTATTTGTCTGCAATCTTCTAACAAAAATTCGAATTGATTTAATGTATATAACTTCATTTTAAAAATAAAACTCTAAACCAGGTTTTTTGTTTCTCTGAACTTCCAATTTCTGCTTTAGCAGACAAAATTCATAAAATCGCCCCCTGTGGAATATTCAAATTGTTCTCCAAAAATCACATTGGATTCATAATCGAATCTACTGATGATCTAGAAATTTTGAGGTTTTTCCAGTTAGTTTTGACCTCTGTAAAAAATCGGATTTCTCAGACCTCTGGGAAAATCTTGATTTTCCTTCGTCAGGGTATAGACAGACCCTAATTCACCAAGTCCACCCAATCCATAGTCCTTCTGCAAAAACGTTCAACATGAAAGTTGTTCCTAATATGTTTTCCTGTCATTTCCCAAAATTTGGGAATTTTTTGAACTGTTTCAGTATTTTGTTTGAAATTTTCATGTCTGTCTGACAGATTTCAATACCCCGAAATTCCAGAGATTCGGGTCTCTGATAACAGCATTCCCTTTTCCAAACCGTAACCCAAATCCCAATTCTATAAAAATAGGAAATCTTACTCTGTTTATCAGGGACATTTTCCCACAATTTAAGACTTTTTCCCATCTGTCTACTATTTTTCCCATGTTTTCTACCGAAACCTGTCTGTTTCCCCTAAATCCTTGAGTCGCCGGATTCCGATCTGACTTGCCGGAGTGGTACAGCTCCGACCATAGGTCAAAACCAGAAAGTGTTAAAGGAAAAAATCCTTGTCTTACTGTCCTCTGTCACCCCCATAAAATTTGGTAAATTTTTATGGAAATTTGATATCCTAAATTCACTTTAGAATTAACATTTTAGGCAAAAATCACAAAATTTAGGGTTTTTATTTGAATTTCCATATTTAAAAATATAAAAAAATTAGATTTTAGAGATCCATTATGTTTCTAGGGTTATTTTAGGTGTCCATGCCAAATTTGGCTTAATTCCAAGTTCATTTGCTCCATGTGTTAGTTTATCTTTAAATTCAGAAGCGAAAATCAGGCGAAAATCAGGTTAAATTTGATATTTATGATATTTTCGCCATTTTAGGGTTTTTATCATGTACATAAGCATGTAGAATCATATTAGGGTTAATTTTAATGTCATTTTCATTTCATATTTTTCAATTTTACAAAATTTATTTCAGAAAACCCTGGTTTCAAGGCCATAGTCTTGTTATCGGGGGTATTTTGGACATTTTGGCCTAAATTTCGAAATTTCAATTTCAAATTCTCCAAAATTTCATGCATATCATCATATTTTATCATATTATGTTTGATTTATTTCATTTGATTTTCAAATTTTCAAATTTACAAAAAATTCTTTCAGAAAACCCTGATTTCAAGGTCATCAGGGGTATTTTGGTCATTTTGACCCCAATTTCGAATTTTGAAATTTATTCATTATTTATCATGTTTATATCAAAGGGGGTATGAATCTGGGTTTATATCTGAATAATATCCGATAATTTTTCATATTTTCGGATAAATTCAGAAAAACCTACATTTTTGTGCTAACCTTATTTTCCAGTTTTGCAGGAATATTCAAGAAGAAGACTTAGCCATTTTATTTCTTTTATTTCAATTCAATGTAAAAAATCAATGTAATATTTGGAATAAGAGTTATATTTCTGCTTAGAATAGGGTTGCATTGCATATAGTTTAATTTCTGCAAAATTTTAATATGTGATGTATGATTCATGCACATTATTTCAAATTCACTATGGTTTACACGAATGGCACGTGCACAAGCTTTTATGGAGTTTATAAACTCGGTGGGATTCGTATTCATGGCCATAGTCAGAATACGAAGAAAACCAAGATTTATGATCTTCGTATTAGCCACATTCAGCCTACACACTTAGGCTAACTTCAAAATGCACTGCATTTTTTAAAGTTTTAAAAGGATTTCCCAATTCCTCAATGAAATTCCCTTTTCAAATTCATATTCATTCATTCATATCATTCAAATTGCATTATTTTCAAACTCATTTTCTAATTTCAATTTCAGAAAATTCAATTTTCTCAAGAATTTCCAAGTCTTTCTCAGGATCTGATTTTCTCAAAATCCTAAGTTTTCAAATGACATTTCAAAGCATTTCCCAAGTTCAAATCAAGATTTTCCTATGTTTTCAAATTCTCAAATTTCAAAATCCCAAGTTTTCAGAAATCGATTTTCTCATATTTTCCAGTTTTCCTGAGAATTCATTTTCCATTTCAAAAGTCATTTTCCAATAAATTTCTTAGATTTTCTCAAGATTCTCAAATCCATTTTCTCATAAAAGCAATTCCCAGTTTCCAATCTCAAAACCAATTTTCTAAGTTTTTCAAGCTTTCCTGAGAAATCACTTTTCAATGCAAATTTCTGATTTCCAATGAAATTTAATGATTTTCCCAGGAATTCCAATTTCAAGTACTTTTCCAATAATTTTCCAAGCATATTTGCCAAAGCAAACATCCTATTTTCTCAAACTTGCATCTTTTCAAAATTCCATAGCACAAGCCTGATTCTTTGTGCATTCTAGGAAAAATAGAGCATAATTTAGATATTTGAGTCAAGTTAAAGCACATAATTGGTCCTTGGTTCAATTACCCCTGGTAAAGGCGCCAGGAACGGTTGAACCTCGTACCGACAGGCGGATCCTATTCCACGGAATTTTCCCGCAAATTTTAAAAACGGAGGCGAGTAAATTTTCAAAATCATTTTCAAAACTTTGGTCGAGTTTGACTCGCAAATTCGTTTCTCTCTCGCAAGGGAGGGGAAAAATTTTGCGATGATAACAATACCCAGTCAGATTTATTCAACTGGGGCATTTTTATGGTTCAAATTTGGTATGTTTTCTTTGCCACTAAGCTCGACCCTATACCGGCTTAGCAACAAAGAGGGGCATCTGTAAACACCCCAAATTTTCACTCTTATCCAGTGCTCACATTTCATGTGTCATTGCATATCATTGCATGCATTCGGCATACCATTTCATTGCACTACATAGCATTACATGTCATTACATCTCATTTTTGAGATCCAGCACTCCTGTTTTTCAAAACATTCAATCCAGATTTGAGTTTTAAAGCTTTCTTTCAAAATTAATTTCAAAACCTGAGTTTTTAGTCAACATTCTATCATTTTCCAACCCCAGGACCTCATATTTCAAAATATTTTGTTAGAAAACAATCTGGATTCATTTCAAACTCAATTTCAATTGATTTCAATTCTCAGATGAGACCCATTTAGGTGGTGTCACTTCTGGATTCCTTTACTTGTCAAAAATCTCCAAAAATTTCAGAGTCCTAGTTGGATCAGGACTCTTTTTCCAGAGTCCAGTCGGATCAGAACTCTACTTTTCACTACCTTTTTACCTGCTTTCGGAGAAAACCTTTCAAAATCTTCTGTTTTGGCCAAAATTTCAGAGTCCTAGTTGGATCAGGACTCTTTTTCCAGAGTCCAGTCGGATGAGGACTCTTCTTCGGAGTTTCAATTGGATTGGGACTCTAATCTTTTACAGCTATTTTATCTATTTCAATCAAATCTTTTAAAATCTTTCAAAATGAGTCAGAAACTCAGAGTTTCAGTTAAAACAGGACTCTGTTCAGAGAGTCCTAGTTGGATCAGGACTCTGATTCTGATTTCAATTTTGAGAAAATCTTTCAGAAATCTTTTAATCTACCAAAACTATTACACTTTTATCAAAGAATTTCAAAATTCTGAGATTTTATCTTAGAGTCCTGATCAAATCAGGACTCTACCCTAGAGTCCTGATCAAAGTAGGACTCTATCCAAAATTGATGTCTCGCTTCATTTTCACTGGTTTTCAAAAGCTTTGCCCAAGTTTCATCATTTGCTCATCAGAAAAACCAAAATGCTTAGAGTTCTGATCGAATCAGAACTCTTTCTTAGAGTCCTAATCAGATCAGGACTTTTAACCAAAATTCAATTTCATCCTGTTTTCACTTGTTTTTCAAAATTCTCTCATTTATTTTCTCAGAAAATCCAAAAATCTGAGAGTCCTAGTTCAATCAGGACTCTGTCCTTAGAGTCTCAGTTGAATCAGAACTCTCTTTTATTTCAATATTCGTTATTGTTTTCACTGTTTTGACAAGTTCTTTTATTTGTTTTTCAGAAAATACCAAAAAAATCTAGAGTTTCAGTCTGATCAGGACTCTGTCCCAGAGTCCTAATCCAGTCAGGAGTTTGTTCTAGAGTCTGTTTTTACTTCTATTTTTATTTATTTTCCTTTGTTTTTCAAAAACTAGGTCATTTTGTAGAGTCCAGTTAATTCAGGACTCTATTTCAGAGTTCTGATTGAGTTAGGAGTCTAACCCTGACAGTATTTTCTAACTTATTTCATCATTTTCGATTAAATCTTTTCAAAAACTCCTTCATTTGGCTTTTAAAAATCTAAAATCTCAGAGTCCTATAAATCCAGGACTCTAGCCTAGAGTTCCAGTTCACTTAGAACTCTATTTTCAAAACTTTGAATTTCAACTGTTGATTTTAACTTTTTTTTAAAGCCATTTTTAGTATTTATTTCAAGTTTTTCAAAACTTCGATGTGGGCCCCACCCCGTTGGCTCCGTATCTAGAGGAGTTCTGACTCAGTCAAGACTCTGTACCATTTCAAAACTTTCAATTTCAAAGTCTACTTTTGAATCTCTTTTGAAAAACCTCTCATTTTCAAGTTTTAAAATCGTTTTTTAAAATTCAAGTGGGGCCCACAAGGGGTGGCGCCACATTTGAAGAAGTCAAGGTTAGACTAGGGTTAGTCATTGTCCTAGTTAAGTTAGGGGTTTAGAGGAGTCAAAATCAATTTTGAAAATCCATTTTATTTAAGTTTTAAACCATTGGTTTTTAAAGGTTTTAAATTCAAGTTTTTAAAACCAAATGTGGGTCCATACTAGGTGGTGCCACATTTGGACTTTCTAGGGTTTAATTAGGTGTTAATTAGGGATTAATTAGAGTCCATTTAGGTTAGAATTCTCTAAAAAAATTGTCCTTCCCATGTGGTTTATCAAAAATAATTAAAAAGAGTCCAAAAAAATCAAAACTCTTCCTAACAAATCCAAAAAAAAAATCTATAAATAGGGGACTTCAAGAGGTCAAAAGGAGCTCTTTTTCTCTCAGATTTTCGTGGCTTCTCTCTCCTCTCCAGCACCTCCACCTTCCTCCATTGCAGCTGCAGCCCCAAGGTGAGTTTATTTAATAATATTTCATTATTATTTTATTAGTTTTTATGTTTTTTCAATAGATTTCACCATGGAAACTCTTGTGTTCATGGATTTAACCATGGATTTCATCCACGAACCTCAAAATCGACCCAAGAAGATGATCTAACTCAGTTTGAGGGTGATTTCAAGGATTCTAATCCATTAGAATCGATGAGAGGTACATTTTTCATGTTCTTAACCGACGAAACGTGAGATTTACCCGTTAAATGGGTTAAATCCATGATTTCAAAGATGAAGGCAAATTCCAGCCATGGATTCCCTGTATTTTATTTTTTTCTTTGCTTATTCATGTTTATTACACGTTTTCCAGCATAGAAATAATTTTTATTTTACTGTTTTATGGTTTATTTTATTGTTTTTCATTAGTTAATGCATATTTTCTCAAGTTTATTAGATTTCTGTGTGTTTTTAGTTTAGAACAGAAAAGAGCATGTTGTTTCGGATTTAAATATGTGTTGTTAATTTTTTATTTTTTTATATGTGATACATGCATATGTGATTGAACTACTGTAAAAAAATCAGAGATTTTGGACTTCGGGAACCCTGTTAGAACAATCAGACATCAAATCTGGTTTTTAAAACTTTAAAATCGTTGTTAAAATCAAGAGGGTAACTTGCTGTGGTGATATTTTTCTTATCCTATATCCGATTTTAGATCTGTAAAATGCCATGGATTCACATTGATTAGATCTGTACTGTGAAATTTTCAGAATTTTTTATTACTGTTTAGTATTTTTCCTCTGTCAGAGACTTTGATTTTCAATTTAAAACTCGTTAGGGTTTACCAAAACCCTAATCAGGCTTGTGTTGTTTATAAATCCCAAACTACAGATCCGATTTATGATCTTTAAAAAGTGAGTATTGTTATTTTTTTGTCAACTATTCACTGTTAAAATCTCAGATATTTTTAATGAGTACTGTTATTTATCCCGAAATTTTCAATTGAAAGTATGAGTTAGGACCAAAGTTAAAATCAATATATTCAAGTACGGATTGTCGGATGGGTATCTCCCTGGTCTTAAAAGCTTTTCCAGATCTGTAAAAAACAAAAGTTCTGTTTTTGTCTATTTGTTTTATGTAAAAGTTCATAGATTTCCATGGAGGTTTGAACCCTGGTTCGGGTCTTAGACTGAAACTGGTTGGTGAGCTAGGTCAAAAATAGCATATTTTTAGGGTTTAATGCAATTTTCGGATTAAATTACTGCCAAAAAATTATTTTTATAATTCCAATCCACTATTAGGGTTATAATAAGTGCAGGTACCAATTTTGAGGATTTTTAGAATCCGTTTGATATTTGAATGGTTTGAATTATAAAACAGGCCACCCGAAGAATTCCAAAACACTGCAAAAATCACAAAATTTGTGATATTCTTGGATTTTCGTGTATAAGCATATATTTTTAGGGTTTAATCATATTCATAATCATATTAGGATGCTTTAGGTTTAATTTGATGCTCATTTGATTTCATTTAGTGCATAAAACCTAAGTTTTTACCAAAATTTATTTCAGAAAACCCTGATTTCAAGGCCATAGTCTTGCTATCGGGGGAAATTTGGTCATTTGACCTAAATTTCAAAATCCCTAACCCTAATTTTCATATTTTTAATCATGTTATAGCATATTTAGTTTGATTTATTCTCATTTGAATTTCAAAACTTGCATTTTACCAAATATCTTTCTGAAAACCCTAATTTCAAGGCCATAGTCTTGTTATTAGGGGTATTTTTGTCATTTTAAACCCAATTTCGAAATTTCATATCTTATATTCATGTTTATTTAAGTTTAATTCATATTTTTATAATTTTGATTTAAGGGAATCATGGAAAAGGCTTATATCTAGCAAAATCCAGTAATTTCTAGATATTACTGGATAAACCTAGAAAAGCCAACATATTTTCATTAATCAAGTTTTCTAGTTTCGCAGGTACCTTGAAGATTTTATTTTTCTTGTATTTAAATTCAATAGTGATGTAAATTAAATTAAACTTTGGAATAAGAATTTAAATTTCAGCTTAGACTAGGATTGCATTGCATATAGCTTAATTCTGCAAATATTAAATGTCTGATGAATGTATCATTCATGCATATTTTTATAAATTCACTATGGTCTACACGAATGACACATACACTAGCTTTTATGAAGTTTATAAACTTGGTGGAATTCGTATTTATGGCCATAGTCAGAATATGAATGATACCCAGATTTATGATCTTCACATTAGCCACATTCAGCCTACACTCTTAGGCTAACTTCAAAAATGCACTGCATTTCTCAAAAATACAAAAAGATTTTCTCAATTCCTCAAATCCATATTCATTCATTTCATTCATTTGCCAATTCCAATTCAAATCTCAATTCAAAGAAGTTCATTTTCTCAAAATCCTCTAAGTCTTATTCAAAAATCGATTTTCTCAAAATATTGATTTGCCAATGATATTTCAAGTATTTCCCAAGTTCCAAATTCGATTTTTTCTAAGTTATATTTTCAATTTCAAAGTTTGAATTCAAAAAAATCGAGTTTTTCAAAGTTATTTCACATTTCTCAAAATCAATTTTCACAAAATCTTTAGATTCTTCAGAAATCGATTTTCACTTTCTCAAATACAGTATCTCAACCTTGATTCATGATTTTCAAAGAGTTTATTTTTCAATTATTTTCAATATTCAAAGCAAACATCATGTTTTCAAATATGCATTTTCATAAAATTTATAGCACATGCCTGATTCTATGTGCATTTAGAAATTAGAATATGATTTAGACAAGTTGAATAGAGCAGAGCAATAGATTGATCCTTGGTTCGATTACCCCTGTTAAAGGTGGCAGGAACGGTCGAACCTCGTACCGACAGGCGAGTCCCATTCTTCGGAATTATCCCACATTTTAAAAACGGAGGCGAGTTATTTCCAAAAACTATTTCAAAGGTCAGTTTGACTCGCAAAAAGTTAAAAATTTTGCGATGATAACAACACGCCAGCTTTCGGTGTCCATGGCAGCTCTAGCCTTTCTCTATAGAGGCCTAGCTCGTTTCACCCTCGGAGAGACCATTTTGGTGGAAGGATGCACGTATGCCTTGCAGTCGTGGTTCCTGCGACATATGCCGTCAAATGCCAGTTCTTTCAGATTCAGCAGTAAGCAGCCAAAGTCAGCCATTCAGTGCCGAGCTTTGATCGAGAAACTGCATCAATAGGAGATCGTTTGGGACTTCTTCGACAGAAGAGAGACCATTCCTTGATACACCTATGCTCGTGACAAGCGCTACAAATTGCTCAACCATTTCTTCTGCGTCGACTATCAGCCAGAGAGGTGTCTCCGACAGTTCTCGCAGCGGCAGATTCGTGTCAACACCCGCTTCCCGACGGGTCGCATGTCAGAGTTCGATCTACGGTCGGATCAGTGGTCTGGGGCATACCACGTCACCAAATACACTTGGGAATCTTTCATTCCTTTGTCTATATTTCCTGGTCCTAATGTATCATCAGAGTATCGAGAATGGTGGCAAACTATTTAACCACCTTCTCTTTGTATTTAAATTTTTTCATCAATGAAAATGCAAACTTTTGTTCTGATAAAGAGCTTTTTATGGCCAAATTTTATTTTGTTTTATATGGTTACGATCCTCGGGACAACCTCATCCCCAGTGATGAGACTTCTTTCTTATATTCTTCTTCGATTATCTCTCATCATGATGGACGACCTCGCCTAGGTCATAAGGCGCATTTTTGTTGCCACAAAATGGTGACACAATTATCGCAAGATTTGTGATGACCCGATCCCTGGTAATGGGATAACTTGTCTAAATTGTCTATCAATTCCTTCTTTCATGTCTTTTTCTCAAAAGGTCACATTTTCAAGAAAAATTCCTCCAGGCTCTAACCATTCTCCTACTTCTACAGAAATCATCTGGCATTGTCAAAATGGTGCAAACCAGAGCAGGAAAGGAAACCGCCCCTCAGCACAGCGACAGCGAAGTCGAGGCAGTCAGCTCTCCTAAATCAGTCAGAGGGCAGAATCAAAATCAGACCGATGATATAGACCCCGCCATGTACAACCTGTTTAAAAGAATGATGACCAGGATGATGTCAGAACAAGCGGAGGCCAGTCAGAAGGAGGTTGCTCCGAAAAGCAAGCCAAAGAGGAAGGCTGTAAAGAAACCCGTCAGGATTATTAGAAAGAAAGTACAACCTGACACCACTTCTGAAGAAACAGAATCAGCTGAAGAGGAATCAGAAGAAGAAGAGCAATTTGTTTACCATCAAAATCCTCTGCCACAGCTTGTAAAAACTCCTGTAGAGCCCGAATCAATAAACAAACCCATTCCGGCTAATGATCCAATGCAAGAGCAGATGAAAGAAATGAATCGGGTCATCAAGGATATTCATGCCAAAAGCAAGGGCAAGCAGACCTACTCCGGTGAAGATTTTTACCATGGCCTGGACGGGGATGACAATTTGGAAAACCTCCCTCGCAAGTTCCTTAAATTTGACGGAACGAGCAACCCTAAGGCTCATTTGGCCACTTTCTATGCTGAATGTGGCCGTTTCAGAAAAGACAATCGGGCATTATTCATTTTCTTTCCTCGCAGCCTAGAGGGGGTAGCAGCCAGGTGGTATGCAGATTTGATCATCGTAAAATTTTTCCTCTCTTGTGGTTTCTCTCTCTTCCTTCTCTTTCCCTTTTCTAACCTCTATTTTCCTCCTTTTTGAAGGGAGAAGAATAAAAGAGAGAAAAGAGAAAAGAAAGAAAGAAAGAGAGAAGAGGAACTATTTTGCGTGGTCTCACTTGACCTTAATTTGAAAAATATTTAGAAATTTAACTCGCCTCCGTTTTGAAACTTTGCGGGAAAAATGGAGAGACGGGATTCGCTCATCGGTACGAGGTTCGACCGTTCTTGGCGCCTTGGCGCCTTTACCAGGGGTAATCGAACCAAGGATCGAATCTATGCCTTTTGCTTTTGTCTAAATATAATCTAAGAATTTATTCTAACTCTAAATGCACAAAGAATCATACTTGTGCAATGCAAGGATGTATGCTCTTTTCGGAAGATATTTTTGAAAATTTCCAAGTATTCTGAGATGAGCTTGATAAGGGAGTGAAGAAATGATTGAATCTAACTTTAGAACTTGAGATAGATCAGTGAAGTTCTAAGTCTTTGAAGTAAATCAGAGTTTGGCAGAATAAATCTTGACTTTGAGAAAGAAGCTCTGAAAGGAAATGAGGTTTTCAAAGTCAGAAATGGACTTTGAATTTAATCATAGATTTAGGAGAGGAAGATGAAATTTTGAAGTGATATTGAATTTTGGATCTTTAGAATGGATCTGAGAAAATCAAATGTATGAAAAATAGAAATGGATTTAGGGAGTTCAAATGAGATCTGGAAATGGACTTGGATTTGAAATCTAGATTTTGAAATGGAATTGAATCTTAAAAGGGATTTAAGATCTGGGATCTGAGATCTGATGTAAAATTGGGCTCTGGATCCTAATATGGATTTGGATCTGAAGTGTGAGATCCAAAATGGAGTTTGAGTTCTGGATCATAAAAGAAATTTTGGATCTGAAGTCTGAGATCCAATGTAGAGTTGGATTCTGGATCCTAAGATGGATTTGGATCTGAAGTCTGAGATCCAAATGTAGAATTGGGTTCTGGATCCTAAGATGGGTTTGGATCTGAAGTCTGAGATCCAAGGTGAAATTGGTTCTGGATCCTGAAATGGAAAATTGGATCTAAAGTCTAAGATCCAAAGTGAAATTGGTTCTGGATCCTATAAGGAAATTGGATCTGAAGCCTGAGATCCAATATGAGTGTTGAATCCTGGATCTTAAAATGGATTTGGAGTTAAATTCAGAAGATGAATCACAAATTTCTAAGTCTGATTTGAATTTGGGAAAAGGAATTTTTAGAAATTGAATCTTGAATATACAGATGAATTTCAAAGTTAAATTGTACTTTGAATTTGAGATAGAATTTGGAATTTGAAATATAAGATGATTCTGAAGTTTTAAAGTCAAATGAGACCTTGAAATTGAATTATTGAATCCTTTTGAGAAATAGAGTTGAATTTGAATTTATGAATAGGATTTGACATGAGAAATGAAGGAAAGAATTACTTGGATTTATGAAAAGAATTTTTAAAAATATGATGCAATTCTATCCTAAATGATGAATGAATTTAAATTTTTGAAATTGGATTTTGAAAAGCTATTCCATTCTTTAGATGAATTAAAATAAGATTAAAAGTATAATACATCCTTGACTATGGTCATTGAATGTATTATATAATAATCTATATTTAAATTCAGGTGAAGAATGAAACACATTTGGTGCTTTTATAGAATTTAAAATGAAATTAACTCTCAATATACCCTTACTATAGCCATTGGCATATATTTTGAGTTAATTTTAAATTAAATTCTGATAAAAGGAGAAAATATTAAAGGGAAATATGTTGAATTTTGAAAATGGACCCAGTGTGGATCCAGTGTTATTTCGTAAAAGATAAAAATCCTAAGTTTTGTCCACACCCTGACTATGGCCATTGATGTGGATCATCGACTTAGGATCAATTACCTCTTACGAAATGGTGCACGTGCCATTCGTGTTTCACCATTTTTGAGAATTTGAGAAATCAAGGAAAAGATGCATGAAAACAGGCAATTTGTGAATTTATAATGCTCATTCATTCTACCTAAGACAGGAAATGTAAATTTTTATTCAAATCTAGCTATTACAACTTGAATCTGATTAAAAATTGAAAGAATCTCCAAGAAGATAGATATTTTCATGTATTTCCTGCAAAACACTTGGTTAGTATGATCATAGAGGAGATTTGTATACATCGTATGGATATCAATGGCAAAAGTCAAGATATAAATGGTGAAAAAGATGGAGAAATGACATTATATACCAATATATGTATATGCATACCTAGACATACGTAGATATACATATATACATATCATACATGTGTGCATATATATATATATATATATATATATATATATATATATATATATATATATACACTCAATGTAGGTGAATGAGGATGGGCTGTGTGGATGAGAATTGAAGGTAAATGATTGCTAAGTTGTACGTATAAGTATGATGATGTTGGATGTCAAGGGATAGTGAAGGCATTTCATAACGATCTACTGGCCGGTTGTAGGGAGCTACAACAATCTAGGGGATTGCTATATTTTATAGAAGATAACTATAGACACTAATGGTGATTACAGCAGTACCTAGCCCTACTGAAAAAGATGATAAAGTTGCAGTGATATTTTAGCACCTTTGTGGCTGCAAAAGAGGGATTGAGATTGGACCCTACAATCAAGTGCAGTGTGTCTATGGGGTTATGAAAGTATAGGTATGTAGTAAATGCACAAAGACCACACAAAAATGAAATAAATGTGGCAACAAAGGATGTGTATTATGTAAAAATGGTGGAAACATGTGCAGAAAATGTGCACAGGCGAATTGGGTGAAGCTATATGGGTTGGCACATGATAAGTGATGAAGTTTACCAGATACAATTAATATTCACAACTACAACTTAGAACACAATTTGGAATGTGTGAAGTGCAGATGGAGGTGCAAATGATATGACTAGTGCAGGTGGAGGTAGCTCAAAAAAATGCAATGACAGTGATATGCTAAGTGGTGGGAGTGGCACACAGCACCTATAAAAGTTTCAAATAACAGACAAGAAGGATAAAGAGTGCGCACCTAACCACATCTTGACTGGCGACTCAACCCAATTTTGGTGATTTATCACCTTATGCAAATGCAGATTGCAATTTCTGCATTTTAAGCATATCGACATCAGTTGTTTGAACATATATAGGCTCTCTAAAGCATTTGTGATAGCCACGACCGTAACCCAGATCAAAACCTATCCTTTATTTCTGAAAATAGTCACCCTGCTGTCAGCATTATTGACGAACTCCTCTAGGTTGTCTGTGAAGGAGGTCCATAGGTCATTGTAATCTTCCTAATATAATCTCCAGAAGGAGCCAACTCTAAATTCTCCAACTTAATTCCTGATCTGAAAGCTTTAGATTAGTTGTTATCGGAACATATCTCACTTACACGTGACACCAAGGATGCAGGCAGAGGAACTTCATATCAGTTTTCAATATTTATAGTTAAAAATCTGTAACTATGCTATCGGATCTCTTAATCTCACTAACATGACAGTTGCAGGTTCCTTTGACTTCAACTGTATTTCTTGGTGATAAACAGTGATTGGTTGAAGGATTAGTGAATATGAGAATTTAAATGTGAGATGAGAATAGAGACAGGAGGTTAGACTGTACAGGTAATCAGAAAAAATAAATAATAATATAAAAAAAAATCGGAAGATAATCAAGAGGTTATCATAAGAACAAATTTCTCACGATAGAACAGGAAATCAGCATATGATGGGTTACCAAGAGAAAAAGGTGGAATTGGCAAAATGAATTTAAGAACAGACTGTTCATAATAAGATGATGAGTCAAAATATAATTAATAATCGAAAGAAAGACAAAATTGGCTCGTAATCAAAGGATGAAAACACGCCATTCATAATGGAACAGTAAAAAAAATCAACAGATAATCAAGAGGTAAAACAAAATGCTAGTCTTGATAAAACAGTAGATCAACATACGATGAATTTAGAGAAAGATGAAATTGACAGATAGTTAAAATGGGAGCAGGAGCTCAAAAATCAAATCACAGAAAACACACATAGCATCAAAATTGAATTAACGATTAATTGTAAAAGGAAAAGGAGTTATAATCAAATGAAATGAAACAACTTGTATATTGGAAGATTTCAAAGCATTACCTGCAACTGATTCCCTTGCTGAAAAAGAGGATTAAGATACCTGCACTGGGAATATACATTTACCCATTTTGCTATCAAATGAACCTTCTGCAGCAATGATATTGGATTTTCGTACCTCTGCTTACTGCCTCCGTGAATACATCAAATACCCACCTCAGGTCACATCGTTGAGAGGCTTTACCATATTATGCAGATAGCTTTTCTGCATCTACGATCCTTTGGGCTTTTGTGTAGGCCAAGCATTATGATGCTTACGAATGTTGGAGAGGGTTTGATCGAGGCCTCCTCATCCAAACAAACCCAATCTGACGCTGGAATGGAACCAGAGATCGAGTTTTTGGCCATGGATTTAGCACCTAATTTGTTTTTTTTTTTTCTTTTTGTAATAGGTTTGGTCTGAGGCTTATGTCTTCAACCAACGAATGGGAGTGAGATTAAGGTATAACGTGATGATGCCGATATAAAAGAAGAAAACACAAACTAAAGGAGAAAGAGAGAAGGAAAACCACATTAGACCCGATGAATAAATTGCAATCATGCATTGAAGCAAGGCATACATTCATTAAGATGAAAGTAAGACATGAAGCTCTTTAGAAATAAAAAAAAAATACAGATATTCGAACATGGCCAATTTTGATATTACTGAAGTCCAAACAGTGGCGACCCTTAGTGAAAACGCAATCGACGATGAACAAAATCTCAGGAATGGAAGAGAATGAACTAAAATAAAACACTGGAAATAAAACAAAAACGGTAGAATGTGTAAAACATAATTTACAATCCGATGATCAAGTATATTTGAACAATATATCCAGGATAAACAAAAAATTAATGGAAGAATAATGCACATATGATTTCTTGTAGCTCCCAACACAGTAAGCATTTGGGAGCAATGTCACTATAGCAACATATACCATTGCGGCTGCGATAGGCAGATCAATGGTACAGGGTTGCCTCTGATGAACAAAATAAAATAAGCAGAGAGTAGAAAATTATGAAGAAGAAAGAAAGAAAGAAAAAAAAAATGATAATACGAAGCCCAAATGGAAAAATAAAAGAAAAGGAAAGAAAACTTATGAAAATTAGGAAGAAGAAGAAAAAAAATGATAGACAACAAGGAATGGAGGAAAAAGGGGGAGTTATTTACCTGGTTCGCTTGGGATCCTGGAGGAGGGGGTCGGCTTCTTGTAGGGGAGACACCGTAAGGAGATATGGATGACCTCCGCTGATTGCTGTAGGGGATTTTGGATGAATGGGGAATCCGATTGTGGAATTTCTCTCAGAACCAATAGAGAATAAGAAGATTGGGGTGAAGATGATGAAGGAGATTAAAGGAAAGAGAGGGGTGCTGGGGTGATAACGGGTGGTCATTTGGTTTCAGGATGGTGGTTTATGTAGAGGGTGGAGGAGGAGTCTAGAAAGGTTTGTTGGCGATGGAGGGTTTCGGGAAGAGGAGATGGAGGTTGTTTAGGATGAGTGGAGGATCCTTCTGGAAAGGGGGAGCCTGCGGCTGATGGAGGTATGAAGGAGAATCGGTGGTTGAAGATGAGGGGTTGAGGGAGAAGAAGTTTGTTCGAAGATGGAAGGTTGTCCGTAGGAGAAATTGTTGAAGATGGAGGGTAGGAGTAAAAGGGAGGAATGTGCGGGAGATGATCGTTAAGAAAAATTTTCAAATTTCCCAATAGAGGTTCCCTTTGTAGGCTTTTTCTAAAAAGTGGCTTTTGGTTTTTCAAAAAGAGGTTTTAAGAGAGGTTTTTAGCAAACTTCATTTTTTCCAAGTTTTAAAACCATTTGCTTTCCTCAATTTTTTTGGATTTTTGTATCGCTTTTCCATTTTTTTTTTGTATTTTTGGAATGAAAATCTGAGAAAACAAAGACTAAACCCTAATTTTTTTGTATTTTTCTAAAAAAAATATTTACAAAAGTATCTTCCTGATAATTTCAGACCATTTCAAGAAAATTTCTTCAAAAAAGAGGGTTTGGACCCAGGTTTTGAGAAAATGTTCGAGTTTTGATACTTGAATCGAGAAATATAACATGATAGATCCAAACGGATGTCGGATGGACTGTCCGAGCTATTTGAAAACTATTTTTGGTATTTTCTTGAAAATTGGACAATGAGACTCAATTTTGGATCTGGACAATGGATCCAGATCTGAAATCAATTTAAACATATAAAATGAATTTAATTTCAGTAAAACCTGAGAAATGAACTGGGATTTAGATTTAAAAATGACTCATTTGCTCAAAAAATGAATTTAGGGGCAAGGCGGGAATATTTAAAAGATTTTGAAAAATTTGGGGTGTTCACAGCAGACCACATTAGTCCTATCGAACTACGAGAGTTCGATAAAGTTGTTAAATTGTTTATTGAGCGCTTCATGTTTAATGTCGAAGCGTCACCAACCATCAATCATCTGTATAATCTGAAACAGAGTGAGAATGAGAAAGCCAGCAAATTCATCCACAGGTGGAGAAGCACCTGTAACAGAATGAAGGTTCCCATCCCAGAGGAGCACGCCTTGCAGATCATTTTGAACAACTTTGCTCAGCCCCTGAGGAACCTCATTTCTACCTCGCCCGCCAAATCATTCATCAAATTGATTGAGAGAGCCGAATGGCTCGAGACCGGCCTGGACAATGGTCTGTACAAAGGATATCCTTTTGTCAAAGGGAATCCTGATCAAAAGAAGAAGACGCACGTCGCCTATTCCACAGAATTTTCGAATCAGGGCAGCGACAGTTCTGGCAATAAGAAGAGCAAGAAAAGTTGCAACAAGAACTCAGGGCATTCTAGGGCCGAGAGAACAAACTCTACAACCCAGAAAGGAAAATTTGTCAAGCCACAGCATGTTCAGTCAGTGCCTCAGCCAGAAGCGAAACAGTCAGAAAAGCCGAAACATGAGGGTTGGAGTTATGACCGAGAGTTCACAGCTCTGAAACAGTCCCGCGAAGACATCTTGGAATATATGATGTCAAAAGGAATGATTAAACTCCCCAAGGTAGCAGATCCTCCCGTTGCTATGGGAAAATGGACTGATAAGTTCTGCAAGTTCCACCGGACTGTCGGACATGACACAGAGCACTGTTTTGTCCTAAAGAACATCATCCAGGATTGCATCGACAAGAACTTGTTAATCGAGGATGAAGAAGAACAGTCAGAAATTTTATCCAAACCATTTCCCAAACATTCAGCTTCAGTCATCACAGAACATACATTTTCTCTGCAAGGTAGCATTCAACCATGTTCCAGCCAGGACATTCAGGATCAGCATCAGGTCCTCGTCCTCCGTCAAGCGCAGTCTTCCGCCAAGAGGGTGGATATTACTGCATTTTCCAGCAATAAGAAAACAACCAAGGAACCAACAAAAGCAACGATAGAAATTGCCAAGATAATTCCCAAGATCCCGAAGCACTTTATCAAGGCAACTTCGAAGAAAGAAGAGGCTTCAGGGCCAGTTCAGAAGCCAATCATTGCTTTATCCAACATTTCTATCTTGGACCTGACCCACGCTTCACCTGAGCACCACCAAGTGTTAGAAGATCTGCTCAGAAAGATCAAGGTCAAACCCAGCACAACGCCACCGGATATGGCTCAGATCGTCAATCAAGCCATGACGAATGCACCAATCACATTCTCGGATGAGGATTTGCCAAAACCTCATTCGTTTCACAACAATGCTCTCTACATAGTGGTGCGAACCAGGGGCATGACAGTCCCTCATGTGCTAGTGGACGGAGGCAGCAGCTTAAATAATTATCCAGAAATGACGGCCAAGGCTTTGGGACTGAAAGAAGAGAAATATACCCCAGATCCGATAACGATCTGCGGTTTTGACAACCATGGGCAGACAGCAAAGGGGAAGGTATTTCTCAAAATTTTCATCAATTATTCGGTGCACACCGTCCTCTTCCATGTCGTCAACGTGCCGCCCACATACAATCTGTTGCTTGGATGCACTTGGATCCACAACGCCAATGCGGTTCCTTCAACCCTTCACCAGTGCATCAAATGGTCGAAAAGAGGCATGATCACTACGGTCCTAGGAGAGGACCCAGAAGAGCGACTCCCACAACCGATGATCCCCCGTCCTACTTTCACTACCGACATCCCGAGCATCCGGGAAGTCGATGAAATCAATTTAAGTGAAAGCCTAGACATGCTAAAGCTAAAAGAAATCCAGCCGACAAAGAATATTGCAACTGTAACCCAGTGGCAGGGACCTCACTTCTTCAAGTTAGGTGGGCGTCTCGACTACACTTCCATCCAGAATCACCCTCTTTTTCCTTTGTTCTTAAAAGCTAAGAGAGTATTTGATCTTGTGATGAAGCACGGTTATCAGCCCTTTAGGGGTCTGGGCAGAAGTGAAGACGGCATTCTGGAGCCGATCGTCCTCGCTTGGCATATTGAAGGTGCAAGCTTGGGTTTCACGGGTCAATCGTCCGGCAGGAAGACCACCTTCGTCAAAGGAGCCTAGTGAAGAAGACAATGCCAATGTTTTCTGTTTTTTCTCTTTTCCTTTTTGAGTCATCTTGTAAGGGGCAAAAGATCCACCCCGGTTTTCTTTCTTTCCTCCAATCATATGTAAATACCAAAGTTACTTAAATCAATGAAACTTTGATTCCTATTTCTCATCTTGGTGTACACAAATTCTTTGCTTACATCATTTTCCATGATTGTCATTTTTTTCTGTACAAAAGGCTATTTTTCAAAACCTTTTTCTCAAAAACCTTCTTTGCGCTTTCAGATTGCCGGAATCATGGCTCCTAAATCGCTCAAAAAGCTTGTCATCAATACCAACTTTTCTCAAAATAAATCCAAACCGGCCAGAATCTGCAAGGCAAAGGCAGGGGCAAAAGTCAGCAGAATGACAGAGTAGATCGAAGAGTTGGCAGAATTCGACTCGACGATTCAAGATTTGCCAGTATTCAGAAGTAGGATGAACCATCACCATTGGTTCAAGATCCAATAGAGGATGTCAACATCGGTTCGAAAGATGATCCGAAAATCCTCAAGATCAGTTCCAACTTGAATTCGGATGAGAAGAAAAGGCTCATCTATTTCCTCAAACAGCATCAGGAAGTCTTCGCTTGGACTTATGAGGATATGCCAGGCTTAGACCCCAAGTTGGTCGAGCATCGTCTCGTGCTAAAGCCAGATTGCAAACCAATCAAGCAAAAACTCAGAAAAATGGATACCCGGGTAGCACCGCAAGTTAAAGAAGGACTTAAAGAATTGTTAAAAACGGGATTCATTCTGACCATTGAATATCCAGACTGGTTGGCGAACATCGTGGCAGTTCCCAAAAAGAATGGCAAAGTCTGAATTTGTATTGACTTCAGAGATCTGAACAAAGCCACCCCAAAAGATGATTATCCACTCCCCAACATCGATCTTCTGATCGATAGCACGGCAGGCCATGACATGTTTTCCTTTATGGATGGATACTCAGGCTATAATCAGATCAAATTGGCCGCTCGAGACCAATCCAAAACTTCCTTCACCACGCCTTAGGGTACATTTTGCTATACAGTCATGCCATTTGGGCTCAAGAATGCTGAGGCAACCTATCAGAGAGCAATGACAGTTATCTTTCATGTCCAGATGCACAAGAACATGGATGCCTATGTGGATGACATCCTGGTCAAGTCCAAAGAAGGAGAGGATCA
Organism: Nuphar pumila; assembly: GCF_984573655.1. Taxonomy (NCBI): domain Eukaryota; kingdom Viridiplantae; phylum Streptophyta; class Magnoliopsida; order Nymphaeales; family Nymphaeaceae; genus Nuphar; species Nuphar pumila. The sequence continues at coordinate 85,860,615 of NC_143256.1, read as the reverse complement.
TCTTGATGCTCTCGGTGAAGTCTTTGAAAGACTTATTCTCTACAAGCTGAGACTCAATCCACAGAAATGCGTCTTCGGAGTGGAGTCAGGAAAACTGCTTGGCTACATGATCAACAAGAAAGGCATAGAGGTAGATCCTGCCAAGGCAAAGGCAATCATTGATATGCCACCTCCCACTAATCTTAAAGAGGTGCAACGTCTTCAAGGTCGCATTCAGTCGATTCGGCGTTTTATCTCCAATTTGGCCATGAGGTGCGAACCCTTCAACCACTTGTTAAGAAAAGAAGTGAAATTTGAGTGGGGACCAGAATGTCAGCTCTCATTCAAGCACATCAAGCAGTATCTCCTCAATCCGCCTGTTCTGAAGCCATCAGAACTCGGAAAACCACTCCTTTTATATATTTCTGTCAACCATAATGCTTGCGGCGGATTTCTTGCACAGTACGAGGAAGGCAGCCAGATAGAGCATGCCATCTACTACATTAGCAAGACCTTTATCGATTATGAAAAAAGATACTCTCAGATGGAGAAGACATGTCTAGCCTTAGTATGGATGTGTAAAAAACTTAGACATTATCTGTTGGCATCAGAGATCAAAATTCTGTCAAGACTTAACCCTCTCAAGTACATCCTTGAACAACCTTTCCTCACTGGACGGATTGTAAAATGGCAAGTCCTCCTGATGCAGTACGATTTGGTATATGTTTCTCAGAAGTCAGTCAAAGGTCAGTCCATTGCAGATCAGTTGGCAGATTTCCCGTTGACAGAAGAGATCAAAGCAGAAGATGATTTTCCTGACGATCGTATTTGCAGTGTTCAGGAATCCCCGATTTGGACTCTATTCTTTGATGGAGCCCGAAATATGTTCGGTATAGGGATTGAGATCTTGTTAATCACTCCTGAAAAGGAAATGCTCCCTTATTCCCTCAAACTCGACTTCCAGTGTACTCATAATATGGCCGAGTATGAAGCTCTAATACAAGGCCTCAAGATTTTGCAAGACTTTGATGTCAAGAGAGTACATGCCTTTGGCAACTCATTGCTTGTTATAAGCCAAGTTAATGCTGAATGGCAAGTCAAGGATTCAAAGTTAATCCCTTATCAAAAGATTGCCTTAGCTCTCATAGGCAACTTTGAAGAATTTCAGCTTAATCATGTCAAGAGGGAATACAATCATATAGCAGATGGCTTAGCCTGTTTAGGCTCCATTCTGTCTTTTAAAGACAATGAATCTTGTCGTTCTTTAAAGATCGACAGACTTGATCAACCTGCCTACGTTCCAGCTGAGCAAGTGAACCAAGCCACTCAGAAAGAAAAGCCTTGGTACCAAGATATCAAAAGCTTTATTGAAACTGGTGAATTCCCAGCAGAAATGCCAAGAAAGGAGCAACACATGGTTCAGCGCATGTCAGCCCGTTATTTTATCATTGCCAATGTTATCTACCGTCGTGGGTTCAGTTCTGAGTATGCCAGATGCTTAGATAAGGATGAAGCCCTGGAAATTGTCCAAGAGGCACACAGAGGAATTTGTGGTGGTCACGTTGGCTACCAAACACTCGTCAAGCAGATTATTCGGGCGGGATATTATTGGAAAACCATGCCGCAGGATTGCCATCAATTTGTAAGGAAGTGCGTCAAATGTCAAATGCACGCACCTTCCATTCATGCGCCAGCCGCATACTTGCAATCTGTGGTCTCTCCTTGGCCCTTTTCGATGTGGGCCTTCGACGTGGTTGGGCCAATCTCTCCTTCGGCTTCTAATGGCCACCGATATTTCCTCGCAGCTACAGAATACTTCACCAAATGGGTCGAAGTTGTAACTCTGCGGACAATAGGAGGCCGACATGTGGTCTCGTTTATCCATAAGAATCTCCTTTTCCGTTTCGGCGTCCCACATGATATTGTGTCAGACAATGGCAGCCATTTCAAGAATGAAAAGATGAAAACCTTCTGCTCAAAGTTCAGGATTCACCACCACTTCTCAGCTCCCTATTATCCTCAAGGAAATGGCCAAGCTGAGGCCACCAACAAGATTTTGATTCGCATTCTGGAAAGAACAGTGGAAAAATGCCGCGATTGGCACGAGAAGATGCACGATGCACTTTGGGCATACCGAACCACCATTCAGACTCCAACCAATGCTACCCCTTTCAGAGCTCGTCTACGGGACCGAGGTGGTGTTACCTCTCCACGTTCAGAAGCCTGCACTCAAGTTTGCATCGCTCATCGAGCTTCCGCTGGATCAATATCAGCAGCAGAGGTTGGTACAACTTGATCTTCTAGATGAGAAAAGGCTCAAGGCAGCAGAACACGCTCAGGCCTATCGTCAGAGGATAGCTCGACACTACGCCAAATCAGTTATTGAGAGAAGATTCCGAGTCAATGATCTTGTGCTCAGGTCAACAGCTCATCTCAAGCATCGGCCGAAGGGCAAGTGGTCACCCAATTGGGAAGGCCCTTATGTGGTTAAAGAGGCGCTGCCCCGCAATTCCTATCGTTTGATCAACGCAGATGGAGTGGAGCTGCCAGATCCTATTAATGCTTTACATTTGAAAAGATTTTACACTTGAATTGTTCATCATAGCCTTTTGTACTCTTCAAAAGTCTTTCAATAAAGCAATAATCTTCTATAAATTCTCACATCCATCCCCTTGACACTGGGGCATTTTATTTTGATCTATACTTATCTTCCTTCATCATTATGCAGGCAGGATCAGATGAATCCTTTTCTAAAAATCTTACCAACTTTTTGTTAACTTGGTTGTCTTTATTAAATTGCGTTCATTTCATTCTTTTTATCTAATCAAATTTTATCAATTTATTGTCAAGTTTTATTAAGTTTTATCAATTTTACTAAATTTTATTCCTTTATCTTTAAAACCCCTTCAGGTTAAGGGATAAACCTGATGCCTCTTTCCCATGAGGCATTCTTTTATTTATTTTTCCCCTCAGGTTAAGGGAAAAACCTGACCCTCGTTGTCCGAGGTGTTCCCATTCAGGATAAGGGATAATCCTGATACCCCTCATAGGAGCATCGCTGCTACCCGTGAGAATGCTTTTTCAAAATAAATTTTCAATAAATCTCTTTAAATTCTTCTCCATTTTTATTTTATTCTTCTTCGGGTTAAGGGATGAACCTGAATTATTTCCCATAAATCTTTCAATTCACCCCCAATTTTGTTCTATGTTCCCTTAGGAAAGGGGAAAATCCTGAAGCCATCATAAATAAATTCGGATCTTAGGCCACCTTGGGTCAAGGATCTCGAACGAATCTCTCATCTTCATCGTCAAAATTTATTCATGCTTTTGTCAATCCTCCGAGTTTTGACTTCCGGGTTGGAATCGTTTCCTCCCCATCTGAGTTTCGACTCAGGATTTCATTTTTCCATTTTATCATTGTTTTGATCTTTCAACCGGGTTCCGACTCGGATTTTCCTTTTTGTATATTCTTATTTTTGAAGTCTCAAGTTCTGACTTGAACTTTCTTTTGAATCCAATGCTTGTGTTGAACAAATCGTTGTTTTGAGAATTCGAGTTTTCAAAATCAATTCTCATTCAGTTTTTTATATTTAAAAAAAAAACCGGGTTCCGACTCGGATTTTCCTTTTTGTATATTCTTATTTTGAAGTCTCAAGTTCCAACTTGAACTTCCTTTTGAATCCAATGCTCGTGTTGGACAAATCGTTGTTTTGAGGATTCGAGTTTTCAAACTCAATTCTCATTCATTTTCATATATTTAAAAACTGGGTTCTGACTCGGATTTTCCTTTTTGTATATTCTTATCTTTGAAGTCTCAAGTTCTGACTTGAACTTCCTTTTGAATCCAATGCTCGTGTTAGACAAATCGTTGTTTTGAGAATTTGAGTTTTCAAACTCAATTCTCATTCATTTTCTTATATTTAAAAAAAACCAAGTTTCGACTCGGATTTTCCTTTTTGTATATTCTTATTTTTGAAGTCTCAAGTTCCGACTTGAACTTCCTTTTGAATCCAATGCTCGTGTTGGACAAATCGTTGTTTTGAGAATTCGAGTTTTCAAACTCAATTCTCATTCATTTTCTTATATTTAAAAACCGGGTTCCGACTCGAATTTTCCTTTTTGTATATTCTTATTTTTGAAGTCTCAAGTTCCGACTTGAACTTCCTTTTGAATCCAATGCTCGTATTGGACAAATTGTTGTGTTGAGAATTCGAGTTTTCAAACTCAATTCTCACTTATCTCTAATATTTGAAAACCGGGTTGCGACTCGGATTTTCCCTTTTGTATATTCTTATTTTTGAAGTCTCAAGTTCCGACTTGAACTTCCTTTTGAATCCAATGCTCGTACTGGACAAATTGTTGTGTTGAGAATTTGAGTTTTCAAACTCAATTCTCACTCATTTCTTATATTTGAAAACCGGGTTCCGACTCGGATTTTCCCTTTTGTATATTCTTATTTTTGAAGTCTCAAGTTCCGACTTGAACATCCTTTTGAATCCAATGCTCGTATTGGACAAATTGTTGTGTTGAGAATTCGAGTTTTCAAACTCAATTCTCATTCATTTTCTTATATTTAAAAAAAACCGGGTTCCGACTCGGATTTTCCTTTTTGTATATTCTTATTTTGGAAGTCTCAAGTTCCGACTTGAACTTCCTTTTGAATCCAATGCTCGTGTTGGACAAATCGTTGTTTTGAGAATTCGAGTTTTCAAACTCAATTCTTATTCATTTTCTTATATTTAAAAACCTGGTTCCGACTCGGATTTTCCTTTTTGTATATTCTTATCTTTGAAGTCTCAAGTTCCGACTTGAACTTCCTTTTGAATCCAATGCTCGTGTTGGACAAATCGTTGTTTTAAAAATTCGAGTTTTCAAACTCAATTCTCACTCATTTCTTGTGCTTGAAAAAAAAAAAAAAAACCGAGTCCCGACTTGGATTTTTTTCGCTTTTGTATATCCTTATTTCCTCTTGAAATTCCCCTGTCGGTCTAATACTCGTATTTTGACCGGAGTTCTCCTTGAACTTTCCCTTCAGGGTAAGAGATAATCCTAAAAAACCGGCAATCATTCTTGCTTAATTCTCGAGTATCTTCGAATGTCGGTTTCATTTTTCAAATCTCCTTTTGAAAAACCCAGTGCTCGTGTTGGTGTGCATTTCGAAAACCCAGTGCTCGTACTGGTGTGCATTTTCGAAAACCCAGCGCTCGTACTGAGGCATTTCTTTGAAATCTAGTGCTCGTGCTAGTACACCTAGCGCTCGTGCTAGTTGTTTGGCTGACTGATCAGTTAGCCCTCCAGGTTCAGTCTTTGTACTAACCAATCATCATTACTCAAGCTCTAAATTCTCAATTTCGACCTTCGGGTCATCATTTTATCAACAAATCAATCATTTTCTCTTGCGAAGGGCCCTCTTCAGGGAGAGTTTGAGGGAGCTCGTTCCTTTCGCATGCAACCGTCTTTCGTTCGCAAGAACCCTTTTCCAGGGAGAGTTTGAAGGGACTCGTCTTCTTTGCGAACAGTTTGTAAAACAACAACCAACTTTACACAAAAGAACCTTTTTTCTAGGGAGAGCTTCGACGGAAGCTCGTTTCTTTTTGTGGCCCCCATTTTTCTCATCTTTGGCCAAACCCCTTCACAGAGGATCCTCTTCTAGGGAAAGTGTGATGGACTCGTTCCTCTGTGATACTTTCTCAACTTTGTTTTTCGGCCGCCTTTCCATAAGAGAAGCCTAGAGATAGGGAGTTTTGACGAAAACTTAATTTCTCTTCGAAAGTTCCGTTTTGCAAACACCTCCTCTTTCAGGGAAGAGAGAAGTATTTCCAACTTCTCATTCAGGTAAAGGCTACGCCTGAGTCTCTCTTTTTGGGGAAAAAGAGAGGAGAATTTTGTCATGGACGTGTCGATTCGATATCAAGCGATCTCTTTCATCAAGGATTTTAAGAATATTTTGCCAATTTGTTATCAAGTCATTGTTGATCTCAAAATTTTCATCATATAAAGAACTACCTCAAACTACCTTTAGTATTATTTCCAAAGGAGCAAGACTTTTGCGAAATAAGAACTGAATCCAAACTTTTTCTGTTGGTCAACCAAGAGGATGAAGAAAAATCTTCGATATGACCGGCAAAGGAAAATTCGATGATGTTAAAAAGCCATGAGCGAATTGATATTGATCATAGCTATGGCACATTCTTAAAGACCATTCTTTGGCAGTAAGATAGTGGAAATATCCTGGGCAGTAAAAAAGAACCTACCCAATCCATATCTCCTCAGTCATTTGAGCTGTAAATCAAATATCCGCAAAAGAGATCTCTCAATTGTCGTCAAGATGAAGACGAATTATGCAAGCTAGATCTCCGGGGCCAAAAAAGATTTGGATCATCTCCAAGATGAAGGAGTTTGTGAAGGATCCTTCCAGGGAAAGTTCAGATCACCGTTGAGATAAAGGCGAGTGTGATGGACCTACCGACAAACCCTAAAAGATATTTGATTTCTGCTATCATCTAGAGAATTTTGATCAATGAACCTATATCATCAAGCCTAACTCCTGAGAAAAACAAGGATCGGAACATCTCCAAGATGAAGGAGTTTATGACGTACCCTTCCCCTGAAAAAGTGAGAAAAGTCAGGACATCTCCAAAATGAAGGATGATGTAAAAAAAACCCAAGAAAGCTCCATGACTCAAGAGAGTGTAAAAAGATCATCATGGGAAATGCCCAGGATATCAGATTGCCCGAAATTACCAAGAATCATCTTTTTCTATGTGAAATTCTTTTATCAATATATCTTCACTCAATTTATGAAGCTAAGAATATTCCCTCTTTTTTCATATCAAGGAAATTGATATCTTCCTTAAAGAAGCTCACCAGCAACAAATTTGAATTTGACTCTTGATTCTACAGAGTTAGCCCAATTGGAGCTAATACTCTAGGTAGAAAGAGGTGATATTTTCATGCACAATTCAATCATTTTTAGATCAACTACAATTTTTGGCATCTTATTGGCAATACTTTCTCATTATCCCAAAATGAAGTGCGAACTTGATATTTGTTTTGACGTATCCTGACGTCATCCCTCCTTAGGACTGAAAAGTCCTTTCCTTCCGTCTGATCTGAGTGCTCTCAGATTTGCACATTTCCCTATGTTTCCCACCGTCCCACCATAGACAGTTCCCGCTCAGGATAAGGGTTAAACCTGAACTTTTTGCAAAAGGTATGTTATTGTCAAAAGCTATTTTTCAGTCTCAACAATGAGGCGCCCAAGAGCAACCCCTTTTCAAGCTTTAGGGACCCCCATTTTCATCCTTTTGCAAAACCCCTCTCGGACCTGTTGTGCAAAGTCTAGAGGTCCCATCACAGTTTCCCCGCTCTTCGAGGATCCTGTATCCATTCAGGCTAAGAATTAAACCTGTTACCTCGCTCCTCGAGGTATCACCCAAACCTTCTGCGAGAGGTCGTCTATTTTCAGAAAGCTGATTTAGTCTCAGCAATGAGACGCCCAATATCATTCCCTTTTTCCAAGCTTTAGGGAATCCCTTATTTTTTTTTTCTCGCAAACCCCATTCGGATTTGTTCGTCCAAAATTCCGAAGGTCCCATCATGGTTTCTTCATCCGAGGATTCCGTATGGTCGTCCCTTTCAGGTTAAGGGTTAAGCCTGAACCTCGCTCTGCGAGGTGTTCTTTCCATTCAGGTTAGGGTTAAACCTGAGTCTCATTTCAACTAGATATCCTTTCTAGTCCTTCCACGGTTTCTTCATTTGAGAAATTCGTGCGATTTCCCCCCAGTTCAAGGGTTAAACCTGAATCTCGCTTTTGCGATGCATTTGTTGTCCCATCACGGCTTCCTCGTTCGAGGATTCGGTATGGTCGTCCCTTTTAGGATAAGGGTTAAGCCTGAACCTCGTGCCTCGAGGTATTTTTCCTTTTTCATGTTTGGGTTAAACCTGAGTCTTGTTTCAACGAGGTGTTTTCCTCCAGTCCCATCGTGGTTCTTCCCATCGAGGAATCCATGCTCTGTAGATCCATCCAGGAAGGGATCATGCTAGAGTTTCATCTCACGAGGCATTTCTCTCAGAAATGTCCCATCGAGGTTCACTTATATTTCTTTCCCCATCCTAAATTATCTCGATATATCTTTGTCCCATCCAGGTTAAGGGCTAAACCTGACTCATTCCAAAAGATTGATCTCGCCTCACTCATGTGACTTGATCAAAATCCTTCACCATTTTTCGAGACCTTCACTCAAAGTCCCATCACGACTTCCTCATTTCTATCTATTCAGTCATGTCATTTTCGAGGATTTCGTCCCCCTCAAGCCATTTAGGATAAGGTTCTAAGCCTGAAAAGCCACGTTCAAAATAATTCTTCCACCACAGTTCAGGTTGGCTAACTGAAACATTTTTCAAAATTTGGAGTGTTTCTTTGCCACTAAGCTCGGCTTTCAACCGGCTTAGTAGCAAAGAGGGGCATCTGTGAACACCTCAAATTTTTCAAAATATTCCCTTTTTGTCCCTAACCCCATCTGTTGAGAAAATCAAAACAATTTCAAAGCTAAATTTTAATTATTATTCAGATTTTCTGGATTGAATTCCATGTTGATATATTCAAATTCGATTTTGGATCCAGATCCAGTAATTTGAGCCTCATTATCCAAATTTTCAAATTAAAATTTTAAAATACCAAAAGCATTTTTCGAATGGCTCAAACAGCTCATTTGGCACCCATTTGGATCCACTATTTTATATTTTCTCGATTCAAGATCCAAACCTTGAATATCACCTCACATTCCTGGTCCAAATTCGCTTTCTAAAGAATTTTTCAAAAAAAGAATAGCTTTGAAATTCTCAGAGAACCCCTTTTGTAGATATTTCTCAAAAATACCAAAAAAAAATTAATTTCGTCTCTCATACTGCTTAGGTTTTAGAGTCTTATTTCCAAAATAACAAAAAAAAATTCAGAAAATACCAAGAAAACAAACAATTTTTTTTTTTTACAAGGGAAATTGTGAAGAACTCTTTTGAAAAGGTTTTCAAAACTGGGGAACCCTCTCTCACTCTCACCCTCTTTTCTCTGTCTTGTCTCGGTCTCTCTCCATTTTCACCTTCCTAACTCCATCCCGGGTCACCCCCTTGCACTCCATCGCCCCCTCTTCTTCACGAAGCTTCCTCCAAACCCTCCATCTCCCATCCATCGGATGCCTCCAAACCCTTCATTCCCAATGGCTTCATCCTTCATCTCTCCTCCGTTGATCTCCAACAAACGCATCCTTTTCCTCCTCAACCATCTATACATAACAACCCTTCCAGACCCTTCCTCCTCCTCTTTACAAAGAGCACGCAGGAGGAAGGGGGAGGATTGGATTTTTTTTCTCTGGACTCCATCGCTCTCGCGCAACATCCACCATTAACCTCTCCATTGCTCTTCCTGTTTCTTGCAGCGCAAAGCTATCCGGTGAGTCTTCCCTCTTTCACTTGCTTTTCTTTTTTTTTGTTCCTTCTTTTCTTTTCTTTCTTTCTTTTCTTTTTTCTCTCTTTTCTCCTTCAGCGTTTTTTTTTTTTATCCCCATTAGTGCACTCCTGATGACATCGATGTTGCTCATATGACATTGACCCATCCCAGTGCTATAGCAAAAGGAACGACTATGTTCCAACAATCTTCTGCATTCAATATATTTTCGCCAATCTATGATTAGATGTCTGATTTCTGGTCCCATTCTAGATAGTTCATCACATTTAGATTTCCTCTTTTGATCCTTAGCGTTTCCTGCTTTCTGATTTATCTTACGGGGATTCTTCTATGTAAGCATAGTTTGCTATTTATGTTAGTTCAGACGCAACTTCCCCTTGTAGTTTCTCTTTTCCATTTCCTTTTGTCATTTGCTATTTGTGAATTTTGCCTCTCGTTGTCATATCTCTGTTATACGTTTTTCTATCTCGGTAATTTACAAGTTAGAATAACTGGATGTGCTTTTAGCGATAGGCATCCCCAAGATTACAATCCTGTAAATGATGCTCTGGAATTTGTCAATCCCTTTTAGCCAATTTGCAGTTTGAGATACATCATGCTGTTCAGGTTGATGCGATCTGAATGATTAACATCGCTTGTGTGCCTCTTTGCCCTTTTCAATTCTTTTGTCTTCTTTATGTGCAAAACCGACTCCATGAATGGGTCCCAATAACAAGCTACATGCCATGACCAGTTGCTTGATGGTAATGCCGGCCTGCACTCTGCCACAAAGGGGTTAATTCCCTTTTCCACCTTACTTCTTTTCCTGCTCTTTTATAATTAATAGTATCATTGCTGAGGGCTCTTCTTTGTTCATGTCTAATATGATTACTTTTGTTAATCTGTCATTTTTTTTATGTGTTTTGCGTTATCGAATCATATTGACCCCCTGTATATAATCTCCCAGAATCCCCTGGTTTGCTAATACAAGCTTCAAATTGTCTTGAAGATATCAGGGAATGCGATACAGGGTCGGTTCATGAATGGTCATTCTGTAGAAAATTTATTTGTTGTTGAGTCTTATGTTATTGAGTATAAATTTTCATTCGTGTAATGGACTTTGCAAGACTGGATCCTTAGTTTACCCTTCCAATTACTACTCTGGAATCCCTGATGGGAGTTCCAGCAAAATTTAGAGCCTATTTCGGATTCGTTGAAGGGTGTTCTGTCTGAAGTATACATAAGAAAGGGCGACAATCTTTGTTGGTTTCATGTAGGTTGTCCATATGGAGATTGAGTCGGGACCGGGAATTGTTCATCATTTTTATCAAAGAGGTAGAGATAACTACTAGGCAAGGTTGGCTGACGCCGGTCTCTGGTTTAGTGAATTTCATTTTCCAGCTCTATGCTTCTGTTAAATCTCACTAAATTTTCCTTTTACTATACATAAGCTTTTTCTTTTTCTTTTCTTTTCTTTCTTTCTTTTCTTTCTTTTTCTTTAGATCCACTAGTTTCGTTTGGTTCTTATGGGTTTTACGTTGAAATTTCCTTATTTCCCAAGTCTCTGTATTAGTTTTTTCTAATTTCTCTATCTGTTAAATTTTAGCTGGTGGGTATGCTCAGTTTTATGTCCATCCCCTGTAATATTGCCAAGTTTCGATTGATTTGTTTCCAGTACCCTGTTCTCATAACATATTGATGGTTATCTATAGCCAGTGTCCCACATTTAGACCCAAGGGGATAGCCATGAATTGGGATATTCTGTAATTATATGTCTGTAAGTTTATACTCAATGTTAATGAACATATCACATCTCATATATCTGTCAGATTTAACGTCTGATTGCACTCAGTTCTGATAGTTGAAAGCATATCATGGAGATCAAGCTCCTGTCAGTTTGCCCTGTATACATTCACATTTTATTATCACTTGGTTTATTTGTACTGCATGCATAAACTCCTTTGTGTTATCAGCTATCGAACCTCATCAGCATTGGTAGCTCCACGTTTTAAACTGGTAAGATATCATTCCCTGTTTTGGGTCATTCCAGAAAGTCATCAATACATTGATTCCGAGTTTTCACATTGGAGTAAACATCCGGGGTCAGAGGTGGTATAGTTGCTCCAATGCTCATCTACACGATGCCTTGAAGCTATTTTTTTTTTTTTACTGCTGAAGCAAGACGAACCCCCCCCCCCCCCCCCTTTTGCAGAAAGCTCTTATTCGCCAGTTCAGAGTTCGGTTTCGGGCATGATATAGGTGGATGTATTGATTGGTGACAAAATGCATATATTTTGTTGGTTCAGAATAAATTTTTGAGTTATGTTCCTCTCACGGCATGACATTACCCATATGTCCCGAAAAGTTTTGCTTGTTCAGGAAATTTTGAATGCCATGTCGGCATTTGAGGCCTTCTGAAAGGATGATTTAGCAAAATAACTACCATGTACCTGTATAATCCGTGCTTTGCATCTAATCATATCTACATGTTCCACAATTGCATCTGCATAGCAATTCTAATTTTGTACATGACCTACGCATGATTGCCAATTTCATTGATAATTTAGTCTCCTTGAAATCTCATGGTTGCTGACGTATTTAATATACAGGCTGCAGCGTATGGCCCGCTTTGCAAACTCTTTGCAGGAATCAATTTGCTGAGTCACTTTGCGCTGCCGTGTGTCATCCACTGACATCGACTACCTGTTGAGGCCCATTTGTCACCATGCTTTGGTTACCATTATAATTCCCACATTGTCATTGATCTGTTTTCCAATCATTTCTTTCTTTTGGGTGTTATGGAATCCAATATGCAGAAGAATCTTGCCAAACCAAGCAGTGTTGCTAATACTGATTTTAGGCAGGATTGTTAATTCCAAGATCACAAATGCAGTATAACCAATGCATTTTTTTTTATTTGCACCTGTATTTCTGGCATGTGTACACTATATTTACAGGTTTACTATATACTGCCCATCTTACAGGTTATATTATATATCAGCCTATGTACTCACCTAAATTTCCGTTCCTTGCTGTAGCTCCTAAGTTCGGTCACCTGCACCATTCACTTTCACGACACCGGTTCGCGCCGCTCCCCATATCTGTAAGTTCATTCGAGTTGATAGGTCTTATTGAGAATACCTGTTAAAATTTTAGCTCCTGATTGTGATTGTTTGCAATGACATGAAGCATCCCATGTTCATTTTAGCATACCTTCTCCATCTTCTGATTCAGCACATTATCTGCACACCATAAGAGTTGCTAAAACAGTTTTAGCACCTCTGCCCATCATTTATTTGCTACCTCATCTTCAGCCATAGTAGTTGAACTTCCAGCAAGAAGCTCCACCACAGCTTCTTACCATCTTCCCCACATATTACTGGGCATCCACCGAAGCTGCCTGTAAACAAGGACAAAAACCTGCGGGGAACTGTCAGGCAACCATGTATATATCACCCAACTCTTTTTTTTTCTTGTCCATTGGCCATAGAAATGCAAGATTGCGTGAGGTGCAGTCCCCTGTTAGCACCTCTTTTCATCACCATAGTGGCTCAAACTCCCTGCACATTCCTCCCAGTTGTATTAAATGTGCCATGGCATGGAACATACCTGTAGCAACAAACTTTTTTTTTTATCACACAACTTCATTTGCCGCAGAATCATACTGTTCACTATTTCATCCATGTATCACTTTGCACAGTCCCCTTTCATCATTATAACAACTAATATTTGCTTTCCTCCAGCATTTGATCCACCCATTTTCTGTTTCGCCACTATCTACATGTCCATTAACTTCGGCAATCCCTTCTTTAATCTGATTGTCTCATTCGGAGTAAGCTGGGCATCACCAGCCGAACCAATGCCAGCCTTATACTTTTAGCATCAAGATGTTTGCTGAAACTTATATGCTACCAGTTAGGATATTGGTCCATTAGCATCCCCTGTATGTTTCTACCAAAACATCTTGACAATTCTAATATAGGTTACTGCTGTTATTATATGGCAGCAAAACTTTCACTTACTGTAGACGTTGTATACGTCTCCAGCCACCTTCATAACTTCATTTTTTTTTTTGGTTAATGCATATAGTCAGTATCATATGGTCATGGTGTGAAATAGTGCCCTGTAGTTATTATTTTTAAAGTTCTACATCCAAACCTCATAATTAAGCTTAGCTGTTGATCACATTGAATTTTTATGGTGTTCTTACTGATTGTCAGAATAATGATTCTCAATGCCCTGCTTCCCTCATTAATTTCTGATTTTTACAATAGATGTTGTATTATTTCTTAATATTCTCCTCAAGGCATCCCATCAAGCGTCTATAATAGCAATTTCAGTCTTTTCATGGCATATATTAGCCCCAGTTCCAGCATGTGTTCAATTTCTGGTGTCTACATAAATAGGCTTAAGCATTGACATAGATACCATGATAAGCAACATTCCCGTTGGTTTAGCAGGCCATATTGTATCCGATTTTCCATGCAGTTGGAATGTCACTCGTGTATATCCTCAGTTAGCTCTTAGACAGGAGTGTACATGTTAGTTCTTTAGCATAATGTGTCTTTTCTACAGTTGTTTATTGCCACCTTGAATTTTGCAGGAAACATATGAGATATGTTATTCTTGAAATTTTGTAATTTTAATCCCGATAAATGTTGTAATAAGTTAGATATTAATGAAAAACTCTGCATTTCCAAGCTTTTAGATAGAATGAATGAGCATTGTAAATATCATGAATTGTTTAGTTTCATATTTTTATTTATTTCCCAAATTCCCACAATGGAGAAATACGAGTGGAACGTGCACCATTTCGTAAGAGGTAAATTAATCCTAAGTTGATGATTTATATTAACGGCCATAGTCGGGATGTAAACAAGACTTAGTATTTTTATTTTTTACGAAATAACACTAGATCCACACTGGATCCAATTTTCTAAATTCATCATATTTTTTCTTAAATATTTTCTCCTTTTATCAGAATTTAACTTAAAATTAATTCAAAATATATACCAATGGCCATAGTCAGGGTATATTGAGAGTTAATTTTATTTTAAATTCTATAAAAGCACCAAATGTGTTTCATTCTTCACCTGAATTTAAATATAGATTATTATATAATACATTCGATGACCATAGTCAAGGATGTATTATATCTTCAATCTTATTTTAATTCTTTTATAGAATGAAATAACTTTTCAAAATCCAATTTCAAAAATTTAAATTCATTCATCATTTAGGATAGAATTGCATCATATTTTTAAAATTCTTTTTTCATAAATCCAAGTGATTATTTCCTTCATTTCTCAGATCAAATCCTATTCATAAATTCAAATTCAACTCTATTTCTCAAAAAGATTCAAGAATTCAATTTCAAGGTCCCATTTGACTTTGAAACTTCAGAATCAGCTTATATCCAAAATTCAAATTCTAAATTCAAAGTCCAAATTGACTTTGAAATTTACTTGTATATCCAGAATTCCAAATCTAAATAAAATTTCAAAGTTTAAAATAACTTTGAAACTTCTGATTCATCTTCAAATTCAAAACCAAGTTTATGTTCAAAATTCAAAATTCAAAATCAAAGTTTGAGATTGATTATGAATCTCAAAAGCTTGACCCCTCTTGAATTTTAAATTCAATCTGGGTTTTCAAAACCCAAATCCATTTTCAAAAGTCTCATTTGGACTTTCAAAGACCCAAAATCTATTCTAGAATCCATAATCCAAATTTCACCTTGGATCTCAGACTTTAGATCCAAAATTTCCTTTAGGATCCAGAATCCAATTTCACTTTGGATCTCAGACTTCAGATCCAAATCCATTTTAAGGTCCAGAATTCAACCACACTTTGGATCTCAGACTTCAGATCCAATTCCATTTTAAGATCCAAAATTCAATACTACTTTTGGATCCCATCTTCAGATCCAAATCCACTTAGGATCCAGAACCCAATTCTACTTTGGATCTCAAATTTCAGATCCAATTCCATCTTAGGGTCCAGAGTCCAACTCTACATTGGATCTCAAACTTCAGATCCAAATCCATCTTAGGATCCAGGATCCAATTTTACATCGAATCTCAGATCCCAGATCTTAAATCCATTTTAAAATCCAATTCCATTTCAAAATCTAGATTTCAAATCCAAGTCCATTTCTAGATCTCATTTGAATTCCCTAAATCCATTTCCATTTTTTTTAAATACCATTTGACTTTCTCAGATCCATTCTAAGATTCAAATTCAATATCACTTCAAAATTTCATCTTCTTCTCCTAAATCCATGATTAAATTCAAAGTCCATTTCTGACTTTGAAACTTCAATTCCCTTTCATTTCAAAAGCTTTAAATCATTCTTTCTCAAAATCAAAGATTTATTCTTCTAAACTCTGATTTACTTCAAAAACTTAGAACTTCTCTGATCTATCTCAAATTCTAAGTTAGATTCAATCATTTCTTCACTCCTTTACCAAGTTCATCTCAGAATACTTGGAAATTTCCAAATCAATTTTCAAAAAAGCATACATCCTTGCATTGCACAAGCATGATTCTTTGTGCATTTGGATCTTTAGGATAAATTCTTAGATGATATTTAGGCAAAGCAAAAGGCATAGATTCGATCCTTGGTTCAATTACCCCTGGTAAAGGCGCCAAGAACGGTCGAACCTCGTACTGACGAGCGAATCCCGTCTCTCCATTTTTCCCCCAAAATTTTCAAAACGGAGGCGAGTTAAATTTCTAAATATTTTTCAAATCAAGGTCAAGTGAGACCGCGCAAAAGAGTTCCTCTTCTCTCTTTCTTTCTTTCTTTCCTCTTCTCTCTTTCTTTTCTTTTATTTTTCTCCCTTCAAAAAGGAGGAAAATAGAGGTCAGAAAAGGAAAAAAGAAGGAAGAGAGAGAAAACCATAAAGAAAGGAAAAATTTTGCGATGATCACAACGCTCAGGCCTATCGACAGAGGATAGCTCGGCATTACGCCAAGTCAGTTATTGAGAGAAGATTTCGAGTCAATGATCTTGTGCTCAGATCGACAGCTCATCTCAAGCAACGACCGAAGGGCAAGTGGTCACCCAATTGAGAAGGCCCTTATGTGGTTAAGGAAGCGTTGCCCCGCAATTCCTATCGTTTGATCAACACAGATGGAGTGGAACTGCCAGATCCTATTAATGCTTTACATTTGAAAAGATTTTACACTTAAATTGTCCATCATAGCCTTTTGTACTCTTCAAAAGTCTTTCAATAAAGCAATAATCTTCTGTTAAATTATCACATCCTCCCCCCTGATACTGGGGCATTTTATTATAATCTATACTTGTCTTCCTTCGTCATATGCAGGCAGGATTAGACGAATCATTTTCTAAAAATCTTGCCAGCTTTTTGTCAACTTGTTTATCTTTATTGCGTTCATTTCATTTTTTAATCTAATAAAATTTTATCAGTTTATTGTCAATTTTATCAATTTGTCAAGTTTCATTGGTTTTTATCAAAATTTTATTCCTTCATCTTTAAAAACCCCTTCAGGTTAAGGGATAAACCTGATGCCTCTTTCCCATGAGGTATTCTTTTATCTATTTTTCCCATCAGGTTAAGGGGAAAACCTGACCCTCGTTGTCCGAGGTATTCCCATTCAGGATGAGGGACAATCCTGATACCCCTCATAGGAGCATCGCTGCTACCCGTGAGAATTCTTTTTCAAAATAAATTTTCAATAAATCTTTTTAAATTCTTCTCCATTTTTATAAATTTTATTCTTCTTCAGGTTAAAGGGATAAACCTGAATTATTTCCCATAAATTCTTCAATTCACCTCAAATTTTATGTTCCCTCAGGATAGGGGAAGATCCTGAAGCCATCATAAATAAATTCAGATCTTAGGCCACCTTGGGTCAATGACCTCGAATGAATCTCTCATCTTCATCATCGAAATCTATTCATGCTCTTGTCTATCCTTCAAGTTCTGACTCCTGGGTTGGAGTCGTTTCCTTCCCATCTGATTTCCGACTCAGGATTTCATTTTCCATTTTATTATTATTTTCTTAAAAACCGGGTTTCGACTCGGATTTTTCTTTGTATATTCTTATTTTATTTTTTTTGAAGTCTCAAGTTCCGACTTAAACTTCCTTTTGAATCCAATGCTCATGTTGGACGAATTGTTGTGTTGAGAGTTCGAGTTTTCAAACTCAATTCTCACTCATTTCTTATATTTGAAAACCGGGTTTCGACTCGGATTTTCCCTTTTGTATAATCTTATTTTTTTGAAGTCTCAAGTTCCGACTTGAACTTCCTTTTGAATCCAATGCTCGTGTTGGACAAATTGTTGTGTTGAGAATTCGAGTTTTCAAACTCAATTCTCACTCATTTCTTATATTTGAAAACCGGGTTTCGACTCGGATTTTCCCTTTTGTATATTCTTATTTTTTTGAAGTCTCAAGTTCCAACTTGAACTTCCTTTTGAATCCAATGCTAGTATTGGACAAATTGTTGTGTTGAGAATTCGAGTTTTCAAACTCAATTCTCACTCATTTCTTATATTTGAAAAACTGAGTCCCGACTTAAATTTTCGCTTTTGTATATCCTCATTTTCTCAAAATTCTGACTTGAATCTCCCTGTCAATCTAATGCTCGCATTTGGATCGGAGTTCTCCTTGAACTTTCCCTTTCAGGTTAGGGGACAAAACCTGAACTTCCCCTTCAGGATAAGGGATAATCCTGAAACACCGACAATCATCCTCGCATTAATTCTCAAGTACCTTCGAATGTCGGTCTCATTTTCAACTCTCCTTTTGAAAAACCCAATGCTTATGCTGGTGTGCATTTCGAAAAACCCAGTTCTCGCGCTGGTGTGCATTTTCGAAACCCAACGCTTGTATTGGGGCATTTTCGAAATCCAGTGCTCGTATTGGTATGTCTTTCAAATCCAGTGCTCGTACTGGTACATCTAGCGCTCGTGCTAGTGTCCGGCTGACTGATCAGTTAGCCCTCCGGGTTTAGTCTTTGTACTAACCAATCATCGTCATTCAAATTCTAAATTCTCAATGTCAACCTTCGGGTTATCATTTTGTCAAAAAATTCAATTCTTTTTTTTCTCTTGCGAAGGACCCTCTTCAGGGAGAGTTCGATGGAGCTCGTTCCTTTCGCATGCAACCATCTTTCGTTCGCAAGAACCCTTTTCCAGGGAGAGTTTGAAGGGACTTGTTTTCTTCGCGAACAGTTTGCAAAACAACAACCAACTTTACACAAAAGAACCCTTTTTCTAGGGAGAGCTTCGACGGAAGCTTGTTTCTTTTTGTGGCCCCCATTTTTCTCATCTTTGGACAACCCCTTCACAAAGGACCCTCTTCTAGGGAGAGTGTGACGAACTCGATCCCTCTGTGATGCTTTCTCAACTTTTTTTTTCAGCCGCCTTTCCATAAGAGAAGCCTAGAGATAGGGAGTTTTGACGAAAACTTAATTTCTCTATGAAAGTTCCGTTTTGCAAACGCCTCCTCTTTGGGGAAAAGAGGAGTATTTCCAACTTCCCATTCAGGTAAGGGTTAAGCCTGAGTCTCTCTTTTGGGGGAAAAAGAGAGGAGAGTTTTGTCACGGACGTGTCGATTCGATATCAAGCGATCTCTTTCATCAAGGATTTTAAGAATATTTTGCCAATTTGTTATCAAGTCATTGTTGATCTCAAAATTTTCATCATATAAAGAACTACCTCAAACTACCTTTAGTATTATTTCCAAAGGAGAAAGACTTTTGCGAAATAAGAACTGAATTCAAGCTTTTCTGTTGGTCAATCAAGAGGATGAAGAAAAAACTTCGATATGACCGGCAAAGGAAAATTCGATGATGTTAAAAAGCCATAAGCGAATTGATATTGATCATAGCTATGGCACCTTCTTAAAGACCATTCTTTGGCAGTAAGACAGTGGAAATATCCTGAGCAATAAAAAAAGAACCTACCCAATCCATATCTCCTCAGTCATTTGATCTATAAATCTAATATCCGCAAAAGGGATCTCTCAATTGTCGTCAAGATGAAGACGAATTATGCGAGCTAGATCTCCGGGGCCAAAGAAGATTTTGATCATCTCCGATATGAAGGAGTTTGTGAAGGATCCTTCCAGCGAAAGTTCAGATCACCGTCGAGATGAAGGCGAGTGTGATGGACCTACCGACAAACCCTAAAAGATATTTGATTTCTGCTATCATCTAGAGAATTTTGACCAATGAACCTCTATCATCAAGCCTAACTCCTGAGAAAAACAAGAATCGGAACATCTCCAAGATGAAGGAGTTTGTGACGTACCCTTCATTTGAAAAAGAAAGAAAAGTCAAGACATCTCCAAAATGAAGGATGATGTAAAAAACCCAAGAAAACTCCATGACTCAAAAGAGTGCAAAAAGATCATCATGGGAAATGCCCAGGAAATCAAACTGCCAAAAATTGTCAGGAATCATCCTTATATGTGTGAAATTCTTTTATCAATGCATTTTCACTCAATCGCTTTTATGAAACTAAGAATATTCCCTCTCTTTTCATATCAAAGAAATTGATATCTTCCCTAAAGAAGCTCAACAGCGACAAACTTTGAATTTGACTCTTGATTCTACAGAGTTAGCCAAGTTGAAGCTAATACTCTAGGTAGAAAGAGGTGATATTTTTCATACACAATTCAATCATTTTAGATCAACTACAATTTTTGGCATCTTATTGGCAATATTTTCTCATTATTCCAAAATGAAGTGTGAACTTTATGTTCGTTTTGACGTATCCTGACGTCATCCCTCCTTAGGACTGAAAAGTCCTTTCCATCTGTCTAATCTGAGCGCTCTCAGATTTGCACACTTCCCTATGTTCCCCGCTGTCCAACCATGGACAGTTCTCGCTCAGGATAAGGGTTAAACCTAAACTTTTTGCAAAAGGTCTGTTATTGTCAAAAGCTATTTTCAGTCTCAGCAATGAGGCGCCCAAGAACAACCCCTTTTCAAGCTTTAGGGACCCCCATTTTCATCCTTTTGCAAAACCCCTCTTGGACTTGTTGTGCAAAGTCTAGAGGTCCCATCACAGTTTCCCCGCTCTTCAAGGATCTTGTATCCATTCAGGCTAAGGATTAAACCTGTTACCTCGTTCCTCGAGGTATAGCCCCAAAACCTTCTGCGAGAGGTTGTCTGTTTTTAGAAAGCTGATTTAGTCTCAGCAATGAGACGCCCCAGATCATCCCCTTTTCAAACTTTAGGGAATCTCTTATTTTTTTCTTCTCGCAAACCCCTTCTGGATTTGTTCGTTCAAATTCCGAAGGTCCCATCATGGTTTCTTCATCCAAGGATTCTGTATGGTTGTCCCTTTCAGGTTAAGGGTTAAGCCTGAGCCTCGTTCCACTAGGTATCTTTCCGTTCAGGTTAGGGTTAAACCTGAGTCTCATTTTCGACTAGATATCCTTTCTAGTCCTTCCACGGTTTCTTTATTTGAGAACTTCGTGCGATTTCCCCCCACTCAGGTCAAGGGTTAAACCTGAATCTCGCTTTTGCGATGCATTTGTTGTCCCATCACGGCTTCCTCGTTCGAGGATTCTGTATGGTCGTCCCTTTCAGGATAAGGGTTAAGCCTGAACCTCGTGCCTCAAGGTATTTTTCTTTTTCAAGTTTGGGTTAAACCTGAGTCTCGTTTCGACGAGGTGTTTTCCTTCAGTCCCATCGTGGTTCTTCCCATCGAGGAATCCATGCTCTGTATATCCATCTAGGAAAGGACCAATGCTTGAAATTTCATCTCACGAGGCATTTCTCTCAAAATATCCCATCGAGGTCTGCTTATATTCCTTTCCTCATCCAAATTATCTTGATATATCTTCGTCCCATCCAGGTTAAGGGCTAAGCCTGACTCATTCCAAAAGATTGATCTCGCCTCGCTCATGTGACTTGATCAAAATCCCTCACCATTTTCGGGACCTTCACTCAAAGTCCCATCACGATTTCCTCATTTCTATCTTTTCAGTCATATCATTTTCGAGGATTTCGTCCCCCAAGCCATTCAGGACAAGGCTTTAAGCCTGAAAAGGCATAATTCTTCCACACCCATTTCAGATCTGCTGACTGGGGCATTTTTCAAAATTTGGAGTGTTATCTTTGCCACTAAGCTCGGCTTCTTACCGGCTTAGTAGCAAAGAGGGGCATCTGTGAACACCCCAAAATTTTCAAAATGTGGTAAATATTTTCTTTTGGCCTTTATCTCCATTTTCCGAGCAATAGAGTCAGTTTTTAAATCTAAATCCCATTTTATCTCTCAAGTTTTCTGAAATTAAATTCATTTTGTACATCTGACTCAATTTCGAATCCGGATCCAGATAAAGATCCAAATTTGAGCTTTGTTGTCCAATATCAAATTCTCAAAATTTTCAAAATAACTTTTTGAAAAGCTCAGACAGTTCATCCAGTATCCGTTTGGATCCATCAAATTGTATTTCTCGATTCGAGATTTAAAACTTGAATATTTTCTTAAAACCTTTTTTCAAACCTCTTTCTGAAGAAATTTCCCCAAGAAAACCTTGATTTTTCAGAAAAATCCTTCTTTTGTAAATATTTTGAAATTTTGTAAAAGTAGTTAAACTCCTTAGTTTTTAGAGTTTTATCTTCAAAAATACAATATATATATATATAGAAAATGTCAAAAAAAATGAAAAACAATTAAAAAATCCTCCCTTTTTGAAGCTCGTTTCTACTAAAAACCTCTTTTAACAAAAACTTTTGAAAACGACATTGTCTTTGAAAACTTTCAAGATTTGAAAGGACCAAAATCATAAAATGCCTAACGGCCTCTCTTTATAACGAGAGGCCGCAGGGGAAGGCAAGGGGATCGGTGGTTTTGGAAATCGGCTCTCTACTCCCCCCTCTCTTGAGATGAATTGATCGAGCTCCCACCTTTCCACCCGGTCGCACTCTCCTCCCTTCTTCTTCTCCTTCTTCATTGGAAAAGGAATTTAAGAAGAAGGCGGAAGGAAGGCTCCCTGGTCCTTTGGCAAAGCAAAGTAATTCGGTAAGTCATTGTTCTTTTCCTTCTGATTCCCCCTTCTTTACTTTTCTTCGAAGATTTTTTCTTCCATTACAGCACCCCAATGGTGTCGAGTTGCCTGTGCAACGTCAACCCATTCCTGTGCTACAGCAAAAGGGATAATTCTATTCCAATAGTTTTTGTGCCTTGATTGTTTTGATTAATTCATAATTCTATTCTGGTTTCGATCATACTGCCAAATTTAATCATCTTGCGTATTTCTTCTAGGTCTCATCCCCTTTTATTTGGCTGAATCATGAGTTTTGCTCTTGTTTCATTTTTTTTTTTGGGAATTTTCCATTCCTAGTACTGTTAAAATCTCTCATTCTTATTCCCATCAGAGCATCGGCATAGTGTCAATCTTGTATATAACAAGCATCGACCTATGTTAAATATGCAATGACAAGAGGAACGAATGCGTTCACACACTTTTTCTTTATATATATATATATATATATATATATATATATATATATATATATATATATTTTATGCTACCGGATTTAATGAGTTTACATAGCTCATCTGAATTTTCATTTTTTTTTATCCATTTTCTGTTTGTATCATTTCTATCATTGGAATTTGATTGTTTGCATTAAAAGGTCGTGGCATTTTTTTTATCCTCATCATTTTTCTGTATTAATTCATTTCATAGCATTTAGATGCTCTTGTTTCACTTCTTGATATTGATCATTTTTTTTCTTTTTTTACCAATTCTGATTTATCAGAACATGGTTAAAGCTGGATCTGATTGATTATTTGAGCATTGTTTATTTGTAATTTGATTTCTGGCAAAGTTTTAATTGAATGGCCTGATCATCAAATGCATCTTAAGCATTGAGTTACTGATCTAGGGATCAATCTGAGCCTTGAGTGAAATTCTGTTGGTAGAGTATTGTTCAGGGAGGGGTATATTTTCGGCGGTCTTGGGAATAATTGGTTGCAGGAGTGTTTCATCAATGGTGAAGTTCAAATGATCACGGCTTCGAATCTGATTCAATCAATTGTGTTAAAAATGACCGACCAGAAGTCTGGAATCTAGATTGATTCCTATCTATTGGTTCCTGCTTTGCGCCGGCATGAATTTGCTGAGTTGTCCATCGGTAGGATTCGGGCGATTGATCGCTAGAGTCTCGGACTGGTACCTAAGATGTGACTTGTTCAGATACTGATTAATCATCTTGTTGCTGAAGTTCATTCATCAAGATCTGGGTCGACCATCTGATTGTCGACTTTTGAGATAGCGTCCTTCTGCATCTTACTGTCTATCTCCATCCCCATAGGATGATGTGATTTGCCTAGAATAGGTGATTATCAAAGGTAATGACAGTGACAAATGCGCAGAAGGCTCAAAGATGATGGAAGTTTGTTGTAAACTGAATGAACCAGTGGTGATTTATAGTGACCCTGTCCGACATCCACGCCAACAGAATTATTTTGAACTTTGGGGTTTTCCTTTTTTTTTTTTCTCTCCCCCTTTCTCTAGTATTCATTGGCAATTTCCTCATCCAGTCATTTACGTGATTCCTTTGCTTTACTGACAAGTTTTTTTTTCTTTTTCTTTCTGCTTCACGTAGTTAAGATCTTTATACAGTCCATTCAAGAGGAAAGTCAGAGGTTCTGGAAAATTCTGCTGTCTGCATCTTTTGAGCTGAAGAAGTAAAGTGAGCAATCTTCTGTTTTCGGTGTAGGTGAAGAAATTGGAGTCCAACCAGGTTTCATCCACTCTCCCTGATGAATCCATTATACTTTGATTATTGTTAACGATGTCTGTATTAATGGGTGGTAGAATGGATTATCAAATTTGATAAAAAAAAAAGGAGTCTCCAAAAGAGGGGAAATCTCATCCCCTGTTCCATTTCCTATAATAACTTTTTCTTTCTTTCTTTCTCTTCTCTTTTTTTTTTTCTTTTCGTTTCTTTCTCTTTTTATTTACTTTTGCTCTTGATCAGTTAATCATCTTCATTTCAGTTTAGATAACAAAAGTTGACCAAAACTCTCAAACGTAGAAGTTGGTCTGCATTCTGACTTCATTTCATGATCACTTGTGTTCATCTTCTATAACTGTGTAAAGAGGTGACCTTGGCCTTCTGGGTAAAATCCTCTCTGTGATGATTTTGGTTTTTTGCCAGTTGGCATCTGGGGACAGCTTACCATCTTGAATGGTCTCAGAATGATAAACTTTACTCTTAGATAGTAATATCTGGTGATGCTGGCGCTTGTTCCCATGGCACGACACATACCTACAGCAACAAACTTACCATTTTATCACACAACACTCACTTGCTGCAAAATCACACTGTTCACAATTCAAACATGTATCACTTTGCACAGTCCCTTTTTATTGTTATAACACTTGATGTTTGCTTTCCTCTAGCATTACACATCACCTCAACCTCCTGCATTTCCTTCATAAGGCAATCCATGGGCCTTCCTTACCTTGCAAGGTCATTGTTATGATCACCTAGCACAACATCATCTTCAATCACCTGTATATCCACATCTACTTTCAGCATCATTAGTAGCCCCACTGCTGTCCACTTTTAACAATTACATTTGCTGCAAATCTAGTAACCCTCCATAAGTTTCTACTACATCTCTTTCATATGCACAGTGTATGGGATGTGCACAACACCATCTGTTTCACTATTGCATACCATTAGTTTACCTACAGCCACACTCGTTTGCAACACCACAGTTTGGTTGTCCCATATGCAAATGGAGCTCCATTTAACCACTCGTTGGAAAGTCTTTTGCTTAGCATTTCTGAGAGGCAATATCCTTTCTATTTTCAGAAATGATTGTTCGAGCTGCAGTCTTCTGACTCTGCTTTACTGTTGTTGAGACGATTGATAGCCATCACGGACCTTGGCTTCCAGGTTCCCCGCTCCATATATTTTCATAGAACTTCAGATGCACAGTATTTCCAGTGCCCATCACCATCCTTCATGATGGTATGTGCCTTCACTACATTACCACACACACCAACAACAACTCCCTTAGTTGTTATGGTATCATGATTACCCCCGCAGCTTGGAAAACTGCTGTAAGCTATCTTCTAACCCATCATACAGTCATGACCTTATGCACACCCATCTCTCTCATTAAATGTTATCCCCTGATGGCCATGCTTTCAGCACCATTTCACTATAACACTCTCATCCACCTGCATTGGGTATACGTCATTAGGTGATATATATATATATATATATATATATATATATATATATATATATATATATATATATATATATATATATATATATATATATATATATATATATATATATATATATATATATTCGTATGTATGTACGTTTATATAGGCATGCATGTATATACGCATATAGGCATGTATGTCATTCTTTTTATCCCTCTATCATGTATATCTTGATACATAAGCATTTTACTATTGACATCTATATGATATATGTCATTTTCTTCTATTTTCATATTAACCCAGTTGTTTTGCAAGGAATATGTAGAAAATTTCATCATTAGGGGTTGTAAATTCAATTTCATGTATTGTAATAGTTAGATCTTAATGAGAATTTACCTTCCCAGTTTTTAGATAGAATGAATGAGCATTATAAACATCACAACTTGCTGATTTTCATGCTTTTTGCCTTTATTTTCCTAAATCTCACAAATGGCAACACGAATGGCACGTGCACCATTTCGTAAAAGGTAAATTAATCCTAAGTTGATGATTTACATCAATGGCCATAGTCAGGATGTAGACAAAACTTAGAATTTTTATCTTTTATAAAATAACATTGGACCCACACTGGATCCTTTTCAAAAATCATCATATTTTCAAAGATTTTTTTCTTTTATCAGAGTTTAACTTAAAATTAATTCAATATATATACCAATGGTCATAGTCTGGGTATATTGAGAATTAATTTCATTTTAAACTCTATAAAAGCACAAAATGTGTTTTATTCTTCACCTGAATTTAAATATAGATTATTATATAATACATTCAATGACCATAGTCAAGGATGTATTATATTTTTAATCTTATTTCAATTCATGTAAAGAATGAAATATGATTTTCAAAATCCAATTTCAGAATTCTTTAATTCATTCATCATTTAGGATAAAATTGCATCATATTTTCAAAATTCTTTTTCATAAATTCCAAGTGATTCTTTCCCTCGTTTCTCAGATCAAATCCTATTCATAAATTCAAATTCAACTCTATTTTCTCAAAAGGATTCAAGAATTCAATTTCAAGGTCCCATTTGACTTTGAAACTTCAGAATCATCTTGTATTTCAAATTCCAAATTCTATCTCAAATTCAAAGTCCAATTTGACTTTGAAATTCCAAAATCATTTTTATATTCAAACTTTAAATTTCCAGTTTAAATTCAAAATTCAATTCAAAGTTCAATTTAAACTTTGAAGTTTCTGATTCATCTTCTGGTTCCAAATTCAAACTTCAAAATCAAAGTCTAAATTGACTTTGAAATTCATTTGTATATTCAAGATTCAAATTCTAAATTTCATTTTCCAAGTTCAAATCAAAACTTGGAAGTTCTTGATTCATCTTTTGAATTTATAAACTCTAAATCCATTTTAGGATCCAGGATTCAACTTTCATATTGGATCTCAGACTTCAGATCCAATTCCACTTTAGAATCCAGAATCCAATTTCACTTTATATCTCAGATTTCAGATCAAATTCCATTTTTAGGATCCAGAATCCAATTCCATCTTGGATCTCAGACTTCAGATCCAAAATCCATTTTAGGATCCAAAATCCACTTCTACTTTGGATCTCAGACTTCAGATTCAATTCCATTTTAGGATCCAGAACCCAATTTTACATCGGATCTCAGATTTAAGATCTTAAATCCATTTTGAGATCCAATTCCACTCTCAATTCTAGATTTCAAATCCAATTCCATTTTCAGATCTCATCTGAACTTCCTAAATCCATTTCTATTTTTAAATACCATTTGATTTTCTCAGATCCATTCTAAGATTCGAATTCAATATCACTTCAAAATTTCATCTTCTTCTCCTAAATTCATGATTAAATTCAAAGTCCATTTCTGACTTTGAAATTTCATTTCCTTTTTTTTCAAAGCTTCAAATCATTCTTTCTCAAAATCAAGATTTATTCTTCCAACTCTGATTTACTTCACAGACTTAGAACTTCTCTGATATATCTCAAGTTCTAAGTTAGATTCAACCATTTCTTCACTCCATTATCAAGTTCATCTCAGAACACTTGGAAATATTAAAAACATGTTTTTCAAAAAAGCATACATCTTTGCATTGCACAAGCATGATTCTTTTTGCATTTAGATTTAGAATAAATCCTTAGATGATATTTAGGCAAAGCAAAAAGGCATAGATTCGATCCTTGGTTCGATTACCCCTGGTAAAGGCGCCAGGAACGGTCGAACCTCGTACCGACGAGCGAATCCCGTTTCTCCATTTTTCCCGCAAATTTTCAAAATGGAGGCGAGTTAAATTTCTAAATATTTTTCAAATTAAGGTCAAGTGAGACAGCGCAAAATAGCTCCTCTTCTCTCTTTCTTTCTTTCTTTTCTCTTCTCTCTTTCTTTTCTGTCTTTTATTTTTCTCCCTTCAAAAAGGAGGAAAATGGAGGTCAGAAAAGGAAAAGAGAAGGAAGAGAGAGAAACCACCAGAGAGGAAAAATTTTGCGATGATCACAGGCCTGGATGGGGATGACAATCTGGAGAATCTCCCTCGCAAGTTCCTTAAATTCGATGGAACAAGCAACTCTAAGGCTCATTTGGCCACTTTCTACGCTAAGTGCGGCCGTTTCAGGAAAGACAACTGGGCATTATTCATTTGCTTTCCTCGCAACCTAGAGGGTGTAGCGGCCAGGTGGTATGCAGAACACATTAATCCTATCGAACTACGAGAGTTCGATAAGGTCGTAAATCTGTTCATTGAGCGCTTCATGTTCAATATCGAATCCTCACCAACCCTCAACCATCTGTACAATTTAAAGCAGAATGAGAAGGCTAGGGAATTCATCCACAGGTGGAGAAGCACCTGTAACAGAATGAAGGTTTCCATCCTAGAGGAGCACGCCTTACAAGTTATTTTGAACAACTTTGCCCAGCCCCTGAGGAACCTCATTTCTACATCGCCCGCCAAATCATTCATCAAACTAATTGAGAGAGCCAAATGGCTCGAGACTGGCTTGGACAATGGTCTGTACGAAGGATATCCTTTTGTCAGAGGGAATCCTGATCCGAAGAAGAAGGCGCACGTCGCCTATTCTGCAGAATTTTCAGATCATAGTGGCAGTTCTGGCAGCAAAAAGAGCAAGAAAAATCGTAACAAGAATACCGAGCATTCCAGGACCGAAAGGACAAACTCGGCAACTCAGAAAGGAAAATTTGTCAAGCCACAGCCCGTTCATTCAGCACCACAGCCAGAAGCGAAACAGCTGGAAAAGCCAAAACACGAGGGTTGGAGTTATGACCGAGAGTTCACAGCTCTGGAGCAATCCCGCGAAGACATCTTAGAATATATGATGTCGAAGGGAATGATCAAACTCCCCAAGGTGGCAGATCCTCCCGTCACTATGGGCAAGTAGACTGACAAATTTTGCAAATTCCACCGGACTCTTGGACATGATACCAAGCATTGCTTTGTTCTTAAGAATATCATCCAAGACTGCATTGACAAGAATTTATTGATCGAGGATGAGGAAGAACAACCAGAAATCTTGTCCAAGCCATTTCCCAAGCATTCAGCTTCAGTTATCACGGAGCAGACATTCACTCTTCAAGGTAGCATCCAACCAAGGTCCTGGTCCTTCGTCAAGCGCAGTCTTCCGCCAAGAGGGTGGATATCACTGCATTTCACAAAAAAACAACAACCAAAGAACCAGCAGCAGACATTGTCAAGATAGTCCCTAGATTTCTGAAACGTTTCATCAAGACAGCTTCAAAGAAAGAAGAGGCTTCAGGGTCAGTTCAGAAACCGATTACTGCTTTATCCAACATTTCTATCTTAGATCTGACCCACAACTCGCCCGAGCACCAGCAAGTGCTAGAAGATCTGCTCAGAAAGATTAAGGTCAAGCCTAGCACAACACCGCAAGACATGGCTCAAATCGTCAATCAGGCCATGACGAACGCACCAATCACATTTTCAGATGAGGATTTGCCAAAGCCTCATTCTTTCCACAACAACGCCTTGTACATAGTGGTGCGAACCAGGGGCATGACAATCCCTCATGTGCTCGTCGATGGAGGCAGCAGCCTCAATATCTGTCATGAAATGACGGCCAAGGCTTTGGGACTGAAAGAAGAAGAATACTCCTCAGATCCGATCACGATCTACGGTTTCGACAACCATGGGCAGAGAGCCAAGGGGAAAATATTTCTCGAAATCTTCATCAATTATTCAGTGCATACTGTCCTTTTTCACATAGTAAATGTGTCACCTACGTACAATCTGTTGCTTGGATGCACTTGGATCCACAACGCTAATGTTGTTCCATCAACCTTGCATCAATGTATCAAGTGGTCGAAAGGAGGCATGATCACTACGGTCCTAGGAGAGGATCCGGAAGAGCGACTCCCGCAGCCAATGATTCCTCGTCCTACTTTCATTGTCGACATCTTAAGCATCAGGGAAGTCAATGAAATCAATCTAAGTGAAAGCCTGGACATGCTGAAATTGAAAGAAGTTTATCCAAAAGAAAGCGTAACAGCAGTAACCCAGTGGCAGGGGCCTCACTTCTTCAAGCTAGGTGGGCGCCTCGACTGCACCTCCTTTCAGGATCACCCTCTTTTCCCCCAGTTCTCAAAAATGAAGAGAGGATTTGATCTCCTGCTCAAACACGGTTATCAGCCCTTCAGAGGCCTAAGCAGCAAGGAAGACGACATTCTGGAACTGATCATCCCCGCTCGGCATATTGAGGGTACAGGCTTGGGTTTTACTGGTCAATTGTCCGGCAGGAAGACCACCTTCATCAAAGGAGCGCAATGAAGACAATGCCAGTGTTTTCTGCTTTCTTTTTCATGTCATCTTGTAGGGGCACAAAATCCGCCCCAGTTCCTTTTTTTTAACAAAGCAAATGTAAATATCAAAGATGTTTCAAATCAATGAAATTTTGATTCCTATTTTGACACAAATTCCTCGCTTATATTATTGTCTATATTGTCATTCTCTGTTTCGGTGCAAAAGGCTATTTTTAAATATCTTACCCTTTTCTCAAAAAACCTTCTTTGCGTTTTCAGGATTGCCGGAATCATGGCTCCTAAATCACTCAAAAAGCTCATTATCAATACCAACTTTTCTCAAAATAAATCCAAACCGGCCAGAATCTGCAAGGCAAAGGCAGGGGCAGAAATCAACAAAATGACAGGACAAATCAAAGAGTTGGCAGAATTCGACTCAGCAATTCATAATTTGCCAGTATTCAAAAGCAGGATGAACCATCACCATTGGTTCAAGATCCAACAGAGGATGTCAATATCGGTTCGGAAGATGATCCGAAAATCCTCAAGATTGGTTCCAGCTTGAATTCGGATGAGAAGGAAAGGCTTGTCTATTTTCTCAAACAGCATCAAGAAGCCTTCGCTTGGACTTATGAGGATATGTCAGGCTTAAACCCCAAGTTAGTCGAGCATCGCCTTGTGTTGAAGCCATATTGCAAACCAATCAAGTAGAAACTAAGAAAAATAGATCCTCGAGTAGCACCAAAAGTTAAAGAAGGACTTGAGGAGTTGTTAAGAGCAGGATTCATTCGGACTATTGAATATCCAGACTGGTTGGCGAACATCGTGGCAGTTCCCAAAAAGAATGGAAAAGTCTGAATCTGTATTGATTTCAGAGATCTAAACAAAGCAACCCCGAAGGATGATTATCCACTCCCCAACATTGATCTTTTGATCGATAGCACAGCGGGCCATGCCATGTTTTTCTTTATAGATGGATACTCAGGCTACAATCAAATCAAATTGGCCGCTCAGGACCAATCCAAAACTTCTTTTACTATGCCTTGGGGTACATTTTGCTATACAGTCATGCCGTTTGGGCTCAAGAATGCTGGGGCAACCTATCAGAGAGCAATGGCAGTTATCTTTCATGACCAGATGCACAAGAATATGGATGCCTATGTGGCTGACATCCTGGTCAAGTCAAAAGAAGGAGAGGATCATCTTGACGCTCTCGGCCAAGTCTTTGAAAGACTTATTCTCTACAAATTGAGACTCAATCCATAGAAATGCGTCTTCGAATTGGAGTCAGGAAAACTACTTGGCTATATGATCAGCAAGAAAGGCATAGAAGTGGATCCTGCCAAGGCAAAGGCAATCATTGATATGCCACCTCTCACCAATCTCAAAGAGTTGCGGAGCCTTCAGGGTCGCATTCAGTCTATCCGTCGCTTTATCTCCAATTTGGCCATGAGATGTGAATCCTTCAATCACTTGTTGAGAAAAGAAGTGAAATTTGAATGGGGACCAGAATGTCAGCTCTCATTTGAGCGCATCAAGCAGTATCTTCTCAATCCACCAGTTTTGAAGCCACCAGAACTTGGAAAGTCGCTTCTCTTGTATGTCTCCGTCAATCACAATGCTTGCGGCGGATTTCTTGCACAGTACGAGGAAGGCAGCCGGATAGAGCATGCCATCTACTACATCAGCAAGACCTTCATCGATTATGAGAAAAGATACTCTCAGATGGAAAAGACATGTCTAGCCTTAGTATAGATGTGTCAGAAGTTGAGACATTGTCTGTTGGCATCAGAAATCAAAATTCTGTCAAGACTTAACTCTCTTAAGTACATCCTTGAGCAGCCTTTTCTTACTGGGCGGATTGCTAATTGGCAAGTCCTCCTGATGCAGTACGATTTGGAATATGTTTCTCAGAAGTCAGTCAAGGGTCAGTCCATCGCAGATCAGTTGGCAGATTTCTCGTTGACAGAAGAGATCAAAGCCGAAGATGATTTCCCTTACGACCGCATCTGCAGTGTTCAGGAATCCCCAGTTTGGACTCTATTCTTTGATGGAGCCCGAAATATGTCCGGTATAGGGATTGGGATCTTGCTAATCACTCCTGAAAAGGAGATGCTCCCTTATTCCCTCAAGCTCGACTTCCAATGTACTCACAATATGGCCGAGTATGAAGCTCTAATATAAGGCCTCAAAATTCTGCAAGACTTTGATATCAAGAGAGTACATGCCTTCGGTGACTCATTGTTTGTTGTCAGTCAAGTCAATGCTGAATGGCAAGTCAAGGATTCAAAGTTGATCCCTTATCAGAAGATTGCCCTAGCTCTCATAGGCAATTTCAAAGAGTTTCAGCTCAACCATGTCAAGAGAGAGTACAATCACATAGCAGATGGCCTAGCCTGTTTAGGCTCCATCCTGTCATTTAAAGACAGTAAATCATGTCGCTCCTTCGAGATCGGCAGACTTGGTCAACCTGCCTACATTTCAGCTGAGCAAGTAAACCAAGCCACTCAGAAAGAGAAGCCTTGGTACCAAGACATTAAAAGTTTTATCGAAACTGGTAAATTTCCATCAAAAATCCCAAGAAAGGAGCAACACGCGATTCAGCGCATGTCATCCCGTTATTTCATCCTTGCCGATACTCTCTTCCGTCGTGGGTTCTGTTCTAAGTACGCCAGATGCTTAGATAAGAATGAAGCCCTGGGAGTTGTCCAAGAGGCACACGAGGGAATTTGTGGTGGTCACGTTGGCTACCAAACACTCGTCAAGCAAATTATTCGGGCAGGGTATTATTGGAAGACCATGTAGCAGGATTGCCATCAATTTGTAAGAAAGTGCGTCAAATGTCAAATGCACGCACCTTCCATTCATGCGCCAACTGCATACTTGCAGTCTGTGGTCTCTCCTTGGCCCTTTTCAATGTGGGCCTTCGACGTAGTCGGCCCAATCACTCCTTCGGCTTCTAATGGTCACCGATATTTCCTCGCAGCTACAAAATATTTCACCAAATGGGTCGAAGTTGTCACGCTGCGGACAATGGAAGGCCGACATGTGGTTTCTTTTATCCACAAAAATCTTCTTTGTCGCTTTGGCGTCCCACATGATATTGTGTCAGACAATGGCAGCCACTTCAAGAATGAGAGGATGAAGACCTTCTGCTCGAAGTTCAGGATTCATCACCACTTCTCAACTCCCTATTATCCTCAAGGAAATGGCCAGGCAGAGGCCACCAACAAGATTTTAATCCGCATTCTAGAAAGAACTGTGGAAACAGGCCGCGATTGGCACGAGAAGATGCACGATGCACTTTGGGCATACTGAATCACCAATCGGACTCCAACCAATGCTACTCCTTCAGAACTCGTCTATGGGACCGAGGTAGTATTACCTCTCCACGTTCAGAAGCCCACACTGAAATTTGCATCGCTCATTGAACTTCCGCTTGATCAATATCAACAGCAGAGGTTTGTACAACTTGATTTGTTAGATGAGAAAGGGCTCAAGGCAGTGGAGCACGCTCAGACCTATCGTCAAAGGATAGCTCGGCACTACGCCAAATCGGTTATTGAGAGAAGATTTCGAGTTAATGATCTTGTGTATAGATAAACAACTCATCTCAAGCATCGACCGAAGGGCAAGTGGTCACCCAATTGGGAAGGCCCTTATGTTGTTAAAGAAGCGCTGTCTCGCAATTCCTATCGTCTGATCAACGCAGATGGAGTGGAACTGCCAGATCCTATTAATGCTATGCATTTAAAGAGATTCTACACTTAAATTGTTCATCCTAGCCTTTTGTACTCTTCAAAAGTCTGTTTCAATAAAGCAATCAATCTTCCATTGAATTCTCACATTCTTCTCCCTGATACTGGGGAATTTTTATTTTGGATCTATGCTCATTTTCCTTCATCATATGCAGGCAGGATCAGGCGAATCTTTTTCTAAAATTTCATCAAATTTTTTATTAATCTTGTTATCTTTATTAATTGCATTCATTTCATTTTCCAATTTAATCAAGTTTTTATCCAATTATTGTTAAGTTTATCAATTTTGTCAGATTTTATCAAGTTTTATCAATCATATTTTATTAATCTTTTTCTTTTTAACCCTTTCAGGTTAAGGGATAAACCTGATGCCTCTTTTCCATGAGGTATTCTTTTATTCATTTTTCCCTTCAGGTTAAGGAAAAAACCTGACCCTCGTTGTCTGAGGTGTTCCCATTCAGGATAAGGGATAATCCTGATACCCCTCATAGGAGCATCGCTGCTACCCGTGAAAATTCTTTTCCAAAACAAATTTCTTTAAATTCTTCTTCATTGTTATAAATTTTATTCTTCTTCAGGTTAAGCGATAAACCTGAATTATTTCCCATAAATTCTTCAATTCGCATCAAATTTTTTTCTATATTTCCTCAGAATAGGGGAAAATCATGAAGCCATCATAAATAAATTCGGATCTCAGGCCACCTTGGGTCAAGAATCTCGAATGAATCTCTCATCTTCATCGTCGAAATCTATTCATGCTTTTGTCAATCCTTCAAGTTCCGACTCTGTAAACACCCCAAATTTTCCACATCCATTCTCAAACAATCCTCCTCAGGCAGTGCCAACCCTGCCAGTTCAGTGTAGGAGTCAAACCCTGAGTCAGTTTCAGAAAATCACCATTTTACCCATTTTCATTAGGAAAATTACCATTTTACCCCTAGGTCATCCCGGACTCCAGTCAGTCGCAGTCAACCAAGCTCATTGGTCAGTTCAAGATAGTTAGAATATCGGTCATCTCAAGCTCATCTGAGCTCGTAATGAATAAACCATTTTCATTTCTAACCATTCCTGCCAAAATGGGATCATTTCTTCAGAAATGAGCTCATTTCTCACTCAAATCCAAGTCAATTGTCTCTGAGTCAGTCATATTCCTCAGAGTCTAACTTGAGCTCACTAGAAGTTCAAGTGCTCCAGTTTCAGTTCAAAACCATTTCTAAGTGTCCAGGAGCCCATTTTAGTCCATTTCAACTTTTTTAGCTGAAATTGAGCCGAGTTTAGTCAGTTGAGCTAGTGTTTGAGCCTGGATTTTAGTTCACCTCAGTATTACTGACCTTTGTTTCAGCTCAAACCCAGTTCAGGTTCGTAATTCACTTCATTCCAATGATCATTCCACACCATTTCTCTAAAAATGGCAGCTTTTCTTGAAAATTCAGTTGGAAAGGTCAGTTAAGTCAGTGTCTGGTGAGTTTATTTGAGTTCTGAAACTCTAAAACCCAGCTCAATCCAACTTATTCCAGTTCATTTAAGCTTAAACCCTAATTTCCGGTGTCACACTAGCTTGGCAGAGCTCAAAAATCATTTCTTCAACCATTTTTGTAAATTTTGTCAATTTTAACATTTTTTGAACTGGTACGAGTGTCAATCGGGGTCTAACATCCAAAATTCTTCATTCAGGGTTAGCATTTCGCATAGCATTTCATGTCATTTCATATCATTTCTCAGCAATTCATAACATTTCATCACATTTCATTCCATTTTCGAAGTCCAGAACTCCAGTTTCATAAATTTCAATCCAGATTGAGTTTTAAAAATTTTCAGAAATCAATTTCAAACCCCGGGTTTCCAAAATTGACATTTTTACCCCCGGGAGTCTAAATTTGGAAATATTTTCTCAAGAAAAATAATCTGGATTTATTTCAAACTCAAAATTTTCAAATTCTACACTGGATTTGCTTCGCAACGAGCTATTAAACTTCAAAATCTGAGCACGTTTCAAAAACTGCCAAAAATAGTTCGTTTCGTTTGAAAATATTTTCTCGAGAAAAACAATTTGGATTTCTTTCAAAATCAAATTTTCAAATTCTACAGTAGATTTGCTTCGCAACGAACTATTAAACTTCAAAATCAGAGCTCATTTCAAAAACTGCCAAAAATAACTCCTTTTGTTTGGAAATATTTTCTCAAGAAAAACAATCTGGATTTCTTTCAAAATCAAATTTTCAAATTCTACACTGGATTTGCTTCGCAACGGGGTATTGAACTTCAAAATCCGAGCTCGTTTCAAAAACTGCCAAAAATAGCTTGTTTCGTCTGAAATTTTTTTGAAAAGACTATTTTACCCCTTTATCGTTAAAATGAATTTCAAAAGTGAAATTTGAACCCACTTTGAGATGGCCCATCCATTTGCATTTTCTTGTTTTAATTTATAAGAAAAAAATTTATCTTTTTCTTTATTTTTTTTGTTTGTTTTATTTTATTTATTTTAATTTTTTTTTAATATTTTATTCTTCCTAAGGTGGGACCCACAAGGGGGTCACCCAAACCTCCAGCCCATTTCCTTTCTTTCTTCCTCCATTTTCTTTTTTTTATATATTTTTTTATTTTTATTTTCTTTTCTTTTCTTCTTTAGTTCTTTTCTTTCTTTCTTTCTTTCCTCCTTTATTTCCTCTCCAGCACACTCACGTAAACCCCTTCCTTCTCTTCCTTTCCCTCTTATTTCTTCCCTCTTTCCTTCCTCTTCTTTCCTTTTCCCTTCTTCCTTTTCTTTCCTTTCTTTTCTTCCCTTTCTTTCCTTCTTCCCTTCCTTCCTTCCTTCCTTTCCCTATCTCTCCAGCCATTCATGTTAGACAGCTCCTCTTTCATTGGATCTACCAAAACTTAGATAAGGAAAAGATTTTTCCTAAGTTAAGGGGGATAGAAAAACAACACACGGCTGCCTCATCCAAAGGCTCTCTCACGCCTCTCTCTCTCTCTCTCTCTCTATACCCCTCCCATTACACAGCAATTGACCTTGGATTGCAGCAACTCCAGTCTTGGCTGCAGCCACAATAGCCATCTTCAGCCAGCAGTTGCACCATTGCCCACCTTGCTGCAGCTTCCAACCGGCTCCACCACAGCAAGTCATCTCCAACCTTCTTTGGTGCAGCTACAAGACAGCCTTCTCCATTTGCTGCAGCAAGACCCCAAGCTATCCTTGGCTGCAACTCCCAGCCATTGAAGCCACCTCCAGAGCTCCTTCCTCCAGCCAACAGCCAGCCTCCACTTTGAAGCACCATCAACGTCTTCACCTCCAGCCCAGCCAGCTCCACCAGGGATCCACAGCAGCCACCAGCTTGTAGCCACAGCAACCAGCACCTCCCTGCTCCAGCCAACAGTCACCTTCATCCTTCTTTGAAGTAGCCATACTAACCTTCGACAACCATCTCCAACGCCCTTGCTGTGGCAGCCTTTCACTTTGGCAGCACCACTTCAACACCTTGCTGAAATTCCACTAGAGGGGGGGGGTGAATAGTGAAATACAATGCAAATTGATAAAATAAAAAATAAGCAATAAGGCACAACACAATAAACACAGGATTTATACTGGTTCGGTCAAAACCCTGACCTACATCCAGTCCCCAAGCAAACCACTTGAGCTTTCCACTATAACATCCGAGTCACCGGATAAATAGTACAACACCCTCTTCCTCAGAGATCTTCTTCTCTCAACAGAGAAGGGGCACACCCTCTTCCACAGAGGTCTTCTTCTCTCAACAGAGAAGGACAACACCCTCTTACACAGAGGTCTTCTTCTCTCAACAGAGAAGGGCAACACCCTCTTTCTCAGAGGTCTACTTCTTTCAACAAAGAAGGAATAGAGTGAATAATAGAAAGTTACAATACTTCCTATAGAACCTTCAGAATGATATGAATGCACGAATGAAGGATTCTCAGAATGTTCTGTTCTTTTCACTCAGAAGATACTCTTTGTCAATGAGTTATTCTTGACTTTTTCTCTTTCTTTTCTCTTTCTTTTCTCTTTCTTTTTCTAGGCTCTCTTTCAAATATCGAATAGGAATTTTTCTCGTTGTAAGCTCACATATCCATTCCTTGTCTTGAATAGTTCATTTGAGTGTGTTTATATAGCTTTAAAAAAGTAGTCGTTACTTTTCACATCTCAAAAAGGCTACGATTTCAAAATGTCATGTCATTTCAAAAAACATCTTTAGAGAAATTCGAGAAAGTCTTCTTTCCATAAAAGTAAAATATAGGGTACACTAGTCGTTGTAATATTTTAGGTAATATATATTTTATGTAAAAAGTCTATTTCTTACAATAGTACATTGAACGTTGGATTGTAGGTTGTCATGTAGTTTTATCTTTATCCTAATTAATGATTTGTGGTATATAAGTACTTCTTTACTTAAAATGAGTGTAAGTACAATAAATGCTTTGAGATATTTATTTGTACATAGTCATATCAAGAGTTTTCTTTATGATGTGTTTTTCAAAGTCTACAGAGAGAATGAAGACTACAAGTAAGTCGACATTCTTGAGAAGGATATTAACAAGGATTTCTTACAGGAGGTATTTAATGCTATACAAAGAGAATGATGACTTCAAGTAAGTCGACATTCTATGGGTTTGTAAAAAGGTAACTAGAGTCTTTTCAAAACATATTATATTTGTTTTCTTTGTGTAGCCGATTTCATGTTTTGTCTTTTTCCTATATTTGAAATCATTTCTTTAAAGAAGGTAACTAGAGTCTTTTCAAAACATATTATATTTGTTTTCTTTGTGTAGCCGATTTCATGTTTTGTTTTTTTCCTACTTTTAAAATCATTACTTTTCAAGTTGTCTTGTATATGATATAAGGTACAATTATTACATTTTTGAAATCATGTCAAAATACCTTTTTCATAAAGGGTTGTAAGAAGGTACAATTATTTGTTTTCAAAAAGGAGATTTTTGAAACTATCGTATACTTTTATGAAATAGCTTTTATGAATGAGTATGTAATATGCAATATGCATGCTTCTGAAGGTTCTGTTACATATGACTCTAAAGAAGAAAAAATCTTCAACTTGAGGTAGCCGATCTCTTTAGATGGTCTCTAGGAGTGCATGGCTCAACAAGCTTTTTCTTCAAGGAGTATGATTGCACCATAGTTGTACTTGAACAGGATGTCTCTATCCTTTTTGAGTGAGATATCCTTGCATCAAATACTCGTTAGATATATGGGAAAGCATATCCAGTCATAATATAACATTTTTCAAGAAGACATATTATCATATTAT
The DNA here is from genome assembly GCF_984573655.1 of Nuphar pumila. Classification (NCBI taxonomy): domain Eukaryota; kingdom Viridiplantae; phylum Streptophyta; class Magnoliopsida; order Nymphaeales; family Nymphaeaceae; genus Nuphar; species Nuphar pumila. Next base: position 85,821,170 of record NC_143256.1, on the reverse strand, counting down.
ATGAAATCAAATAAGACAGTGTATCATATTATGTGACATCAAAACAGAGTTTCTCAACATTCTCCCCCTTTTTGATGATGACAAAATATGCTCCCCCTGTCAAAAAGACATTATTCATAGAAAGAATACTTATCATAAAAATATTGAAAAATGTTAAATACGAGTATTTTTCTCCAATAATGGAGACAGGTTTTCTCCCCCTTTGTCATAGACAAAAAGGAAGGGATCAGAGTAAGAGAGTTATTATAGACCAAAATTAATTAAAGTTATTACAGTAAAAAGATAAATTATTACAGTCCAAAAACAAATGAGTTTATTCCGAAGGTGGAGAGGATTGAAGTGAACGGTTGGCTTGATCCGGCTGGAGGGTCTGTAGAGTCTGCTGCAACGAGGCTTGATTGCGAAGTATGCGATCCTAAGAACACTGGACATCCATCAGTGCAGAGAAGTAATCAAATTTGAATGTTGGATCTTCTTCATCAGAGCCGGGAAGGTGCAGGGACCTTAGATTGAAGGAAGTAGCATCGAGGATCTGAGAGGGATAGAGGATGATTTCATTTTGAAGGGGTACTTTGAAGTATTTTAAAATGGGAGTTATAAAACACCCGAAAAGAAGAGGCTGGAATTTTTGATAGCGAATAAAAAGGTCGAAAAGAATGTTGGACCAATTTATCTGAGTAGAACAAAAAATTGCGTAAAAAAGGAGAGAGATTTTTCTTAGTACTAATCCCTTGCGTGGAGGCTTGGGATAGATATTGTGGAGAAGAATCTGGGCAAGTAGTTGAGCATGAGGTTGGAGATTCCTCATGTGCCAGGGAAGGTGTGAGCAGTTGGTACAGAGAAGAATTTTTCGAAGTACCGAGCGGTCAAGTGGTACTATGTTGTCTAGGTCTATGCCGGTAGAAGGAAGATTTAGAATTTTGCCTAATGAGGAAGCATTAAAGAACATCAGGCGTCCGCGTACTTTGGTGGTGATGGTAGTTTGCTCATGATCAAAGGAAAAATTTATGTAAAAGAGTCGGACGAGTTCGGGATAGTAAGCAGCTTGGGATGAAGATCCTAGTTAGTGTTTAAGTTTGGGGAGAGATCTTTCTAGGTCAAATAATACAAAGTCGTTGTAGTGAACCAATTTACCTTCATGAATTGGTCGTGAGCAAAGTGAGTTGTAGTGGTGAAATAGATCGGGATACCTTAGATCGGCGGCAGTGATTACATTGTTTGAGGAGGAAGACATGGCAAGAGCTTAGGAAAAATGAGCAAGAGAGAAATAAAACTTGGAAAGAGTTTGTAAGAGAATAGAGATATTCGTAGGGAATGAGATATGAATCAATCTAATAAATAGAAGAAGAAAAATAATGGTGATAAGAAATGAATGACATTGGAAGTGAAAGATTTTTAGATTTTAGCTGAAAGAGGAAATGCGTGAGTTGTAAAATAAGAAGCTTGTGAATGATAAATCAAATCAATTTTGGAAGATAGTGTATTATATTAGTATATATGTTAAGAAGGACATAGTTTCGAAATGATTTTTCTATATATATCTATCAAATTTACTATGGGCGAGTTTGTTGAATAGTGAGAAATGTCATGAATTGAGTATGGAGTGGCATATTAAACTTAATGATTCAAGAGTTTTTAAAGATTTTCGTGAAGATCATGTAAGAAAAGTTAAAAAGTGAATAATGGCCTAATAAGAACAAACAACTTTTCAAAGAATTTACTTTATGTGAAAGCTTTCCAAATGCGTGAAGGATGAGTTTGGAATAGGACAAACAGGAAATTATGAGGGGATGCAATAATTTCTTATTTAAGAAGTGTATATTTTGGTATACGTGAAAGGAGTGTGAATAGATATAAAGAAGGGTGATACGGATATGTAGAGAAATGAAAGTGGTCATAAAGGACAACAATCACTTGATGTTAAATAGGAGATGACATAAAGTGGAGTTATGATAGATAAGAAATTAAGTTTTGCTTAAGGACAAGGTTTTGATGATTCTCGATTGAAGAGAGATATAAAATATATGAGAGAGTCATGATCACGGATGGAAAGGCACTTCGTATAATGTGGAGAGAGAAAGAGAGATAAAAAGGTGGTACAAAACGTACTTATGAGTGGAGTACAAGTTTTTAAAAAAAAAATTATAACACTTTTTCGTAAAAGATGTAAAACATGAAAAGATGATAATAGATTGTTCTTAAGCTATGACATAATAGATGATATAGTAAAAATTTACGTGAAACATAACAACTTAAAAGGTGGTACGAGAGGATAATCATTTGAATTTTTTATGAAAGGCATTAAGATTTTAGTGAAGTGTCTCGATAGGAGGAAAGGAAGACATGATAGAAATAGAGTGTATATAACAAATGATATAGTAAAAATTATACGTAAAACATAACAACTAGATCTTTAGAAGAAGGTAAAAAGAACTAAAAAGATAATCATTCGATTTTGACTAAAATTTAAAAAGCAAGATTTCTCATAAAATAATATGTTATCATGTTGAAGGTGAACCAACTTATCGTAAGAGAAGTTTTCACAAAAGGACAAAAATAATAAAGGAGTTATGAGATGAGTGATGTGAACAATGTCATGATTGCTTTTACTTTAATATAATTAGTTCTTATGGATATGAGTGAAAGGAAATAGGACAAGGAGTCATTATGGATGAGTACTTGAAAGATGACAAGTTGAAAGACATAAAGAATGTGTCTTATAAGAGTTTAGAGTATGCGTGAATATGGAAACCTAGTTTGACTAACAAAAAATTGATAAGAAGAAAAAACTTTTAAAATAAGATTTTAACATAACTTATAAGAAGTATTAATTTTAATAAGTGTGATTAATTTATAAGTCACTTAGTTTGCATATTCCTAGTTATCTTCTAATTCGTGTAAAGTCTTCATGTTTTAATGGTTTAGTGAATATGTCTGCTAACTGTTGATTAGTGGGGATGAATTCGAGTTTAATTATGTTGTTTAAGACTTGTCCTCTTAAGAAGTGGTGTCTTATTTGAATGTGCTTAGTTCGTGAGTGTAAAATAGGATTCTTAGATAAGTTTATAGCACTAGTATTATCACAGAAAATAGTTGTATTTTCAAAATTTAAACCAAAATCTTATAAGGTTTGTTTCATCCAGATAACTTGTGTACAAGCTAGGCTAGCAACAATGTATTCAGCTTCAGTAGTTGATAAGGATACACAGTTTTGTTTCTTACTGAACCATGATACTAGTGAGTGCCCTAGCATATGATATGTTCCACTTGTGCTTTTTCTGTCAGATTTACTTCCAGCAAAGTCAACATCGTTGTATGAGATTAGATCAAATGTAGAGGATTTTGAATAAAATAATCCAAAATCAACTATGTCTTTTAAATATCTCATTATTCTTTTTACAGCTTTAAGATGTGATTCTTTTGGATTTGACTGAAATCTAGCACATAAGCAAACACTGAACATAATATCTGGACGGCTAGCAGTTAAATATAGTAGTGATCCTATCATACCTCGGTATACCTTTGTATCCACAGACTTACCATCTTCATCTTTGTCCAAAACAGTAGTAGTACTCATAGGAGTGGTTTTTGAAGCAGTTGAGTTCATGTTGAACCTCTTCAGAAGTTCACGAGCATACTTAGATTGATTGATGAAAACTCCATCCTTGGTTTGCTTAATATGCAGTCCAAGAAAGTAGTTGAGTTCTCCCATCATACTCATTTCGAATTCCTTCTGCATGGACTTAGAAAATTCTTCACAGAGAGTGTTGTTAGTAGATCCAAAGATGATATCGTCTACATATATTTGAACAATTAGGGTATGATTATTCACTATTTTCACAAATAATGTCGAGTCTGCTTTGCCTACAGAAAAACCAATTTTTAATAGAAAGGTTTTGAGTCTGTCATACCAAGTACGAGGTGCTTGTTTTAAGCCATATAAAGCACGTTTTAGTTTGAAAACATGATCTGGATATTGTTCATTTTCAAATCCTGGAGGTTGTTTTACATAAACTTCTTCATTTATAAAACCATTTAAAAAGGCACTTTTAACATCCATTTGATATAATTTGAAATCCATATAGCTTGCATATGCTAAAAACATTCTAATAGATTCAAGTCTAGCAACAGGAGCAAATGTTTCATCAAAATCAATACCTTCCTCCTGGTTGTATCCTTGAGCTACTAGTCTGGCCTTGTTTCTTATAACATTACCTGTTTCATCTAGCTTGTTTCTGAAGATCCATCTTGTCCCAATGATCGGATGATCCTTTGGTCTTGGTACAAGATCCCAAACTTCATTCCTTTGAAATTGATTCAGTTCTTCAGTCATGGCTAGCATCTAGAACTCATCGATGATGGCTTCATCAATCTTCTTTGGTTCAAGTTGAGAAATGAATGCCATATTTGCAATCCGTTCTAGCTGAGCTCTAGTCTGAACCCCCTTTGTCAGGTCTCCCAAAATCTGCTTTTGAGGATGATCTTTGATATTGACAAATGTTCTTTGATGATCATCTTCATTAGACTTAGCTGTGTTATCTAAAAATAAATCTGTACTTTCAACATCATCATCGTTAGTTTGCTTATGAACAGATTGATCAATAGATTCACAGAAACTAACATGCATAGATTCTTCAATAGAATTAGAACTCTTATTGAAAACCCTGTATGCTTTACTATGACTTGAATATCCTAAAAATATGCCTTCAATAGATTTAGCATCAAATTTATCTAGGCTATCTTTTGTGTTTAGGATAAAGCATTTACATCCAAAGACTTTGAAATAGTCTATTCTTGGAGTCCTGTCATAGAATAATTCATAGGGAGTTTTATTTAATAAGGGTCTAATGAGAACTCTATTTGTTATGTAGCATGCAGTATTAACAGCTTCTACCCAAAAAGATTTAGCAAGATTATTTTGTTAGAGCATAGTTCTAGCAGATTCCTGAAGGGTTCTATTCTTTCTTTCTACTACACCATTTTGAGGTGCAGCTCTAGGAAAGGCAAAGTTATGAGAAATACCATGCAAGTTACACAAATTTACAAAAAGTTCATTTTCAAATTCTCCTCCATGGTCACTACGGATTTTAACAATAGAACAAGATTTTTCATTTTGTAATTTTTTACATAAAATTTCAAATTGACAAAACGTATCACTTTTGTTTTTCAAAAATATTACCCAAGTAAATCTTGAGTAGTCATCTACAATGAAAAAAATGTATTTATTGTGATTATGACTAGCTACTCTAGAAGGACCAAAGAGATCCAGGTGGAGAAGCACTAGAGGTCTTTTGCTTGAAATGATATTTTTTGATTTAAAAGATGATTTAGACAGTTTTCCTAATTGACATGCATCACAAAAATAATCCTTTTTAAAAGATATTTTGGGTAACCCACGTACTAACTTATCTTTAGCTAATTTAGACATGTACTTAGAATTGACATGACCCATTCTCATGTGCCATAAATATTGAGAGTCATTATTAGCTATGAGGCAATGTTCTATGATGTTTTCTAGGTATAGTTCATATATATTATTTTTTCTTATACCTTTTAAGATAATATTTTCGTTGGTGTCTGCTATAAGACAAGCATTATGATTAAAGCTAACATTATAACCTGTATCACACATTTGACTAATACTTAGAAGGTTATGTTTTAAGCCTTTAACCAGGAGAACGTCTTTGATAAGAGGTTTATCTATATTTCCAATATTACCAATACCTATTATCAAACCTTTGTTGTTATCTCCAAAGGTGACGGTTCCTCCTTCTTTTTTATGAAGAACAGCAAAGAGGTTTGAATGTCCAGTCATGTGTTTTGAACATCCACTGTCTAGTATCCATCTGTTCTTCTTGTTTGGAGCCTGCAAAACATTAAGTAAAATTTCTTTTTGGTACCCAGTCGGGTCCCTTTTTGTTAGACTTTGGAACCCATATCCATTTAGATTTGGGTTTGTCTACAGCCTTAGAGGAGTTCAAAAAATTAAAATTATAATACTTCTTATTAGGTTCAGAAGAACTTTTCACAAACGTGGTCTTTTGATTCATACAAGAAGGCTTGTTGAAATGAGAATAACCAATACCATTCTTGTAAAAAGATACTTTTTGAGAGGATAGGAGTTTATCCAAGTTCTCTTTTCCTTTAGTAAACTTGAAAACCGTTTTCATAAGGTTCTCAGTTTTACTTTTTAATTCTGAAATTTCTACTTGCAGATTTTTAGTCTTGGAGCTGGTAGAAGAGATTTCAGAAGTAATAAGAAAATTTTTCTTTTGTAACTCAGAATTTTCAATACTGAGTTTTTCATTTTTCAAAATGAGCTCTAGATTCTCAGATTTCAAATGTTTATTTTTGAGAATCGTTTTCCTTGATTCTTCAAAAAGTTCCTGAAAAGCATTTTGAAGTTTTTCAAAGGAGAAATCAAGAGATTCACTTACAGAGCTTTCTGCCATGAAGCACATGTTGGCGATTTCTGCTTCATCATCATTTGACTCTTCACTGGTGGATGGTTCTGAATCATCCCATTGAGCATGTAGAGCCTTTTTCTTGAAGAACCTTGTAAGACCCGCAATTTTTCAGAAAATATCTCAATAAAATTCATGAGGCATTTACCGGTAAAAATAACATTTTTCTCAGAATACGAAACGAATCAATTCCTGCGAGTCAGTTATACTTAAGATATTCGTCGCTTTGCGAATATATGCTCAAACACTCTGGAAGCCATAACTTCCTACCCGAACGAAATCAAAGGATTCCTGCGAGCCAACTTTCTTAGTTACGTCAATACTAAGGGAATGGCGTACTCCGAATTTTTTGGAAAAAAATCGCCGAAAACCCGAATTTTTTGCGGGACCCACGAAAATATTGGTGGGACCCACAAAAATATTCCTCAGAAAATATCTGGTGGGACCCACAAAAATATCTCATGGAATATCCAAGTGGGCCCCACACCAAGGAACCTCTTGGAATTAAAAAGAAGCCAAGGGGGTAAAAGGGGCATGGAAAAACCCAAGAGGAGGTGGGCTTGGGCTATAAATAGCCCTCCCCACTCTCTCTCTTCTCATAAAAATTGACCCCCCCCTCTCTCTCTTGCCTTCTCTCTCTCTCCTAAACCTCCCCTACTTAGCCTAGCCCACCTGAGCCCACCTGACCTGGTCTGAGCCTGCCTGACTTAGCCTGAGCCTGCCTGACCTGGTCCTAACCCACCTGACCTGGTCTAAACCCACTTGACCTGGTCCAAACCTAGTTGACTTGACTTGAACCTAGTTAGGTTTAAAGTCAAAGTCAAAGTCCTTTTTGGTCCAGATTCCAGTTTGGATTTCTGAACCCAGACTTAGCCTACTTGAGCTGAGTTCGAACCTGCTGAACCCAGTTGACCTGGACCAAACCCTGTTTGGTTCAAACCACTTAGGTTGAGTAGCTTGACCTACTCTACCTTTTTCTCAACTAAGTCAGCTTCATCTGACTTAGTCTGACCTCTCGAAGGAAGGCTCGAAGCCAAAGAAGCAACCTGGAGCCGTTTCTTCCACGATTTGAAGTAAGTTCACTTCGTTGATCCATCTCTCTCAAGTATTTGATTGTTTGTATATAGCATATACTTTCTAAAGTAGTATCTTGCTTTAGTTCTTGATTGAGCCCTTTTTGGACACTTCGGTGTTCACCCGCTCGTCTCGTAACTATCGTCGGATATATCTATGTTCAAACACGCAGTATATGCATTTTTAAAATGGTATCTCGCCCTAGTTCTTGGTTGAGCCCTTTAGAACACTTCGGTGTTCACCCGCTCGCCTCGTAACTATCGTTGGATACGGATCTAGGTATATATCTGCTGATTCTGCCGACGCGTCCTATATCGCACAGGCTATGTAATTTACCTTTGCTGTCGCGTCGTATGATGCCAAGGCTCCCTGTTTTCTGCACTTTCGATTACTGCACTTTCGATTATGCATTTACTTATGCCGTCGCGTCGAACGATGCCAAGGCTCCTGCTTTCTGCAATGTATTTACTTACGCCGTCGTGTCGAACGATGTCAAGGCTTCTGTTTTGTTATATATGTAGAATATTTCATTCAGTTACACACCCTGAACAATAGTATATGCATTTCTTTACGCCGCCGCTGTATAAAGCACAAGCTTCTACTTATACTACATATATGGCGCATAAATGAGCGTTCAAATGGAGATCAAACTCCACATCGCCCATGCGATTCCCTGACCGCTCCTCGTTCAAGATTCTGCTTGACGAATGAAGCCCCTATTGGAAAGGCTTCGGTTTTTGGCAAAATGCTCTTTACGTAAAGACTAAGTCAATTACGTATGGCCTGGCTATGGCCCAGGGTTCCAGCAACCTTGATGGATGCAAAGTACGCACAACGGTGCGCATCCATTTCCCCGAGTTAAGCGTGGCGATTTCCTACCAAAGAGGAGAGATGCTGCTGAAATGGATAAAAGAAACACACACTTTCTCCGTAAAAGAGAGGAGGTGCTGCTGAAATTTCTGAAGAAGCTATTGATAGCTCAGAAAGAACGTAGCAGGATACTCTGACATATAGCAGAGTGCTACCCAGTTCATGTTATGCCTTCTACAACGTAGAAGGGTTCGTCGCACCACTGCCGATAGAGCAGGGGAGGTGCTGATGAAATGGTTGGCAGAAGAGCTGCCGGAACTAGTTGAACGGCATAATGATGTCCGTTGATGGAACGGTGCCAGATCGCCTCGTATCCTTGTGCCTACAAGGGCACCTTGCTCGTAAGGGCCGCTGAGTCGGAGTAGAGGTTGCATCTTGAATAGGTTTGGAATCGTTGCGTAAAAATACGCCAAGTAGCCGATCTATTTAGATCGAGTCATATGCATGCTCATTGAGAACGGTTACACAACCAGACTCGTAAGGGCCGAAGAGCCAGAGTGTGTTGTTTCCACCCAAAGAGGTGTGATGCTCATGGTGGCCGAAGTGCCAAGAGCGGTGTTCTGCATGCATATGAATAAGACTTAAGGTCGCACATACCCCGCGGTTGAAAATCGTGTTAGGGGTACCCCCTCAGTAATGACTGTGTTGGGGCGGACTGAATGGGGTCGGGTACATACTCCCGTAGTGCTAAAAGCACGGGCTGCCTAAATGCCATGCAGATTCTGTCCAAGTAATTGTAAGACTGGCAGACCCCTTCAGGAATTATGCTCACTGTGGAATGACAGTGATGGTACAGCCTTGAGTGACATGTATTTTACTTTGGACCTGATAGAGTCCACGATGGCCTCAGTCACTCATGGGTTTTGGGGTCGTGGTTATCCTTAAGATCTAAGGATTGAACCCAACTACTGCAAGTAGTGGATGCATCCGAATATGGGCCTAGTAGGGTTCTCCCAATTGAAACACACTGCCCTACTATGGATAGGGTCAACAGGCCTCTGGGGTATCTAAAATACATAGAATAATCAACCCCCAGAACGTCGCGTTGATGCCCGGACAATAGCTCTACCTGCGTACCAAAGGCGAGAGCGGTTAATTATCGAAACAATGCATTAGCTTAGGTTCAGCGATGCTTGAATGTATGCGTGGATGGCCGTTGTTGAGTCAGTCCTGCATAACCTTTGTGAAGGTGTCATGTTCGGTATACTACTGGACCGACTGAGCAAAGACCCGTGTGGTATCCGCACGACTAAGCGAAGCTCGAGGAGCTGTCCTTAGATGCGTGGGATACTGTGAACACCCCAAATTTTTCAAAAATGTTGTAAATATCCCCTTTTTGGTTTTTCCTCCATATTTTGGGTAATTGAGTCGGTTTTTTTTAAATCTAAATTCCATTTTATTTCTCAAATTTTGTTGAAATTAAATTCATTTTACATAGCAGACTCAATTTCGGATCCGGATCTACATCAAAATCCAAACCTGAAATTCATTATCCGATTTTAAATCAAATCCTCAAAATTATCAAAAATAACTTTTGAAAAACTCAAACAGTTCGTTCGGCATCCACTTGGACCCATTGAATTAAATTTCCTCAATATGAGGCTTAAAACTCGAATGTTTTTCTCAAAACTCGGGTTCAAACCCATTTTTCTGAAGAAATTTTCCCAAGATAGCCTTGAAAACCCTCTTTTGTAAATATTTCTCAAAAATACAAAAAAAAAATTTAGTTTTAAAACTTTGTTTTCTCGTAAATTTTAGGATTTTATTCAAAAAATATCGAAAAATATAGAAAATGAAGAAAAGAACAAAAAAAAAATAATAATAATAATATATATATATATAAATACAAAAGAAAAAGAAAAAAAATATATATATATAGTGTTGAAAACCTCCTTTTTGAAAAACGTCTTCTCTGTCTCGGTTCTCTCGCACCTCTGTCTCATTTTTGGTCACCATTTCGGGTTCTCTCTCTTCATTCTCGCTGGGTCCGAAAACCTTCTCCCTCTATCGCCCGAGCCCTCCATGGCCAAGCCCCCGCCATGTGCGACCTTCCTTCCTCAACCCTCTATCTACCAACAGTTTCTCCTCCCTAAGCCCTCCATCGGCCGCAGGCTACTCTCCAGAAAGCTCCTCCACTTCCTCACCCTTGATCTTCAACGGCACCCCATCGCCTATTCCTCTCTCACCCGAACCCTCGATGGCCAACCCATGTGCGGGCTGCCTTCTTCAACCCTTGGATCATCCTCGCTCACCACAGCCCGTCGATGCCCAACCGTCGCTCCCCTTCCTGATCCTTCTTCTCCCTCTATAAAAACAAGGGCTTAAGGGAGAGGAGGGGATCGAGGATTCTCACCAACCATCACTCTTGCATCTTTTGGACACCAAGCAGTCCTCCTCTACCCCGATCTCTCCTGAGGTGATCGAAGGAAGCCGGTTCCCCAAAAGACCTCCTCCGCAAGAATCCGGTCAGTACCCCTTTCACTAAAATATCCTTTCATAGTGCTGCAATTCTCTTCTTCTTATTTTTATCACCTTGTTCGTCCCTCTGATTTTGCCTTGTTAAAGCACCATAGGTGGTGTTAGATTGCTTGTGCAATCTCAACCCACCTTCTGTGTAAAAGAAAATGGAGATCCCCAACTCTAACATCTCTTTTGAGTTTCTTTTTTTTCTTTTTTTTTTCCTTTCTTTCTTTTCCTTTTTTTTTATTCTATGATTTGCCATTACTTTGATCATGTTATCAAATTCAGTGGTGTTCCACGATCTGTCTGAATCCCGACCCAATTTTTGCCAAAACCCACCTTCATTTTTTTTTTGGATTTCAGACTTTCTATATGGTATCTATTTCAATATTCGATTTCTTGCTCTCATGGGCCGTGATACTTCAATTTCCATTGGAGTCATTACTGCTGGATATTTGCTTAGTTCTAGTGTTCATTACAGTTCGTCTAAGCACTCAGTGTAATTTTCATTGTTGTTTTCTACGTTATGATGTATGGTCACTTCTTTTCCTTTATCTGTATGTAAATACCTACTCATCTGGTTGCCAGATTCATCTTTACCTTCAAAATGACCCTTATAACGACGTCCGATCTGATCCAGTATCAGATCGGGCTCACTTTGCAGGAGGTCTTAATCAAGTTAGGGTCCCTCGTTCTTATTATGATTGTGGTTACCCAGTTTGTTGATCTCGTAGTGCGAATTTTCTCATCTCCACCATTTGAGATTTATTTATTCTGACACACGTTGTATTGATCCAAACCCCCACCTACAGATTTTGTCCATCTTTTGATGGGTTAAATCCACTAAGATCGCCTTGCAGAAGCGACGATTAAATCCATTCGCTAAAATTAGTTAGCAATGTGGACCTGAGCCTGAAGCCATCAACGTGCCCTCTTTGGTTCTGTTGGCAGAGCATTTAGAAATGCATGGTCTAGTTGTTTAATGGAGTGGGTCTCAAGCTAGATTAATCGTTGTATATAATCCTATTGATCTGTCCTACATCTCAGCCATCTCCTTAGTTTTACTCTTGCATTAACATTGTAATGTCATAGCATCATATTTTCTGAGTGTGATGTTCATGTATTATGTTCCTTCAGATCATCATTCTGCATCATATAGTTCATTTCATAAAGTAGTTTATTTGCATGCTATTGACTTACCACATTATATAATAGCCTGTCTCATGTTTCGTTCAATCTGTGGCGTTGTTTTGCCTCGGCACCTTATTTCATAATGTTTTACTCTGCATCAAGTTTACCTTACGCTTACTGCTGTAATTTGAAGTTTGTTTCTTTCCGCTTGATTCTTTTCTCATCTGTTTAATAACAGTAGTTATGTTTCCTCTCCCCATATCATTAGTGTTTTCTGAAAGTTGGCTCTTATCCTCCCATTAGTGTATGGATGCCCTACTTCATTCACGAATGTGTCTTCATACTCACATCTCTGTTTATTGTATGCTCACTGCACTTATGCATCAGTTATGCTTCTTTGCATTCCAGCATTTTTTTTTTACTATATTGCCTCATCATTTTTTTTCTTTTTTTTTTTAACATCTTGCTCCCGGTATCACCTAAAGAGAAATATTCCAGTGCTGAAGTATGAATGGAGGCCATCAATAAGGCCGGTGCAGATAGTATTCTGTCTATAAGATTTTCTTTATCATTTAAGGCAGTTGTCTAACCCGGCTCGTTTTTTTCTTTTCTTTCTTTTTTTTTCCTTTTCAAGTTGTCACAAATTTTGAAAATTTAGTAATAGGAATTGAAAATGCTGGGGTGTCGGTAATTGATCAAAAGATCTCAACCATAAAAGAATCTGTCTCTTTGATAAAAAAAAAAACCTTAGTTAAGGACCCTCCTTTGCTTATCATTGCTAAAGATGTTACAGGGGAAGCATGAACAACATTGGCCTCCAAGGTACGTTCTGGCCTGATTTAGACATTGAGTTTGTATATATCAATAGCATAAGTCCACCATTGCATCATCTCCATTTCACAGCAACATTGCTGTCACTGTTTTAGCAGGAAATTATCTCACTGCCACATCATAGCATCAACCCTGTATATTTCAGCTCTGTAATCAATACTCAGCTCACATCATTCATGCACAACACCATCTTTTCCACCACTGTGCATCACCAGTTCAACACAGTAACACGCTGTCTTCCATTCCACCATCTGAACTTTTGATTTTCACCGCATGATATACTCATCAATGACAACATTTAGGCCACTCCATGATACTTTATCCCACCTGTTGTCACTGTAGAAACTCAGCTTGCCGATACCATTTCAAACTGATTTCTGATTGAGTGAATATTGATTCATTGCAGGTTGTCAGCAAACTCCTAAACTACATCAGCTTATACAGGTTTGAAATTTTTCTTTTTTTTTCGGTTCAGACTGCCTAGATCCACTCATTACCAAGTCACCCCCCCCCTGTTATCATCGCAAAAATTTTTCCCCTCCCTTGCGAGAGAGAAACGAATTTGCGAGTCAAACTCGACCAAAGTTTTGAAAATTGATTTGAAAATTTACTCGCCTCCGTTTTGAAAATTTGCGGGAAAATTCCATGGAATGGGATCCGCCTGTCGGTACGAGGTTCAACCGTTCCTGGCACCTTTACCAAGGGTAATTGAACCAAGGACCAATTATGTGCTCTAACTTGATTCAAGTATCTAAATTATGCTCTATTTTTCCTAGAATGCACAAAGAATCAGGCTTGTGCTATGGAATTTTGAAAATAATGAAAGTTTAAAAAAAATATGATGTTTGCTTTGGAAAATTGAAATATGCTGGAAAAATGATTGGAAAAGTACTTGAAATTGAATCCTTGGGAAAATCATTGAATTTCATTGGAAATCAGAAATTTGCATTGGAAAGTGATTTCTCAGGAAAACTTGAACTTTGGAAAATCGATTTTGAAATTTGGAATTGCTTTTCTGAGAAAATGGTTTTAAGAATCTTGAGAAAATCTAAGAAATTTATTGGAAAATGACTTTTGAAATGGAAAATGAATTATCAAGAAAACATGGAAAATATGAGAAAATGAATTTCTGAAAACTTGGGATTTTGAAATTTGAGAATTCGAAAACATAGGAAAATCTTGATTTGAAATTGGGAAATGCTTTGAAATGTCATTTGAAAACTTAGGATTTTGAGAAAATCAGATCCTAAGAAAGACTTGGAAATTCTTGAGAAAATTGAATTTTCTGAAATTGAAATTGGAAAATGAGTTTGAAAATAATGCAATTTGAATGATATGAATGAATGAATATGAATTTGAAAAGGGAATTTCATTGAGAAATTGGGAAATCCTTTTGAAACTTTGAAAAATGCAGTGCATTTTTGAAGTTAGCCTAAGAGTGTAGGCTGAATGTGGCTGATATAAAGATCATAAATCTTGGTTTTCTTCGTATTCTGACTATGGCCATAAATACGAATCCCACCGAGTTTATAAACTCCATAAAAGCTTGTGCACGTGCCATTCGTGTAAACCATAGTGGATTTGAAATAAATGCACATGAATCATACATCAAATATCGAAATTTGCATAAATTAAACTATATGCAATGCAGCCCTATTCTAAGCAGAAAAGTAACTCTTATTCCAAATTATTACATTTGAGATTACATTGAATTGAAATAAAAAAATAAAATCTAAGTCTTCTTCTTGAATGTTCCTGCAAAACTAGAAAACAAGGTTAGCACAAAAATGTAGGTTTTTCTGAATTTATCCGAAAATATGGGAAATTATCGGATATTATTCAGATATAAACCCAAAATCATACCCCCTTTGATATAAACATGATGAATAATGAATAAATTTCGAAAATAAACTTGAAAATTCGAAATTGGGGTCAAAATGACCAAAATACCCCTGATGACCTTGAAATCAGGGTTTTCTAAAAGAATTTTTATAAATTTTGGAAATTTGAAAATCAAATGAAATAAATCAAACATAATATGATGAAATATGATGATATGCATGAAATTTTGGAGAACTAGAAATTGAAATTTCAAAATTTAGGTCAAAATGACCAAAATACCCCCGATAACAAGACTATGGCCTTGAAACCAGGGTTTTCTGAAATAAATTTTGCAAAATGGAAAAATATGAAATGCAAATGAGATTAAAATTAACCCTAATATGATTCTACATGCTTATGTACATGATAAAAACCCTAAAATGGCGAAAATATCATAAATATCAAATTTAACCTGATTTTCGCTTCTGAATTCAAAGATAAACTAACACATGGAGCAAATGAACTTGGAATTAAACCAAATTTGGCATGGACACCTAAAATAACCCTAAAAACAGAATGAAGCTCGAAAATCTAATTTTTTTGTATTTTTTAAATATGGAAATTCAAATAAAAACCCTAAATTTCATGATTTTTGCCTAAAATATTGATTCTAAAGGGAATTTAGGATATCAAACTTCCATAAAAATTTCCCAAATTTTATGGGATGACAGAGGACAGTAAGACAAGGATTTGTTCCTTTGACACTTTCTGGTTTTGACCTATGGTCGGCGCTGTACCACTCCGGCAAGTCGGATCGGAATCCGGCGACTCTAGTAAATGAAGGAAACAGATAGGTTTTGGTAGAAAATATGGGAAAAATAGTAGACCGATGGGAAAATGGCTGAAATTGTGGGAAAATGTCCCTGACAAACATAGGAAGATTTGATATTTTGACACTATTAGGATTCGGGTTACGGTTTGGAAAAGGCTACACTGTTATCAGAGACCTAAATCTCTGGAATTTCTGGACATTGGAATCTGTTAGACAGAAAGAGAAAATCCGGGAAAAATAATGAAACAGATCCAAAAATTGCCAAATTTTGGGCAATTGCAGAACATTATGTTAGGAAAAACTTTAATGTTGAAAGTTTTTGCAGACAGGTTACAGATTTGGCGGACTTGATGCATTAAGGTCTGTCTATACCCTGACAAAGGAAAATTGAGATTTTCCCAGGGAGCTGTAAAATCCGATTTTTTATAGAGGTCAAAACTACTTGGAAAAACCTAAAAATTTCCAGATCATTAGTAGATTCAATGATGAATCTACTATGATTTTTGTAGGACGATCCGGATCTCCCACAAGGGTGGTGCCAGAGGTTCTTTTCTGCTAAAGCAGAAATTGAAAATTCACAGAAGTTCAAAACCCGAATTGGGATTTGATTTTTGAAATGAAGTTGCATAACCCAAATCAATCTGGGTTTTTTACAGAGAATCACAAACACATATATGCATCTATAACGAAAAACTCAGAAATTTTAAACAAAAATTTGAGCATGAAATCATAATTGGACTGGACACCCAAATCAGCCATTACGAACTGAAAAGCATATGTTAATTAAACTATTAGAATTAATGTCGAACAACTAAATGCAAAACGTATGATCCCTAGCACACGTTACCTATATGAGAACATTAAAAAAAAAAAAAAAAAAATGAACAGGGCATATGGAACTAAAGCTTGAGGATGTGGCTGCCTTGGTGAAAGAGGGCTGCACTTTGATGTGGCTGTTAGAAGATTGAAGGAGCCGTGCTAGTTGAACCGGTTGTGAAGAAAGCTGGACCTGAAGGGATGTATGCTTCAAAGGTGCGTCGGCTGGACTTCAAGGGATGGAGGCTTCAAAAGGGGGCGTCGGCTGGAGCTTGAACCGGCTGGTGGTTGTTGGCTGGAGCAGAGAGCTTGGGGGTGGTCTTAATGGCTAGAGATGGGGAAGCTTGGTGGTGGTCTTAATGGCTGGAAGTATTTGGTACAGAGCTGGAGGTGGAGGAGGCTCCAACTGGAAACTTGATGGAGTGGGTTGACTGCTGCAAGTGGCTGCAAGGGAGGCGTTGAGTGAGAGGAGTGGTTGTTGGCTGGTGCTCCCCTCTGGTGGCTGAAGAAGAGCTGCAAGCTGGTGAGATGGATGGTGTGCTGCTGCTGCCAGAAGAGATGGTGAAGGAGAAGCTGCTGTAGAGAGGTGAGAAGTTGTGTAATGGAAACCAAGAGAGAGAGAGAGAGAGAGAGAGAGAGAGAGAGAGAGACGTTCAATGGGGCTAGATAGCAGCCGTCTCTTTTTCTTTTAGCTTTTATCCTAACTTAGGTTTTGATGAAAATCAAAACCTAAGTTTCTAAAGATATTCTATGAATCCCATGTACGTGAATGGCTAGGAGAGGAAAGAAAGGAGGAAATAAAGAAAGAAAGAAAGAAAAGAAAAAGGAAGAAGAAAGAAAGAAAAGAAAGAAAGAAGGAAAGAAAGGAAGGAGGAAAGGGAAAGGAGAGGAGGAGAGAAAGGAAATGGAGAAATAGAGGGGCTGGAGGTTTGGGCGACCACCTTGTGGGTTCCACCTCTCTAAAATAAAAAAATAAAAAAATAAAAAAAAATAAAAATCAATAAAAACAAAAATAAACAAATAAAAAGAAGCATCTTTTTTTTTTTTAATAAAATAAAAATGCAAATGAATGGGCCATCTCAGAGCGGGTCCATATTTTGATTTTGAAATTCATTTTGGCGATTTGAGGGGTAAAATAGTCTTTTCAAAAAAAAATTCAAACGAAACAAACTATTTTTGGCAGTTTTTGAAACGAGCTCGGATTTTAAAGTTCAATACCCCATTGCGAAGCAAATCCAATGTAGAATTTAAAAATATAATTTTGAAAGAAATCCAGATTATTTTTCTCGAGAAAATGCTTCCAAATCTATTTTTAGACAAAACGAGCTATTTTTGGTAGTTTTTGAAATGAGCTCGAATTTTGAAGTTCAATAGCTCATTGCGAAGCAAATCCAGTGTAGAATTTGAAAATTTGATTTTAAAAGAAATCCAGATTGTTTTTCTCGAGAAAATATTTTCAAACGAAATGAGCTATTTTTGGCATTTTTTGAAACGAGCTCGGATTTTGAAGTTTAATAGCTCGTTGCGAAGCAAATCCAGTATAGAATTTAAAAATTTGATTTTGGAAGAAATCTAGATTGTTTTTCTCAAGAAAATATTTCCAAAAAAATGAGCTATTTTTGGCAGTTTTTGAAACGAGCTCAGATTCTGAAGTTCAATAGCTCATTGTGAAGCAAATCCAGTGTAAAATTTGAAAATTTGATTTTGAAAGAAATCCAGATTATTTTTCTTGAGAAAATATTTCCAAATTTAGACTCCCGGGGTGAAAATGTCAATTTTGGAAACCCGAGGTTTGAAATTGATTTCTTAAGACTTTTAAAACTCAATCTGGATTGAAATTTATAAAACTGGAGTTTTGGACTTCGAAAATGAAATGAAATGCGATGAAATGTTATGAAATGCTAAGAAATGATATGAAATGATGAGAAATGACATGCGAAATGCAGACCCTGAATGGAGAATTTTAGATGTTAGACCCCGATTGGCAGCTGTACCAGTTTAAAAAGTATAAAAATTGATAAAATTTGCAAAATGATTGAAGAAATGGTTTTGAACTCTACCAAGCTAGAGTAACACTGAAAATTAGGGTTTGAGCTGGATTCAACTGAAATGAACTGGATTGAGCTGGGTTTTAGAGTTTCAGAACTCAAATGAACTCACCGGACACTGACTCAACTGACCTTTCCAACTGAATTTTCAAGAAAAGCTGCCATTTTTAGAGAAATGGTATGGAATGGTCATTGGAATGAAGTGAATTACGAACCTGAACTGGGTTTGAGCTGAAACAAAGGTCAGTAATACTGAGGTGAACTAAAATCGAAGCTTGAACACTAGCTCAATTGGCTGAACTCGACTCAATTTCAGTTGAAAGAGCTGAAATGGACTAAAATGGGCTCCTGGACACTTGGAAATGGTTTTGAACTGAAACTGGAGCGCTTGAACTTCTGGTGAGCTCAAGTTAGACTCTGGGGAGTATAACTGACTATGAATGACTGACTCAGAGACAATTGGCTTGGATTTGAGCGAGAAATAAGCTCATTTCTGAAGAAATGATCCCATTTTGGCAAGAATTGTCAGAAATGAAAATGGTCTTCTCACTGTGAGCTCAGATGAGCTTTGGAATGACTGATATTCTAAATGTTCTGAACTGATCAGTGAGCTTTGTTGACTCCAACTGACTAGGGTCTGGGATGACCTAGGAGTAAAATGGTAATTTTCCTAATGAAAGTTGGTAAAATGGTGATTTTCTAAAACTGACTCGGGGTTTGACTCCTACACTGACCTGACAGGGTTGACACTGCCTGAGGAGGATTGTTTGAGAATGGATGTGGAAAATTTGGGGTGTTTACAGATGCCCCTCTTTGCTACTAAGCCGTCTTGAGGACGAGCTTAGTGGCAAAGAAAAACACACCAAATTTTGGCTATAAAAATGCCCCAGTTAGAAGAGTCTGACTGGATATGAAGAGATTTAGCCCTGATGAAAATGGTAGATATGAAATGGAGAATGAAGAGGAAAGAATTTACTTCAAAAGAAGTGATATTCAGGTTTTGCCCTTAACCTGGATGGGACAGGAAATACCTCGTGTAGAAACGAAGCTCAGGTTTGACCCTTAACCTGACCGGGAAATGAAATACCTCATCAAAGGAGGCTCAGGTTTGTACCCTTATCCTGATTGGGCAGAAAATGAAATACCTCATCAAAGGAGGCTCAGGTTTGTACCCTTATCCTGATTGGGTAGAAAAATGAATGGAATCCTCGAAGGAAGAAACCATGATGGAACCTTCGGATTTCCGCACAATGAATCCGATAGGGGTTTTGCAAAAGGATGAAATTGGGGTCCCTAAAGATTGAAAAGGGGTTTGATTTTGGGCGCCTCATTGCTGAGACTAAATAACTTTTGAAATTGGTGACCTTTTGCGAGAAAATGATTGGTGGCTTAACCTCAAGCCGAAATTGGACTGTCTATGGTGGGACAGTGGGGACACAGGGAAGTGTGCGAATCTAAGAGCCCATGCGCTCAAATTATACCAACAGAAGGGAAGGAATCTTGAAAACTCCCATTATCAAGTCCTTAAAAGGGATAACAACTTATGTCAGGATGCGCCAAAGATGAACCTCAAGCTCTCGCTTCACGCCAGGATAGCTAGAAAATATTATCAAAATGTTGAAAATTATTGTTGATTCGAAATAATTGAAAGTGATGCACATTGCTTTGAAAATATTCCCTCTTTTCTACCTGAAGTATTATCTCTGATTGGGCTTAACTTCGTAAAATCAAGATTCGAATTCAAATTGCTTGCAATTGGCTTTCTTTCAAGGAAGCTATCAATTTCCCTGATATGAGCAGAAAAGAGAGTATTCTTGATATTGTGAAAGCAATTTGTGAAAGAATATTGATAATAGAATTTCACAAAATTTAAAGAGGATTCTTTGGCAGATTTGGCAGTCTGATATCCTGGAATTCTTTCTCATGACGATCTTTCTGCCTACTATTTTTTTTTGGCAGAATTAGAGCTCTCTTGGGTTTTTGGAGATTACATCATCCTTCATTTTGGAGATGTCTTGACTTTTCTCTCTCTCTCTTTTTTTTTTTAGAAGGGTACGTCATAAACTCCTTCATCTCAGAGATGCTTCGATCCTTCTTTTCTCTCAGGGATTATATTGACGGTTATTGGCTCTTTGGTTGGAAATCTGTTGATGATAGCAGAAATTAAATATCTTTTAGGGTTTGTCGGGAGGCCCATCGCAGTCGCCTTCATCTTGACGGTGCTCTGAACTTTCCCTGGAAGGATCCGTCACAAACTCCGTCATCTTGGAGATGATTCAAATCTTCTTTGGCCCCGGGGGTTTACTCGCCTAATTCGCCTTCATCTTGACGACAGTTGAGAGATCCCTTTTGCAGATATTTAATTGCAGCTTTAGGTGATTGAGGAGATATAGGGATTGAATGGATTTTTCTGTATCACCCAGGATATTTTGACTGCTTTATTTTCCAAGAATGATCTTTAAAAATGTGCCATTGACTGTGATCAATACCGATCACTTATGGCTTTGCAACAACATTGAATTTCCTTTGCTGGCCATATCGAGGATTTATTCTTCATCCTTTTGGTCGGCTAATAGAAAGAATTTGAATTTTGAATCCTTTTTCACGAAAGCTTTGATCTTTCAGAAATAATACTGAAGGTATTCTGAGGTAATGTTTTTGTGCAATAAAAATTTTGAAATCAATAAATATTTAATGACAAATTGACAAGATTTTCTTGAAATCCTTTGTGGAAGCGAGTATTTGAAGCACAACGTAACACATCCATGACAAAAATTTTTTTCTCCTTTCCCCAAAGGAGAAGATTCAGACATTGGAAATAGAAATTACTCCTCTCTTCCCTGAAGAGGAGGTGTTTGCAAAACGAACTTTCGAAGAGAAATTAAGCTTTCGTCAAAACTTCCTAACATTAGGCTTCTCTTATGGAAAGGGGGCCGGTAATGATGAGGTCGGTGAATTGGTCATGAAGGAACGAGTCCATCACACTCTCCCTGAAAAGAGGGTCCTTCATGATGAAATGGCCTAGTTTGAAATTGCGGTCACAAGGAAAGCGAGCTTCCGTCGAAGCTCTCCCTCAATTAAGGGTTCCTTGTATGAAATTGGAAATTTGTTTTGCAAACGGTTCACATAGACACGAGTCCCTTCAAACTCTCCCTGAAAAGGGGCTAGGTGAACAAAGGATAGCATGCGAAAAGAACGAGCTCCCTTGAACTCTCCCTGTACAAAGGGTCTCTCGCAAGAGGAAATGATTGGAATTGGTATGAAATTGGAATTTGGAAAATTTGAAATTTTGAAATTTGGAATTTGAAATTGGAAATTTGGAAATTTGGAAATTTGGAAATTGATATTTGGAAACTGGAAATTGATTGACTCGAAAGTCAAAATTGGTTGACCCAAAAGTCGAAATTGGAAATTTGGAATTTAAAAATTGGAAATTGGAAATTGGGAAATTGATTGACCCGAAGGTCGAAATTGGAAACTTTGGAAATTGATTGGCCCGAAGGTCGAAATTGGAAATTGAGTGACCCGAAGATCAAATTTGAAAATTGGTTGACCCGGAGGTCGAAATTGGAAATTTGGAAATTGGGTGGCTCGAGGGCCGAATTGGTAATTGAAATTTGAACTTTGATGAATGATCAGTACAAAGACTGAACCCGAGAGGTTGACTGATACGACCCACCAGCGAGACACTAACACAAGTGCTCAATCTTGAAAGAACACCAGCATGAATACCGGGTTTTGAAAATATGTCAACATAGACATTGGATTTTAAAAATATATCAGTTCGAGCACTGGATTTTGGAAGTGTACCAGTTTGAGCACTGGATTTCAAAATTGTACCAGTTCAAGCACTGAGTTTTGAAAATATACCTTGTTTTTAATTTGAAATTTGAATTTTTAAAAAGAGACCTATGCTCTTAAAGTATTTGGGAATTGTAACGAGAATGATTGTCGGGGTCTCAGGATTATCCCTTATCCTGAATGGGTAGCGAACTCGATGCAAATGCATGCCAATGAATGCAGATGTATGCAAATATGAAAATATAAATGAATGAACATGCATGCAAAATGAGAGATTTGTTTATCCTGCCTGCATATAGGATATTTGTAGATAAAAACAAAATTTTAAAAATGCCCCAGTATAACTAGGAAAGGAGAATTTAACCATTATTGAACAAAATTTGGAGGAATTACAAAGAATAAGACATGGTTTAAGTATAGAATTTTTTCAAATGCCGAGCATTGATGGGATCTGGTAATTCCACTCCGTCGGCATTGATGAGTCGATATGAATTACGAGGTAGTGCCTCTTTGACAACATAGGGACCTTTCCAATTTGGTGACCACTTGCCACCTGGGCGGTGCTTGAGATAAGCTGTTGATCTGAGCACTAGATCGTTGACTCGAAATTTTCTTTCAATGACTGATTTTGCATATTGTCTGGCTATCCTCTGACGATATGATTGAGCGTGCTCTGCTGCTCTGAGTCTTCTTTCATCTAGCAAATCAAGCTGTACTAGCCGCTGTTGCTGATACTGATCAAGAGGTAATTCGAGAACTGATGCAAATTTCAGAGCAGGTTTCTGAACATGTAGAGGCAATACTACTTCGGTTCCGTAGACAAGTTCTGTCGGAGTAGCATTAGTTGGAGTTCGAATGGTGGTTCGATACGCCCACAATGCATCATGAATCTTCTCATGCCAGTCACGGCCTGTTTCCAAAGTTCGCTCCAGAATTCGAATCAAAATCTTATTGGTGGCCTCTGCTTGGCCATTTCCTTGAGGATAATAAGGAGCGGAGAAATGATGATGAATTTTGAACTTCAAACAAAAAATCCTCATTCTCTCATTCTTGAAATGACTGCCATTATCTGACACAATATCATGTGGTATGCCGAAACGACATAGGATATTCCTATGGATGAATGAGACCACATGTCGACCTTCTACTGTGCGTAGAGTGACTGCTTCTACCCATTTAGTAAAATATTTTGTTGCCGCAAGAAAATATTTATGGCCATTTGAAGCAGAAGGAGTAATGGGGCCAACAACATCAAAAGCCCACATAGAAAATGGCCATGGTGAGACGACAGATTGCAAATATGTCGTTGGCGCATGAATGAAAGGTGCATGCATCTGGCATTGAACGCACTTCTTCACAAAACGATAACAATCTTGTTGCATAGTTCTCCAGTAATAGCCTGCTCGGATGATTTGTTTGACAAGAGTTTGGTAGCCAACATGACCACCGCAGATACCTTCATGTGCTTCTTCCACAACTTCTTTGGCTTCTTCTTCGTCCAAACATCTAGAATATTCAGAGCTGAATCCACGACGATAAAGGACGTCAGCAAGAATAAAATATCGCGCAGACATGCGCTGAATTGCTCGCCGCTCTTTCTTTGAGAGTTTTGGAGGAAATTCGCCAGTTTCAATGAAATTCTTGATGTCATGATACCAGGGCTTCTTCTTTTGCTCCGCCTGGTTTACCTGCTCTACTGGGACGAAAGCAGGTTGATCAAGTCTGCCAATTTCAAAGGAGCGACAAGATTCTTCGTTCCTGAAAGACATGATGGATCCCAGATTGGCTAAACTGTCTGCAATTTGATTGAAGTCTCTCTTGACATGGAAAAGTTGGAATTCTTCGAAATTGCTAACAAGAGCTGAGACGATCTTCTGATAAGGAAGTAACTTCTGATCCTTCACTTGCCATTCAGCTAAGACTTGATTGACGACGAGCAAAGAGTCGCCATAAGCATGCACTCTTTTGACATTGAAGTCTCGTAGAATTTTCAGACCTTGTATCAAAGCTTCATACTCGGCCATATTATGAGTGCACTGAAAATCTAATTTGAGAGAAAAGGGGATCATCTCCTTCTCAGGTGTGATCAACAGAATCCCGATTCCTATGCCTGCCATATTCTTGGAACCGTCAAAGAATAAATTCCAAATTGGGGATTGTTGAATATTGCAGATCCGCTCATCGGGGAAATCATCCTCGACTTTAACATCTTCTGCTAAAGGAAAATCTACTAATTGATCTGCAATTGCTTGGCCCTTGATAGATTGCTGAGAGACATATTCCAAATCGTATTGCATCAATAAAACCTGCCATTTGGCAATCCGTCCACTGAGGAAGGGTTGCTCTAGAATATACTTGAGAGGATTTAATTTGGATAGGATCTTGATTTCAGATGTCAACAGATAGTGTCTCAATTTCTGACACATCCAAACTAGAGCTAGACATGTCTTCTCTATCTGAGAGTATTTCTTCTCATAATCAATGAAGGTTTTGCTCACATAGTAAATGGCATGCTCTACCAGACTGCCTTCTTCGTATTGCGCCAAAAATCCGCCACAAGCCACTTGATTAACTGAAATGTATAGCAGTAGGGGTTTCCCTAATTCTGGCAGCTTTAACACAGGAGGATTGAGCAAATATTTCTTGATGCGTTCGAACGATTGCTGACACTCTGGTCCCCATTCGAATTTCACTCCTTTCCTGAGCAAATGATTGAAAGGCTCACATCTCATGGCCAAATTGGATATAAATCGCCGAATTGATTGCATGTGTCTCTTAAGGCTACGCAATTCTTTCAGATTAGTCGGGGGAGACATGTCAATGATAGCTTTGGCCTTAGCGGGATCAACTTCTATCCCCTTTTTGCTGACTAGAAAGCCTAACAATTTGCCAGATTCGACTCCAAAAACACATTTTTGTGGATTGAGTCTTAGCTTGTAAAGAATGAGCCGCTTGAAAACTTGATTGAGAGTTTCAATGTGATCTTCCTCTTCTTTGGACTTTACCAGAATATCATCGACATAGGCATCCATGATTTTGTGCATCTGATCATGGAAAATGACGGCCATAGCACGCTGATAAGTGGCTCCAGCATTCTTAAGCCCAAATGGCATGACTGTATAACAAAAAGTGCCCCAAGGAGTAGTGAAAGATGTCTTGGACTGATCACGAGCAGCCAACTTGATCTGATTATGTCCGGAATATCCATCCATAAAAGAGAACATAGCGTGACCTGCTGTGTTATCAATCAAAAGATCAATATTAGGAAGTGGATAATCATCCTTAGGAGTCGCTTTATTGAGATCTCTGAAGTCGATGCAAATTCGAACTTTACCATTTTTCTTGGGAACAACAACAATATTTGCTAGCCAATCTGGATAGTCAATGGTTCGAATGAACCCTGCTTTGAGTAGGTCTTCTAGACCTTCCTTAACTTGTTGTTCCACTCGAGGATCCATCTTTCTCAGTTTCTGCTTAACCGGCTTGACATTTGGTTTTAGGATGAGACGATGCTCAACCAATTTGGTATCTAGACCTGGCATGTCCTCATACGTCCACGTGAACACTTCTTCATGTTGCTTGAGAAAACGGGTGAGCCTTTCTTTCTCTTCCGGGCTCAAACTGCTGCCAATCTTAAGAATTTTAGGATCGTCTTCTGATCCAATATTGATATCCTCAGTCGGATCCTGAACTAAGGATGATGGCTCATCTTGTTTCTGAATTGCTGCAAATTCTGGTAATTCTTGAAGAGCTGAATCAAATTCTGCAGGTTCTTCTGACTGCTTTGTAATCTGACTACATTCTGCTCTTATTTTAACCTGATGAATCACTGTTGGCTTTGAAAAGGCCTCTGGATTAAGAACGAGCTTCTTGATAGATTGGGAAGACATTCTGAAAATTGGAGAATAAATCGATTCAGGAAAATCTCCTATCATAAAACAAATTACTTTTGTTAAGAAAATAATTTGAAAGATAAAAGAGAAGAATAATGGCAAATTTTCAAAGATTTGATAACGAGAAGTAAAGAGACAAATGGCATCCAGATAGACAAAGGAAATTTGCAACTTTATTGAAAGATTGAATTGAGGACAATGATTGAATTGAAACGGGATATCATCCTAAATGTGAAAACAAAAAAAATAGAAATGAAAGACAAGCAGATGCCCTTAGTGCGTCCCTTTGATAAAGATAGTGCCCTTCTGAGATCTTCTGCCACTAAAGCCCAATCCGACCCTCTGAGGATAGTGCTGAGGAATTACTGGCTCGAGACGATCATTCCCATTTTTTCCCAGGCCTTGAAAAGGCTGATAACCATGCTTTACTAACAGATCAAATCCCTTTTTGGCCTTCATAAATTGGGAGAACAGTGGATGATCTTTGAATGTACTATAGTCAATTCGTCTTCCAATTTTGAAAAACTGTGGGCCTCTCCATCGAGTCATGGCCACTGTATGTGCTGGTTGTTCAGCCGTCTGCAGTATTCCCGAATTTTCTTCAAAGCTGACCTCATCAATGCCCCTAATGCTAGGGATATCAGTAGTGAAAGTGGGCCTAGGAACCATGGGTTGCGCAAGCCTCTTCTCCGGATCCTCACCCAAGACTGTTGTGATCATTCCACCTTTTGACCACTTGACACACTGATGCAGAGTAGACGGCACCGCGTTCGTGTTGTGAATCCACGGTCGTCCCAACAACAGATTATACGTTGGGGGTACATTGACCACATGAAAGAGGACAGAGTGGACCGAGTAGTCAATGAAAATTTCCAAGAAAATTTTCCCTTTAGCTGTCTGGCCATGATTATCAAACCTGTAGATAGTGATCGGGTCTGGGATATATTTCTCTTCTCTAATGCCCAAAGCTTTGGCTGTCATTTCTGGGCATATATTGAGGCTGCTGCCTCCATCTATCAGCACATGAGGAACAGTCATTCCTCTGGATCGAATCACAACATACAAAGCGTTGTTGTGAAACACATGCGGCTTAGAAAGATCTTCATCTGAGAAAGTGATTGGAGCATTTGTCATGGCCTGATTGACTATCTGGGCCATGTCTTCAGGAGTTATGCTCGGTTTCACTTTGATTTTCTGCAACAGATCATTCAACACTTGCTGGTGCTTGGCGGAAGCTTGGGCTAAATCCAAGATTGAGACATTGGATAATACAGTAATCGGCTTTGGTGCCGATGTCTCACCTTTCTCCGGAGTGGGCTTAATAAAGTGCTTGGGGAGCCATGGCATTCTTTTAGCCACCTCAGGAGATACCCCAGCGGGTTTATCAGATACTTTCATTTTACCAAAAGCTGCAATGAGATCCATTTTCTGAGCTTTGGACTGAGCCTGCTGCAGCACAAGGACCTGATGTTGGACTTGCATATCCCTTTTAGAGCATGGCCTAATATGCTCCTGCGGCTGAAAAGGCTGTTCAGAGACGACCGCCGTAGAATGATGGGGAAAGGGTTTCTTTAGAATATCCATATTTTCATCTTCGGCACCCTCTACCAGAAGATTCTTGTCGATGAGATCCTGAACAATATTCTTGAGAATGAAGCAATTCTCAGTATTGTGCCCCACTGTTCTGTGAAATTTACAAAATTGATCTTTGAATTTCCCCATAGGAATAGGGGGATCAACCAACCTAGGCAGTTTGACCATCTCCTTGGTCAACATATACTCGAGCACAGTCTCGAGGGATTGGTCTAGTGGAGTGAATTTCCTGTCATAACTCCACCCTTCATGCTTTACTTTTTCTTGGGGCTTCGGTCCCTGTTCTAATTGAAGTGGCTTATTGTATTGAGGCACTGACTTGCCTTTCTGATCGTTCTTGTTGGAACTTCCTGCCCCATAACAGAAATCTTTGTTCTGCCCCTTATAGTGGTTCCAATTATTATTTCTGACAGAATGAGTGAAGTGAGTTTTCTTCTTCTGCTCATTCTGGCCGTTGTTCTTGGTGAAAGTGAAGCCTTCGTAGAAACCATTTTCCATGCTCAACTCGAGCCATTCAGCTCGCTCTGTCAGTTCAATGAATGTCCTTGATGGTGCAGTAGAGATGAGACCTCTTAGAGGCTGTGAGAAGTTACTCAGAATTAGGGACAAAGCATGTCCCTCTGATATGGGGTCCCTCATCTTGTTGCAAGCTGACCTCCATCGGTGGATAAAATCTCTGGCCTTCTCATTTTCTCTTTGTTTAAGGCCGCAAAGATGGCTGAGGGTGGGAAGTGCCTCAGCATTGAAGAGAAATCGCTCAATGAACATGTTTACCACTTTGTCAAATTCCTTCAACTCAATTGGATTTACATGCTCCGAGTACCATTTAGCTGCGGTTCCCTCCAGACTGCGAGGGAAACATAGGAAAAGTGCACGGTTGTCTCGTTTGAATCTGGAGCATTCAGCGAAGAACATGGCGAGATGAGCTTTAGGATCGCCAGAACCATCGAATTTGATAAACTTTCTGGGGAGATTCTCGAGATTGTCGTCCCCATCCAAACCATCATAGAGGTCTTCGCTGGTGAAGACTTTCTTTCCCTTGTCGCGGGCCTGCAGGTCTCGAAGCATTCTGACCACATCTTTGAACTGCGGCTGGTTAGAGTCATTGAGAGTCTGCTCTTTGAATTTGTGGGCTGACCCCTGCCCCTGGGTAGACTTGCGGAATGCCTGATGGGTCTCAAACTCTTCATCTGAATCTTCCACTGATTCCTCTTCATCAGTTGCATCAACATGCTGGGTAGGCTTCTTGGATATCTTCAAGGCTTTCTTGACTGCCCGGCCTTTTGTCTTTTGCTTCACCTGTGCTTTCTCTGTACTGGCTTCAGCTTGTTCTGCCAGCATCTTAGTCATCATCTTCTTAAACATGGCATACATTTGAGGATCAATGTCATCCTCAACCTGTTGCCCCTGATTTTTGCCTGAGCGCGGGGAATCCATTTCTTCGTCTGAGGCTGTTGAATATGCGATTCCCTCGACTGGTGTAGTCTTCTTCCCTGACCTTGTTTGAACCATTGACTGTGACGAATGCTCTCTGCAGGGCAAAATCGATGGTTAGGCTTTTGAGAGAGATTTTGATTGGAAGAAAATATTCGCTGAGAATTTTGGTAGACAATTTGAAAGAATATCCCATTACTAGGGATTGAGTCGTCGCTGGGATTACGACAATTGCGTTGTCATTCCTTTGCAAAGAAAATAAACAACTGAAAATTAAGCCTTGTTACCTAGGCGAGGTCGTCAAACCAAGAATTGAAGAATTTGCAAGATTTTTATTTATTGAAAGAAAACATGATTGCATCAATAATAAACTTGAGAAAGAGGGGGCGGACAGACAATTTGCCACCACTCTTTATAACTAGCAGAGACACGAGGACCGGGAAAAAGCGGAAGAGTAACAAAAGAGTCCCAGCCATATCTGGCAGAATGGTATGTTCCGGACCACTGTGCTGATGTAAGGTCGAACTCTGGCACGACTCCTGATAGCAGTCGCATCTCTATGTGCTTCTGTCTCTGAGAAAACTGTCGAACACACCGCTCCGGATGATAGTAAGCACAGAAGAATGGACCAAGCAACTTGAATCTCTTGCCATATGCATAGGTGTATCTGGGAGGCGATAATTCTCGATCAAAATAGTCCCACACCACTTCTTCTTCCTGCAGATAGTCGATCAGGAATCGGTACCGCGCAACTGGAAGGAGCTCCTTACCGTTGTATCTGAATGAACTAGCTCTGGTTGGTACATGCTGAAGGAACCAAGATTGAAGAGCATAAGTACATCCCTCGACTAAGATGGACTCTCCAAGTGTGAAGCGGGTCAGTCCTCTGTATAGAAAAGCAAGCGCGGCCATGGCTATCGAGAGACGGCTGGTCTGTCGACTTCCCCATCTTCTCAAAAGTTGAACTATTCTGACATCCACATAATTTTGTCCATCTGGAAAGAAAGCAAGTCCCACAGTACACAAAACCATCGCATGCTGAATTCTCTCTCGAGCTGTCCTGGACAACAAGCTGACTTCTGCGAATTCTCTATACTATCGGTAGATCTCGATCAGACTCACGTATTCATTCCCATTTTCTTCAATCAGTGGCCAAGACTTGCGCCCTGTCATGCGAGCTACGGCATCTTTGGGGTCCAGACCCTTGACATTGATCAGAAACTGCTGCTCTAACGGATCTTCAGGCTGACCGGCTGGCTCAGGCAGTCCCATAATTTCTGAAAATTCATCCATCAGTAGTGTCATCTCGCCCCACGGGAACCAGAAAGTGCAAGTGCGCGGATTCCACCGCTCTGCCAGTGCATGAATCAGATTGCCGTTGACTGTCAACTTTCCCACTGCAGATGCCAATTCCAACCCACAGTCGCTCAAGTGGTCCGGAAACATACGAGAGAAATTTTTGAACCAGACATAGTACCACCGGGGGAAGAAGGGTCCGGTGCTAAGAGATCAATGCTCAGGAAGACTTTGTCGCACCTCATAGGAGATGTGACCCTCAGGAAAAACAGAATCGAGCTGACTGGATGCCATCGGACTGAAAGACAAGAAGACTGGAATTAGAATTTGGAAAAATATAAGAAATTTGAAAATTGCAGGCAGGATAAAATGAAAGCTGGAAATTCGAAGTTCAGAGGAACGAAAGAATGGAAAATCTCCTGGAGTTTTGAAGAAAAGGTGGATAATTTGGAAAAATTGTCCAGGGTTTTTGAGAAAAAGGAGATATTTCATAAAAGATGAAAAATGAGGTATTTTGGAAAATTGTTCGGTATTTTGGAAAAATTGGGAAAAATATGAGAAAATAAGGCGAAAATGAATATCATATATTCAATTACAAACAATTATGCACATACAGCAATCCCTAAGAAGCCAACTCTAAATGCATTGATTTTGAAAGAGCTTTAGGACCCTAATCCTGACTCTAGGCTCAGATCAACTGTGTCCAATCATGCTATGCCGATATACTCGAGCCGAGGCTCGATGTACGTGGCATAAAACTCATCTCCGGGTCTAGGCTTGTGTTTTCCCAACATCCTTGAGCGCCTGTCGATATACGTTGGACTATGGCCCTTGGTACGTGGCAGGGGGGCGTTAGCCCAAATAAGTGGCCCAGTTGTGAGGCTCTGTCCCGAACTATGGTTCTGGAAGAGAGCCCAGCAACGTGAAGACCGGGTAGACATAGGTGGGGTGGTTTTTGAAATATGATCACATGCAGGCAAACAGAGGGCTCTAAGTCCTAAAGAGATAGAATTTTGAAATTTTTTAAAGAAGCAAACATTGTTTTCATACAAGTCCTAGATTGAGGAGTGTTGTATTTCAGACCTAAGTCTAAGTGAGCATGCATAATTCTCCTCAATATGGTCCTACCAAACCATGCCTAGTCTATATGCAATCCATGTCAGCTGGGTTCAAGTCTAGGCTCCTAGGTTCACATGATATCAGAAATTAAAGCTGACATTTCATAGAACATAATTTTGACAATTGGGCTAAGTTAAAGCACATAATTGATCAGGCGAGGACAGGTCCCATCACGGTCGCCAAACCTGTTATCATCGCAAAAAATTTTCCCCTCCCTTGCGAGAGAGAAATGAATTTGCGAGTCAAACTCGACCAAAGTTTTGAAAATTGATTTGAAAATTTACTCGCCTCCGTTTTGAAAATTTGCGGGAAAATTTCATGGAATGGGATCCGCCTGTCGGTACGAGGTTCAACCGTTCCTGGCACCTTTACCAGGGGTAATTGAACCAAGGACCAATTATGTGCTCTAACTTGATTCAAGTATCTAAATTATGCTCTATTTTTCCTAGAATGCACAAAGAATCAGGCTTGTGCTATGGAATTTTGAAAATAATGCAAGTTTAAAAAAAATATGATGTTTGCTTTGGAAAATTGAAATATGCTGGAAAAATGATTGGAAAAGTACTTGAAATTGAATCCTTGGGAAAATCATTGAATTTCATTGGAAATCAGAAATTTGCATTGAAAAGTGATTTCTCAGGAAAACTTGAACTTTGGAAAATCGATTTTGAAATTTGGAATTGCTTTTCTGAGAAAATGGATTTGAGAATCTTGAGAAAATCTAAGAAATTTATTGGAAAATGACTTTTGAAATGGAAAATGAATTATCAAGAAAACATGGAAAATATGAGAAAATGAATTTCTGAAAACTTGGGATTTTGAAATTTGAGAATTCGAAAACATAGGAAAATCTTGATTTGAAATTGGGAAATGCTTTGAAATGTCATTTGAAAACTTAGGATTTTGAGAAAATCAGATCCTAAGAAAGACTTGGAAATTCTTGAGAAAATTGAATTTTCTGAAATTGAAATTGGAAAATGAGTTTGAAAATAATGCAATTTGAATGATATGAATGAATGAATATGAATTTGAAAAGGGAATTTCATTGAGAAATTGGGAAATCCTTTTGAAACTTTGAAAAATACAGTGCATTTTTGAAGTTAGCCTAAGAGTGTAGGCTGAATGTGGCTGATATAAAGATCATAAATCTTGGTTTTCTTCGTATTCTGACTATGGCCATAAATACGAATCCCACCGAGTTTATAAACTCCATAAAAGCTTGTGCACGTGCCATTCGTGTAAACCATAGTGGATTTGAAATAAATGCACATGAATCATACATCAAATATCGAAATTTGCATAAATTAAACTATATGCAATGCAGCCCTATTCTAAGCAGAAAAGTAACTCTTATTCCAAATTATTACATTTGAGATTACATTGAATTGAAATAAAAAAATAAAATCTAAGTCTTCTTCTTGAATGTTCCTGCAAAACTAGAAAACAAGGTTAGCACAAAAATGTAGGTTTTTCTGAATTTATCCGAAAATATGGGAAATTATCGGATATTATTCAGATATAAACCCAAAATCATACCCCCTTTGATATAAACATGATGAATAATGAATAAATTTCGAAAATAAACTTGAAAATTCGAAATTGGGGTCAAAATGACCAAAATACCCCTGATGACCTTGAAATCAGGGTTTTCTAAAAGAATTTTTATAAATTTTGGAAATTTGAAAATCAAATGAAATAAATCAAACATAATATGATGAAATATGATGATATGCATGAAATTTTGGAGAACTAGAAATTGAAATTTCGAAATTTAGGTCAAAATGACCAAAATACCCCCGATAACAAGACTATGGCCTTGAAACCAGGGTTTTCTGAAATAAATTTTGCAAAATGGAAAAATATGAAATGCAAATGAGATTAAAATTAACCCTAATATGATTCTACATGCTTATGTACATGATAAAAACCCTAAAATGGCGAAAATATCATAAATATCAAATTTAACCTGATTTTCGCTTCTGAATTTAAAGATAAACTAACACATGGAGCAAATGAACTTGGAATTAAACCAAATTTGGCATGGACACCTAAAATAACCCTAAAAACAGAATGAAGCTCGAAAATCTAATTTTTTTGTATTTTTTAAATATGGAAATTCAAATAAAAACCCTAAATTTCATGATTTTTGCCTAAAATATTGATTCTAAAGGGAATTTAGGATATCAAACTAAAATAAAAATTTCCCAAATTTTATGGGATGACAGAGGACAGTAAAACAAGGATTTGTTCATTTGACACTTTCTGGTTTTGACCTATGGTCGGAGCTGTACCACTCCGGCAAGTCGGATCGGAATCCGGCGACTCTAGTAAATGAAGGAAACAGATAGGTTTTGGTAGACAATATGGGAAAAATAGCAGACCGATGGGAAAATGACTGAAATTGTGGGAAAATTTTCCTGACAAACAGAGGAAGATTTGATATTTTGACACTATTAGGATTCGGGTTACGGTTTGGAAAAGGCTACACTGTTATCAGAGACCTAAATCTCTGGAATTTCTGGACATTGGAATCTGTTAGACAGAAAGAGAAAATCCGGGAAAAATAATGAAACAGATCCAAAAATTCCCAAATTTTGGTAAATTGCAGAACATTATGTTAGGAAAAACTTTAATGTTGAAAGTTTTTGCAGACAGGTTACAGATTTGGCGGACTTGATGCATTAGGGTCTGTCTATACCCTGACAAAGGAAAATTGAGATTTTCCCAAGGAGCTGTAAAATCCGATTTTTTATAGAGGTCAGAACTACTTGGAAAAACCTAAAAATTTCCATATCATTAGTAGATTCAATGATGAATCTACTATGATTTTTGTAGGACGATCCGGATCTCCCACAAGGGTGGTGCCAGAGGTTCTTTTCTGCTAAAGCAGAAATTGAAAATTCACAGAAGTTCAAAACCCGAATTGGGATTTGATTTTTGAAATGAAGTTGCATAACCCAAATCAATCTGGGTTTTTTACAGAGAATCACAAACACATATATGCATCTATAACGAAAAACTCAGAAATTGTAAGCAAAAATTTGAGCATGAAATCATAATTGGACTGGACACCCAAATCAGCCTTTACGAACTGAAAAGCATATGTTAATTAAACTATTAGAATTAATGTCGAACAACTAAATGCAAAACGTATGATCCCTAGCACACGTTACCTATATGAGAACATTAAAAAAAAAAAAAATGAACAGGGCATATGAATCATAGTTTTTTTTTTTTTTAGCTGTGGAAGGAATGATCCGATCCATGCATCGGACGAATCTTTTCCTTTATGCAGCCTTAACAACCAAATCAAAAGCATAGGTTTATGAAATAAAATCAAACATGTGAATCCAGCTTGGGACTGGGTTCACAATGATATTTTTATGAAAAGAAGGAATATAAAAAAAAAAAGGAAAAAAAAAAATGATCTACCTTGGGTTGTGCTTGCACCGGCTGGAACTAAAGCTTGAGGATGTGGCTGCCTTGGTGAAAGAGGGCTGCACTTTGATGTGGCTGTTAGAAGATTGAAGGAGCCGTGCTAGTTGAACCGGTTGTGAAGAAAGCTGGACTTGAAGGGATGTATGCTTCAAAGGTGCGTCGGCTGGACTTCAAGGGATGGAGGCTTCAAAAGGGGGCGTCGGCTGGAGCTTGAACCGGCTGGTGGTTGTTGGCTGGAGCAGAGAGCTTGGGGGTGGTCTTAATGGCTGGAGATGGGGAAGCTTGGTGGTGGTCTTAATGGCTGGAAGTATTTGGTACAGAGCTGGAGGTGGAGGAGGCTCCAACTGGAAACTTGATGGAGTGGGTTGACTGCTGCAAGTGGCTGCAAGGGAGGCGTTGAGTGAGAGGAGTGGTTGTTGGCTGGTGCTCCCCTCTGGTGGCTGAAGAAGAGCTGCAAGCTGGTGAGATGGTGTGCTGCTGCTGCCAGAAGAGGTGGTGAAGGAGAAGCTGCTGTAGAGAGGTGAGAAGTTGTGTAATGGAAACCAAGAGAGAGAGAGAGAGAGAGAGAGAGAGAGAGAGAGAGAGAGAGAGAGAGAGAGAGACGTTCAATGGGGCTAGATAGCAGCCGTCTCTTTTTCTTTTAGCTTTTATCCTAACTTAGGTTTTGATGAAAATCAAAACCTAAGTTTCTAAAGATATTCTATGAATCCCATGTACGTGAATGGCTAGGAGAGGAAAGAAAGGAGGAAATAAAGAAAGAAAGAAAGAAAAGAAAAAGGAAGAAGAAAGAAAGAAAAGAAAGAAAGAAGGAAAGAAAGGAAGGAGGAAAGGGAAAGGAGAGGAGGAGAGAAAGGAAATGGAGAAATAGAGGGGCTGGAGGTTTGGGCGACCACCTTGTGGGTCCCACCTCTCTAAAATAAAAAAATAAAAAAAAAAATAAAAATCAATAAAAACAAAAATAAACAAATAAAAAGAAGCATCTTTTTTTTTTTTTAATAAAATAAAAATGCAAATGAATGGGCCATCTCAGAGCGGGTCCAAATTTTGATTTTGAAATTCATTTTGGCGATTTGAGGGGTAAAATAGTCTTTTCAAAAAAAATTCAAACGAAACAAACTATTTTTGGCAGTTTTTGAAACGAGCTCGGATTTTAAAGTTCAATACCCCATTGCGAAGCAAATCCAATGTAGAATTTAAAAATATAATTTTGAAAGAAATCCAGATTATTTTTCTCGAGAAAATGCTTCCAAATCTATTTTTAGACAAAACGAGCTATTTTTGGTAGTTTTTGAAATGAGCTCGAATTTTGAAGTTCAATAGCTCATTGCGAAGCAAATCCAGTGTAGAATTTGAAAATTTGATTTTAAAAGAAATCCAGATTGTTTTTCTCGAGAAAATATTTTCAAACGAAATGAGCTATTTTTGGCATTTTTTGAAACGAGCTCGGATTTTGAAGTTTAATAGCTCGTTGCGAAGCAAATCCAGTATAGAATTTAAAAATTTGATTTTGGAAGAAATCTAGATTGTTTTTCTCAAGAAAATATTTCCAAAAAAATGAGCTATTTTTGGCAGTTTTTGAAACGAGCTCAGATTCTGAAGTTCAATAGCTCATTGTGAAGCAAATCCAGTGTAAAATTTGAAAATTTGATTTTGAAAGAAATCCAGATTATTTTTCTTGAGAAAATATTTCCAAATTTAGACTCCCGGGGTGAAAATGTCAATTTTGGAAACCCGAGGCTTGAAATTGATTTCTTAAAACTTTTAAAACTCAAACTGGATTGAAATTTATAAAACTGGAGTTTTGGACTTCGAAAATGAAATGAAATGCGATGAAATGTTATGAAATGCTAAGAAATGATATGAAATGATGAGAAATGACATGTGAAATGCAGACCCTGAATGGAGAATTTTAGATGTTAGACCCCGATTGGCAGCTGTACCAGTTTAAAAAGTATAAAAACTGATAAAATTTGCAAAATGATTGAAGAAATGGTTTTGAACTCTACCAAGCTAGAGTAACACTGAAAATTAGGGTTTGAGCTGGATTCAACTGAAATGAACTGGATTGAGCTGGGTTTTAGAGTTTCAGAACTCAAATGAACTCACCGGACACTGACTCAACTGACCTTTCCAACTGAATTTTCAAGAAAAGCTGCCATTTTTAGAGAAATGGTATGGAATGGTCATTGGAATGAAGTGAATTACGAACCTGAACTGGGTTTGAGCTGAAACAAAGGTCAGTAATACTGAGGTGAACTAAAATCGAAGCTTGAACACTAGCTCAATTGGCTGAACTCGACTCAATTTCAGTTGAAAGAGCTGAAATGGACTAAAATGGGCTCCTGGACACTTGGAAATGGTTTTAAACTGAAACTGGAGCGCTTGAACTTCTGGTGAGCTCAAGTTAGACTCTGGGGAGTATAACTGACTATGAATGACTGACTCAGAGACAATTGGCTTGGATTTGAGCGAGAAATAAGCTCATTTCTGAAGAAATGATCCCATTTTGGCAAGAATTGTCAGAAATGAAAATGGTCTTCTCACTGTGAGCTCAGATGAGCTTTAGAATGACTGATATTCTAAATGTTCTGAACTGATCAGTGAGCTTTGTTGACTCCAACTGACTAGGGTCTGGGATGACCTAGGAGTAAAATGGTAATTTTCCTAATAAAAGTTGGTAAAATGGTGATTTTCTAAAACTGACTCGGGGTTTGACTCCTACACTGACCTGACAGGGTTGGCACTGCCTGAGGAGGATTGTTTGAGAATGGATGTGGAAAATTTGGGGTGTTTACACCCCCCCCCTCCTGTATTAGGCCCCAACATGCTCACATTTTATGACACTAATTGTGGTCTACCTCACGGCATTTACATGTATAGTTCGCTGACAAAAGCACCATCTGTTTACAACATTGCCACTCTCATCCACTTATAGGGAAAGTATATAAGTGGTATACATATATATATATACGTATATATATATATATATATATATGTACATGTATGAATCTATACATATATAAGTATATGTATATATAATATATTCAAGTATGTATGTAGGTATATACATTATTCTGTCATAAGAGTGAGCAATTTCTCTTACCATTGGCATCTTTTGAAACCTTGGTGATATGTATAATTCCCTTCCATTTTTATTTGACAATCAAGTATTTTGCAGGAGAATATGTGGAAAAACATCACTATTTGGAGTTGTGAATTCCATTTTCAGGCATTGTAATAGTTAGATACTAATAAAAATTTACATTCCTTGCCTTAGGTAGAATGAATGAACATTATAAATTGCCTGTTTTCATGCATCTTTCCCTTTATTTCTCAAATTCTCACAAATGGTGAAACACGAATGGCACGTGCACCATTTCGTAAGAGGTAAATTAACTCTAAGTTGATGATCCATATCAATGGCCATAGTCAGGGTATGGACAAAACTTAGGATTTTTATCTTTTACGAAATAACACTGGATCCACACTGGATCCATTTTCAAAATTCATCATATTTCCTTAAATATCTTCTCCTTTTATTAGAATTTAACTTAAAATTGATTCAAAATATATACCAATGGCCATAGTCAGGGTATATTGAGGGTTAATTTCATTTTAAATTCTATAAAAGCACCAAATGTATTTTATTCTTCTCTTGAATTTAAATATAGATTATTATATAATACATTCAATGACCATAGTCAGGGATGTATTATATCTTCAATCTTATTCTAATTCAGTTCAAGAATAAGATAGCTTTTCGAAATCCAAATTTCAAAAATTCAAATTCATTCATCATTTAGGATAGAATTGCATCATATTTTCAAAATTCCTTTTTCAAAAACTCCAAGTGATGTAAATATCTTCCTCAATCTATCTTCAATTCTTATTCATCCTTTTCATTTCAATTTTATTTTCAATCTCAAAGTTCAACTTAACTTTGAGATTTCAAATTCATTTTATATTCAAATTCAAATCAGATTTTGAAGTTCCATTTGACTTTGAAATTCCAAATATTCAAATACTCCAATCAAGATCAAAGTTCAATTTAACTTTGAGATTCTTGATTCATCTTCTGAATTTAAACTCCAAATTCATTTTAGGATCCAGGATCCAACATTCATATTGGATCTCAGACTTCGGATCCAATTCCTCTTTAGGATCCAGAGTCCAACTCTACTTTGGATCTCAGACTTTAGATCCAATTCCCCTTTAGGATCCAGACTTCAATTTCACTTTGGATCTTAGACTTCAGATCCAAATCCATGTTAGGATCCAGAATCCAACTCTACATTGGATCTCAGACTTCAGATCCACAATCTATCTTAGGGTCCAGAGTCCAACTCTACTTTGGATCTCAGACTTCAGATCCAAATCCATGTTAGGATCCAGAATCCAATTCTACTTTGGATCTCAGACTTCAGACCCAAGTCCATGTTAGGATCCAGAATCCAATTCTACTTTGGATCTCAGACTTCAGATCCAAATCCATCTTAGGATCCAGAACCCAATTTTACATCGGATCTCAGATCCCAGATCTTAAGTCCATTTTAAGATCTAATTCCATTCCCAATTCTAGATTTCAAATCCAATTCCATTTTCAGATCTCATCTGAACTCCCTAAATCAATTTCTATTCTTAAATACCATTTGAGTTCCTCAATCTATTCCAATTTAAAATTTCAAAATCTAAATTCAAGTATTCATTTCTTTTCCTAAAATTCAAATTCAAATTCAAGGTCGATTTTGACTTTGAAACTTCATTTTCTTTCATTTTAAAGTCTCAAGTCATTCTTTCTCATTTATTTCTCCCAACTCTGATTTATTTCAAAAAAAAAAAACTTAGAATTTCTCTGATCTATCTCAAGTTCTAAAGTTAGATTCAATCATTTCTTCACTCCCTTATCAAGTTCGTCTCAGAAGTACTTGGAAATTTTCGAAACATCTTTCAAAAGAGCATACATCCTTGCATTGCACAAGCATGATTCTTTGTGCATCTAGAGTTAGAATAAATTCTTAGATTATATTTAGGCAAAGCAAAAAGGCATAGATTCGATCCTTGGTTCGATTACCCCTGGTAAAGGCACCAAGAACGGTCAAACCTCATACCGACGAGCGAATCCCGTCTCTCCATTTTTCCCGCAAATTTTCAAAACGGAGGCAAGTTATTTGCTAAATATTTTCAAATCGAGGTCAAGTGAGACCGCACAAAATAGTTCCTCTTCTCTCTCTTCTTCCTTCTTTCTTTTCTCTTCTCTCTTTCTTTTCTTTCTTTTATCCTTCTCCCTTCAAAAAGAAGGAGAATAGAGGTTAGAAAAGGGAAAGAGAAGGAAGAGAGAGAAACCAACGAGAGAGGAAAAATTTTGCGATGATCACAGGTTTGGCGACCGTGATGGGACTCATCTTCGTCCGGTTGAATCTATGCCTTTGCTTTGCTTTTATATAATCTAAGTCTTTATTCTAACATATGTCAGCTACATTTCCATGCAAACCTTAGGAGCCTAGACTCTGTCCTAAAGCTGACATTATTGCATATAGGATCTAAGTATGGTTTGGTAGGACCATATTGAGGAGAATATTCCATGTTCACATTAGATTTAGGTCTTAAATACAACTCTCCTCAATTTTAGGGATTGAATGCAAAACAATGTATGCAAGTGTATGCTTCTTCTTATTTAAATCTATCTCTTTAGGACTTGCATTAGAGCCTTCCGATTTTATTGCATGTTGATCATATTTTGAAAACAACCTTACCTATATTGTCCCGGTCTTCACGTTGCTGGGCTGTCTCACTGAACCATAGTTTGGGAGAGAGCCTCACAACTGGACCACTTATTTGGGTTTGCGCCCCCCTACCACGTACCTAAGGGCCATAGTCCGAGGTATATCGGTAGGTGCTCAAGGATGTTGGGAAGCCCTTACCTTAGAACCGGAGAAATATTTTATATGCCACGTACTTCGAGCTTCGGCTTGAGTATATCGGCATACCTTGATTGGAATCAGATGATCTGAACCATAGAGTTAGGATTAAGGTCCTACAAGCTATTTCAAATATTGCATATAGAGTCAGACTTTAGGGAGTGCTGTGTGCGCATCCTTGTTTGTGCAGCTATGATTATGCGATGTTTTCCTTGTGTTCTCCTATATCGACCTCTTTTAAAACCCTGGGTGTACTCTTTAAAACTTCCTCTATTTTCAAAAACCCTAGGTGCATATTTTTTCCTTTGCCTATATTTCTTTTTTCCCTTTTGTATGTCAAAATTTTTCTTAAAAAACCCTAGAAAGTCTTTTCAAATCTCTTGTTCTTTCCAAAATTTCCAGGATTAATGTTTGTCCCCTTCTTTCATCGAAAAGTCTATCTGTAAGTCCTGCATTCTATCTGACTCTCTTCCTCTTTTTGCCTCAGTATCACTACAATGGCATCCGAATCTCCCGATGCTATCTTTCCTTGGGATCATGTCTTCTAACAAATAAGGGATGGAACCCCAGATCATCGGGTCATTC
The DNA here is from genome assembly GCF_984573655.1 of Nuphar pumila. Classification (NCBI taxonomy): domain Eukaryota; kingdom Viridiplantae; phylum Streptophyta; class Magnoliopsida; order Nymphaeales; family Nymphaeaceae; genus Nuphar; species Nuphar pumila. The sequence goes on along the minus strand of NC_143256.1, from coordinate 85,779,746 downwards.
AGTCTCGTACCTTCTTCCCTCGGTGGTACTATTCTTGGTTCACCGCCTTCTCGCGTATGTTCCCAGACCACTTGGATGATTGTGGATTGGAGATGGCATCGGCAGTTGGCAAGCGAACCATCAACGGCAGTTTGATTCAAGCTATGGCAGAGCGATGGAACCCGCGTACCTGCACGTTTTGGTTTCCATGGGGAGAGATGACTATGTTAATGGACGAGTTCAATGATATCATGGGATTGCCAGAACCAGCTGGTCAGCCAGATGATCCAGTCGAGCAGCAATTCTTGATCAATGTCAAAGGAGTAGATGTTCGAGAAGCATTGGCCAGAGCTACAGGGAGCAGATCCTGGCCTCTCACAGAGATTAGCGGAAGTCAATTCATCGATCTGTTCGAACTCTACAACAAATATGGGGCCTACGAAGAAGTCGATACCATATCTTGAGCAGCGAAAGAAAGAATCTAACATGCCATGGTCCTATGCACAGTGGGGCTGACATTCTTTCAGGATGGTCAGAATTTCATTGATATCAGAGTCGCCCAACTTTTTCGAAGATGGGGAAGCAAGCAGACCCGTCAGCTTTCAGTCTCCATGGCAGCTCTAGCTTTTCTCTACAGAGGTTTGGCTCGATTTGCCCTCGGAGAGACCATTCTGGTAGAAGGGTGCACGTACGCCTTGCAGTCATGGTTCCTGCGGCATGTACCGTCAAAAGCCAGTTCTTTCAGATTCAGCAACAAGCAGCCAAAGTCAGCCATTCAGTGCCGAGCTTTGATCGAGAAACTACATCAGGAGGAAATCATTTGGGACTTCTTCGACAGAAGAGAGACCATTCCTCGCTACACCTATGCTCGTGACAAGCGTTACAAACTGCTCGGCCCTTTCTTCTGCGTAGACTATCAGCCAGAGAGATGTCTCAGACAGTTTTCGCAGCGGCAGGTTCGTGCCAACACTCGCTTCCCGACAGGCCGCATGCCAGAGTTCGATCTACGGTCAGATCAGTGGTCTGGAGCATACCACGTCGCCAAATACACTTGGGACTCCTTTATTCATTTGTCTATATTTCCTGGTCCTAATGTATCATCAGAGTATCGAGAATGGTGGCAAACTGTCTGCCCACCTTCTCTTTGTATTTAAATTTTGTCAATCAATGAAAATGCAAACTTTTATTTTGTGGCCAAATCTTATTTTATTTCATATAGTTACGGATTCATCCCCAGCGATGAGACCCATTTTGTCTATTCTTTTATCCCTCGTCATGACAGACGACCTCGCCTAGGTCATAAGGCGCATTTTGTCACCATAAAAGGATGACGCGATCATTGCAAAAATTTGCCAATTCCTTCCCTCATGTCTTTTTCTAAAAAGAAATCACATTTTCAAAAGTTTCCTCCGAACCCTAATCATTCTTTTCACCTCAACAGGAAATCACTGGCATTGGCGAAATGGTCGTAACAAGGGCAGGAAAAGAAACAGTTCCTCAACACAGCGACAGTGAGGCCGGAGGGATGGATTCCTCCAAATCAGTCAGAGGACAGAATCAGAATCAAGCAGATGATATAGATCCAGCCATGTATAATCTGTTTAAAAGAATGATGACCAAAATGATGGCTGAGCAGGCCGAGGCCAGTCAGAAAGAAGCTGTTCCAAAAAGCAAGCCAAAGAAGAAGGCCGTGAAGAAGCCAGTCAGGATTGTTAGAAAGCAAGTACAGCCCGACACCACTTCTGAAGAAACAAAATCAGTTGAGGAATCAGAAGAAGAAGAGCAGCTTGTTTATCAGAATCCCCCACCGCAGTTTGCAAAGACCACTGCAGAGCCCGAATCAATCAACAAGCCCGTTCCAACTAATGACCCGATGCAGGAGCAAATGAAAGAAATGAATCGAGCCATCAAGGATATTCAAGCTAAAAGCAAAGGCAAGCAGACCTACTCCGGTGAAGATTTTTACCATGGTCTAGACGGGGATGACAATTTGGAGAATCTCCCTCACAAGTTCCTTAAATTCGACGGAACTAGCAACCCCAAGGCTCATTTGGCCACCTTTTATGCCGAATGCGGCTGCTTCAGAAAAGATAATCGGGCGTTATTCATATGCTTTCCTCGCAGCCTTGAAGGGGTAGCGGCCAGGTGGTATGCAGACCACATTAATCCTATCGAACTACGAGAGTTCGATAAAGTTGTCAACTTGTTCATTAAGCGCATCATGTTTAATGTTGAAGCCTCACCAACCCTCAATCATCTGTACAATTTAAAACAGATGGAGAATGAGAAAGCCAGTGAATTCATCCACAGGTGGAGAAGCACCTGTAACAGAATGAAGGTTCCCATTTCGGAGGAGCACGCCCTGCAGATTATTCTGAATAACTTTGCCCAGCCTTTGAGGAACCTCATTTCCACTTCGCCTGCCAAGTCATTCATCAAATTAATTGAGAGAGCCGAGTGGCTCGAGACCGGCCTGGACAATGGTCTATACGAAGGATATCCTTTTGTCAGAGGAAATCCTGATCAAAAGAAAAAGGCGCACGTCGCCTATGCCGCAGGATTGACCGATCAGGGCAGCAGTGGTTCCGGCAGAAAGAAGAACAAGAAGAATCGCAGCAAAAACTCAGGGCATTCCAGGACCGAAAGAGCAAACTCGGCAGCCCAGAAGGGAAAATTTGTTAAGCCCGTCCAACCAGCGCCCCAGCCAAAAGCGAAGCAGCCAGAAAAGCCGAAGCACGAAGGTTGGAGTTATGATCGGGAGTTCTCAGCCTTAGAACAGTCCCGCGAAGACATCTTAGAATATATGATGTCGAAAGGAATGATTAAGCTCCCCAAGGTAGCGGACCCTCCCGTCGCCATGGGTAAATGGACGGATAAATTCTGCAAATTCCATCGGACTGTCGGACACGACACTGAACATTGCTTTGTCCTCAAGAACATCATTCAGGATTGTATTGACAAAAAATGCTGATTGACGACGAGGATGAGCAGCAACCAGAAATCTTGTCCAAACCATTCCCTAAACATTCAGCTTCGGTCATCACAGAGCAAGCATTCTCTCTACAAGGCAGTATTCAACCATGTTCCAGGCAGGACATTCAGGATCAACATCAGGTCCTAGTCCTTCGCCAGTCACGGTCATCCGTCAAGAGGGTGGATGTCACCCCATTTTTCAGCAAACCAACAGAGGCAACGACCAAAGTGGTCCCCAGGATCCCGAAGCGCTTTATCAAGGCAGCTTCAAAGAAAGAAGAGGCTTCAGGGTCAGTTCAGAAGCCGATTACTACATTATCCAACATCTCTATCTTGGACCTGACACACGCTTCATCTGAGCACCAGCAAGTGCTAGAAGATCTTCTCAGAAAGATCAAGGTCAAGCCTAGCACGACTCCGCAAGACATGGCTCAAATCGTCAATCAGGCCATGACGAATGCACCAATCACCTTTTCGGATGAGGATCTGCCAAAACCTTATTCTTTTCATAACAATGCGCTTTACATAGTAGTGCGGACCAGGGGCATGACAGTCCCTCATGTGCTCGTCGATGGAGGCAGCAGCCTAAATATCTGTCCAGAAATGACAGCCAAGGCTTTGGGATTAAAAGAAGTGGAATACACCCCAGATCCGATCACGATCTACGGTTTTGATAACCATGGGCAGACAGCCAAGGGGAAGATATTTCTCGAAATTTTCATCAACTATTCGGTACATACGGTCCTGTTTCATGTAGTGAATGTGCCACCTACATACAATCTGCTCCTCGGACGCACTTGGATTCATAACGCCAATGCGGTCCCATCAACCTTGCACCAATGCATCAAATGGTCGAAGGGAGGCATGATCACCACGGTCCTAGGAGAGGATCCAGAAGAACGACTCCCGCAGCCGATGATTCCCCGTCCCACTTTCACTGCCGACATCCCGAGCATTAGGGAAGTCGACGAGATCAATCTGAGTGAAAGCCTGGATATGCTGAATCTGAAGGAAGTCCAGCCAACAGAAAATGTCACTGCAGTTGTTCAGTGGCAGGGACCTCGCTTCTTCAAGCTAGGAGGACGCCTCGATTGCACCTCAATTAAAGATCACCCTCTGTTTCCTCGATTCTCAAAATCAAGGAAAGGATTTGATCTTCTGATGAAGCATGGGTATCAGCCCTTCAGGGGCCTGGGCAAAGATGAAGACGGCATCCTGGAGCCGATCATCCCTGTTCAGCATGCCACCGGCACAGGCTTAGGTTTTACAGGTCAGTCATCCGGCAGAAACACCATCTTTGTCAAGGGAGCTCAGTAATGAAGACAATGCCAGTGTTTTCTGTTCTCTTTCCTTTTTCGTCATCTTGTAAGGGCAAGATCCGCCCCAGTTTCTTTCTTTTCCTCAAAACAATTGCTTGTGAATATCAAAGTTTACTCAATCAATGAAAAGTTTGTTTGCTCTGTTCATCTTGGTGTACATAAATTCTCTACTTATATCCTTATCTATGTTTTCATTCTCCGACTCTGTACAAAAGGCTATTTTTTCGAATATTTTACCTTTCTCAAAAGGCCTCCTTTTCACTTACAGGATTGCCAGGATCATGGCTCCTAAATCGTTCAAAAAGCTCGTTATCAATACCAACCTTTTTCAAAATAAAACAGCTAGAGCATGCAAAGCGAAGGCAGGGGCAAAAGTCAGCAAAATGACAAAGCAGATGGAAGAGTTGGCAGAATTCGACTCGACAATTCAAGATTTGCCAGCATTCAGAAGCAGGATGAACCATCGCTGTTGATTCAAGATCCAACAGAGGATGTCAATATTGGTTCAGAAGATGATCCAAGAATCCTCAAAATTGGTTCCAGTCTAAGTTTAGATGAGAAGGAAAGGCTCATCTACTTCCTCAAACAGCATCAGGAAGTCTTCGCTTGGACTTATGAAGATATGCCAGGTTTAGACTCTAAGTTAGTCGAGCATCGCCTTATGTTGAAGCCAGATTGCAAACCAATCAAACAGAAACTCAGAAAAATGGATCCTCGAGTGGCACCACAAGTTAAAGAAGGACTTGAAGAGTTATTAAGAGCAGGGTTCATCCGGACTATTGAGTACCCAGATTGGTTGGCGAACATTGTGGCAGTTCCCAAAAAGAATGGCAAAGTTCGGATTTGTATTGACTTTAGAGATCTGAACAAAGCAACCCCAAAGGATGATTATCCGCTCCCCAACATCGATCTTCTGATCGATAGCACGGCAGGCCATGCCATGTTCTCCTTCATGGATGGATACTCGGGCTACAATCAAATCAAATTGGCCGCTCGTGACCGATCCAAAACTTCTTTCACCACTCCTTGGGGTATCTTTTGCTATACAGTCATGCCGTTTGGACTTAAGAATGCTGGGGCAACCTATCAGAGAGCTATGGCAGTGATCTTTCATGACCAGATGCACAAAAACATGGATGCCTACGTGGATGACATCCTGGTCAAATCTAAAGAAGGAGAAGACCATCTCGATGCTCTCGGCCAAGTTTTTGAAAGACTTATCCTGTACAAGTTGAGACTCAATCCGCAGAAATGTGTCTTCGGGGTAGAGTCAGGCAAGCTGCTTGGCTACATGATCAGCAAGAAAGGCATAGAGGTGGATCCGGCCAAAGCAAAGGCAATCATCGACATGACGCCTCCCACCAATCTCAAAGAATTAAGGAGCCTTCAGAGGCGCATTCAGTCTATTCGACGTTTCATCTCAAATCTGGCAATGAGATGCGAGCCCTTCAATCACTTGCTAAGAAAAGAAGTGAAATTTGAATGGGGATCAGAATGCCAACTCTCATTTGAGCGCATCAAGCAGTATCTCCTCAATCCACCTGTTCTGAAGCCACCAGAACTCGGAAAGCCGCTGCTCTTGTATATTTCTGTCAACCACAATGCTTGTGGCGGATTTCTTGCGCAGTATGAGGAAGGCAGCCGAATAGAGCATGCCATCTACTATATCAACAAGACTTTCATCGATTACAAGAAGAGATATTCTCAGATGGAAAAGACATGCTTAGCCTTGGTATGGATGTGTTAGAAGCTGAGACATTATCTCCTGGCATCGGAAACCAAAATTCTGTCAAGGCTCAACCCTCTCAAATACATCCTTGAGCAGCCTTTTCTTACTGGACGGATTGCGAAATGGCAAGTCCTCTTGATGCAGTATGATTTGGAGTACGTTTCTCAGAAATCGGTCAAGGGTCAGTCCATCGCCGATCAGTTAGCAGATTTCCCGTTAACAGAAGAGATCAAAGCGGAAGATGATTTTCCTGACGATCGAATTTGCAGTATTCAGGAATCTCCAGTTTGGACTCTATTCTTTGATGGAGCGAGAAATATGTCTGGTATAGGGATTGGGATCTTGTTAATCACTCCTGAAAAGGAGATGCTCCCTTATTCCCTCAAGCTCAATTTCCAATGTACTCACAACATGGCTGAGTATGAAGCTCTAATACAAGGCCTCAAGATTCTGCAAGACCTTGATGTCAAGAGAGTACATGCCTTTGGCGATTCCTTGCTTGTTGTTAACCAAGTTAATGTAGAATGGCAAGTAAAAGACTCGAAGTTGATTCCCTATCAGAAGATCGCTTTGGCTCTCATAGGCAACCTTGAAGAATTTCAGCTCAATCATGTCAAGAGGGAATACAATCACATAGCCGATGGCTTAGCCTGCTTAGGCTCTATTTTGTCTTTCAAAGACAGTGAATCCTGTCGTTCCTTCGAGATCGGCAGACTTGATCAACCTGCCTACATTCCAATTGAGCAAGTGAACCAGGCTGCTCAGAAAGAAAAACCTTGGTACCAAGACATCAAAAGCTTTATCGAAACTGGAGAATTCCCACCAGACATGCCAAGAAGGGAACAACGTGCAATTCAACGCATGTCAGTTTGCTATTTCATCCTTGCCAATACTCTCTACCGTCGTGGGTTCAGTTCTGAGTATGCTAGATGCTTAGATAAGGATGAAGCCACGGAAGTAGTCCGAGAGGCACACGAAGGAATTTGTGGTGGCCACGTCGGCTACCAAACACTCGTCAAGCAGATTATCCGCGCAGGATATTACTGGAAAACCATGCAGCAAGATTGCCATCGATTTGTAAGGAAGTGCGTCAAATGTCAGATGCACGCGCCTTCCATTCATGCGCCAGCCGCATACTTGCAATCCGCGGTCTCTCCTTGGCCTTTTTCGATGTGGGCCTTCGACGTGGTGGGTCCAATCACTCCTTCTACATCAAACGGCCATAAATACTTCCTTGCAGCCACAGAATACTTCACCAAATGGGTCGAAGTTGTCACTCTGCGAACAGTAGAAGGCCGGCATGTAGTTTCATTTATTCATAAAAATCTTCTCTGTCGCTTCAGCGTCCAACATGATATTGTGTCAGATAATGGCAGTCATTTCAAAAATGAGAAGATGAAGACCTTCTGCTCGAAGTTCGGGATTCATCATCACTTCTCAGCTCCTTACTATCCCCAAGGGAACGGTCAGGCAGAGGCCACCAACAAGATTTTGATCCGCATTCTGGAAAGAACAGTGGAAACAGGCCGTGATTGGCACGAGAAGATACACGACGCACTTTGGGCATACCGAACCACCGTTCGAACCCCAACCAATGCTACGCCTTCAGAGCTTGTTTATGGGACAGAGGTAGTGTTACCTCTCCATGTTCAGAAGCCCGCACTCAAGTTTGCGTCGCTTATTGAACTTCCACTTGATAAGTATCAGCAGCAGAGATTGGTACAACTTGATCTACTAGACGAGAAAAGACTCAAGGCAGCAGAGCACGCTCAGGCCTATCGTCAGAGGATAGCTAGGCACTACGCCAAATCAGTTATTAAGAGAAGATTTCGAGTCAATGATCTTGTGCTCAGATCGACAACTCATCTCAAGCATCGGCCGAAGGGCAAGTGGTCACCCAATTGGGAAGGCCCTTATGTGGTTAAGGAAGCATTGCCCCGTAATTCCTATCGTCTGATCAATGCAGATGGAGCGGAATTGCCAGATTCTATTAATGCTTTACATTTGAAGAGATTTTACACTTAAATTCCTAGCCTTTTGTACTCTTCCAAAAATCTCTCTCAATAAAGCGACAATGTTCTGTTAAATTCTCACATCTTCTCCCTAATACTGGGGCATTTTTTTTTTTTTTTTGATCTATACATGTCTTCCTTCGTCATATGCAGGCAGGATTAGACGAACTCTCTTTCTAAAAAAAAATTGTCAATCTTTCAGTTGATCTATTTTTAAATTGCATCTATTTTCCGATTTAATTGAATTTGCATCGATTTGTTATCTATTTTTTTGTCAAGTTTTATCAAGCGTTTAAATTTTATCGATCTCTTATTTTACATCCCTTTCAGGTTAATGAAAAAAAAAAAACCTGAACTACTTCCCATAAACTCTTCAATTCATATCAACCTTTATTCATTCCTCTTCAGGATAAGGGAAAATCCTGAAGTCATCAAAATTCAGACCATCTTGGGTCAAGAATCTTGAATAAATCTTTGTAATCGTCGGAACCTATTCATGTATTTTGTCAATTCTTCTAAAATCCGACTCTTGGATAAGAATTATCTCCTTCTCATCTGGGTTCCGACTCAGATTTTCCTTTTGTATATTCTCATTTTTTTTTAAGTTTCAAGTTCCGACTTGAACTTCCTTTTAAATCCAACGCTCGTGTTGGACAATTCTTTGTTTTGAGAATTCGAGTTTTCGAACCCGATTCTCACTTTCTTTCTTGTATTAAAAACTGAGTTCCGACTCGGATTTTCCTTCTTTTATGTATATATTCTGATTTTTGAAGTATCAAGTTCCGACTTGAACTTCCTTTTAAATCCAACGCTCGTGTTGGACAATTATTTGTTTTGAGAATTCGAGTTTTCGAACCCGATTCTCACTTTCTTTCTTGTATTAAAAACCGAGTTCCGACTCAGATTTTCCTTCTTTTATATATATATTCTCATTCTTGAAGTCTCAAGTTCCGACTTGAACTTCCTTTTAAATCCAACGCTCGTGTTAGACAATTCTTTGTTTTGAGAATTCGAGTTTTCGAACCCGATTCTCACTTTCTTTCTTGTATTAAAAACCGAGTTCCGAATCAGATTTTCCTTCTTTTATGTATATATTCTGATTTTTGAAGTCTCAAGTTCCGACTTGAACTTCCTTTTAAATCCAACGCTCGTGTTGGATAATTCTTTGTTTTGAAAGATCGAGTTTTCGAACTCGATTCTCACTTTCTTTCTTGTATTAAAAACCGGGTTCCGACTCAGATTTTCCTTCTTTTTTATATATTCTTATTTCTGAAGTCTCAAGTTCCGACTTGAACTTCCTTTTGGATCCAATGCTCGTGTTGGATAAATTGTTGTGTTGAGAAAGCGAGTTTCCGAATTCAATTCTCATTCATTCTCTTATATTCAAAAACCGGGTTCTGACTCGGATTTCTCTTTTTATATATTCTTATTTTTGAAGTCTCAAGTTCCGACCTGAACTTCCTTTTGAATCCAATGATCGTGTTGGACAATTCACTGCTTTGGGAATGCGAGTTTTCAAACTCAATTCTCATTCATCTTCTCATATTTAAAAACCGGGTTCCGACTCGGATTTTCCTTTTTTTGTATATTCTCATCTTTTTGAAGTTTCAAGTTCCGACTTGAACTTCCTTTGAATCCAATGCTCGTATTGGACAAGTTATTGTGAATTCAAGTTTTCACTCATCACTTATCATTTCCCCTTCAGGATAAGGGATAATCCTGAAACACCGGCAATCATTCTCGCTTAATTCTCAAGTATCTTTGAATGTCGGTCTCATTTTTCAAATTCTCCTATTAAACCATCCAGTGCTCGTACTGGTGTGCATTTCAAAATCCAGTGCTCGTACTGGTGTGCATTTCAAAACCCAACACTCGTGCTGGTGTGCATTTCGAAAACCCGGTGCTCGTACTGGTGTGCATTTCAAAAACCCAGCACTCGTGCTGGTGTGCATTTCGAAAATCCAATGCTCGTACTGGTGCGCATTTTTCAAAAACCCAGCGCTCGTACTGGGGCTTTCTTTTTGAAATCCAATGCTCGTACTGGTGTGCATTTCAAAACCCAGCACTCGTGCTGGTGTGCATTTCGAAAACCCGGTGCTCGTACTGGTGTGCATTTCAAAATCCCAGCACTCGTGCTGGTGTGCATTTCGAAAATCCAGTGCTCGTACTGGTGCGCATTTTTCAAAAATCTAGCGCTCGTACTGGGGCTTTCTTTTTGAAATCCAGTGCTCGTGCTGGCACATCTAGTGCTTGTGCTAGTATTTGGCTGACTAATCAGTTGGCCCTCCAGGTTCAGTCTTTGTGCTAACCAAGCATCATCATTTCATGCTATAAATTCTCAATTTCGACCTTCAGGTCACCATTTTATCAAGAATCAACCTTTTTCTCTTGCGAAGGACCCCCTTCAGGGAGAGTTCGAGGGAGCTCGTTCTTTTCGCATGCAACCATCTTTCGTTCGCAAGGACCCTCTTCCAGGGAGAGTTTGAAGGGACTCGTTTTCTTCGCGAACAGTTTGCAAAACAACAACCAACTTTACACAAGAGAACCCTTTTTCCAGGGAGAGCTTCGACGGAAGCTCGTTTCTTTTGTGGCCCCTGTTTTATCATCTTTGGCCAACCCCTTCACAGAGGACCCTCTTCTAGGGAGAGTGTGATGGACTCGTTCCTCTGTGATATTTTCTCAACTTTGTTTTTCGGCCGCCTTTCCATGAGAGAAGGCTAGAGATAGGGAGTTTTGACGAAAACTTAATTTCTCTTCGAAAGCTCCGTTTTGCAAACGCCTCCTCTTTCAGGGAAGAGAGGAGTATTTCCAACTTCCCATTCAGGTAAGGGCTTAAGCCTGAGTCTCTCTTTTTGGGGAAAAAGAGAGGAGAATTTTGTCATGGATGTGTCGACTCGATATCAAGCGACCTTCGTCAAGGATTTTCTAGAATACGTTGCCAATTTGCTATCAAAAGTCATTGTCGATCTCAAAATTTTCATCGCACAAAGAATTATCTCAAACTACCTTCAGTATCATTTTCAAAAGAGCAAGACTCTTGCGAAATAAGAGCTAAATTCAAGCTTTTTTCTGTTGGTCAACCAAGAGGTTGAAGAAAAATCTTTGATATGACCGGCAAAGGAAAATTCAATGATGTTGAAAAGCCATAAGTGAGCTGATATTGATCATAGCTGTGGCGCATTCTTAAAGATTATTCTTTTTGCGGTAAGACAGTGAAAATATCCTGGGCAGTAAAAAGAACCTACCCAATCCATATATCCTCAGTCATCCAAGCTAAGCTGCAGTCAAATATCCGCAAAAGGGATCTCTCAATTGTCGTCAAGATGAAGGCGAATTAAGCGAGTGGATCCCCGGGGCCAAAGAAGATTTGAAACATCTCCAAGATGACGGAGTTTGTGACGGATCCTTCCAGGGAAAGTTCGGATCACCGTCGAGATGAAGGCGGATGCGATGAACCCACCGACAAACACTAAAAGATATTTGATTTCTGCTATCATTTAGAGATTTCAACCCAAGAACCAATGTCATAGTTCCCGAGAAAGAAAAAGAAGGATCGGATCATCTCCAAGATGAAGGAGTTTGTGACGTACCCTTCCTCGAAAAAGAGAGAAAAGTCAGGACATCTCCAAAATGAAGGAGGATGTAAAAGAACCCAGAAAAGATCCATGGTCTAAAAGAATGCAAACAAGATCATCATGGGAAATGCCCAGGATATCAAACTGCCCGAAACTGTCAAGAATCATCTTTATCTATGTGAAATTCTTTATCAATGTCTTTTCACTTAATTGCTTTTATGAAGCTAAGAATGTTTCCTCTTCTTTTCATATTAGGAAAATTGATATCTTCCTTGAGGAAACTCAACAGCAACAAATTTGAATTTTAGATCTCAAAATCTACAGAGTTAGCCCAATTGAAGCTAATACTCTAGATAGAAAGAGGTGATATCTTCACACATGAGCACAATTCAATCATTCTGAATCAACTACAATTTTTGGCATGTTATTGGCAATATTTTCTAATTATCCCAACATGAAGTGTGAACTTGAGATCGTTTTGACGTATCCTGATGTCATCCCTCCTTAGGACTGAAAGGTCCTTTCCTTCCGTCTGATCTGAGCGCTCTCAGATTCGCACACTTCCCTGTGCTCCCCACTGTCCCGCCATAGACAGTTCCCGCTCAGGATAAGGGTTAAACCTGAACTTTTGCAAAAGGTCTGTTATTGTCAAAAGCCATTTTCAGTCTCAGCAATGAGACGCCCAAGAACAACCCCTTTTCAAGCTTTAGGGACCCCCATTTTTATCCTTTTGAAAAAACCCCTCTTGGATTTGTTGTGCAAAGTCTAGAGGCCCATCACAGTTTTCCTCGCTCCTCGAGGATTCTGTATCCATTCAGGCTAAGGATTAAACCTGTTACCTCGCTCTTCGAGGCACAAACCAAAGCCTTCTACGAGAGGTCGTCTGTTTTTAGAAAGCTGATTTTAGTCTCAGCAATGAGGCGCCCAAGATCATCCCTTTTCCAAGCTTTAGGGAATCCCTTGATTTTCTCTTCTCGCAAACCCCTTTTGAATTTGTTCGTCCAAATTCCGAAGGCCCCATCATGGTTTCTTCATCCGAGGATTCCGTATGGTCGTCCCTTTCAGGTTAAGGGTTAAACCTGAACCTCGCTCCATGAGGTACCTTCCGTTCAGGTTAGGGTTAAACCTGAGTCCCATTTCCGACTAGATATCTTTTCTAGTCCCACCACGGTTCCTCCATCCGAAGATTCCGCTTCACCTCCCACTCAGGTCAAGGGTTAAACCTGAATCTCGTTTCGGCGATGCATTTGTTGTCCCATCACGGATTCTTCACTCAAAGATTCTGTATGGTCGCCCCTTTCAGGATAAGGTTGAAGCCTGCACCTCGCTCCGCGAGTTACCTTCCTTTCAGGTTTGGGTTAAACCTGAGCCTCGTTTAGACGAGGTAATCCTTCCCGTCCCATCATGGTTTTCCCCACAAAGGAATCCATGCTCTGTACATCCATCCGGGAAAGGATCATGTTTTAAATTTCATCTCACAAGGCATTTCTCTCAAAATGTCCCATCGAGGTCCATTTATATTTCCTTTCCCCATCCAAATTATCCCGATCTATCTTCGTCCCATCCAGGTTAAGGGTTAAACCTGAGTCATTCCAAAGGGTTGATCTTGTCTCACCCATGAGACTTGATCAAAATTCTTATCTTTCACCATCCTTGGGATTTTCACCCAAAGTCCCATCACGATTTCCTCACTTCTATCATTCAGTCGTATCATAGTCGAGGATTTCATCCCCCCAGAACCATTCAAGATAAGGTTTCAAGCCCAAAGGGCCGTGTTTTCAAAATAAGTCTTCCACACCCAGCTCGGATCAGCTGACTGGGGCATTTTTCAAAATTTGGAGTGTTTCTTTGCCACTAAGCTCGGCTTTTAATCGGCTTAGTAGCAAAGAGGGGCATCTGTGAACACCCCAAATTTTTCAAAAATGTTGTAAATATCCCCTTTTTGCTTTTTCCTTCATCTTTTGGGTAATTGAGTCAGTTTTTTTTAAATCTAAATTCCATTTTATTTCTCAAATTTTGTTGAAATTAAATTCATTTTACATAGCAGACTCAATTTCGGATCCGGATCTACATCAAAATCCAAACCTGAGCTTCATTATCCGATTTTAAATCAAATCCTCAAAATTATCAAAAATAACTTTTGAAAAGCTCAAACAGTTCGTCCGGCATCCACTTGGACCCATTGAATTAAATTTCCTCAATACGAGGCTTAAAACTCGAATGTTTTTCTTAAAACTCGGGTTCAAACCCATTTTTCTGAAGAAATTTTCCCAAGATAGCCTTGAAAACCCTCTTTTGTAAATATTTCTCAAAAATACAAAAAAAAAATTAGTTTTAAAACTTTGTTTTCTCGTAAATTTTAGGATTTTATTCCAAAAATATCGAAAAATATAGAAAATGAAGAAAAGAACAAAAATAATAATAATAATAATAATATATATATATATATATATACAAAAGAAAAAGAAAAAAAATATATATATATAGTGTTGAAAACCTCCTTTTTGAAAAACGTCTTCTCTGTCTCGGTTCTCTCGCACCTCTGTCTCATTTTTGGTCACCATTTTGGGTTCTCTCTCTTCATTCTCGCTGGGTCCGAAAACCTTCTCCCTCTCTCACCCGAGCCCTCCATGGCCAAGCCCCCGCCATGTGCGACCTTCCTTCCTAAACCCTCCATCTACCAACAGTTTCTCCTCCCTAAGCCCTCCATCGGCCGCAGGCTACTCTCCAGAAAGCTCCTCCACTTCCTCACCCTTGATCTTCAACGACACCCCATCGCCTATTCCTCTCTCACCCGAACCCTCGATGGCCAACCCATGTGCGGCCTGCCTTCTTCAACCCTTGGATCATCCTCGCTCACCACAGCCCGTCGATGCCCAACCGTCGCTCCCCTTCCTGATCCTTCTTCTCCCTCTATAAAAACAAGGGCTTAAGGGAGAGGAGGGGATCGAGGATTCTCACCAACCATCACTCTTGCATCTTTTGGACACCAAGCAGTCCTCCTCTACCCCGATCTCTCCTGAGGTGATCGAAGGAAGCCGGTTCCCCAAAAGACCTCCTCCGCAAGAATCCAGTCAGTACCCCTTTCACTAAAATATCCTTTCATAGTGCTGCAATTCTCTTCTTCTTATTTTTATCACCTTGTTCGTCCCTCTGATTTTGCCTTGTTAAAGCACCATAGGTGGTGTTAGATTGCTTGTGCAATCTCAACCCACCTTCTGTGCAAAAGAAAATGGAGATCCCCAACTCCAACATCTCTTTTGAGTTTCTTTTTTTTCTTTTTTTTTTCTTTTCTTTCTTTTCCTTTTTTTTTATTCTATGATTTACCATTACTTTGATCATGTTATCAAATTCAGTGGTGTTCCACGATCTGTCTGAATCCCGACCCAATTTTTGCCAAAACCCACCTTCATTTTTTTTTTGGATTTCAGACTTTCTATATGGTATCTATTTCAATAATCGATTTCTTGCTCTCATGGGCCGTGATACTTCAATTTCCATTGGAGTCATTACTGCTGGATATTTGCTTAGTTCTAGTGTTCATTACAGTTCGTCTAAGCACTCAGTGTAATTTTCATTGTTGTTTTCTACGTTATGATGTATGGTCACTTCTTTTCCTTTATCTGTATGTAAATACCTACTCATCTGGTTGCCAGATTCATCTTTACCTTCAAAATGACCCTTATAACGACGTCCGATCTGATCCAGTATAAGATCGGGCTCACTTTGCAGGAGGTCTTAATCAAGTTAGGGTCCCTCGTTCTTATTATGATTGTGGTTACCCAGTTTGTTGATCTCGTAGTGCGAATTTTCTCATCTCCACCATTTGAGATTTATTTATTCCAACACACGTTGTATTGATCCAAACCCCCACCTACAGATTTTGTCCATCTTTTGATGGGTTAAATCCACTAAGATCGCCTTGCAGAAGCGACGATTAAATCCATTCGCTAAAATTAGTTAGCAATGTGGACCTGAGCCTGAAGCCATCAACGTGCCCTCTTTGGGTCTGTTGGCAGAGCATTTAGAAATGCATGGTCTAGTTGTCCAAGGGAGTGGGTCTCAAGCTAGATTAATCGTTGTATATAATCCTATTGATCTGTCCTACATCTCAGCCATCTCCTTAGTTTTACTCTTGCATTAACATTGTAATGTCATAGCATCATATTTTCTGAGTGTGATGTTCATGTATTATGTTCCTTCAGATCATCATTCTGCATCATATAGTTCATTTCATAAACTAGTTTATTTGCATGCTATTGACTTACCACATTACATAATAGCCTGTCTCATGTTTCGTTCAATCTGTGGCGTTGTTTTGCCTCGGCACCTTATTTCATAATGTTTTACTCTGCATCAAGTTTACCTTATGCTTACTGCTGTAATTTGAAGTTTGTTTCTTCCCGCTTGATTCCTTTCTCATCGGTTTAATAACAGTAGTTATGTTTCCTCTCCCCATATCATTAGTGTTTTCTGAAAGTTGGCTCTTATCCTCCCATTAGTGTATGGATGCCCTACTTCATTCACGAATGTGTCTTCATACTCACATCTCTGTTTATTGTATGCTCACTGCACTTATGCATCAGTTATGCTTCTTTGCATTCCAGCATTTTTTTTTTTACTATATTGCCTCATCATTTTTTTTCTTTTTTTTTTTAACATCTTGCTCCCGGTATCACCTAAAGAGAAATATTCCAGTGCTGAAGTATGAATGGAGGCCATCAATAAGGCCGGTGCAGATAGTATTCTGTCTATAAGATTTTCTTTATCATTTAAGGCAGTTGTCTAACCCGGCTCGTTTTTTTTTTTCTTTCTTTTTTTTTCCTTTTCAAGTTGTCACAAATTTTGAAAATTTATTAATAGGAATTGAAAATGCTGGGGTGTCGGTAATTGATCAAAAGATCTCAACCATAAAAGAATCTGTCTCTTTGATAAAAAAAAAAAACCCTTAGTTAAGGACCCTCCTTTGCTTGTCATTGCTAAAGATGTTACAGGGGAAGCATGAACAACATTGGCCTCCAAGGTACGTTCTGGCCTGATTTAGACATTGAGTCTGTATATATGAATAGCATAAGTCCACCATTGCATCATCTCCATTTCACAGCAACATTGCTGTCACTCTTTTAGCAGGAAATTATCTCACTGCCACATCATAGCATCAACCCTGTATATTTCAGCTCTGTAATCAATACTCAGCTCACATCATTCATGCACAACACCATCTTTTCCACCACTGTGCATCACCAGTTCAACACAGTAACACGCTGTCTTCCATTCCACCATCTGAACTTTTGATTTTCACCGCATGATATACTCATCAATGACAACATTTAGGCCACTCCATGATACTTTATCCCACCTGTTGTCACTGTAGAAACTCAGCTTGCCGATACCATTTCAAACTGATTTCTGATTGAGTGAATATTGATTCATTGCAGGTTGTCAGCAAACTCCTAAACTACATCAGCTTATACAGGTTTGAAATTTTTCTTTTTTTTTCGGTTCAGACTGCCTAGATCCACTCATTACCAAGTCACCCCCCCCCCTCCTGTATTAGGCCCCAACATTCTCATATTTTATGACACTAATTGCGGTCTACCTCACGACATTTACATGTATAGTTCGTTGACAAAAGCACCATCTGTTTACAACATTGCCACTCTCATCCACTTATAGGGAAAGTATATAAGTGGTATACATATATATATATATACGTATATATATATATATGTACATGTATGAATCTATGCATATATAAGTATATGTATACATAATATATTCAAGTATGTATGTAGGTATATACATTATTCTGTCATAAGAGTGAGCAATTTCTCTTACCATTGGCATCTTTTGAAACCTTGGTGATATGTATAATTCCCTTCCATTTTTATTTGCCAATCAAGTATTTTGCAGGAGAATATGTGGAAAAACATCACTATTTGGAGTTGTGAATTCCATTTTCAGGCATTGTAATAGTTAGATACTAATAAAAATTTACATTCCTTGCCTTAGGTAGAATGAATGAACATTATAAATTGCCTGTTTTCATGCATCTTTCCCTTTATTTCCCAAATTCTCACAAATGGTGAAACACGAATGGCACGTGCACCATTTCGTAAGAGGTAAATTAACTCTAAGTTGATGATCCATATCAATGGCCATAGTCAGGGTATGGACAAAACTTAGGATTTTTATCTTTTACGAAATAACACTGGATCCACACTGGATCCATTTTCAAAATTCATCATATTTCCTTAAATATCTTCTCCTTTTATTAGAATTTAACTTAAAATTGATTCAAAATATATACCAATGGCCATAGTCAGGGTATATTGAGGGTTAATTTCATTTTAAATTCTATAAAAGCACCAAATGTATTTTATTCTTCTCTTGAATTTAAATATAGATTATTATATAATACATTCAATGACCATAGTCAGGGATGTATTATATCTTCAATCTTATTCTAATTCAGTTCAAGAATAAGATAGCTTTTCGAAATCCAAATTTCAAAAATTCAAATTCATTCATCATTTAGGATAGAATTGCATCATATTTTCAAAATTCCTTTTTCAAAAACTCCAAGTGATGTAAATATCTTCCTCAATCTATCTTCAATTCTTATTCATCCTTTTCATTTCAATTTTATTTTCAATCTCAAAGTTCAACTTAACTTTGAGATTTCAAATTCATTTTATATTCAAATTCAAATCAGATTTTGAAGTTCCATTTGACTTTGAAATTCCAAATATTCAAATACTCCAATCAAGATCAAAGTTCAATTTAACTTTGAGATTCTTGATTCATCTTCTAAATTTAAACTCCAAATTCATTTTAGGATCCAGGATCCAACATTCATATTGGATCTCAGACTTCGGATCCAATTCCTCTTTAGGATCCAGAGTCCAACTCTACTTTGTATCTCAGACTTCAGATCCAATTCCCCTTTAGGATCCAGACTCCAATTTCACTTTGGATCTTAGACTTCAAATCCAAATCCATGTTAGGATCCAGAATCCAACTCTACATTGGATCTCAGACTTCAGATCCACAATCTATCTTAGGGTCCAGAGTCCAACTCTACTTTGGATCTCAGACTTCAGATCCAAATCCATGTTAGGATCCAGAATCCAATTCTACTTTGGATCTCAGACTTCGGATCCAAGTCTATGTTAGGATCCAGAATCCAATTCTACTTTGGATCTCAGACTTCAGATCCAAATCCATCTTAGGATCCAGAACCCAATTTTACATCGGATCTCAGATCCCAGATCTTAAGTCCATTTTAAGATCTAATTCCATTCCCAATTCTAGATTTCAAATCCAATTCCATTTTCAGATCTCATCTGAACTCCCTAAATCAATTTCTATTCTTAAATACCATTTGAGTTCCTCAATCTATTCCAATTTAAAAGTTCAAAATCTAAATTCAAGTATTCATTTCTTTTCCTAAAATTCAAATTCAAATTCAAGGTCGATTTTGACTTTGAAACTTCATTTCCTTTCATTTTAAAGTCTCAAGTCATTCTTTCTCATTTATTTCTCCCAACTCTGATTTATTTCAAAAAAAAAAAAAAAAACTTAGAATTTCTCTGATCTATCTCAAGTTCTAAAGTTAAATTCAATCATTTCTTCACTCCCTTATCAAGTTCGTCTCAGAAGTACTTGGAATTTTTCGAAACATCTTTCAAAAGAGCATACATCCTTGCATTGCACAAGCATGATTCTTTGTGCATCTAGAGTTAGAATAAATTCTTAGATTATATTTAGGCAAAGCAAAAAGGCATAGATTCGATCCTTGGTTCGATTACCCCTGGTAAAGGCGCCAGGAACGGTCAAACCTCGTACCGACGAGCGAATCCCATCTCTCCATTTTTCCTGCAATTTTTCAAAACGGAGGCGAGTTATTTGCTAAATATTTTCAAATCGAGGTCAAGTGAGACCGAGCAAAATAGTTCCTCTTCTCTCTCTTCTTCCTTCTTTCTTTTCTCTTCTCTCTTTCTTTTCTTTCTTTTATCCTTCTCCCTTCAAAAAGGAGGAGAATAGAGGTTAGAAAAGGGAAAGAGAAGGAAGAGAGAGAAACCAACGAGAGAGGAAAAATTTTGCGATGATCACAGATACGGATGTGCCAAGTATGAAGACTTGAGTTAGACACCACTTTGAGACCCGGAAGAGGTCAAGGCTAAGTCGTGAAGACTTGAGCGAATGTTCAACTCATAGCCCTGCGGAGGCTCTTGCGATATACGCTAAGTCCTGGAGGCTTGAGCGTCGTTATTACGAACTGCGACCCTGAGTGGTCATCGTATGTACTTGAGTTGAATGGACGCATGTTTGCTTGCTTACCAGACCATCAGTGGTTCTGACCCCGTTTAATGGGGATTTCAGGTGTTGGACCTGCGTGGCGATATGCGGAGCATGGCGGCATCGAGTTCCAGGGTTTCTCTAGACAGAGTTGTACTGCTTCCTTTTATTGAACCTATACTGCTTTTCTAAGCAGTAGTGTTGTAATAAACATGTGGTTTTGGATAAAATGGAATACTTTGGTGGTCAATGAGTTGCTTGGCCACATACCTGCAACGTGCTCGGAGTTTTCTAAAACCGACGACTCATTATCGTCTTATTCCGCTGCTAAAAGCTTTGTAAGTTCCGCTGCAAAGAAAAAATAAAGAAATTCATGAAAATTTTAACTTAGCTTTGTTTTAGAAATCCGGGGCATTACAGAATTGGTATCAGAGCATGTGTCTGAGAAACCTGGTTCAAGATCCGTCATGGTCCCGATATCGCACTGTAAGTATATGTTTTTATACTTTTGTTCTGATCTGGGTGCATCTTTGTATAGATGGCAACTCATGACTCGCGCGGATATTGCTATCGTTGCAAGGTCATGCACGATGAGTGGATATGCCCGTATGAAGTCCAAGACTGCCAATACTGTGGCGAATATGTGCATTCCGCCAACGAGTGCCAAAGGAAATATACCGCCGATATGGGTCGGCGGGCATCAAAGGGTCTCAAAGATGAGACTTCGCATGTCAGTGGACCACATCACTCTAGTGTTGGGAGCAACCATACCCCAACATCTTCTGATGAATTACCAAGGTTGAGGGATTTTGATTTGAACTTCCCTGCGGAGGTCTATCACTCGCCAAGCTACCATCCGACATCACATACGCCGAGCTTAAATGGCAGGTACGAAAAAGAGGATTCCTTTTGTTCGCCGATCATTATTTCAGACTCCCAGAGTCTTGATCTTGCCGACTGGGAGAGTGGACTGTATTCCCTTATGTATCCCCAATATTCGCTTGAGAGTGCGAAAGTGCCGCCCAAGCCAAAGCTAGTAGTGCCTGCACCAAGGCCATGTGGCAATAGATGGACCTTTTTGAGTTCATCTTCATCAAAGAAATCCAGGTCTTAAAGAGACTGGTGATGTTTTGGAGTCAGTAGACTCATGTATATAGTTTCTCAATGCCTAAAGTCTTTCAGTGCGGCATGACGTTTTGTTTAAGGCGATGCTTGTATAAATGTGATGTATATTAAGTAAATAAAGCTTTTACTTCCTCATATACATCGAGAAACTAAAAACAAGTGCTTATGTGTGATTAGATAAATGGCTCCTATGACGAGGATAACCATGCCGAGCGAGGAGTCCCATACGCAAGGATTCCTATTGGAAACACTCAACAACCTGGTTACAGCCATCTGTGAAACGAGGACAGAACAAGTCGCACCACGAAATGAGCACCCGGGAGGAGTGACTTATGAGAAGTTCCTCAAGCTTGACCCACCAGTTTTCATTGGCAGAGCCGATCCGGAGCTCGCAGAGAGTTGGATCGAAGAGACAGAACGTTCCTTCTCAGTACTGGGAGTACCAGAAGAGAAGAAGACCAACTTTGGTACGTATTGATTGAGGGATAATGCACGGAAGTGGTGGGATACCAATAAACTTATCCAATTCTCACAAGTCGAAGTCATTCCTTGGACTGACTTTCGGAGGACTTTTATGGATAACTACTTCCCGTTGCATTCCAGAAACAAGAAAAAGATGGAGTTTCTGGAGTTGGAACAGGGCGGTATGAGTCTGATGGACTATACCACAAAATTTCAGAATCTAGAGCGCTACTGCTCTTGATTGTTCGAAACAGACCAAGAAAGGGTTGACAAATATGTGAATGGTCTGCGTGAAGGGCTGGGATCTCGAGTGATAACAAGCATGCCTTCGACTTTTCAGGCTGCAGTGGCAGCAGCTTCAAAAATCCAAGAGGATTGGGCATGATCTAAAGTGATCGTAGCAAAGAAGCCCATAGTGAATGGTGGGAATCGAAAAAGGACGTTCCCAAGTGGCCAGAGTTCACGACAACCCTTTCAAAAGAAGAAGTTCCAAGGAGGGAACAACACTCAACAAGTCGTGAGACCAAGACAGAACACAACTCTGAATGGTCAGCAGTCCATGTAACGCCCCAAACCCCGACTTTATAAAAACCTTGATTTTTTGAGCAATTTTTTTTTTGAAGGATATACAGAGTGAAAAACAACTAGCGGAAGTAAAGGAGGGAAACCGGGGTAAAGCAAAGGCCGCAAGTCTGAGCGAGCCACAGTGAGAAAACCAAACCACAGTAGACAAGTAAAGTATTTTTCATTTCCACAATAGTTACAATGATACAAAAATGAGACTGGGTACAAAAAGGGACAGCCTCACAAAAAAGGAGGGGTACAACCCCTCAAACCCCAAAACCAGAAGAAGCCAGAATCTGCTGCAAAGTGTGGGTCTCAAGGCTCCTGTTGTGCACCGTCGCATCGCGGTGCGTCTACTCGTCACCTGTATCCCCATAAAACGGGGTCAGTACTCTTGCGAGTTGGTGAGACAAACCATCCATACATTATCATTTTTAAGGAAAAATAGAAGGTAAGCAACAAGCTACAAGTGTGCTAAGTACCAGACTATAACTAGCATGATGGAACAGTTAGAAATATTTGAAATAAAAGTACAAGTGCGTGTCAGGTAGGTGCACATGCCACAAGACTGTAAAACTACAAGTAAGTAACAGTGCAGCCACTAAAGTAACAAAGCAGAAACTGAACAACACAAAGTAGCAGCTAAAGTAACAGAGTAGAAACCAACCAACAGAGGGTAGCAACTGAACAAAAGTGTATACTGCTCTAGAGTAACAACTACAGTAAGTCAGTCTGTTTGGTTAGTCCTTATGTTCAGCTTTTTACCTCCTTCGGGTATGCGAAGGAAAACCCTCAAGTTCTGTGAGACATGCACCCGGCGTCTGTTATTCAATTTCTAATGTGGTAACCGGGGATGCTACAGAACGAGAAAACCACCTGCATGCGACACGCAGCCAGGAGAAACCTTTCGCAGGGGTAAAGGATTGCAATCCGCGCTACTGCAGTAGCAAAGGTCCCTGCAGAGGGTACCTTGACCTCCCTAACTCCAAGTGACTGGAGGTCAGAGGGCACATCGGCTCCTCAAAAGAACAAGTCGTAGTAACGACACATCACTCGGGGTTGTACCATTCACCCTCTCCCTGGGTGACCAAATTGTGAATGGGGCGCGGCAGGTTTATCTTATTTAGGCTCACACTTCAAGTCATACCTCCTCTCGATGTAGTCATGCCTCGTGGTCCCCGCGGGGTACGCAAACGAGGACTTGGCCTGCCCATTCACGTGCTCAGCCTCACACGACCACCACGAGCACACCGCCTGTGAGGGCGATAATATACCATTTTATTCTATGCCTAGGGTGACATGAACATGTGAGCACATTCTCACGAACCCGGGCCATTGCCCGTAGACTCCAACCGAGTCTTAAAACCTCAACAGGTCAAAAGTGTCGTACCCTATAATAATTCCAGTTTTTTTCGAGTGTATGTCAGGTCGAGTGTAAAGCACGCTTCTAGTGCAGCGTATATCCATTGATATATGAGAGGGATCCAAACCGGAAGATGCTCGACGAGTGAGCTAATGACGTACGTGTCCGGACGTGCCAACTTGCCCTCACGAAACAGGACAACCCATTAGGCGTAAATTCGTCCATGAATACGTACAATTATCATATCGCGACAAACTTTCGCGTAGCGAAGCCATTCGCCAGGGATCCTCGCAAGTCCCACACTCACAAGTGTAAGGGGAAAAGGATTCAATATAATCCCATATAATGGGAATAACATTGGCATATCCAAAGGTGCGGTCTGCATGTCTAGGGCACGAATGTGACCGAAACCCTAAAGGTCCGTAGAATCAGACGACCCCATGCAAGCGTGTGTCGCCACACTGCTAACAACCCATCCACACTGCCTCCGTTACAGGGGGCTGCGGGGTACGAGCAAAAGAAGCCTCCAACCGAGACATATGTTGCTAGCAAGAGACACACTCCGCCTAAGGCTCGACATTTCCTAATGGCATGGAAAGGCAACCGCCGCCGCAGATGAATTCCCACGGAATTCCAAGGGGTTGCACCAACCTTGTTGCTACCCATAAGGGGTTCAAACCCCGGGTCAGAGCACTCCAAGGGGCTGCCCAACAAGGTGACAAGGTTACCGGATGCCTTAGCACCCGGTGCCGCTGTGGCGCCAACTTGGGAACCTAAAACCCGAAGGGGGGGGGGGGGGGCTGACCAAGTGGCTAGGCCATGGGGGCCCTTCCACCCTTGGTCCCCGCCTAGCAACTGGCCCAGTGGAGCTGACAGCCATACTGGCCTCAGCCCGCACGCGTCAACCCAGGTGTGCCAGCACCCGGCTAAGCCTAAAGCGCCCACAAGGGTGCTAGGCTTAGCCCAGGGCCCTACGGGCCAACCGAGACCTCAAGCGAGGTACGGCCCGCTCATGACCAGACCTAGCTGGGACATGAAAACCCCTGGTCTGAACCCAGCCATGGGTTCGGGCCATGGTGTTGGGCCTTAGCCCACACCCGGAGGGGAGCGGCTAACCCAACCACCTGGTTGGGTGAGCCAAGCCAAAGGCTCTGGCCTGGACCCGATTGGTCTAGGCCCGGCCAACTAAAAAGGGGGGGCAGGGGCACTAGCTGAGGTGCCCCACAGGCACCCCTGGTCTGACCCGAGGGTGGGTCCTGACCAAAGCACCCAACGGGTGCAAGACAACCCACAAGGGCGAAAAAGGGGAGATGGTGGGGCGCTCACCCGAATTAGGTGGCGCCACCCCAAGGCGATGGTCTGGACCACAGGGGGGTCCAGAACCAGCTCCCTTACCCCAGCAACAGAGGTTGCTGGGGGTAGGCTACGCCTGGCCTGACCCAGCCGTGGGTCCAGACCAGGCCCACAAAGGGGCCAGCGCACCACTAAGTGGTGCGCCCAGCACCAAGCCCCGGGTGCTCTAAGCACCGGGCCCCCAGCTGCTTAGCAGCCAACAAGTCCAAGGGGGGGGGGGGGTGTCAGTAGCCTACTACAGACCTTAGGTCTGTAGCATCTGGCTCAGCCCAGCCATGGGCTGAGCCAGACCGCACCCACCTGGCGCACCCACTTAGTGGCTGCGCCAAGGAGGTGGCCCGGGTGCCATGCGCACCAGGCCACCGGCTCGCCAAAGGGCCTTGCCCCGGGCAAACCACAAAGGAAGGGGCCCATACAGGCCCCTGGTCCGAGCCAAGTGGTGGCTCGAGCCAGGGCTGTAGCCCTTGACCCTGCAGGTCAGACCCCATACCAAAACCCCCGGGTGATAAGGCACCCGGGTGGTGCGTTTGGGCTAACCAAGGAGAAAAAGGGGCGTGTTCACCCATGGTGGGCTCGCCCGTGGTGGGCTCACCCATGGGTGGGTCCACCTCGGGTAGGTCTGGGTCCAGTGTGGCCCAGACCACCCAAGCCAACCGAGGGCTGCAGCACCAGCTGCAGCCAGCCCATCAAAGGAAAGAGCCGGACTGACCGACTTGGGTCAGTCCGGGTCTCATCCCAGGGCCTGCAACTGCCCAGCCCACCAGCTGTGGGCTCGGCAAGGCCACCAAACGGCCTGGGCTGGCCGTGCAAGGGCTCAGCCCAGCACCTTGCCCAGCTCCAGCCCAAGGGGGGGGGGGGTGGGGGGGGCGTTCTAACATCACCACGAAACAAGCACACACACACACTTACAAATTTTTTTTTGAAACCAAAAAGCTTAAAAATAATGACAAAGAGGGAGGGACTCACCTTGCTAGGTTGGCCCAGCTGTGCAGCAGCACCAAGGGGGAAGGAGAGAGTATAGAAGAGGAAGAAGGAGAAGTGTGGAATGAGAGAGAGGGTGTCGACCCTCTCTCTCTTCCCTTCCCTAGCTTAAAAAGGGGGGGGAGGAAAGATGAGTGGTGGGGAGTGAAGGAGGGGAGATGGGTGGTCTCCCCCTCCCACGCCCCACCCTAGTCACCTATGCCCCATGGGGGGGGTGTAAGGTACTTGGTACCTTCCAACCACTCCCCTTAATCAAAGGGGAGTGGTTGGCCTTGACCCCTCATGGTCAAGGTCAACCCAAAAAAATCGCCCCTCCCATTCCTTTTTTTTTTTTTTGAAAAGGGGTAAGGGCTACCCCCTAAGGGGCGCCCAGCCTATTCCCCAAAACGTGGGCTGAGCCCACCCACTTTTGAAAATACCTTTTTAAGGCCTCCCTTTGAAAATTTTCCCACTTTTCAAAATCTCTATTTTGAAAGGTGGTTTTTTGTAAATACTCCTTTTCATAAGTCTTAAAAAGGAGACATGGGCTGAGGTGGAGCCCATGCCAAACTCTTCTAAATTCACAAACCTACCCCTTGAAAAAAGTTTTCAAAAACCCTCTACTAGGTTTTGAGGATTTTGCAATTTACCGCATTCTTTCCTTTTGTAAAATCTCAATCTAATAAGTATTAAAAGAACCAATCTAAACTAATTTAAAAATCAAGATTTTAAATTACACTTTGTAAATTAAGGTTTAAGCTTTCATAAAGTATATTTAATTTCTCAATTACGGCGAAATTGGGCCTCGGTATGACTCATAGTTACCGATATACCCCTATTTCTCCAAAATCCATGGAATAACGAGATATTGCTCTCGTTTAAACCCCAAATCCGGGGCGAACTCATGCGAACACAATATACATATAATCTACAAATATTGAGGTTGGATCCATCGCGGTTTGCCTCGAATCGCCTCGTAGAGCAATTCTACGCGCGTCAGAACCTCAAAAAGCGATAATTGCTAAGTTTACGCGTATTGCTCGTGCTGGAACAAGGAATTTCTAATAATGAAGTATATCTCATTTAAAATTCTTTAGAAAAACAGTGGGGCTTACATCCTTTCCTCCTAAAAAGGGATTTCGTCCATGACATCACGAACGCTAAGTTACAAAAAGATCAGGGTATTTCTCCCTCATATTGGCCTCTGGCTCCCATGTGCATTCTTCAATGCCATAGTGTTGCCATCGTACTTTAACCAACGGAATGGTCTTGGTACGCAGAACTTGATCGCAACGATCGACGATCTCAACAGGTCTCTCGGACACCGTTAAGTCCTCTTGAACTTCGACTTCTTCGTATCGGATAACGTGCGATGGGTCCGGAATATACTTCCTCAGCATCGACACATGAAAAACATTATGAATTTGAGCATACTGCTGCGGTAGCTCGATCCGATAGGCTGCTCCACCGATCCTCTCGAGGATCCTGAACGGCCCAACGTATCTAGGACTCAACTTTCCTTTCTTTCCGAAACGAAAGACGCTCTTCGTCGGTGATACTTTCACGAAAACCATGTCGTCAACATCAAATTGAAGTTCTCGCCGCCTCTTATCGGCGTAACTCTTCTGTCTGTCCTGAGCTGCCTTCAGACGTTCTCGGATCTTCTGCACTTGCTGAGTGTAGTGCTTAAGAACAATCGGTGATTCGCTGGATCGATCGCTGATATCGTCCCAATATGACGGTGATCGGCAAGGTCTCCCGTACAAAGCCTCGTACGGAGCCATACCGATACTAGCGTGATAACTATTGTTGTAGGCAAACTCGACCAAACATAAGTGTGAATCCCAATCACCTTTCCAGTCGAGCATACAAGCCCGCAACATATCTTTAAGCGTCTGAATCGTTCTCTTTGACTGGCCATCAGTCTGAGGGTGAAAGGCAGTACTGAACTTCAGCTTCGTTCCCAAAGCTGACTGCAACTGTCCCCACAATCGCGATGTGAATCTGGGATCACGATCCGAAATGATAGACGTAGGTACCCCATGTAACCGCACAATCTCTCGGATATACAAGTCTGCTAAGCTCTCAAGCGGCTGACTGATCCGGATAGGTAAGAAGTGAGCAAACTTGGTGAGTCTGTCCACAATCACCCATATCGCATCGTGCTTTTGCCTGGTTCGCGGTAACCCTACCACGAAATCCATCGTGATATCCTCCCATTTCCACTGAGGAATCTCAATCCTCTGCATGGTGCCACCGGGACATTGGTGCTCGATCTTGATTTGTTGACAAGTCAAACACCTCGAAACATACGCTGCGACTTCACGCTTCATCCCGTTCCACCAATACCTTCGCTGAAGATCTTTAAACATCTTAGTACCACCAGGATGGACGGTGTACTTCGACAGATGTGCCTCATCAAGAATTTTCTTTCTCAACTCGGGGTCATTTGGCACCCAAAGTCGTTCCTTCATGCGGATGCAACCGCTATCGTCAACTCGAAAGACTGAGCCCTCTTCACGAGCTCGATCGACAAACTTCTGATATAGAGCGCTCTGCTTCTGTGCCTCAATAACCTTAGGCAAGAATTCTGATCGAATGGCCAACCCAGACAATCTGATCGTTCCGCCTTCGATCGCGAATGGCTTCCAAGCCACAAAATCTTCGATCAATTTCTGGCTCCACACAAGACTAGCCAGAATACTGCTCGATTTGCGACTAAGCGCATCTGCAACGACGTTCGCCTTACCAGGGTGGTAAGACAACGTAAACTCATAATCTTTGATAAATTCGAGCCAACGATGCTGTCTCATATTCAACTCTTTCTGGGAGAATAAATACTTGAGACTCTTATGGTCAGAAAAGACCTCGAACGTATCTCCATACAGATAGTGTCGCCAGGACTTCAAGGCGAACACCACAGCTGCTAATTCCAAATCATGAGTCGGGTAATTCCTTTCGTGAATCTTTAGCTGTCGCGAAGCATACGCAATAACACGACCGTGCTGCATGAGCACGCATCCCAGTCCTGTACCTGAGGCATCAGTGTACACCACAAAACCGCCTCTACCAGAAGGTAAAGCTAACACCGGAGAGGTAGTCAGCTTCGTCTTCAGGATCTGGAAACTTTCTTCGCAAGAGTTAGTCCACTCGAACTTGACTCCCTTACGTAGAAGCTTCGTCAAAGGAAGCGCGATCCTGGAAAAGTCCTGTATAAAACGTCGGTAATATCCAGCTAACCTGAGAAAGCTACGGATATCTGTGACAGACTGAGGCTGCTTCCAGTCTAACACTGCTTCGACCTTTGATGGATCCACTGACACACCATCACTGGATATCACATGACCTAAAAACATGACGCGTCGAAGCCAAAACTCGCACTTAGAGAACTTGGCGAACAATCTGTGCTCCCGAAGTACTCCTAATACGATATGCAGATGTTCTCGGTGCTGCTCAGGGGTCTCTGAGTAGACCAAGATATCATCGATAAATACTATCACAAATGTATCCACGAACGGACGGAAGATACGATTCATCAAATCCATGAATGCTGCTGGTGCATTTGTGAGCCCAAAAGGCATCACAACGAACTCGTACAACCCGTACCTAGTTCGAAAAGCCATCTTCGAGACATCTTCTTCTCTGATCCGGAGTTGATGATAACCCGATCTGAGGTCGATCTTCGAGAATATCTTCGCTCTTTGCAACTGATCAAAGAGATCTTCTATTCTCGGCAACGGATACTTATTCTTAATCGTCGCTTGGTTGAGCATTCTATAGTCAATGCACAACCCCAGGGATCCGTCTTTCTTCTTTACGAACAAAACAGGTGCACCCCACGACGATGCACTGTTCCTGATAAACCCTTGCTCCATCAACTCTTCCAACTGACGCTTCAGTTCCTTGAGTTTTGTCGGAGCCATACGATATGGTGCCTTTGAGATCGGAGTCGTTCCAGGTAACAACTCAATACAAAATTCGATCTCACGCTTCGGAGGTAATCCAGGCAGTTCCTCAGAAAACACATCGGGGAACTCCCGAACTACCTCAAGATCCTCGATAGGGGTTAACACTGATTCAACCGGGGCGATACTGACCAAGAAAGCAGTACCCCCATTCCGCAGATATTTCTGAACCTTAAATGACGAAATCATACGACTGTCTCGAACAGGTCGAGCAAGGCTGATCTCCAAAACTGGACGGTCAGGAGGGTACAAAACCACCTTGCCTTCTCTGCATAGAACTTGAGGATGATACTCAAATAACCAATCCATGCCTAGAATGACATCAAACTCTGTCATATCTAGCAGGATCAAGTCAGCTGGCAAGTCCTGACTTGCCACGGACACATCTACGCTCGGAATGTACAAAGTACACAAAGACTGGTCACCAGTCAGCGTATGAACTTCCAAAGGATAATTCAACAATACAGCAGTCATAGGCAAAGAACTAGCAAATCTCGTAGCTATGAAAGAATGCGAAGCACCACAGTCAAACAAGGTAAAAGTTGCATAACCAGTGACTGGAATAGTACCTTGGACCAACTCTCCCTTGGTCACTTGCTCGATAGTGGCTGCGTAGGCACGCCCTGCCACCGTCTTCTGGTTACCCGTCTTCTGCTGGGAAGATTGCTGCGGCGGGTACATCTGCTGCTGCTGCGGCTGCTGCTGCTGCTGAGGAAGTCGCTGAGGTGCTGGCTGTGATGTTCCTGGCGTGTTCCTCCTTAGATCGTTGGACTGCTTCTTCCGACAATCCTTGATGTAGTGGCTCATCTTGCCACAATAGATGCATCCTCCAAGGTCCCGCGGACACGGTCGGCCAGGATGATCCATCCGACATTTTGGGCAACCTGATGTTTCCACCACCTGTCTCTACTGTTGCTGCTGCTGGGGCTGGCAATTCTGTCGCTGCCGATTGTTGTTGTGATTCCTCTTTGCTGGCGGGGCGGACTTCTTTCCACCCAAATTCTGCTGGAATGAACGCTTCTTAGGCCAACTCTTTTGGCCTTGCTGCTGCTGGTTACCCTTGGTTTGCGAAGTCTTCTGGGATTCTGTCCATTCCTGCTTCAGAAGTGTAGCTGTCTTTAGGGCTTCCTCAAGAGTCGAGGGAGCACGCGTGAACACTCTCAGGCGTAAGGCTAACTTCAGTCCACGAGCAAACTTCATTGCTCGTTCCTTCTCGGTCACGTACACATGTGGACAGAAGCGCTCCAGGCTTCTGAACTTCGTGATGTAGTCTGCTAAGGTAGAGTTCCCCTGCTGAAGGTCAAGGAACTCCTGCATCTTACGGCTGCGCTCGTGGGTCAGAAAATAAGCCGCGTAGAAGACTTCTACGAACTGCTCCCATGTAACAACTCCGCCTCCGAACTTGATATCCAAGGTGGTCGCCCACCACCTCTCGACATCCTTCCGGAGCCGATACGTGCCAAAATCCACCTTCCGGTCGTCACTGACTTGCAACACCCGAAAGATCCGCTCGAACTCTCGTATCTAGTCCTCGGCCGCCTCAGGCGTAGACTTTCCGTCGAAGGAGGGAGGGTTCATAGCCATGAACTGCTTATAGGGCACGGCTGTCGCTGGAACCAGAGAGGGAGTAGGAACCGGGGTCTCTCGCTCTTGAGAGGTCCGCATGTTCTCTCCCATAGCACGCATGGCCTCAGCCTGCCTGCCCACAACCTCAGCTAGGTTGCTCACAGTGTCCATGATACGATCGCAACGCTCGCGCCAAGCCATCTTGTGCAAAAAGAAGATACGTGTAAGCGATAAGACAAGTCAAAGCATAACTTCATTACTTAAAAAGCAGATGCATACATATCACCAGTACAAGCCAAAATTACCCTCTATAATAGGGTTACGATACATAAACCTCCGCAGCAAAAGCAAAACCAAAGCAAGTCTACAGAATGAACACTGACACAGTGTTCCAACCACACATGTTCACATATGAACTAACACAATCACCGCTTCCTACGAGTGTAGTAGTTGCGGTAGGTGTTCCGATTTCCGTATCGCCTCTGCATCGAATGAGGACGAGAAGCAGGTGTGTACTCAGGAGGAACAGAGCGTGAGTAGGAAGCTGGCGTGTACTCGAAAGAACCTGGTGCAACCGGTGCATCTCCCACTGGGTCAACTGCTGACTATGCCTGACCACCCTCAGAAGCCTCGTTCTCTTCGGTCTCAGCGTTACCCATTATGAGTTCGTCGCCCAACTTGCGCTGACACTCGATCTCAATATGCCCCCTAAAGCCACAGTAGGGGCATATGCTCAAGGCACGAGGACAAATCTGTCCTGCGTGATACTCGTCACATCTCCCACAAGGAGGTGCCGGATGTGCAAGTATTCGGGCACTCCGCATAATTTGCTGAACCGCTTGATCGAGGGCCTCCGTGCCTCGAATCAAGTCGATAAGAGCTCCGAGCATTCGCTCATTTCTCGAATCAGCAGGCATCTAACAGGTTATGCAACAAGTCAAGCATGCAAAGCTAAATACAACAGAAATCATTAAGAAACAAATGATAGTAATAATTCAAAACATACCTACAGTGCGATGAACGTTGCACGCAGAAGTCTTGGGCCACACTTATAAACTGTAGCTCTGATACCAATCTCTGTGACGCCCCAAACGCCGACCTTGTAAAAACCTTGAGTTTTTGAGCAAAATTTTTTTTTGAAGGATATACAGAGTGAAAAACAACTAGCGGAAGTAAAGGAGGGAAACCGGGGTAAAGCAAAGGCCGCAAGTCTGAGCGAGCCACAGTGAGAAAACCAAACCACAGTAGACAAGTAAAGTATTCTTCATTTCCACAATAGTTACAATGATACAAAAATGAGACTGGGTATAAAAAGGGACAGCCTCACAAAAAGGAGGGGTACAACCCCTCAAACCCCAAAACCAGAAGAAGCCAGAATCTGCTGCAAAGTGTGGGTCTCAAGGCTCCTGCTGTGCACCGTCGCATCGCGCTGCGTCTACTCGTCACCTGTATCCCCATAAAACGGGGTCAGTACTCTTGCGAGTTGGTGAGACAAACCATCCATACATTATCATTTTTAAGGAAAAATAGAAGGTAAGCAACAAGCTACAAGTGTGCTAAGTACCAGACTATAACTAGCATGATGGAACAGTTAGAAACATTTGAAATAAAAGTACAAGTGCGTGTCAGGTAGGTGCACGTGCCACACGACTGTAAAACTACAAGTAAGTAATAGTGCAGCCACTAAAGTAACAAAGCAGAAACTGAACAACACAAAGTAGCAGCTAAAGTAACAGAGTAGGAACCAACCAACAGAGGGTAGCGACTGAACAAAACTGTATACTGCTCTAGAATAACAACTACAGTAAGTCAGTCTGTTTGGTTAGTCCTTATGTTCATCTTTTTACCTCCTTCGGGTACGCGAAGGAAAACCCTCGAGTTCTGTGAGACATGCACCCGGCGTCTGTTATTCAATTTCTAATGTGGTAACCGGGGATGCTACAGAACGAGAAAAACACCTGCGGGCGACACGCAGCCAGGAGAAACCTTTCGCAGGGGTAAAGGATTGCAATCCGCGCTACTGCAGTAGCAAAGGTCCCTGCAGAGGGTACCTTGACCTCCCTAACTCCGAGTGACTGGAGGTCAGAGGGCACATCGACTCCTCAAAAGAACAAGTCGTAGTAACGACACGTCACTCGGGGTTGTACCATTCACCCTCTCCCTGGGTGACCAAATTGTGAATGGGGCGCGGCAGGTTTATCTTATTTAGGCTCACACTTCAAGTCATACCTCCTCTCGAGGTAGTCATGCCTCGTGGTCCCCGCGGGGTACGCAAATGAGGACTTGGCCTGCCCATTCACGTGCTCAGCCTCACACGGCCACCACGAGCACACCGCCTGTGAGGGCGATAATATACCATTTTATTCTATGCCTAGGGTGACACGAACATGTGAGCACATTCTCACGAACCCGGGCCATTGCCCGTAGACTCCAACCGAGTCTTAAAACCTCAACAGGTCAAAAGTGTCGAACCCTATAGTAATTCCAGTTGTTTTCGAGTGTATGTCAGGTCGAGTGTAAAGCACGCCTCTGGTGCAGCGTATATCCATTGATATATGAGAGGGATCCAAACCGGAAGATGCTCAACGAGTGAGCTAATGACGTACGTGTCCGGACGTGCCAACTTGCCCTCACGAAACAGGACAACCCATTAGGCGTAAATTCATCCATGAATACGTATAATTATCATAACGCGACAAACTTTCGCGTAGCGAAGCCATTCGCCAGGGATCCTCGCAAGTCCCACACTCACAAGTGTAAGGGGAAAAGGATTCAATATAATCCCATACTAATGGGAATAACATTGGCATATCCAAAGGTGCGGTCCGCATGTCTGGGGCACGAATGTGACCGAAACCCTAAAGGTCCGTAGAATCAGACGACCCTATGCGAGCGTGTGTCGCCACACTGCTAACAACCCATCCGCACTGCCTCCATTACAGGGGGCTGCGGGGTACGAGCAAAAGAAGCCTCCAACCGAGACATATGTTGCTAGCAAGAGACACACTCCGCCTAAGGCTCGACATTTCCTAACGGCATGGAAAGGCGGCAACCGCCGCCGCAGATGAATTCCCACGGAATTCCAAGGGGTTGCACAACCTTGTTGCTACCCATAAGGGGTTCAAACCCCGAGTCAGAGCACTCCAAGGGGCTGCCCAACAAGGTGACAAGGTTACCGGGTGCCTTAGCACCCGGTGCCGCTGTGGCGCCAACTTGGGAACCTAAAACCCGAAGGGGGGGGGGGGGGGTGGGGGCTGACCAAGTGGCTAGGCCACGGGGGCCCTGCCACCCTTGGTCCCCGCCTAGCAACTGGCCCAGTGGGGCTGACAGCCATACTGGCCTCAGCCCGCACGCGCCAACCCGGGTGTGCCAGCACCCGGCTAAGCCTAAAGCGCCCACAAGGGTGCTAGGCTTAGCCCAGGGCCCTACGGGCCAACCGAGACCTCAAGCGAGGTCCGTCCCGCTCATGACCAGACCTAGCTGGGACATGAAAAGCCCTGGTCTGAACCCAGCCATGGGTTCGGGCCATGGTGTTGGGCCTTAGCCCACACCCGGAGGGGAGCGGCTAACCCAACCACCTGGTTGGGTGAGCCAAGCCAAAGGCTCTGGCCTGGACCCGATTGGTCCAGGTCCGACCAACTAAAAAGGGGGGGCAGGGGCACTAGCTGAGTTTCCCCACAGGCACCCCTGGTCTGACCCGAGGGTGGGTCCTGACCAAAGCACCCAACGGGTGCACGCCAGCCCACAAGGGCGAAAAAGGTGAGATGGTGCGGCGCCCACCCAAATTAGGTGGCGCCACCCCAAGGCGATGGTCTGGACCACAGGGGGTCCAGACCCAGCTCCCTTACCCCAGCAACAGAGGTTGCTGGGGGTAGGCTACGCCTGGTCTGACCCAGCCGTGGGTCCAGACCAGGCCCACAAAGGGGTCAGCGCACCACTAAGTGGTGCGCCTAGCACCAAGCCCCAGCTCCAAGGGGGGGGGGGGGGGGGGGGTGTCAGCAGCCTGCTACAGACCTTAGGTCTGTAGCATCTGGCTCAGCCCAGCCATGGGCTGAGCCAGGCCGCACCCACCTGGCGCACCCACTTAGTGGCTGCGCCAAGGAGGTGGCCCGGGTGCCATGCGCACAAGGCCACCAGCTCGCCAAAGGGCCTTGCCCCAGGCAAACCACAAAAGAAGGGGCCCATACAGGCCTCTAGTTCGAGCCAAGTGGTGGCTCGAGCCAAGGCTGTAGCTCTTGACCCTGCAGGTCAGACCCCAAACCAAAACCCCCGGGTGCTAAGGCACCCGGGTGGTGCGTTTGGGCTATCCAAGGAGAAAAAGGGGCGTGTTCACCAATGGTGGGCTCGCTCGTGGTGGGCTCACCCATGGGTGGGTCCACCTCGGGTAGGTCTGGGTCCAGTGTGACCCAGACCACCCAAGCCAACCGAGGGCTGCAGCACCAGCTGCAGCCAGCCCATCAAAGGAAAGAGCCGGACTGACCGACTTGGGTCAGTTCGGGGCTCATCCCAGGGCCTGCAACTGCCCAGCCCACCAGCTATGGGCTCGGCAAGGCCACCAAACGGCCTGGGCTGGCCGTGCAAGGGCTCTGCCCAGCACCTTGCCCAGCTCCAGCCCAAGGGGGGGGGGGGGGGGGGCATTCTAACATCACCACGAAACAAGCACACACACACTTACAAAAATTTTTTTGAAACCAAAAAGCTTAAAAATAATGACAAAGAGGGAGGGACTCACCTTGCTAGGTTGGCCCAGCTGTGTAGCAGCACCAAGGGGGAAGGAGGGAGTATAGAAGAGGAAGAAGGAGAAGTGTAGAAGGAGAGAGAGGGTGTCGACCCTCTCTCTCTTCCCTTCCCTAGCTTAAAAAGGGGGGGGGGGAGATGAGTGGTGGGGAGTGAAGGAGGGGAGATGGGTGGTCTCCCCCTCCCACGCCCCACCCTAGTCACCTATGCCCCATGGGGGGGGGGGGGTGTAAGGTACTTGGTACCTTCCAACCACTCCCCTTAATCAAAGGGGAGTGGTTGGCCTTGACCCCTCATGGTCAAGGTCAACCCAAAAAAATCGCCCCTCCCATTCCTTTTTTTTTATTTTTTATTTTAAAAGGGGTAAGGGCTACCCCCTAAGGGGCACCCAGCCTATTCCCCAAAACGTGGGCTGAGCCCACCCACTTTTGAAAATACCTTTTTAAGGCCTCCCTTTGAAAATTTTCCCACTTTTCAAAATCTCTATTTTGAAAGGTGGTTTTTTGTAAATACTCCTTTTCATAAGTCTTAAAAAGGAGACATGGGCTGAGGTGGAGCCCATGCCAAACTCTTCTAAATTCACAAACCTACCCCTTGAAAAAAGTTTTCAAAAACCCTCTACTAGGTTTTGAGGATTTTGCAATTTACCTCATTCTTTCCTTTTGTAAAATCTCAATCTAATAAGTATTAAAAGAACCAATCTAAACTAATTTAAAAATCAAGATTTTAAATTACACTTTGTAAATTAAGGTTTAAGCTTTCATAAAGTATATTTAATTTCTCAATTACGGCGAAATTGGGCCTCGGTATGACTCATAGTTACTGATATACCCCTATTTCGCCAAAATCCATGGAATAACAAGATATTGCTCTCGTTTAAACCCCAAATCCGGGGCGAACTCATGCGAACACAATATACATATAATCTACAAATATTGAGGTTGGATCCATCGCGGTTTGCCCCGAATCGCCTCGTAGAGCAATTCTACGTGCGTCAGAACCTCAGAAAGCGATAATTGCTAAGTTTACGCGTATTGCTCGTGCTGGAACAAGGAATTTCTAATAATGAAGTATATCTCATTTAAAATTCTTCAGAAAAATAGTGGGGTTTACAGTCCAACTTCGGTTGCCCAGGGTGTCGTGTGAACCACCCCGGAAAGCCATGTCCTCGTGACATTGGTGGTTGCTTGTATTGTGGCAAGATGGGCCACTTTATAAGGGATTGCACCAAGAAGGCTGCAGATGAGCAAGGGAGTAATGCCGGATCTGCCGGACCCTTTCAACCAGCACCACAACGTTCTCAGTTTTAACGACCTCCACCTAGAGTAGAACAAAGGCCTGTTGCAGGTCGTGTATATGTTGTAACGACTGAACAAGTCGAAAATGGTGACCTGGTTGAAGGCACCGTACCTGTTAATGGACATGCAACTTACGTCTTGTTTGATTGTGGTACTACTCATACGTTTATCTCCGACGATTTCACCGAACAACTCCACGCCTCGGTGCAACCGATTGATAAAATGATTGAAGTGTATAACCCGTTGGGTTCATACACCAAATGTATCCGGTGTGTGAAAAATTTGGATATTGAGATAGCAGGGCAACACTTGCCTACTGACGCCATCCTGATCGATATGATACAATACGATGTCATTCTGGGAATGAACTGGTTGTCTCAGAATAATGCCAAAATTCTGTGCCGCGAGGGCAGAGTGATTCTATCTCGACCCGAATTGCCTAAGATGGAATACCGGTTATCCAAACCAGTTCCACAGAAAAGGCTCATATCAGCACTTAAGGTATAAAAATACCTTAGGAAGGGTTGTGTGGCCTTCCTGTTGAGTCTCTCGGTGGAAAAATCCAACGACCAACCCCTTGAGAGTTTGGAAGTGGTGCAGGAGTTTCTCGATGTATTTCCTGAGGAATTGCCAGGACTTCCGCCACTTCGTGAGGTTGAATTGGGAATTCAATCCTTACCTGGAACAGCGCCGATATCCAAAGCCCCATATCGAATGGCGCCAGCTGAACTCAGTGAGTTAAAGTGTCAGTTGGAAGAACTGATGTAACAAGGGTTCATCCATCCTAGTGTGTCACCGTGGGGAGCCCCGGTGCTGTTTGTAAAGATGAAGGATGGATCCCTTCAGTTATGCATCAATTATCGGATGCTTAACCAGGCAAACGTTAAGAATAAGTACCCATTGCCTCGAATTGAGGACTTATTCGATTAGCTCAGAACAGCGATGGTGTTCTCCAAGATCGACCTCAGGTCTGGGTACCATCAGCTCAGAGTAAAGGAAGAGGATATACTCAAGACTGCCTTCAGAACGAGATATGGCCATTATGAGTTCGTAGTAATGCCCTTCGGACTCACTAATGCGCCTGCTGCCTTTATGGATTTAATGAACCGAATATTCAGACCATATTTGGATAGCTTTGTCATTGTCTTCATCGATGACATTCTCGTATATTTAGAGAACAAGGAACAACACGTGGAGCACTTGAGGATCGTCCTGAAAACCCTTCAAGATATCCAACTCTATGCTAAGTTTTCAAAATGTGAATTATGGCTAGACAAAGTGATGTTCCTTGGCCATGTGATCTCAAAAGATGGAATCGCAGTGGATCCTGCGAAGGTGGAAGCTGTGATGGACTGGAAGCAGCCAGAAAATATCACTGAGGTCCGTAGCTTCCTTGGACTTGCCGGTTATTATCGGAAGTTCATACAAGACTTCTCCCGAATCGTCGTACCGATGACGAAATTGTTGAAAAAGGGAGTCAAGTTTGAATGGACTGACCAGTGTTAAATAGTGCTTTGAGGTTCTCAAACAGAGGCTTACCACTGCCCCTATCCTTACCTTACCTTCTGGTCAGGGAGGCTTCGTGGCTTATACCGATGCCTCGGGAATAGGTCTGGGTTGTGTGTTGATGCAGCATGGCAAAGTAATCGCCTATGC
Source organism: Nuphar pumila (assembly GCF_984573655.1). Lineage (NCBI taxonomy): Eukaryota > Viridiplantae > Streptophyta > Magnoliopsida > Nymphaeales > Nymphaeaceae > Nuphar > Nuphar pumila. Next base: position 85,740,809 of record NC_143256.1, on the reverse strand, counting down.
GTCACGACAGTTGAGAGTCCATGAGAAAAACTATCCAACCCCCTATCCAACCCACGACTTGGAGCTTGCCGCGGTAGTGTTCGCGCTTAAAATCTGGTGACACTACCTGTATGGAGAGAAATTTGAGGTCATGTCGGACCATAAAAGCCTAAAATACCTCTTTTCTCAAAAAGAACTCAATATGCGGCAACGGCGATGGCTGGAATTCCTCAAAGACTATGAATTCACGCTTTCCTATCACCCTGAAAAGGCGAATGTTGTAGCAGATGCCCTTAGTCGCAAGACTGTTGGCACTCTGGCCAGCCTAACCAGACAATGGAAGTTGATGGAGGATTTCGTCAACTGGAAGCCATTTTTGGCTGATTCTAGCAGAATCCAAATGTCATGTTTGACGATCCACATTGAGTTCCTCGATCGCATCGTAGCCGAACAGTTCAAGGATCCCCAGTACCTGGAATTGAAAACTCGTGCTGAAAAAGATGACACTTTCTTCCATTTAAAAGAAGATGGAGGAATATGGATGGAAGAAAGGATTTGAGTTCCAAATAACCCTGAGCTAAGAGAGGAAGTACTCCAGAAGGCTCATAATAGCAAGTACACCATTCACCCTAAAGGTACGAAGATGTTCCGAGATTTACAAAGGAAGTACTGGTGGAGGGGTATGAAACATGATGTGGCTATGTTTGTCTCGAAATGTTTGATCTGCCAACAAGTTAAGATCAAACATCAGCGACCTGGTGGAAAGATGCAACGGATCGAGATTCCAGAATGGAAATGGGAAGGCATTACGATGGATTTCATCGTTAGATTGCCTCGATCCAAGAGACAACATGACTCAATATGGGTGATCATGGACAGACTCACCAAGTCTGTTCACTTCTTGCCAATCAACACTCGATATTCAACAGAACGATTGGCAGAGATTTACATTCGAGAAATCGTTAGACTCCATGGAGTGCCGATTTCGATCATATCTGATCGTGACCCGAAGTTCACCTCTCACTTTTGGGAGCAGCTTCAGAGAGCCCTGGGGACGAAACTCAAGTTCAGTACAGCATTCCATCCCCAAACAGATGGGCAATCAGAACGAACCATATAGACTCTTGAAGATATGCTAAGAGCCTGTATGCTGGAATGGAAAGGTGATTGGGATTCCCACCTAGCGTTGGCTGAATTTGCTTATAATAATAGCCACCACGCTAGCATTGGGTTGGCACCGTATGAAGCCTTGTACGGGCGACCCTGTCGATCACCAATCCATTGGGGTGAAGTGGGTGAGCGAACCTTGCACTCGCCCATTGTGTTGCAGCATTATACTGAGCAGGTCCATATGATCAGAAAGAAGCTACTGACTGCTCAGAGTCGACAGAAGAGCTACGCCGATCAACGGCGTAGGGAACTCACTTTTGCGGTTGGAGATAAGGTTTTTATCAAGGTCTCTCCAACCAAGAGTGTGTTTCATTTTGGAAAGAAGGGGAAGCTTAGCCCCAGATTCGTTGGTCCCTTCGAAGTTTTGAGCCGAATCGGAGAGACTGCCTACTGTGTAGCATTGCCACCGCAATACGCGCAAATACATGATGTATTTCACGTATCAATGCTTAGGAAGTACGTTCATGATCCTTCTCACGTCATTCAACATGAAGATATTGACATTCGAGAAGATATGACGGTAGAAGAAAGGCCAGTAGAGATCATGGACCGCCGGGAGCAAGTGCTAAGAACGAAGGTCATTCCACTTGTCAAAGTGAGGTGGCAACATCATGGAATCAATGATTGCACTTGGGAGCCCGAAGCTGATATGCGGGATAAATATCCTAAACTCTTCACCTTGTACTCTTAGCTGAATTTCGCAGACGAAATTCCTTTAAGGGGTGGACGAAATTCCTTTAAGGGGGTAATGATGTAAGACCCGCAATTTTTCAGAAAATATCTGAATAAAATTCATGAGGCATTTACCGGTAAAAATAGCATTTTTCTCCGAATGCGAAACGAATCAATTCCTGCGAGCCAGTTATACTTAAGATATTCGTCGCTTTGCGAATATATGCTCAAACACTCTGAAAGCCATAACTTTCTACCCGAACGAAACCAAAGGATTCCTGCGAGCCAACTTTCTTAGTTACGTCAATACGAAGGGAATGATGTACTCAGAATTTTTCGGAAAAAAATCGCCGAAAACCAGAAATTTTTGCGGGACCCACGAAAATATTGGTGGGACCCACAGAAATATTCCTCAGAAAATATCTGGTGGGACCCACAAAAATATCCCATGGAATATCCAAGTGGGCCCCACACCAAGGAACCTCTTGGAATTAAAAAGAAGCCAAGGGGGTAAAAGGGGCATGGAAAAACCCAAGAGGAGGTGGGCTTGGGCTATAAATAGCCCTCCCCACTCTCTCTCTTCTCATAAAAATCGACCCCCCCTCTCTCTCTTGCCTTCTCTCTCTCCTAAACCTCCCCTACCTAGCCTAGCCCACCTGAGCCCACCTGACCTGGCCTGACTTAGCCTGAGCCTGCCTGACCTGGTCCTAACCCACCTGACCTGGGTCTGAACCCACTTGACCTGGTCCAAACCTAGTTGACTTGACTTGAACCTAGTTAGGTTTAAAGTCAAAGTCAAAGTCCTTTTTGGTCCAGATTCCAGTTTGGATTTCTGAACCCAGACTTAGCCTACTTGAGCTGAGTTTGAACCTGCTGAACCCAGTTGACTTGGACCGAACCCTGTTTGGTTCAAACCACTTAGGTTGAGTAGCTTGACCTACTCTACCTCTTTCTCAACTAAGTCAGCTTCATTTGACTTAGTCTGACCTCTCGAAGGAAGGCTCGAAGCCAAAGAAGCAACCTAGAACCGTTTCTTCTACGATTTGAAGTAAGTTCGCTTCGTTGATCCATCTCTCTCAAGTATTTCATTATTTGTATATAGCATATACTTTCTGAAGTAGTATCTTGCTTTAGTTCTTGATTGAGCCCTTTTTGGACACTTCGGTGTTCACCCGCTCGTCTCGTAACTATCGTCGGATATATCTATGTTCAAACACGCAGTATATGCGTTTTTAAAATGGTATCTCGCCCTAGTTCTTGGTTGAGCCCTTCAGAACACTTCGGTGTTCACCCGCTCGCCTCGTAACTATCGTTGGATACGGATCTAGGTATATATCTGCTGATTCTGCCGACGCGTCCTATATCGCACAAGCTATGTAATTTACCTTTGCCGTCGCGTCGTATGATGCCAAGGCTCCCTGTTTTTTGCACTTCCGATTATTGCACTTCCGATTATGCATTTACTTATGTCGTCGCGTCGAACGATGCCAAGGCTCCTGCTTTCTGCAATGTATTTACTTACGCCGTCGCGTCGAACGATGCCAAGGCTCCTGTTTTGTTATATATGTAGAATATTTCGTTCAGTTACACACCCTGAACAATAGTATATGCATTTCTTTACGCCACCGCTGTATAAAGCACAGGCTTCTACTTATACTACATATATGGCGCATAAATGAGCATTCAAATGGAGATCAAACTCCAGATCGCCCATGCGATTCCCTGACCGCTCCTCGTTCAAGATTCTGCTTGACGAATGAAGCTCCTATTGGAAAGGCTTCGGTTTTTGGCAAAATGCTCTTTACGTAAAGACTAAGTCAATTACGTATGGCTTGGCTATGACCCAGGGTTCCTGCAACCTTGATGGATGCAAAGTACGCACAACGGTGCACTTCCATTTCCCCGAGTTAAGCGTGGCAATTTCCTACCAAAGAGGGGAGATGCTGCTGAAATGGATAAAAGAAACGCATGCTTTCTCCGTAAAAGAGAGGAAGTGCTGCTGAAATTTCTGAAGAAGCTATTGATAGCACAGAAAGAACGTAGCAGGATACTCTGACATATAGCAGAGTGCTACCCAGTTCATGGTATGCCTTCTAGAACGTAGAAGGGTTCGTCGCACCGCTGCCGATAAAGCAGAGGAGGTGCTGACGAAATGGTTGGCAGAAGAGCTGTCGGAACCAGTTGAACGGCATAATGATGTCCGTTGATGGAACGATGCCAGATCGGCTCGTATCCTTGTGCCTACAAGGGCACCTTGCTCGTAAGGGCCGCTGAGCCGGAGTAGAGGTTGCGCCTTGAATAGGTTTGGACTCGTTGCGTAAAAATACGCCGAGTAGCCGATCTATTTAGATCGAGTCATATGCATGCTCATTGAGAACGGTTACACAACCAGACTCGTAAGGGCCGAAGAACCAGATTGTGTTGTTTCCACCCAAAGAGGTGTGATGCTCATGGTGTCCGAAGTGCCAAGAGCGGTGTTCTGCATGCATATGAATAAGACTTAAGGTCGCACATACCCCGCGGTTGAAAATCGTGTTAGGGGTACCCCCTCAGTAATGACTGTGTTGGGGCGGACTGAATGAGGTTGGGTACATACTCCCGTAGTGCTAAAAGCACAGGCTGCCTAAATGGCATGCAGATTTTGTCCAAGTAATTGTAAGACTGGCAGACCCCTTCAGGAATTATGCTCACTGTGGAATGACAGTGATGGTACAACCTTGAGTGACATGTATTTTACTTTAGACCTGATAGAGTCCACGATGGCCTCAGTCACTCATGGGTTTTGGGGTCGTGGTTATCCTTAAGATCTAAGGATTGAACCCAACTACTGCAAGTAGAGGATGCATCCGAATATGGGCCTAGTAGGGTTCTCCCAGTTGAAACACACTGCTCTACTATGGATAGGGTCAACAGGCCTCTGGGGTATCTAAAATACATAGAATAATCAACCCCCAAAACGTCGCGTTGATGCCCGGACAATAGCTCTACCTGCGTAACAAAGGCGAGAGCGGTTAATTATCGAAACAATGCATTAGCTTAGGTTCAGCGATGCTTGAATGTATGCGTGGATGGCCGTTGTTGAGTTAGTCCTGCATAACCTTTGTGAAGGTGTCATGTTCGGTATACTACTGGACCGACTGGGTAAAGACCCGTGTGGTATCCGCACGACTAAGCGAAGCTCGAGGAGTTGTCCTTAGATGCGTGGGATACGGATGTGCCAAGTATGAAGACTTGAGCTAGACATCACTTTGAGACCCGGAAGAGGTCAAGGCTAAGTCGTGAAGACTTGAGCGAATGTTCAACTCATAGCCCTGCGGAGGCTCTAGCGATATACGCTAAGTCCTGGAGGCTTGAGTGTCGTTATTACGAACTGCTACCCTGAGTGGTCATCGTATGTACTTGAGTTGAATGGACGCATGTTTGCTTGCTTACCAGACCATCAGTGGTTCTCACCCCATTTAATGGAGATTTCAGGTGTTGGACCTGCGTGGCGATATGCGGAGCATGGCGGCATCGAGTTCCAGGGTTTCTCTAGACAGAGTTGTACTGCTTCCTTTTATTGAACCTATACTGCTTTTCTAAGCAGTAGTGTTGTAATAAACATGTGGTTTTCGATAAAATAGAACACTTTGGTGGTCAATGAGTTGCTTGGCCACATACCTGCAACGTGCTTGAAGTTTTCTAAAACCGACGACTCATTATCGTCTTATTCCACTGCTAAAAGCTTTGTAAGTTCCGCTGCAAAGAAAAAAAAAGAAATTCATGAAAATTTTAACTTAGCTTTGTTTTAGAAATCCGGGGCGTTACAAACCTTTTCTTTGGTTCCTCAGTTTTGGATTTTCTTTTAAGAAGAGGACAGTCACGTCTCAGGTGACCTGACTTATTACACTGGTAGCACATAGAATCTTCTTTTGGGTTTTTTCTTTCTTTGTGCTTATTTGGAAGCCGGTTCCTTCTCATAAAGCGCTGGAATTTTCTGGTGAGTAGCGCAATCTCAGTTTCTTTTTCTGAGTTTTCATCCTCAGAAAGGGCTGAGAAGGCTAGAGTTTTCTTCAAAGGTTGTTCCTCTTCCCTTCTTTCATTCATATGGACTTCATAGGCCATAAGATTACCTATTAAATCGTCCAGGGTAAGTTTGGACAAATCTTGAGCTTCTTCAATAGCAGTAGTCTTTTTCTCCCAATCAGTTGTGAGAGATCTCAAGATTTTCTTCACCTTTTCTGTCTGAGAGTGGGTTACACCCAGAGATTTCAGATCGTTGGTGATGTTGGTGAATCTGGTGAACATCTCTGTGATGGGTTCATCTTTGTTCATTTTGAACAACTCATATTTTCTGACAAGAGATGAGATTTTGGCTTCTTTCACTTTGTTGGTTCCTTCATGAATAACCTCTAAAGAATGCCAAATATCATATGCAAATTCACATATAGATATTCTATTGAATTCATTCTGATCGATGGCACAATATAAGGCATTCATAGCCTTTGCATTTAGGTTTGCCATTTTTTTTTCTTCATCAGACCATAAGTTATAGTCTGCGAAAGGAGATGTGTATGGATGCTCAACAATTTTCCATACAGCAAAATCTATGGATTTGAGAAATATAGCCATTCTGCACTTCCAGTATCCATAGTTGGAGCCGTTGAAGAAAAGAGGACGAGATGCGTGTTGACCTTCAATATCATGAGCATAAGATGTAGATGCCATATGTGCTGGAAGACTTGTTATGTCGAAACTAGCAAACCTGCTCTGATACCAAATGAAATTCCACTAGAGGGGGGGGAATAGTGAAATACGATGCAAATTGATAAAATAAAAAATAAGGCAATAAGGCACAACACAATAAACACAGGATTTATACTAGTTCGGTCAAAACCCTGACCTACATCCAGTCCCCAAGCAAACCACTTGAGCTTTCCACTATAACATCCGAGTCACCGGATAAATAGTATAACACCCTCTTCCTCAGAGGTCTTCTTCTCTCAATAGAGAAGGGGCACACCCTCTTCCACAGAGGTCTTCTTCTCTCAACAGAGAAGGACAACACTCTCTTACACAGAGGTCTTCTTCTCTCAACAGAGAAGGGCAACACCCTCTTTCTCAGAGGTCTACTTCTTTCAACAAAGAAGGAATACGGTGAATAACAAAAAGTTACAATACTTTCTATAGAACCTTCAGAATGATATGAATGCACGAATGAAGGATTCTCAGAATGTTCTGTTCTTCACTCAGAAGATACTCTTTGTCAAAGAGTTATTCTTGACTTTTTCTCTTTCTTTTCTCTTTCTTTTTCTAGGCTCTCTTTCAAATATCGAATAGGAATTTTTCTCGTTGTAAGCTCACATATCCATTCCTTGTCTTGAATAGTTCATTTGAGTGTGTTTATATAGCTTTAAAAAAGTAGTCGTTACTTTTTGAAATCGTAGCCTTTTTGAGATGTGAAATGTCATGTCATTTCAAAAAACATATTTAGAGAAATTCGAGAAAGTCTTCTTTCCATAAAAGTAAAATATAGGGTACACTAGTCGTTGTAATATTTTAGGTAATATATATTTTATGTAAAAAGTCCATTTCTTACAATAGTACATTGAACGTTGGATTGTAGGTTGTCATGTAGTTTTGTCTTTATCCTAATTAATGATTTGTGGTACATAAGTACTTCTTTACTTAAAATGAGTGTAAGTACAATAAATGCTTTGAGATATTTATTTGTACATAGTCATATCAAGAGTTTTCTTTATGATGTATTTTTCAAAGTCTACAGAGAGAATGAAGACTACAAGTAAGTCGACATTCTTGAGATGGATATTAACAAGGATTTCTTACAGAAGGTATTTAATGCTATACAAAGAGAATGATGACTTCAAGTAAGTCGACATTCTATGGGTTTGTAAAAAGGTAACTAGAGTCTTTTCAAAACATATTATATTTGTTTTCTTTGTGTAGCCGATTTCATGTTTTGTCTTTTTCCTATATTTGAAATCATTTCTTTAAAGAAGGTAACTAGAGTCTTTTCAAAACATATTATATTTGTTTTCTTTGTGTAGCCGATTTCATGTTTTGTCTTTTTCCTACTTTTAAAATCATTACTTTTCAAGTTGTCTTGTATATGATATAAGGTATAATTATTACATTTTTGAAATCATGTCAAAATACCTTTTTCATAAAGGGTTGTAAGAAGGTACAATTATTTGTTTTCAAAAAGGAGATTTTTGAAACTATCGTATACTTTTATGAAATAGCTTTTATGAATGAGTATGTAATATGCAATATGCATGCTTCTGAACGTTCTGTTACATATGACTCTAAAGAAGAAAAAATCTTCAACTTGAGGTAGCCGATCTTTTTAGATGGTCTTTAGGAGTGCATGGCTCAACAAGCTTTTTCTTCAAGGAGTATGATTGCACCATAGTTGTACTTGAACAAGAGGTCTCCATCCTTTTTGAGTGAGATATCCTTGCATCAAATACTCGTTAGATATATGGCAAAGCATATCCAGTCATAATATAACATTTTTCAAGAAGACATATTATCATATTATATTAAATCAAATAAGACAATGTATCATATTATGTGACATCAAAACAAAGTTTCTCAACACTTGCAGCCATCTCAAATCGATTCCCAGCAGAAACAAGACAGCCTTCTCCATTTGCTGCAGCAAGACCCCAAGGTGAGTGTTTACCCTTTTCATTAGTCCTTGTTAAAGCTCTATGATACTCACCCTTGTCGCCTCTTGATATGGGTTTTTAAATCTCATTTTCGTAATAGGAAATATTGAATCAAACCAAGGATTAGATCTACAGCTACATGAAAGTTTTTTTGCCATGGTTTTAAATTAATAAATGTAGAAAGATTATAATCTTATGTATGGGGACTAAACGAGTGATGAGGTTCATCCATTGGATGGATCGAACCTCTCACTTTGAGAGTCAAAAGAAATAAAAAAAAAGAGTTCATATCTCCCTTTTCTTTTTCGTTTTAAGTTTTATTTTTATATTGTTTATTTGTTTTAAACATTATAGTTAGTTCATTTCATAGAAATAGCATGTCCAATTCATGATTGTAGCTATTTGTCCATTTGTTAATAAATTCTTGATTTGTATATGATAGTCTAGTTATCATTGCATGTTCAGTTTTTCGTCAATAAATTTTGTATATTTCAGAGTAATTAGTTTCATATGTCTTTGTCTGACTGTCGAAAATTTGATTTAACCCGAATTTCGGAACCCTTCTAAATCGATCAAATCCTGCATTGGGTTTTCTGTCTCTCTGAGTTTTCAATTTCTGCTTTAGTAGAAAAGAACCTCCGACACCACCCTTGTGGGAGATTCAGATTGCTCTCTAAAAATCACAGTGGATTCATAATCGAATCTACTGATGATCTAGAAATTTTTAGGTTTTTCCAGTTAGTTTTGTTTTCTGTAAAAAAATCGGATTTTCCAGACTCTTGGGAAAATCTTGTTTTTCAATCTGTAGCTTGTCTGCAAAAACTTTCACCACAAAACTTGTTGCTAACATAATTTCCTGTCATTTCCCAAAATTTGGGAATTTTTGGATCTGTTTCAGTATTTTTCCCGGATTTTCGCTTTCTGTCTAACAGATTCCAATGTCCAGAAATCTCAGAGATTTAGGTCTCTGATAACAGTATGGCATTTTCCAAACCATAGCCCGAATTCCAATGTTGTCAAAATTAAAAATCTTCCTCTGTTTGTCAGGGACATTTTCCCACAATTTCAGTCTTTTTCCCATCTGTTTACTATTTTTCCCACATGTTCTACTGAAACCTGTCTGTTTCCCCTAAATCCTAGAGTCGACAGATTCTGATCCGACTTGCCGGAGTGGCACTACTCCGACCATAGGTCAAAACCAGAAAGTGTAAAAGACCAAAATCCTTGCCTAACTGTCCTATGTCACCCCATAAAATTTGGGAAATTTTTATGGAAGTTTGATATCCTGAATCTCCTTTAGAATCAACATTTTAGGCAAAAATCACAAAATTTAGGGTTTTTATTTGAATTTCCATATTTTAAAATACAAAAAAATTAGATTTTCGAGCTCATTCTGTTTTTAGGGTTCATTTAGGTGTCCATGCCAAATTTGCCTTAATTCCAAGTTCATTTGAGTCATATGATAGTTTATCTTTAAATTCAGAAGCGAAAATCAAGCGAAAATCAGGTTAAATTTGATATTTTATGATATTTTCGCCTTTTTAAGGTTTTATTCATGTAAATTAACATGTAGAATCATATTAGGGTTAATTTCAATATTATTTGCATTTCACATTTTCCAAATTTACAAAATTTATTTCAGAAAACCTTGGTTTCAAGGCCATAGTCTTGTTATCGGGGGTATTTTGGTCATTTTGACCTAAATTTCAAAATTTCAATTTCTAATTCTCCAAAATTTCTTGCATATCATCATATTTTATCATATTATGTTTGATTTATTTCATTTGATTTTCAAAATTCCAAAATTTCCAAAATTTCTTTTAGAAAACCCTCATTTCAAGGTCATCAGGGGTATTTTGGTCATTTTGACCCCAATTTCGGATTTTCAAGTTTATTTTAGAAATTTATTCATTATTTATCATGTTTATATCAAAGGGGGTATGAATTTGGGTTTATATCTGAATAATATCTGATAATTTCCCATATTTTCGGATAAATTCAGAAAAACCTACATTTTTGTGCTAACCTTGTTTTCTAGTTTTGCAGGAACATTCAAGAAGAAGATTTAGTTTTTATTTCTTTTATTTCAGTTCAATGTAAAAATCAATGTAATATTTGGAATAAGAGTTACTTTTCTGCTTAGAATAGGGTTGCATTGCATATAGTTTAATTTATGCAAATTTTAATATGTGATGTATGATTCATGCACATTATTTCAAATTCACTATGGTTTACACGAATGACACGTGCACAAGCTCTTATGGAGTTTATAAACTCGGTGGGATTCGTATTTATGGCCATAGTCAGAATACGAAGAAAACCTAGATTTATGATCTTCGTATTAGCCACATTCAGCCTACACACTTAGGCTAACTTCAAAATGCACTACATTTCTCAAAGTTTTAAAAGGATTTCCCAATTCCTCAATGGAAATTCCCTTTTCAAATTCATATTCATTCATTCATATCATTCAAATTCCATTATTCTCAAATTCATTTTCCAATTTCAATTTCAGAAAAATCACTTTTCTCAAGAATTTCCAAGTCTTTCTCAGGATTTGATTTTCTCAAAATCTTGAGTTTTCAAAAGAGATTTCAAAGCATTTCCCAAGTTCAAACCAAGATTTTCCAATGTTTTAAAATTCTCAAATTTCAAAGTCTCAAGTTTTCAAAAAAAAAAAAAAGAAGATCGATTTTCTCAGATTTCCCATTTTCCTGAGAACTCAGATTCCTGAGAATCCATTTTTCATTTCAAAAGTCATTTTCCAATGAATTTCTTAGATTTTCTCAGAATTTTCAAATCCATTTTCTCAGAAAAGCAATTCCAAATTTCAAAATCAATTTTCTAAAGTTCAAATTTTCTTGAGAAATCACTTTCCAATGCAAATTTCTGATTTCCAATGAAATTCAATGATTTTCTCAAGAATTCAATTTTCAAGTACTTTTCCAATCAATTTTCAAGCATATTTCAATTTTCTAAAGCAAACATCATAATTTCTCAAACTTGCATTATTTTCAAAATTTCATAGCACAAGCCTGATTCTTTGTGCATTCTAGGATAATAGAGCATAATTTAGCTATTTGAGTCGAGTTAAAGCACGTAATTGATCCTTGGTTCAATCACCCCTGGTAAAGGCGCAAGGAACGGTTGAACCTCGTACCGACAGGCGGATCCCATTCCACGGAATTTTTCCGCAAATTTTCAAAACGGAGGCGAGTAATTTTCAAAACCAATTTCAAAACTTTGGTCGAGTTTGACTCGCGAAATTCATTTCTTTCTCGCAAGGGAGGGGAAAATTTTTGCGATGATAACAGGTTTGGCGACCGAGATGGGACCTGTCTTCATCTGATCAATTATGTGCTTTGACTTAGCTTAATTATCAAAATCGTGCTCTATGAACTGTCAGCTTTTAATTTCTGATATCATGTGAACCTAGGAGCCTAGACTTGAACCCAGCTGACATGGATTGCATGTAGACTAGGCATGGTTTGGTAGGACCATATTGAGGAGAATTATGTATGCTCACATAGACTTAGGTCTGAAATACAACACTCCTCAATCTAGGACTTGTATGAAAACAATGTTTGCTTCTTCAAAAAATTTTAAAATTCTATCTCTTTAGGATTTAGAGCCCTCTGTTTGCCTGCATGTGATCATATTTCAAAAACCACCCCACCTATGTCTACCCGGTCTTTTTTGAGAAACTCTATTTTGATGTCACATAATATGATACACTGTCTTATTTGATTTCATATGATATGATAATATGTCTTCTTGAAAAATGTTATATTATGACTGGATATGTTGTGCCATATATCTAACGAGTATTTGATGCAAGGATATCTCACTCAAAAAGGATGGAGACCTCCTGTTCAAGTACAACTATGGTGCAATCATACTCCTTGAAGAAAAAGCTTGTTGAGACATGCATTTCTAAAGACCATCTAAAGAGTTCGGCTACCTCAAGTTGAAGATTTTTTTCTTCTTCTTTAGAGTCATATGTAACAGAACCTTCAGAAGCATGCATATTGCATATTACATACTCATTTATAAAAGCTATTTCATAAAAGTATACGATAGTTTCAAAAAGCTCCTTTTTTTTAAAACCAGTAATTGTACATTCTTACAAACCTTTATTGAAAAGGTATTTTGACATGATATAATTCATGATTTCAAAAAGCAATAATTGTACCTTCTATCATATACAAGACAACTTGAAAAGTAATGATTTCAAAAGTAGGAAAAAGACAAAACATGGAAATCGGCTACACAAATAAAAACAAATATAATACTTGTTGAAAAGACTTTAGTTACCTTTTTAAAGAAATGATTTCAAATGTGTAGGAAAAAGACAAAACATGGAAATCGGCTACACAAAGAAAAACAAATATAATACTTGGTGAAAAGACTCTAGTTACCTTTTTACAAACCCTTAGAATGTCGACTTACTTGAAGTCATCATTCTCTTTGTATAGCATTAAATACCTCCTGTAAGAAATCCTTGTTAATATCCTTCTTAGGAATGTCGGCTTGTTTAAAGTCTTTATTCTCTCTGTAGACATTGAAAAAGACATCATAAAGAAAACTCTTGATATGACTATGTACAAATAAATATCTCAAAGCATTTATTGTACTTACACTCATTTAAAGTAAAGAAGTACTTGTGTACCACAAATCATTAATTAGGATAAAGACAAAACTATATGACAGCCTACAATCCAACGTTCAATGTACTATTGTAAGAAATAGACTTTTTACATAAAATATATATTACCTAAAATATTACAACGACTATTGTACCCTATATTTTACTTTTATGGAAAGAAGACTTTCTCGAATTTCTCTAAAGATGTTTTTTGAAATGACATGACATTTCACATCTCAAAAAGACTACGATTTCAAAAAAAAATAACGACTACTTTTTTAAGCTATATAAACACACTCAAATAAACTATTCAGACAAGGAATGGACATGTGAGCTTACAACGAGAAAAATTCCTATTCGATATCTGAAAGAGAGCCTAGAAAAAGAAAGAGAAAAGAAAGAGAAAAAGTCAAGAAAAGCTCTTTGACAAAGAGTATCTTCTGAGTGAAAAGAACAGAACATTCTGAGAATCCTTCATTCGTGCATTCATATCATTCTGAAGGTTCTATAGGAAGTACTGTAACTTTTTGTTATTCACTGTATTCCTTCTTTGTTGAAAGAAGTAGACCTCTGAGAAAGAGGGTGTTGCCCTTCTCTGTTGAGAGAAGAAGACCTCTGTGAAAGAGGGTGTTGTCCTTCTCTGTTGAGAGAAGAAGACCTCTGTGGAAGAGGGTGTGCCCCTTCTCTGTTGAGAGAAGAAGACCTCTGAGGAAGAGGGTGTTGTACTATTTATCCGGTGACTCGGATGTTATAGTGGAAAGCTCAAGTGGTTTGCTTGGGGACTAGATGTAGGTCAGGGTTTTGACCGAACCAGTATAAATTCTGTGTTTATGTGTTGTGCCTTTATTGCATTATATTTTTAATTTATCGATCTATATACTATTTCACTATTCACCCCCCCTCTAGTGGAATTTCATTTGGTATCAGAGCAGGTTTGCTGGTTTCTACATAACAAGTGTTCCAGCACAAATGGCATCTACCTCTTATGCTCGTGAAATTGAAGGTCAACACGCATCTCATCCTCCTTTCTTCAATGGCTCCAACTATGGATACTGGAAGTGCAGAATGGCTATATTTCTCAAATCCATAGATTTTGCTGTATGAAAAATTGTTGAGCATCCATACACATCTCCATCCACAGACTATAACTTATGGTCTGATGAAGAAAAAGAAATGGCAAACCTAAATGCAAAGGCTATGAATGCCTTATATTGTGCCATTGATCAAAATGAATTCAATAGAATATCTATATGTGAATCTGCATATGATATTTGGCATTCTTTGGAGGTTATTCATGAAGGAACCAACAAAGTGAAAGAAGCCAAAATCTCATCTCTTGTTAGAAAATATGAGTTATTCAAATTGAACAAAGATGAACCCATCATAGAGATGTTCACCAGATTCACCAACATCACCAACGATCTGAAATCTCTGGGTGTAACCCACTCTCAAACAGAAAAGGTGAAGAAAATCTTGAGATCTCTCATAACTGATTGGGAGAAAAAGACTACTGCTATTGAAGAAGCTCAAGATTTGTCCAAGCTTACCCTGGACGATTTAATAGGCAATCTTATGGCCTATGAAGTCCACATGAAGGAAAGAAGGGAAGAGGAACAACCTTTAAAGAAAACTCTAGCCTTCTCAGCCCTATCTGAGGATGAGGACTCAAAAAAAGAAACTGAGATTGCGCTACTCACTAGAAAATTCAAGCGCTTTATGAGAAGGAATCGGCTTCCAAATAAGCACAAAGAAAGAAAAGACCCAAAGGAAGATTCTATGTGCTATCAGTGTAATAAGCCAGGTCACTTAAGACGTGACTGTCCTCTTCTAAAAAACAAATCCAAGACTGAGGAACCAAAGAAAAGGTTCTTCAAGAAAAAGGCTCTGCATGCTCAATGGGATGATTCAGAACCATCCACAAGTGAAGAGTCAAATGATGATGAAGCAGAAACCACCAACATGTGCTTCATGGCAGAAAGCTCTGTAAGTGAATCCCTTGATTTCTCCTTTGAAGAACTTCAAAATGCTTTTCAGGAACTTTTTGAAGAATCAAAGAAAACGATTCTCAAAAATAGACATTTGAAATCTGAGAATCTAGAGCTCATTCTGAAAAATGAAAAACTCAGTATTGAAAATTCTGAGTTACAAAAGAAAAATCTTCTTATTACTTCTGAAATCTCTTCTACTAGCTCCAAGACTAAAAATCTGCAAGTAGAAATTTCAGAATTAAAAAGTAAAACTGAGAACCTTATGAAAACGGTTTTCAAGTTTACTAAAGGAAAAGAGAACTTGGATAAACTCCTATCCTCTCAAAAAATCTCTTTCTACAAGAATGGTATTGGCTACTCTCATTTCAACAAGCCTTCTTGTATGAATCAAAAGACCACTTTTGTGAAAGGTTCTTTTGAACCTAAAAAGGAGTATTATAATTTTAACTTCTTGAACTCCTCTAAAGCTGTAGACAAACCCAAATCTAAATGGATATGGGTTCCAAAGTCTAACAAAAAGGGACCCAACTGGGTACCAAAAAGAAGTTTTACTTAATGTTTTGCAGGCGCCAAACAAGAAGAACAGATGGATACTAGACAGTGGATGTTCAAAACACATGATTGGACATCCAGACCTTTTTGCTGTTCTTCATCATAAAGAAGGAGGAACCGTCACCTTTGGAGATAACAACAAAGGTTTGATAATTGGTATTGGTAATATTGGCAATATAGATAAACCTCTTATCAAAGACGTTCTCCTGGTTAAAGGCTTAAAACATAACCTTCTAAGTCTTAGTCAAATGTGTGACACATGTTATAATGTTAGCTTTAATCATGATGCTTGTCTTATAGCAGACACCAACGAAAATATCATCTTAAAAGGTATAAGAAGAAATAATATATATGAACTATACCTAGAAAGCATCACTGAACATTGCCTTATAGCTAATAATGACACTCAACATTTATGGCACATGAGAATGGGTCATGTCAACTCCAAATACATGTCTAAATTAGCTAAAGATAAGTTAATACGTGAGTTACCCAAAATATCTTTTAAAAAGGATTATTTTTGTGATGCATGTCAATTAGGAAAACTGTCTAAATCATCTTTCACATCAAAAAATATCATTTCAAGTAAAAGACCTTTAGAGCTTCCCCACCTGGATCTTTTTGGTCCTTCTAGAGTAGCTAGTCTGAATCATAATAAATATGCTTTTGTCATTGTAGATGATTACTCACGATTTACTTGGGTAATATTTTTGAAAAACAAAAGTGATACGTTTTGTCAATTTGAAATTTTATGTAAAAAATTACAAAATGAAAAATCTTGTTCTATTGTTAAAATCCGTAGTGACCATGGAGGAGAATTTGAAAATGAAATTTTTGTAACTTGCATGGTATTTCTCATAACTTTGCCTTTCCTAGAGCTGCACCTCAAAATGGTGTAGTAGAAAGAAAGAATAGAACCCTTCAGGAATCTGCTAGAACTATGCTCCAACACAATAATCTTGCTAAATCTTTTTGGGCAGAAGCTGTTAATACTATATGCTATATAACAAATAGAGTTCTCATTAGACCCTTATTAAATAAAACTCCCTATGAATTATTCTATGACACGACTCCAAGAATAGACTATTTTAAAGTCTTTGGATGTAAATGCTTTATCCTAAACACAAAAGATAGCCTAGATAAATTTGATGCTAAATCTATTGAAGGCATATTTTTAGGATATTCAAGTCATAGTAAAGCATACAGAGTTTTCAATAAGAGTTCTAATACTATTGAAGAATCTATGCATGTTAGTTTCTGTGAATCTATTGATTAATCTGTTCATAAGCAAACTAACGATGATGATGTTGAAAGTACAGATTTATTTTTAAATAACACAGCTAAGTTTAATGAAGATGATCATCAAAGAACATTTGCCGAAATCAGAGATCATCCTCAAAAGCAGATTTTGGGAGACCTGACAAAGGGGGTTCAAACTAGAGCTCAGCTAGAACGGATTGCAAACATGGCATTCATTTCTCAACTTGAACCGAAGAAGATTGATGAAGCCATCATCGATGAGTTCTGGATGCTAGCCATGACTGAAGAACTGAATCAATTCCAAAGAAATGATGTTTGGGATCTTGTACCAAGACCAAAGGATCATCAGATCATTGGGACAAGATGGATCTTCAGAAACAAGCTAGATGAAACAGGTAATGTTATAAGAAACAAGGCAAGACTAGTAGCTCAAGGATACAACCAGGAGGAAGGTATTGATTTTGATGAAACAGTTGCTCTTGTTGCTAGACTTGAATCTATTAGGATGTTTTTAGCATATGCAAGCTATATGGATTTTAAACTACATCAAATGGATGTTAAAAGTGCTTTTCTAAATGGTTTTATAAATGAAGAAGTTTATGTAAAACAACCTCCAGGATTTGAAAATGAACAATATCCAGATCATGTCTTCAAACTAAAACGTGCTTTATATGGTTTACTCGTGCTTGGTATGACAGACTCAAAACCTTTTTAGTAAAAACTGGTTTTTCTGTAGGCAAAGCAGACTTTACTTTATTTGTAAAAATAGTGAATAATCATACCCTAATTGTTCAAATATATGTGGACGATATCATCTTTGGATCTACTAACAACACTCTCTGTGAAGAATTTTCTAAGTCCATGCAGAATGAATTTGAAATGAGTATGATGGGAGAACTCACCTACTTTCTTGGACTGCATATTATGCAAACCAAGGATGGAGTTTTCATCAATCAATCTAAATATGCTTGTGAACTTCTGAAGAAGTTCAACAATAACTCAACTGCTTCAAAAACCACTCCTATGAGCACAACCACTGTTTTGAACAAAGATGAAGATGGTAAGTCTGTTGATACAAAGGTATACCGAGGTATGATAGGATCACTTCTGTATTTAACTGCTAGCCATCCAGATATTATGTTCAGTGTTTGCTTGTGTGCTAGATTTCAGTCAAATCCAAAAGAATCACATCTTAAAGCTGTAAAAAGAATAATGAGATATTTAAAAGACACAGTTGATTTTGGATTATTCTATTCAAAATCCTCTACATTTGATCTAATCTCATACAGCGATGTTGACTTTGCTGGAAGTAAATCTGACAGAAAAAGCACAAGTGAAACATGTCATATGCTAGGGCACTCACTAGTATCATGGTTCAGTAAGAAACAAAACTGTGTATCCTTATCAACTACTGAAGCTGAATACATTGCTGCTAGCCTAGCTTGTACACAAGTTATCTGGATGAAACAAACTTTGAAAGATTTTGGTTTAAATTTTGAAAATACAACTATTTTCTGTGATAATACTAGTGCTATAAACCAATCTAAAAATCCTATTTTACACTCATGAACTAAGCATATTCAAATAAGACACCACTTCTTAAGAGAACAAGTCTTAAACAACATAATTAAACTCGAATTCATACCCACTAATCAACAGTTAGCAGACATCTTTACTAAACCATTAAAACATGAAGACTTTACACGAATTCGAAGAGATTTAGGAATATGCAAACTAAGTGACTTATAATTAATCTCACCTACTAAGACTAAAACATCTTATGAGTTCTATTAAAATTTTATTTTATTCGGTTTCATTCTTATCGATTTCTCATATTTATGTTTTTAAAAGGTCAAACTATGTCTCTATATTCACGTATACTCTAAACACTTATAAAAACACATTCATCATGACACATTCTTTGTCTTTTAACTTGTCATCTTTCAAGTATACATCTTTAATGACTCCTTGTCCTATTTCCTTTCACTCATATCCATAAGAACTAATTATATTAAGTAAAAGCTATCATGACATTGTTCACATCACTCATCTCATAAAACCTTTTATTACTTTTTGTCTTCTAGTGAAAACCTCTCTTACGATAAGCTAGCCTATCTTCAAACATGATATTGTATTCCTCACTTATTTTATTTTTCATATTCATGCAATATACTCTCTTTCATGAACTTTCCTAAAAAAATACACTTCACTAAATCTTCATACCTTTTATAAAAAATTTGAGTGATTATCCTTCCTATTTGTTTTACCACCTTTTAAGTTATTATATTTCACGTAAATTTTTTTACTATATCATCTATTATATCATTGCTTAAGAACAATCAACTATCGTCCTTTCACTTTTCACACCCTTTATGAAAAAATATTATAAAATCTCCTTTTTGACAACTTACACTTTTCTTCCCTCTCTCTCTCTATCTCATACGAAGTGACTCTCCATCCATAACCATGACCTCCTCATATATTTTATATCTCTCTCTCCAATCGAGATTCTTTAAAACCATGTCCTTTAGAAAAACTTCATTTTACGTCTAACTCCACTTTATGTCATACATCTCATGTCTAACATCAAGTGATTGTTGTCCTTTATAACTATTCACACTCCTTCCACGCATACCAAAAATATAGTCTTCTTAAATAAGAAATTATTGCATTTCCTCATATATTCCTGTTTGTCCTATTCCAAACTCTTTCTTCACGAATTTGGAATGTTTTCACATAAAGTAAATTTTTGAAAAGTTGTTTGTTTTATTAGGCCATTATTCACTCTATAACTTTTCTTACATGATCTTCACGAAATCTTTAAAATCCTTGAAACATTCACTCTCTTGAGTTTATTAAGACACTCCATACTCAATACATGATATATCTCAAACTTCGACAAACTCTCCCATAGTAAACCTTTCTCTATATAGAAAAATTTCAAAACTATGTCCTTCTTAACATACAATACATTATCTTCCAACAACTAATTTGATTTGTCATTCACAAGCCTCTTTATTTCCAACTCACGCATTTCATCTTTCAGCTAAAATCTAAAAATCCTTCACTTCCAATGTCATTCATTTCTTATCACCATTACTTTTCTCCTTCTATTTAATAGATTGATTCATCTCTCATTCCCCACGAATATCTCTATTCTCTTACAAACTCCTACTCCTTCCAAGCTCTTCTCTCTTGCTCGTTTTTTTTTCATAAGCTCTTGCAATGGCTTTCTCTTGCACATCTGACTTACTCCAAGCTTCGGAGTTGAGATTTTCGGATCTCATTCACACTTATCACTCCATAAAATCTTTGACAATCCTACCAGGCAGCTTGGTTCACCTTGAAGCCTTTCCAGCGTTTGACTTACAAACTTCTCTTTCTGAACTTATTCATGTTCTAGCCTCTCCAAAACAAATGCCCATCTATCCTCACCTTATCAAAAATTCTACACCAACCTTTCTATCGACCATGATCACTCTTCTATCACTTTCATGGTACATGGAAAAATTTTGTCCTTCGACATATCTCAGTTAGGCAACATTTTGAATATTTCTTCTTACGGTATTGAGCTTCCCAACATTGTTCCTCTCGACCACTCTGTGTTTCAGAAAATCCTCCTCTCCACTCGCTCCACTCACTTCCCATGGCATGAGAGCAATCTCCAACCTCATGCTCTATTGTTGTCCAAAATTCTTTCCTCCAATCTCGTCCCCAAGTCGCCCTATAGGGGATTTATTGCAAATGAAGTCTCCCTTCTTCTTTATGCCATCTTCTTTGCCTTTCCCATCAACTGGTCCAGTGTCATCTTCCACAACATGATCAACTTTCGTTCTTTTAAGTCTCTTCCCTTCGGATATTTCATCACACTCATTCTTGAATTCTTCCAGATTCCTCTTGCAACAGATGTCGTCTACTACTCAAACAATATATTTGATGACTCCTCTCTCCATGAAGAAGAGTCCTCTCACCTAAACTCTGACGACGAAGGCCCTCAAGAAGCAGATCAAGCAGCAACTTCTGACCTTGACATCTTCTCAGCTCTTGTCAATGTCCAGAACACCCAGGATCTCCTTCTGAAGAATCAAGCTTCACTACAACTCGGCCAAGATGCATTACTCTGAATGTTTCACCCTTCCTTCGGCTCAAAATAAACTTTTTTTGGACTGTAATAACTTTATTTTTTTTTGGTCTGTAATAACTCTGCTTACTCTGATCCCTTCTTTTTTTTCCATGACAAAAGGGGAGAAAAACCTGTCTCCATTATTGGAGAAAAATACTCTTTAACATTTTTTCAATAGTTTTATGATATTATTATTTCTATGCATAATGTCTTTTCGACAAAGGGAGCATATTTTGTCATCATCAAAAAGGGAAAGAATGTTGAGAAACTCTGTTTTGATGTCACATAATATGATACACTGTCTTATTTGATTTCATATGATATGATAATATGTCTTCTTGAAAAATGTTATATTATGACTGGATATATTTTGCCATATATCTAACGAGTATTTGATGCAAGGATATCTCACTCAAAAAGGATGGAGACCTCTTGTTCAAGTACAACTATGGTGCAATCATACTCCTTAAAGAAAAAGCTTGTTGAGCCATGCATTTCTAAAGACCATCTAAAGAGATCGACTACCTCAAGTTGAAGATTTTTTTTTCTTCTTTAGAGTCATATGTAACAGAACCTTCAAAAGCATGCATATTACATACTCATTCATAAAAGCTATTTCATAAAAGTATACGATAGTTTCAAAAAGCTCCTTTTTTTGAAAACCAATAATTGTACCTTCTTACAAACCTTTATGGAAAAGGTATTTTGACATGATATAATTCATGATTTCAAAAAGCAATAATTGTACCTTCTATCATATACAAGACAACTTGAAAAGTAATGATTCCAAAAGTAGGAAAAAGACAAAACATGGAAATCGGCTACACAAAGAAAAACAAATATAATACTTGTTGAAAAGACTTTAGTTACCTTTTTAAAGAAATGATTTCAAATGTGTAAGAAAAAGACAAAACATGGAAATCGGCTACACAAAGAAAAACAAATATAATACTTGGTGAAAAGACTCTAGTTACCTTTTTACAAACCCTTAGAATGTCGACTTACTTGAAGTCATCATTCTCTTTGTATAGCATTAAATACCTCCTGTAAGAAATCCTTGTTAATATCCTTCTCAAGAATGTCGACTTGTTTAAAGTCTTCATTCTCTCTGTAGACATTGAAAAACACATCATAAAGAAAACTCTTGATATGACTATGTACAAATAAATATCTCAAAGCATTTATTGTACTTACACTCATTTAAAGTAAAGAAGTACTTATGTACCACAAATCATTAATTAGGATAAAGGCAAAACTACATGACAGCCTACAATCCAACGTTCAATGTACTATTGTAAGAAATAGACTTTTTACATAAAATATATATTACCTAAAATATTACAACGACTATTGTACCCTATATTTTACTTTTATGGAAAGAAGACTTTCTCGAATTTCTCTAAAGATGTTTTTTGAAATGACATGACATTTCACATCTCAAAAAGACTACGATTTCAAAAAAAAATAACGACTACTTTTTTAAGCTATATAAACACACTCAAATAAACTATTCAGACAAGGAATGAACATGTGAGCTTACAACGAGAAAAATTCCTATTCGATATCTGAAAGAGAGCCTAGAAAAAGAAAGATAAAAGAAAGAGAAAAAGTCAAGAATAACTCTTTGACAAAGAGTATCTTCTGAGTGAAAAGAACAGAACATTCTGAGAATCCTTCATTCGTGCATTCATATCATTCTGAAGGTTCTATAGGAAGTATTGTTACTTTCTGTTATTCACTGTATTCCTTCTTTGTTGAAAGAAGTAGACCTCTGAGAAAGAGGGCGTTGCCCTTCTCTGTTGAGAGAAGAAGACCTCTGTGAAAGAGGTTGTTGTCCTTCTCTGTTGAGAGAAGAAGACCTCTGTGGAAGAGGGTGTGCCCCTTCTCTGTTGAGAGAAGAAGACCTCTAAGGAAGAGGGTGTTGTACTATTTATCCGGTGACTCGAATGTTATAGTGGAAAGCTCAAGTGGTTTGCTTGGGGACTGGATGTAGGTCAGGGTTTTGACCGAACCAGTATAAATTATGTGTTTATGTGTTGTGCCTTTATTGCATTATATTTTTAATTTATCGATCTATATACTATTTCACTATTCACCCCCCCTCTAGTGGAATTTCAGTCTTCACGTTGCTGGGCTCTCTTCTAGAACCATAGTTTGGGACAGAGCCTCACAACTGGGCCACTTATTTGGGCTAACGCCCCCCTGCCACGTACCAAGGGCCATAGTCCAATGTATATCGGCAGGCGCTCAAGGATGTTGGGAAAACACAAGTCTAGAACCGGAGATGAATTTTTATGCCACGTACATCGAGCCTCGGCTTGAGTATATCGGCATAACTGGATTGGACACAGTTGATCTGAGCCTAGTGTCAGGATTAGGGTCCTAAAGCTCTTTCAAAATCAATGCATTTAGAGTCAGCTTCTTAGGGATTGTTGTATGTGCATAATTGTTTGTGATTGAATGTATGATTTTTTTTAGTCTTATTTTCTCATATTTCTCCAATTTTTCCAAAATATCAGACAATTTTCCAAAATACCTCATTTTCCATCTTTTGTAAAATATCTCCCTTTTCTCAAAAAAAAAGAAAAAGAAAAAAAAAAACCTGGACGATTTTTCCAAATTATCCACCTTTTCTTCAAAACTCCAGGAGATTTCCCATTCTTTCATTCCTCTGGACTTCGAATTTCCAGCTTTCATTTTATCCTGCCTGCAATTTTCAAAATTCTTGTATTTTTCCAAAGTCTAATTCCAGTCTTCTTGTCTTTCAGTCCAATGGCATCCAGTCAGCTCGATTCTGTTTTTCCTGAGGGTCACATCTCCTATGAGGTGCGACAAAGTCTTTCTGAGCATCAATCTCTTAGCACCAGACCCTTCTTCCCCCGGTGGTACTATGTCTGGTTCAAAAACTTCTCTCGTATGTTTCCAGACCACTTGAGCGATTGCGGGTTGGAATTAGCATCTGCAACGGGAAAGTTGACAGTCAACGGCAATCTGATTCATGCACTGGCAGAGCGGTGGAATCCGCGCACTTGCACGTTCTGGTTCCCGTGGGGCGAGATGACACTACTGATGGATGAATTTTCAGAGATTATGGGACTTCCCAAGCCAGTCAGTCAGCCTGGAGATCCATTAGAGCAGCAATTTCTGATCTATGTCAAGGGTCTGGACCCCAAAGATGTCGTAGCTCGCATGACAGGGCGCAAGTCTTGGCCACTGATTGAAGAAAACGAGAATGAGTACGTGAGCCTGATCGAGATCTACCGACAGTATGGAAAATTCGCAGAAGTCAGCTCGCTGTCCAGAACAGCTCGAGAGAGAATTCAGCATGCAATGGTTTTGTGCACTGTGGGACTTGCTTTCTTTCCAGACGGACAGAACTATATGGATGTCAGAATAGTTCAGCTTCTGAGGAGATGGGGAAGTCGACAGACCAGCCGTCTTTCGATAGCCATGGCCGTGCTTGCTTTTCTATACAGAGGACTGACCCACTTCACACTTGGAAAGTCCATCTTAGTCGAGGGATGTACTTATGCTCTTCAGTCTTGGTTCTTTCAGCATGTACCGGCCAAAGCTAGTTCGTTCAGATACAATGGCAAGGAACTTCTTCCAGTTGTGCGGTACCGATTCATGATCGATTATCTGCAGGAAGAAGAAGTGGTGTGGGACTATTTTGATCGAGAATTATTGCCTCCCAGATACACCTATGCATATGGCAAGAGATTCAAGTTGCTTGGTTCATTCTTCTGTGCTTACTATCATCCGGAGCGGTGTGTTCGACAGTTTTCTCAGAGACAAAAGCACATAGAGATGCGGCTGCTATCAGGAGTCGTGCCAGAGTTCGACCTTACATCAGCACAGTGGTCCGGAACATATCATTCTGCCAGATATGTCTGGGACTCTTTTATTACTCTTCCACTTTTTCCCGGTCCTCGTGTCTCTGCCAGTTATAAGGAGTGGTGGCAAATTGTCTGTCCGCCCCCTCTTTCCCAAGTTTATTATTGATGCAATCATGTTTTTCTTTCAATAAATAAAAATCTTGCAAATTCTTCAATTTTTGGTTTGACGACCTCGCCTAGAAAACAAGGCATGATTTTCAGTTGTTTATTTTCTTTGCAAAGGAATGACAACACAATTGTCGCAATCCTAGCGACGACTCAATCCCTAGTAATGGGATATTCTTTCAATTGTCTACCAAAATTCTCGGCAAATATCTTTCTTCCAGTCAAAATCTCTTTCGAAAGCCTAACCCTCAATTTTGCCCTGTAGAGAGCATTTATGACATTCAATGGTTCAGACAAGGTCAGGGAAAAAAACTGCACCAGTTGAAGGCATCGCGTATTCAACAGCTTCGGACGAAGAGATGGATTCCCCACGCTCGGGCAAAAATCAAGGGCAGCAGGTTGAGGATGACATTGATCCTCAGATGTATGCCATGTTCAAGAAGATGATGATCAAGATGCTGGCAGAGCAAGCTGAAGCCAGTACTGAGAAAACACAGGTAAAGCAAAAGACAAAAGGTCGGACAGTCAAAAAAGCCGCGAAGATATCTAAAACGCCTACCCAGAATGTTGATACAACTGATGAAGAGGGATCAACAGAGGATTCAGATGAAGAGTTTGAGACTCATTAGGCATTCCACAAATCTACTCAAGGGCAGGGGTCAGCCCACAAATTCAAAGAGCAGTCCGTCAATGACTCTGACCAGCCGCAGTTCAAAGATGTGGTCAGAATGCTTCGAGACCTGCAGGCCCGCGACAAGGGCAAGAAAGTCTTCACCAACGAAGACTTCTATGATGGTTTGAATGGGGATGACAATCTCGAGAATCTCTCCAGAAAGTTTATCGAATTTGATGGTTCTGGCGATCCTAAAGCTCATCTCGCCATGTTCTTAGCTGAATGCTCCAAATTCAAGTGAGACAACCAGGCACTTTTCCTTTGTTTCCCTAGCAATCTGGAGAGAACAACAACAAAATGGTATTCATAACATGTCAATCCTATCGAGCTGAAAGAATTTGACAAAGTGGTGAACATGTTCATCGAGCGATTCCTCTTTAATGCTAAGGCGCTTCCCACCCTCAGTCACCTGTGTGGCCTCAAACAGAGAGAAAATGAGAAGGCCAGAGATTTCATTCACCGTTGGAGGTCAGCTTGCAACAAGATGAGGGACCCCATATCAAAGGGACATGCTTTGTCCCTAATTCTGAGTAACTTCTCACAGCCTCTAAGAGGTCTCATTTCTACTGCACCATCGAGGACATTCATTGATCTGACAGAGCGAGCCGAATGACTCGAGTTGAGTATGGAAAATGGTTTCTATGAAGGTTTCACCTTCACTAAAAACAACGGCCAAAATGAGCAGAAGAAGAAGACTCATTTCACTCATTCTGTCAAGAATAATAATTGGAACCACCGTAAGGGGCAGAACACAGATTTCTGTTATGGGGCAGGAAGTTCAAACAAGAACGATCAGAAAGGCAAGTCAGTGCCTCAATACAATAAGCCACTTCAATTAGAACAGGGACCGAAGCCCTGAGAAAGAGTAAAGCATAAAGGGTGGAGTTATGACAGGAAATTCACTCCACTAGACCAATCCCTCGAGACTGTGCTCGAGTATATGTTGACCAAGGAGATGGTCAAACTGCCTAGGCTGGCCGATCCCCCTGTTCCCATGGGAAAATTCAAAGATCAGTTCTGTAAATTTCACAGAACAGTGGGACATAATACTGAGAACTGCTTCGTTCTTAAGAATATTGTTCAGGATCTCATCGATAAGAATCTTCTGGTAGAGGGTGTCGAAGATGAAAATATGGATATTCTGAAGAAACCCTTTCCCCATCATTCTACAGCGGTCATCTCTGAACAGCCTTTTCAGCTGCAGGAGCATATTAGGCCATGCTCTAAAAGGGATATGCAAATCCAACATCAGGTCCTTGTGCTGCAGTAGGCTCAGTCCAAAGCTCAGAAGATGGACCTCATTGGAGCCTTCGGAAAAATGCAAGTATCTGACAAACCCGCTGGGGTATATCCTGAGGTGGCTAAAAGAATGTCATGGCTCCCCAAACACTTTATTAAGCCCCCCCCGAAGAAAAGTGAGACATCCACACCAAAGTCGATAACTGCATTATCCAATGTCTCAATTTTGGACTTAGCTCAAGCTTCCACCAAACACCAGCAGGTGTTGAATGATCTGTTGTGGAAAATCAAAGTGAAACCGAGCATAACTCCAGAAGACATGGCCCGGATAGTCAATCCGGCCATGACAAATGCTCCGATCACTTTCTCAGATGAAGATCTTTCCAAGCCGCATGTGTTTCACAACAACGCTTTGTATGTTGTGATTCGAGCCAGAGGAATGATTGTTCCTCATGTGCTGATAGATGGAGGCAGCAACCTCAATATATCCCCAGAAATGACACCCAAAGCTTTGGGCATCAAAGAAGAGGAATATATCCCGAACCCGATCATTATCTACGGGTTTGATAATCATGGTCAAATAGCGAAAGGAAAAAATTTCTTGGAGATTTTCATTGACTATTCAGTCCACTCTGTCCTTTTTCATGTGGTCAATGTGCCACCCACCTATAATCTGCTTCTCACGAGACCGTGGATTCACAATACGAACGTTGTGTCGTCTACTCTGCATCAGTGTGTCAAATGGTCAAAAGGTGGAATGATCACAACAGTCTTGGGCGAGGATCCAGAACAGAGGCTTGCACAACCCATGGTTCCTAGGCCCACTTTCACTACTGATATCCCTAGCATTAGGAGCATTGATGAGGCCAGTTTCGAAGAAAACTCAGGAATACTGCAGACAACTTAACAGCCAGCACATACAGTGGCCATGACTCGATGGAGAGGCCCACAGTTTTTCAAGATTGGAGGACGAATTGACTATAGCACATTCAAAGATCATCCATTGTTCTCCCAATTTATGAAGGCCAAAAAGGGATTTGATCTGTTAGTAAAGCATGGTTATCAGCCTTTTCAAGGCCTGGGAAAAAATGGGAATGGTCGTCTCGAGCCAGTAATTCCTCAGCACTATCCTCAGAGGGCCGGATTGGGTTTTAATGGCAGAAGATCTCAAAAGGGCACTATTTTTGTCAAAGGAACCCACTAAGGGCATCTGCTTGTCTTTTCATTTCTATTCTTTTGTTTCCACATTTGGGATGATATCCCGTTTCATTTCAACCGTTGTCATCAATTCAATCCTTCAATAAAGTTGCAAATTTCCTTTGTCTGTTTGGATGCCATTTGTCTCTTTACTTCTCATTATCAAATCTTTACAAAATTGCCATTATTTTTCTCTTTTATTTTTCCAATTATTTTCTCAATAAAAGCAGTTTGTCTTATGATGGGCGATTTCCCTGAATCGATTTATTCTTCAATTTTCAAAATGTCTTCCCAATCTATCAAGAAGTTCATTCTTAATCCAGAGGCCTTTTCGAAGCCAACAGTGATTCATCAGGTTAAAATAAGAGCAGAATGTAGTCAGATTACAAAGCAGTCAGAAGAACCTGCAGAATTTGATTCAGCTCTTCAAGAATTACCAGAATTTGCAGCAATTCAGAAACAAGATGAGCCATCATCCTTAGTTCAGGATCCGACTGAGGATATCAATATTGGATCAAAAGATGATCCTAAAATTCTCAAGATTGGCAACAGTTTGAGCCCGGAAGAGAAAGAAAGGCTCACCCATTTTCGTCTAGATACCAAATTGGTTGAGCATCGTCTCATCCTAAAACCAGATGTCAAGCCGGTTAAGCAGAAACTAAGAAAGATGGATCCTCGAGTGGAACAACAAGTTAAGGAAGGTCTGGAAGACCTACTCAAAGCAGGGTTCATTCGAACCATTGACTATCCAGATTGGCTAGCAAATATTGTTGTTGTTCCCAAGAAAAATGGTAAAGTTCGAATTTGCATTGACTTCAGAGATCTCAATAAAGCGACTCCTAAGGATGATTATCCACTTCCTAATATTGATCTTTTGATTGATAGCACAGCAGGTCACGCTATGTTCTCTTTTATGGATGGATATTCTGGATATAATCAGATCAAGTTGGTCGCTCGTGATCAGTCCAAGACGTCTTTCACTACTCCTTGGGGCACGTTTTGTTATACAGTCATGCCATTTGGGCTTAAGAATGTTGGGGCCACTTATCAGCGTGCTATGGTCATCATTTTCCATGATCAGATGCACAAAATCATGGATGCCTATGTCGATGATATTCTGGTAAAGTCCAAAGAAGAGGAAGATCACATCGAAGCTCTCAATCAAGTTTTCAAGTGGCTAATTCTTTACAAGCTAAGACTCAATCCACAAAAATGTGTTTTTGGAGTCGAATCTGGCAAATTGTTAGGCTTTCTAGTCAGTAAAAAGGGGATAGAAGTTGATCCCGCTAAGGCCAAAGCTATCATTGACATGTCTCCCCTGACTAATCTGAAAGAATTGCGTAGCCTTCAGGGACGTATGCAATCAATTCGGCGATTCATATGCAATTTGGCCATGAGATGTGAGCCTTTCAATCATTTGCTGAGAAAAGGAGTGAAGTTCGAATGGGGACCAGAGTGTCAACAATCGTTCAAACGCATCAAGAAATATTTGCTCAATCCTCCTGTTTTAAAGCTGCCAGAATTGGGGAAACCCCTACTACTATACATTTCAGTTAATCAAGTTGCTTGCAGCGGATTCTTGGCGCAATACGAAGAAGGCAGCTTGATAGAGCACGCCATTTATTATGTGAGCAAAACCTTCATTGATTATGAGAAGAAATACTCTCAGATAGAGAAGACATGCCTAGCTCTGGTTTGGATGTGTCAGAAATTGAGACACTATCTGCTGGCATCTGAAGTCAAGATCCTATCCAAATTAAATCCTCTCAAGTACATTCTAGAGCAACCCTTCCTCAGTAGACGGATTGCCAAATGGCAATTCCTATTGATGCAATACGATTTGGAATATGTCTCTCAGCAATCTATCAAAGGACAAGCAATTGCAGATCAATTGGTAGATTTTCCTCTAGCAGAGGATGTTAAAGCCGATGATGATTTCCCCGATGAGCGGATCTACAATGTTCAACAATCTCTAATTTGGAATTTATTCTTTGACGATTCCAAGAATATGGCAGGTATAGGAATCGGGATTCTGTTAATCACACCTGAGAAGGAGATGATCCCATTTTCTCTCAAACTAGATTTTCAGTGCACTCATAATATGGCCGAGTATGAAGCTTTGATACAAGGTCTGAAAATTCTACAAGACTTCAATGTCAGAAGTGTGCATGCTTATGGCGACTCTTTGCTCGTCGTCAATCAAGTCTTAGCCGAATGGCAAGTGAAGGATCAGAAATTACTTCCTTATCAGAAGATTGTCTCAGCTCTTGTCAGCAATTTCGAAGAATTCCAACTTTTTCATGTCAAGAGAGACTTCAATCAAATTGCAGCCAGTTTAGCCAATCTGGGATCCATCATGTCTTTCAAGAGCAGAAAATCTTGTCGCTCCTTTGAAATTGACAGACTTGATCAACCTGCTTTCGTCCCAATAGAGCAGATAAACCAGGCTGAGCAAAAGAAGAAGCCTTGGTATCATGACATCAAGAATTTCCTTCAGAACTCTAAAAGAAAGAGCAGCGAGCAATTCAGCGCATGTCTGCTCGATATTTTATTCTTGCTGACGTCCTTTATCGTCGTGGATTCAGCTCTGAATATTCCAGATGTTTGGACGAAGAAGAAGCCAAAGAAGTTGTGCAAGAAGCACATGAAGGTATCTGCGGTGGTCATGTTGGCTACCAAACTCTTGTCAAACAAATCATCCGAGCAGGATATTATGGAGAACTATGCAACAAGATTGTTATCGTTTTGTGAAGAAGTGCGTTCAATGCTAGATGCATGCACCTTCCATTCATGCGCCAGCAACATATTTGCAATCTGTTATCTCTCCATGGCTATTTTCTATGTGGAGCCTTTGATGTTGTGGACCCCATCACTCTTGCTTCAAACAGCTACAAATATTTTATTGCCGCAACAGAATATTTCACTAAATGGGTCAAAGCTATCACTTTGCGTATAGTAGAAGGTCAACATGTGGTTTCATTCATCCACAAGAATATCCTATGTCGTTTTGGCATACCGCATGATATTGTGTCAGATAATGGCAGCCATTTCAAGAATGAGAAAATGAGAACTTTCTGTTCGAAGTTCAAAATCCATCATCATTTCTCTGCAACTTATTATCCTCAAGGGAATGGTCAAGCAGAGGCCACCAATAAGATTTTTTATTCGAATCCTGGAGCAAACTTTGGAAACAGGCCGTGACTGGCATGAGAAGATTCATGATGCGTTGTGGGCGTATAAAACCACCATTCGAACTCCAACTAATGCTACTCTGTCAGAACTTGTCTACGGAACATAAGTAGTACTGCCTCTACATGTTCATAAACTTGCCTTGAAGTTCGCATCACTGCTGGAGTTATCGCTTGATCAATATCAGCAGTAGCGACTGGTACAACTTGATTTGCTCAATGAAAGAAGGCTCCGAGCAGCAGAGCATGCTCAATCATATCGGCAGAGGGTAGCCAGACAATATGCAAAATTTGTCATTGAAAGGAAATCCTGAGTCAATGATCTAGTGCTCAGATCAACGACCTATCTCAAGCACTGCCTGGGTGGCAAATGGTCGCCGAATTGGGAAGGTCCCTATGTTGTCAAAGAGGCATTACCCCGCAATTCATATATGCTCATCAATGCTGATGGTGTGGAATTATTAGACCCCATCAATGCTTAACATTTGAAAATTTTCTATACTTAAATCCTCTATTCCATCCTTTGTAATTCCTCAATATATTTTCTTCAATAATGGCAAATTCTTCTTTCCCTGTTATACTAGGGCATTATTTTGAAAATTGTCTTCAAAACATCCTGTATGCAGGCAGGATCAAACAAATCTCTCATTTTGCATGCATGTGCATTCATTTATATCATTTTGCATACATTTCGCATTCATTTGCATTTGCATGCATTCATTTGCATTTGCATGCATTCATTTGCATTTGCATACATTTATTCACATTCATTTGCATCCATATGCATCAAATTCACTTCCCCTTCAGGTTAAGGGATAAACCTGAACTACCCATTCAGGATAAGGGATAAATCCTGAGACCCCGACAGTTGTCTAAGTCATCGTGAGGATGAAGACTGAAAATCTCTCATCAGAATCAGTTGGGTATATTTTCAAAGTCCAGTGTTTGTGCTGGTAAATTTTCAAAAGCCAGTGTTCGTGCTGGTAAATTTTCTAAATCTAGTGTTCGTGCTGGTAAATTTTCAAAATTCAGTGTTCGTGATGGTAAATTTTTCAAAATCCAGTGTTCGTGCTGGTAAAATTTTGAAATCCAGTGTTTGTACTGACAATTCTTCAAAATCCAATGTTTGTGCTGGTAATTCTTCCAAAAACAATATTCGTACTGATCCATTAGCAAAATCCAGTACTTATACTGGTTCATTTTTAAAATCCGGTATTCACACTGGTACATCATTCAAAATCCAACTGTTATTGGTCAGACTTTCAAAATCCAATTTTTATTGGTCAAACTTTCTAAAATCTGGTTTTACTGGTTAATGTTTTCAAACCTAATCCATGCTAGTCTAGTTTTCCTTCGGGATTCGAGTTCCGACTCGAATTTTCTTTCCTTCTAATTAATCTAGTTTTCCTTTGGGATTCGAGTTCCGACTCGAATTTCCTTTCCTTCTAATAGGTCTAGTTTTCCTTTAGGATTCGAGTTCCAACTCGAATTTTCTTTCCTTCTAATTAATATAGTTTTCCTTCGAAGATTCGAGTTCCGACTCGAATTTCCTTTCCTTCTAATTAATCTACCTTTTCTTCAGGATTCGAGTTCCGACTCGGGTTTTTTTTTCTTCCAAATTGATCTATTTTTTCCTTCAGGATTCGAGTTCCGACTTGAATTTCTTTTCCTTCTAATTGATCTACTTTTCCTTCAGGAATCGAGTTCCGACTCGAATTTCTTTTCCTTCCACAATGGATCTAGTTTTCCTTCGGGATTCGAGTTCCGACTCGATTTTTCTTTCCTTCTAATTAATCTAGTTTTCCTTCGGGATTTGAGTTCCGACTCAAATTTTCTTTCCTTCTAATTGATCTACTTTTCCTTCAGGATTCGAGTTTCGACTCAAATTTTCTTTCCTTCTAATTGATCTACTTTTCCTTCAGGATTCGAGTTCCGACTCGAATTTCTTTTCCTTCCACAATGAATCTAGTTTTCCTTCGAAGATTCGAGTTTCGACCCGAGTTTTCTTTTCCTTCTGAATTGGTCTAGAAAATTAGAGTTCCAACTCAAATTTTCTTCCAAATCCAATTCAAATGTCCTAGAATTGGTCTAGAAGATTAGAGTTCCGACTCAAATTTTCTTCCAAATCCAATTCAAATGTCCTAGAATTGGTCTAGAAAATTAGAGTTCCGACTCAAATTTTCTTCCAAATCCAATTCAAATGCCTGAAATCAGTCTAGAAAATTAGAGTTCCGACTCGAATTTTCTTCCAAATCAAATTCGCTTGGCTTTCCTTTAAAGGTTTGAACTCCTACTAAAACTTTTCTGTAATTTAGTAATTGGTCTAGAAGATCCAAGTTCCGACTTGAATTTTCTTTCAAAACCCAATTCATTTAGTTTTTCCTTGAAGATTTGAATTCCAATTCGAATCTTCCCTTAAAACCCAGTTTAGCACCTGGTCCATTCAAAGCTCACAAGTTGAATCCTTACTTCTTAGATTGTGATCCCTAGGTTAAATTCCTATGGAATTGATAGTTCTTAGGTTGAATCCCTATTGAACCCATGTCGTTCCCAGTGAACCAATGTCATTCTCAACAGAACCAATGTCGTTCTTAGGTTGAATTCCTATTGAACCCATATTTTTTCCAGTAAGCCAATTCTCAATTTTGACTTCCAGGTCATCCAATTTCCAAATTTTCAATTTCCGATCCCAACTTTGACCTTCGGGTCAATCAAATTCCAATGTCGGCCTTCAGGCCATCCAATCACCAATGTCGGCCCTCAGGCCATCCAATTACCAATTCGGCCCTCGGGCCACCCAATTTCCAAATCTCTAATTTTGACCTTTGGGTCACTCAATTTCCAATTTCAAATACCAAATTTCAGATTTCAAATTTCCAATTCCCAATTTTTCAATCTCCAAAATTCTAATTTTGACCTTCGGGTCAATCAATTTCCAAATTTCCAATTTTGACCTCTGGGTCAACCAATTGTCAAATTTTCAAATTCGACCTTTGGGTCAATCAATTCCAATTTCGACCTTCGAGTCAATCAATTTCCAATTTCCAATTTCCAATTTTCAATTTCCAATTTCCAATTTCCAATTTCCAATTTCCAATTTCCAATTTCCAATTTTCAATTTCTAAATATCAATTTCCAAATTCCAAACTTTCAATTTCAAATATCAAATTTCAAAATTTCAAAATTTCAATTTCGACCCTTTTGTTCACCCAATACACATTTCAGTCATTTCCTCTTGCGAGAGACCCTTTGTATAGGGAGAGTTCAAGGGAGCTCGTTCTTTTTGCTTGCTATCCTTTGTTCACCTAGCCCTTTTTCAGGGAGAGTTTGAAGGGACTCGTGTCTATGTGAACCGTTTGCAAAACAAAATTCCAATTTCATACAAGGAACCCTTAGTTCAGGGAGAGCTTCGACGGAAGTTCGCTTTCCTTGTGACCACAATTTCATACTAGGCCATTTCATCGTGAAGGACCCTCTTTTCGGGGAGAGTGTGATGGACTCGTTCCTTCATGACCAATTCACCGACCTCACCATTACCGGCCCCCTTTCCATAAGAGAAGCCTAATGTTAGGAAGTTTTGACGAAAGCTTAATTTCTCTTTGAAAGTTCGTTTTGCAAACACCTCCTCTTCAGGGAAGAGAGGAGTAATTTCTATTTCCCATTTCTGAATCTTCTCCTTTGGGGAAAGGAGAAGAAAATTTTTGTCATGGATGCATTGCGTTATGCTTCAAGTACTCACTTCCACAAAGGATTTCAAGAACATTTTGCCAATTTGTCATTAAATATTTGTTGATTTCAAAATTTTTATTGCACAAAAACATTACTTCAGAATACCTTCAGTATTACTTCCGAAAGGACAAAGCTTTCGCGAAGAAGGATTCAAAATTCAAATTCTTTCTATTGGCCAACCAAAAGGATGAAGAATAAATCCCCGATATGGCCAGCAAAGGAAATTCAATATTGTTGCTAAGCCATAAGTGATCGGTATTGATCGCAGTTAATGTCACATTTTTAAAGATCATTCTTGGGAAATAAGGCAGCTTAAATATCCTGGATGACACAAAAAAATCCATTCAATTTTCATATAAGTTGCAATTAAATATCTGTAAAAGGGATCTCTCAATTGTCGTCAAGATGAAGATGAATTATGTGAGTAGACCCCCGGGGCCAAAGAAGATTTGAATCATCTCCAAGATGACGGAGTTTGTGACGGATCCTTCCAGGGAAAGTTCAGAGCACCGTCAAGATGAAGGCGACTGCGATGAGCCTTCCGACAAACCTTAAAGGATATTTAATTTCCGCTATCATCAAGAGATTTCCAACCAATGAGCCAATAGCCATCGATATAATCCTTGAGAAAAAAGAAGGATCGGAACATCTTCAAGATGAAGGAGTTTGTGACGTACCCTTCCAAAAAAAAAAAAAGAGAAAAGTCAGGACATCTCCAAAATGAAGGATGATGTAATAAAATTCCCAAAAGCCTAAGAGAGCTCTAATTCTGCCAAAAAAAAGAAAAAAAAAGTGGGCAGAAAGATCATCATGAGAAAGGAATCCCAGGATATCAGACTGTCGAATCTATCAAGAATCTTCTTTAAAATTTGTGAAATTCTATTATCAATATTTTTTCACCAATTGCTTTCACAATATCAAGAATACTCTCTTTTTTGTTCATATCAAGGAAATTGATAGCCTCCTTGAAAGAAAGTCAGTTGCAAGAAATTTGAATTCGAATCCTGATTCTACGAATGTTAAGCCCAGTCGGAGGTAATACTTTAGGTAGAAAAGAGGAAATATTTTCAAAACAATGTGCATCACTTTCAATCATTTTGAATCAACAATAAGTTTCAACATTTTGACAATATTTTCTAGCTATCCTGGCGTGAAACGCGAGTTTGAGGTTCATCTTTGGTGCATCCTGACATCAGTTATTATCCCTTTTAGGACTTGATAACGGGAGTTTTCAAGATTCCTTCCCTTCTGTTGGTATAATCTGAGCGCCTGGGCTCTCAGATTCGCACACTTCCCTGTGTCCCTACTGTCCCACCATAGACAGTTCAATTTCGGCTCGAGGTTAAGCCACCAATCATTTTTTTGCAAAAGGTCACCAATTTCAAAAGTTATTTAGTCTCAGCAATGAGGCGCCCAAAATCAAACCCCTTTTCAAGCTTTAGGGACCACAATTTCATCCTTTTGCAAAACCCCTATCAGATTCATTGTGCGGAAATCCGAAGGTTCCATCATGGTTTCTTCCTTCGAGGATTCCATTCATTTTCCGCCCAATCAGGATAAGGGTATAAACCTGAGCCTCCTTTGATGAGGTATTTCATTTTCTGCCCAATCAGGATAAGGGTACAAACCTGAGCCTCCTTTGATGAGGTATTTCATTTTCCGCCCAATCAGGATAAGGTTACAAACCTGAGCCTCCTTTGATGAGGTATTTCATTTCCCAATCAGGTTAAGGGTTAAACCTGAGCCTTATTTTGATGAGGTATTTCATTTCCCGGTCAGGTTAGGGGTTAAACCTGAGCTTCGTTTCTACACGAGGTATTTCTTGTCCCATCCAGGTTAAGGGTAAAACCTGAATCTCACTTCTTTTGAGGTAAAATTTTTCTTCTTTATTCTCTATTTCATATCTACCATTTTCATCAGGGCTAATCTCTTTATAACCAGTCAGATCCTTCTAACTGGGGCATTTTTATAGCCCAAATTTGGTGTGTTTTTCTTTGCCACTAAGCTCGTCTTCAAGCCGGCTTAGTAGCAAAGAGGGGCATCTGTAAACACCCCAAATTTTCCACATCCATTCTCAAACAATCCTCCTCAGGCAGTGCCAACCCTGTCAGGTCAGTGTAGGAGTCAAACCCCGAGTCAGTTTCAGAAAATCACCATTTTACCCATTTTCATTAAGAAAATTATCATTTTACCCCTAGGTCATCCCGGACCCCAGTCAGTCGGAGTCAACCAAGCTCATTGGTCAGTTCAAGACAGTTAGAATATCGGTCATCTCAAGCTCATCTGAGCTCATAATGAATAAACCATTTTCATTTCTGACCATTCCTGCCAAAATGGGATAATTTCTTCAGAAATGAGCTCATTTCTCACTCAAATCCAAGCCAATTGTCTCTGAGTTAGTCATTCATAGTCAGTCATATTTCTCAAAGTCTAACTTGAGCTCACCAGGAGTTCAAGCGCTCCAGTTTCAGTTCAAAACCATTTCTAAGTGTCCCGGAGCCCATTTTAGTCCATTTCAGCTTTTTTAGCTGAAATTGAGCGAAGTTTAGTCAATTGAGCTAGTGTTTGAGCCTCGATTTTAGTTCACCTCAGTATTACTGACCTTTGTTTCAGCTCAAACCCAGTTCAGGTTCGTAATTCACTTCATTCCAATAATCATTCCACACCATTTCTCTAAAAATGACAGCTTTTCTTTAAAAGTCAGTTGGAAAGGTCAGTTGAGTCAGTGTCTAGTGAGTTTATTTGAGTTCTGAAACTATAAAACCTAGCTCAATCCAACTCATTCTAGTTCATTTAAGCTCAAACTCTAATTTTCGGTGTCACTCTAGCTTGGCAGAGCTCAAAAATCATTTCTTCAACTTTTTTTGTAAATTTTGTCAATTTTAATACTTTTTGAACTGGTACGAGTGTCAATCAGGGTCTAACATCCAAAATTCTTCATTCAGGGTTAGCATTTCGCATAGCATTTCATGTCATTTCATGTCATTTCATATCATTTCTTAGCATTTCATAACATTTCATCACATTTCATTCCATTTTCGAAGTCCAGAACTCCAGTTTTATAAATTTCAATCCAGATTGAGTTTTAAAAATTTTCAGAAATTAATTTCAAACCCCGGGTTTCCAAAATTGACATTTTTACCCCCAGAAGTCTAAATTTGGAAATATTTTCTCAAGAAAAATAATCTGGATTTATTTCAAACTCAAAATTTTCAAATTCTACACTGGATTTGCTTCGCAACGAGCTATTAAACTTCAAAATCTGAGATCGTTTCAAAAACTGCAAAAAAGAGCTCATTTCGTTTGGAAATATTTTCTCAAGAAAAACAATCTGGATTTTTTCAAAATCAAATTTTCAAATTCTACACTGGATTTGCTTCGCAACGAACTATTAAACTTCAAAATCTGAGCTCGTTTCAAAAACTGCCAAAAATAGCTCGTTTTGTTTGGAAATATTTTCTCGAGAAAAACAATATGGATTTCTTTTAAAATCAAATTTTCAAATTCTACACTGGATTTGCTTCGCAACGGGGTATTCAACTTCAAAATCCGAGCTCATTTCAAAAACTGCCAAAAATAGCTCATTTCGTCTGAAATTTTTTTGAAAAGACTATTTTACCCCTTTAATCGTCAAAATGAATTTCAAAAGTGGAATTTGGACCCGCTCTGAGATGGCCATCCATTTGCATTTTCTTGTTTTAATTTATAAGAAAAAAAAGTTATCTTTTTCTTTGTTTTATTTTATTTATTTTATTTTATTTTTTTAATTATTTTATTCTTCCTAAGGTGGGACCCACAAGGGGGTCACCCAAACCTCCAGCCCATTTCCTTTCATTCTTCCTCCATTTTCTTTTTTTTATATATTTTTTTATTTTTATTTTCTTTTCTTTTCTTCTTTATTTCTTTTCTTTCTTTTTTCTTCCTTTTTCTTTCTTTCTTTCTTTCCTCCTTTCTTTCCTCTCCAGCACACTCACGTAAACCCCTTCCTTCTCTTCCTTTCCCTCTTCTTTCTTCCCTCTTTCCTTCCTCTTCTTTCCTTTTCCCTTCTTCCTTTTCTTTCCTTTCTTTTCTTCCCTTTCTTTCCTTCTTCCCTTCCTTCCTTCCTTCCTTTCCCTATCTCTCCAGCCATTCACGTTAGACAGCTCTTCTTTCATTGGATCTACCAAAACTTAGATAAGGAAAAGATTTTTCCTAAGTTAATGGGGATAGAAAAACAACACACGGCTGCCTCATCCAAAGGCTATCTCACGCCTCTCTCTCTCTCTCTCTCTCTCTCTCTCTCTCTCTCTCTCTCTCTCTCTCTATATATATATATATATATATATATATATACCCCTCCCATTACACAGCAACTGACCTTGGATTGCAGCAACTCCAGTCTTGGCTGCAGCCACAACAGCCACAATAGCCATCTTCAGCCAGCAGTTGCACCACAGCCCACCTTGCTGCAGCTTCCAACCGGCTCCACCACAGCAAGTCATCTCCAACCTTCTTTGGTGCAGCTACAAGACAGCCTTCTCCATTTGCTGCAGCAAGACCCCAAGCTATCCTTGGCTGCAACTCCCAGCCATTGAAGCCACCTCCATAGCTCCTTCCTCCAGCCAACAGCCGGCCTCCACTTTGAAGCACCATCAACGTCTTCACCTCCAGCCCAGCCAGCTCCACCAGGGATCCACAGCAGCCACCAGCTTGTAGCCACAGCAACCAGCACCTCCCTGCTCCAGCCAACAGTCACCTTCATCCTTCTTTGAAGTAGCCATACTAACCTTCGGCAGCCATCTCCAACGCCCTTGCTGTGGCAGCCTTTCACTTTGGCAGCACCACTTCAACACCTTGCAGCCATCTCAAATCGATTCCCAGCGGCAACAAGACAGCCTTCTCCATTTGCTGCAGCAAGACCCCAAGGTGAGTGTTTACCCTTTTCATTAGTCCTTGTTAAAGCTCTATGATACTCACCCTTGTCGCCTCTTGATATGGGTTTTTAAATCTCATTTTCGTAATAGGAAATATTGAATCAAACCAAGGATTAGATCTACAGCTACATGAAAGTTTTTTTGCCATGGTTTTAAATTAATAAATGTAGAAAGATTATAATCTTATGTATGGGGACTAAACGAGTGATGAGGTTCATCCATTCGATGGATCGAACCTCTCACTTCGAGAGTCAAAAAAAAAGAGTTCATATCTCCCTTTTCTTTTTCGTTTTAAGTTTTATTTTTATATTGTTTATTTGTTTTAAACATTATAGTTAGTTCATTTCATAGAAATAGCATGTCCAATTCATGATTGTAGCTATTTGTCCATTTGTTAATAAATTCTTGATTTGTATATGATAGTCTAGTTATCATTGCATGTTCAGTTTTTCGTCAATAAATTCTGTATATTTCAGAGTAATTAGGTTCATATGTCTTTGTCAAACTGTCGAAAATTTGATAAAACCCGGATTTTGGAACCCCTCTAAATCGATCAAATCCTACATTGGGTTTTCTGTCTCTCTGAGTTTTCAATTTCTGCTTTAGCAGAAAAGAACCTCCGACACCACCCTTGTGGGAGATTCAGATTGCTCTCCAAAAATCACAGTTGATTCATAATTGAATCTACTAATGATCTGAAAATTTTTAGGTTTTTCCAGATAGTTTGGTTTTCTGTAAAAAATCGGATTTTCTAGACTTTTGGGAAAATCTCGTTTTTCTTTTGTCAGGGTATAGACAGACCCTAATACACTGAGTCCACCCAGTCTGTAGCCCGTCTGCAAAAACTTCAACACAAAAGTTGTTCCTAACATAATTTCCTGTCATTTCCCAAAATTTGGGAATTTTTGGATCTGTTTCAGTATTTTTCCCGGATTTTCGCTTCCTGTCTAACAGATTCCAATGTCCAGAAATCTCAGAGATTTAGGTCTCTGATAACAGTATGGATTTTTCCAAACCATAGCCTGAATCCCAATGGTGTCAAAATATTAAATCTTTCTATGTTTGTCAGGGACATTTTCCCACAATTTCAGTCTTTTTTCCATCTGTTTACTATTTTTATCACATTTTCTACTGAAACCTGTCTGTTTCCCCTAAATCCTAGAGTCGCCGGATTCTGATCCGACTTGCCGGAGTGGCACTGCTCCGACCATAGGAGAAAACCAGAATGTGTAAAAGGCAAAAATCCTTGCCTTACTGTCCTATGTCACCCCATAAAATTTGGGAAATTTTTATGGAAGTTTGATATCCTAAATCTCCTTTAGAATCAACATTTTAGGCAAAAATCATAAAATTTAGGGTTTTTATTTGAATTTTCATATTTTAAAATATAAAAAAAACAGATTTTCGAACTCCATTCTGGTTTTAGGGTTAATTTACGTGTCCATGCCAAATTTGGCTTAATTCCAAGTTCATTTGAGTCATATGTTAGTTTATCTTTAAATTCAAAAGCGAAAATCAAGCGAAAATCAGGTTAAATTTGAT
This sequence comes from Nuphar pumila, assembly GCF_984573655.1. Taxonomy (NCBI): domain Eukaryota; kingdom Viridiplantae; phylum Streptophyta; class Magnoliopsida; order Nymphaeales; family Nymphaeaceae; genus Nuphar; species Nuphar pumila. The sequence continues at coordinate 85,699,267 of NC_143256.1, read as the reverse complement.
ATTTTATGATATTTTTGCCTTTTTAAGGTTTTATTCATGTAAATTAACATGTAAAATCATATTAGGGTTAATTTCAATATCATTTGCATTTCACATTTTCCAAATTTACAAAATTTATTTCAGAAAACCCTGGTTTCAAGGCCATAGTCTTGTTATCGGGGGTATTTTGGTCATTTTGACCTAAATTTCGAAATTTCAATTTCTAATTCTCCAAGATTTCATGCATATCATCATATTTTATCATATTATGTTTGATTTATTTCATTTGTTTTTCAAAATTCCAAAATTTCTAAAATTTCTTTTAGAAAACCCTCATTTCAAGGTTATCAGGGGTATTTTGGTCATTTTGACCCCAATTTCGGATTTTTAAGTTTATTTTAGAAATTTATTCATTATTTATCATGTTTATATCAAAGGGGGTATGAATTTGGGTTTATATCTGAATAATATCTGATAATTTCCCATATTTTCGGATAAATTCAGAAAAACCTACATTTTTGTGCTAACCTTGTTTTCTAGTTTTGCAGGAACATTTAAGAAGAAGATTTAGTTTTTATTTCTTTTATTTCAGTTCAATGTAAAAATCAATGTAATATTTGGAATAAGAGTTACTTTTCTGCTTAGAATAGGGTTGCATTGCATATAGTTTAATTTATGCAAATTTCAATATGTGATGTATGATTCATGCACATTATTTCAAATTCACTATGGTTTACACGAATGACACGTGCACAAGCTCTTATGGAGTTTATAAACTCGGTGGGATTCGTATTTATGGCCATAGTCAGAATACGAAGAAAACCAAGATTTATGATCTTCGTATTAGCCACATTCAGCCTACACACTTAGGCTAACTTCAAAATGCACTGCATTTCTCAAAGTTTTAAAAGGATTTCCCAATTCCTCAATGGAAATTCCCTTTTCAATATCATATTCATTCATTTATATCATTCAAATTTCATTATTCTCAAATTCATTTTCCAATTTCAATTTCAGAAAAATCACTTTTCTCATGAATTTCCAAGTCTTTCTCAGGATCTGATTTTCTCAAAATCCTGAGTTTTCAAAAGAGATTTCAAAGCATTTCCCAAGTTCAAACCAAGATTTTTGAATGTTTTAAAATTCTCAAATTTCAAAGTCTCAAGTTTTCAAAAAAAAGAAGAAGAAGATCGATTTTCTCAGATTTCCCATTTTCCTGAGAACTCAGATTCCTGAGAATCCATTTTTTATTTCAAAAGTCATTTTCCAATGAATTTCTTAGATTTTCTCAGAATTCTCAAATCCATTTTCTCAGAAAAGGAATTCCAAATTTCAAAATCAATTTTCTAAAGTTCAAATTTTCTTGAGAAATCACTTTCCAATGCAAATTTCTGATTTCCAATGAAATTCAATGATTTTCTCAAGAATTCAATTTTCAAGTACTTTTCCAATCAATTTTCAAGCATATTTCAATTTTCCAAAGCAAACATCATATTTTCCCAAACTTGCATTATTTTCAAAATTTCATAGCACAAGCCTGATTCTTTGTGCATTCTAGGAAAATAGAGCATAATTTAGCTATTTGAGTCGAGTTAAAGCACGTAATTGATCCTTGATTCAATCACCCCTGGTAAAGGCGCCAGGAACGGTTGAACCTCGTACCGACAGGCGGATCCCATTCCACGGAATTTTCCCGCAAATTTTCAAAACGGAGGCGAGTAATTTTCAAAACCAATTTCAAAACTTTGGTCGAGTTTGACTCGCGAAATTCATTTCTTTCTCGCAAGAGAGGGGAAAAAATTTGCGATGATAACAGACTCCCGGGTTGGAATCATTTCCTTCCCATCTGAGTTCCAACTCAGGATTTCATTTTCCATTTTATCATTATTTTTCTTAAATCTGGGTCCCGGCTCGGGTTTCCCTTTTTATTTTCGTCTGAAGTCTCAAGTTCCGACTTGAACTTCCTTTTGAATCCAATGCTCGTGTTGGACAGATTGTTGTGTCGAGAATTCGAGTTTTCAAACTCAATTCTCACTCATTTCTTATGTTTAAAAAACCGGGTTCCGACTCGGATTTTTCTCTTTGTATATTCTTATTTCTGAAGTCTCAAGTTCCGACTTGAACTTCCTTTTGAATCCAATGCTCGCGTTGGACAGATTGTTGTGTCGAGAATTCGAGTTTTCAAACTCAATTCTCACTCATTTCTTATGCTTAAAAAACCGGGTTCCGACTCGGATTTTTTTCTCTTTGTATATTCTTATTTCTGAAGTCTCAAGTGTCGACTTGAACTTCCTTTTGAATCCAATGCTCGTGTTGGACAGATTGTTGCGTCGAGACTTCGAGTTTTCAAACTCAATTCTCACTCTTTTCTTATGTTTAAAAAACTGGGTTCCGACTCGGATTTTTCTCTTTGTATATCCTTATTTCTGAAGTCTCAAGTTCTGACTTGAACTTCCTTTTGAATCAAATGCTCGTATTGGACAAATCGTGGTGTCGAGAATTTGAGTCCTCAAAACTCGATTCTCACTCATTTCTTATATTTGAAAAACCGAGTTCCGACTTGGATTTTCGCTTTTATATATCCTTATTTTCTCAAAGTTCCGGCTTGAATTTCCCCTATCGATCTAATGCTCGTATTTGGACTGGAGTTCTCCTTGAACTTTCCCTTTCAGGTTAAGGGACAAAACCTGAATTTCCCCTTCAAGATAAGGGATAATCCTGAAACACCGACAATCATTCTCGCTTAAATCTCAAGTATCTTCGAATGTCGGTCTCATTTTCAACTCTCCTTTTGAAAAACCCAGTGCTCATGCTGGTATGCATTTTGAAAACCCAGTGCTCGTGCTGGTGTGCGTTTTCAAAAACCCAGCGCTCGTACTGGGGCATTTTTTTTGAAATCCAGCCCTCGTACTGGTATATTTTTCAAAACCCAGCGCTCGTGCTGGTACATCTAGCGCTCATGCTAGTGTCTGGCCGACTGATCAGTTGGCCTTCCAGGTTCAGTCTTTGCACTAACCAATCATCAAAACTCAACCTCTAAATTCTCAATTTCGACCTTCAGGTCATCATTTTTTCAAAAAATCAATCATTTTTTCTCTTGCAAAGGACCCTCTTCAGGGAGAGTTCGAGGGAGCTCGTTCCTTTCGCATGCAACCGTCTTTTGTTCGCAAGAACCCTCTTCCAGGGAGAGTTTGAAGGGACTCGTTTTCTTCGCGAACAGTTTGCAAAGCAACAACCAACTTTACACAAAGAAACCCTTTTTCTAGGGAGAGCTTCGACAAAAGCTCGTTTCTTTTTGTGCCCCCCATTTTTCTCATCTTTGGCCAACCCCTTCACAAAGGACCCTCTTCTAGGGAGAGTGTGCTGGACTCGTTCCTCTGTGATACTTTTTCAACTTTGTTTTTCGGCCGCCTTTCCATAAGAGAAGCCTAGAGATAGGAAGTTTTGACGAAAACTTAATTTCTCTTCGAAAGTTTCGTTCTGCAAACACCTCCTCTTTCAGGGAAGAGAGGAGTATTTCCAACTTCCCATTCAGGTAAGGGCTTAAGCCTGAGTCTCTCTTTTTTGGGAAAAAGAGAGGAGAATTTTGTCATGGACGCGTCAATTCGATATCAAGTAATCTCTTTCATTAAGAATTTCTAGAATACTTTGCCAATTTGCTATCAAAAGTCATTATTGATCTCAAAGTTTTCATCATATAAAGAATTACCTCAAAACTACCTTTAGTATTATTTCCAAAAGAGCAAGACTTTTGCGAAATAAGAACTGAATTCAAGTTTTTCTGTTGGTCAACCAAGAGGATGAAGAAAAATCTTCGATATGACCAGGCAAAGGAAAATTTCAATGACGTTGAAAAGCCATAAGTGAATCGATATTGATCATAGCTATGGCACATTCTTAAAGATCATTCTTTTGGCAGTAAGACAGTGGAAATATCCTGGGTAGTAAAAAAAGGACCTACTCAATCCATATCTCCTCGATCATTTGAGCTGCAATCAAATATTTGCAAAAGGGATCTCTCAATTGTTGTCAAGATGAAGGCGAATTAAGCAAGTAGACCCCCGGGGCCAAAGAAAATTTGAAACATCTCCAAGATGATGGAGTTTGTGACGAATCCTTCCAGGGAAAGTTCAGATCACCGTCGAGATGAAGGCGAGTGTGATAGACCTACCGACAAACCCTAAAAGATATTTGATTTCCGCTATCATCTAGAGAATTTTGACCAATGAACCTATATCATCAACCTAATCTCTGAGAAAGAAAAGAAGGATCAGAGCATCTCCAAGATGAAGGAGTTTGTGACGTACCCTTCCCCGAAAAGAGAGAAAAGTCAGAACATCTCCAAAAAGAAGGATGATGTAAAAACCCAAGAAAGCTCCATGACTCAAAAGAGTGCAAAAAGATCATCATGGGAAATGCCTAGGATATCAAACTGCCAAGAATCGTCTTTATCTATGTGAAATTCTTTATCAATATCTTTTCACTTAATTACTTTTATGAAGCTAAGAATATTTCCTTTCTTCTCATATCAGGGAAATTGATATCTTCCTTAAATAAGCTCAACAACAACAAAATTTGAATTTGCCTCTTGATTCTACAGAGTTAGCCCAATTGAAGCTAATACTCTAGGTAGAAAAAGGTGATATTTTCGTGCACAATTCAATCATTTTGGATCAACTACAATTTTTTGGCATCTTATTGGCAATATTTTCTCATTATCCCAAAATGAAGTGTGAACTTGATGTTTGTTTTGACATATCCTGACGTCATCTCTCCTTAGGACTGAAAAGTTCTTTCCTTCCGTCTGATCTGAGCGCTCTCAGATTTGCACACTTCCCTGTGTTCCCCACTATCCCGCCATAGACAGTTCCCGCTCCGGATAAGGGTTAAACCTGAACTTTTTGCAAAAAGGTCTGTTATTGTCAAAAGCTATTTTCAGTCTCAGCAATGAGGCGCCCAAGAACAACCCCATTTCAAGCTTTAGGGACCCCCATTTTTCATCCTTTTGCAAAACCCCTCTCAGACTTGTTGTGCAAAGTCTAGAGGTCCCATCGCCATTCCCTCGCTCCTCGAGGATTCTGTATCCATTTAGGCTAAGGATTAAACCTGTTACCTCGCTCCTCGAGGTATCACCCAAACTTTCTGCGAGAGGTCGTCTGTTTTTAGAAAGCTGATTTAGTCTCAGCAATGAGACGCCCCAGATCATCCCCTTTCCAAGCTTTAGGGAATCTTTTGTTTTTCTCTTCTCGCAAACCCCTTTCAGATTTGTTTGTCCAAATTCTGAAGGTCCCATCATGGATTCTTCACCCGAGGATTCTGTATGGTCGCCCCTTTCAGGTTAAGGGATAAACCTGAGCCTCCCTCTGCGAGGTACCTTCCATTCAGGTATGGTTAAACCTGAATCCCGTTCGACTAGATATCCATTCTTGTCCCACCACAGTTTCTTCATCCAAGGAATTCGTATGATTCCCCCCACTCAGGTCAAGGGTTAAACCTGAATCTCGCTTTGGCGATGCATTTGTTGTCCCATCACGGTTTCCTTCATTCAAGGATTTTGTATGGTCGTCCTCTTCAGGTTTAGGATTTGTAAACACCCTAAATTTTCACTCATCTCCACCAAACATCATCATTCAACCTCTGAAATCGTCGGAGGGCAAAATGGTCATTTTCTGAGCCCGAACCTTGCAAAAGTCTAAATTTCATCTGAAACTCTCAAAATTTCTCTATTTTTAGCTCAGATCAAAATTTTTACTCCTGACAGGAGACAGACATCTCCGAGTCTTGGCTCAAGATTATATTGCATAAGACATGACATTGCATATCATTGCATGAGCATTTCAAATCACTGCACTGCACAGCATGTCATTTCGAGGTCCAGAACTCTTGATTTAAAAATTTTCAATCCAGATTAGAATTTTAACTCTTTTCAAAATTGACTCCAAAACTCTGGGTCTTCAAAATTATCAATTCTTCCCATTTTACCCCCAGGGCTCTGAATGTCAAAATATTTTCTCAGGAAGACGATCTGGATAGTTTTTAATGTGGATTTCAGTAACTTCACCTCAGATTTTGCCCTTTTTGACAATTTCAAATATCTTTCTTTTACAAAATCGCCCTACAAGGGCCAACTCTTTCCAAAATTCCTGTTTTGCCCATTAGTCCAGATTTTATGAAAATTCCAAAAAAAAGTTGTGGTTTTATCCTTATTTCAATAAAGAAGCAATGTGGGGTCCACACTGAGGTGGTGTCACACAAGCTTTTCTTTTGAAAAATTTGAATTTTGAAAAAACCCAAAAATATAGGAGCCTTGTCCCCTGGATTGGTGCCACTTGTCTTTTCTCTCTCCTCCCATTTCCATGCCAAGTGTCAGTGTGGGGCTACCCTAAGAAGCCGCCACATGTTATCCCATTTATCTGCCATGTGTCACCCTATCCATCCTGCGCCATGTGTCATTCTAAAGAACACCAGGAGATGCCAAGTGTCATAGGTTGTCCTGTCTAGAAAAGAGGAGCTTGTCTCCTCTGAGGTGGCGCCACTTGAAGTGTGTCTCCTACAGGGGACATGTGTCAACCTCTTACTCCTTCTAGAAAAGTAGCCTGACACATGTCTCTCCCTACTTTTCTCAGAAAAGTAGGAGACACGTGTCACTCCTAGATTCCTCCAGAAAAAGTAAGCTTGTCTCCTCTGAGGTGGCGCTATCTGGAGTATGTCTCCTGCAGAGGACACATGTCAAGCTCTCATTTCCTCAGAAAAAGCAAATGCCATGTGTCATTTCCTGCTCTCTTCAGAAAACTAGAATTCAAATATTCAAATCTCCTCATAGGTGGCACAAATCCTGAACTTCTACCTTTTCCAGGTTGTCTGAGATGGCGCCACATGGCTTGGCCCTCCTTCTCTCCCCTCTGCCACATGTCACTTCCCTCCTTTTCCTCCCTCTTGCCACATGGCATTGTAGGAGCCACCTGGAGGTGGCGCCACATGTCCATCCTCCATTCCTCCAGGGCCAACCTCCATTTGAAATTCAAATTCTCCTCTGAGGTGGCGCCATCTGAAGAACCTCCTCCAGCAGGCTGACACTTGGAACCATCTTGGATTGCCACATGTCCAGATCTCCTTTCTCCAGAAAAGGTAGAATTCAAATTCCTCTGAGGTGGCGCCTTCTGAGCCCACTGCTCTGTCCTTCTGACATGTGTCAAACACCTTTTGAGGTGGCGCCATTCCAGGACTCCACTTGGCTCCATTTTGATTTTTATTTTATTTTTAATAAAAGTAGCCCACCATGAGGTGGCGCCACCTGAGGGCTCCCTGCAAAAGCCAAATTCGAATTTCAAACCCCCAGATAGCACCCCCTGAGATGGCGCCACATGGAGGGCTCAGATTGAGCCTGTTTGAAATTCAAAATTTTTCAGAAAATCTATAAAAACAAGGCTCCACGCCCAGGAGAAAAAAGGCATCTTTGGAGACCATTTTGTGAACTTGAAAATTCGACCTAGCCTCCCTAAAATCTGATTCTGAACTTTGGAAATCATGCCCCTTTGGTTCATTGGAGAAGGTGGAGTAAAGTTCGTGCAGTGGCCAATTCGATTCAAGCATAGGTCGATTTTGGTGAACCATCCAAAGCCCGGAGTGAAGGACGAAGGAAGCTCGTGATAGCCGCCCCTTTCAAGAGCTTCTACGCTGCGTAACGAAGCAAGGTGCACTTCTTTTCCCCTTGATGTAATTCCATAATCCGATTCGGGAGTCGTTTGAAGAAAGAGCTCATCCGAGAGATGGATTGAGCTATTCTCATAAAATGACATATATAAAACGTTTAATTATGCTTCCTTGATGATTTTTAACATTCATGTAGTTAGCTAGGTTTAATTTGCATTTTATTTCATTCATTTAGCACATTTCATGAATTAATTAGGATTAGTTTAGCATTTATTTCAACTCTGCTCATTTTCAGTAGGTATCTGTTTTTGTCAGTCAGTCCACACGTCATTTCATGCATTTGTTTTTTATTAAAAATCCCCAAAAAATCACGAAATGTGTCCCTGAAATTTTTCCAAAAATTCGGAGGCATTTGAATTTGTTTACTTCGGTAAACATTTAAAATGGCAAGTCGGGTTCTGTTACCCGGGATGCGTTTTGAAAATCATTTGCCAACTTGTAAAATCGAGATATCCCTCATGGGAGATCCGATTTTCAATCCGAAAGATGTTCTGAACTCGGGAGAATGTCTAGTTTTTAATATGATTTTTTCAGATTTTTATGATTTTGTTTAATGTCTGACAAAAATCCGAGAGTTCGGGACACGTGTCAGAGCCTAATTTGGGCCTCTGAGATCTTGGATCGACTTAGGGCTATGGTTTCTCTTTGTGTGTTGCTTTAAATCCAAAACTGTAAAAAGTGAAAGTTGTGTCCGAGATGTCCTTTGTTTGCATCTGAAAGCCTATGATTTTTAGAACAGTGTAGATACCTGCTTCGGATTTGTTTTGTCAGTCCCCTGTTTTGCTACATTTGTCTATTCTGTTAGTTTAGGCAGGAATAGTTATATTTTTATCTGTGTTTACGTTGATCAAATGCCAAAGTCATAAACATGAAAGTTGTTCATGTAGGTGTCGTGCGTAGCTATAATTAATTTTATAAATTTCCATGGCTGTTTTATATTTATTTAGCATTTTACATCAGATTAGGGTGATTTTTACCTCTGTCAGAACTAAATCCCTGTTGACGAACTCACCATGGCTCAAATCCCGAGGCTGTAAAAACCAAAAATGTTCCATTTAGGGTCTTTTAGCAGTCTGCAAAATATCAGAAGTTTCCATGGTGTAAATCTTGCATTATTATATTAGGCATTGCATTTGGTTCGGATCCATAGGCAAAATCCACCATTTTAGGACTTCCTTTGAATTTTAGCATTTAAATCATATCATTTCGTGATTTTTAGCATTCTAGGTTGTTTATCAGAGTAAGTAGATGCTTCATACCGAATTTGGTGCAATTTGGAATCCATTTGAGGTTCGGATTAACCATAATACCAAAACAGGGTCCCGCAGGACCCGGATCCAAGTGAAAAAACAAGTGAAAATCGTTATTTTTGATAAATTGCAACATATCAAATTCTGATTTTACAGCCTTAGTGTGTTTAGCAGTATGTCATCATGTCTCTTACTGCATTTCATCATCATTTGATTCAATTTGAATTTCAAAATCTCAGTTTTACCAAGTTTTCCTTCAAAAAACCCTGATTTTAAAGGTGTAACTTTAATTTTAGGGGTATTTTGGTCATTTTGACCACCATTCCGTATTTCAAACTATTTTCTACTGAATTTCCTGCATTTACATCATTTCAAATATCAAGGAAGCATGAGAATAGTGTTTATATCCAATTAAATCCAATAATTTCATAATATTATTGGAAAATCTTGGAAAAACCCACATATTTGAGCTAACCCAATTTCAAGTTTGGCAAGAACAATCAAAAGAAGGAGCTGAAGTCTGCAAATTTCTTTTATCTCCTTTATTTAAGTGATGTAATAATGTAAATTTTGGAATAAGAGAGTTAATTTCCTGCTTAGACTAGGATGCATATCATATAGTTTAAATTTATGCAATATCCTGATTATATGATTCATGCATTTTATTTCAAAAGCACTATGGATGTTCACGAATGGCACGTGCACCAACTCTTAGGGAGTTGATGGACTCGGTGGGATCCATATTTACGGCCCTAGTCAGAATATGGACGAGACCCGGATCCGTCATCTTTCTACTAGTCACATTGAGCCTACACTCTTAGGCTATCTTAAAATGCACATCATATTTCCAAAGTTTTCAAAATCATGTGCATCAAATCAACTAAGTTCTGAACATATTCATGGCCACAGTCAGAATATGTGAAGGAATTATTTGGACTTAATGCACATTTTCCAACCAATTCCTCAGAAAATCTTTTCAAAGGGCATTCATTTACTCATGTCATTTGCATCATAAAACCATTGATTTTCTCAAGATTTTCTCAAGAAAACTTCATTCTCAAGAAATCGATTTCTCAAGAAACTCTATGGATTTTCCAAAATCGGTTTTCCCAAGTCAAGTTTTTCACAGTTTTCCCTGGAAAATGTTACTTTCTTAAGACTTTCAAAAAGAGTTTTTCAATCTTTCTCCAAAATCCAAAATCGATTTCCAAGTATTTCAAGGTTAAGATTCTCAGGTTTTCAACCTCTCAAGTTTCAATTTCCCTTTTCCACAAGGGATTTCCAATGAATTTCCATCATTTTCCTAAGAAAACTCTCAAAGTCCAAGTTTTCCTAAGAAGTGTTTCCCTTTTCAAAGGTTCACCCTTTTCTCAAGAATCAATTCCATTTTCCCAGGATTTTCAACCATTCATGATTTTCCCACAACTTCATGAACTTTCCCGTGACTTCAAAAATCCTTTTTCACATAAGTTTTCCTGAGAAATTGACTTTCATCTTTTTCCTGAGAGAATCTTTTCAACTCCAAATATTTTCCAAGCATACATCATGTTTTCCCAAGCTGCATTTTCCCAAAACCTCATAGCACATGCCTGAATTCTCTGTGCATTTAGGATAGAACATAACTTCGATAATTTAACTAAGTCAAGCATAGTTTTGGTCCTTGGTTCGATTACCCCTGTTAAAGGCGGCAGGAACGGTCGAACCTCGTACCGACAGGTCGAGCCCCATCCCATGGATTTTCCCGCAATTTTCAAAACGGAAGCGAGTATTTCAAAACAATTTCCAAAATCCGGTCAAGTTTGAAGCGCGAAAGCGTTTCTCTCTTTTTCTCTTCTGCGAGGAAAGGAAGACGAGGGAAAAATTTCGCGACGATAACAGGTTTTGGCGACCGAGATGGGACCTGTCCTTGTCTGATCAAAAGTGTGCTTGACTTAGTTCAATTATTGAAACCATGTCAGCTCTTTACTTTTGATATCATGTGAGCCTAGGAGCCTAGATTCTGACCTAGCTGACATTGACTGCATATAGCTTAGGCATGGTTTGGTAGGACCATATTGAGGAGAAATTTTCATGCTCACATAGACTTAGGTCTAAATACAACTCTCCTCAATTTAGGATCTGAATGCAAACAATGTATGCTTCTTTAAAGTTTTCAAAATCTATCTCTTTAAGACTTAGAGCCATCTATTTCTTGCATGTGATCATTTTTTCAAAATCTCCATTACCCATCATTACCCGGTCTTCACGTTGCTGGGCTCTCTTCCAGAACCATAGTTCGGAACAGAGCCTCACAACTGGGCCAACTATTTGGGTTAATACCCCCCTACCACGTACCGCGGGCCACAGTCCGAAGTATATCGGTAGGCGCTCAAGGATGTTGGAAAACCTTACCTTAGAACCGGAGTTGAAATTCTATGCCACGTACCTCGGATTTCGATTCGGGTATATCGGCGTAACTGGATTGGACAAAGATGATCTGAACTTAGAGTTAGGATTATGGTCCTACAATTGTTTTCAAAATGATGCATCTAGAGTCAGCCTTTTAGAGAATGCTGAATGTGCATAAATGTTTGTGCAGGATGTGATTGTATGTATGATTTTCTCCATTCTTTATATTTGCCAAGGTTTTTTTTTTAACTCATTAGGTCTTATTCAAAATATCCTTATTTTCCACAAGATCTTTTTCTCAAACCCTGGATGATTTTTTTCAAATATCCCATTTCTTCCAAAACTCCAGGCGATTTTACATTCTACCTTTCTACTGGATCTCGAATTTCTAGCTGCATTTTTATCCTGCCTGCAAAATTTTTCAAAAAATTTCCCACATTTTCCTAAGTCTCATTCTGAGTCTTTCTCTGTTTTCAGTTCGATGGCATCCAGTCAAGTCGATCCTATCTTTCCTGAAGGTCACATCTCCTTCGAGGTGCGACAAGGTCGTCCTGAACATCGAGCCCTTAGCACCGGAACTTTCATTCCCCGGTGGTATTATTCTTGGCTAAAGAGCTTTTCCCGAATGTTCCCGGACCATTTGAGCGAGTGCGGATTAGAGCTGGCATCAGCAGTCGGAAAGCAAACCATCAATGGCAACCTAATCCATGCAATGGCGGAGTGATGGAATCCTCGGACGTGTACCTTCTGGTTCCCATGGGGAGAGATGACCGTTTTAATGGATGAATTTTCAGAAATCATGGGGTTACCAGAACCAGCCGGTCAACCAGGAGACCCATTAGAGCATCAATTCCTTATCAATGTCAAGGGTTTGGACCCCCGAGACTCCTTGGCTCGTATGACAGGCCGCTGATCTTGGCCCCCGATCCAGTTAGAAGGAGATGAATATGTTGACCTACTTGAGTTGTACCGCCAGTACGGGACCTTCATGGAAGTCAGTAAGCTATCAAGAACAGCTAAAGAAAGGATTCAAAATGCAATGGTTCTGTGCACTGTAGGATTATCCCTCTTCCCAGATGGGCAAAACTACATGGACATCAGAATAATCCAACTTATGAGAAGATGGGGAAGTCGGCAAACCAATCGCCTCTCTATAGCCATGGCAGCGCTCGCCTTCCTATATCGAGGTCTGACTCGATTCTCACTTGGAGAGTCCATTTTAGTTGAAGGATGCATCTACGCACTTCAGTCCTGGTTTTTCCAGCATGTTCCAGCCCGAGCAAGCTCTTTTAGATACAATGGTCAAGAACTCCTTCCAGTGGCGCAGTACCGGTCTATGATCAACAACATTCAAGAGGATGACGTTGTTTGAGACTATTTTGATCGGCAAATATCTCCTCCCAGATATACCTACGCTTATGGCAAGAGATTCAAGTTGCTGGGACCATTCTTCTGCACTTACTACCAACCAGAGCGATGTGTTCGGCAATTCTCTCAAAGGCAGCAGTACGTCGAAGCCCGACTGTTATCAGAAGCTATGGCAGAGTTCGACCTCACTTCCGCACAATGGTTCGGGGAATATCATTCTGCCCGCTACGGCTGGGATTCCTTTGTCTCTCTTAAAATCTTTCTAGGTCCTAGAGTGTCTGCCGACTATTGTGAATGGTGGCAAATTGTTTGTCCCCCACCTCTTTGTCAAGATCAATAAAATCTTATTCTTCTCATTTTAATAAAATTCTCTTTCCTTCTATTGTGGTTTGACGACCTCGCCTAGGTAACAAGGCATATTTTCGTTGTTTATTTCTTTTACAGAAGGAATGGCAACACAATTGTCGTGATTCTCACGACGACTCAGTCCCTAGTAATGGGACATCTTTTCCAAATTGTCTACCATATCTTCAGCAAATATTTCTTCCAAAAGCTAATTCCTTCATAATCTAATCAGGTCTTTGCCCTGCAAGAGAGCATCCATACCATTTGATGGTTGAGACAAGATCAGGCAAAAGAACCACAGCATCCCAGTACTCGTCAGCCTCGGAAGAAGAAATGGGTTCCCCTCGATCCGAGAAGGGTCAAGAGCAGCAGCAAGAAGATGATGGCATAGACCCTCAAATGTATGCCATGTTCAGAAAAATGATGAACAAGATGATGAATGAGCAGCCCGGGACCAACTCAGAAAGGAATCCATTTAGAGAAAGGTTCCATGGTCGCAGGAGTAAGAAGGCTCCCAAGAAGCAGATCCAGCCAGAAGAGATTTCAGATGAATCAGATTCCACTGAAAATACTGATGAAGAATATGAGGTGCCTCCGGCATTTCAGAAACGTGGCCAAAGTATAAGCCGCAGATCAAAGAGCAGAGATAAAGAAGAGCCTTTGCAAGCGCAGTTTAAAGAAATGGCCTGAGTTGTCAAAGATCTGCAAGCCCGCGACAAGGGCAAGAAAGTCTTCACCAGTGAGGACTTTTATGACGGCTTAGAAGGGGATGATGATCTGGAGAATCTCCCCCGTAAATTCATCAAGTTCGATGGTTCTGGCGACCCAAAAGCGCATCTCGCCACATTCTTTGCTGAATGCTCTCGGTTCAAAAGGGATAACCGAGCATTGTTTCTATGCTTCCCCCGCAGCTTGGAAGGAGTTGCAGCCAAGTGGTATGCTGAGCATATCAACCCCATCGAGCTCAAGGAGTTCGACAAAGTTGTGAATCTCTTTATTGAACGCTTCTTGTTCAACACAGAAGTGCTGCCTACACTAAGTCATCTCTGCAATTTAAGGCAGAACGAGAATGAAAAAGCACGGGACTTCATTCACAGATGAAGATCAGCCTGTAATAAGATGAGAGATCCTATCTCAGAGAGGCATGCATTGTCCCTGATCCTCAACAATTTTTCGCAGCCGTTAAGAAGATTGATCTCCACAGCACCATCCAGGACCTTCATTGAGTTGATTGAACGAGCCGAATGGCTTGAGGTGAGTGTCGAAAATGGAGTCTATGAAGGCTTCATCTTTTCCAAGAACAACTCCCATGGTGAGCAGAAGAAGAAAGCTCACTTCACTTATTCTGCCAGCAACAACAACAAAGGCCCAAATCGATACAAAGGGCAGAAGAAAGATTACTACTACGGCACAGGCAGTTCGAACAACAAGGATCAGAAAGCAAAGCCTGCTCCTCAGTACAGCAAGCCTCCTCAGCAGGATCAAGGGTCGAAACTGCGTGAGAAGACCAAACATGAAGGATGGAGTTACGACAGAAAATTTACTCCTCTTGACCAATCACTCGAGGACGTGCTCGAGTACATGCTATCAAAAGAGATGGTCAAATTGCCCAGATTGGCCGATCCCCCTGTGCCCATGGGGAAATGGAAAGATCAGTTCTGCAAGTTCCACAGGACAGTGGGACACAACACTGAGAACTGCTTTGTTCTCAAAAACATCGTGCAAGATCTCATTGAAAAGAATCTATTGGTAGAAGGAGAAGAAGAAGAGAAAATGGACATCCTCAATCACCCCTTCCCTTCACACACCACAACAGTAGTGTCTGCAGAACCCTTTCTACCGCATGAACATACCAAGCCATGTTATGCACAAGATCTACAAGTTCAGCATCAGGTGACGGTGCTACGACAGGCAGCTTCAGATTCTAAGAAGATTGACCTAATCTCAGCATTCGGCAAGATGAAAGTTTCTGAAGCACCTGTGAAGTCAGTCCCCAAATCAAAAGGAACTCCTGATTTCTTCAAGCAAATCGTTAGACCCAGGCTGGAGAATTCAAGTCAGAAGCCTCTGACCGCTTTATCCAATGTCTCCATCCTTGACTTGGCCAAGAATTCTAGCAAGCACCGACAAGTACTAGATGATTTACTCAGGAAAATCAAAGTTAAGCCCAGTACCACTCCAGAAGACATGGCACAGATTGTGAACTCTGCCATGACCAATGCACCAATCACTTTTTCGGATGAGGACCTTCCAAAGCCTCATTCCTTTTATAATAATGCTCTTTACATTGTCGTTCGGGTCAGAGGAATGACAGTACCGCATGTGTTGGTCGATGGAGGCAGTAGCCTCAATATTTGCCCTGAAATGACCGCAAAGGCATTAGGGATCAAGAATGAAGAATATATTCCGGATCCCATCACTATCTATGGGTTTGACAATCATGGTCAAACGGCCAAGGGCAAGATATTCCTGGAGGTGTTCATCAACTATTCAGTGCATTCAGTGCTTTTTCACGTGGTTAATGTACCACCAACCTACAACTTGCTGCTCGGAAGGACATGGATTCACAATGCTAATGCAGTGCCTTCCACCCTACATCAATGTGTGAAGTGGTCAAAAGGTGGAATGATTACCACAATACTGGGAGAAGACCTAGAAGAAAGGCTCCCGCAGCCCATGATTCCCCGGCCATCATTCAATGCAGATATTCCCAGCATCAGGGAAAGCGAAGAGATCAATCTCGGAGAGAATCGAGAAATACTTCAGGCACCATCAGAGCCATCTCTGCACACAGTAGCCACGACACGATGGAAAGGTCCTCAATTCTTCAAGGTTGGAGGTCGAATCGACTACAGCACCATTAAGGATCATCCCTTGTTTCCTCAATTCATGAAGTCAAGAAAGGGATTCGATTTACTCCTGAAGCATGGCTATCAACCCTTCAAGGGACTCGGCAAGAACAAAGATGGCCGCATCGAGCCAATGATCCATAAACATCGTCCCCACAGAGCAGGACTAGGGTTCTCCGGCGGAAGCTCGTCAAAGGAGACTGTTTTTGTCAAAGGGGCACAATGAAGACCATTTGTTATTGTCTTTCTATTCTTTTCCAAATAAATGTCTCATTTTATCGATGTCATTGATAAATCAATAAAATTCCAAGTTTCTTTGTCTATCCGGATGCCATCTACTCCCTTTCTGTCTGTCTCATCATTTTATAATTCAATGCCATTTTATGCATGGTTCTCTTCAAATGATTGCTTGTCTTACTATAGGCCGATTTGTCTGAACCAGATTTCTTCTCCAAAATTTCAGAATGACTTCTCGGACAATCAAGAAGCTCGTTCTCAATCCCAAGGCCTTTCAGAAGTCGACAACAATTCATAGAATCAAAGCAAGCACCGGAAATGATAAGATTGCAAAGCAGTCAGATGATTGTGCAGAATACGATCAGTCTCTTTAGGAATTACCAGAGTTCGCCGCAGTTCAGAAGCAGGACAAACCATCTCCTCTAGTACAAGATCCAACTGAAGGTGTCAATATCGGTTTAGAGGAAGATCCAAAAATTCTCCAGATCGGAACCAGTCTGAGTTCAGAAGAAAAGAAAAGGCTTACAGATTTTCTCAAGCGGCATGAAAAAGTGTTCGCATGGACATATGAAGACATGCCGGGCTTAGACCCCAAATTAGTCGAACACCATCTTGTCTTAAAGCCGGATGCTAAGCCAGTCAAGCAGAAGCTGAGAAAAATGGATCCCAGAATAGAACAGCAAGTCAAGGAAGGACTTGAAGATCTGCTCAAAGCAGGATTTATTCGAGCTATTGACTACCCAGATTGGTTAGCCAATATCGTCGTTGTCCCAAAGAAAAGCGGCAAAGTAAGGATTTGCATAGACTTCAGAGACCTCAATAAGGCAACTCCGAAGGATGACTATCCACTTCCAAGCATCGATCTTCTAGTCGATAGCACGGCAGGACATGCCATGTTCTTTTTCGTGGATGGATATTTCGGCTATAATCAGATTAAGTTGGCCGCCCGCGACCAATCAAAAACTTCCTTTACTACGCCTTGGGGCACTTTCTGATATACGGTTATGCCTTTTGGGCTCAAGAATGCTGGAGCAACGTATCAACGGGCAATGGCTGTCATCTTTCACGATCAGATGCCCAAAATCATGGATGCGTATGTTGATGATATTCTCGTAAAATCTAAAGAGGAAGAAGATCACCTCGAAGCACTTGATCAAGTCTTTAAAAGACTTATTCTTTACAAGTTAAGGCTTAACCCGCAAAAGTGTGTCTTTGGAGTCGAATCAAGCAAACTGTTGGGTTTTCTGGTAAGCAAAAAGGGAATTGAAGTTGACCCGGACAAAGCAAAGGCTATCATTGATATGCCATCCCCGAAGAATCTCAAAGAACTACGTAGCCTTCAAGGACGTATGCAGTCAATCCGGCGATTCATTTCCAATTTGGCGATGAGATGTGAGCCCTTCAACCACTTACTCAGAAAAGGAGTTAAGTTCGAATGGGGACCAGAATGTCAGCAATCGTTCGATCGAATCAAGAAGTATCTTCTCAATCCTCCCATCCTGAAGCTGCCAGAATTGGGAAAACCTCTTCTGTTATACATCTCAGTCAATCAAGTCGCATGCAGCGGATTCTTGGCGCAATACAAAGAAGGCAGCCTGATAGAACACGCCATTTATTACGTGAGTAAGACTTTCATAGGTTATGAAAAGAGATACTCTCAAAAAGAGAAGACCTGCCTAGCTCTGGTATGGATGTGTCAGAAGCTAAGACACTACCTGCTAGCATCTGAAGTCAAAATCTTGTCTAAACTCAATCCTCTCAAATACATCTTGGAGCAGCCTTTTCTCAGTGGACGGTCGCAAAATGGCAAGTTTTATTGATGCAGTATGACTTAGAATATGTCTCGCAACAATCGATCAAAGGCCAAGCAATTGCGGATCAATTGACGGATTTTCCTCTGGCCGAAGAAGAGAAAGCCGAAGATGACTTCCCTGATGAGCAAATTTGCAATATCCAGCAATTTCCAGTCTGGAATTTATTTTTCGATGGTTCTAAGAATATGGCAGGAATAGGCACCACTATTCGCACTCCAACGAATGCTACTCCATCAGAACTGGTTTATGGAACAGAAGTAGTGTTGTCGCTACATGTTCAGAAGCCCGCTTTGAAATTCGCATCGCTTCTGCAGTTACCTCTTGATAAATATCAGCAGCAGCGACTGGTACAGTTAGACTTACTCGACGAGAGAAGGTTAAAAGCAGCAGAGCATGCTCAATCCTATCGACAGAGAGTAGCCAGACAGTATGCGAAGTCTATCATCGAAAGAAGATTCAAAGTCAATGATTTAGTACTTCGATCCACAGCTTATCTCAAGCATCATACCGGCGGAAAATGGTCGCCAAATTGGGAAGGCCCATATGTCGTCAAAGAAGCATTACCCCGCAACTCATATCGGCTCATCAACGCCGATGGGGTAGAATTGCCAGATCCCATTAATGCTCGACACTTGAAAAAGTTCTACACTTGAAACATTTAGCCTCCTCTTGTAAACTTCCCATTTCCTTCAAATAATGATTCAACTTTCTTTCCCAGTTACACTGGGGCATTTTAAAATTTTTTTTTTCTGTATGCAGGCAGGATAAACAAATTCCTCATTTCACGCACTTGTGCATTCATGTGCATCAATTCATATTCATTTGCATTCAACTACATTAACAACAATCACAGTCAGTATTGGGATTTCAATAAACAGTCCCATCACAATTTCTAATGATTCAAAATTGGAAGGTAATCACCCATACTTAACTAAAACCCAGTGCTTGAACTGGTATTGTTTCAAAATCCAATGTTTAAACTGGTATCCCAAACTTTTCGAAAAACCGAGTTCCAACTCGGGTTTTATTTCACATCATTTTCTTTTGTTGATCCAGGTTCCGACTCGTGATCTCTATATTTTTTTCGAGCTCTGACTCAAACTCATCATTCTCCTTTGATCAATCCAAGTCATTTCAACCATCACGGTCTGTCAATTGCTCAAATTTGATATTTTGCCCACTAATTTCCAATTTCAATCTTTGGATCATGCAATTCTCCAATTCCAACCCCTGGGGTCACCCAATTTCCAATTTCAATTCTCAATTCTCAATTGCGACCTCCAGGTCATTTAATTTCTAATTTTCGACCTTCGGGTCACTCAATTCTCAATTCCTACCTTCGGGTCACACAATTTTGAACTTTTGGTCTATCAATTCCCAATTTCGACCGTTAGGTCATTCAATTATCCAATTTCGACTTCCGGGTCATCCAATTTCCAAACAAGCAATTTTCCAATTTTCAATTTCGACCTTTGCGTCAATCAAATTTCAATATCCAATTTCAATCATTTTCTCTTGCGAGAGACCCATTTAGGGAGAGTTCGAGGGAGCTCGTTCTTTTCGCATGCTATCCAATTTGTTCACTTAGCCCCTGTTTAGGGAGAGTTTGAAGGGACTCGTGTCTTTGTGAACCGTTTGCAAAACAATTCCCAGTTTCACCAAGGAACCCTTTTTAAAGGGAGAGTCTTGACGGAGACTCGCTTTTCTTGTAACCTCCCAATTTCATACTAGGCCATTTCCATCATGAAGGACCCTCTTGTCAGGGAGAGTGTGATGGACTTGTTCCTCCATGACTCAAATTTTCAGACCTCACCATTATCGGCCCCCTTTCCATAAGAGAAGCCTAATATTAGGGAGCTTTGACGGAAGCTTAATTTCTCTTCGAAAGTTCGTTTTGCAAACACCTCCTCTTCAGGGAAGAGAGGAGTATTTCCCATTTCCCATTCAGGTAGGGGATAAGCCTGAGTCTCTCTTTTTGGGGAAAAAGAGAGGAGAATTTTCGTCACGAATGTATTGAGCCGGATTTTAAATACTCACTTTCACCAAAGATTCAAGAAAATTTTGTCAATTTGTCATGGTATTTGTTGATTTCAGAATCTTTATGGCACAAATCTCTATCTCAATTTACCTTCAGCATTATTTCCAAAAGAGTAAAGCTTTTGCGAAAAGAGATTCAAACTTCAAATTATTTCTATTGGCCAACCAAAAGGATGAAGGATAAGTCCTCGATATGGCCAGCAAAAGAAGATTCAGTGTTATTGCAAAGCCATAAATGATTGATATTGATCGCAGTCAATGGCACATCTTTAAAGACTATTCTTTAAAAGACGAGGCAGTGAAAATATCCTAAGCGCTAGAAAAAGAGAGCATTCATCAAAACCCTGTCTCCTCATAATCACCTAAGCTGCAATTAAATATCTGCAAAAGGGATCTCTCACCTGTCTTCAAGATGAAGGCGAATTAGGCGAATAGACCCCCAGGGCCAAAGAAGATTTGAAACATCTCCAAGATGACGGAGTTTGTGACGGGTCCTTCCAGGGAAAGTCCAAAGCACTGTCGAGATGAAGGCAGATGCGATGAACCTCTCGACAATCCCTAAAAGATATTTAATTTCAGCTATCATCCAAAAATCTCCAAACCTATCGTTAAAGAAGGATCGAAACATCTCCAAGTTGACGGAGCTTGTGACGTACCCTTTCCCAAAAGAAAGCAAGAGAGGAAAAAGAGAGAAGGAAAAAGTCACAACCTCTCCAAAATGAAAGAGAATGTAGCCAAAACCCAAGAGCCCAAAAAGAGTGCAGAAAGATTATCATGAGAGAAGCTCCCAGGATATCAAACTACCTCATTTATCAAGAACCTTCTTTAAACTTGTGAAATTCTATTATCAATACTCTTTCATTAATTGATTTCATAATATTGAATTCTCACTTTCCTGTTCATATCAAGGAAATTGATAGCTTCCTTAAAGAAGGTCAATTGCAAACAATTTGGACTTCAAGTCTCGATTCTCCGAAGTGAACCTTGTTTGGAGGTAATGCTTTGGGTAGAAAGTAAGAAATATCTTTGCAATATTGTGCAGCATCTTCAAAAACTTTGAATCAACAACAGAATTCTCAATATTTTGACAATATTTTCTAGTTATCCTGACCATGAAGTGAGAGCTCGATATCTGTCCTTGATACATCCTGACACCAATTTTAAATTCCTCTTAAGGACTTGATTCATTCCCTTCTTTGAGAGCGTGAACTCTCAGATTTGCACACTTCCCTGTGTCCCCACTGTCCCACCATAGACAGTCCCATTTCGGTTCGAGGTCGAACCAACAATCATTTCCCGCAAGAGGCAATTTCAAAAGCTGATTTTTGTCTCAGCAATGAGACGTCCAAGATCAACCCCTTTTCAAGCTTTAGGGACCCCATTTTCCTTCCTTTTGCAAAACCCCTGTCGGATTTACTGTGCAAAATCCGAAGGTTCCATCATAGTCTCTTCCTTCGAGGATTCCACCCATTTTACGCCCGATCAGGATAAGGGTACAAATCTGAGCCTCATTCAAAGAGGTATTCTATTTTCCACCCGATCAGGATAAGGGTATAAACCTGAGCCTCATTCAAGGAGGTATTCCATTTTCTGCCCGATCAGGTTAAGGGTACAAACCTGAATCTCATTTTAATGAGATAATTTCATTCCCTCAATCAGGTCAAGGGTTAAAACCTGAGCTTCGTTTCATACGAGGTATTTCTGTCCCATCCAGGTCAAGGGCATAAACCTGAATTTCAGTCTCACAGAGTGAGTCTTTACTCTTCATTTCTCCATTTCATATCTACCATCTTCCTCGGGCTAACTTCTTCATACCCAGTCAGATCCTTCTAACTGGGGCATTTTTATATAGCCCAAATTTGGTGTGTTTTCTTTGCCACTAAGCTCGACCATAAGCCGGCTTAGTAGCAAAGAGGGGCATCTGTAAACACCCCAATTTTTCACTCAATTCTTGACATCGCCCTCAATCGGCACATTTCAGTTCTCCGGAAGCAATAAAGGGCAAAATGGTCATTTTCTGAGTTTAAACCTTGCAGAAAGTCCTAAATTTCATTCTTGAGCCTCAAAAATTCTATATTTAGGTTCAGAGACATCTTCAAATTGCAAAATTTCAAAATCCTTTCTCTAGACAAAAAGCTAAAATTTCCAAGTCCGAGCTCAGAGTGATATTTCATAGAACATGTCTTTGCATAGCATTGCATCATTTCACTGCACAACATGTCATTTTGAGATCCAGAACTCTTGATTTTCAAAATTGTCAATCCAGATTTGATTTTTAAACTTTTTCAAATTGATTTTTAATACCCTTGGTATTCAAAATTACCAAATTTTCCCATTTTACCCCCAGGACTTTGAATTACAAAAATTTTCTCAAGAAAACAATCTGGATATTTGGATATTGATTTTAAAGATTTTATCTCAAAGCTTTTTGCAAAAAATTTTAAATCTCTTTACAAATTTTTTTTATATTTATCCATATTTTTTTGCCCTGAAAACCCAATTTTTCCAAATTCTTGAAAATAAATAATGTTTTATCTCGTATTTTCAAATAAATGGAGTGGGACCCGCCTTTGAACTAGCATCATACTCAGACTCCCAGGTAAGCTTCTTATTCTAAAGCGGGACCCACCCGAAGTTCATACCAATTTGCAATTTTTTCTTCATTTCTCAATATTTATTTATTTATTTTTAGCTAGTGGGCCCACACACATGTGGCACACCAATTGAAAAAAAAAAAAAACTTGCAAAAACACAACAAAAACTTTATTTTCAAAAGGATTTTAAAAGTAGAATGAGATGGCATTTCCATAAAAGCCTCTCATTTATGTCATTATTTATTTTTTTTTATTTATTTATTTATTTTATTTCTTTTACTTCTTTTCATTAATTTGCTTACCTAAAATCTTAAAAGGAAACGGCCCAAACGGCGCACAGCCATATTTTCAAAAAAATTTCATTTTACCCAAAACATAGGTAAATGAAACACATTTTTGAAAAAAATACACCAGCGCCCTTTTGAAAAACGGCTACTTTAATGTTTCAGTTTCAAAATCTCCAACGAAGGTAACGGATTTTCAAAAAAGGGAAGCTGCGATCTTTTGAAAAAAGGAAGAGGCTGAACATCTTTAAAGGAGGGGGAGCCTGGCCGATGAAAGGGGAGGAAAAATTTGTGATTTTTTTGGGTTTTGTCGGTTTTTGCAAGAGGCTCTCAAGGTGAAAAGAAGGTCGTTTTCACCTTCTTCAGCCAGCCATTTGCTATCGGAGATCCATCTTCAGCCACTACAGCCCCAGCCAAGAAAGAGTTTCCACCCCCCCCCACCAGCAAGAGACCCAGCCGTCTCAGCCCTTCCGCAGCCCATCTTCAGTCACAGCCAGCCAACGTTTGCCCGTGTTCTTCAATCCATCTACACCAACAGGACCTCCAGCCTAACTGCTGCTTCCCATCTTCTCCAGCCAACAGGAACCCCAGCCAGCGCCATCCTTCATCAACCTTCAGCCCCATCAACATCCGATCTTTCTTGAATCCAGCCGCAGGAGAAGCCATTCAGCAGATCTTCTTCAACCCACCATCTCCAGCCGTTCCTGCATCTCTCTTCAGCCTATCTGCAGAAGATACAACAACAATCTGTGTGGCTGCTGCCTCTTCTTCAGTCCAGCAAATAGAGAACGTACCTGTGGTCTAAAAGTCAATGGAAGCAGGAGCTACAATGCTATTTAGCTGGAATTGAGGAAATCTATAAAATTCAATTAGAGCAAAAAGGTCTCCCAGCTGCAAAAACCAAAAGAAGAATCGACTCTTTTGGTTCAAGGTGAGCCGTGCCCTGTTTGATCTGGGCTCTTTCCCCTTTCCCTATTCAGTTTTTTTTTTTTTTCTCTTTTATCATCCCAGCATGTTCTGCATCCTTGTATGCCGTTTTTTTTTTTTTGTTCTCTTTCAGCTACGTACATCAATGTTTGAGCTCTCAATATGTCAAATGTTTCCAGTTTGTTAAATCCTTTCAAAACAGTTTAAGAGGATATATTTTAGAATTAGCGAGTTGTTTGAGTATAGTCTGCTAACAACTGTATAGCCATATAGGAAGATAAGGTTGACTGGCTGCAAATAGTTTGATGAAGCCAGACTTAGGAATTTATAATAGAATCTGATGTATTTTCTGGAAAAGAAAGGTACAATATGACTGTAGAAAACAAATGCTCAAGCTCAAGCTACAACTGGCTTTTGATGCCTTTGGAAGCATCTGCATATCATGTGCTTTGTTGATGTTTACGCCTATTCATAGGCATATGCACAAATTTGTATAGTGTTTAGGTCTATCAAGTTGTATCATTATAATTTTACCTTGTTAAGTTTTGTAAATGATCACATCTCCCTTGTGCTCTTCACAGCACTTTCACAGTATGCTTTTATACCCATACCCTTCCCTTTTCTGCAGGAGTGCAGTCTTGATATTCGGCCACTTTCATGGATGGATATTTTAATATCCGTTCATGATTTCTTGGCCATGTTTTGCACTCTTCATTATTGGTAAATAGGGAAGATCCATACCCATTTTTGTTGAAATATATCTTGTAATTTAGGAAATACAGCTATGTAAA
Source organism: Nuphar pumila (assembly GCF_984573655.1). Lineage (NCBI taxonomy): Eukaryota > Viridiplantae > Streptophyta > Magnoliopsida > Nymphaeales > Nymphaeaceae > Nuphar > Nuphar pumila. The sequence goes on along the minus strand of NC_143256.1, from coordinate 85,674,691 downwards.
GTTACCTACAGAAACTGTGTATATCCATATTTTCTGATTTTACCCATTTTGTAGAATTTCCATTAATGCATATATTTTCTCATTTTATTTCTATATATATATGTATATCTAGGTATATCTACCAATATGTATACGTATATATGTATATATATATATATATGTATATATATATACATAGATATATACTTATATATATATATATATATCCCTCCATGTGTCCTTACTTCCATATATGAGCATTCATGTATATATTTTCTCATATAAATATACTTCCATTATTACATATCATTTAGCATCAATTTTAGAAAATTTTGATATACATCTCTTTGTTATATATACTTATATATATATATATATATCCCTTAATGTGTAGTTATTATTGCATATATTTCTCTTTTCTCTTACTCTTGTAAATACATCATCATTTGATTTATGAAATTTTGTTTAGCTTGATGGTAAAATTCTTATTTTATGAAGTTATGGCTGGAACTTCATCATTTGATGCTACAATTTCTGTTTTATGAAACTATGGGCTGAAATATCATCATTTGATTTATGAGCTTGATGTTCAAAATTCTTGTTTTATGAAGTTATGGCTGGAACTTCATCATTTGATTTATGAGCTTGATATTCAAATTCCTGTTTTATGAAGTTATGTTGGAACACCATCATTTGATTTATGAGATTTTGTCTAGCTTGCTGTTAAAATCCCTGTTTTATGAAGCTATGGCTGGAACATCACTCTTGGTTTTATGAAATTTTGCTTACTTTAGTGCTAAATTCTTGTTTGCTATATCACCCCATTTGCAGCACCAATTATACATATTATTTCATCATTTTCCACGACATTTTCACCTATTCACCAAGCTTTTCATATCCTTTTCATGATATCCTTGAAATAGCCCATGATGCTTCCACAACCCATTTCCTGCACATATTCATTTTCTGCTGCAAGTATGCAGTCTTGATATTTGGCCATATTCATGAACGGATATCTCTATATCCAATCGTGATCTCCCAACCCTCTTTGGCGTGCTTCATTATGGATATATAGGGAGGCTCCATACCCATTTTTATTGAAAATTGCATTATAATTTGAGAAGTATGGTTGTGTGAAATCACCTACAGAAACTGTATATACCTGTAATTTCTGGTTTTTACCTATTATATGTAATTTCCATTAGTATGTACATATTTTCTCATTATATATATATATCTATATATATATGTATATCTATATATATTTATCTATATGTATACGTATATATGTATATATATATGTATATATATATATACATAAATATATACTTATATATATATACCTTCATGTGCATTGGATATCACATATATTTTTCCTTTTCTTTTACTTTTTTGCAAATATATCTTCATTACCATATATCGTTTAGCATAAATTCAAATATTTCTATATCTACATATATATCTTTGTTGTATATAGTATATATGTCAATTTCCTTGGTTATTTTGTACTAACTCTCATTTTGCAGGAAAATCTAGAAGATGCATATTCCTTGGCTCTATTTCAATTTTCTTTTTATGTTATGCAATGTAACAATCCAATGTAAACCTTGGAATAAGATTTACTTTTACTGCTTAGATTAGGCCGCATCTCATATAGTTTGATTTCAGTAATATCCTGATTCTATGATGCATATATCTCAAATTTTCAAAATTCACCATGGATGAACACGAATGGCACGTGCACCAACTCTTAGAGAGTTGATGAACTCGGTGGAGTCCATATTTACGGCCCTAGTCGGAATATGGGCGAGACCCAGATCCATCATGTCTCTACCAGTCACATTGAGCCTACACTCTTAGGCTATCTTGAAAATGCACCTCCTATTTCCAATGTTTTCAAAACATTGTGAATTAACTCAAATAAACCCTGAATATATTCATGGCCACAGTCAGAATATATGAAGGATTTACTTTGGATTAATCCACATTTTTCCGATTTTTCAGAAATCTTTTCAAAAGTGCATTCATTCATTCACATCATCTGCATCATTTGTTTTTCTCATGATTTTCTCAAAATATTTTCACTTCATGGAATCGATTTTCTCAAGAAACTATGATGATATTCGGAGTTGGATTTCCCAAATCAAAGTTTTCCCGTGATTTTCCTTAAAAAGTTATTTTCTTAATATCCATTTTTAAAAGGAATTTCTTATCTTTCTCAAGAATCAAAGTTGATTTTCAGACATTTCAAATATAAGATTCTCAGGAATTCAATTTCCTGAATTTTGAATTTCCTTCTCCAATGAGTTTTCCTACAAAATTTTCTATCATTTTCCTAAGAAAACTCTCAAAATCCGAGTTTTTCCTGACAAGTGTTTTCCTTTTCAAATATTCATCCTTTCTCAAGAATTCCTTCCATTTTTCCTGAGATTCTCATTTCTTCAGGGTTTTCTAAGTTTTATAAACTTTCTCAAAATTTTCCTGAGATTCTTTTTTCCTCATGGTTTTTCAAATCTTTCTAAGCTTTCTTAAGATTTTCCTGAGATTCTTATTTCCTCGTGGTTTTCCAAGTCTTTCTAAACTTTCTCAAAATTTTCTTGAGATTCTCATTTCTTCATGGTTTTCCAAAGATTTTATAAACTTTCTCAAGATTTTCTCGAGATTCTCCCTTCTTCAAGATTTTCCAAATCTTTATAAACTTTCTCGAGATTGCAAACCTTCTTCGTCTGAGTTTTCTTGAGAAATTGATTTCTATCTTTCCTGAGAAATGCTTTGCAACTTCAAATGTTTTCTAATCATACATCATATTTTCCAATTTACATTTTCCAAAATTCTCATAGCACATGCCTGAATTCTCTGTGCATTTAGGATAGAACACAATTTCGGTAATTTCACTAAGTCAAGCAAACTTTGGTCCTTGGTTCGATTACCCCTGTTAAAGGCGGCAGGAACGGTCGAACCTCGTACCGACAGGTCGAGTCACATCCCGTAAGATTTTCCCGCAATTTTCAAAACGGAGGCGAGTATTTTAAAACAATTTCCAAAATCCGGTCAAGTTTGAATCGCGAAACCATTTCCCCCTCTCTTCCGCAAGGAAGGGAAGACGGGAAAATTTTTGCGACGATCACACCTTTCCTTCCACACCGGTTTAAGTTTTCCTTTGGGATTCGAGTTCCGACTTGAATCTTCTTTCCTTCAAGTTGATCTAGTTTTCCTTCGGGATTCGAGTTCCGACTCGAACTTCTTTTCCTTCCAACCGGTCTAGTTTTCCTTCAGGATTCGAGTTCCGACTCGAATCTTCTTTCCTGCTAGTTGATCTAGTTTCCTTCGGGATTCGGGTTCCGACTCAAATTTCTTCTCCTTCCAAATTGATCTACCTTTCCTTCAGGATTCGAGTTCCGACTCAGATTTCTTTTCCTTCCATAATGGACCTGGTTTTTCTTCGAAGATTCAGGTTCTGACTCGAGTTTTCTTTTCCTTCAGAGTTGGTCTAGAAAATCCAAGTTCCGACTTGAATTTTCTTTCAAATCCAATTCGCTTAGCTTTCCTTTACAAGTTTGAACTTCTACTCAAACTACCCTGCAAGTTGGTCTAGAAGATCCGAGTTCCAACCCGAATTTTCTTTCAAAATCTAATTCATCTAGTTTTTCTTGAAGAGTTGAATTCCGATTCGAATCTTCCCTCAAAAACCCAGTTTAGCACCTGGTCTATTCAAAGCTCATAAGTTGGAATCATTCCTTCTTAAGCTATGATCCTTAGGTTGAATTCCTATGGAATTGATAGTTCGTAGGTCGAACCCCTGCGGAACCAATGCCGTTCTCAATAGAACCAATGTCATTCTTAGGCTGAATCCCTATAGAACCCATGTCATTCTCAGTAAACCAATTCACAATTTCGACCTTTTTAGCCAATCAATTTCCAATTTCCAATTTTTAAATTCCCAATTTTCAGATTTCCAACTTTCAATTTCAAATACCAAATTTCAGAACCCAAATTTCAAAATTCCAATTTCCAAAATTCGACCCTTTTGAGTCACCCCATACCCAATTTCAATCATTTTCTCTTGCGAGAGACCCTTTTTATAGGGAGAGTTCGAGGGAGCTCGCTCTTTTCGCATGCTATCCAATTCGTTCACTTAGCCCCTTTTCAGGGAGAGTTTGAAGGGACTCATGTCTTTGTGAACCGTTTGCAAAACAAAATTCCAAATTTCACACAAGGAACCTTTTTTATAGGGAGAGACTCGACGGAGACTTGCTTTCCTTGTGGCCCCATAATTTCAGACTAGGCCATTTCATCATGAAGGACCCTCTTTTCAGGGAGAGTGTGATGAACTCGTTCCTTCATGACCAATTTATCAATCTCACCAATTCCAACCCCCTTTCCATAAGAGAAGCCTAATGTTAGGAAGTTTTGACGAAAGCTTAATTTCTCTTCGAAAGTTCGTTTTGCAAACACCTCCTCTTCAGGGAAGAGAGGAGTAATTTCTAATTCCAATTTCTGAATCTTATCTTTTGGGGAAAAGAGAAGAGAATTTCTGTCAAGGATGTGTTGCGTTGTGCTTCGAATGCTTGCTTTCATAAAAGATTTCAAGAAAAATTTTGCCAATTTCAAAAATCTTTATTGCACAAAATTATTACTTCAGAATACCCCCAGTATTACTTCCTAAAGGGCAATGCTTTTGCGAAAAAGGATTCAAAGTTCAAAATCTTTCTATTGGCCAACCAAAAGGATGAAGAATAAATCCGCGATATGGCCAGCAAAGAGAATTCAATGTTGTTGCAAAGCCATGAGTGATTGATATTGATCGCAGTCAATGGCACATTTTTAAAGACCATTCTTGAAGAATAAAGCAGTCAAAATATCCTGGGTGATACAGAAAAATCCACTCAAATTCCATATCTCCTCAATCACCTAAGCTGCAATTAAATATCTACAAAAGGGATCTCTCAATTGTCGTCAAGATGAAGGCGAATTAAGCGAGTTGACCCCCGGGGCCAAAGAAGATTTGGATCATCTCCAAGATGATGGAGTTTGTGACGGATCCTTCTAGGGAAAGTTCAGATCACCGTCGAGATGAAGGCGAGTGTGATGAGCCTACTGACGAACCCTAAAAGATATTTAATTTTTGCTATCATCAAGAGATTCTCAGCCAATGAGCCAATAATCGTCAAGATTGTTGAGAAATTCGGTTTTGATGTCACATAATATGATACACTGTCTCATTTGATTTTATATGATATGATAATATGTTCTCTTGAAATAATGTTATATTATGACTGAATATGTTTTGCCATAAATCTAACGAGTATTTGATGCAAGGATATCTCACCCAATAAGGATGGAGACTTTCTGTTCAAGTACAACTATGGTGCAATCATACTCCTTGAAGAAAAAACTTGATGAGCCATGCTTTCCTAAAGTTCAAATGAAGAGATCGGCTACCTCAAGATGAAGACTTTTTTCTTCTTTAGAGTCATATGTAACAGAACCTTCAGGAACTTGCATATTGCATATTACATACTCATTCATAATCACTATATCATAAAAGTATACGATAGTTTCAAAAAGCTCCTTTTTGAAAACTAATAATTGTACCTTCTTACAACCTTTCATGAAAAAGATATTTTGTCATATAATAATTGTACCTTATACTATATACAAGACAACATGAAAAAATGAATGTAGGAAAAAGACAAAAACATAACATCGACTACATAAGAAAAACAAATAAAATATGTTTTTGAAAAGACTTTAGTTATCTTCTTTAATGAAATGTTTCTTAATACAAGAAGAAGACAAAAACATAAATCGGCTACACAAAAGAAAAACAAATAAAATATGTTTTTGAAAGGACTCTAGTTACTTTTTCTCATAACCATAGAATGTCGACTTACTTGAAGTCATCATTCTCTTTACAAAGCATTAAATGCCTTCTGTAACAAATCCTTGTTAATATCCTTCTCAAAGAATGTCGACCTTCTTTTGGTCCTTATTCTCTCTGAAAACTTTGAAAAACACAATATAAAGAAAACACTTGACATGACTATGTACAAATAAATATCTCAAAACACTGATAGTACTTGCACTCATTTAAAGCAAAGAAGTACTAATGTACCTCAAATCATTAATTAGAATAAAGACAAAACTACAACCCAACGTTCAATGTACTATTGTAAGAAATAGACTTTTTACATAAAATATGTATTACCTAAAATAATATAACGACTAGTGTACCCTTTATTTTACTCTTATGGAAAAAGGCATTCTCGATCTTCTCTAAAAGATATTTTTGAAATGACATAACATTTCACATTTCAAAAAGTTACAATTTCAAAATGTAACGACTACTTTTTAAAGGCTATATAAACACACTCAAATAAACTATTCAAACAAGGGGAATGGAATAGACGTGTGAGCTTACAAAAGAGAAAAATTTCTATTTGTGATTTGAAAAGAGAGCCTTGAAAAAGAAAGAGAAAAAGAAAAAGAAAGAAAAGAGAAAAAGTCAAGTCCAGCTCTTTGACAAAGAGTATCCTCTGAGTGACAAACAGATCATTCTGAGAATCCTTCATTTGTGCATTCATATCATTCTGAAGGTTCTATAGGAAGTATTGTAACTCTGTTATTCACTGTATTCCTTCTTTGTTTAAAGAAGTAGACCTCTGTGAAAGAGGGTGTTGCCCTTATCTGTTGAGAGAAGAAGACCTCTTTAGAAGAGGGTGTGCCCCTTCTCTGTTGAGAGAAGAAGACCTCTTGGGAAGAGGGTGTTGTACTATTTATCCGGTGACTCAGATGTTATAGTGGAAATCTCAAGTGGTTTGCTTGGGGACTGGATGTAGGTCTGGATACTGACCGAACCAAAATAACTTCTGTGTTTTATGTGTTGTGCCTTATTGCTTAATTATTTTTATTTTATCGATCATTATCATATTTCACTATTCACCCCCCCTCTAGTGGAATTTCATTTGGTATCAGAGCAGGTTTGCCGGTTTCGACATAACAAGTCTTCCAGCACATATGGCATCTACCTCTTATGCTCGTGATATTGAAGGTCAACACGCATCTCGTCCTCCTTTCTTCAATGGCTCCAACTATGGATATTGGAAGTACAGAATGGCTATCTTTCTCAAATCCATAGACTTTGCTGTATGGAAAATTGTTGAGCTTCCATACACATCTCCATCCGCAGACTATAACTTATGGTCTGATGAAGAAAAGAAAATGGCAAACCTAAATGCAAAGGCTATGATTGCCTTATATTGTGCCATTGATCAGAATGAATTCAACAGAATATCTATATGTGAATCTGCATATGACATTTGGCATTCTTTGGAGGTTATTCATGAAGGAACCAACAAAGTAAAAGAAGCCAAAATCTCATCTCTAGTTAGAAAATATGAGTTGTTCAAAATGAACAAAGATGAACCCATCACAGAGATGTTTACCAGATTCACCAATATCACCAATGATCTGAAATCTCTGGGTGTAACATATTCCCAGACTGAAAAGGTGAAGAAAATCTTGAGATCTCTCACAACTGATGGGGAGAAAAATACTACTGCTATTGAAGAAGCTCAAGATTTATCTAAGCTTACATTGGACGACTTAATAGGCAATCTTATGGCCTATGAAGTCCACATGAAAGAAAGAAGGAAAGAAGAGCAACCAGTAAAGAAAACTCTAGCTTTCCCATCCCTATCTGAGGATGAAGAGTCAGATAAAGAATAAAAAATTGCGCTACTTACCAGAAAATTCCAGCGCTTCATGAGAAGGAACCGGCTTCCAAACAGGCACAAGGAAAGAAAAGATCTTAAAGAAGATCCCATGTGCTTTCAGTGTAATAAGCCAGGCCACTTAAAACATGACTGTCCCCTTCTCAAAAGAAAGTCCAAAACAGAGGAACCAAAGAAGAGGTTCTTCAAGAAAAAGGCTCTGCATGCTCAATGGGATGATTCAGAACCATCCACTAGTGAAGAGTCAAGTGATGATGAAGCCGAAACTGCAAATATGTGCTTCATGGCAAACGAAAGTTCGGTAAGTGAAATCTCTGATTTTTCCTTTGAAGAACTTCTAGATGCTTTTCAAGAACTATTTGAAGAATCTAGAAAATTGAGTTTCAAAAATAAAGTTTTGAAATCTGAAAATTTAAAGCTTTCCCAAGAGAATGAAAAACTCAACAGTGAAAATTCTGAGTTGAAAAAGAAAAATCTTATGCTTACATCTGAAATTTCTTCTACTAGCTCCAAAACTAAAAATATGCAAGTAGAAATTTCAGAGCTAAAAAGTAAAACTGAGAACCTCATGAAAACGGTTTTCAAGTTTACTAAAGGTAAAGAGAACTTGGATAAACTCTTATCCTCTCAGAAGGTCTCTTTTTACAAGAATGGTATTGGTTATTCTCATTTCAAAAAACCTTCTTGTATGAATCAGAAGACCACGTTTGTGAAAAGTTCATCTGAACCAAATAAGGGGTATTATAATGATAATCTTTCTAACTCCCCTAAAGATATAGACAAACCCAAATCCAAATGGATATGGGTTCCAAAGTCTAACAAAAAAGGATCCGATTGGGTACCAAAAAGGAGATTTACTTAATGTTTTGCAAGCTCCAAAAAAGAAGAACAGATGGATACTAGATAGTGGATGTTCAAAGCACATGACAGGACATCCAGACCTTTTTGTTGTTCTTCATCATAAAGAAGGAGGAACCGTCACCTTTGGAGCTAACAACAAAGGTTTGATAATTGGTATTGGAAATATTGGTAACATAGATAAACCTCTTATCAAAGACGTTCTTCTTGTTAAAGGCTTAAAACATAACCTACTAAGTATCAGTCAAATGTGTGACACAGGTTATAATGTTAGCTTTAATCATGATGCATGCCTCATAGCTGACTCCAATGAAAACATCATCTTAAAAGGTATAAGAAAGAATAATATATATGAACTATACCTAGAAAACATCACAGAACATTGCCTCATAGCTAATAATGACACTCAACATCTATGGCACATGAGAATGGGTCATGTCAATTCTAAATACATGTCTAAACTAGCCAAAGATAAGTTAGTACGTGGGTTACCCAACATATCTTTTAAAAAGGATTATTTTTGTGATGCATGTCAATTAGGAAAATTGTCAAAATCTTCTTTCAAATCAAAAAATGTCATTTCAAGTAAAAGACCTTTAGAGCTTCTCCACCTGGACCTTTTTGGTCCTTCTAGGGTAGCTAGCCTTAATCATAATAGATATGCTTTTGTCATTGTAGATGATTACTCAAGATTTACTTGGGTAATATTTTTGAAAAACAAAAGTGACACGTTTTGTCAGTTTGAAATCTTATGTAAAAAATTACAAAACGAAAAATCTTGTTCTATTGTTAAAATCCGTAGTGACCATGGAGGAGAATTTGAAAATGAACTCTTTGAAAATTTTTGCAACTTGCATGGTATTTCTCATAACTTTGCCTTTCCTAGAGTTGCACCTCAAAATGGTGTAGTAGAAAGAAAGAATAGAACCCTTCAGGAATCTGCCAGGACTATGCTCCAACACAATAATCTTGCAAAATCTTTTTGGGCAGAAGCTGTTAATACTGCATGCTACATAACAAATAGAGTTCTCATTAGACCCTTATTAAATAAAACTCCCTATGAACTATTCTATGACAGAACTCCAAGAATAGACTATTTCAAAGTCTTTGGATGTAAATGCTTTATCCTAAACACAAAAGATAGCCTGAATAAGTTTGATGCTAAATCTGTTGAAGGCATATTCTTAGGATATTCAAGTCATAGTAAAGCATACAGAGTTTTCAATAAGAGTCATAATACTATTGAAGAATCTATGCATGTTAGTTTTTGTGAATCTATTGATCAATCTGTTCATATACAAACTAATGATGATGATGTTGAAAGTACAGATTTATTTTTAGATAACACAGCTAAGTCTAATGAAGATGATCATCAAAGAACCTTTGTCGATATCAAAGATCATCCTCAAAAGCAGATTTTGGGAGAACTAATAAAGGGGGTTCAAACTAGAGCTCAGCTAGAACGGATTGCAAACATGGCATTCATTTCTCAACTTGAACCAAAGAAGATTGATGAAGCCATCATTGATGAGTTCTGGATGCTAGCCATGACTGAAGAACTGAATCAATTCCAAAGAAATGACGTTTGGGATCTTGTACCTAGACCAAAGGATCATCCAATCATTGGGACAAGATGGATCTTCAGAAACAAGCTAGACGAAACAGGTAATGTTATAAGAAACAAGGCCAGACTAGTAGCTCAAGGATACAACCAGAAGGAAGGTATTGATTTTGATGAAACATTTGCTTCTGTTGCTAGACTTGAATCTATTAGAATGCTTTTAGCATATGCAAGCTATATGGATTTCAAATTATATCAAATGGATGTTAAAAGTGCCTTCTTAAATGGTTTTATAAATGAAGAAGTTTATGTAAAACAACCTCCAGGATTTGAAAATGAACAATACCCAGATCATGTTTTTAAACTCAAACGTGCTTTATATGGTTTAAAACAAGCACCTCGTGCTTGGTACGAAAGACTTAAAACCTTTTTATTAAAAACTGGTTTTTCTGTTGGCAAAGCAGATTCTACACTATTTGTCAAAGTAGTGAATAATCATACCCTAATTGTTCAAATTTATGTCGACGACATCATCTTTGGATCTTCTAACAACACTCTCTGTGAAGATTTTTCTAAGTCCATGCAGAAGGAATTCGAAATGAGTATGATGGGCGAACTCACCTACTTTCTTGGACTGCATATTAAGCAAACCAAGGATGGAGTTTTCATCAATCAATCTAAGTATGCTCGTGAACTTCTGAAGAGGTTCAACATGAACTCAACTGCTTCAAAATCTACTCCTATGAGCACTACTACTGTGTTGGACAAAGATGAAGATGGTAAGTCTGTTGATACAAAGGTATACCGAGGTATGATAGGATCACTTCTTTATTTAACTGCTAGCCGTCCAGATATAATGTTTAGTGTTTGCTTGTGTGCTAGATTTCAGTCAAATCCAAAAGAATCACATCTTAAAGCTGTAAAAAGAATAATGAGATATTTAAAAGACACGGTTGATTTTGGATTATTCTATTCAAAATCCTCTACATTTGATCTAATCTCATACAGCGATGCTGACTTTGCTGGAAGTAAATCTGACAGAAAAAGCACAAGTGGAACATGTCACATGCTAGGGCACTCACTAGTATCATGATTCAGTAAGAAACAAAACTGTGTATCATTATCAACTACTGAAGCCGAATACATTGCTGCTAGCCTAGCTTGTACTCAAGTCATCTGGATGAAACAAACTTTAAAAGATTTTAGTTTAAATTTTGAAAATACAACTATTTTCTGTGATAATACGAGTGCTATAAACCTATCTAAGAATCCTATTTTACACTCACGAACTAAGCACATTCAAATAAGACACCACTTCTTAAGAGAACAAGTCTTAAACAACATAATTAAACTAGAATTCATACCCACTAATCAATAGTGAGCAGACATATTCACTAAACCATTAAAACATGAAGACTTCACACGTATTAGAAGAGAACTAGGAATATGCAAACTAAGTGACTTATAAATTAATCACACTTATTATAATACTTCTTATAAGTTTTGTTTAAATCTTAAATAACTTTCCTTCTTATCGATTTTTTTGTCAAACTATGTTTCCATATTCACGTGCTCTTCATATTCTTATAAGACACATTCTTTATGTCTTTCAACTTGTCATATTTCAAGTACACATCCATTATGACTCCTTGTCCTATCTCCTTTCTCTCCTATCCATAAAAAAACTAATTATATTAAAAGCTATCATAACAATGTTCACATCACTCAACTCCTTTATTATTTTTGTCCTTTTATGAAAACTTTTCTTACGATAAATTGTTTCACCTCTCTACTTAGTTTATGAGAACTCATACTTTTCATTAGTTAGAATCGAGTGACTCTTTTTGGTCCTTTTACCTTTTTCAAAAAAATCTAGTTGCTATATTCTCACATAAATTGTTTTTACTATATCATTTGTTATATCATAGCCCGACAAACTATCTATTATCATCTCTCTCATATACAAATTGAGCCTCCATTCTTGTCAATTCGTGTTTAAAACTTAACCTTATTATCTAATAACTATAAACTTTCTCAAATCGAGTTTCTTTAAGAATATAAACAATAAATCATATCAATCATAACATTATGTCTTTCATCAATCATTTTTTATTACTTCTTTCCATATATGTCATCTCATTTATATCTATGACAACTCACAATTATTACTCTTCACTCATAAATATTTCTTTGCCTCCTCATTTCATCTCTCGAATACATTTTTTATATATATATATTTTTGAATCCGACTCCTCCATGTCTATTCTTATTTTTAATCTATCATTTATCAATTCTTATATACTTTTGACTCTTTCTCCTTTTTTTGTCTCATCATCTCTCTTACCACTAGTCAAAGTCAAATTGTGTCCTTCTCATATCTACGTATACTCATAAAAATTACAAATATGAAAACACATTAATCATGAAACATTTTTTTAAGGCACTCTTTTCTCTAAAATGTCATATCTTTTAAAGTACACATCACATGATCACCCTATGACCTATTTCCATAAAAACTTTTTCTATATTAGGCAATCATGACTTTTCTTTCCATCCGTGACCTTGCCTCTCTCTTATTGTATATCTCACTAAAATCGAGAATCATTAAAGTCTTGTCTCCAAGCAAACCTTTATTTATTCTAACTCTACTTTATGTCATATCTAAATCAAGTAAATGTTGTCCTTTATCACCTTTCTCTCTTCTCTACATATCCATATCATCTTTTTATGTCCTTAACTCTCCTTTCACGAATTTAGAATCCCTCCACATAGAGTAAAAAGTTGCTTGTTTTATTAGGCCATTATTTTCAAGATCAATCACTTTTTTTTTTTGGTTCAACATGACACCCCATACTCTATTAATGGCTTCTCTCACTAGTCGATAAACTCACCCATAGTAAAATCTATATATTTCAATAACTATGTCCTCCTCAATCTAATATAATACACTATCCTCAAACATTGATTTAATTTGTCATTCACAAGTCTCTTAACTTACTACTCACGGATTTCCTTATTTGACTAAAATCTAAAAATTACTCACTTCCAATGTCATTCATTTCATATCAACAATTATTTTCTTCTTTCTATTTAATCAATTGGTTCATCTCTTACCATTCCATTCGAACTTTTCTATCCTTATACAAACTTTCTCTCGGTTCAAGCTCCTTTCTCTCCTAGTGCTTTATTTTCAAGACATTCGATAATGGCTTCCTCCTCTACCAATGTGATTACAGCAGCCGATCTAAGGTATCCAGATTTGTTTCATACTTACAACTCATTATGCTCTCGCCCCATTCATGAAGGTAAATTGGTCAACTTTGACGACTTCATGCTCTTTGACTTAGACACCTATCTCCCTGAACTCAAACCTCTAATAGGATCTTCATCCCCAGCTGCCTATTATCCCGAACTAGTCCGACTGTTTTATACCAACTTCTCTACTGATCATGAACAGACCTCAATCACCAGCAAAGTCCGAGGACAACTGATGATTTTCGATTCTTCCGACCTAGGTAGAATTCTAAACCTACCTACCACCGGTACCGACCTTAACACCATAGTACCAATCGACCGATCGGTACTTCAAAAAATACTTCTCTGCACCAACTGCTACCAACTTCCGTGGCATATAAGGAATCTCCAACCTCATGCTCAGCTACTTGCCCAGATTCTTCTCCACAACATCTATCCCAAGCTTCTCCGCCAGGGATTAGTTCCTCGAAAAATCTCTCTTCTTATCTATGCAATCTTTTCTTCTCTTTCGATAAATTGGTCATCCATTCTTTTCGACCTCTTTATTCGTTATCAGACATTCGAGCCTCTTCTTTTTGGGTGTTTCATAACTCTCATTCTCAAATACTTTCAAGTACCACTTCACAACGAAGTCATCCTCCGTCCCTCTCAAGTCCTCAATGGTACCACCTTCAATCTAAGGTCCCTGCACATGCCCGACTCTGATGAAGCAGATCCAATATCCTCCTTCAATTACTTTTCTGCTATGATGGATATCGAGCAAACTCAGGATCGAATCCTTCGTAATCAAGCCCTGTTGCAGTAGACTCGCAAGTGGAATCGTGCCAACCGACCACATTCACCTTCTCCACCTTCGAGATAAACTCATTTTTTATCTGTAATAACTTTTAAATTACTTTTATACTTTCGGTCTGTAATATTTTTTTACTCTGATCCCTCCTTTTTTTCCATGACAAAGGGGGAGAAAACCTGTCTCCATTATTGGAGAAATATTCTCTTTAAACATTATTTCAAACTTTTTTATCATATTATCCATGACAGGGGGAGCATATTTTGTCATCATCAAAAAGGGGGAGAATGTTGAGAAATTCGGTTTTGATGTCACATAATATGATACACTGTCTCATTTGATTTTATATGATATGATAATATGTTCTCTTGAAATAATGTTATATTATGACTGAATATGTTTTGCCATAAATCTAACGAGTATTTGATGCAAGGATATCTCACCCAATAAGGATGGAGACTTCCTGTTCAAGTACAACTATGGTGCAATCATACTCCTTGAAGAAAAAGCTTGATGAGCCATGCTTTCCTAAAGTTCAAATGAAGAGATCGGCTACCTCAAGATGAAGACTTTTTTCTTCTTTAGAGTCATATGTAACAGAACCTTCAGAAACTTGCATATTGCATATTACATACTCATTCATAATCACTATATCATAAAAGTATACGATAGTTTCAAAAAGCTCCTTTTTGAAAACTAATAATTGTACCTTCTTACAACCTTTCATGAAAAAGATATTTTGTCATATAATAATTGTACCTTATACTATATACAAGACAACATGAAAAAAGGAATGTAGGAAAAAGACAAAAACATAACATCGACTACATAAGAAAAACAAATAAAATATGTTTTTGAAAAGACTTTAGTTATCTTCTTTAATGAAATGTTTCTTAA
Source organism: Nuphar pumila (assembly GCF_984573655.1). NCBI lineage: Eukaryota > Viridiplantae > Streptophyta > Magnoliopsida > Nymphaeales > Nymphaeaceae > Nuphar > Nuphar pumila. The sequence goes on along the minus strand of NC_143256.1, from coordinate 85,659,618 downwards.
TACAAGAAGAAGACAAAAACATAAATCGGCTACACAAAAGAAAAACAAATAAAATATGTTTTTGAAAGGACTCTAGTTACTTTTTCTCATAACCATAGAATGTCGACTTACTTGAAGTCATCATTCTCTTTACAAAGCATTAAATGCCTCCTGTAACAAATCCTTGTTAATATCCTTCTCAAAGAATGTCGACCTTCTTTTGGTCCTTATTCTCTCTGGAAACTTTGAAAAACACAACATAAAGAAAACACTTGACATGACTATGTACAAATAAATATCTCAAAACACTCATAGTACTTGCACTCATTTAAAGCAAAGAAGTACTAATGTACCTCAAATCATTAATTAGAATAAAGACAAAACTACAACCCAACGTTCAATGTACTATTGTAAGAAATAGACTTTTTACATAAAATATGTATTACCTAAAATAATACAACGACTAGTGTACCCTCTATTTTACTCTTATGGAAAAAGGCATTCTCAATCTTCTCTAAAAGATATTTTTGAAATGACATAACATTTCACATTTCAAAAAGTTACAATTCCAAAATGTAACAACTACTTTTTAAAGGCTATATAAACACACTCAAATAAACTATTCAAACAAGGGGAATGGAATAGACATGTGAGCTTACAAAAGAGAAAATTTTCTATTTGTGATTTGAAAAAAGAGCCTTGAAAAAGAAAGAGAAAAAGAAAAAGAAAGAAAAGAGAAAAAGTCAAGTCCAGCTCTTTGACAAAGAGTATCCTCTGAGTGACAAACAGATCATTCTGAGAATCCTTCATTTGTGCATTCATATCATTCTGAAGGTTCTATAGGAAGTATTGTAACTCTGTTATTCACTGTATTCCTTCTTTGTTTAAAGAAGTAGACCTCTGTGAAAGAGGGTGTTGCCCTTCTCTGTTGAGAGAAGAAGACCTCTTGGGAAGAGGGTGTTTTACTATTTATCCGGTGACTCGGATGTTATAGTGGAAATCTCAAGTGGTTTGCTTGGGGACTGGATGTAGGTCTGGATACTGACCGAACCAGTATAACTTCTGTGTTTTATGTGTTGTGCCTTATTGCTTAATTATTTTTATTTTATCGATCATTATCATATTTCACTATTCACCCCCCCTCTAGCGGAATTTCAAAGATAATCCCTAAGAGAAAAGAAGGATCGGAACATCTCTGAGATGAAGGAGTTTGTGAAGTACCCTTCCAAAAAAAAAAAGAGAGAGACAAGTCAAGACATCTCCAAAATGAAGGATGATGTAATTCCCGAAAAATCCAAGAGAGCTCCAATCTGCTAAAAAGCGAGTGCAGAAAGATCATCATGAGAAAAGAATCCCAGGATATCAGACTGCCAAATCTATCAAAAATCTTCTTTAATTTTGTGAAATTCTTTTATCAATATTCTTTCACCAATAACTCTCGCAATATCAAGAATACTTTCTTTCCCATCTATATCAAGGAAATTGATAGCTTCATTGAAAGAAAGACAATCGCAAGCAATTTGAATTCGAATCTTGATTCTACGGAGTTAAGCCCAGTCGGAGGTAATACTTCAGGTAGAAAAGAGGGAATACTTTCAAAACAATGTGCATCATTTTCAATTATTTTGAATCAACAACAATTTTCAACATTTTGACAATATTTTCTAGCTATTCTGGCATAAAGCGAAAGCTTGGGGTTCATCTTTGGCGCATCCTGACACCATCCCTTTTAGGACTTGATTATAGGAGTTTTCAAGAATCCTTCCCTTTTTTGGTATAATCTGAGCACACGGGCTCTCTGATTCGCACACTTCCTTATGTCCTCACTGTCCCACCATAGACAGTCCAATTTTGGCTTGAGGTTAAGCCACCAATTTCAGCAAAAGGCAATTTCAAAAGCTATTTAGTCTCAACAATGAGACGCCCAAAATCAAACCCTTTTCAAGCTTTAGGGACCCCAATTTCCTTCCTTTTGCAAAACCCCTATCGGATTCATTATGCGAAAATCCGAAGGTTCCATCACGGTCTCTTCTTTCGAGGATTCCGTCCATTTTCTGCCCAATCAGGTTAAGGGTATAAACCTGGGCCTCCTTTGATGAGGTATTCCATTTTCCACCCAATCAGGTCAAGGGTACAAACCTGAGCCTTCTTTGGTGAGGTATTCCATTTTCAACCCGGTCAGGTTAAGGGTTAAGCCTGAGCTTCGTTCCATACGAGGTATTTCCCGTCCCATCCAGGTTAAGGGCAAAACCTGAATCTCATTTCTTTTTGAAGTAAAATTTTCTCCTTATTCACAATTTCATATCTACCATCATCATTTGAATTAATTTTTTCATACCCAGTCAGATTTATCCAACTGGGGCATTTTTATGGTTCAAATTTGGTATGTTTGCTTTGCCACTAAGCTCGGCCCTATACCGGCTTAGTAGCAAAGAGGGGCATCTATAAACACCCCAAATTTTCACCCTCATCCAGTGTTTGTCCATTTCATATGTAATTGCATATCATTGCATACATTTTGCATATCATTTCATCGCATTGCATAGCACTGCATGTCATCCCATCTCATTTTTGAGATCCAGCACTCCTGTTTTCAAAACATTCAATCCAGATTTGAGTTTTAAAGCTTGCTTTCAAAATCAATTTCAAAACCTAGGTTTTTAGTCAACATTCTATCATTTTCCAACCCCAGGACCTCATATTTCGAAATATTTTCTCAGAAAACAATCTGGATTCATTTTAACTTCAAATTTCAATCGATTTCAATTCACAGATGAGGCCCATTGAGGTGGTGTCGCTTCTGGATCCTCTTATTCATCAAATTTCTCAAATTTTTGAAAGTTTCAGTCAGATCAGGACTCTGTCCCAGAGTCCTAATCCAGTCAGAAGTCTGTTCGGGGGTCTGTTTTACTCCCATTGTCAGTCTTTTTCCATTGTTTTCAAAATTTAGGTCATTTTACAGAGTCCAGTTAATTCAGGACTCTATTTTAGAGGTCGGTCGAGTTAGGAGTCTGACCCTGACTGTGTTTTTTTTTTTTTGACTTATTTCGTCAATTTTTGATAAAATCTTTCAAAAATTCTTCCATTTGAATTCTAAAATCTAAAATCTCAGAATCCTAAGAGTTCAGGACTCTAACTCGAAGTTCCAGTTCGCTTGAGACCCTATTTCCAAAGATCTTGAATTTCAAATACTGATTTTAACCCCTTTTCAAAACCATTTTCAGTGTTTATTTCAAAATTCTTCAAAACTCGATGTGGGCCCACTCAGTTGGCACCATATCCAGAGGAGTTCTGACTCGGTTAGAACCCTATGCCATTTCAAAAATTCTAATTTTAAGATTGCTTTTGAAAATCTTTTGAAAACTTTCTCAATTTCAAGTTTTAAAAATCGCTTTTTGAAAAACTCAAGTAGGGCCCACTCGGGGTGGCGCCATATTCGAGTAAGTCAGGGCTAGACTAGGGTTAGTCAGTGTCTTGGTTAGTGTTAGGGTTTAGAAGAGTCAAAAATCATTTTGAAAACTCATTTTGAAGTTTAGTTTCTAAAACTAATGTTTTTAAAGGTTTTTAAAAAGCTTTAAAAACCCAAATGTGAAAAATGCCACTTGGCATCACATTTGGGGGATTTCTAGGATAGTCTAGGGGTTAATTAGGTATTTGTTATGATAATTTAGGCTAGGAGTAGGATAGTAACTACACCCCAAAATCGCCCCCCCCACCCCGCTTTAGAGTCCAAAATTTCCATTTTTTTTAAAACCTAAAAATTTTTTATAAAAAGGGGCTATAGGGGGGACGATTTTTCCAGCCACCTCTTGAGAAAATCTTGGAGCTTCTCTCTCCTCTCCAGCCTTCCTCCATTGCTGCAACTCCAAGGTAAATAATTTCTTCAATTTTTAATATTTTATTTAGTGTTTTTAATGATTTAAACCTAGATTTAGCCTTGGACACCCCTCCTTATGTGGATTCAATCAAGATTTAACCTCAAGAACCATCAAGAACGGTCCAAGAAGATGATCTAACTCTGTTTTTGTGTGTTTTCAGGGATTCTAATCCATTAGAATCGATTTTAGCACTATCTTTTGCATTATTAACCAATAAAACATATGATTTACCCTTTTAATGGGTTAAATCTATGTCTTTAAAGGTAAAATCGAATTCCAGCCATTGATTCCCTGATTTTTTTATTTATTTAATGGTTTACTCATGCTTATTATACGTTTTACACCATATAAATAATTTCTTTTTACTGTTTTATGGTTTATTTTATTGATTTTCATTAGTTAATGCATGGTTTCTTAAGTTTCTTAGATTTATGTGTGTTTTAGGTTTAGAACAGTAAAGATAATGATATTTCAGATTGAAATACCAGCTGTTTAGTTCTGATTTTTTTATATGTGATACATGCATATGTAATTGAACTACTGTAAAAAAATCAGAGACTTTGGACTTCGGGAACCCTGTCAGAAAAATCAGACATCAAGTCGGGTTTTTAAATCTTTAAAATCGGTGTTAAAATCAAGAAAGTAATTTGCACTTGTGTGGATTTTCTCATCCGATGTTTGATTTTAGATCTGTAAAATGCTATGGATTCATATTGATTAGATCTATCTACTGTGAAATTTTCAGAATTTGTGACCGTTGTTTAGTATTTTCCCTCTGACAGGGACTCTGATTTTTAATTTAAAACTCGTTAGGGTTTACCAAAACCCTAATCAGACTTGTGTTATTCATAAATCCCAAAATACAGATCCAATTCATGATCTGTAAAAGGTGAGTACTGTTATTTTTTTAATGTCTGTTCACTGTTAAAATCTCAAATATGTTGAATGAGTGCTGTTATTTATCCCAAAATTTTCAATTGAAAGTATTAGTTAGGACCAAAGTTAAAATCAATGTATTCAAGGACGGATTGCCGGAAGGGAATCTCCCTGATCCTATGTGCTTTTTCAGATCTGTAAAAAAGAAAAGTTCTGTTTTCTTGTCTATTTGATCTCTATAAAAAATCAGAGATTTCCATGGAGAACTGATCCCTGGTTCGGGCCTTAAACTAAGACTGGTTGGTGAACTAGGTCAAAAATAGCATATTTTTAGGGTTTGATGCTATTTTCGGATTAATTTAATGCCAAAAATAATATTTTTATAATTCTAATTTGATATTAGGGTTATAACAAGTGCAGGTATCAATTTTTAGGATTTTTAGAATCCGTTTGATGCTTGAATGGCTTGAATTGCAAAACAGGGCACCCGAAGAATTCCAAAACACTGCAAGAATCACAAAATTTGTGATATTCTTGGATTTTCGTGCATAAGCATATATTTTTAGGGTTTAATCATGTTCATGATTATATTAGGATGCTTTAGGTTTAATTTGATGCTTATTTGACTTCATTTAGTGCCTAAAACCTAAGTTTTACCAAAATATTTTTTGAAAAACCCTGATTTCAAAGCCATAGTCTTGTTATTAGGGGTAATTTGGTCATTTGACCTCAATTTCGAAATCCCTAACCCTAGTTTTCACATTTTTAAACATGTCAGATCATATTTAGTTTGATTTATTTTATTTGAACTTCAAAACTTGCATTTTATCAAATATTTTTCTAAAAACCCTAATTTCAAGGCCATAGTCTTGTTATTAGGAGTATTTTGGTCATTTTGACCCCAATTTCAAAATTTCAAATTCCATTTTTATATTTATATCATATTTTATCAATTTTGATTTAAGGGAATCATGGAAAAGGCTTATGTCTAGCAAAATCCAGTAATTTCTAGATATTACTGGATAAACCTAGAAAAGCCAACATATTTTCATTAACCAGTTTTTCTAGTTTTGCAGGGACATTGAAGACTTTATTTTCAGTCATTTAAATTCAATAGTGATGTAAATTAAATTAAATTTGGAATAAGAATTTAAATTTCAGCTTAAACTAGGATTGCGTTGCATATAGTTTAATTCTGCAAATATTAAATGTCTGATGAATGTATCATTCATGCACATTTTCATAAATTCACTATGGTCTACACGAATGGCACGTGTACTAGCTCTTATGGAGTTGACAAACTTGGTGGAATTTGTATTTATGGCCATAGTCAGAATACGAATGATACCCAGATTTGTAATCTTCGTATTAGCCACATTCAGCCTACACATAGACTAACTTCAAAATGCACTGCATTTCTCAAAAATACAAAAAAAAATTCTCAATTCCTTAAAATCAAGTCTTTCAAATCCATATTCATTCATTTCATTCAATTTGCAAGTTCAAATTCCAAATCAAAAAAATCAATTTTCTGAAAATTTTTCTAAGTCTTATTCAAAAATCGATTTTCTCAAAACCTTGATTTTCCAATGATATTTCAAGTATTTCCCAAGTTCCAAATTCGATTTTCTAAGTTATATTTTCAATTTCAAAGTTTGGATTCAAAGAAATCAAGTTTTTCAAAGTTATTTCACATTTCTCAAAATCGATTTTCACAAAAAAAAATCTCTTGAATACTTCAGAAATCGATTTTCACTTTCTCAAATACAGTATCTCAACCATGATTCACGATTTTCCAGGTGATACCATTTCTAAATATTTCAAATATTTAAAGCAAACATCATGTTTTCAAAGGTGCATTTTCAGAAAATCCATAGCACATGCCTGATTCTATGTGCATTTAGAAATTAAAATATGATTTAGACAAGTTGAATAGAGAAGAACAGTAGATTGATCCTTGGTTCGATTACCCCTGTTAAAGGTGGCAGGAACGATCGAACCTCGTACCGACAGGCGAGTCCCATTCTACAGAATTTTCCCGCATTTTAAAACAGAGGCGAGTTATTTTCAAAAACTTTTTCAAAGGTCAGTTTGACTCGCAAAAAGTAAAAAATTTTGCGATGATAACACCTACTCATGCCTAGCAGAATTCCCCTCCTTTTCCCCCCCTTTTTTTTGATTTGGGTCCATAGCAGCCGAAACCCCTAAATCTGCCGATTTGGGGTTTACGGCAGCCATTAAAACCTTTCCCATGATTTGGGGATTTACAACACCCCACACCTCAAGCTCAAACCCACGACACACCATAGAAGAAAAACAACAGTAAGATCCTACCTTTGACGAGCTTGGTGGCTGCTGCAGTGATCTCAGTAGCGTCATGCGTTGTTCGTCTCTGGTCATGCAATGAAGCCGGTTTTGGTGGCCTTGCAGTCGCGCACAAAAATGAGAGAGAGAGAAGAGAGATGGGATACAGAGAGAGAGAGAGAGAAAGACGAGCGACAGAGGGAAGGGAGAAACGGAGGCAGAGGGTAATGAGAGACGTAGTGGGAGGAAGAGGGAAACGGGAGGGCCTTTGTAGAAGGGTGCCCGAAAAGGGAGGGCCATTACCCTCACCTGCGACGGCTACGCATCCCCCTCTTTCGCCCTTCAACCAACGTTAGGGTTCTGAGTGAACCCTAACGCCCCTCTTTATCGGGCTTGCACAATGCCCCTGATACTTATCGTTTTTTTTCTCATGCAACAACGGGTCCGTGTCAGGTTCGATCGAACCCCAACCCGTGACCCACCACTGCAGGGCCTAGGTTTTGGGCATGTTCGGATCCATTCGAGGATCCAAACTCGTTTTTAAATGTTTAACTTATTAAATATTTAAGATTTGAATATGACCCAATTTAAAATTACTTGGATCCAATCTCATTATTATGGAACTCCCATAACTCATTATGGATCCAAGGTCCTTTGTGCTTCATAAAACCCTTAAATAAATCTGGATCCAGGGATCCGAAGTTTTGATCGTACTCTAATTTGGAACCATGCATCCGAATTAATATTGAAGTTCCGATGTCCGAGATCCAAATAAGGTAATTTGGGTCCAAACATCTCCGGCGTAAGGTTTTGAGATCTAAATCTAAGGATCCAAGGTTTTCTTTACACTATGAATTGGAATTATGGATCCAAAGTAATATTTATGGATCCAAGCCAAATATTTTGGGTTTTCAAGCAACGTATCCCAGATCCAAGTAGAATTTTTAATTGGACTCTTACCATATTTAAATCTCTGATGTCCAGGATCCAAATGAAGTAGTCTGGATCCAAACAACGCATAGGCTACTACAGATCCCCATACGGTGTTATAAATCTGATATAGAAATATTCTTATTAAGAATTTGATTTAAACTTCGTTGATCTGCTTCATTCATCCTGGATCCAATATCAAATTTGATCATGATAATGAGGATCCAATACGAGAGATCCAATCCATTTGACCAGAATCCTTTATTAAATATCAAATTTAGTGATCCGACATCTATGATCCAAATGGAATATCGAAAATCCAAACATGGTATTATGAATCCGATATTGAAGATCCAAACAAAATATCCGAATACAAATAACACATACAATAATAAAAATATCCTTGTACCAGTTCAAGGTCATAAATTTCAAGTTTATTTATTGGATAAAATTCACGGTTACTACATCCTTTTCCCCTAAAAAGAATTTTGTCCTCGAAATTTCATTGCAGGATCCCGTAGAGATCGTAGTTTGAGGGAATTGGTATCGACAAGGATGCACATATGTGTGCGAACTCCCAACATATATCCCAACATATAAGGATCATGACAACACACCATGAGTTTCTAAGAGAAGTTTGGAGCTAAAATTTGGTCTCGAAAAAATTCATACATGATTTCTTTGATGGCAAAAACGTACTAAATCACAAAAACTCTTAACCTACGACAGTTAGAGTGTATGTTTACTACTTCCTACTTGTTTAGTCACAGATGATAGACACGACATGCTATTTCTTTGGCTTGTTTTAAATTATTGGATGGAATTTCCTTTATTTTATCATAATCACGTCGTTGTTTGTTGTCCTCACTATTTCTAACATACTCTTTGTCCTGAATAACCTTTACTTATTCCCATTCCTCAAGGCTATGCGTGGCTAGTTTTTTTGATCGAGACCTCACTCAAAGCATAATTCTCTCACAGAATGGCTCATTTATCCACGAAAGACATAAACATATCATTGTATCAAGATCTAAAATTTACAATGATCCAATTCTGCTATAACTAAAGCCAAATTTATTGATCTCTAACTGGCTATATCAATCAATCTCAGCAAATTCTCCCAATTTACCATAACTCTATTAATTAAAGATTAACAAGATCCACGTCGGATCACCTGGTCTGGGAAATGCACAACCTCACAAAGAATTACCGCCTTAGATGGTATACCCGGTCTTGGACAATACTCTTTCTCACAGGAATTTACCGTCTTTGCGACTACCTGTTCTTGGACAATGTACTACCTCACGGAGATCTACCGCTCTAGCCGGATTACCTGATCTTGGTCATACACACCCTTACAGATAATCTTATGCAGAAAAGGTCTTCAACAGGTGCCAAAATAGTGATACATGCATAACTACAAATGACCGCTCTTAAGGTCGGTAGCCACCAATATGGGCACAAGCATACATGTTATCAATATGCATCATCACTTCATTTGGCACATAAATCATAAAATCACACCTTTCACCAATAAGGTTCCATAAATCATAGTTCACTATTGAACTTAAGCATATATTGCGTGTTTTCAAAATTTCAGATCACGTAGCATTTCAATCATATCATACAAAAGCATATTATCCTATACATCATATCATTGCCACCAGGAACATTGCAATTTTCAAATTTAACCTCGAAGTATGCATAACCATAGCATGAGTCCTATACAGTGCGATCCTGTATATATCAAGATTCAACTAAACCTCAAGATACGTAACTTCTACGTAGTTCGAGTTATGCATACAAGATTTCAATCATATATGTATCTAAGACATTTAAATTATTTCATTATTTCATGTGCATTTGCAAGTCCATCTAATAAGTCCAATAATATTTATGTGTCTGTTATATCGTTTACACATATATTTACAATCTACAAATTATAGTATTCTTACAATTATTACAAGTACATATACACATACACCATATATTTTAAAGAAATATATAATTAGCGTAACCAATAACAAAACAAAACAAATTATACTCACAGAGCGATTGCAGGGTGTGGCATGACCGTGATCTTTGATTTATTGTTCCCATTCTGAAGTTTGTTTTTACTTTCATTTTCATTCATTTCCATTTTTTTTCAAAAAATTAGGTCATTTTGCACAGTTTAGTTAATTCACGACACTATTTCGGAGTTTCGGTTGAGTTAGGACTCTAACCCTGACTGTATTTTCCGACTTATTTTACCAGTTTTGATAAAATCTTTCAAAAACTTCTTCATTTGACTTTCAAAATTCTAAAATCTCAGAGTTGTAATTGGTTCAGGACTCTGATCAAGAGTTTTAGTTTGCTTAGAACTCTGTTTTCAAAACCTTTGAATTTCATCTATTGATTTTAACCCCTTTTCAAATCCATTTTCAGTCTTTATTTCAATTTTTTTAAAACTTCGATGTGGGGCCCACTCAGTTGGCGCCATATCTGGAGGAGTTTTGACCCAGTCAGAACTCTGTGCCATTTCAAAACTTTCAATTTCAAGTTTACTTTGAATATCTTTTGAGAAAACCTCTTATTTTCAAGTTTTAAAATCGCTTTTTGAAAAACCAAATGGGGCCCACTCGAGGTGGTGCCACATTTGCAAAAGTCAGGATTAGACTAGGGTTAGTCAGTATTCTAGTTAGGTTAGTAGCTTAGTGAGTTTCAAATTGATTTTAAAAAATCATCTTTACTTTGGTTTTAACTAGTGATTTTTAAAGTTTTAAAATCAGGATTTTTAATCCAATGTGGGCCCACTCTAGGTGGCACCACATTTGAGGTATTTTAGGGTTTTGACTAGGGCTTAGATAGGTTAGTAATTAGGTTAAATCCCTTTAGAAAAATCGCCCCCCACTAATGATTTTGGATAGGTTTTAAAAAGGGCAAGTTTGGAATTTAGAAAAATCTTAATTAAACCTAATTATTTTCTATTTAAAGAAGTAAGAGGGGGGGTCGACCCCTATTCTTCTCCTCTTCTAATTCTTGGAGTCTCTCTTTCCTCTTCAGCACTTCTACCTTCCTCCATTGCAGCTGCATCCCCAAGGTAAATTTTTATATTTTATTTCATGATTTATTAATCATTTTTATGATTTTACCATGATTCCACCATGGGTGCCCCTTGAGTTCATGTATTCAACCATGATTTTTTATCAAGAACCCTAAAATCGACCCAAAAAAGTGATCTAACTCAGATTGATGGGTTTTTTAAGGGTTCTAATCCATTAGAATCGATGGGAGGTATGTTTTCTATGTTCTTAGACAATGAAATATGCGATTTACCCATTAAATAGGCTAAATCCATATTTTCAAAGGGGAAATTAATTTCAGCCATGGATTCCCTGTGTTTTTTTTTTTTTTTGTCATGTTAACATTTATTACATATATTCCAGAATTAAATTAAATTTTGTTTTGCTGTTTAGGTATTTTTTTTATTGTTTTCCATGTTTAAATCATTGTTTTTAGTGTTTTATTAGATTTTTATATGTTTTAATTCTAGAACTGTAGAAATCATGCTATTTTGTATTTAACTCTCTGTTAGAAACTGTTGATTTTTTTATATGTAGTCCATGGATATGTCAGTGAGTCTCTGTAAAAAAATTAGAGGTTTTGGGATTCGGGAACCCTATTAGAAAAATATAAAGTTGAAACGTGATTTCTGTTGATTAAAATCGTTATTCATGTTCAAGTATAACTTGAAGTTGCGTTATTTTTGTCATCCAAGATCCGATTCAGGATCTGTAAATTGCACCAGCTTCGTATTAAAGTTTAGTATTTACTGTAAAATTTTCATAATTTTGTCACTGTTTTTTATTTTTCCCCTATCAGAGAGTCTGATTAACTTTTTAGAACTCATTATGCTTATTTCAAACTCTAATTCAACTTGTGTTGATCGTATCTCCCTAACCAAAGAATTGATCAATGATATGTAAAAAGAAAAGTTTATTATCGATATGTTTATTATTCACTTCTGAAATATCAGAATTTTTTGATGTATTTTTCTATTTTTCCCTTTATTTGAAACTAGAAGTACCTGTTTTGATCAATTTTATATTCGTTATATTCAAGTACAGATTGCCAGAATGATATCTCCCTAACCCGAGGTGATTTTTCCAATCTGTAAAAAGGATAAATTTTTTTTTTGTCTATTATTTTTATGTAAAATGTTATGAATTTCCATGGTGAATCCCTCCTGATTCGGGTCTAACACTGAAACAGGTATGTGCCCGCGGGCAAAAATAGCAAATTTTAGGGTTTCATGCAATTTTCGTATTAAAATCATGCTCAAATTTAATTTTTATGTTTCTAAACTAATTTTATGGTTATAAGGAGTGCAAGTATTGATTTTTATTAATTTTGGATCTCATTTGATGCTTGGATGAGTTAAATGGCAAAACAAGGTACCCGTAGGATCCCGAAATATTGACAAAATTATGATTTTCATAATATTTTTTATTTTTTGTGTATAAGTTTAGGTTTTTAGAGTTTGTGTATGTTTTTAATCATATTAGGGTATTTCATACCCTATTTTATGTTTATTTGATTTCATTCAAACCCCAAATCCCAAGTTTTTACCAAAATATTTTCTGAAAACCCTAATTTTAAGGCCATAGTCTTGCTATCAGAGGCATTTTGGTCATTTGACCTCAATTTCAAAATCCCTAACTTATATTTTCTTATTTTCAATCATATCATATCATATTGTGTTTGATTTATTTTCATTTGAATTACAAAATCTCATTTTACAAGATATTTTTTTAAAAAACCCTGATTTCAAGGCCATAGTCTTGCTATCAAGGGCATTTTGGTTATTTTGACCCCAATTTAGAAATTTCAAATCTCATTTTCATATTCCTAATTCAATTTCATCATTTATGTTTATATTAGGAAAGTATGAGTTGGGTTTACATTTGGATAATATCCAATAATTTCTCAATATTTTTGGATAAATCCAGATAAACCTATATTTTTGTGTTAATCTATTTTCTAGTTTTGCAGAGACATTTAAGGATGTATTTATTTTATTTTGCTTTATTTAAATTCAATTAGTGATGTAAATTATAAATACATTTGGAATAAGAATTTCAATTTCTACTTAAAATTAGGGTTTGTATTGCATATAGTTTAAATTTTGGTTCATAACTGCTATGTTCGTCATTCATGCACATATTTCAATTTCACCATGATGGACACAAATAGTATGTGCACAAGCTCTTAGGGAGTTGACAAACTCGGTGGAATTCGTATTCATGGTCATAGTCAGAATATGAATGAGACCCAGATTTGTGATCTTCGTATTAGCCACATTCAACCTACACTCTTAGGTTAACTTTAAAATGCACTGCATTTCTCAAAAATATAAAAAGATTTTCTCAATTCTTAAAAACAATGTCTTTCAAATCCACAATCATTCATTTCATTCAATTTGCAAATTCCAATTCTAGTTCAGAGAAATCGATTTTCTCAAAATTTTCTAAGTCTTACTCAGAAATTGATTTTCTCAAAACTTTGAGCTTTCAAGTGGTATTTCAAGTATTTCTCAGGCTCAATTTATGATTTTTCAAGTCTTAACATTCTCTATTTCCAAGTTCTAATTCAGAGAAATCAAGTTTTCCAAAGTTATTTGAAATTCCTCAGAAATCAATTTTCTTAAAATACTTGGATTACTTCAGAAATCGATTTTCATTTTCTTCAAAAATGTTCTCTCAACAAGGCTCACGATTTTCAAAGTGTTATCTTTTCCAAGAATTCTCTAAGTATTTTCCAAACTTTGAAGCAAACATTATGTTTTCAAATCTCCATTTTCAGAAATTCAAAGCACATGCTTGATTCTTTGTGCATTTAGGAAATAAAACATGATTTAGATATGTTGAGCAAAGCAAAGCATTGGATTGATCCTTTGTTCAATTACCCCTGGTAAAGGCCCAGGAACGGTTGAACCTCGTACCGACAGGCGAGTCCCATTCTTCGAAATTATCCTGCATTTTAAAAATGGAGGCGAGTTATTTTCAAAATCTTTTTCAAATGTCAGTTTGACTTGCAAAAGTAAAATTTTGCGACAATAACAAAAGCACAAGAGTGATCAGACGATGACCAGTCCCATCACGGTCGCCAAACCTGTTATCATTGCAAAATTTTACTTTTGCAAGTCAAACTGGCCTTTGAAAAAACTTGCCTCTATTTTAAAATGTGGGAAAATTCTGTAGAATGAGACTGTAAACACCCCAAATTTTCACTCTCATTCAGTGTTTACACTTCATGTGTCATTGCATATCATTGTATGCATTTGGCATATCATTTCATTACATTTTATGGAATTGCATGTCATTATCGAGATCCAACACTCTTGTTTTCAAAATATTGAATCCAGATTCGAGTTTTAAAACTTTTCTTTCGAAATCAATTTCAAAAAACTGGGTTTTGAATCAACATTCTACCATTTGCCAACCCTCAAGGCTTTGTATTTCTTATTTCAAAGACATTTTCTTCAGAAAAACAATCTCGATTCATTTTAAACTCAATTTCAATTGATTTCAATTCTCAGATGAGACCCATTTAGGTGGTGTCACTTCTGGATTCTTTCATTTATAAAATTTCTCAAAAATCACAGAGTCCTAGTTTGATTAGGACTCTGTCTTTTCATCTTTCTAAACTTTTGCAAGACTCTTTTTTGGATTTTAAACCAGATGTAGTCATATCCCCTGTCCATTTCCTCTATTTTGGCCAAAATTTTAGAGTCTCAATCGGATCAGGACTCTTTTTCCAGAGTCCCAGTCAGATCAGAACTCTACCTTTTACTACCATTTTACTTGTTTTTAAGGAAACCTCTCAAAATCTTTTGTTTTGGCCAAAATCCTAGAGTCCTAGTCAAATTAGGACTCTTTCTCAGAATCCTAATCGAATTAGGACTCTATCCCGATTTCACCCTTTACTCCTCTTCTTTGCTTGTTTTCAAAACCTTCTCATCTGATTTTCAAAATCTTCTATTTTAGCCAAAATTTTAGAGTTCTAACCGGATCAGGACTCTTTTTTCAGAGTTTTAGTCAGATTAGAACTCTATCTTTCATCTCTATTATGCTTGTTTTTAACCAAATCTTTCAAAATCTTTCAAAGAGAAGTCAAAAACTCAGAGTTTTAGTCAAACCAGGACTCTGTTCGAAGAGTCCCAGTTGGATCAGGACTCTGACCCTGATTTCAATTTTGAGAGAATCTTTCCAAAAATCTCTTCATTTATCTTTCCAAATTTCAAAATTATTACACTTCTATCAGAGGGTTCCAAAATTCTGGGATTCTATTCCAGAGTCCTGATCGAATCATGACTCTATCCCAAAGTCCTGATCAAATCAGGACTCTGTCCTGAGTTCATTTTCTCACTTCATTTTCACTGGTTTTCAAAAGCCCTTTTAAAATCTCATCATTTGCTTTGTAGAAAACCAAAATTCTCAGGGTTCTAATCGAATTAGGACTCTTCCTCAGAGTCCTAATCAAACAAGGACTCTAACCTGACTTCAATATTTACCTCATTTTCACCTATTTTCCAAAATCCTCTCATCTGTTTTCTCAAAAAATTCAGAATTCTGAGAGTCCTAGGCAAATTAGGACTCTGCTCCCAGAGTCCCAGTTGGATTAGGACTCTGTCTTGATTTCACTATTTGTTGCTATTTTCACTGGTTTTGCACAATCTTTCATCTGTTTTGAAGAAAAGACTCAAAATCTAGAGTTTCAGTCTGATTAGGACTTTGTCTCAGAGTCCTAATCTGATCAGAACTCTATTCTAAATCTTGTTTTACCTTTATCTTCACCTTCTTAACTTATTTTTCAAAAGAATTAGGTCATTTTTTGGAGTTCTAGTTGATTCAGGACTCTATTTTAGAGTTCTGATTGAGTTAGGATTTTAACCCTAACTGTATTTTCTGACTTATTTTACCAGTTTTGTGTCATTTCAAAACTTTAAATTTCAAGTCTACTTTTGAATATCTTTTGAAAAATCTCTCATTTTCTGGTTTTAAAATTCTTTTTGAAAATTCAAGTGGGGCGCACTTGAGTTGGCACCACATTTGAAGAAGTCAGGGTTAGACTATGGTTAGTCAGTGTCCTACTTAGGTTAGATGTCTAGGTGAGTCAAAGTTTGTTTTTAAAACTTTCATTTTTACTTTTGTTTTTAACTTTGATTTTAAAGCTTTAAAAAATTAGGGTTTTCAAAAACCCAAATGAGGCCCACAAGGGGTGGTGCCACATTTGGAGTATTTTAGGGTTTGGATTAGGGCTTAGATAGGCTAGTAATTAGGGTTTTATTAGGTTAAATCCCCTCTAGTAAAATCGCCCCCCACATGCCTAATTAAGAAGAGTTCTAGTTAAACTTGAACTCTCCTTAATTAAACTTAACTTTCCCTATTTAAAGAGAGACCAAGGGGGGTCGACCCCTATTCCTCTCTTATTAGTTTTCTTGGAGCTTCTCTCTTTTCTCCAGCACATCCTCCTTCCTCCATTGTAGCTGCAGCTCCCAAGGTAATTTTCTATACCTTACTTCATACTTTTTACTATTTTTTTATGATTTTTCAATGGATTTCACCATGGGCGCCCCCCTTTGTTCATGATTTTTAACCATGGATTTCATTCAAGAACACCAAAATTGACTCAAAAAGATGATCTAACTCAATTTGAGGATGTTTTTCAGGATTCTAATCCGTTAGAATCGTTTAGAGGTACATTTTCTATGTTCTTAACCAATGAAATATGAGATTTGCCTGTTAAATGGGCTAAATTCATATTTTTAAAGGGAAAATCAATTCCATCCATAGATTCCCTGTATTTTTTATTTTTTTATTATATTAGTGTTTATTCCATATATTTCAGCATTAAATTAAATTTCGTTATACTGTTTATGTATTTTTTATTTGATTTCCATGTTTAAATTATAGTTTTTAGTGTTTTCTTAGATATTCGTGTGTTTTGATTCTAGGTCTATAGAAATCATACTGTTTCATATTTAAATCTGTGGTAGAAATTTTTTATTTTTTTATGGTTAATCTCAAGATTTGTCAGTAACCCTTTGTAAAAAAATCAAAGGTTTTGGGGTTTGGGAACCTTGTCAGAAAAATACAAATTTGAATCGTAATTCTTGATATTTAAAATCGCTATTGAAATTCAGGTATAAGTTACAAATGCGATATTTCTGTCATCTGAGGTACGATTTGCAATCCGTAAATTGCAGTAGCTTCATATTAATGCCTAGTATTTAATTTTATTTTTTATATTTTTCTGCCACTATCTGCTATTTTTTTACTGTCAGAAAGTAGGATCAACTTTTCAGAACTCGTTATGTTTTATTTAAACCTTAAGTTGAATTGTGTTGATTGTATCTCCCTAACCAAAGATCTGATCAATAATATGTAAAAAAGGAAATTCTTTATCTATCTATCTTCTATTCACTAATAAAATTTTAGAATTTTTTGATGTGGCTTGTTATTTTTTTATGTATTTAAAACCAGTAGTATCTATTTTGATAGATTTTATATTTGTTAGATTCAAGTACAAATTGCTGGAACGATATCTCCCTAACCAGAGATGATTTTTCTGATCTGCAAATAGAAGAATCTCTGTTTTCTGTCTATTAGTTCTTTGTAAAATTTTATAAATTTCCATAGTGATTTGACCCCTGATTTGGATCTGACACTGGGATAGGTACATGCCCGCAGGTAAGAATAACATATTTTAGGATTTTTATGCAATTTTCATATTGAAATAATGTCAAAATTAGATTTTTATAATTCAAATTTAATTTTAGGGTTATCAAAAGTTTATGTGTTGATTGTTATTAATTTTGGGACTCATTTGATGCTTGAATCGATTATATTGCAAAACAGGGTGCCCACAGGATCCTGAAACATTGGAAAAATCGTGTTTTTCATGATATTTTTTATTTTCTTCATAAAAGTTGATGTTTTAAGGGTTTGTACATGTTTAGAATCATGTGAGGGCATTTCATATTCGATTTGGCTTTGATTTGAGTCTTTTTAAACCCTAAACCTAAAGTTTTACCAAAATATTTTCTGAAAACCCCTGATTTCAAAGCCATAGTCTTGTTTTCAGAGGTATTTTTATCATTTTCCCTCAAATTATGAATTTCAAAGTTGTTTATTTTTGTTATTTCTTCAATTTTATTCCATATTTCATTATGTTTATCTTAGAGAAACATGGAAAAAGGCTTATATCTAGATAAATCCAGTAATTTCCATATATTACAGGATAAATCTAGAAAAGCCAACATATCTTCACTAACAAGTTTTCTAGTTTTGCAGGGATATTCAAGGTTGTATTTATTTATTTTTTCCTTTATTTAAATTCAATTTGTGATGTAAATTGTAAATAAATTTGAAATAAGAGTTACATTTCTGCTTAGAATAAAATGCATTGCATATAGTCTGCTTTCGTATAATTTCAATATCTAATGTATGATTCACGCACATTTTTTTTATAAATCCATTATGGTTGACACGAATGACATGTGTACAAGCTCTTAGGGAGTTGACAAACTTGGTGGAATTTGTATTTATGGCCATAGTCAGAATATGAATGAAATCCAGATTTGTGATCTTCGTATTAGCCACATTAAACCTACACTCTTAGGCTAACTTCAAAAATGCACAGCATTTCTCAAAAACTCAAAAGAATTTTCTCAATTCCCTCAGAAAGTATCTTTCAAATCCATATCCATTTATTTCAGTCATTTTAAACAATCATATGCTTTCAATTCAATTCAGAGAAATCGATTTTCTCAAAATTTTCTAAGTCTTTCTCAGGAATTGATTTTCTTAGAACTCTAAGTTTTCAGATGATATTTCAAGTATTTCTGAAATTCAAATCATGATTTTCCAATGTTTTGACATTCTCAATTTCATTTTCAAAGTTCCAAAATCAATTTTCCCAAAATCTTTGAATTATCTTTGAAACTGGTTTTCTCAGAATTCTCATATTTTCTTTTGGAATTGATTTCCATTTAAAAGTTTATTTTTAAATGTAATTCATGATTTTCCAAGGAATTCCTTTTCCAAGTATTTTCCAAATATCAGAAGCAAACATCATATTTCTCAAACTTGCATTTTTCAAAACTTCATAGCACATGCCTGATTCTTTGTGCATTTTAGGAAAATAGAGCATAATTTAGATAATTGAACTTAGTTAAAGCACATTGTTGATCCTTGGTTCAATTACCCCTGGTAAAGGCATCAAGAACGGTTGAACCTCGTATCGACAGGTGGATCCCATTCCACAGAATTTTTTCATAAATTTTCAAAATGGAGGGGAGTAATTTTCAAAACTTTGGTTAAGTTTGACTCACAAAATCGTTTCTCTCTCTCGCAGAGGGAGGGAAAAATTTTACGATGATAACAGGTTTGGCGATCGAGATGGAACCTGTCTTCATCTGATCAACTGTGTGCCTTGACTTAGCTCAATTATCAAAATCATGTTCTACAAAATGTCAACTTTTACTTTCTGATATCATGTGAACCTAGGAGCCTAGACTTGACCCAACTGACATGGATTGCATGTAGACTAGGCATGGTTTGGTAGGACCAATTGAGACGGAAATTTTCATGCTCATGTAGACCTAGGTCTAATATAACCCTCCTCAATCTAGGATTTGTATGTAAACAATGTTTGCTTCTCCAAAATTTTCAAAAATCTTTATATCTTTAGGTCTTAGAACTTTCTAATTTGCTTGCATGTGATCATTTTGCAAAAAACCACCCCACCTACTTCTACCCGGTCTTCACGTTGCTGGGCTTTCTTCCAGAATCATAGTTCGGGACAAAATGCCACAACTGGGCCACTTATTTGGGCTAACACCCCCTGCCACGTACCAAGGGCCATAGTCCAACGTATATCGGCAGGCGCTCAAGGATGTTGGGAAAACACAAGCCTAGAACCGGAGATGAATTTTTATGCCACGTACATCAAGCCTCGGCTCGAGTATATCAGCATAGCATGATTGGACATAGTTGATCTGAGCCTAGAGTCAGGATTAGGGTCCTACAACTCTTTCAAAATTGATGCATTTAAAGTCATCTTTTTAGGGAATGTTGTATGTGCATAATTGTTTGTGCAGGATGTGATTAATGTATTGTAGTCATTTCCTCTTTGTGTTCCCATATTTTCCCCAATTTTTCCAAAATTCTAGACGATTTTCTAAAAATACCTCATTTTCCATCTTTTTGTGAAATATCTCTTTTTTCTCAAAAACCCTAGATGATTTTCCCAAATTATCTACTTTTTCTCAAAACTTCAGGTGATTTTCCATCCTTTTGTTCTTCTGGATCTCGAATTTCCAAGCTTCATTTTTTATCCTGCCTATAATTTTTTAAAATTTCTGTATTTTCCCAAGTCTCATTCCAATTTTTCGTGTTTTCCAGTCTGATGGCATCCATTCAGCTTGATTCTGTCTTTCCTGAGGGCCACATTTCTTACGAGATACAACAAAGTCTTCCCAAGTATCAAACTCTTAGCACCGGATCCTTTATTCCCCGGTGGTATTATTCATGGCTCAAGCATTTCTCTCATATGTTTTCAGACCATTTGAGTGATTGTGAGTTAGAACTGGCATCTGAAGTGGGGAAGCAGACAATCAGCGATAATTTGATCCATGCATTAGCAGAGCGGTGGAACCCGCACACTTGTACCTTCTGGTTCCCATGGGGAGAGATGACCCTGTTGATGGATGAATTTTCAGAAATCATGGGATTGCTCGAGCCAGTCGGTCAACCTTGAGATCCATTAGAGTAGCAATTTTTGATCAATGTCAAGGGTCTGGATCCCCGAGATGCTTTGGCTTGCATGGCAGGACAAAAATCTTGGCCACAGATTGAAGCAGATGGAAATAAATACGTAGATTTTCTCGAGATCTAGCGACAATATCGGGTATTTGTAGAGGTCAGTTCACTATCCAGAACAACTCGAGAGAGAATTCAACATGCAATAGTCTTATGTATTGTGGGACTAGCCATCTTTCTTAACGGACAAAATTATGTGGACATCAGGATAGTCTAGCTTCTGCAAAGGTGGGGAAGTCGACAGACCAACCGCCTCTTGATAGCCATAGCCGCACTTGCTTTTTTGTATCGAGGGTTGACCCATTTCACACTCGGAGAATCAATTCTAGTCGAAGGGTGCACCTATGCCTTGTAGTCCTAGTTCCTCCGACATGTACCCACCAGAGCCAGATCATTCAGATACAATGGTGAGAAGCTTCTTCCAGTTGCGTGATACCAATTCTTGATCGACAACCTTCAAGAGGAAGAGGTCGTATGGGACTACTTTGATCTTCAGGACTCGCCTCCCAGATACACTTATGTATATGGCAAACGGTTCAAGCTACTTGGCTCATTCTTCTGCACCTACTAATATCCAGAGCGATGTGTCAGACAATTTTCTCAGAGGCAGAAGCGCATAGAAGCTTGGCTACTATTAGGAATCATGTCAGAGTTAGATCTCACATCAACACAGTGGTCTCGAGCATACCATTCTGCCAGATATGGCTGAGATTATTTTGTTACCTTCACTCTTTTTCCGGATCCTCGAGTGTCCGCTGATTATAAGGAGTGGTGGAAAATTGTATGTCCCCCTCCTCTTTGTCAAGCTTATTATTAATAAAATCATGTTTTCTTCAATAAAATTCCTTTAATTTTCATTCTATCATGGTTTGACGACCTTGCATAGGTAACAAGGCACATTTTTAGTTGTTTGTTTTGCAAAGAATAGCAACGCAATTGTCGTGACTTCAGCGACGACTCAATCTCTAGTAATGTGATATTCTTCCAATTGTCTACCAAATTCCCAACAAATATTTTGCTTACTATTCAAAATCATTCTCAAGACCTAACCCTCAGTTTTGCCCTGCAAAGAGCATTTACAACTCTTCATGGTTCAGACAAGGTCCGGTAGGAAAACCACACCAGTCCAACACATTAGTTATTTGTTAGCATCTGAATAAGAAATGTCCTCCCTACGATCTGCCGGAAACAGAAGCCAGCATGATAATGATGATGTTGATCCATAGATGTATGCCCTTTTTCATAAAATGATGAGTGAACAGGCTGGAGCTAGCTCAGAGAAAATCTCCACCAAGAAGAAGGCCAAGGACCGAAAACTGAAAAAGCAGGTGAAAGTATCCAAAAAGCGTATCCAACATGAGGATACATCTGATGAATCAGAATCATTTGGTGACACCGACAAGGAATTTGAGACCTAGCAGGCATTTTGAAAATCAACTCAGGGACATGGGTCGGCCCATAAATTCAAGGAACAATCTGTCAATGATTCTGACCAACCACAACTCATAGATATGGTTAAGATGGTCAAAGATCTACAGGCCCGCGATAAGGGCAAGAAAGTCTTCACGAGCAAGGTCTTCTATGATGGTTTAGATGGGAATGATAATCTTGACAATCTCTCCAGTAAATTTATCAAATTCGATGGTTTTGGCGACCCAAAAGCGCATCTCGCCATGTTCTTCGCTGAATGTGCAAAATTCAAGCGAGACAATCGAGCTCTCTTCCTTTGTTTCCCTCGCAGTCTAAAGGGAACAACTACAAAATGGTATTCAGAGCATGTGAATCCCATCAAGCTGAAGAAGTTTGAAAAGGTGGTGAATCTGTTCATCGAACGATTTTTTTTTAATACTGAGGCACTGTGATCATTGCAAAATTTTTCCTCTCTTGGTATTTCTCTCTCTTTTCTTTTCCTTTCCAACCTCTATTTCCTCCTTTTTGAAGGGAGAAAATAAGAGACAGAAAGAAAGAGAGAAGAGAAAAGAAATGAAAGGGAAGAAAGAGAGGTACTCTTTTGCGGGGTCTCACTTGACCTTAATTTGAAAATATTTGAGAAAATAACTCACCTACGTTTTGAAATATTTGCGAGAAAACTGGGAGACGGGATCCGCTCGTCGGTACGAGGTTTGACCGTTCCTGGCGTCTTTACCAGGGATAATCAATCCAAGGGTCAAATTCATACCTTTTGCTTTGCCTTAATATTACCTAAGAATTTATCCTAAAATGCACAAAGAATCATGCTTGTGTAATGCAAAGATGTATGCTTTTTCGAAAATGATTTTGGAAATTTCCAAGTGTTTTTTTGATGAATAGAGTGAAGAAATGGTTTTTAACTTAGAACTTAAGATTTAAAGTTCTAAGTTTTTGGAATAATCAGAGCTTGGAAAACTAAATCTGAACTTCGAAAGGAATGCTTTTTGAAGTTGAGATAAAAGGAGAAGAAAGAAAAATTCAAAGTCATAAATGGACTTTGAATTAGGATTTTGAATCAGGATAGAGATGAAATTTGGAATGTAATTTGAATTTTAATTGTAAAGCTTGAAATTAAAATAAGATTTGAGAAATCAAAATAGAATTGAGGAATAGAATTGGTTTTTGGATTCAAGGTGAACTTGGAATGGAATTCAGATTTGGAGATAGAATTTTGATTTGAAATTTAGAGTTTAGAATGGAATTTGAATCAAAAGTTTGGATTTTAAATAGAGTTGAAAATCCAAGATGAGATTTGAATTCTGGATTTGGGATCCTAATTGGATTTAAAATCTGAGATCCAATGACGGAATTGGATCCGAAATTTGGGGTGGAATTTGGATCTGAAGTCTAAGATTCAAGATGGAGTTGGATTCTTGATCCTAAAATGGAGTTGGATCTGAAGTCTGAGATCCAAGGTGAAATTGGATTTTGGATCCTAAAATGGGTTTTGGGATCTTAATCTGAGATGCAAGATGGAGTTGGGTTCTGAATCCTAAAATGGATTTTGGATCTGAAGTCTGAGATCCAAGATGAAGTTGAATTTTGGATCTAGGATCCTAAATGGGGATTGGATCTGAAGTCTGAGATCCAAAAGTGGAAATTGTACTTGAAAATCTGGATCCAAGTTGGGATAAGGATCTAACTCTGAATTTGGATTCTGAAAAGTCCAAATAGGACTTTTAAAGATGGATCTAGGTTTTGAAAACCCAGATTTGAAGAAAAGTCAAGTTTTTGGGATTCAGAATCAATCTCAAATTTTGGACCTAATTTGAAATCAGAATATAACTCAGAATTTTCAAAGTTAAATTGAATTTTGAAAGATGGAAATTTTGAGATATCTAAATTGAATTTGAATTTGAATTTGAATTTGAATCTTGGAATTTCAAAGTTGATTTGAGAATTGAATTACACATGAATCTCAAAATTGAATTTTTGAATTTGAAACTTGAATTTGGAATTTAGAGAATGAATCAAGAATTTCAAAGTTAAATTGAACTTTTGAGTTTGATTTCAAAGTCAAAATTTGGACTTTGAAGATGAGATAGAATTGAAATAAAAATTGAAGAAAAGATATTCACAATCACTTGGATTTTTAAAAGGGGAACTTTGAAAACATGATGCAATTCTATCCTAAATGATGAATGAATTTAAATAACTTTCAATTTGGATTTTGAAAATCATATTTCATTCTTTAAATGAATTAAAAATGAGATTGAAGATATAATACATCCCTGACTATGGTCATTAAATGTATTATATAATAACCACATTTAAATTCAAGTGAAGAATAAAATATATTTTTGGTGCTTTTATAAAATTTAAAATGAAATTAACTCTCAATATACCCTGACTATGGCCATTGGTATATATATTGAATCACTTTTAAATTAAGATTTGATAAAAGAGGAAAATATTTAAAGAAAATATGATGATTTTTGAAAAGGATTCAGTGTGGATCCAGTGTTTTTCTATAAAAGATAAAAATCCTAAGTTTTGTTTACATCCTGACTATGGCCATTGATGTAAATCATCAACTTGGAATTAATTACCTCTTATGAAATGATGCACGTGCCATTCATGCTTCACCATTGTAAGATTTTGAGAAATAAAGGCAAAAAACATGAGAATAAGCAATTTATGATATTTACAATGCTCATTCATTCTATCTAAAACAGGAAATGTAGATTCTCATTAAGATCTAATTATTACAATATATGAAAATGAGTTTACAACTCCAAGTACTGATATTTTCCACATATTTTCTGAAAAAACACTTAGTTAGCATGAAAAATAGCAGAGAAATTGCACATATCACGTGGATTTCAGAAATGTAAGTAATGAGATACTCATATACTTGCTTTGTGCTTAATACTTAATGGAACAACCTTGATAATCTAGGGTATGGAAGGATGGTCATTAATGTGTATATATATATATATATGTGTGTGTGTATATATATATATATATATATATATATGTATGTATGACATGAATATAGAGTAAGTGAATTGTGGCAAGTGAGACTATGAAAGTGAAATATTGTGACAGTGTATAGGCTTTGATGGGGGTAATGGAGCCATATGTGGTCATGTAACAATGGTGCAAACAGATGTGAAGTGTAAATATAATGTGGCTGAAAAGGGCATAAGGTATACCAGAAATGTTGTATAGATGGAGTGGGCAGCCAAGGAGGGTGTCGCAGGTAGGTATTGTTCTGCTACAGTGGGTATAACATCGTTGTAAACACAACATAACATAGATGAGATTTGTAGGATGTGATGTTGCTGTGAGGTGGTTTGAAGGGAAGGTACACATGTGCCAAAACTAATGGGTGTGCTAATGACACAGGAGATGACTGCCAGGAGATGAAGTAACATAGGTAGTAAGTGAGAGGATGATATTGAAAGTGCAGTAGGATTGAGGCAATGAGCACTAGAGGGGGGGTGAAGAGTGCTTTTAAAAATTGTCTGCGGAATATTGACGAATTTTGCAATTTGAAAAG
The DNA here is from genome assembly GCF_984573655.1 of Nuphar pumila. Lineage (NCBI taxonomy): Eukaryota > Viridiplantae > Streptophyta > Magnoliopsida > Nymphaeales > Nymphaeaceae > Nuphar > Nuphar pumila. The sequence goes on along the minus strand of NC_143256.1, from coordinate 85,633,813 downwards.
CAAACACATAAAAAACACAATAATTTATCCTGGTTCGGTCTTTACCGACCTACATCCAATCCCCAAGCAAAACCCGTTTGAGATTTCCACTATCAACCTTGTGTAACTACAAGATCATACAGACCAAATCCGATCCCACTTTCAGTAACACACCTACTGAAAGCAAACAACTACTTTAAACCAAGGAGTCCTTCCTTTTACAGAAAATAAGTAACAACATACAATACAACCTATGAGCCTTTCTTTTGAATGCAAATGAGATGCAATTGGCTTTTGAAGTTGTTGAAATACTCTACTCACGAATTCACTATCTCTCAAAGGAATTTCAGTGAAAAACTGAAGTGAAAAATATCACGTGAGTGAGAAAATGAATATGAGTGAAAAGCAAAGACTAAATGATTCAAATTGATTAAATTGAAGTGCTTTTGAGTGTAAAATGCACTCATATTTATAGTTGAAAGTTTCCATATGTTGAGGGTATGAAAGGGTGTCAAACCAATATATTTTCAACGATCAAAATGTTTGAAAAATGAAAAGACACGCCTTTTTAAAGTTTCAAGTAAAACGTCAAAATTAGTCGACTGGAACAGTAGTTAGTCGACTAATAGTTAGTTATTAGTAGACTGACAGTTATCGTCGGTCGACTGATCTGTTAATCGAGCCGTTTGAAAATCTGAACTTTTGAAACTTAGTCGACTAGAGATAAAATTAGTCGACTGATAATATCATTAGTAGACTAAAAAACCTTTCAGTCGACTGCTGCTAAAATCTTCTAAAAAACATACATTCTGTCTGGTCGACTGATAAAAGCATTAGTCGACTGCTGCTAAATTTTCAGAAAATACATGTTCTGTCCAGTCGACTGATAAAATCATTAGTCGACTGCTGCTAAATTTCCAGAAAACAGACATTCTGTCTAGTCGACTGATAAAACCTTCGGTCGACTAATTTGACAAAAATGATTTTTTAGAAAATATGGCGCAAAAGGATTAGTCGACTGGTGAGTCTATTGGTCGACTAATAAACACAAAAATTTAAGAAAAGAGTTTTCTAAAAAGATTTTCATGAGGGGTTCTTTTAGAAAAGTTTTTCTAAAGACTTTTTAGGTGAAATACAATCTAAATATGCACTCTAAGTAAGGCTCTTACAAGAATCTAAGACTTTTAATGAATTTAACATTTGCACACTAGTCTTCAAAGATTCCTCATCGAATTCTTTAATGTCTTCATTGCCTTAGCTGTCATGCAGTTGATTTCACTTGCTCATCATCAAAACCTTATACTTGAAGTTATTATGACAATGAAGCCATACATGACACTTCAAGTACAAGGTTTTGATGATGAGCAAGTGGAATCAACTGTATTTCAGCTAAGGCTATGAAGAAATTGAAGAATTTGATGAAGAATCTTTGAAGACAAGTGTGCAAATGTTTAATTCATTAAAAAGTCTTAGATTCTTGTAAGAACCTTACTTAGAGTGCATATTTAGGTTGCATTTTACCTAAAAGTCTTTAGAAAAACTTTTCTAAAAGAACCCCTCATGAAAATCTTTTTATAAAACTCTTTTCTTAAATTTTTGTGTTTATTAGTCGACCAATAGACTTACCAGTCGACTAATCCTTTCGCGCCATATTTTCTAAAAAGTCATTTTTGTCAAATTAGTCGACCGAAGGTTTTATCAGTCGACTGGAGAGAATGTCTGTTTTCTGGAAAATTAGCAGCAGTCGACTAACGGTTTTATCAATCGACTGAACAGAACATGTGTTTTCTGAAAAAATTTATCAGCAGTCAACTAATGCTTTTATCAGTCGACCGGACAGAATGTTTGTTTTTTAAAAGATTTTAGCCGCAGTCGACTGAAAGGTTTTTCAGTCTACTGATGATATTATCAATCGACTAATTTTTCTCTAGTCGACTAAGTTTCAAAAGTTCAGATTTTCAAACGACTCGATAAACAGATCAGTGGACCGACGATAACTGTCAGTCTACTAATAACTAACTATTAGTCGACTAACTACTGTTCCAGTCGACTAATTTTGCCATTTTTCCTGAAACTTCAAAAAGGCGTGTCTTTTCATTTTTCAAACGTTTTGATCGTTCAAAATGGACTGTTTTGACACCCTTTCATACTCTCAACATATGAAATTTTTTAACTATAAATATGAGTGTATTTTACACTCAAAATAACTTGAATTCAATCAATTTGAATCATTTTCTTCTTGCTTTTCACTCCTATTCATTCAAGTTTTTATTTTCTCACTCACTTGATATTTTGACTTCAGGTTTTCACTCAAATCCCTTTGAGAGATAGTGAATTCGTGAGTAGAGTATTTCAACAACCTTAAAAGCCAATTGCATCTCATTTGCATTCAAAAGAAAGACACATAAGTTGTATTGTAAGTTGTTTCTTATTTTCTGTAAAAAAGACTCCTTCGTTTAAAGGAGTTGTTTGCTTTCAGTAGGGTTGTTACTGAAAGTGGGACCGGTTTTGGTCTGTGTGATCTTGTAGTTAACAAGGTTGATAGTGGAAATCTCAAGCAGGTTTTGCTTGGGAACTGGATGTAGGTCAGGATAGACCGAACCAGGATAAAATATTGTGTTCTTTGTGTGTTTGCTTTTCAAATTGCAAAATCCTTTAATATTCCGCAGATTATTTTTAAAAGCACTATTCCCCCCCCCTATAGTGCTCGTTGCCTCGATCCTAGTACACTTTCATTTGGTATCAGAGCAGGTTTGCTATTATTCTGATTTGATCATCATCTAGCATGGCAACTACAACATCTCAGCACAAAGAAGGATGCTCCTCTGTTCGTCCTTGTCTCTTTGACGAAACAAACTATGGATACTGGAAAGTGAGAATGACAATATTCTTGCAATCCATGGATCTCGATATTTGGAGTGTTGTTTCAGATAAGTACCAAACTCCATCAACTGATTTCAGTCGATGGACCGATGAAGAAAAGAAAACCGCTTCACTGAATGCCAAGGCGATGAATGCATTATATTGTGTCGTTGACAAGGTAGAGTTCAATTGTATCTCTCAATGCTCTACAACAAATGAAATCTGGCATGCTCTTCTTGTGACTCACGAAGGTACGTCAAATGTAAAGGAATCTAAAATTGCTTCTTTAGTTCATAAATTTGAATTGTTCAAAATGAAGCAAAATGAATCTATATCGGACATGGTAACTAGAATGACCGATATAACTAACACTTTGAAATCCCTTGGAAAAGAATATTCACAAGTGGATTTAGTCAGAAAGATCCTAAGGTGTTTAACTCCTGAATGGGAGAGAAAAAACACTGCTATTGAAGAAGCAAATGATCTTAACACTCTCACTCTTGAAGATTTGGTTGGTAACCTTATGGTATATGAAGTCCAACTTCAAGACAGACAAGAAGAAGAGCCCAAGAAGAAATCTCTTGCTTTTAAGGCTACTTCTGACTTAGAAAATTCATAAGAAGATGAAGATGAAGATATTGCCCTCATTACAAGGCAATTCAAAAGATTCATCAAAAAGGGAAGATTTCAAAGAAAGGTAAAGAAAGTAGATTCTTCCAATCCTAATGAAGTCAAGTGCTTTAACTGCAAAAAGGCAGGACATATCAAGAAAGATTGTCCTCTTCTCAAAATCAAGCCCAAGTAACAATTCAAGAAGAAAAAGGCATTTCAAGCATGTTGGGATGATAGTGACTGCTCTTCCGATGAAGAATCAAATGAAGAAGTCGCCACCATGTGCTTTGTAGCACAAGAAGATTCAGTAAGTCAAATTGACTATAATGACTTGTTAGAAGCATTCAATGATTTATATGCTAAATTTAAGAATCTAAGTTCTAAAAATAAAGAGTTAAAAACTGAAAATTTAACTCTTGACTCTCAAAATAAAGTGTTACTTCAAGAGATAGAAGATCTCAAGAAGAAAAACTCTTGCCAAGCATTTGAGATAAAAGAAATTAGAGTTAGAACCAATCTCTTACAAAAAGAATTATCTAGTCTAAAAGAAAAATTAAATGATCTTCTTTCCATAGTGACCAAATTCACAAATTGTCAAGAGAATCTAGAAAAACTTATTGGTTCTCAAATATGCTCGGTTAATAAAACTGGATTGGGATATAGCTTCTTTGATACTCAAAATAGACCAAACTATGTGGTGAAAAATCAAAGACATTATTCTCAACCATTTGTTAATAGAACTAAACTTTCTAGTTCTAATAGAAATGCATCTAATCATGAAAACTGTAATACTTATAAGCCTAGACATGATTATTCTAGACATGATAAATTCTTTTATAGAAAGAATATTTATTATCAAAGGAAACCAAAATCCAAATGGATATGGGTTCCTAAGACTAACTCTCATGGACCCGAAAATAGAAAGGGGTCAAATGCTCTGTTTTCTAATTTTGTTGTAGGTGCACAACATAAGGAGCAAATGGATATTGGACAGCGGTTGTTCCAAACATATGACTAGAAGGCCGGAGTTATTTTTCACCCTTCAAAATAAGGATGGAGGAACCGTCACCTTTGGTGATAATAACAAGAGAAAAGTAATAGGTATTGGTAATATTGGTAATCCAAAATTTTCCTTTATAGAAAATGTTCTTTTAGTAGATGGTTTAATGCATAATTTATTATCTATTAGTCAATTATGTGATAAAGGTTTTCATGTTTCTTTTGAAAATGATTTATGCTTAATTTCTTATTTTCAATCTAAAAAGATCATTTTTAAAGGTAAAAGAAGGAACAATGTGTATGAACTATATCTAGATGAATTACCCATTTTTAATGAAAAATGTCTTATTGTTTTAAATGAAATTCAATGGTTATGGCACAAGAGACTTGGACATGTTAACTTTAAAATTATTTCAATGTTATCCAAGAATGATCTTGTAAGAGGCCTACCAAGAATACCATATAAAAAATATCACTTATGTGATGCTTGCCAAAGGGGTAAACAAATCAAGAGTTCTTTTAAAGCAAAAGATATAGTTTCAATAAAACGTCCTCTTGAACTTTTACATTTAGATCTATTTGGACCATCTAGAATTCAAAGTTTGAATGGTAGCAAGTATGCTTTTGTTATAGTAGATGATTATTCCCGGTTTACATGGGTGATTTTTCTAAAAAGCAAAAATGATGCTTTTTCGGAATTTTTTAAACTTTGTAAAAGAATTTCAAATGAAAAATCTACATCTATAATTAAAATTCGTAGTGATCATGGTGGTGAATTTGAAAATGAATCTTTTCTAAAGTTTTGTGATTTACATGGTATATCTCACAACTTTGCTTTTCCTAGAGCGGCTCCACAAAATGGAGTTGTTGAAAGAAAGAATAAAACTTTGCAAGAATGTGCTAGATCCATGCTTTAAGATAAAAATTTACCAAAATACTTTTGGGCTGAAGCAATAAATACAACATGTTATGTTTTGAACCGTGTTCTTATTCGACCAATTTTACATAAAACATGTTTTGAATTATATTATGATCGTATACCAAAGATCTCATATTTCAAAATTTTTCGTAGTAAATGTTTCTTGTTAAATACCAAAGATAATCTTGATAAGTTTGATTCAAAATCAGATGAATCAATATTTCTTGGATATTCTTCTAGAAGTAAAGCTTATCGTATTTTCAATAAAAGAACATCTTGTATTGAAGAATCTTTACATGTTGCATTTGATGAGAATTGTGAGCAGATTATACCTCTAAGCGAAGGAGAAGAAGTAATACTTCAAGAAGAACCCTTGATAGAGAGTACTTCTCAAGAAAATATTCCTCTTCAACCCGTTTGGAAAGAAATTCCTAATCATCCACATGAACAAGTTATTGGTGAAATAAAGAGTGGTGTCCAAACTAGAAGGCAATTAGAAAAATATATTGCAAATGTTGCTTTCATATCTAAATTAGAACCAAAGAATATCAATGAGGCTTGTGATGATGAATTTTGGCTTTTGGCCATGTCTGAAGAACTTAACCAATTTACTAGGAATGAAGTTTGGGATCTAGTTGATAGACCAAAGGATCATCCAGTAATTGGAACAAGATGGGTCTTTCGAAATAAGCTGGACGAAAATGGTGAAGTCATTCGTAACAAAGAAAGGCTAGTAGCACAAGTCTATAATCAAGAAGAAGGCATAGATTTTGATGAAACCTATGCACCAGTGGCTCGATTAGAGTCAATTCGAATGATGCTTGCTTTTGCTAGTTACATGAACTTCAAGTTATATCAATATGATGTTAAAAGTGCATTCTTAAATGGACACATCAATGAAGAAGTTTATGTAGAGCAACCTCCAGGCTTTCAAAATGAGAAATATCCAAAAAAAGTCTACAAATTGAAAAAAGCTTTGTATGGACTCAAACAAGCACCAAGAGCGTGGTATGAAAGACTACGAAATTTTCTAGAACAATCTGCTTTTTTCATTGGTCGGGTAGACTCCACTTTATTTATTAAAAATCTTAATTCAGATATTCTTATTGTGCAAATTTATGTTGATGACATAATATTTGGTTCTACTAATTATTCTCTTTGTAAAGAATTTGCTAAAGCTATGTAGGAAGAGTTTGAAATGAGTTTGATGGGCGAATTAAACTACTTCCTTGGACTTCAAATAAAGCAAACTGAAGAAGGAATCTTCATCAATCAGGCTAAGTATACAAAAGAACTTCTCAAGAGATTTGGGATGGACTCATCAAAATCAAGAAGGAATCCTATGAGTACAACTACTTCTCTTGATAAAGATGAAAATGGTAAAAGTGTAGATACTAAGCTCTAAAGAGGTATGATCGGATCTCTATTATACTTAACTGCTAGTCGACCTGATATTATGTTTAGTGTTTGTATGTGTGCAAGATTTCAATCTAATCCAAAGGAATCTCATTTAACTGTCGTAAAACAAATTCTTTGTTATTTGAAAGATACTTCAGATTTTGGTTTGTTTTACCCAAAATCATCTTCCTTTGATTTAGTTTCATATAGTGATGCAGATTTTTGCAGGAAGTAAATCTGATCGCAAGAGTACTAGTGGAACTTGTCATTTCTTAGGAAATTCTTTAGTCTCTTGGTTTAGTAAAAAGCAAAATTCAGTGTCACTCTCAACAACTGAAGCAGAATATATAGCGGCTAGTTTAGCATGTTCACAAGTACTATGGATGAAACAGACCTTAAAAGATTTTGGTTTGAATTATTCCACAACAACTATTTATTGTGATAACACTAGTGCTATAAATCTTTCGAAAAATCCTGTTCAGCACTCAAGAACTAAGCATATTGAAGTTAGACATCATTTCTTAAGAGATCATGTGTTAAAAGGAGATATTTCGTTAAATTTTATTTCCAGTAAAGAACAACATGCCAATATCTTCACTAAACCTCTTAAAAATGAAGATTTTATGAGAATTAGGAGAGAACTAGGTATTTGCTTGTTTTTGGATTTATAAAAAATGCTAATTTTTGAACAAAATCTCAAAATCGCACTATATTAGTTGATCGATAAAAATTTAGTCGACTGATGCTTTAAAATTTTTAGAATGTATCGCACCATATTAGTCGACCGATATATTTCTAGTCGACTGATGTTTTTAGAATAAGTCACACATTCTTAGTCGACCGATAAAGTTTTAGTCGACTAAAATTTTTTTTAAAAATTTTAAATGAAGGGACCCGATACCCCTTGGATTTTTTTTAACACCCATTTTTTTTAAATAGGCATCGTTTCATTTTCACACCTTTTCATTTTTATTTTTAAGGAACGAAACCCTTAAAACGAAAAGCCCTTTTTGGTCTCTTTCCTCTCCCTCTTCCGAAAAACCCTTGGAGTGTCGTTCGATCTTCGCCGGGATTTTCTTGCCGTGATAGGGAGACGCTGGAATCTTCTGGTCGTGATCTTAAAACGCCGGAATCCACTTACAGTAACTGGCGCATCTTCAAAACACGCCGGAACCCTCTTGCCGTGACGGTGTATCTTCAGCCATTGCCGGAATCCCCTTGTGGCAGTCTTCACACTCGTCGTCAGCCACCGTATCTTCCTTAGTTTCTGAACGCCAGACAACATTTTCCTCTTGCCGGACGTCATTTGGAAGCCGACATTTTTTGGAAAATCTGTTTTTAATCATGCCTCGTACGAAGTCTGCATCTGCAAAAGGTTTAGGTTCTCCTCTGTTATCATCGCAAAATTTTCAACTTTTGCAAGTCAAACTGACCTTTGAAAAAAAATTTGAAAATAACTCGCCTCCGTTTTAAAATGCGGGATAATTCCGAAGATGGGACTCGCCTGTCGGTATGAGGTTCAACCGTTCCTGGCACCTTTACCAGGGGTAATTGAACCAAGGATCAATTGTATGCTTTGCTCTGTTCAACTTGTCTAAACCATATTCTAATTCCTAAATGCACAAAGAATCAGGCATGTGCTATGAATTTTCTAAAAATGCATATTTGAAAACATGATTTTTGCTTCAAAGATTGGAAAATATTTAGAAAATAAACTCATTGAAAATCGTATATCATGATTGAGATACTGTATTTGAGAAAGTGAAAATCGATTTCTGAAGAAATGTAAGGATTTTATGAAAATCGATTTTGAGAAATGTGAAATAACTTTGGAGAACTTAATTTCTTTGAATTCAGACTTTGAAATTGAAAATATAACTTAGAAAAACGAATTTGGAACTTGGGAAATACTTGAAATATCATTGGAAAATCATTGTTTTGAGACAAACGTTTTTTAAGTAAGACTTAGAGATTTTGAGAAAATCGATTTCTCTGATTTAGAATTTGAACTTGCAAATGAATGAAATGAATGAATATGGACTTAAAAGACTTGATTTTGAGGAATTGAGAAAATCTTTTTTTGTATTTTGAGAAATGCAACGCATTTTGAAGTTAGCCTAAGTGTGTAGGCTGAATGTGGCTAATATGAAGATTACAAATCTATGTCTTATTCATATTCTGACTATGGCCATAAATACAAATTCCACCAAGTTTGTCAACTTCATAAGAGCTAGTGCATGTGCCATTCGTATAGACCATAGTGAATTGGTAAAAATATGCATGAATTGGCATACATAGCAGTTATATATCAAAGCTTAAAACTATATGCAATGCATCCTATTCTATGCAGAAAATGTAAATTCTTATTCCAAAGTTTAATTACAAGTTACATCACTATTGAAATTTAAATACATGAAATAAAGGAAAATAAAGTCTTCAATGTTCCTGCAAAACTAGAAAAACTGGTTAGTGAAAATATATTGGCTTTTCTAAATTTATCCAGTAATATCTGGAAATTGCTGGATTTTACTAGATATAAGCCTTTTTCCATGATTCCCTGATATAAACTTAATAAAATATGAAATAAAATGGAATAAATATGAAAATGGAATTTGTAATTTCGAAATTGGGGTCAAAATGACCAAAATACCCCTGATAGCAAGACTATGGCCTTGAAACTAGGGTTTTCAGAAAGATATTTTGTAAAAATGCAAGTTTTAAAGTTAAAATGAAGATAAATCAAACTAAATATGATGTGACATGCTTAAAAATGTGAAATCTAGGGTTTAGAATTTCGAAATTGAGGTCAAATGACCAAATTACCCCTGATAGCAAGACTATGGCCTTGAAATCAATGTTTTCTGAAATAGATTTTGATAAAACTTGAGATTTATGATTGAAATAAACATAAAATCAAACATGAAACACCCTAATAAGATTCTAAACATGAAAAAACCTTAAAAACATGCACTTATGCACGAAAATCAAGAAATATCACCAAAATTGTGATTTTATCAGTGTTTTTGGATCTTTCGGGTATCCTGTTTTGCAATTTTATTAATTCAGACATCAAATGAATTTTAAATTTCATAAAAATCAGCACAGACACTTATTATAATTTTAAAATCAGATTGGATCTGCAAAAATAATTTTTTGACATTATTTTAATCCTAAAATTGCATTAACAACCTAAAATAAGCTATTTTTAACCTAGGTCACAAACCAGCTTCAAAGTTAGATCCGAATCAGGAGTCAATTCTACATGAAAACTTATGAATTTTTACAGAGATAAACTAGGAATAAAAACAGAGATTTCACAATTTAAAGATTGGAAAAAGCATCTTTGGTTAGGAAGAAACCCTTCCGGCAATCTGAACTAGAATCTAACAAACCTAACAGGGGTTAAAACAGCTACTTCAGATTGAAAATACAGACATAAATAGAAAACTTAATCAAACATTTCTGAAATTTTAGAAGTGAATAGTAAACAGAAAAATAATAATACTCACTTTTTACAGATCATGAATCGGATCTGTGGTTTGGAATCTATGAACAACACAAGTCTGATTAGGGTTTTGGTAAACCCTAATGAGTTTTAAATTTAAAATCAGATTTTCTGACAGAGGAAAAAAACTAAACGGAGATAAAAAAAATCTCAAAATTTCACAGTAGATAGATCTAATCAATATGAATCCATGGCACTTTACATATCTCAAATCGGATATAAGATGAGAAAAATATCATAACAGCAAGTTACCCTTTTGATTTTAACAACAATTTTAAAGTTTTAAAAACCCAATTTGATATCTGATTTTTCTGACAGGGTTCCCGAATCTCAAAACCTCTGGTTTTTTTACAGTAGTTCAATTACATATGCATGTATCACATATAAACAAATCAGCAATTAAAAGTGAATATTTCAATACGAAATAACAAACTCTTTTCTGATCTAAGCTTAAAACACACAGAAATTTGATAAAACCTAATAAAGCATGCATTAATCAATAAAAAAAATAAAGAAAATACCAAAAAATAAAATAAAAATTGATTTCTATGCTGGAGAACGTGTAATAAACATGAATAAGCAAAGAAATAAATAAAATACAGGGAATCAATGGATGGAATTTGATGTTACCTTTAAAAGCATGGATTTAACCCATTAAAAGGGTAAATCACATGTTTTATTGGTTAATAATGTAAAGACCCATGTTAAAATTGATTCTAATGGATTAGAATCCCTGTAAACACCATAAAACAGAGTTAGATCACTTTCTTGAACCTCTCTTGAGGTTCTTGGACTTGAATCCATGGTTTAATCCATGGAATAGATGATATTAATGGCTAAAATTGATTTAAAACTATTAAAAACATTAAATAAAAGCTAAAAATTAAAAAAACAATTACCTTGAGGTTGCTGCAATGGAGGAAGGCTGGAGAGGAGAGAGAGGCTCCAATAATTGCTTAAGAGGTGGCTGGAAAATCGACCCCTTATGGATCTTAATTTATAGAAACTTTTTAGGTTTTGAAAATTAACAATTTTGAAATTTTTGGACTCTTCTAAGGAGGGGCGACTTTTGGGTGGAGTTACTATACTACCCCTAGTCTAAATTATCCTAAATAATGCCTAATTAACCCCTAGCCTATCCTAGAAAATCTTCAAATGTGATGCCACTTGGCATTTTTCCATTTGGGTTTTTAAAGTTCTTTAAAAACCTTTCAAAACACTAGTTTTAAAATCCAAACTTCAAAATGAGTTTATAAAATAACTTTTGACTCTTCTAAACCTCTAACACTAACCAAGACACTGACTAACCCTAGTCTAGCCCTGACTTACTCGAATATGGCGCCACCCCGAGTGGTCCCTACTTGAGTTTTTCAAAAGGTGATTTTAAAACTAGAAATTGAGAAAGTTTTCAAAAGATTTTCAAAAGTAAATTTTGAATTTAAATTTTTTGAATTGGAATAGGGTTCTAACTGGGTCAGAACTCCTCTGAATATGGTTCCAACTGAATGGGCTCACATTGATTTTTGAAAATTTTTAATAAACACTGAAAACAGCTTTGAAAAGGGGTTAAAATCAATAGTTGAAATTCAAAATTTTGAAAGTAGAGTCTCAAGCGAACTGGAACTCTGGGTTAGAGTCCTGAACTCTTAGAACTCTGAGATTTTGGATTTTAAAATCCAAATGAAGGAGTTTTTGAAAAGATTTTATCGAAAATGGTGAAATAAGTCAAAAAATCTAGTCAAGGTTAGACTCCTAACTTGACCGAACCCTGAAATAGAGTCCTGAATTAACTGGACTCTACAAAATGACCTAATTTTTTAAAACAAATGGAAATAAATAAAAAAAATAGAGTAAAAACAAACTTCAAAACAGACTCCTGACTGGACTAGGAGTCTGGGACAGAGTCCTGATCAGACTGAAACTCTAGATTTTTTTGGTATTTTCTGAAAAACAAATGAAAGAACTTGTCAAAATAGTGAAAACAATAATGAATATTGAAATAAAACAGAGTTCTAATTCAACTGAGACTCTGAGGACAGAGTTCTGATTGAACTAGAACTCTCAAATTTTTGGATTTTTGGAGAAAACAAATGAGAGAATTTTGAAAAACAGTTAAAAACAGGATGAAATTGAAGTTTTGGTTGAGAGTCTTAATCTGATTTGGACTCTGAGAAAGAGTCCTGATTTGATCAGAACTCTAAGAATTTTGGTTTTCTGATAAGCAAATGATGAAATTTGGGCAAAGCTTTTGAAAACCAGTGAAAATGAAGTGAGAAAATCAATTTTGGATAGAGTCCTACTTCGATCAGGACTCTGGGGTAGAGTCCTGATTCGATCAGGACTCTGAGATAAAACCTCAGAATTTTGAAATTCTTTGATAAAAGTGTAATAGTTTTTGTAGATTGAAAGATTTCTGAAAAATTCTCTCAAAATTGAAATCAGGATCAGAGTCCTGATCCAACTAGGACTCTCTGAACAGAGTCCTGTTTTGACTAAAAATCTGAGTTTCTGACTCATTTTGAAAGATTTTGAAAGATTTGATTGAAAATGGATAAAAATAGTTGTAAAAGATTAGAGTCCCAATCCAATTGAAACTCTGAAGAAGAGTCCTGATCCGACTGGACTCTTGAAGAAGAGTCCTGATCCAACTAGGACTCTAAAATTTTGGCCAAAATAGAAGATTTTAAAATGTTTTCTCCAAAAACAGGTAAAAAGGTAGTGAAAAGTAGAGTTCTGATCCGACTGGACTCTGGAAAAAGAGTCCTGATCCAACTAGGACTCTAAAATTTTTGAGATTTTTGATAAATCCAGAAGCGACACCAGCTAAATGGGCCTCATCTGAGAATTGAAATTAATTGAAATTGAGTTTGAAATGAATCCAGATTTGTCTTATGAGAAAATACTTCAAAATATAAGGTCCTGGGGGTTGGCAAACGACAGAATGTTGATTAAAAACCCAGGTTTTAAAATTGATTTTGAAAGAAAAGTTTTAAAAACTCAAATCTGGATTAAATATTTTGAAAACATGAGTGTTGGATCTCGAAAATGAGATGTAATGACATGCAATGCTATGAAATGCAATGAGATGGTCTGCCGAATGCATGCAATGATATGCAATGATACATGAAATGTGAGCACTGAACGAGGATGAAAATTTGGGGTGTTTACAGATGCCCCTCTTTGCTACTAAGCCAGTATAGGGCCAAGCTTAGTGGCAAAGAAAACACACCAAATTAAGACTATAAAAATGCTCAGTTAGATGAATCTGATTGGGTATGAAGGAATTAATCCAAGTGATGATGATAGATATAAAATAGAGAATAAGAAGAAATTTTATTTCAAAAGGAAGTGAGATTCAGGTTTTGCCCTTAACCTGGATGGGACAGAAAATACCTCATGTAGAAACGAAGCTCAGGTTTGACCCTTAACCTGACCTGGAAATGAAATACCTCATCAAAATGAAGCTCAGGTTTTGTACCCTTATCCTAACCGGGCAATGAAATACCTCATCAAAGTGAAGCTCAGGTTTATACCCTTATCCTGACCGGGCAATGAAATACCTCATCAAAGAAGGCTCAGGTTTATACCCTTATCCTGACCGGGCAATGAAATACCTCATCAAAGAAGGCTCAGGTTTATACCCTTATCCTGACAGGGCAATGAAATACCTCATCAAAGGAGGCTCAGGTTTGTACCCTTATTCTGATTGGGCAGAAATGAACGGAATCTTTGAAAGAAGAGATCGTGATGGAACCTTCAAATTTTGCATAATAAATCCGACAGGGGTTTTGCAAAAGGATGAAATTGGGGTCCCTAAAGCTTGAAAAGGGGTTTGCTTTTGGACGCCTCATTGCTGAGACTAAATACCTTTTGAAATTGCCTTTTGCTGGAATTGGTGGCTTAACCTCAAGCTGAAATTGGACTGTCTATGGTGGGACAGTGGGGACACACGGAAGTGTGCGAATCTGAGAGCCCATGCGCTCAAATTATACCAAAGAAGGGAAGGAATCTTGAAAACTCCTGTTATCAAGTCCTAAAAGGGATGGTATCAGGATGCACCAAAGATGAACCTCAAGCTCTCGCTTCATGTCAGGATAGCTAGAAAATATTGTCAAAATGTTGAAAATTATTGTTGATTCAAAATAATTGAAAATGATGCATATTGTTTTGAACATATTCCCTCTTTTCTACCTGAAGTATTACCTCCGACTGAGCTTAACTCCGTAGAATCAAGATTCGAATTCAAATTGCTTGTGATTGGCTTTCTTTCAAGGAAGCTATCAATTTCCTTGATATGAGCAGAAAAGAGAGTATTCTTGATATTGTAAAAGCAATTGGTGAAGTAATATTGATAATAGAATTTCATAAAATTTAAAGAAGATTCTTAATAGATTTGGCAGTCTGATATCCTGGGATTCTTTTCTCACGATGATCTTTTCTGCACTCTCTTTTTTTAACAGAATTGGAGCTCTCTTGGATTTTTCGGGAATTACATCATCCTTCATTTTGGAGATGTCCTGACTTTTCTCTCTTTTTGGGAAGGGTACGTCACAAACTCCTTCATCTCGGAGATGTTCTGATCCTTCTTTTCTCTCAGGGATTATCTTGATAGTTTTTAGCTCTTTGGTTGGAAGTCTCTTGATGATAGCGGTAATTAAATATCCTTTAGGGGTTGTCAGTAGGATCATCACACTCACCTTCATCTCGACGGTGATCTGAACTTTCCCTGGAAGGATCCGTCATAAACTCCGTCATTTTGGAGATGATTCAAATTTTCTTTGGCCCCGGGGGTCGACTCGCTTAATTCGCCTTCATCTTGACGACAATTGAGAGATCCCTTTTGCAGATATTTAATTGCAGCTTAGGTGATTGAGGAGATATAGAGATGGTATGGATTTTTCTGTATTGCCCAGGATATTTCAACTGCTTTATTTTTCAAGAATGATCTTTAAAAATGTGTCATTGACTGCGATCAATATCAATCACTCCTGGCTTTGCAACAACATTGAATATTCTTTGCTAGCCATATCGCGGATTTATTCTTCATCCTCTTGGTTGGTCAATAGAAAGATTTTGAATTTTGAATCCTTTTTCGTGAAAGCCTTGTCCTTTCAGAAGTAATACTGAGGGTATTCTGAGGTAATAATTTTGTGCAATAAAGATTTTTTTTTTTTTTGAAATCAACAAATATTCGACCGCAAATTGACAACATTTTCTTGAAATCTTCTGTAAAAGCGAGCATTTGAGGCACAACGCAACACATCCATGACAAAAATTCTCTTCTCCTTTCCCCAAAGGAGACGATTTAGAAATTGGAATTAGAAATTACTCCTCTCTTCCCTGAAGAGGAGGTGTTTGCAAAACGAACTTTCGAAGAGAAATTAAGCTTTCGTCAAAACTTCCTAACATTAGGCTTCTCTTATGGAAAGGGGGCCGGTATTGGTGAGGTCAGTGAATTGGTCATGAAGGAACGGATCCATCATACTCCCTCCGACAAGAGGGTCCTTCTTGTGAAATGGCCTAGTCTGAAATTATGGTCACAAGGAAAGCGAACTTCCGTCGAAGCTCTCCCTGAACTAAGGGTTCCTTGTATGAAATTGGAATTTTGTTTTGCGAACGGTTCACAAAAACATGAGTCCCTTCAAACTCTCCCTGAAAAGGGGGTAAGTGAACAAATTGGATAGCATGCGAAAAGAACGAGCTCCCTCGAACGGGTAAGTGAACAAATTGGATAGCATGCGAAAAGAACGAGCTCCCTCGAACTCTCCCTATACAAAGGGTCTCTCGCAAGAGAAATTTATTGGAATTGGTATTGGATGACCAAAAGGTCGAAATTTGGAAGTTGGAATTTTGAATTTTTGAAATTTGAATTTTGATATTTGAAAATTAGAAATTGGAAGTTTGGAATTTGGAATTTTTGAAATTTGAATTTTGATATTTGAAATTAGAAATTGGAAGTTTGGAATTTTGAATTTTTGAAATTTGAAATTTGATATTTGATATTTGAAATTAGAAATTGGAAATTTGGAATTTGGAATTTTTGAAATTTGAATTTTGATATTTGAAATTAGAAATTGGAAGTTTGGAATTTGGAAATTGATATTCAGAAATTGGGAATTGATTGACCTAAAGGTCGAAATTGGAAATTGGAAATTTGAAATTTGAAGTTTGAAATTTGAAATTGGAAATTGGATGACCTGGAGGTCAAAATTGTGAATTGGTTTACTAGGAACGTCATGAATTCTGTAGGGATTCAGCCTAAGAACGACATCGCTTCAGTTGAGAACGACATTGATTCATTAGGAACAACATGGGTTCTGTAGGGATTCAGCCTAAGAACGACATTGGTTCCGTAGGGGTTCGACATACGAACTATCAATTCCATAGGGATTTAACCTAAAGATCATAGTTTAAGGAGGAATGATTCCAACTTGTGAGCTTTAAATGGACCAGGTGCTAAATTGGGTTTTTGAGGGAAGATTCGAATCAGAATTCAATTCTTTAAGGAGAAACTAGATGAATTGGATTTTGAAAGAAAATTCGAGTCGAAACTCGGATATTCTAGACCAACTCGCATGATAGTTTGAGTAGAAGTTCAAACTTTTAAAGGAAAGCTAGGCGGATTGGATTTGGAAGAAAATTTAAGTCGGAACTCTAATTTTCTAGACCAACTCTGAAGGAAAAGAAAACTCGGATCGGAACCCGAATCTTCGAAAGAAAACTAAATCCATTGTGGAAGGAAAAGAAATTGGAGTCGGAACTCGAATTCCGGAGGAAAACTAGATTAACTAGAAGGAAAGGAGATTCGAGTCGGAACTCGAATCCCGAAGGAAAACTAGGTCGGTTAAAAGGAAATGAAATTCGAGTCGGAACTCGAATCCTGGAGAAAAACTAGATCAACTAGAAGGAAAGAAGATTCGAGTCGGAACTCAAATCCCGAAGGAAAACTAAACCGGTTGGAAGGAAAGGAAATTCGAGTCGGAACTCGAATCCTGGAGAAAAACTAGATCAACTAGAAGGAAAGAAGATTCGAGTAGGAACTCAAATCTCGAAGGAAAACTAAACCGGTTAGAAGGAAAGGAAAATCGAGTCGGAACTCGGATCCCGGAGGAAAACTAGATCAACTAGCAGGAAAGAAGATTCGAGTCGGAACTCAAACCCCGAAGAAAAACTAAACCGGTTAGAAGGAAAGGAAATTCGAGTCGGAACTCGGATCCCAGAGGAAAACTAGATCAACTTAGAAGGAAAGAAGATTCGAGTCGGAACTCAAATCCCGAAGGAAAACTAAACCGGTTAGAAGAAAAAGAAATTCGAGTCGGAACTCGAATCCCAGACGAAAACTAGATCAACTTAGAAGGAAAGAAGATTCGAGTCGGAACTCAAATCCCAAAGGAAAACTAGATCAATGTGGACACCGAATCTTAAAGTGTACCAGTGCAAACACCTGATTTCGAAAATGTAAAAATACAAGCATTATGTTTTGAAAAATTACCAGTACGAATACTGGATTTTTGAAGAATTACCAGCACGATCACTAGATTCTGAAGAATTACTAATTGATTTTGATGGAAGATTTTTAGTCTTCACCCACACGACGACTTGGACAACTGTCGGGGCCTCAGGATTTATCCCTTACCCTGAATGGGTAGTTCGATGCAAATGCAAATTGATGCAGGTGAATGCAAATGAATGTAAATAGGTGCACATGCGTGCAAAATGAGAGATTTGTTTGATCCTGCCTGCATACAGGGTATTTGTAGATGAAATGAAAAATAAAAAATGCCCCAGTGTAATGGGGGAAGAATATTTTGAACAAAAGGATAAATAATTGATGTTCGAAGAGCGCTCTCTGAAGGTGACACGGCAACTGGCTTTTGATTGATTCAGAAGAGACTCAGAAGAGGTCATTCCTCATGAAAGAACATTTTGCAGAGAAGGAGAGTGAAAGGTGACATCAAGTCTATGAGGAAAATGGATAATTTATTCAATTATTGAAAAGAAATAACAAGTTGGTAAGAAAACTGGGACTGTATTGATTAAAGATGACATAGCCTTGACGCTGTCAGTTTCTTGGAAAATTTGATCAGAATGGTCAACTGGTATTGTCCTCATCTCTAATAGGGATATTCTTGTTGATGCAATCTTTAATGATATTCTTCAAGACGAAACAATTCTCAGTGTCATGTCCTACTGCCCGATGAAATTTACAAAATCTTTCTTTGAATCTGCCCCTGATTGTTGCGGGATCAGCTGCTTTAGCTAAACGGATCATATCTTTTGCGAGCATGTATTCCAGAACACTCTCTAGTGTTTGGTTCAGAGGGGTGAACTTTCGATCCGTACTCCAATCCTTGCGCTTTGGCTTTTCTTAATCTTTTTCTTTATGCTAAGAACTAGATTGAAGAGGCCTATCATTGTTGGAGAACTTTCCTTTTTTGCCCTTAGATCACTCGGAATAGTGATCATGATTATTCTTGTTGCTTTTGCTATCATTGGCAGAAAGAGTGAAGTGAGCCTTCAGACATTCGACTGTATCTTTTACAAGCATATATTCCAGAAAAGTTTCAAATATTTGATCCAATGGGGCCATCTTGCGATCCTGGTTCGGATCATCACGCTGCACCTCTTGTCGAGTGCTTGATTTATGTTGAGACTTGGATAAGATAGTCGACTGGTATTCTTTCTTATTCTCAACGAAGAAATTCTTGTCGATATGATCTTGGACAATGTTCTTGAAGACGAAAAAATGGTCAGTATCATGCCCTACCGCCCTATGGAATTTGCAGAACTGGTCTGTGAATCTTCCCATGACTGTAGGAGGATTTGTGACTCTTGGAAGCTTTACCAATTCCTTGGCCAACATATATTCAAGGATTTCATCGAGAGACTGCTCGAGAGGAGTAAACTGGCGATCGCAATCCCAGCCGTCCCGCTTTATCTTTTCTTTCTGTTGATTCAATTTGCCACTGTGCTTTAAAGATTTCTCTTTCTGACTTGTATGATTGCCTTTGTTATCTTTGCACCCATCGCGGTTGGTATTGACAAAGAAGGCGGGATTCGTCTTCTTTTTTAGATCTTGATTATTCATGACGGGGGTGATGCTCTTGTAGAGGTCTTTGCTCGTGAAGACCTTCTTGCCCTTGTCGCGGGCTTCTAAATCATTAATCTTCTTTGCCATTTTCTTCAGTTGTATTTGGACTGGATCATCCATTGCTTGATTTTTCAATTTATAGGTTGTCCCTTGTCTATGAGAGGATCTTTGAAGTGCTTGTTGAACTTCATACTCTTCATTGGTGTCACCTACTGATCCTAATTCCTCAGATGTATCTTCATGTTGGATATGTTTCTTGGATAGCTTCAAACATTTCTTGACTGACCGGCCTTTTGCCCTCTGCCTGACCTGAATCTTTTCTGTACTAGATTCAGTTTGTTCTGCAAGCATTTTGGTCATCATTTCTTTGAACATGACATATATTTGGGGATCGATGCCATCATCCGCCTGCTGACCCTGACTCTGGATTGATCGAGGTGAGTCCATTTCTTCTTCTGAGGCTACTGAATATGCGACGCCTTCGACTGATGCAATTTTCTTTCCTGACCTCGTTTGAACCATTTAATATCACGAATACTCTCTATAGGGCAAAATTGATGGTTAGGCTTTTGAAAGAGATTTGATTGGAGAAGAATATTTGTTGAGAATTTTGGTAGACAATTGAAATAATATCCCATTACTAGGGATTGAGTCGTCGTTGGAGTTACGACAATTGCGCTGCTATTCTTTGCAAAATAAACAACTGAAAATATGCCTTGTTACCTAGGCGAGGTCGTCAAACCAAAGTGAAATGAAGATTAAAGGAATTTTATTGAAAATATGATTTTAATAATACATTTGACAGAGGGGAGGGGGACAGACAATTTTCCACCACTCCTGATAATCAGAGGACACTCGAGGACCAGGAAAAATAGTGAGAGTAATAAAAGAATCCCAGCTATGTCTGGCAGAATTGTATGCTCCGGACCACTGATCTGATGTGAGATCAAACTCTGGCAAGACCCTTGATAGTGGGCAAATCTCTATGCGCTTCTGTCTTTGAGAGAACTGCCTGACACAGCGCTCCGGATGGTAGTATGCGCAGAAGAATGTGCCAAGTAACCTGAACCGCTTGCCGTATGCATACGTATATCTGGGAGGTGATTTCTGACGATCAAAGTAGTCCCATACGACTTCTTCCTCCTGAAGACTGTTGATCAAGAATCAATATCGAGCAACTAGAAGAAGTTTTTCATCATTGTATCTGAATGAACTGGCTCGGGCTGGCACATGCCGGAGGAACCACGATTGCAATGCATAGGTGCACCCTTCAACTAGAATCGATTCTCCAAGTGTGAAGCGGGTCAACCCTCGGTACAGGAAGGCAAGTGTGGCCATGGCAATGGAGAGGCGGTTGGTCTGTCGACTTCCCCACCTTCGCAGAAGTTGGACTATCCTGATATCCATGTAATTTTGTCCATCTGGAAAGAGAGCGAGTCCCACAGTGCATAAGACCATCGCATGCTGGATTCTCTCTCGAGCTGTCCTAGACAACGAGCTGACTTCCATAAATGCCCCATATTGTCTGTAGATTTTGAGCAGGTCCACATATTCGTTTCTATTTTCTTCGATCAATGGCCAAGACTTGTGTCCTGTCATGCGAGCTAAAGCGTCTCGGGGATCCAGACCCTTGACATTAATCAAAAATTGTTTCTCTAATGGATCTCCAGGCTGACCGGCTGGCTTGGGCAATCCCATGATTTTTGAAAATTCATCTATCAGCACTGTCATCCCGCCCCATGGGAACCAGAAAGTAGAAGTGCTCGGATTCCACCGTTCTGCTAGTGCATAGATCAAATTGCCATTGACTGTCTGCTTTCCCACTACGGACGCCAGTTCTAACCCGCAATCGTCCAAGTGGTCCGGACACATACGAGAGAAATTCTTGAACCATGAATAGTACCACCGGGGAAAGATGGATCCGGTGTTGAGGACTCGATGCTCGGGAAGACTTTGTCGCACCTCGTAGGAGATGTGACCCTCAGGGAAGACTGAATCAAGCTGACTGGATGCCATCAGACTGGAAAACACGAAAAATTGGAATAAGACTTGGAAAAATATAGAGATTTTGAAAAAATGCAGGCAGGATAAAATGATGTAGGAAATTCGAGATCTAGAAGAGAGAAATGATGAAAAACCACCTGGAGTTTTGAAGGAAATTAATGAAAATTTGGAAAATCGTCCAAGGTTTGATGAAATATGAAGGAATACTTCATAAAATGGAAAATGGAGTATTTGAAAAATCGTCCAAGGTTTAAAGCATGGACAGTATATGGAAATGGATTGGGGATTTCTGAAAAATTGTCCAGTATTTTGGAAAATTGGGAAAATATGGAAAATAACAAGGAAATGACTATAACACATTCTGCACAAACAAGTATGCACATACAACATTCCCTAAAAGCTGACTCTAGATGCACAAGTTTTGAAATAGCTGTAGGACCTTAATCCTAACTCTAAGGTTCAGATCATCTGTGTCCAATCATGCTATGCCTATATACTAAAGCCAAGGCTTGATGTACGTGGCATAAAATCAATTTCTCCGGTTCTAGGTTCAAGTTTTCCTACATCCTTGAGCGCCTGCCGATATACGTTGGACTATGGCCCTTGGTACGTGGCAGGGGGGCATTAGCCCAAATAAGTGGCCCAATTGTGAGGCTCTGTCCTGAACTATGGTTCTGGAAGAGAGCCCAGCAACGTGAAGACCGGGTAAAGATAGGTGGGGTAGTTTTTGAAAACATGAGCACATGTAAGCAAACAGAGGGCTCTAAGTCCTAAAGAGATAGAATTTTGAAATATTTGAAGAAGCAAGCATTGTTTTCATACAATTCCTAGATTGAGGAGTGTTGTATTAGACCTAAGTCTATGTGAGCATGAATAATTCTCCTCAATATGGTCCTACCAAACCATGCCTAGTCTACATGCAATCCATGCCAGTTGGGTTCAAGTCTAGGCTCCTAGGTTCACATGATATCATGAAATAAAAGCTGACATTCCATGGAACACTATTTTGACAATTTGAACTAAGTTAAGCACACGATTGATCAGGCGAAGATAGGTCCCATCACGGTCACCAAACCTGTTATCATCGCAAAAATTTTAACTTTTGCAAGTCAAACTGACCTTTGAAAAAAAATTTGAAAATAACTCGCCTCCGTTTTAAAATGCGGGATAATTCTGAAGATGGGACTCGCCTGTCGGTACGAGGTTCAACCGTTCCTGGCACCTTTACCAGGGGTAATTGAAACAAGGATCAATTATATGCTTTGCTCTGTTCAACTTGTCTAAACCATATTCTAATTCCTAAATGCATAAAGAATCAGGCATGTGCTATGAATTTTCTAAAAATGCATATTTGAAAACATGATTTTTGCTTCAAAGATTGGAAAATATTTAGAAAATAAACTCTTTGAAAATCGTGAATCATGATTGAGATACTGTATTTGAGAAAGTGAAAATCGATTTCTGAAGAAATGTAAGGATTTTGTGAAAATCAATTTTGAGAAATGTGAAATAACTTTGGAGAACTTGATTTCTTTGAATTCAGACTTTGAAATTGAAAATATAACTTAGAAAAACGAATTTGGAACTTGGGAAATACTTGAAATATCATTGGAAAATCATTGTTTTGAGAAAATCGTTTTTTAAGTAAGACTTAGAGATTTTGAGAAAATCGATTTCTCTGATTTGGAATTTGAACTTGCAAATGAATGAAATGAATGAATATGGACTTAAAAGACTTGATTTTGAGGAATTGAGAAAATCTTTTTTTGTATTTTGAGAAATGCAACGCATTTTGAAGTTAGCCTAAGTGTGTAGGCTGAATGTGGCTAATATGAAGATTACAAATCTGGGTCTCATTCGTATTCTGACTATGGCCATAAATACAAATTCCACCAAGTTTGTCAACTTTATAAGAGCTAGTGCATGTGCCATTCGTATAGACCATAGTGAATTGGTAAAAATATGCATGAATTGGCATACATAGCAGTTATATATCAAAGCTTAAAACTATATCCAATGCATCCTATTCTATACAGAAAATGTAAATTCTTATTCCAAAGTTTAATTACAAATTACATCACTATTGAAATTTAAATACATGAAATAAAGGAAAATAAAGTCTTCAATGTTCCTGCAAAACTAGAAAAACTGGTTAGTGAAAATATGTTGGCTTTTCTAAATTTATCCACCAATATCTGAAAATTATTGGATTTTGCTAGATATAAGCCTTTTTCCATGATTCCCTAATATAAATATGAAATAAAATGGAATAAATATGAAATAAAATGGAATAAATATGAAAATGGAATTTGTAATTTCGAAATTGGGGTCAAAATGACCAAAATACCCGTGATAGCAAGACTATGGCATTGAAACCAGGGTTTTCAGAAAGATATTTTGTAAAAATACAAGTTTTAAAGTTAAAATGAAGATAAATCAAACTAAATATGATGTGACATGCTTAAAAATGTGAAAACTAGGGTTTAGAATTTCAAAATTGAGGTCAAATGACCAAATTACCCCTGATAGCAAGACTATGGCCTTCAAATCAGGGTTTTCTGAAATAGATTTTGATAAAATTTGAGATTTATGATTGAAATAAACATAAAATCAAACATGAAACACCCTAATATGATTCTAAACATGAAAAAACTCTAAAAACATGCACTTATGCATGAAAATCAAGAAATATCACCAAAATTATGATTTTATCAATTTTTTGGATCTTTCAAGTATCCTGTTTTGCAATTTTATTAATTCAGACATCAAATGAATTCTAAATTTCATAAAAATCAGCACATACACTTATTATAACCCTAAAATCAGATTGGAATTGCAAAAATAATTTTTTGATATTATTTTAATCCAAAAATTGCATTAACAACCTAAAATAAGTTATTTTTAACCTAGGTCACAAACCAGCTTCAAAGTTAGACCCGAATTAGGGGTCAATTCTCCATGAAAACTTTTGAATTTTTACAGAGATAAACTAGGAAGAATAAAAAAAAATTCTCAATTTACAGATTGGAAAAAGCATCTCTAGTTAGGGAGAAACCCTTCCGGCAATCTGAACTAGAATCTAATAAACCTAACAGGGGTTAAAACAACTACTTCAGATTGAAAATACGGACATAAATATCAAACTTAATCAAACATTTCTGAAATTTTAGCAGTGAACAGTAGACATAAAAATAATAATACTCACTTTTTACAGATCATGAATCGGATCTGTGGTTTGGAATCTATGAACAACACAAGTCTGATTAGGGTTTTGGTAAACCCTAACGAGTTTTAAATTTAAAATTAGATTCTCTCACAGAGGAAAAATACTAAACAGAGATAAAAAAAATCTCAAAATTTCACAGTAGATAGATCTAATCAATATGAATCTATGGCATTTTACATATCTCAAATCGAATATAAGATGAGAAAAATATCATGACAGCAAGTTACCCTTTTAATTTTAACAACGATTTTAAAGTTTTAAAAACCCGATTTGATGTCTGATTTTTCTGACAGGGTTCCTGAATCTCAAAACCTCTGGTTTGTTTACAGTAGTTCAATTACATATGCATGTATCACATATAAAAAAATCAGCTATTAACAGTGAATATTTTAATACGAAATAACAAGCTCTTTTCTGATCTAAGCTTGAAACACACAGAAATTTGATAAAACCTAATAAAGCATGCATTAATCAATGAAAACAATAAAGAAAATACCAAAACAGTAAAATAAAAATTGTTTTTTATGCTGGAGAACCTGTAATAAACATGAATAAGCAAAGAAATAAATAAAATACAGGGAATCAATGGATGGAATTTGATGTTACCTTTAAAAGCAAGGATTTAACCCATTAAAAGGGTAAATCACATGTTTTATTGGTTAATAATGTAAAGACCCATGTTAAAATTGATTCTAATGGTTTAGAATCCCTGTAAAAACCATGAAACAGAGTTAGATCACTTTCTTGAACCTCTCTTGAGCTTCTTGGACTTGAATCCATGGTTTAATCCATGGAATAGATGGTATTAATGGCTAAAATTGATTTAAAACTATTAAAAACATTAAATAAAAGCTAAAAATTAAAAAAACAATTACCTTGAGGTTGCTGCAATGGTGGAAGGCTGGAGAGGAGAGAGAGGCTACAAGAATTGCTTAAGAGGTGGCTGGAAAATTGACCCCCTATGGGTCTCAATTTATAGAAACTTTTTAGGTTTTGAAAATTAACAATTTTGAAAATTTTGGACTCTTTTAAGGGGGGGCGATTTTTGGGTGGAGTTACTATACTACCCCTAGTCTAAATTATCCTAAATAATGCCTAATTAACCCCTAGCCTATCCTAGAAAATCTTCAAATGTGATGCCACTTGGCATTTTCCACATTTGGGTTTTTAAAGTTCTTTAAAAACCTTTCAAAACACTAGTTTTAAAATCCAAACTTCAAAATGAGTTTTTAAAATAACTTTTGACTCTTCTAAACCTCTAACACTAACCAAGACACTGACTAACCCTAGTGTAGACCTGACTTACTCGAATGTGGCGCCACCCCGAGTGGGCCCTACTTGAGTTTTTCAAAAGGTGATTTTAAAACTTGAAATTGAGAAAGTTTTCAAAAGTAAACTTTGAATTTAAATTTTTTGAAATGGAATAGGGTTCTAACTGGGTCAGAACTCCTCTGGATATGGTTCCAACTGAATGGGCTCACATTGATTTTTGAAAATTTTGAAATAAACACTGAAAACAACTTTGAAAAGGGGTTAAAATCAATAGTTGAAATTCAAAGTTTTGAAAGTAGAGTCTCAAGCGAACTGGAACTCCGGGTTAGAGTCCTGAACTCTTAGAACTCTGAGATTTTGGAATTTAAAATCCAAATGAAGGAGTTTTTGAAAAGATTTTATCGAAAATGGTGAAATAAGTCAGAAAATCTAGTCAGGGTTAGACTCCTAACTCGACCGAACCCTGAAATAGAGTCCTGAATTAACTGGTCTCTACAAAATGACCTAATTTTTGAAAACAAATGAAAATAAATAAAAAAAATGGAGTAAAAACAAATTTCAAAACAGACTCCTGACTGGACTAGGACTCTGAGACAGAGTCCTGGTCGGACTGAAACTCTAGATTTTTTTGGTATTTTCTGAAAAACAAATGAAAGAACTTGTCAAAACAGTGAAAACAATAACGAATATTGAAATAAAACAGAGTTCTAATTCAACTGAGACTCTGAGGACAGAGTCCTGATTGAACTAGGACTCTCAAATTTTTGGATTTTTGGAGAAAACAAATGAGAGAATTTTGAAAAACAGTTAAAAACAGGATGAAATTAAAGTTTTGGTTCAGAGTCCTGATCTGATTTGGACTCTGAGAAAGAGTCCTGATTTGATCAGAACTCTAAGAATTTTGGTTTTCTGATAAGCAAATGATGAAATTTGGGCAAAGCTTTTGAAAACCAGTGAAAATGAAGTGAGAAAATCAATTTTGGATAGAGTCCTACTTCGATTAGGACTCTGGGGTAGAGTCCTGATTCGATCAGGACTCTGAGATAAAACCTCAGAATTTTGAAATTCTTTGATAAAAGTGTAATAGTTTTTATAGATTGAAAGATTTCTGAAAAATTCTCTCAAAATTAAAATCAGGATCAGAGTCCTGATCCAACTAGGACTCTCTGAACAGAGTCCTGTTTTGACTGAAAATCTGAGTTTCTGACTCATTTTGAAAGATTTTGAAAGATTTGATTGAAAATGGATAAAAATAGTTGTAAAAGATTAGAGTCCCAATCCAATTGAAACTCTGAAGAAGAGTCCTGATCCGACTGGACTCTTGAAGAAGAGTCCTGATCCGACTGGACTCTAAAATTTTGGCCAAAACAAAAGATTTTAAAAGGTTTTCTCCAAAAACAGGTAAAAAGGTAGTGAAAAGTAGAGTTCTGATTCGACTGGACTCTGGAAAAAGAGTCCTGATCCAACTAGGACTCTAAAATTTTTGAGATTTTTGATAAATCCAGAAGCGACACCACCTAAATGGGCCTCATCTGAGAATTAAAATCAATTGAAATTGAGTTTGAAATGAATCCAGATTTGTCTTATGAGAAAATACTTCAAAATATAAGGTCCAGGGGGTTGACAAACGACAGAATGTTGATTAAAAGCCCAGGTTTTAAAATTGATTTTGAAAGAAAAGTTTTAAAAACTCAAATCTGGATTAAATATTTTGAAAACATGAGTGCTGGATCTCGAAAATGAGATGTAATGACATGCAATGCTATGAAATGCAATGAGATGGTATGCCGAATGCATGCAATGATATGCAATGACACATTAAATGTGAGCACTGAACGAGGATAAAAATTTGGGGTGTTTACAGATTCCCCTCTTTGCTACTAAGCCGGTATAGAGCCGAGCTTAGTGGCAAAGAAAACACACCAAATTCAGACTATAAAAATGCCCCAGTTAGATGAATCTGATTGGGTATGAAGGAATTAATCCAAGTGATGATGATAGATATGAAATGGAGAATAAGAAGAAAATTTTATTTCAAAAGGAAGTGAGTTTCTGGTTTTGCCCTTAACCTGGATGGGACAGAAAATACCTCATGTAGAAATGAAGCTCAGGTTTGACCCTTAACCTGACCGAGAAATGAAATACCTCATCAAAATGAAGCTCAGATTTTGTACCCTTATCCTGACCGGGCAATGAAATACCTCATCAAAGTGAAGCTCAGGTTTATACCCTTATCCTTTTTTCATTTTTTGAACGTTTTGATCGTTCAAAATGGACTGTTTTGACACCCTTTCATACTCTCAACGTATGGAATTTTTTAACTATAAATATGAGTGCATTTTACACTCAAAATAACTTGAATTCAATCAATTTGAATTATTTACTTCTTGCTTTTCACTCCTATTCATTCAAGTATTTGTTTTCTTACTCACTTGATATTTTCACTTCAGTTTTTCACTCAAATCCCTTTGAGAGATAGTAAATTCGTGAGTAGAGTATTTCAACAACCTCAAAAGCCAATTGCATCTCATTTGCATTCAAAAGAAAGGCTCATAGGTTGTATTGTAAGTTGTTACTTATTTTCTGTAAAAAGAACTCCTTGGTTTAAAGGAATTGTTTGCTTTCAGTAGGGTTGTTACTGAAAGTGGGACCGGTTTTGGTCTGTGTGATCTTGTAGTTAACATGGTTGATAGTGAAAATCTCAAGCAGGTTTTGCTTGGGGACTTGATGTAGGTCGGGATAGACCGAACCAGGATAAAATCTTGTGTTCTTTGTGTGTTTGCTTTACAAATTGCAAAATCCTTTAATATTCCGCAGATTATTTTTAAAAGCACTATTCACCCCCCCTCTAGTGCTCGTTGCCTCAATCCTAGTACACTTTCAGAAGTATCATGTACGACTTTATTGTCGTAACAATCTCACCCTTTTTTATGATGACAAACTTAATCAAAGATGGAGCATTTTAGATGCATAGATGGAGATTTTACTCCCCCTATCAATATGCTGCAAAACATTAAAAGTTAGCACATTTAAAGCACATACATCACATATTGATTGGTTTGCATTTCCATTCATCATTATTTCATGCATTTAAAAACTTTTTCATAAATGCAATTTTCAATGCTTTCTTGTTCTCTTAATTTCGCATTTCTCATGCAAGAACTCCTGCAATTTCAATGTAATTTCAATGTAATGCTATCTTTTATCTTTTTCTCCCCCTTTGTCATAATCGAAAAGAATTAGGATAGAAATAGCATAAGCAAAATGTAAATACAAGTTTAAAATATTACAACCCATAAAGTATCAAAGTTTAGTAAAGACAGAACATAAATATCAGAATAGTGAGTTGAGCAAGTCCTTGATTAAAGTAATCACTTTCTGAATCGAAGATAGTTGTTGAGTAACATCTTCACGAAAAGTGCATTGATGCAGCTCCAATGCTTCCAATCGCTGCAAAACTTCATCATTGTCTTGACTTGTAGAAAATTTCTTTCTTTTTGCATGAGATGAAGGTGTTGCAAAAGTGGAAGGTTCAGAAATTGATGGTTCAGTAGGGTCAGATGGTTCAGTTTGATCAACATTTAAAGGAGGCAGATATTTAATTTTCATTCTTTTAAAAATAGTTTGATCAAAGAACTCTTTTTGCTCAATATATTTTTCATTTGTTAAAGGAACTTTGAAATGTCTAAAAATACGAGTTAGAAGACATCTATAAGGAAGAAATGGTTTTTGTTTCCACAAATTTGTAAAATACACATTGGACCAATTTACAGAAATATTTCCAAATAAAACATAAAGAGCCGTAGAAAGATCTGTGAAATAGTAATCAAAAGAACCAGTTTTAGGTCGAACATTATAAGCAAGGATTCATCCAGCAATGCATGCACGAGTTTGAAGATTAGTATTTTTGAAAGGAGGGCAGTGAGGTGCACTTGGAAGAAGAATTTGTTCAAAAATTCTTTCATCATTCAGTTCAACAGTGTTGAAAAGAGTGTCTGAAGATGGAATTTCTAGAATTTCTCCAAGTAGTTTAGAATCAAACTCGATTTCAACATCACGAACAAGAGAGAACAAAACTCCAGTTTCATGATCAAAATGTAAATTCGTATAAAACAAGTGAATCAGAAAAGGATATTGAAGGGTATCTGCACAGGCATAAAAAAGATGTGAAATTCCTGGAAATAATTCTCTTATTTTGTACGAGAAAACAGATGAAACAGTACATTTCGGCCTAGTAGAATAGGTAGTGCAGAAATTGATCCAAAAGTATCATATAAAAGAGGATTTCAGAGTAATCTGAGAGAAAATCCATGTCTTAAAGAAGGTGTAGGAGGAGAACTTAAACCTTTTGCAGATGCTGACTTCGAACGAGGCATGGTTAAAAAAAAAATTTACCAAAAAAAATGTCAGCTTTCAAACGATGTCCGGCAGAAGGAAAATGTTGTCTGGCGTTGTGAAACAGAAACAAAGGAAGATACAGTGGCTGATGGCGAGTGTGAAGGCTGCCACAAGGGGATTCCGGCAATGGCTGAAGATACACCGTCAAGGCAAGAGTGTTCCGGCGTGATTTGAAGATGCGCCAGTTACTGCAAGAGGATTCCGGCGTTTCCCGGTCACGGCCAGAAGATTCCAGCGTCTCTCTGTCACGACAAGAAAATCCTGGCGAGGATAGGATCGAACGACACTCCGAGGTTTTTTCGGAAGAGAGAGAGGAAAGAGAGAGAAAGAGGGTTTTCGTTTTAAGGGTTTCGTTTTTAAGAAAAACGAAAAGGTGTGAAAATAAAATGAAACGATGCCTTTTTTAAAAAAAAACGAGTGTTAAAAAAAATCCAAGGGGTATCGGGTCCCTTCAGTTAAAATTTTTAAAAAAAAATTTAGTCGACTAAAACTTTATCGGTCGACTAAGAATGTGCAACTCATTCTAAACATCAGTTGACTAGAAATATATCGGACGACTAATATGGTGTGATTCATTCTAAAATTTTAAAGCATCAGTCGACTAAAATTTTATCGGTCGACTAATATAGTGCTATTTTGAGATTTTGTTCAAAAATCAACATTTTTATAAATCCAAAAACAAGCAAATACCTAGTTTTATCCTAATTCTCATAAAATCTTCATTTTTAAGAGGTTTAGTGAAGATATCGTCATGTTGTTCTTTAGTGAAAATAAAATTTAACGAAATTTCTCCTTTTAACACATGATCTCTTAAGAAATGATGTCTAACTTCAATATGCTTAGTTCCTGAGTGCTGAACAGGATTTTTAGAAAGATTTATAGCACTAGTGTTATCATAATAAATAGGTGTTGTTGAGTAATTCAAACCAAAATCTTTTAAGGTCTGTTTCATCCATAGTACTTGTGAACACGCTAAACTAGCTGCTATATATTCTGCTTCAGTTGTTGAGAGTGACACTGAATTTTGCTTTTTACTAAACCAAGAGACTAAGAAATTTCCTAAGAAATGACAAGTTCCACTAGTACTCTTGCAATCAGATTTACTTCCGGCAAAATCTGCATCACTATATGAAACTAAATCAAAGGAAGATGATTTTGGGTAAAACAAACCGAAATCTGAAGTATCTTTCAAATAACGAAGAATTTGTTTTACTGCAGTTAAATGAGATTCCTTTGGATTAGCTTGAAATCTTGCACACATACAAACACTAAACATAATATCAGGTCGACTAGCAATTAAGTATAATAGAGATCCGATCATACCTATGTAGAGCTTAGTATCTACATTTTTACCATTTTCATCTTTATCAAGAGAAGTAGTTGCACTCATAGGATTCCTTCTTGATTTTGATGAGTCCATCCCAAATCTCTTGAGAAGTTCTTTTGTATACTTAGCCTGATTGATGAAGATTCCTTCTTTAGTTTGCTTTATTTGAAGTCCTACAAAGTAGTTTAATTCACCCATCAAGCTCATTTCAAACTCTTCCTGCATAGCTTTAGCAAATTCTTTACAAAGAGAATCATTAGTAGAACAAAATATTATGTCATTAACATAAATTTGCACAATAAGAATATCTGAATTAAGATTTTTAATAAATAAAGTGGACTCTACCCGACCAATGGAAAAACCAGATTGTTCTAGAAAATTTCATAGTCTTTCATCGCTCTTGGTGCTTGTTTAAGTCCATACAAAGCTCTTTTTAATTTGTAGACTTTTTCTGGATATTTCTCATTTTCAAAGCTTGGAGGTTGCTCTACATAAACTTCTTCATTGATGTGTCCATTTAAGAATGCACTCTTCACATCAATTTGATATAACTTGAAGTTCATGTAAGTAGCAAAAGCAAGCATCATTCAAATTGACTCCAATTGAGCCACTGGTGCATAGGTTTCATCAAAATTTGTGCCTTCTTCTTGATTATAGCCTTGTGCTACTAGCCTTGCTTTGTTACGAATGACTTTACCATTTTCGTCCAGCTTATTTCGAAAGACCCATCTTGTTCCAATTACCGGATGATCCTTTGGTCTATCAACTAGATCCCAAACATCATTCCTAGTAAATTGGTTAAGTTCTTCAGACATTGCCAAAAGCCAAAATTCATCATCACAAGCCTCATTGATATTCTTTAGTTCTATTTTAGATATGAAAGCAACATTTGCAATATATTTTTCTAATTGCCTTCTAGTTTGAACACCACTTTTTATTTCTCCAATAACTTGTTCATGTGGATGATTAGGAACTTCTTTCCAAACAGGTTGAAGAGGAACATTTTCTTGAGAAGTATTCTCTATCAAGGGTTCTTCTTGAAGTATTACTTCTTCTCCTTCGCTTAGAGGTATAACCTGCTCACAATTCTCATCAAATGCAACATGTAAAGATTCTTCGATGCAAGATGTTCTTTTATTGAAAATACGATAAGCTTTACTTCTAAAAGAGTATCCAAGAAATATTGATTCATCTGACTTTGAATCAAACTTATCAAGATTATCTTTGGTATTTAACAAGAAACATTTACTACCAAAAATTTTAAAATATGAGATCTTTGGTATACGATCATAATACAATTCAAAACATGTTTATGTAAGATTGGTCGAATAAGAACACAGTTTAAAACATAACATGGTGTATTTATTGCTTCAGCTCAAAAGTATTTTGGTAAATTTTTATCTTGAAGCATGGTTCTAGCACATTCTTGCAAAGTTCTATTCTTTCTTTCAACAACTCCATTTTGTGGAGCCGCTCTAGGAAAAGCAAAGTTGTGAGATATACCATGTAAATCACAAAACTTAAAAAAAGATTCATTTTCAAATTCATCACCATGATCACTACGAATTTTAATTATAGATGTAGATTTTTCATTTGTAATTCTTCTACAAAGTTTAGAAAATTCCGAAAAAGCATCATTTTTGCTTTTTAGGAAAATCACCCATGTAAACCGAGAATAATCATCTACTATAACAAAAGCATACTTGCTATCATTCAAACTTTGAATTCTAAATGGTCCAAATAGATCTAAATGTAAAAGTTCAAGAGAACGTTTTGTTGAAACTATATCTTTTTCTTTAAAAGAACTCTTGATTTGTTTACCCCTTTGGCAAGCATCACATAAGTGATCTTTCTTATATGGTATTCTAGGTAGGTCTCTTACAAGATCATTCTTGGATAACTTGGAAATAATTTTAAAGTTAACATGTTCAAGTCTCTTCTGCCATAACCATTGAATTTCATTTGAAACAATAAGACATTTTTCATTAAAAGTGGGTAACTCATCTAGATATAGTTCATACACATTGTTCCTTCTTTTACCTTTAAAAATGATCTTTTTAGATTGAAAATCAGAAATTAGGCATAAATCATTTTCAAAAGAAACATGAAAACCTTTATCACATAATTGACTAATAGATAATAAATTATGCATTAAACCATCTACTAAAAGAACATTTTCTATCAAGGAAAATTTTGGATTACCAATATTACCAATACCTATTACTTTTCCCTTGTTATTGTCACCAAAGGTGACGGTTCCTCCATCCTTATTTTGGAGGGTGGAAAATAACTCCGGCCTTCCAGTCATATGTTTGGAACAACCGCTGTCCAATATCCATTTGCTTCTTATTTTGTGTACCTATAACAAAATTAGAAGACAAAGCATTTGACCCCTTTCTATTTTTGGTTCCATGAGAGTTAGTCTTAGGAAGCCATATCCATTTGGATTTTGGTTTCCTTTGATAATAAATATTCTTTCTATAAAAAGATTTAGTATTTCTAGAATAATCATGTCTAGGCTTATAAG
This sequence comes from Nuphar pumila, assembly GCF_984573655.1. NCBI lineage: Eukaryota > Viridiplantae > Streptophyta > Magnoliopsida > Nymphaeales > Nymphaeaceae > Nuphar > Nuphar pumila. The sequence continues at coordinate 85,599,694 of NC_143256.1, read as the reverse complement.
CATTATAAGTTTCATGATTAGATGCATTTCTAGAAAATTTAGCTCTTTGAACAAATGGTTGAGAATATAGTCTTTGATTTTTCACCACATAGTTTGGTCTATTTTGAGTATCAAAGAAGCTATATCCCAATCCGGTTTTATTAACCGTGCATCTTTGAGAACCAAGAAGTCTTTCTAGATTCTCTTTTCCATTTGTGAATTTGGTTACAATAGACTCAATTCTTTAATTTCGACCCTCGGGTCATTCAATTCTTTAATTTCGACCTCCGGGTCACCCAATTTCCAATTTTCAAATTACCAAATTCTCAATTTCAACCGTCAAGTCATCCAATTTCGATTTTCCCGTTCAGGATAAGGGGATAATCCTGAAACCATTCATAGAAGCGATCCAACTCTCTATAATGGTCCTTGTTCTTCATTGAACTGATAGTGTTTCAAGTGAACTGATAGTCGTTCTTCATCGAACTGATAGTGTTCCAAGCAAACTGATAGTCGTTCTTCATTGAACTGATAATGTTCCAAGTGAATTGATAGTCATTCTTCATCGCTTGGCAAGAGTTTTCCTTCTTGAGATCTTCTATCTCTTGAAGTAACACTTTGTTTTGAGAGTCAAGAGTTAAATTTTCAGTTTTTAACTCCTTGTTTTTAGAACTTAGACTTTTAAATTTAGCATATAAATCATTAAATGCTTCTAATAACTCATCATAGTCGAATTGACTTACCGAATCTTCTTGTGCTACAAAGCACATGTTGGCGACTTCTTCATTTGATTCTTCATCGGAAGAGGAGTAACTATCATCCCAACATGCTTGAAATGCCTTTTTCTTCTTGAATTGATCCTTGGGCTTGATTTTGAGAAGAGCACAATCTTTCTTGATATGTCCTGCCTTTTTGCAGTTAAACACTTGACTTCATTTGGATTGGAAGAATCCGCTTTCTTTACCTTTCTTTGAAATCTTCCCTTTTTTATGAATCTTCTGAATTGCCTTGTAATGAGGGCAATATCTTCATCTTCATCTTTTTCTAAATTTTCTGAGTCAGAAGTAGCCTTAAAAGCAAGAGATTTCTTCTTAGGCTCTTCTTCTTGTCTGTCTTAAAGTTGGACCTTATATGCCATAAGGTTGCCATCCAAATCTTCAAGAGTGAGAGTGTTAAGATCATTTGCTTCTTCAATAACAATGGTTTTTTTCTCCCATTCAGGAGTTAAACACCTTAGGATCTTTCTGACTAAATTCACTTGTGAATATTCTTTTCCAAGGGATTTCAGAGTGTTAGTTATATCGGTCATTCTTGTTACCATGTCCGATATAGATTCATTTTGCTTCATTTTAAACAATTCAAATTTATGAACTAAAGAAGCAATTTTGGATTCCTTTACCTTTGACGTACCTTCGTGAGTCACGAGAAGAGTATGCCAGATTTCATTTGCTGTAGAGCATTGAGAAATGCGATTGAACTCTACCTTGTCAACGCCACAATATAATATATTCATCGCCTTGGCATTTAGTGAAGCAATTTTCTTTTCCTCATCAGTTCATCGGCTAAAATCAGTTGATGGAGTTTGGTATTTATCTGAAACAACTCTCCAAATATCGAGATCCATGGATTGCAAGAATATTGTTATTCTCACTTTCCAGTATCCATAGTTTGTTCCGTCAAAGAGAGGAGGACGAACAGAGGAGCATCCTTCCTTGTGCTGAGATGTTGTAGTTGCCATGCTAGATGATGATCAAATCAAAATAATAGCAAACCTGCTCTGATACCAAATAAAAGTGCAGTAGGATCGAGGCAACGAGCACTAGAGGGGGGTGAATAGTGCTTTTAAAAATTGTCTGCGGAATATTGATGGATTTTGCAATTTGAAAAGCAAACACACAAAGAACACAATAATTTATCCTGGTTCGGTCTTTCCCGACCTACATCCAGTCTCCAAGCAAAACCCGCTTGAGATTTTCACTATCAACCTTGTGTAACTACAAGATCATACAGACCAAATCCGGTCCCACTTTCAGTAACACACCTACTGAAAGCAAACAACTCCTTTAAACCAAGGAGTCCTTCCTTTTATAGAAAATAAGTAACAACTTACAATACAACCTATGAGTCTTTCTTTTGAATGCAAATGAGATGTAATTGGCTTTTGAGGTTGTTGAAATACTCTACTCACGAATTCACTATCTCTCAAAGGAATTTGAGTGAAAAACTGAAGTGAAAAATATCACGTGAGTGAGAAAATGAATATGAGTGAAAAGCAAAGAGTAAATGATTCAAATTGATTGAATTGAAGTGCTTTTGAGTGTAAAATGCACTCATATTTATAGTTGAAAGTTTTCATACGTTGAGGGTATGAAAGGGTGTCAAAACAATATATTTTGAACGATCAAAAGGTTTGAAAAATGAAAAGACACGTCTTTTTAAAGTTTCAGGAAAAACAGCAAAATTAGTCGACTGAAACAGTAGTTAGTTGACTAATAGTTAGTTATTAGTAGACTGACAGTTATCGTCGGTCGACTGATCTGTTAATCGAGCTGTTTGAAAATCTGAACTTTTGAAACTTAGTCAACTAGAAATAAAATTAGTCGACTGATAATATCATCAGTAGACTGAAAAACCTTTCAGTCGACTGCTGCTAAAATCTTCTGAAAAACATACATTATGTCCGGTCGACTGATAAAAGCATTAGTCGACTGCTGCTAAATTTTCATAAAACACATGTTCTGTCCAGTCGACTGATAAAATCATTAGTCGACTGCTGCTAAATTTCCAGAAAGCAGACATTCTGTCCAGTCGACTGATAAAACCTTCGGTCGACTAATTTGACAAAAATGACTTTTTAGAAAATATGGCGCGAAAGGATTAGTCGACTGGTGAGTCTATTGGTCGACTAATAAACACGAAAATTTAAGAAAAGAGTTTTCTAAAAAGATTTTCATGAGGGTTCTTTTAGAAAAGTTTTTCTAAAGACTTTTTAGGTGAAATGCAATCTAAGTATGCACTCTAAGTAAGGCTCTTACAAGAATCTAAGACTTTTAATGAATTTAACATTTGCACACTAGTCTTCAAAGATTCTTTATCGAATTCTTCAATGTCTTCATTGCCTTAGCTGACATGCAGTTGATTTCACTTGCTCATCATCAAAACCTTGTACTTGAAGTATCATGTACGGCTTTATTGTCGTAACAGATGTGAGATGAAATGCTACTGTGGAAAATGTGAGACGCCATATAATGCCACAACTTTGAAATTCAGGAGAGAGCAGTCCAGTGGATTGTGCCTTTGATTCACACCAGTTTTAGGGCTCTCCAAGCTAGATCTCCTACTCGACTGCTACTGAAAATGAGCATCTACTGGTCTCATTGGGGTTGCACCAATGGAAGAGGAGCTAGATGCTTTTTTTTCATCTCACAGTATTCAATCAACATCTTCTGAAGCATCAAACCTTTTAGCCAGTCTTATCATTGCCCTCCTCAAACATGAATCAAATATAACGACAAAAAACGATGAAGCCATCCTTGATGAAGCAAATTAAGACAGTAGGCCATATATCATGCTAGATATTGTAACCTTGTAAGACATTGACACTCCACTTCTTCCTCCCTTTGAATCGTATCCAGTTTGCTTACTGGGTTTTGATCGATGCATAGAGGAAGGGATGATGGCGACACTGAATCAAGGGGACTAGAGGTGTATGAATATAGACGGCACGCAAGGGAAAATAAAATAGAAGAGGATTCCAAAATGCCCATCAATTGCCAACAATCATAGGGGACTTCAGGATGTTGGAGACATGAAAATTGTGATTGTAACGCAGATCTGAAGCTAGAAAGCTTGCAGATCTGCGGCTTTGATGATGATGCTAAATCTAAATAACAATAGATAATCGACACACCAAAGATCATGATATCAACCGAATAAAATGACCAATAAGAAGCAAAAGGGTAAATCAAAGCAGAGATTACCATATGAACAAAAATAACCATAAGGCATTGCTAAGTCCGATGGCGTGATCAGAACAATAGTAAATTGCAAAATAACAAAGGAAATGAAAACAGAAACATAAACGAAATGTTGGAATGGGACATTCCTTCACTGTAGCACAAAGACAAGTCAATCTGCTATAGGCAAATCAACGTTGCCATGGTGCTTTGATGGGGCTGAAGGAAGAGAAACTAAAATATAATTACAGAAAAATACAATTAAGGAATTCTTACTGGACTTATTGATCGAAGCGGGGAGGAAATTCCTCTTCGGTAGCTCAACAGGAGGCAGGGAAAGAGGCCAGAAAGCAGCGGAGGGACTCTGGTGGATGATGTCGATAATCAACAATTAATGGATGATCCCTGGAGCTTCCTGCGTCCCCCCTTTTAAAGAGGAATAGGAGGATTCTGGAAGATGGCAGTTAACAATCAATGGCTGAGGCGAGAGAGCGACCCAGAGCGAGACCGTTGCAAAATTTCCCTTTTTCAAAAAGGAGGCCTTTTTGAAAAAAACTTTTTTATAAAATGGTTTTCTCAAATGAGTTTTTTAGCAAAACAAATTTAAAAAATCTTAAAACCATTCGTTTTTTGCATAGTTTTTCCAATTCTTTTGGATTTTGTGTTGTTTTTCCATTTTTTTTGTATTTTTAGAATAAAATCCTAAGATTTGTGAGGAAATAAAGATTTAAAACTGATTTTTTTGTATTTTTGCAAAATATTTACAAAAGAGAGTTTTTCTGAGAATTCAAAGCTATTTCTCTGAAAAATTCTTCAGAAAGCGAAATTTGACCCAGAATTTGAGGTGATATTCGAGGTTTGGACCTCAAATCGAGAAAATATAAAATAGTGGATCCAAATGGGTGTCGAATGAGCTATTTGAGCCATTCAGAAAATGTTTTTGGTATTTTATAATTTCGATTTGTAAATTGAGTAACGAGGCTCTAATTTGGACCTTAAACACCAAGTTCGGCTCTGAAATCGAGTTTGAATGGAATTTGATCCAGAAAATCCGAAGAACAATTGAAAATTAGCTTTGATTTTCTCCGAAAATGGGGTCAGGGGCAAAAAGGTCATTTTTACAAAACTTAGAAAATTTTGGGGTGTTCATAAATGCCCCTCTTTGCTACTAAGCCGGTTGAAAGCCGATTTTAGTGGTAAAGATAACACTCCAGATTTTGAAAATGCCTCAGTCAGCAGATCCGAACTGGGTGTGGAAGAATCATTTTGGAAACATATGGCTCTTCAGGCTTAAAACCTTATCCTGAATGGTTTTGAGGAGACGAAATCCTCGAAAATGATATGATTGAGTAGAAAATGAGAAAATCGTGATGAGACTTTTGATGAAAATCCCAAAATGGTGGAAAATAAGAATTTCGATCAAGTCTCATGGGTGAGACAAGATACGCTTTTGGAATGATTCAGGTTTAGCCCTTATCCTGGATGGGACGAAGATATATCAAGATGTATTTGAATGAGGAAAGGAGTACATGGGAACCTTGATGGGACACTTTTTTTAGAAAAATGCCTCGTGAGGTGAAGCTCAAGTGAAATCCTTTCTTAGACAGATATACAAAGCATCGATTCCTCGATGGGAAGAACCATGATGGGACTGGAAGAAAACATCTCGTCCAAACGAGGAATCTCGTTGGAACACGACTCAGGTTTAATTCAAACCTGAAAAGGAAGATACCTCGCGAAGCAAGGTTCAAGCTTAACCCTTATCCTGAAAGGGGAAATCTACCATATGGATTTCCCAAATAGAGAAGCCATAATAGGACCTTCGGAGTTTGGACGAACAAATCCGAAAGGGGTTTTGCGAAAGGAGAAAAAATAGGGTTCCCTAAAGCTTTGAAAATGGGACAAAATGGGGCGTCTCATTGTTGAGACTGAAACAACTTTTGAAATCAATGACCTCTCGCAGAAATTTCAGGTTTTGACCCTTATCCTGAGTGGGAAACGACCATGCGAAATCTTTGGATGAAGAAACCATGATAGGACAGGAAGAGATACTTCTTCTGAAGGAGGCAACTTTTCCTGGAAGATATAAACAACGCTAGGTTGTATCAAAATGGATATTGAATATTTATTTCATTCTTGAAATAGCTAGAAATTTTGCCAATAAAATTATAATTGATTCAAATGCTTGAAAATGTGCACGTATGTGCAAAAGACATTCTCTCTTTTACCTAGAGTATTTCCTCCAATGGGGTTAACTCCTTGGTTCTAAGAGTCAAATTCAGAAACTTTAGCGCTGATGATTTTCTTCAAGGAAGCTATCCATTTCCCTGATATGAGAAGAGAAGAAACATTCTTAATTTCATAAAAGCAAGTAATGAAGAGATATTGATAAAAGAATTTTGCATAAGAAAAAATGACTTCTGGCAATCTTGGCAGTTTGATATCTGGGTGTTTTTCCCATGATGATCCTTTTGCACTCTTTTTGAGTCATTGCACTTTTCTCGGTTTTCCACATCATCCTTTATTTGGATGTCCTGCCTTTTCTCTCTTTTTCAGAGAAGGGTACGTCACAAACTCCTTCATCTTGGAGATGTTCTGATCCTTCTTTTTATCTCAGGAATTCTATTGATGACTTTGGCTCAAAAAAGTCTTTAGATGATAGTAGAAATCAAATATCTTTTAGGGTTTGTTGGTAGGTTCATCGCACTCGCCTTCATCTCGACGGTGATCCGAACTTTTCCTAGAAGGATCCTTCACAAACTCCTTCATCTCGGAGATGATTCAAATCTTCTTTGGCCCCGGGGGTCTAGCTCGCATATTCGTCTTCATCTTGACGACAGTTGAGAGATCCCTTTTGCAGATATTTGATTGCAACTTTAAATGAATGTGAAGACATGGGTTGAGTGAATTCTTTTAAAGCTCAAGACATTTCCACTCCCTAATTGTCAGATAGCCATTTTTAAACATGCGCCATAGCCATGATCAATATCAATTCGCTCCTGGCTTTTCAACATCATTGAAGATTTCTTTCATTGATCATATCGAGGACATTTCTTACATCCTTTTGGTTGATCAACAGGAAAACATTTGAATTTTACCTCTTTTCGCAAAAAAAATCACCTTTTTGGAAAGAAACACTAGAGGTAATCTGAAGAAATCTTTTTTGTGTAGGTAGATTATGGGAATCAACAAATGCTTTTAGCAAATTGGCAAAGTTTACATGAATTCTTTGTGAAATAATCACTCAATAGTGATTTTGATAAGACATTTAGTTGTAATCTAGGGGAATGGTATAAAGATCAGACTTTGAAAAACTTGATTGATAAAAGACATTAGATTTCGGAAATCTCAACCAGTTATAAGAAACTGGATTTTGAAAATCCCGACCAGTGGAAACACTGGATTTCAAATCCCGACCAGTTATAAAAACTAGATTTCAAATCTCGACCAGTTATAAAAACTGGATTTCAAATCCCGACAAGTTATAAAAACTGGATTTCAAATCCCGACCAGTTATAAAAACTGGATTTCAAATCCCGACCAGTTATAAAAACTGGATTTCAAATCCCGACCAGTTAGAAAAATTGGATTTCAAATCCCGTCCAGTTATGAAAACTGGATTTCAAATACCGACCAGTGAAAACACTGGATTTCAAATCCCGACCAGTTATAAAAACTGGATTTCAAATCCCGATCAGTTATAAAAACTGGATTTCAAATCCCGACTAGTTATAAAAACTGGATTTCGAATCCTGACCAATTATGAAAACTGGATTTCAAATCCCGACCAGTGAAAACACTGGATTTCAAATCCCGACCAGTGAAAAATACTAGATTTCAAATCCCGACCAGTGAAAAATACTGGATTTCAAATCCTGACCAGTTATAAGAAACTGGATTTTGATTTGAATAAGGTTTTATCTGAAGGTTTTAAGAATGGTTGAAATTTGAGAGATTATAATCCGAAGGTTGAGAAAATGATGAAATTTTTTAGAATGTTGCAACCCAGAGGTTGAGGAACTGATAGAATTTGAGAGACTAAAGATCTTGAAGGTTTGATTTGTGGAACAGATTGGCTTGAGGAGCTCGACACTTGTGAGATGGGACTTTTCAAAATTCATGACCAGCGAGATGCTGAGTTCTTTTGAAATACATGACTAGCGGGAGCTGGATCTTTTGGAAGACATGACCAACGAGTGTTGGATCCTTTCGGAAATACATGACCAACGTGGGTTGGATCCTTTTGAAAATACATGACCAGCGAGATGCTGGATCCTTTGAAAATATATGATCGGCGAGATGCTGGATCTTTTGGAAGACATGACCAACGAGTGTTGGATCCTTTTGAGAAAGCACATGACCAGCGAGATGCCGGATCTTTTGGAAATATCAAATCTTGGGAAGTTCAAGTCAGAACTGGAATTTTGCAAAAGGAAGGTCTTTGATCAGAAGACTGATTTTAGAAATTTACCGGTGTGAGAACCAGATTTTCTAAATGAGCTCAATATATGATTGAAAAAGTTTGAGAGATAATCAGTGCGATGACCGGGTTTTGAAAATGAACTAGATTTTCAAAACGAGTTTTAGAAGATAATTCAGGATTTATCCCCTTATCCTGAACGGGGGAGAGGAATAATAAAAAGAATACCTCATTGAAAGGAAGCATTAGGTTTATCCCTTAACCTGAAAGGGTATTCTTTTAAAGATAAAGATGGATGAAATTTAATAAGTTTTGATGAAAAATTTGTTAAAACTTGATAGAAATTGGTAATAATTTGATAACACTTGATTTAAGCGAGAAAATAAACCATATGAATAAAATTTATTAAAGATTCCAAGATCACTTGAAAATTAGTAAAATTTGAAGAAAGAATTTTGCCTAATTCTGCTTGCATATGATGAAGGAAGATAATTATAGATCACAAATGAAAATGCCCCAGTATCATGGAGAAGAATGTAAGAATTGATAGAAGATCATTGTTTTATTGAAATGGCTCTTTGAATAGTACAAAAGGCTTTAGAATGAAAATTCTAGGTCTAGAATTTCTTCAGATGCAGAGCGTTGACAGGATCTGGGATTTTCACCCCATCTGCGTTGATTAGACGATACAAATTGCGAGGCAATGCTTCCTTAACCATATAAGGGCCTTCCCAATTGGGTGACCACTTGCCCCGTGGTCGATGCTTGAGGTGAGTCGTTGATCTGAGCACCAAATCGTTAACTCGGAATCTTCTCTCAATGACGGACTTGGCATAGTGTCGAGCTATCCTTTGTCGATAAGCTTGAGCATGCTCTGCGGCCTTGAGTCTCTTCTCATCTAGTAAATCCAACTGCACCAATCTCTGCTGCTGATATTGATCTAGCGGCAATTCTATAAGGGAAGCAAATTTGAGAGCGGGTTTTTGGACGTGGAGAGGCAGCACTACTTCAGTTCCGTAAACAAGTTCTGAAGGAGTGGCGTTGGTCGGAGTTCGAATGGTGGTTCGGTAAGCCCAAAGCGCATCATGAATTTTCTCCTGCCAATCTCGACCTGTTTCACAATCCTTTCCAAAATACGGATCAGAATCTTTGTGATCATCGCAAAATTTTTCCTCTCTTGATCTTTCTCTCTCTTCCTTCTCTTTTCCTTTTCTAGCCTCTATTTTCCTCCTTTTTGAACGGAGAAAAATAAAAAGAGAGAAAAAGAACAAAGAAGAGAGAAGGGAGAGGAATTCTTTTGTGGGTTTTCACTTGACCTTCATTTGAAAATATTTAGCAAATAACTCACCTCCATTTTGAAATATATTGCGGGAAAAAAATGGAGAGATGGGATTCGCTCGTTGGTACGAGGTTCGACCGTTCCTGGCGCCTTTACCAGGGGTAATCGAACCAATGATCGAATCTATGCCTTTTGCTTTGCCTAAATATTATCTAAGAATTTATTCTAACTCTAAATGCACAAAGAATCATGCTTGTGCAATGCAAGGATGTATGCTCTTTTGAAAGATGAAAAAATTTCCAAGTATTTCTGAGATGATCTTGATGATGGAGTGAAGAAATGATTGAATCTAACTTAGAACTTGAGATAGATCAGAGAAGTTCTAAGTCTTTGAAGTAAATCAGAGTTGGCAGAATAAATCTTGATTTTGAAAAAGGATGATTTTAAACTTTGAAATGAAAGGAAATGAAGTTTTCAAAGTCAAAAATGGACTTTGAATTTAATCATGGATTTAGGAGAAGAAGATGAAATTTTGAAGTGATATTGAATTTTGATTCTTAGAATGGATCTGAGAAAATCAAATGGTATTTAAAAATAGAAATGGATTTAGGGAGTTCAAATGAGATCTGGAAATGGACTTGGATTTGAAATCTAGATTTTGAAATGGAATTGGATCTTAAAATGGATTTAAGATCTGGGATCTGAGATCCGATGTAAAATTGGGTTCTGGATCCTAAGATGGATTTGGATCTAAAGTCTGAGATCCAAAGTGTGATTAAATTCTGGACCCTAAAATGGATTTGGATCTGAAGTCCGAGATCCAAAAAGTGGAATTGGATCTGAAGTCTGAGATCCAACATAGAGTTGGACTCTGGACCCTAAGATGGATTGTGGATCTGAAGTCTGAGATCCAATGTAGAGTTGGACTCTGGACCCTAAGATGGAATTGGATCTGAAGTCTGAGATCCAAAGTAGAATTGGATTCTGGATCCTGAGATCTAAAATAGAATTGGATTCTGGATCCTAACAGGGAATTGGATTTATAGTCTGAGATCCGATATGAATGTTGAATCCTGGATCCTAAAATGGATTTGGAGTTGTGAAATTCAGAAGATGAATTAAGAACTTCCAAGTTTGAATTTGAATTTGGAAAATGAAATTTAGAATTTGAATCTTGAATATACAAATGAATTTTAAAGTCAAATTGGACTTGAATTTGAAGCCTGAATTTAGAAGATGAAAAGAATCTCAAAGTTAAATTGAACTTTGAATTTGATTGGAGTTTTGAATATAAATTGAATTTGAAATTTCAAGGTCAGATTGAACTTTGAAATCTGATTGGGATTTTTAAATATAAAATGAATTTTTAAATCTGAAAGTTAAATTGGACTTTGAGATTGAAAATGAAATACAATTGAAAATGAAAAGATGAATTGGATTATACAAGAATTGAAAATTGATTGAAGAAGATATTTACATCACTTGGAGTTTTGAAAAAATGAATTTTTGAAAATATGATGCACTTCTACCCTAAGTGCTGATTGAATTTAAAGAATTTAAAAGTGGATTTTGAAAAGCTATTTCATTGTTTAAATGAATTAAAATAGGATTGAAAATATAATATATCCTTGACTATGGACATTGAATGTATTATATAATAATCTATATTTAAATTTAGGTGAAGAATAAAACATATTTTTGTGCTTTTATAGAGTTTAAAATGAAATTAACTCTCAATATACCTTGACTATGGCCATTGGTATATATATTGAATTAATTTTAAGTCAAACTCTGATAAAAAGATGAAATATTTGAAAATATGATGATTTTTGAAAAAAAGGTTCAGTGTGGATCCAGTGTTATTTTATAAAAGATAAAAATTCTAAGTTTTGTTTACATCCTGACTATGGCCATTGATGTAAATCATCAACTTAGGATTAATTTACCTCTTACGAAATGGTGCACGTGCCATTCATGCTCCCATTTGTGAGATTTTGGAAAATAAAGGTGAAAAGCATGAAAATAAGCAATTTATGATATTTATAATGCTCATTCATTCTATCTAAAACAAAAAATGTAAATTCTCATTAAGATCTAACTATTACAATGCATGAAATGGGATTTACAACTCCAAATAACTACCTTTTCCACATATTCCCCTGCAAAACGCTTGAGTTAATATGAAAAATGGAAGGAAACTGTACATGTTATATAGATGTCAATGGCAAAATTGTTCATATGTCAAGATATTTGAGGTCTAAAATGTGGAAAAGATGAAATTGATATGTATTTATGTACATATACTCATGTATATGTATACTTATATACATATATGTATTCGGATATGAATATATATATATATGTATAAGTGGAATGATGAATATGAAGGGTATAAACAGTGGTATGTGTAAGAATAGTAGCAGTGGATATACATATACCCAGCCAGAAGAAAGGGTGCAGCATAATGAAGGTTGTGTGTATACAGGGTGGGGTATTATGTGTTGTGAAGGTGAAAAAAAAAATTCCATGTGATATCTAGTGGAGAAATGGGTGAAATGTATATGGGGAGGTAGAAATAACAATATGGATGAGGCCATGCTGGCAATGCTATATAGGTTTTTAATGGTGGATGACAAGGGTAGCAATGAAATGAGAACCTACGATCTTACAACAGTGTTGCTGTGGAAATAGTGCACATCAGGTGCTTGTGATAAGTGATGTGTGTGGATGGATGGCAAGGGAATGGCATGCTGATGATGCACGGAAGGATGTGGTTGCAGGAAGCTGAATGGGTGAGGGCTGAAGATAAGTGCAGCAGTGGTGAAACTGCAATTGCCTTTACAATGATAGGATGTGGTGGTGAGGTAGTGCAGCAAGAGTTGCTGCAAGTGGGTGATGGCATATTGGTAAGTGTAAATGGACATATATATGATGACTACAGGGGCAGTGGTAGATGGAGTGTGCTGAAGATGAAAGGGGCCGTAACATGTGTCACGAGATCCTAGTGATAGTAGTGAAATAGTTGAAGATTTTTGCACCATGATACCTTATTTGATGTTACATACCCAACCTTAAGGAATGGTCAGCAGCTGTAGTTCCAACATCTGTTACTGAAGCTATTGAAGGAATCCTAGTTTGTTTGACAGCAATGGCAGCTACAACATAGGGGCTAAAGCCTATGATCTAATTGTAATAGGATTTTGTATGCCTCTCGCATATCAGAGGATGCACCAAAAATGAGATTCAGCGAGAATCTCACCATGCAAATTATCTCACGAATAACGAAATCCCATGACATATTTTGAGAAGGATATTGATCTTGTTGGGCTGGTGCAAGGATTCACTGCAATAGCAGTGAGTGGCCTAAGAGTGGTAAGATGAGATAGACTGTGCTAATGCTGCTGTAAGGATTACAGCAGGTGATGTGCAGAGTGGGTACACAGGGTATATGATGATATGGTTACGGGAAAACAAATATGCATAGGCTGTGATGGTGCTAAGGAGGTGAATGAAGATACTGTGAAACAAGGTGAAATGATATGCTGGAAAGTAGCCAACACTCGTGGAGGTGTGAATGAATGACAGCAATTTCAGTCCAGACGATTCTATCTAACACTTCAAAGTGTTTTTGCAGAAAATCCACAGGTAATGTCATTAAGCTTGACACCTTCACCAACTTCTAGTGACAGCTGAATTTTCAATGACTTTTCAAGGTATCATAGCTCAACCCAGATGTTGCTGCAAACACTTCAACTATTAGCTTGGCACCACCATCATCTGAAACACGACAGGTAATCTTTAGAACAGAGTAGTCCAATGCAAAAATGGATAGAGCAGCGTTGACAGTAGCTGATGGAGATTCCTTCACAGGACCTACTGTGCTGATATCAACATCAGCAGGCCCTGATGATTTGTCATCACTTTTGCAACTTAATAAGAACCGATCCAGGTATGTTTTCTGTTTCAATAGATGATTGTTAGGAAACAACCATGAACAAAAATCCCTGACAATGTAAAACATAACTCATGAATAATAGGAGTAAGCTGCAACCTAAACATATCTGAAACAAGATGAACAAATCTGTAATGAAAGAGAAAAAAAAAAAACCAAGGGATACAAGACGCAATAGAATGATCCATCTGCATCAATTTATTTCGCTTGAAGAAAATTTTGGATCATTGATGTTTCCCTTTATCGGTCCTATGATCATTGTGTCCTGGCATCCTTCCACAAAATGTTCCTCAAGCAGTAGATGAGGAAGAAGTTGAACTGCCAGTTTTTGTATTACTTGTGAAATTTGGACCTAATAGTGATGCAATGAGTGGCTTAAAGGTTTGGTGATTATCTTGAACTTTGAATGAAGCAGACATATAAGACAGGATTCATCACTCTGCAGGCTGTGTTGGAATAGCCATATCACTTCATCATCAAAACTGAAATGGTACATACAACTTACAGAAAACTGAATTGGCACACCAGCCAACCAGGTACTGAGCTCCCACCCCCCTATAAATTTGACAAATTAGAAAGGTAAACATAGAATATGACGCCAAGCTCTAATCGAGCAGAAGACCCCTTGATCTCCAAACAGAAGACGCCCACACCCAGCCTAATGGCACCGAGATCAATTTAGATAAACTGCAGTTGGCGTGTATGCTTGACAGTCTTTGAACAATAACGATTTCCTCCTTTGAATCCAATTGACAACCCAAATCCTTTTGAGATCTTGTACATTTATGTGTTATACAAAGTTATTCTGTGGATATCATCTTAAGACTTGATATATGAATCTACAATTGTGAATAATCTTCCAAATTTTGAAAATAGCTCTCTAATCGTCCTACCTAGGGAGAATGTTGTTGTTGTACCAATGGTGGCACCATGAAGTTTGGCAATGGAATCTACAGGTCATTCGAAAGACAGCCACTTCCAGAGTCAAGCGTTGAAGCTGGAACAACTAGTGCTTTTCACTATGAATTAAAAGTAGAATCACGGGAGCCAGAGCACATAGGGCATCGGCTGGTTTGATTCCGGGTGTTTCCTGTAACAAACACTCATATCTAACTAAAATGGAATGAAAAACAGTAACTCTACTGTATATTAATTAGTGAAATAAATATAAAGAGAGGATCAAAATAGAAGGCTGTGTGAATGAGAATTTTATACCTGAACCAAGCAATGGAGGAATGGCATCAGCGTCTATGCTTACAGGGACAGAAAGCGCAAGGGATATTATGCCCAGAAAATACAGATGCTTTAATTATGAAATAAAGCTTTAAACCCACAAATAAAAACATTCTGAGTGATAATTATAATGATTTTAGCAGGAAGAGAAAAAAAATTTAGAACATGAAGAGATATAGCATGTATCATACCATTGCAAATACAGGAATTAATGAAATAAAATCTGAGATTGTAAGTTAGAAATAAGATACAAAGGAATAGTGATAGAGGGAGTAAGCAGACAATGCAAGGGACATCTATAAAACCAGAACATAGAAATATCTATGTCGAGCTCAACCAATCCGTTTAGTTGAAATTGTCATGTAAAATTATGCACAATATGATGGAGATAAACAACGAGGGAAACAATTGCTAATAAACAAGGGCTAAGATCCACACCAAGCGGAGACAGTCCTTTGCATTTTAGGAGGAAACGCCATGATTCACCCAATGCCAAGAATAAATAAAAAAAAATACAGGTATGAACCAGAAATAGCGCTAGATCTAATGTACGATCAATTAGTTATATATATAAAAAAAAGAAAACAAAGGGGAAAGGAAAAACAGAAAGCCAAAAAAAAATAAATAGAAGAATACAGGAAAATATGTCGGAAGGTGGATTTCCACTTGCTATAGCAATGGAGGGTCGATCCTGCTATATGCAAGTCGATCCCTTCCATAATACTGTGAGAGAAAAATTTAAAACAGAAAATCTAAAACCAAGGAATCTCCATGAACAATCAAAATAAAGGAAAGAGGAGGAAGATTGGACACTTACCTGCAGCTCTACAAAGGTCTTGGATGAAGGGGGAGTCTGGCGCTTTCCTGCTGTAGGGATGATCTACCCTTTTCAGCTGGTTGGGGAAGGAGATTCGAAATGAAGAGTGTGAGAGGGATGACCTTGTAGAAGAGAGTGGATAAAGAATGGGTTAGAGGATGAAGATTAGATGATGCCTAAGCCAGGAGGGGTGAAAACGGTCCCTTGATCCTCCTGCGTACTCCTCTTTTAAAGAAGAAGAGTAGGATTCGAGAGGAAAATCGTTGGAGATGAATGGAGAAGAATCCATGGGTTTGTTGAAGATCGGAGGGTAGAAATGAGAGGGAGGAGTGCGCGAGAGATGGCCGTTCGCCCTTTCTCAATTTTCCAGAAGAAGGATTCCCTCTTTTTTAAGATTTTTGTAAAATGGCTCAAGATGAGGTTTTTGGCAAAATATTTAAAAACCACTTATTTTTCTCGTAGTTTTTCTGATTTTTTTTATTTTTTGCAGGATTTTTCCATTTTTTGTATTTTTGGAACAAAAATCTAAGTTTTTTATACAAAAACAAAGATTAAACACTAATTTTTTGTATTTTTCTAAAAAATATTTACAAAAGTATTTTTCTGAGAATTTCAGACCATTTCGGGAAAATTTCTTCAGAAGAAGGGGTTTGGATCCATGTTTTGAGAAAATGTTCGAGTTTTGACACTCGAATCGAGAAATACAATATGATGGATCCAAACGGATGTCGGATGGACTGTCCGAGCTATTCAAAAACTATTTTTGGTATTTTCTATAATTTTAATTTAAAATTTGGACAATGAGACTCAGATTTGGATCTGGAAAATGGATCAAGATCCGAAATCAATTTAAACATATATAATGAATTTAATTTCAGTAAAACTTGAGAAATGAATTGGAATTTAGATTTAAAAATGACTCATTTTGCTCAAAAATGAATTTAGGGGCAAGAAGCGAATATTCAAAAGATTTTGAAGAATTTGGGGTGTTCATAGATGCCCATCTTTGCTACTAAGCCGGTTGAAAGCCGATCTTAGTGGCAAAGAAAACACTCCAAATTTTGAAAAATGCCCCAGTCAGTAGATCTGAAATGGGTGTGAAAGAATTTATTTAAAAGACATGGTTTTTCAGGTTTAAAACTTTATCCTTGAATGGCTTGGGGGAGACAAAATCCTCGAAAATGATATGACTGAATAGATAGAAATGAGAAAATCGTGATGGGAATTTGAGTGAAGGTCCCGAAAATGGTGAAGGATAAGGATTTTGATCAAGTCTCATGAGCGAGGCAAGATCAGCTTTTCAGAATGACTCAGGTTTAGCCCTTAACCTGGATGGGACGAATGTATCTCAAAATAACCTGAATGGGGAAAGGAATATGAGTGGACCTTGATGGGACATTTTTGCGAAAATGCCTTGCGAGATGAAGCTTAAGTAGGATCCTATCCTGAATGGATATACAAAGCATGGATTCCTCGATGGGAAGGACCATGATGGGACTGGAAGGAAACACCTCGTTGAAACGAGGAACCTCGTCGAAACGAGAATCAGGTTTAACCAAAAACCTGAAAAAGGAAGATACCTCAATGGGCGAGGTTCAAGCTTAAAACCCTTAACCTGAAGGGGACGACCATACGGAATTCTCGAGTGAAGAGACCATGATGGGATTTTCGGAGTTTGAACGAACAAATCCGAAAGGGGTTTGCGAGAGGAGGAAGAAAATGGGGTTTCCTAAAGCTTTGAAAAAGGGGTGAATTTGGGAGTCTCATTGCTGAGACTGAATCAGCTTTTAAAATCGACGACCTCTTGCAGAAAATACAGGTTTGACTCTTAACCTGAGTGGGTACAACCATACGGAATTCTCGAAACCGTGATGGGACAGAAGAGATACTTCAGCTGAATGAGGCAACTCTTCTGGAAATGTGAGAGATGGAAAAATGAGGAGATGTGAGACAAAATGAACAATGAATAAGGTAACAAGAGGCGAATCTTTTGATGCGGTAAAAGATGAATAAGGCGAACCTTTTATCAAGGAGACGAATCTCTTGACAAGGCGAAAGATGGAAGAGGGCAAATCCTTTGGACAGGAGAAGGTGAAAGCGAAATATGAAGATGACGATGAAGATGGCAATCCTGTTAGCAAGGAGAAGGTAAAATATGAAGATATGAAGATGGCAATCATTTTAGCAAAGAGAAGGCAAAATGTGAAATATGAAGATGGCAATCCTTTTGGTAAGGAGAAGGCAAAATGTAAAATATGAAGAAGGCAATCCTTTTGGTAAGGAAAAGGCAAAATGAAGATGGCAATCTTTTTAACAAGGAGAAGGCAAAATGTGAAATATGAAGATGGCAATCCTTTTAACAAGGAGAAGGCAAATCTTTTGATCAAGGCAAAAAGATGAATAAGGCTATCCTTTAATCGAGGAGAAGGCGAGTTTCTCGACAAAGCGAAAGACGAGGAAGGCAATCCTTTTATCAAGGAGAAGGCGAGTCTCTTGACCAAAGCGAAAGACGGAGAAGGCAATCCTTTAATCAAGGAGAAGGCAAGTCTCTCAACAAAGCAAAAGATGAGGAAGGCAATCCTTTTATCAAGGAGAAGGCGAGTCTCTCGACAAAGCGAAAGACGGAGAAGACAATCCTTTTATCATGGAGAAGGCGAGTCTCTCGACAAAGCGAAAGACGGAGAAGAAAATCCTTTTATCAAGGAGAAGGCGAGTCTCTCGACAAAGCGAAAGACGAGGAAGGCAATCTTTTAATCAAGGAGAAAGGCAAATCTTTTGACAACGCAAAAGACGAAGAAGGCGATCCTTTAATCAAGGAGAAGGCGAGTCTCTCGACAAAGTGAAAGACGAAGAAGGCAATCCTTTTATCAAGGAGAAGGCGAGTCTCTCGACAAAGCGAAAGACGGAGAAGACAATCCTTTTATCAAGGAGAAGGCGAGTCTCTCGACAAAGCGAAAGATGAGGAAGGCAATCTTTTAATCAAGGAGAAAGGCAAATCTTTTGACAACGCAAAAGACGGACAAGGCGATCCTTTAATCAAGGAGAAGGCGAGTCTCTCGACAAAGCGAAAGATGAAGAAGGCAATCCTTTTATCAAGGAGAAGGCGAGTCTCTCGACAAAGCGAAAGACGAAGAAGGCAATCCTTTTATCACGGAGAAGGCGAGTCTCTCGACAAAACGAAAGACGGAGAAGGCAATCCTTTTATCAAGGAGAAGGCGAGTCTCTCAACAAAGCGAAAGACGGAGAAGGCAACACCAAGATGTATCAAAACGGATGTCAAGTTCTTGTTTCTTATCAGGAAAGCTGGAAAATATTGCCAAAGTGATAAAATTTATAGTTGATTCAAAGGTAATTTTAAGGTAAGCACTTTCGGAAGATGTTCCCTCTCTCACCTATAATATTACTCTCAACTAGGTTAATTCTATAGAATCTAGAATCAAAGTCAAATTGGTTTTCTTCAAGGATGTTATCAATTTCCTTGATATGAAAGGAGAGGAAATATTCTTAGCTTCATAAAAGTAATTTAAATAAGAAAATATTGATAGAAGAATTTCACATAGATAAAGAAGATTCTTTGCAGTTTGGGCAGTTTGATATCCTGGGCATTTTCCCATGATGATCTTTTTGCACTCTTTTGAGTCATGGGGCTTTCTTGGGCTTTTACATCATCCTTCATTTTGGAGATGTCCTGACTTTTATCTCTTTTTCAGGGAAGGGTACGTCACAAACTCCTTCATCTTGGAGATGCTTCGATCCTACTTTTATCTCAGGGATTATATATGATGGTATTGGCTCAAAGGTCTTTAGATGATAGCTGAAATCAAATATCATTTAGGGTTTGTCAGTAGGTCCATCACATCCGCCTTCATCTCGACGGTGATCCAAACTTTCCCTGGAAGGATCCGTCACGAACTCCGTCATCTTGGAGATGTTTCAAATCTTCTTTGGCCCCGGAGATTTATAAGATTTGAGAAAAAGAAGTTTTTCTGATCCTGCCTGCATATGAGATCTTGAAAGGAAAATGTTTATTTAAAAGATAGGTGAAAAATCATTTTTGGAAAAAAAATCCACCGCAAGAAGAATGATCAGCTCGAGATCTGATCCTTTAAATCAAACATGAAATATCATAATGAGAGTCAATTTTTGAAGGCAATAGTTTTGAAAACCTATTTTTAAAGAAGAAGATCAACAATAGATCTGATTTCTAAAAATAATAGTTCAAAATTGATAATAAGATCAATACAAGGGTTGATCTTTGAAGATAATGTTTAAAAACCAATTTTGGAAGATAAGACCAACACAGGGGTTGATCTTTGAATATAATGATTTAAAACCCATTTTTGGAAGATAAGATCAACGCAATGGTTGATCTTTAAATGTGACGGTTTGAAAAACCACTTTTGGAGAATATGATCAACACAAGGGTTGATTTTTCAATGCAATGGTTTAAAAACCTATTTTGGGAAAACATGATCAACACGAGGGTTGACTTTTGACAAAGGTTGGACCAAAGAATATTTGAACTCTTTGGTCATAACAAAGACTTTTTTTTTTTAAATTTCATGATTTTTGAAAAGCTCTCATAGGTAATATCATTTCTCTCATGAATGATGTCAGGATTGTCCTGCATTCTGAAAAGAACAGGAATTTAAATGTTGTTTTAATAGAAGCCGATGAAGAGATTTTTGAAATATAGATTTTCAAAAGCAAATGCCCCTATGTGGCAGAGGAAGAAAGTATTGTGATATTAGAGATATAAAGGAAAATTAACATTTCATTGATGGGCAAAACTGATAACAAAGAACTGAAATATTTACAAGTATTTTTGACCAAAAAGTCACAAAAGGACTGGGCTGACTGCCCCCCTACAAGGTGACTGGTAAAAGGGGAGAAAAGTAGGAGAATTCTGGCATCTTCAATCTTCTAAGTAGTTCGGGAGAGACATGGTCATGACGGCTAGCTCATCTTCCTCTTCGTCTTTAACAAAGAGACTCTTGTTGACGCAATCCTGAACAATATTTTTGAAGATGAAGCAGTGATCGGTGTCATGCCCCACTGCTCGATGGAACTTGCAGAACTGATTTGTGAACCTTCCCATGACCGTGGGAGGATCCACGACTTTTGGGAGTTTAACCAATCCTTTGGCCAGCATGAATTCAAGGGCTTCTTCGTGCGTTTGCTTCAGAGGAGTGAACTCACGATCATTACTCCAACCTTTGCGCTTTATCTTTTCTTTTTGTGGAAAGTTAGACTGAGACGACTTGTTATTCTTCTTGGAAGACTTTTCCCTTTGAGTTGCATCGTGGTTCTGACCATTCTTGCTGTCATTTCTGTTTCTTCTGCTACTGTCATGATCATTGCCAGAGGTATCAGCTGCGTGAGTGAACTGCGCTTTCTTTTTCTGGTCTTGGATATTTTTGGTCAGAGGCATGCCCTCATAAAGCCCACTTTCTATTCCTGCCTCTAGCCATTCGGCTCGCTCAATCAATTTGATAAAGGATTTTGCTGGAGAAGTGGCAATGAGGCTTCTCAGGGGTTGAGAAAAATTGTTGAGGATTATTTGCAATGCATGCTCCTCTGGAATGGGTACCTTCATCTTATTACAGGTGCTTCTCCACCTGTGAATGAATTCTCTTGCTTTTTCAGTCTCATTCTGCTTTAAGTTGTAAAGGTGATTGAGCGTAGGGGAAACCTCAGTATTGAATAGGAAGCGCTCAATGAACAAATTTACCACCTTATCGAACTCTCGTAGTTCGATAGGATTGATGTGGTCGGCATACCACCTGGCTGCTATACCCTCCAGACTGCGGGGAAAGCAAATGAACAGAGCTCTGTTGTTTTTTCTGAAATGGCTGCACTCTGCATAAAAGGTGGCTAAGTGGGCTTTAGGGTTGCTAGTTCCATCAAACTTGAGAAATTTACGAGGAAGGTTCTCCAGGTTATCATCCCCATCTAGACCATCGTAAAAATCCTCGTCGATGTAGGTCTGCGTGCCCTTACCCTTGGCTTGAATGTCCTTGATTGCTCGACTCATCTCCTTCATCTGCTTGCTCATCAGGTCCTCGGCTGGGGCCCCAGACTTGGGCTTGTTGACGGATTCGGGCTCTTCCGCAGCTATCTTTACGGACTGTCTCGGAGGATTCTGTTTGTAGACAATTTGCTCTTCCTCTTCCAACTCTTCCTCGACTGACTCTGATTCCTCAGAAGTGGTGTCTGGCTGTACCTTCTTTCTGATGATTCTGACTTGCTTCTTTACAGGCTTCTTCCTCAGCTTGCTTTTAGGAACTGCCTCTTTCAGTTTGGCATCGGCTTGCTCCGACATCATTCTTGCCATCATCTTTTGGAACATATCATACATAGCGGGGTCAATGTCATCTTTCCTGTTCTGACCCTGTCCCCTGACCGATTTAGGAGAGCTCATCTCTTTCGCCTCACTGTCGCTGTGTAGAGGAACTGTTTCTTTTCCAGCTCTGGTCTGAACCATTTTTGAATATCAGTGCTCTCTCTGTAGAGGAAAGTGGAGGTTTTTAGACCAAAGAAACTTTTGGAGAAGTTTTGACAAGAGGAAGGATTTAGGTTGAAATCTAAAAATTGTATCCCATTACTAGGGATCGAGTCACCACAAAATTTGTGACAATTGTGTTGTTTACTCTACGAGGGAGAGTAACCAACTAAAAATATGAAAGAAAATACCATTTTGAAAAGGATATCTCTTGACGGAAGGAGGAAAAATATAAACAAGAATATAAAATCAAAAGAAAATAAGAGAAAAAATGAAATTTGAGAATAAATGGTAAAGATTTAAAATCTGAAGAACTTGCAGGCAGGATCAGAAGAATTTGAAGAAATCAAAAGAAGAAGAAGAAGAAAATACACCTGGATTTTAAAAACAAAGAGGAAATTTTGAAGAATATATACCCAGGGTTTTGGAAAATATAAGGAAGATATAAAATATCATACAATCACAGATATACAAGCAAGGATGCACAAAATAGCATTCCCTAAAGCTGACTCTATATGCAATATTTGAAATGGTTGATAGGACCTTAATCCTAACTCTAAGATTTATATCATCTGATTCCAATCAAGGTAAGCCAATATACTCAAGCCGAAGCTCGAAGTACGTGGCATATAAGATATCTCTCTGGTTCTAAGGTAAATGGCTTCCCAACATCTTTGAGCACCTACCGATATACCTCGGACTATGGCCATTAGGTACGTGGTAGGGGGGCGCAAACCCAAATAAGTGGTCCAGTTGTGAGGCTCTCTCCCAAACTATGGTTCAGTGAGACAACCCAGCAACGTGAAGACTGGGACAATATAGGTAAGGAGGTTTTTGAAAACATATTTAGTATGCAATAAAATCAGAAGGCTCTAATGCAAGTCCTAAAGAGATAGAATTTAAATGAAAAGAAGCATACACTTGCATACATTGTTTGCATTCAATCCCTAGAATTGAGGAGAGTTGTATTGAAGACCTAAGTCTAATGTGAACATGGAATAATCTCCTCAATATAGTCCTACCAAACCATACTTAGATCCTATATGCAATGATGTCAGCTTAGGACAAAATCTAGGCCCCTAAGGTTTGCATGGAAAATATAGCTGACATAGAAAGAATAAAGACTTAGATGATATTAAAGCAAAGCAAAGGCATAGATTCAACCGCACGAAGATGGGTCCCATCACGGTCGCTAAAACTGTGATCATCGCAAAATTTTTCCTCTCTTGATCTTTCTCTCTCTTCCTTCTCTTTTCCTTTTCTAGCCTTTATTTTCCTCCTTTTTGAAGGGAGAAAAATAAAAAGAGAGAAAAAGAAGAGAGAAGAGAAAAGAAAGAAGAGAGAAGAGAGAGGAATTCTTTTGCGGGTTTTCACTTGACCTTGATTTGAAAATATTTAGCAAATAACTCGCCTCTGTTTTGAAATATATTGCGGGAAAAAAATGGAGAGACGGGATTCGCTCGTCGGTACGAGGTTCGACCGTTCCTGGCGCCTTTACCAGGGGTAATCGAACCAAGGATCAAATCTATGCATTTTGCTTTGCCTAAATATTATCTAAGAATTTATTCTAACTCTAAATGCACAAAGAATCATGCTTGTGCAATGCAAGGATGTATGCTCTTTTGAAAGATGAAAAAATTTTCAAGTATTTCTGAGATGATCTTGATGATGGAGTGAAGAAATGATTGAATCTAACTTAGAACTTGAGATAGATCAGAGAAGTTCTAAGTCTTTAAAGTAAATCAGAGTTGGCAGAATAAATCTTGATTTTGAAAAAGGATGATTTGAAGCTTTGAAATGAAAGGAAATGAAGTTTTCAAAGTCAGAAATGGACTTTGAATTTAATCATGGATTTAGGAGAAGAAGATGAAATTTTGAAGTGATATTGAATTTTGATTCTTAGAATGGATCTGAGAAAATCAAATGGTATTTAAAAATAGAAATGGATTTAGGGAGTTCAAATGAGATCTGGAAATGAACTTGGATTTGAAATCTAGATTTTGAAATGGAATTGGATCTTAAAATGGATTTAAGATCTGGGATCTGAGATATAATGTAAAATTGGGTTCTGGATCCTAAGATGGATTTGGATCTGAAGTCTGAGATCCAAAGTGTGATTAAATTCTGGACCCTAAAATGGATTTGGATCTGAAGTCCGAGATCCAAAAAGTGGAATTGGATCTGAAGTCTGAGATCCAACGTAGAGTTGAACTCTGGACCCTAAGATGGAATTGGATCTGAAGTCTGAGATCCAAAGTAGAATTGGATTCTGGATCTTGAGATCTAAAATAGAATTGGATTCTGGATCCTAAAGGGGAATTGGATCTGAAGTCTAAGATCTGATATGAATGTTGAATCCTGGATCCTAAAATGAATTTGGAGTTGTTAAATTCAGAAGATGAATTAAGAACTTCCAAGTTTGAATTTGAACTTGGAAAATAAAATATAGAATTTGAATCTTGAATATACAAATGAATTTTAAAGTCAAATTGGACTTGAATTTGGAGCCTGAATTTAGAAGATGAAAAGAATCTCAAAGTTAAATTGAACTTTGAATTTGATTGGAGTTTTGAATATAAATTGAATTTGGAATTTCAAGGTCAGATTGAACTTTGAAATCTGATTGAGATTTTTAAATATAAAATGAATTTTTAAATCTCAAAGTTAAATTGGACTTTGAGATTGAAAATGAAATAGAATTGAAAATGAAAAGATGAATTGGATTATACAAGAATTGAAGATTGATTGAAGAAGATATTTACATCACTTGGAGTTTTGAAAAAATGAATTTTTGAAAATATGATGCACTTCTACCCTAAGCGATGAATGAATTTAAAGAATTTAAAAGTGGATTTTGAAAAGCTATTTCATTCTTTAAATGAATTAAAATAGGATTGAAAATATAATACATCATTGACTATGGTCATTGAATGTATTATATAATAATCTATATTTAAATTTAGGTGAAGAATAAAACATATTTTTGTGCTTTTGTAGAGTTTAAAATGAAATTAACTCTCAATATACCCTTACTATGGCCATTGGTATATATATTGAATTAATTTTAAGTCAAACTCTGATAAAAAGATGAAATATTTGAAAATATGATGATTTTTGAAAAAAAGGTTCAGTGTGGATCCAGTGTTATTTTATAAAAGATAAAAATTCTAAGTTTTGTTTACATCCTGACTATGGCCATTGATGTAAATCATCAACTTAGGATTAATTTACCTCTTACGAAATGGTGCACGTGCCATTCGTGTTCCCATTTGTGAGATTTTGGAAAACAAAGGTGAAAAGCATGAAAATAAGCAATTTATGATATTTATAATGCTCATTCATTCTATCTAAAACAAGAAATGTAAATTCTCATTTAGATCTAACTATTACAATGCATGAAATGGGATTTACAACTCCAAATAACTACCTTTTCCACATATTCCCCTGCAAAACGCTTGAGTTAATATGAAAAATGGAAGGAAACTGTACATGTTATATAGATGTCAATGGCAAAATTGTTCATATGTCAAGATATTTGAGGTCTAAAATGTGGAAAAGATGAAATTGATATGTATTTATGTACATATACTCATGTATACGTATACTTAGATACATATATGTATGAGGATATGAATGTATATGTATACACATATATGTATATATACATATATATATATATATATATATATATATATATATATATATATATATATATATATATATATATATATAAAAAAGTGGAATGATGAATGTGAAGGGTATAAACAGCGGTAAGTGTAAGAATAGTAGCAGTGGATATACATATACCCAGCCAATAGAAAGGGTGCAGCATAATGAAGGTTGTGTGTATACAGGGTGGGGTATTATGTGTTGTGAAGGTGGAAAAAAAAAATCCATGTGATATCTGGTGGAGAAAAGGGTGAAATCTATATGGGGAGGTAGAAATAACAATATGGATGAGGCCATGCTGGCAGTGTTGTATAGGTTTTTAATGGTGGATGACAAGGGTAGCAATGAAATGAGAACCTACGATCTTACAACAGTGTTGCTGTGGAAGTAGTGCACATCAGGTGCTTGTGATAAGTGATGTGTGTGGATGGATGGCAAGGGAATGTCATGCTGATGATGCAGGGAAGGTTGTGGTTGCAGAGAGCTGAATGGGTGAGGGTTGAAGATAAGTGCAGCAGTGGTGAAACTGCAATGGCCTTTACAATGATAGGATGTGGTGGCGAGGTAGTGCTGCAAGAGTTGCTGCAAGTGGGTGATGGCATATTGGTAAGTGTAAATGGACATATATATGATGACTATAGGGGCAGTGGTAGATGGAGTGTGCTGAAGATGAAAGGGGCCGTAACATGTGTCACGAGATCCTAGTGATATAGTAGTGAAATAGTTGGGGATTTTTGCACCATGATACCTTATTTGATGTTACATACCCAACCTCAAGGAATGGTCAACAACTGTAGTTCCAACATCTGTTACTGAAGCTACTGAAGGAATCCTAGTTTGTTTGACAGCAATGGCAACTACAACATAGTGGCTAAAGCCTATGATCTAATTGTAATAGGATTTTGTATGCCTCTCGCATATCAGAGGATGCACCAAAAATGAGATTCAGCGAGAATCTCACCATGCAGATTATCTCACGAATAACGAAATCCCATGACATATTTTGAGAAGGATATTGATCTTGTTGGGCTGGTGCAAGGATTCACTGCAATAGCAGTGAGTGGCCTAAGAGTGGTAAGATGAGATAGACTGTGCTAATGCTGCTGTAAGGATTACAGCAGGTGATGTGCAGAGTGGGTACACAGGGTATATGATGAAATGGTTACGGGAAAACAAATAAGCATAGGCTGTGATGGTGCTAAGGAGGTGAATGAAGATACTGTGCAACAAGGTTCAAATGATATGCTGGAAAGTAGCCAGCACTCGTGGAGGTGTGAATGAATGACGACAATTTCAGTCCAGACGATTCTATCTAACACTTCAAAGTGTTTTTGCAGAAAATCCACAGGTAATGTCATTAAGCTTGACACCTTCACCAACTTCTAGTGACAACTGAATTTTCAATGACTTTTCAAGGTATCATAGCTCAACCCAGATGTTGATGCAAACACTTCAACTATTAGCTTGGCACCACCACCATCTGAAACACGACAGGTAATCTTTAGAACAGAGTAGTCCAG
Source organism: Nuphar pumila (assembly GCF_984573655.1). Taxonomy (NCBI): domain Eukaryota; kingdom Viridiplantae; phylum Streptophyta; class Magnoliopsida; order Nymphaeales; family Nymphaeaceae; genus Nuphar; species Nuphar pumila. Next base: position 85,572,367 of record NC_143256.1, on the reverse strand, counting down.
TGCAAAAATGGATAGAGCAGCGTTGATAGTAGCTGATGGAGATTCCTATACGGGACCTACTGTGCTGATATCAACATCAGCATGGCCTGATGATTTGTCATCACTTTTGCAACTCAATAAGAACCGATCCAGGTATGTTTTCTCTATCAATAGATGATTGTTAGGAAACTACCATGAACAAAAATCCCTGACAATGTAAAACATAACTCATGAATAATAGGAGTAAGCTGCAACCTAAACATATCTGAAACAAGATGGACAAATCTGTAATGAAAGAGAAAAAAAAAAGAAACCAAGGGATACAAGACGCAATAGAATGATCCATCTGCATCAATTTATTTCGCTTGAAGAAAATTTTGGATCATTGTTGTTTCCCTTTATCGGTCCTATTATCATTGTATCCTGGCATCTGTAAACACCCCAAATTTTTCACATCCTTTCTCAAACAACCCTCATTGTGCAGTGCCAACCCTGTTAGGTCAGTATAGGAGTCAAACCCCTAGTCAGTTTCAGAAAATTACCATTTTACCCATTTTTCATTAGGAAAATTACCATTTTACCTTAGGTCATCCCGAACCTTAGTCAGTCGGAGTCAACAAAGCTCATTGGTTAGTTCAGAACATTTAGAATTTCAGTCATTTCAAATTCATTTGAGCTCACAGTGAGAAAGTCATTTTCATTTCTGATCATTCCTGCCAAAATGAGATCATTTCTTGCTCAAATCCAAGCCAATTGTCTTCGAGTCAGTCATTCATAGTCAGTCATACTCCCCAGAGTCTAACTTGAGCTCACTACGAGTTCGAGTGCTTCTGTTTCAGTTCAAAACCATTTCTAAGTGTTCCGGAGCCCATTTTAGTCCATTTCAGCTCTTTCAGCTGAAATTGAGCCGAGTTCAGTCAGTTGAGCTAGTGTTTGAGCCTTGATTTTAGTTCATCTCAGTATTACTGACCTTTGTTTTAGCTCAAAGCAAGTTGAGGTTCGTAATTCACTTCGCTCCAGTGACCATTCCGTATCATTTCTTTAAAAATGGCAGCTTTTCTTGAAAATTCAGTCGGAAAGGTCAGTTGAGTCAGTATCATTGTCAGTTCATTTGAGTTCTGAAACTCTAAAACCCAGCTCAATCCAGTTTATTTCAGTTTAATCCATGTCAAACCCTAATTTCCAGTGTCACTCTAGCTTGGCAGAGCTCGAAAATCATTTCTTCAACCATTTTTGCAAATTTTGTCAATTTTAACACTTTTTGAACTGGTACGAGTGTCAATCGGGGTCTAACATCCAAAATTCTTCATTCAGGGTTAGCATTTTGCATAGCATTTCATGTCATTTCTCATCATTTCATATCATTTCTCAGCATTTCATCACATTTCATTTCATTTTCGAAGTCCAGAACTCCAGTTTTATAAATTTCAATCCAGATTGAGTTTTAAAAATTTTCAGAAATCAATTTCAAACCCTAGGTTTCCAAAATTGACATTTTTACCCCCGGGAGTCTAAATTTGGAAATATTTTCTCAAGAAAAATAATCTGGATTTATTTCAAACTCAAAATTTTCAAATTCTACACTGGATTTGCTTCGCAATGAGCTATTAAACTTCAAAATCTGAGCTCGTTTCAAAAACTGCCAAAAATAGCTCGTTTCGTTTGGAAATATTTTCTCGAGGAAAACAATCTGGATTTCTTTCAAAATCAAATTTTCAAATTCTACACTAGATTTGCTTCGCAGCGAGGTATTGAACTTCAAAATCCGAGCTCGTTTCAAAAACTGCCAAAAATAGCTCATTTCGTCTGAATTTTTTTTTGAAAAGACTATTTTACCCCTTTAATCGTCAAAATGAATTTCAAAAGTGGAATTTGGACCTGCTCTGAGATGGCCCATCCATTTGCATTTCCTTGTTTTAATTTATAAGAAAAAAAAATTATCTTTTTCTTTATTTTTTTTTTGGTTTGTTTTATTTTATTTATTTTAAATTTTTTTAATTATTTTATTCTTCCTAAGGTGGGACCCACAAGGTGGTCACCCAAGCCTCCAGCCCCACTTTCCATTTTTTTTTCCTCATTTTTCTTTCCCTTTTCCTTTTTCCCTCCTTTTCTTTCTTTCCTTTCTTTTTCCCTTCTCTTTCTTTTTTTTTCTTTTCTCCTTCCTTCCCTTCCTCCCTTCCTTTTCCTAACCTTCCAGCCCATCCACGTCTGCTGAGGGATTCACGCACTTCCCTTTCCTAATTAAATTCATTCCCTCTTAGAAAACTTAGGTCTTGATGATTTCTACCTAAGTTATTAGAAAAAAGAAAGGAAAAAAAAAGAAAGCTACGGCTGAACCCATCTCCCATTGAACGTCTCTCTCTCTCTCTCTCTCTCTCTCTCTCCCTTGAACTCTCTATTTTCCTCCCCTTTGCTGCTACAGCCCAGCAGCACCCTTCCTCCATTACAACCTTGCAGCATCTTCACCACCGGTGTCCACCACCTCCCCATCATTGCAGCCACTCCTTGGTCCAGCCAGCAGCTTTGGTGAAGCTTCCCCTTTGGTGACAGTAGCAGCCACTCACTTTCAAGCACAAGACTGCAGCCATCTTCATCAGCTGGTGCCTACTTTCAACTGCAGCCTCCACAGTTGCAGTCATCATCCACCAAAGCTCCAGCCGCCTCAAGCAAGTTGTAGTACCTCCAAAAGCTCCAGCTCCATTGAAACAACAACAAGCAAGTCCTCCAGGCCCTTCATCAGTCCAGCCTTCTCATCCATCGATTCAAGCAAGTCCCCGGGTAAGAATCCTTCCTCTTTGATTCTTTTATAAGCCTATCATAAATCCAGTTCAGAACTGGATTCATTTGGCTAGGAGAGCTATTTTGTGAATGGATAATGGTGGTTTCTTATTGCTAAGGCCATGTAAAAGAAGGGGTCCATCCAACGGATGGATCGGATCCCTCATTTTGATTGCCAACATCAAAAGAAAGAGTTCATGTCTCCCTAATGATTTCCATGTTTTATTATTATTATCATGAAGATTGCATGTTTCTTTTTTTTATTTAATTTAGTTTTATTTCTTAGTTTAATAGTCGTTTTACTCATTTAGTTTAGTTTTTTTTATTATTTGATGATTAGTTTATAGGTTTCAGATTCATATGCTTAGTCCAATTATTATTTCATGTTTAGTTTCCTATCAACAAATCCAATTTTTTTTATTTTAAGTGCCTTCATTTGTATGTAACCTTCTGTCAAAAACCCAGATTGATTTGGGTTCTACAACTTAATTTTAAAAATCAAATCCCAAACTTAGATTTTGTATTTCTGGAACTTCCAGTTTCTTCTTTAGCAGACTAAAACCTCCGACACCACCATTGTGAGAGATCCAGATCATTCTCCAAAAATTACGGTGGATTCATGATTAAATATACTAATTATCTGGAAATTTTTAGGTTTTTCCAATTAGTTTTGCTCTCTGTAAAAAACCGGATTTCTCAGACCCTTGAGAAAATCTCGATTTTCTTTTGTTAGGGTATAGACAGACCCTAATGCACCAATTCCGCCTAATCCGTAGCCCGTCTGCAAAACCTTTCAACATGAAAGTTGTTCCTAACATAATTTCCTGTCATTTCCAAAAATTTGGGAATTTGTAAATCTGTTTCATTATTTTTCCCAGATTTTCCATTTCTGTCTAACAGATTCTAATGTCCAGAAATCTCAGAGATTTAGGTCTCTGATAACAGTTTGGCCTTTTCCAAACCATAACCAAAATCCCAATGGTGTCAAAAGATCAAATCTTACTCTGTTTGTCAGGGACATTTTCCCACAATTTCAGCCTTTTTTCCATCTGTCTTACATTTTTCCCATGTTTTCTACCGAAACCTGTCTGTTTCCCCTAAATCCTAGAGTCGCCAGATTCCGATCCGACTTGCCGGAGTGGTACAGCTCCGACCATAGGTCAAAACTGAAATTCCACTAGAGGGGGGGTGAATAGTGAAATATGATAATGATCGATAAAATAAAATAATTAAGCAATAAGGCACAACACATAAAACACAGAATTTATACTGGTTCGGTCAGTATCCAGACCTACATCCAGTCCCCAAGCAAACCACTTGAGCTTTCCACTATAACATCCGAGTCACCAGATAAATAGTACAACACCCTCTTCCCCAGAGGTCTTCTTCTCTCAACAGAGAAGGACAACACCCTCTTTCACAGAGGTCTTCTTCTCTCAACAGAGAAGGGCAACACCCTCTTTCACAGAGGTCTACTTCTTTCAACAAAGAAGGAATACAGTGAATAACAGAGTTACAATACTTCCTATAGAACCTTCAGAATGATATGAATGCACGAATGAAGGATTCTCAGAATGTTCTGTTTGTCACTCAGAGGATACTCTTTGCCAAAGAGCTGGACTTGACTTTTTCTCTTTTCTTTCTTTCCTTTTTCTCTTTCTTTTTCAAGGCTCTCTTTTCAAATATCGAATAGAAATTTTTCTCATTGTAAGCTCACACGTCTATTTCATTCTATGTTTGAATAGTTTATTTGAGTGTGTTTATATAGCTTTTAAAAAGTAGTCGTTACATTTTTGGAATTGTAACTTTTTGAAATGTGAAATGTTATGTCATTTCAAAAAATATCTTTTAGATAAATTCAAGAATACCTTTTTCCATCAAAGTAGAATAGAGGGTACACTAGTCGTTGTAATATTTTAGGTAATACATATTTTATGTAAAAAGTCTATTTCTTACAATAGTACATTGAACGTTGGGTTGTAGTTTTGTCTTTATTCTAATTAATGATTTGAGGTACATTAGTACTTCTTTGCTTTAAATGAGTGTAAGTACAATGAGTACTTTGAGATATTTATTTGTACATAGTCATGTCAAGTGTTTTCTTTATGTTGTGTATTTCAAAGTCTCCAGAGAGAATGAGGACCAAAAGAAGGTCGACATTCTTTGAGAAGGATATTAACAAGGATTTGTTACAGGAGGCATTTAATGCTTTGTAAAGAGAATGATGACTTCAAGTAAGTCGACATTCTATGGTTATGAAAAAAGTAACTAGAGTCCTTTCAAAAACATATTTTATTTGTTTTTCTTTTGTGTAGCCGATTTATGTTTTTGTCTTCTTCTTATATTAAAAAAAACATTTCTTTAAAGAAGATAACTAAAGTCTTGTTAAAACATATTTTATTTGTTTTTCTTTTGTAGTCGATTTTATGTTTTTGTCTTCTTCTTATATTAAAAATATTTCTAGAGTCTTTTCAAAAACATATTATATTTGTTTTCTCCATGTAGCCGATTTTATGTTTTTGTCTTTTTCCTACATGTTGTCTTGTATATAGTGTAAGGTACAATTATTACATGACAAAATATCTTTTTCATAAAAGGTTGTAAGAAGGTACAATTATTGGTTTTCAAAAAGGAGCTTTTTGAAACTATCGTATACTTTTATGATATAGTGTTTATGAATGAGTATGTAATATGCAATATGCAAGTTCCTGAAAGTTCTGTTACATATGACTCTAAAGAAGAAAAAAGTCTTCATCTTGAGGTAGCCGATCTCTTCATTTGAACTTTAGGAATGCATGGTTCATCAAGCTTTTTCTTCAAGGAGTATGATTGCACCATAGTTGTACTTGAACAGGAAGTCTCCATCCTTATTGGGTGAGATATCCTTGCATCAAATACTCGTTAGATTTATGGCAAAATATATTCAGTCATAATATAACATTATTTCAAGAGGACATATTATCATATCATATAAAATCAAATGAGACAGTGTATCATATTATGTGACATCAAAACCGAGTTTCTCAACAAAAACCAGAAAGTGTAAAAGGCAAAAATCCTTGCCTTACTGTCCTATGTCACCCCATAAAATTTGGGAAAATTTTATGGAAGTTTGATATCCTAAATCTCCTTTAGAATCAACATTTTAGGCAAAAATCACAAAATTTAGGATTTTTATTTCAATTTCTATGTTTAAAAATACAAGAAAATTAGATTTTCGAGATCCATTCTGCTTTTATGGTTATTTTAGGTGTCTATACCAAATTTGGTTTAATTCCAAGTTCATTTGCTCCATGTGTTAGTTTATCTTTAAATTCAGAAGCGAAAATCAAGCGAAAATCAGGTTAAATTTGATTTTTTATGATATTTCCACCATTTTAGGGTTTTTATCATGTACATAAGCATGTAGAATCATATTAGGGTTAATTTCAATCTCATTTGCATTTCATATTTTTCAATTTTGCAAAATTTATTTCAGAAAACCCTGGTTTCAAGGCCATAGTCTTGTTATCAGGGGTATTTTGGTCATTTTGACCTAAATTCCGAAATTTCAATTTCTAATTCTCCAAAATTTCATTCATATCATCATATTTTATCATGTTATGTTTGATTTATTTCATTTGATTTTCAAAATTCCAAAATTTACAAAATTTCTTTCAGAAAACCATGATTTCAATGTCATCAGGGGTATTTTGGTCATTTTGACCCCAATTTCGAATTTTCAAGTTTATTTTTGAAATTTATTCATTATTTATCATGTTTAAATGAAAGGGGGTATGAATTTGGGTTTATATCTGAATAATATCTGATAATTTCCCATATTTTTGGATAAATTCAGAAAAACCTACATTTTTGTGCTAACCTTGTTTTCTAGTTTTGCAGGAACATTCAAGAAGAAGATTTAGTTTTTATTTCTTTTATTTCAGTTCAATGTAAAAATCAATGTAATATTTGGAATAAGAGTTACTTTTCTGCTTAGAATAGGGTAGCATTGCATATAGTTTAATTTATGCAAATTTCAATATGTGATGTATGATTCATGCACATTATTTCAAATTCACTGTGGTTTACACGAATGACACGTGCACAAGCTCTTATGGAGTTTATAAACTCGGTGGGATTCGTATTTATGTCCATAGTCAGAATACGAAGAAAACCAAGATTTATGATCTTCGTATTAGCCACATTCAGCCTACACACTTAGGCTAACTTCAAAATGCACTGCATTTCTCAAAGTTTTAAAAAGATTTCCCAATTCCTCAATGGAAATTGATCATGCATATATTTTAGGGATTTTTCATATAAAAATATGCATGATTTCATGAGAAAATGATTTAAAAACCCAATTTTATGTTAGTTTCGAGTAAATGTGCTAAAATGATTTAAAAATAGAAAATGCATAAAAAATAGTTTTATTTTACATTTTAATGCCTATTTTAGTGTTTGACATAATTGTAGTAGTTTAGTTTTTGAAAATCATAAAAAAATTAGAGTTAAAATATACTTAGTTTTGTATTTTCTAAAACATAGTCATTTTGAGTTGTTTTGTAAATAACTTTTTGAAGAGAGGTTTTTGAAATGCAATTTTACAAAGAAGAGGGACTTATGGAGAAAAGTTCAAAATTATAAATATCATACGTAGGGGGAAGAGAGGCTTGTCTTCTCTCTTTTGCCTAAGCCTTCTCTTCTTCCCCTTCCTCTCCACCTCTTCTTCTTCTTCTCCCTATTTTCCCCTCTTTTTCTCATCCACTTTCCGATGGAGAATTCCGGCAATGGCTGAAGCAAGATAGAGGATTCCAACCTCTCTTCCCAACCAAGTTTGTAAGTATATCCTTCTTTCTCTACTTCTCCTTTCTTCCCTCTTCCTTTTCTCATTTCTGAAAATTAGATTTAATTCATTTTAGCATGTATGTTTTTTTTTTTCCTGATCATCAATGTTTTTAGTTCATTTTAATAGTGCATCAGTGTTTGGATCTACGGATGGCATTATGTTTTCTAAAACTTTTTAGCAGCATCATTAAGTCGATTTTACAGTAGTAGTAGTCTTTTACAATAACCTCAATTCGGTCATTGCAGAGCAGAGCATCATCAGAAGGTAAAAGTTCTTAATCTCATCAATTTTGTGTTTGCCGATAATGAAGTGATAGAATCCATCGATCAAATATCTTTCAACTGATCAGATGTCTGATCAACTTCTATTGCAATATTTTTAACATCAGAAAGAAATCAGATATCTGGATCAATATCAGAAAAAGAAGGCAATTTATTCTGTTGATCGTTGTGATTGAAATATGAGTTTCAGGAATTATTTTTTTCCCAACTTAGATCGAAACTGAATTTCGGAATCAATTGGAGGCTTGGATCGATTTCAATTTATCAAAATCCTGTAGAGTTTTGATCTAATTGAATTTAGTCGGCTAATTCTTAATTGATCATCCGATCGAATGTCATTTGACTCCCAATGATTGAAGTGTGGTCTGTATGAGCCGTTGCCGGGGATTATCGACTATTTGCTGTTTTCCGGCGACTGAATATGAGAATCCGATTGATTAATTGATCGACTGAACGACTAGATCAATTCCAGTTTGTTAAAATGTTGTTGAAGCAATGATCTAACTGAAGATCAGTGGAGTATCAATCGATTGAATGCCAATGATCGGAATATCTGAGTTTTGATCAGAGTATCTGACTTTGGATCGGCGGCTTATGGATCTCCGGCTAGTGTGGTTTCATTAATCTCTGGTGAATATTGTTTGACAGCTGATTGGTTGATCTGTGTCACCAATCGGATGTTTGTTATCGATCAAACTAGTGAGTTCTTAGAATTAGCTAATCTGAATATCAATCGGAGGTTTGAGAATTTTGAATTATCAGAGTTAATTTCTGAAGGCCTAATTTCTAAAGCTGTTAGTTTCTTTGTAAGAATAGTTGATCAAATGAATAATTTTCTTTCTGAGCATTGATTTCTGAACTCTTTCTAAACTACTAATCTCTTGACTGAATGACTGTTCGAATTATTGTTTGAACATCGGATTATTGAGCAATATTTGAATGTCGATCTCAGTCTGATTTCCAGCTTACTATCTGTTTGCTGCATGACCATTACTGTTGATCATATGTTACTAACTAATTAGTAACTACATTTACTTAGTGTTTGAAATTAGATTCAATTAGTGGAGTTGAAATAATTAGCAGTGGTAATTGTTTCATAACTAGAATACTTAGCTAACTAATTAGTAATTAGTGTTACTTAATTAAGAAAATGTTGTCAGTTAGTTTTGATATTACATTTAGTTCTTAAAATTACTTAGTGAGTTGTCATTAGGATTATATAGTTCATAGTTATCATGCATACATTAGCATTCTAGGTTTAGTATAATTTCTATTAGTATTGTGTACTGCTCGTGTTCATTTGAACTGTGCAGGATAGCACAGACTGGAGCGGAAGCGATTACGTGACACGAAGTACGAAGAATAAAGCTTCTTTTTGCTTTTATTTTTAGAATTAGGAATTTTAATTGGGTTTGTAAATATTGCACTTTACGCCCTCTGCGAAGGGTATTCATTTGTTGTAATAGTTAGTTGTTTTTACTTTTCTTGAACACTTTACATTTCAATAATTCGGCAATAAAGAATAGTTTAGACTTGTGTGTTTGAATACAACATATTCCCGTTCCCTGAGTTCGACCCGGTCTCATTCACTAGTGAGAACCGGTTTTTATTATTTGATGTTTGGTTTTCACATGTTTTTCATATAAAAATCTTTTCAAAATTACAACGATTTAAAAGAAGACATCAAATTTTTGGCGCCGTTGCCGGGGAACGGCGTAATATTAGTATTCGCTTTATTGCCTAGTGTTTGTGTTGCATTTAGGTTTAGAACCACGTATGTGCATATCTTAGAGAATAGCTTATTTTTCTGCACAGCCTACCTACTAGGACCCCCTTAGAGGTGACTGTGTACGATTGGTACCGTACACATAGATTTTATATTTCTCATGCATAATCTCTGTTATGTGTAACTGCGTGGTGTTTGTTTAGTTTTTGTTGTTTTTAGTTTACTCGCTTTGTGGTTTGCGTGGTTTGGCCGCTTAGTGCGTTAGTTAGGTAGAAAACCCAAAGTTAGGACGTGTGCTACACCGGTCTACTCTAAGGTGTAAGCAATGGCTGACGATCATCAATTGATCCGTCCTTTGAGGGAGTACTTCATGCCAAATACGTATACTCCCGTCTCCTGCATCACGAGACCTGATGTAGGAGCGAGCCATTTTGAGATTAAGGCCAGTGTGATTCAAATGTTACCTTCGTTTTATGGCGTTAGCAATGAGGACCCATATCGTCATCTCGATGAATTCCTTAAGATTTGCTCGACTGTGCGAATCAATAATTTTGGAGAAGATGCTATGCGGTTAACCTTGTTTCCGTTCTCTCTCAAAGATAAAGCCAAGCACTGGTTAAAATCTCTTGAGACGGTTCGTATTACTACTTGGGAAGGAATGCAAAGAGAATTTAAAAAAAAATACTTCCCAATTGGTAAAACGAATCAGTTTCGTAAAGCTATAACCAGTTTTTCTCAAATTGAGGGAGAACAATTTCACGAGTCTTGGGAGAGATTGAAAGATCTTCTCCGCAAGTGTCCCCATCACCAGGTGCCTCGTTGGCAGTTGGTGCAGTATTTTTATGACGGGCTTACTGAGAAGCATCGTCAAATGGTTGATTCGTCTTGTGGGGGCACTTTTATGCTCAAGAGTGAGGACGAAGCATGGTCTTTATTCGAGACCTTAAGTGAAAACACGATGCATCATACCTTGTCTTCACGGATCGATAGGACTACACCTGTGTCTAGTGGTCCTAGGAAAGTTGGGATTTCCGAAGTTAGGTCCGAGTTAGAATTGCATACCAAGGTTGACCAGTTGACTAGGAAGTTAGATCAATTCCTAGCCAATTCCTCGAGAAATCAAGTAGAAAGAGTGTGTGAGCTATATGCTAGCCCTGCACACTGTGTTGCGGATTGTCCGGCAGCGCCATTATATCCTGAATTCGTTCAGGAGCAAGTGAATGCTGCCCAAGGTTTCGCTAGACCCATACCTGATTCATTTACATCATCATATAACCCAGGTTGGCGAAACCAATTTATTTCCTCATCCCATCAGCCCTCCCAGACATAGTATAGACCCAGTAACCCTTCACAAGGTTACTCGCATCCCACTTTTTCACAGGTTCATCCCCCAGCCCAACATGCTTATACTCAACCCCATCCTTATGAGCCTTCATTTAGTCAATCCTTCCAAGATAGGATATTACAAGTTTTGAGTTCCCATACGCAGTCAATAGCCAAGCTAGAGACTCAAATGGGACAGTTGGTTGAGACCTTCAGTAGGCAAAACGAGGGGAACCCATCTAGTCAGTCTGTTGTCACATCCAAGGGAGAGGATTCCATGTCATTTGACTTGCAACCTACTTCACATCATGAGCTAGTCAAATCTGTTACATCCCTTCAGTATGGGAAGGGGTGTCACTCCACTCAGGAATCGACTCATGAACCTCATATCATTTCTACTGACGAGTCGATCTCTATGATACCTCAACAGAAGGGGCTTTACTCACAGCATACATTTTCATCATATAAAGCCCCATTTTCTCAGCCTTTAGGATCACCAATCATTTTGAGTAAGCAAGAGGTGCAGATGCAGAAGGCGCTTGACCAAGTCAAGCCTGATCATATTCACCACTTGTCTGAAGTAGCATTCATTGATACTCGGTCGGTCCTAGACTCTCGATTCTTGACCAGTCTCTCAGATGAGACTAATCTCTGTTCTTCACGTCGAGAGAGTTATGATCCTACAGTTAGAGGTAGACGAGATGGAAACACAGTGCGTAGTGTCACAGATGACACTCTTTTCTATATAGAGCCCGGTTGAGTCTGACTTCATGTCCATTGATCTCATGGACGATGAAGGTTTTTCCAGGGATCCGTCTGGCTGGGGACGTGAAACTTAGCGCTTTATGGGAGGCAACCCATATCTTGTATATTATTAGATTTGCTTAGAATTTATAGATTTTATTTTGTTTTTGCTTTTTCATGAGTTTTTCATGTTCTTTTTGTTTCATTCATGAGTTTTGTGTTTTGTTATGTATACATTGCATTTATTACATTGATAGAACGTGTATTTTTAATTCATGTCAGGTCATTCTACTATTTTCCCTCATTTATTTCTCTCATGTGCATTCACGTAGTTTCATATAAGCATGGGGGAGTGCCACTGGGACAGTGTCATTCAAGCATGGGGGAGGGTGTAGTTTGCACACCTTGATATTTCTGTTTACGTTCTTGCACATGTTTACACATCTCTCATGAAAAGTAGATTTTTAAAGAAAGAGTTTGAACTTATATGAATGTTATTTCAAGTCTAATGTTTTTAGAGGATTTTTAAGCCCCACGAAATTTTTTTCTGACATAGATCTAAAAATTATGGTTGTTTATGCGGATTTCAAAGAAATGATGATAGATACATGTTAGAATTTATTTTGAATCATAAATATGAATATGCATAGTTTTATTTTTGAAAAACTAAGCAAATGAACAAAAGCCAAAAAAATGAGCTCAAAAGAAAAAATATAGCATGTGTTAGGTTGTTTGGATAATTCCACAATCCTTAGTAGATGGAACTTAGATGTAAGTTGAAACTTTTAATTCCATTTCCGAAAAGGAGAGTGGAAAACTTTGTGATCCTAAGTAATTGAGAATAGATACAAGTTGAAATATTTGACTCTCATGTTATAAAGGTGAATGAAGGAAGTCACTTTTATGTCTTAGTTGATATCTTTTTGTATGTATTGAAAAAAAGTATAGAAGATATTGACATTGCACAAGGCATAAAAGCAGACCACACGCAAGCTATAAGAGAAGAATGAATGCGCAAAAAGAAAAAAGCGTGAAAAGAAAAAAATGAAAAAAATCGAGAAAAGAGCTGAAAAAGAGAGAAAAGCTCAGTGCTTAGAAGTGTGATTGAGAAAACCTGTGCAGAAAACATATGAGTGAGGATAAGTAAATAATAATATGTTTTTATTGGATTTTCTAAGAATAAAACATAAATAATTGTGATTTTTAGAAAAGTGAAAGAAATTCTTTTTCTGTGGTGGTACATAAAAGATTCTAATTATATTATGATTTTGAAATAACAGGAAATATTTGTGAAAATAAAGTCTTTGATTATCTACTGATTGTGAGGATGTGTAATATTATGCATACATGACAGAGATGTTTGTGGGTAGCATCACTGCAAACCCTCACGAGACCTTACTCGTCCACTGGGGTAACCCAGGGGTTGAAAGGGCCTGTTGCATGAGCTAAATGCAACCATGATTCCTACGAAAGTGAGTTAGGTGATAGTTTGATTTCTTGCATTTTTCTAGTTTGCTCGAGGACTAGCAAAACATAAGCATGGGGGTATTTGATCATGCATATATTTTAGGGATTTTTCATATAAAAATATGCATGATTTCATGAGAAAATGATTTAAAAACCTAATTTTATGTTAGTTTTGAGTAAATGTGCTAAAATGAATTAAAAATAGAAAATGCATGAAAAATAGTTTTATTTTACATTTTAATGCCTATTTTAGTGTTTGACATAATTGTAGTAGTTTAGTTTTTGAAAATCATAAAAAAATTAGAGTTAAAATAGACTTAGTTTTGTATTTTCTAAAACATAGTCATTTTGAGTTGTTTTGTAAATAACTTTTTGAAGAGAGGTTTTTGAAATGCAATTTTACAAAGAAGAGGGACTTATGGAGAAAAGTTCAAAATTATAAATATCATACGTAGGGGGAAGAGAGGCTTGTCTTCTCTCTTTTGCCTAAGCCTTCTCTTCTTCCCCTTCCTCTCCACCTCTTCTTCTTCTTCTCCCTATTTTCCCCTCTTTTTCTCATCCTCTTTCCAGTGGAGAATTCCGGCAATGGCTGAAGCAAGATAGAGGATTCCAACCTCTCTTCCCAACCAAGTTTGTAAGTATATCCTTCTTTCTCTACTTCTCCTTTCTTCCCTCTTCCTTTTCTCATTTCTGAAAATTAGATTTAATTCATTTTAGCATGTATGTTTTTTTTTTCCTGATCATCAATGTTTTTAGTTCATTTTAATAGTGCATCAGTGTTTGGATCTACGGATGGCATTATGTTTTCTAAAATTTTTTAGCAGCATCATTAAGTCGATTTTACAGTAGTAGTAGTCTTTTACAATAACCTCAATTCGGTCATTGCAGAGCAGAGCATCATCAGAAGGTAAAAGTTCTTAATCTCATCAATTTTGTGTTTGCCGATAATGAAGTGATAGAATCCATCGATCAAATATCTTTCAACTGATCAGATGTCTGATCAACTTCTATTGCAATATTTTTAACATCAGAAAGAAATCAGATATCTGGATCAATATCAGAAAAAGAAGGCAATTTATTCTGTTGATCGTTGTGATTGAAATATGAGTTTCAGGAATTATTTTTTTCCCAACTTAGATCGAAACTGAATTTCGGAATCAATTGGAGGCTTGGATCGATTTCAATTTATCAAAATCCTGTAGAGTTTTGATCTAATTGAATTTAGTCGGCTAATTCTTAATCGATCATCCGATCGAATGTCATTTGACTCCCAATGATTGAAGTGTGGTCTGTATGAGCCGTTGCCGGGGATTATCGACTATTTGCTGTTTTCCGGCGACTGAATATGAGAATCCGATTGATTAATTGATCGACTGAACGACTAGATCAATTCCAGTTTGTTAAAATGTTGTTGAAGCAATGATCTAACTGAAGATCAGTGGAGTATCAATCGATTGAATGCCAATGATCGGAATATCTGAGTTTTGATCAGAGTATCTGACTTTGGATCGGCGGCTTATGGATCTCTGGCAAGTGTGGTTTCATTAATCTCTGGTGAATATTGTTTGACAGCTGATTGGTTGATCTGTGTCACCAATCGGATGTTTGTTATTGATCAAACTAGTGAGTTCTGAGAATTAGCTAATCTGAATATCAATCGGAGGTTTGAGAATTTTGAATTATCAGAGTTAATTTCTGAAGGCCTAATTTCTAAAGCTGTTAGTTTCTTTGTAAGAATAGTTAATCAAATGAATAATTTTCTTTCTGAGCATTGATTTCTGAACTCTTTCTAAACTACTAATCTCTTGACTGAATGACTGTTCGGATTATTGTTTGAACATCAGATTATTGAGCAATATTTGAATGCCAATCTCAGTCTGATTTCCAGCTTACTATCTGTTTGCTGCATGACCATTACTGTTGATCATATGTTACTAACTAATTAGTAACTACATTTACTTAGTGTTTGAAATTAGATTCAATTAGTGGAGTTGAAATAATTAGCAGTGGTAATTGTTTCATAACTAGAATACTTAGCTAACTAATTAGTAATTAGTGTTACTTAATTAAGAAAATGTTGTCAGTTAGTTTTGATATTACATTTAGTTCTTAAAATTACTTAGTGAGTTGTCATTAGGATTATATAGTTCATAGTTATCATGCATACATTAGCATTCTAGGTTTAGTATAATTTCTATTAGTATTGTGTACTGCTCGTGTTCATTTGAACTGTGCAGGATAGCACAGACTGGAGCGGAAGCGATTACGTGACACAAAGTATGAAGAATAAAGCTTCTTTTTGCTTTTATTTTTAGAATTAGGAATTTTAATTGGGTTTGTAAATATTGCACTTTACGCCCTCTGCGAAGGGTATTCATTTGTTGTAATAGTTAGTTGTTTTTACTTTTCTTGAACACTTTACATTTCAATAATTCGGCAATAAAGAATAGTTTAGACTTGTGTGTTTGAATACAACATATTCCCGTTCCCTGAGTTCGACCCGGTCTCATCCACTAGTGAGAACCAGTTTTTATTATTTGATGTTTGGTTTTCACATGTTTTTCATATAAAAATCTTTTCAAAATTACAACGATTTAAAAGAAGACATCAGAAATTCCCTTTTCAAATTCATATTCATTCATTCATATCATTCAAATTGCATTATTCTCAAATTCATTTTCCAATTTCAATTTCAGAAAATTCACTTTTCTCAAGAATTTCCAAGTCTTTCTCAGGATCTGATTTTCTCAAAATCCTGAGTTTTCAAAAGAGATTTCAAAGCATTTCCCAAGTTCAAAGCAAGATTTTCCAATGTTTTAAAATTCTCAAATTTCAAAGTCTCAAGTTTTCAAAAAAAAAAAAAAAGAAGATCGATTTTCTCAGATTTCCCATTTTCCTGAGAACTCAGATTCCTGAGAATGTATTTTTCATTTCAAAAGTCATTTTCCAATGAATTTCTTAGATTTTCTCAGAATTCTCAAATCCATTTTCTCAGAAAAGCAATTCTAAATTTCAAAATCAATTTTCTAAAGTTTAAATTTTCTTGAGAAATCACTTTCCAATGCAAATTTCTGATTTCCAATGAAATTCAATGATTTTCTCAAGAATTCAATTTTCAAGTACTTTTCCAATCAATTTTCAAGCAAATTTCAATTTTCCAAAGCAAACATCATATTTTCCCAAACTTGCATTATTTTCAAAATTTCATAGCACAAGCCTGATTCTTTGTGCATTCTTGGAAAATAGAGCATAATTTAGCTATTTGAGTTGAGTTAAAGCACGTAATTGATCCTTGGTTCAATCACTCCTGGTAAAGGCGCCAGGAACGGTTGAACCTCGTACCGACAGGCGGATCTCATTCCACGGAATTTCCCACAAATTTTCAAAATGGAGGCGAGTAATTTTCAAAACCAATTTCAAAACTTTGGTCGAGTTTGACTCGCGAAAATCATTTCTTTCTCGCAAGAGAGGGGAAAAATTTTGCGATGAGAACAGGTTTGGCGACCGTGATGGGACCTGTCTTTGTCTGATCAATTATGTGCTTTGACTTAGCTTAATTATCAAAATCGTGCTCTATGAACTGTCAGCTTTTAATTTTTGATATCATGTGAACCTAGGAGCCTAGACCTGAACTCAGCTGACATGGATTGCATGTAGACTAGGCATGGTTTGGTAGGACCATATTGAGGAGAATTATGCATGCTCACATAGACTTAGGTCTGAAATACAACACTCCTCAATCTAGGACTTGTATGAAAACAATGTTTGCTTCTTCAAAAAATTTCAAAATTCTATCTTTTTAGGATTTAGAGCCCTCTGTTTGCCTGCATGTGATCATATTTCAAAAACCACCCCACCTATGTCTACCCGGTCTTCACGTTGCTGGGCTCTCTTCTAGAACCATAGTTCGGGACAGAGCCTCACAACTGGGCCACTTATTTGGGCTAACGCCCCCCTGCCACGTACCAAGGGCCATAGTCCAACGTATATCGGCAGGCGCTCAAGGATGTTGGGAAAACACAAGTCTAGAACCGGAGATGAATTTTTATGCCACGTACATCGAGCCTCGGTTTGAGTATATCGGCATAACTGGATTGGACACAGTTGATCTGAGCCTAGAGTCAGGATTAGGGTCCTAAAGCTCTTTCAAAATCAATGCATTTAGAGTCAGCTTCTTAGGGATTGTTGTATGTGCATAATTGTTTGTGATTGAGTGTATGATGTTTTTCGTCTTATTTTCTCATATTTCTCAAATTTTTCCAAAATATCAGACAATTTTCCAAAATACCTCATTTTCCATCTTTTGTAAAATATCTCCCTTTTCTCAAAAAAGGAAAAAAAAAAAACTGGGCGATTTTTCCAAATTAGCCACCTTTTCTTCAAAACTCTAGAAGATTTTCCATTCTTTCGTTCCTCTGGACTTCGAATTTCCAGCCTTTATTTTATCCTGCCTGCAATTTTCAAAATTCTTGTATTTTTCCAAAGTCTAATTCCAGTCTTCTTGTCTTTCAGTCCAATGGCATCCAATCAGCTCGATTCTATTTTTCCGGAGGGTCACATCTCCTACGAGGTGCGACAAAGTCTTCCTGAGCATCGATCTCTTAGCACCGAACCCTTCTTCCCCCGGTGGTACTATGTCTGGTTCAAAAACTTCTCTCGTATTTTTTCGGACCACTTGAGCGATTGCGGGTTGGAATTGGCATCTGCAGTGGGAAAGTTGACAGTCAACGGCAATCTGATTCATGCACTGGCAGAGCGGTGGAATCCGCGCACTTGCACGTTCTGGTTCCCGTGGGGCGAGATGACACTACTGATGGATGAATTCTCAGAGATTATGGGACTGCCCGAGCCAGCCGGTCAACCTGAAGATCCATTAGAGCAGCAATTTCTGATCAATGTCAAGGGTCTGGACCCCAAAGATGCCATAGCTCGCATGACAGGGCACAAGTTTTGGCCACTGATTGAAGAAAACGGGAATGAGTACGTGAGCCTGATCGAGATCTACCGACAGTATGGAGAATTCACAGAAGTCAGCTCGCTGTCCAGAACAGCTCGAGAGAGAATTCAGCATGCGATGGTTTTGTGCACTGTGGGACTTGCTTTCTTTCCAGGCGGACAGAACTATGTGGATGTTAGAATAGTTCAGCTTCTGAGGAGATGGGGAAGTCGACAGACCAGCCGTCTTTTGATAGCCATGGCCGTGCTTGCTTTTCTATACAGAGGACTGACCCGCTTCACACTTGGAGAGTCCATCTTAGTCGAGGGATATACTTATGCTCTTCAGTCTTGGTTCCTTTAGCATGTAACGGCCAGAGCTAGTTCGTTCAGGTACAATGGCAAGGAACTTCTTCCAGTTGCGTGGTACCGATTCATGATCGATTATCTGCAGGAAGAAGAAGTGGTGTGGGACTATTTTGATTGAGAATTATCGCCTCCCAGATACATCTATGCATATGGCAAAAGATTCAAGTTGCTTGGTTCATTCTTCTGTGCTTACTATCATCCGGAGCGGTGTGTTCGACAGTTTTCTCAGAGACAGAAGCACATAGAGATGTGGCTGCTATCAGGAGTCGTGCCAGAGTTCGACCTTACATCAGCACAGTGGTCCGGAACATACCATTCTGCCAGATATGGCTGGGACTCTTTTGTTACTCTTACACTTTTTCCTGGTCCTCGTGTCTCTGCCAGTTATAAGGAGTGGTGGCAAATTGTTTGACCGCCCCTTCTTTCCCAAGTTTATTATTGATGCAATCATGTTTTTCTTTCAATAAATAAAAATCTTGCAAATTCTTCAATTCTTGGTTTGACGACCTCGCCTAGGTAACAAGGCATGATTTTCAGTTGTTTATTTTCTTTGCAAAGGAATAACAACACAATTGTCGTAATCCCAGCGATGACTCAATCCCTAGTAATGGGATATTCTTTCAATTGTCTACCAAAATTCTCAGCAAATATCTTTCTTCCAGTCAAAATCTCTTTCGAAAGCTTAACCCTCAATCTTGCCCTGCAGAGAGATTCGTGACATTCAATGGTTCAGACAAGGTCATGGAAGAAAACTGCGCCAGTTGAAGGCATCACATATTCAACAGCTTCGGACGAAGAGATGGATTCCCCACGCTCGGGCAAAAATCAAGGGCAGTAGATTGAGGATGACATTGATCCTCAGATGTATGCCATGTTTAAGAAGATGATGACCAAGATGCTGGCAGAGCAAGCTGAAGCTAGTACAGAGAAAATACAGGTAAAGCAAAAGACAAAAGGTCGGGTAGTCAAGAAAGCCGTGAAGATATCTAAAAAGCCTACCCAGAATGTTGATACAACTGATGAAGAGGGATCAACAGAGGGCACAGATGAAGAGTTTGGGACCCATCAGGCATTCCGCAAATCTACCCAGGGGCAGGGGTCAGCCCACAAATTCAAAGAGCAGTCTGACAATGACTCTGACCAGCCACAGTTCAAAGATGTGGTTAGAATGCTTCGAGACCTGCAGGCCCGCGACAAGGGCAAGAAAGTCTTCACCTGCGAAGACTTCTATGATGGTTTGGATGGGGACGACAATCTCGAGAATCTCCCCAGAAAGTTTATCAAATTTGATGGTTCTGGCGATCCTAAAGCTCATCTAGCCATGTTCTTCACTCAATGCTCCAAATTCAAGCGAGACAACCAGGCACTTTTCCTTTGTTTCCCTCGCAGTCTGGAGGGAACAACAGCAAAATGGTATTCAGAACATGTCAATCCTATCGAGCTGAAAGAATTTGACAAAGTGTGTGAACATGTTCATCGAGCGATTCCTCTTCAATGCCGAGGCGCTTCCAACCCTCAGTCACCTATGTGGCCTCAAACAGAGAGAAAATGAGAAGGCCAGAGATTTCATTCACTGCTGGAGGTCAGCTTGCAACAAGATGAGGGACCCCATATCAGAGGGACATGCTCTGTCCCTAATTCTGAGTAACTTCTCACAGCCTCTAAGAGGTCTTATTTCTACTGCACCATCGAGGACATTCATTGATCTGACAGAGCGAGCCGAATGGATCGAGTTGAGTATGGAAAATGGTTTCTATGAAGGTTTCACCTTCACTAAAAACAACGGCCAAACTGAGCAGAAGAAGAAGACTCACTTCACTCATTCTGTCAGAAATAATAATTGGAACCACCGTAAGGGGCAGAACAGAGATTTATGTTATGGGGCAGGAAGTTCAAACAAGAATGACCAAAAAAGGCAAGTCAGTTCCTCAATTCAATAAGCCACTTCAACTAGAGCAGGGACCAAAGCCCCGAGAAGAAGTCAAGCATGAAGGGTGGAGTTATGACAGGAAATTCACTCCGCTGGATCAATCACTCGAGACTGTACTCGAGTATATGTTGACCAAGGAGATGGTCAAACTGCCTAGGCTGGCCGATCCCCCTGTTCCCATGGGAAAATTCAAAGATCAGTTCTGTAAATTTCACAGAACAGTGGGACATAATACTGAGAACTGCTTTGTTCTCAAAAATATCGTTCACGATCTCATCGACAAGAATCTTATGGTAAAGGGTGCCGAAGATGAAAATATGGATATTCTGAAGAAACCCTTTCCCCATCATTCTACGACAGTCATCTTTGAAAAGCCTTTTCAGCCGCAGGAGCATATTAGGCCATGCTCTAAAAGGGATATGCAAATCCAACATCAGGTCCTTGTACTGCAGCAGGCTCAGTCCAAAGCTCAGAAAATGGATCTCATTGCAGCTTTTGGTAAAATGAAAGTGTCTGATAAACCCGCTGGGGTATCTCCTGAGGTGGCTAAAAGAATGCCATGGCTCCCCAAACACTTTATTAAGCCCGCCCCAGAGAAAAGTGAGACATCCACACCAAAGCCGATAACTGCATTATCCAATGTCTCAATTTTGGACTTAGCTCAAGCTTCCACCAAACACCAGCAGGTGTTGAATGATCTGTTGCGGAAAATCAAAGTGAAATCGAGCATAACTCCAGAAGACATGGCCCAGATAGTCAATCAGTCCATGACAAATGCTCCAATCACTTTCTCAGATGAAGATCTTTCCAAGCCGCATGTGTTTCACAACAACGCTTTGTATGTTGTGATTCGAGCCAGAGGAATGACTGTTCCTCATGTGCTGATAGATGGAGGCAGCAGCCTCAATATATGCCTAGAAATGACAGCCAAAGCTTTGGCCATCAAAGAAGAGGAATATATCCCGGACCCAATCACTATCTACGGGTTTGATAATCATGGTCAGACAGCAAAATGAAAAATTTTCTTGGAGATTTTCATTGACTATTCAGTCCACTCTGTCCTTTTTCATGTGGTCAATGTGCCACCCACCTATAATCTGCTTCTTGGGAGACCGTGGATTCACAATACGAACATTGTGCCGTCTACTCTGCATCAGTGTGTCAAATGGTCAAAAGGTGGAATGATCACAACAGTCTTGGGCGAGGATCCAGAACAGAGGCTTGCACAACCCATGGTTCCTAGGCCCACTTTCACTACTGATATCCCTAGCATTAGGGGCATCAATGAGGCCAGTTTCGAAGAAAACTCAGGAATACTGCAGACGGCTGAACAACCATCACATACAGTGGCCATGACTCGATGGAGAGGCCCACAGTTTTTCAAGATTGGAGGACGAATTGACTATAGCACATTCAAAGATCATCCATTGTTCTCCCAATTTATGAAGGCCAAAAAGGGATTTGATCTATTAGTAAAGCATGGTTATCAGCCTTTTCAAGGCCTGGGAAAAAATGGGAATGGTCGTCTCGAGCCAGTAATTCCTCAGCACTATCCTCAGAGGGCCTGATTGGGCTTTAATGGCAGAAGATCTCAAAAGGGCACTATTTTTGTCAAAAGAACCCACTAAGGGCATTTCCTTGTCTTTTCATTTCTATTCTTTTGTTTCCACTTTTGGGATGATATCCCGTTTCATTTCAACCGTTGTCATCAATTCAATCCTTCAATAAAGTTGCAAATTTCCTTTGTCTGTTTGGATGCCATTTGTCTCTTTACTTCTCATTATCAAATCTTTACAAAATTGCCATTATTTTGCTCTTTTATTTTTCCAATTATTTTCTCAATAAAAGCAGTTTGTTTTATGATGGGCGATTTCCCTGAATTGATTTATTCTTCAATTTTAAGAATGTCTTCCCGATCTATGAAGAAGCTCGTTCTTAATCCAGAGGCCTTTTCGAAGCCAACAGTGATTCATCAGGTTAAAATAAGAGCAGAATGTAATCAGATTACAAAGCAGTCAGAAGAACCTGCAGAATTTGATTCAGCTCTTCAAGAATTACCAGAATTTGCAGCAATTCAGAAACAAGATGCGCCATCATCCTTAGTTCAGGATCCGACTGAGGATATCAATATTGGATCAGAAGACGATCCTAAAATTCTCAAGATTGGCAGCAGTTTGAGCCCGGAAGAGAAAGAAAGGCTCACCCATTTTCTCAAGCAACATGAAGAAGTGTTCGCGTGGACGTATGAGGATATGCCAGGTCTAGATACCAAATTGGTTGAGCATCGTCTCATCCTAAAACCAGATGTCAAGCCGGTTAAGCAGAAACTGAGAAAGATGGATCCTTGAGTGGAACAACAAGTTAAGGAAGGTTTGGAAGACTTACTCAAAGAAGGGTTCATTTGAACCATTGACTATCCAGATTGGCTAGCAAATATTGTTGTTGTTCCCAAGAAAAATGGTAAAGTTTGAATTTGCATCAACTTCAGAGATCTTAATAAAGCGACTCCTAAGGATGATTATCCACTTCCTAATATTGATCGTTTGATTGATAGCACAGCAGGTCACGCTATGTTCTCTTTTATGGATGGATATTCCGGATATAATGAGATCAAGTTGGCCGCTCGTGATCAGTCCAAGACATCTTTCACTACTCCTTGGGGCACTTTTTGTTATACAGTCATGCCATTTGGGCTTAAGAATGCTGGAGCCACTTATCAGCGTGCTATGGCCGTCATTTTCCATGATCAGATGCACAAAATCATGGATGCCTATGTCGATGATATTCTGGTAAAGTCCAAAGAAGAGGAAGATCACATCGAAGCTCTCAATCAAGTTTTCAAGTGGCTCATTCTTTACAAGCTAAGACTCAATCCACAAAAATGTGTTTTTGGAGTCGAATCTGGCAAATTGTTAGGCTTTCTAATCAGTAAAAAGGGGATAGAAGTTGATCCCGCTGAGGCCAAAGCTATCATTGACATGTCTCCCTCGACTAATCTGAAAGAATTGCGTAGCCTTCAGGGACGTATGCAATCAATTCGGCGATTCATATCCAATTTGGCCATGAGATGTGAGCCTTTCAATCATTTGCTCAGAAAAGGAGTGAAGTTCGAATGGGGACCAGAGTGTCAACAATCGTTCGAACGCATCAAGAAATATTTGCTCAATCCTTCTGTTTTAAAGCCGCCAGAATTGGGGAAACCCCTACTGCTATACATTTCAGTTAATCAAGTGGCTTGTGGCGGATTCTTGGCGCAATACGAAGAAGGCAGTCTGATAAAGCATGCCATTTACTATGTGAGCAAAACCTTCATTGATTATGAGAAAAAATACTCTCAGATAGAGAAGACATGTCTAGCTTTGGTTTGGATGTGTCAGAAATTGAGACACTATCTGTTGGCATCTGAAGTCAAGATCCTATCCAAATTAAATCCTCTCAAGTACATTCTAGAGCAACCCTTCCTCAGTGGACGGATTGCCAAATGTCAAGTCCTATTGATGCAATACGATTTGGAATATGTCTCTCAGCAATCTATCAAGGGCCAAGCAATTGCAGATCAATTGGCAGATTTTCCTCTAGCAGAGAATGTTAAAGTCGAGGATGATTTCCCCGATGAGCGGATCTGCAATATTGAACAATCCCCAATTTGGAATTTATTCTTTAACGGTTCCAAGAATATGGCAGGCATAGGAATCGAGATTCTGTTGATCACACCTGAGAAGGAGATGATCCCCTTTTCTCTCAAATTAGATTTTCAGTGCACTCATAATATGGCCGAGTATGAAGCTTTGATACAAGGTCTGAAAATTCTACAAGACTTCAATGTCAAAAGAGTGCATGCTTATGGCGACTCTTTGCTCGTCATCAATCAAGTCTTAGTCGAATGGCAAGTGAAGGATCAGAAATTACTTCCTTATCAGAAGATCGTCTCAGCTCTTGTCAGCAATTTCGAAGAATTCCAACTTTTCCATGTCAAGAGAGACTTCAATCAAATTGCAGTCAGTTTAGCCAATCTGGGATCCATCATGTCTTTCAAGAGCAGAGAATCTTGTCGCTCCTTTGAAATTGGCAGACTTGATCAACCTGCTTTCATCCCAGTAGAGCAGATAAACCAGGCTGAGCAAAAGAAGAATCCCTGGTATTATGACATCAAGAATTTCATTGAAACTGACGAATTTCCTTCAGAACTCTCAAAGAAAGAGCAGCAAGCAATTCAGCGCATGTCAGCTCGATATTTTATTCTTGCTGACGTCCTTTATCGTCGTGGATTCAGCTCTAAATATTCCAGATGTTTGGACGAAGAAGAAGCCAAAGAAGTTATGCAAGAAGCACATGAAGGTATCTGCGGTGGTCATGCTGGCTACCAAACTCTTGTCAAACAAATCATCCGAGCAGGATATTACTGGAGAACTATGCAACAAGATTGTTATCGTTTTGTGAAGAAGTGCGTTCAATGCCAGATGCATGCACCTTCCATTCACGCGCCAGCGACATATTTGCAATCTGTCGTCTCGCCATGGCCATTTTCTATGTGGGCTTTTGATGTGGTTGGCCCCATTATTCCTCCTGCTTCAAATGGCCATAAATATTTCCTTGCTGCAACAAAATATTTTACTAAATGGGTAGAAGTAGTAACTCTACGCACAGTAGAAGGTCGACATGTGGTCTCATTCATCCACAAGAATATCCTATGTCGTTTTGGCATACCACATGATATTGTGTCAGATAATGGCAGTCATTTCAAGAATGAGAGAATGGGGACTTTTTGTTTGAAGTTCAAAATCCAACATCATTTCTCCGCTCCTTATTATCCTCAAGGAAATGGCCAAGCAGAGGCCACCAATAAGATTTTGATTCGAATCTTGGAGCGAACTTTGGAAATAGGCCGTGACTGGCATGAGAAGATTCATGATGCATTGTGGGCGTATCGAACCACCATTCGAACTCCAACTAATGCTACTCCGTCGAAACTTGTCTACGGAACCGAAGTAGTATTGCCTCTACATGTTCAGAAACCTGCTCTAAAATTTGCATCACTTCTCGAATTACCTCTTGATCAGTATCAGCAACAACGGCTAGTACAACTTGATTTGCTAGATGAAAGAAGACTCAGAGCAGCAGAGCACGCTCAATCATATCATCAGAGGATAGCCAGACAATATGCAAAATCCGTCATTGAAAGAAAATTTCGAGTGAATGATCTAGTGCTCAGATCAACGTTTTATCTCAAGCACCGCCCAGGTGGCAAGTGGTCACCAAATTAGGAAGGTCCCTATGTTGTCAAAGAGGCACTACTTTGTAACTCATATCGGCTCATCAATGCCGACAGAGTGGAATTACTAGATCCCATCAATGCTCGACATTTGAAAAAATTCTATACTTAAATTATTCTTTGTAATTCCTCAAATTTTCTTCAAATAATGATCAAATTTTCTTTTCCCAGTTATACTGGGGCATTTTTAAAATTTTGTTTTTTTTTTTATCTACAAATATCCTATATGCAGGCAGGATAAACAAATCTCTCACTTTGCACGCATGTGCACGCATTTATATCATTTTCATATTTGCATACATTTGCATTCATTGGCATGCATTTGCATCAAGTTTGTTACCCATTCAGGATAAGGGATAATCCTGAGACCCCGACAATCACTCTCGTTACAATTCCCAAATATTTTAATAGCATAGGTCTCTTTCAAAAAACTCAAATTTCAATTTAAAAACAAGGTATGTTTTCAAAATTCAGTGCTCGAACTGGTACATTTTCAAAATCCAGTACTCGAACTGGTGTGTTTTAAAAAATCCAGTGCTCGAACTGGTACATTTTCAAAATCTAATGTCTACGTTGACATATTTTCAAAACTCGGTATTCATGCTGGTGTTCTTTCAAAGTTGAGCACTCGTGGTTAGTGTCTCTCTGGTTGGTCGTATCACTCAACCTCTCGGGTTCAGTCTTTGTGCTGATCATTCACCAAAATTCAAGTTCTAATTTTCAATTTCGACCTTCGGGTCAATCAATTACCAATTTCGGCCCTCGGGCCACCCAATTTCCAATTTCAAATACCAAATTTCAATTTTCAATTTTTCAATTTTTCAATTTTTCAATTTCCAAATTTCCAATTTCGACCTTCGGGTCAATCAATTTCCAATTTCGACCTTCGGGTCAATCAATTTCCAATTTCCAATTTCCAATTTTCAATTTCCAAATATCAATTTCCAAATTCCAAATTCCAAATTTCCAATTTCCAATTTCCAATTTCCAATTTCCAATTTCCAATTTTCAATTTCAAATATCAAATATCAAATATCAAATATCAAATTTCAAATTTCAAATTTCAAATTTCAAATTTTCAAAATTTCAATTTCCAATTTCGACCCTTTTGGTCACCCAATACCAATTTCAGTCATTTCCTCTTGCGAGAGACCCTTTTTACAGAGAGAGTTCAAGGGAGCCTGTTGTGAACACCCCAAATTTTTCAAAATGTTGTAAATATCCCCTTTCTGCCCTTTGCCCCCATTTTCTGGGTAATTGAGTCAGTTTTTAATCTAAATTCCATTTTGTTTCTCAAAATTTGGTTGAAATTAAATTCATTTTCCACATCTGACTCAATTTTGGATCCGGATCCATTATCAAAATTCAAATCTGAGCTTCATTATCCAAATTTTAAATTAAAATCTAAAAATTACCAAAATAATCTTTTGGAAAGCTCAGACACTTCGTCCGGTATCCGTTTGGATCCATCGAGTTGTATTTCTCGATTCGAGGTTTAAAACTCGAATATTTTCTCAAAACTCGGGTCCAAACCCATTTTCTATAGAAACTTCCTCAAAATAGCCTTGAAAATCTTTTTTTTTTAATATTTCTCAAAAATACAAAAGAATTAGTTTAAATCCTTGTTTTACCTTACATTTTAGAATTTTGTATTTTCCAAAATACAAAAAAATAAAAATACTCAGAAAAGAACAAAAAAATCAAAAATGAATGAAGAAAATTGCGAAATGGTTTTTAGAAACCCGTTTTTGAAAATCTTTTTATAAGAAGACCTCTTTTGGAAAATACAAAGCTAAATAGTCGAGTTAGGGTTTTTCTCAAAGTTTCCCAAGTTTGTTTCTCTCCTTCAGCCGCTCTCGAAACCCCCATGTGCATCCTTCATCCTTCAGCCATCCGATCCCCAACGACCTCCTCCTCCTTCGTTCATCACCTTCGCCCTTCATCTCCTCCATTCCATCCCGCCATCACCAAGCCACCCCCATGTGCGAGACTCCCTCTCGAAACCCCCATGGCCTCCATTCGCCCTTCATCTGCAACGGCTTTGCATGCCCCTTTTCCATCACCCGCTCACCCCCCTTCTGCTTCAGGGCAACCCTTGATCGTCACCATCATCTTCAACTTCCCCCCATCTTCTCGGCTTCCACCCCTCTCTATAAAAGGAGCGCAATTAGGGATAAAAAGGGGGGATCGACATAGTCCACGAGACACATCCTTTCTCCTGAGCGAAAACCCTTCCACATCTTTCTTTCCCTCTGGCGCCTTCCCGCAAGCTGTAGAAGGAGATCAAAACCTCCAGTATCCATCGCGTCCTCTTTTCTTCAACATTTCATACAAGGATCTTCTTCAGCAACTCTCCCCTCCTTCGTTGCCTGGTTCCTATCTGCCTCAACTGAAGGAGCTCAGCCGATTCCAGCTCTCCTGGATTAAAGCTCAACAGCAAAGGATATAATCCAATCCTCTGCAAGAAATCACATCATTAAATATCATACAACGATCCCCCTTCAAGCAACTAAGAAATCGACACCCACTACAGGTATGAAATCATATTCCTCCTTTCTTTTCCTTGCCAAAACATTGTTTTCCCCTTTATCTTCAGTGCTACTCTGTCTTAATTTTTTTTTTCTATTTCTACTTCGTTTTTCTTTCATTTAATTATGAGAGAATTAAAGAGGAGATCATCCTGCATATAGCAGGAGCGGACCCTCTGTTTGCTACAGTCAAGGGAATGCTTCCTCATTCCTACAATTTTTTTTTTTTTGCATCTCCATCTGCATGATACAATTGGATTTCATTCAGCATTTTATCCTCCTTTTGTTGCCTTTATAATCTCTTCAGTTCTAGCCTCGTCCATTACATTACATTACTATCGTAATTCACTGCAACCATGTGTGACTGGATCAATGCCACATCCTTTTCCCATTGTGTCTCATTTGACATTAAGTTGGTAAGTTCTGTGACTTTGGATTCATGTCAGAATCTTCTTCCACCATCTACGCCCATACCCCTCGCTGATGCATGAGCCGCATCCCTTGTGGCATCTGGCACTATGTGGAAGTCCCCCCCTTGCTTTCCCATTCTATATCTCAATTTGGACCACTCTTGCCTCCTGGTTGACCCACAGGAATCAATTTGACAGCATAGCAATAAGGGTGAGATCCACCTAGTCCTTCGTCTCTACCTCAAAACCTTCCATCCATCCATAAGTCACCACCCTCGTCGGCGTTACTTCTTTCAATTTTTGCTGCAAATTGCCCCTGTTTGCGGCTTACACAACCAGCACCATCACACTCATTGGCAAGCCAACCTGAAACTGGCATCGATTTTCTATTTACAACGGCAGATCTAATCCACTGCGAAGCTCTCTCGGGTTTGCTGTGGAATTCTGCAAACTCTGCATAAACTACATATTTCAGAATGTCTGCATATTGCATTTTGCCCCATTGCATACTATGTCATTGACACATCCGCGTTTAGGCCAGCAATGCATCATTGTGCAATGGTCTTAATAGGAGTCGGCCAGAAACTCAGGAAATTGTGAGTTACCTATGGTCTGGGTGCCAATCTCATGAAACCTGGATTTCTAAATTTTGTCCTTTTTTTTTATTGTTATTTAGAGAAAATTAAGCCAGTTACAGTATTTGGATGATGTCTTTCTTATTGGTTACAGTTTTATTTATGTGAGAATTCTGGGTGGCTGTATATGCATCCTTTCGTTTCATAAAGAACATCTAACATGTGAAAATAGCTTATGATAAGATATATTTCTTATCCCTGTTGACAGTCCCAGTAATGTTACATTCTTAGTGCTATTTACTGATATAAGGTTTCCATAAGGCGACCCTTCTGCAGTCATGTAATATGATGATCAGGGCATAAATCTTGCATCATTCCTTGTCGGCACTAGTAAGTATGTGGGTAGGACTCAGATTGATTGCTTTTCTTGAATCAAAATTGCTTGTGTTCTATAGGCCTGTTGGTTCATACACACCCTATTTGTTTTACGATGCTGCCTATGCTTACCATGATATGTGCGGTAATTCACATAAAATCTTCTTAAGTTTGTAAGATTTATCAGATGTATATCCTAAGATTCTTGGAGAATTGATCTACTACGTAAGGTCTGGTATATCATTAGCTAAATGTTATTATGGTGAAATCTTTGGAAATCTGAGATTTGCATGGTTATTTAAAGTTTTTTTTTTTTTAGGGGAATAAGATAACACTTTACTACAAGGCCTCTTCACAACTGTCATATTAGAATCATGTGCACACTGTGGTACTATCACTTCACAGTATTTTCCCCTCTATTGAAACCCTCCGTTCATAGCATCCTTCTACCATAGTCCTATACGCAGCAGTACCAGTACAGCGCTTCATTTTTCATCTTCCCATATCCTTCTCATTATAGTTTTTCACCTGCCTATTATCATCCCTTGTGTCCCCATACTGCAACATCTACTGCGGTATCTATGCATTACTACATACCTCCTTCATATCACAATTGTGCCCTCACAACATGGCCACACCACCCTGCAAAAACCTATACAGCAGGCCCATCATCATCTTCCACTATCTGCAGCCTCATATTATTAGATATGTTCATGACATATCGATTGATATGCTCACAGCATACCATGCATTCAAGCCTAGTTACATTCTTCATTTACCCACAGCATATCATATATTTAGGTATAGTTGCATTCTTCATTTACTTACAGCCCATCATGTATTTAGGCATAGTCACACTCCCCACTCCTTCACATCACAATTTTCTTTACTAACATTATAGTGTACTTCACTTCACAGCCATCATATATCTACTACATAGTGGCGGTCTTATTACACTTTGCCAGTTTCCATTATTTCACTCACCTGTTCTACATCCATTTGATATATATATATATATATATATATGTATATGTGTAAGTATATATATATATATATGTATATATATGTAAATATATTAAATGGCTATCCTTCCACATCTTAGATCATCAAGGTTATTTCCTTAAGATGTTAAGTACAAGGTAGGTATACGAATGTCTCATAACCTGCATCTTTGAAGTCAATATTATATGTGCCATTTTCCTTTTATTTTCATACTAATCAAGGGTTTTTGCAGGGGATATATGGGAACTGTCACTACTGAGAGTTGTAAATTTGATTTTATGAGTTGTAATAGTCAAATTTTAATGAGAACTTACATTTCCTGCTTTAGATAGAATGAATGAGCATTGTAGATATCATGAATTACTTGTTCTTCATGCATTTTCCCTTTATTTCTCAAAATCTCACAATGGTGAAACACGAATGACACGTGCACCATTTCGTAAGAGGTAAATTAATCCTAAGTTGATGATCCATATCAATGGTCATAGTCAAGGTATGGACAAAACTTAGGATTTTTATCTTTTACGAAATAACACTAGACCCATACTGGATCCGTTTTCAAAATTCATCATATTTCCCTTAAATATCTTCTTCTTTTATTAGAATTTAACTTAAAATTAATTCAAAATATATACCAATGGTCATAGTCAGGGTATATTGAGAGTTAATTTCATTTTAAATTCTATAAAAGCACCAAATGTGTTTTTTTCTTCACCTGAATTTAAATATAGATTATTATATAATACATTAAATGACCATAGTCAAGGATGTATTATATCTTCAATCTTATTTTAATTCATCCAAAGAATGAAATAGCTTTTCAAAATCCAATTTCAAAATCCTTTAAATTCATTCATCATTTAGGATAGAACTGCATCATATTTTCAAAATTAGTTTTTTTTTCAAAACTCCAAGTGATGTAAATATCTTCTTCAATCAATCTTCAATCCTATTCATCTTTTTCAATCCTATTTCATTTTCCATCTCAGAGTCCAATTTAACTTTGAGATTTCAATTTCATTTCCTATTCAAAATTTCCAATTCAAATTCATTTTCAAAGCTCAATTTTACTTTGAAATTTCAAATTCATTTTCAAAAGACTCCAATCAAACTCAAAGTTCAATTTAACTTTGAGATTCTTGATTCATTTCAAGCTTCAAATCCCAGGTCTAAATTGACTTTAGAATTCATCTATATATTCAACATTCAAATTCTAAAATTCCTTTTCCCAAATTCAAATCAGACTTAGAAATTCTTGATTCCTCTTCTGAATTTAATTCCAAATCCATTTTGAGATCCAAAATTCAACACTCATATTGGATCTTAGACTTCGGATCCAATTACTCTTTAGGATCCAGAGTCCAATTTCACTTTGGATCTTAGACTTCAGATCCAATTCCTCTTTAGGATCCAGAATCCAATTTCACATGTTGGATCTCAGACTTCTGATCCAAACCCATCTTAGGATCAAGAATCCAATTCTACATTTGGATCTCAGACTTCAGATCCATTCCATTTTAGGATCCAGAACCCAAGTCCATCGTAGATTCCAAATCTCGGATCCCATTCTGTTTAGGATCCGGAATCCAATTCCAATTCTAGATTTCAAAACCAATCTCATTTGAATTCCCTAAATCCATTTCTATTTTTTTATATACCATTTGATTTTCTCAGATCCCTTCTAAGATTCAAATTCAATATCACTTCAAAATTTCATCTTCTTCTCCTAAATCCCTGATTAAATTCAAAATCCATTTTTTACTTTGAAACTTCATTTCTTTTCATTTCAGAGCTTCAAATCATTCATTCTCAAAGCCAAGATCTATTTTTCCAAATTCTAAATTACTTCAAAGACTTAGAACTTCTTTGATCTATCTCAAATTCTAAGTTAGATTCATCTCAGAATACTTGGAAATTTTCAAAACATCTTTCAAAAAGGAGCATACATTCTTACATTGCACAAGCATGATTCTTTGTGCATTTAGAGTTAGAATAAAACCTTAGATTATATCTAGGCAAAGCAAATGGCATAGATTCGATCCTTGGTTCGATTACCCTTGGTAAAGGCGCCAGGAACGGTCGAATCTCGTACCGACGAGCGAATCCCGTCTCTCCATTTTTCCCGCGAATTTTCAAAACGGAGGCGAGTAATTTTCTAAATATTTTCAAATAAAGGTCAAGTGAAAACCACGCAAAATAGTTCCTCTTCTCTCTTTTCTTCCTTCTTTCTTTTCTCTTCTCTCTTTCTTTTCTTTCTTTTATCCTTCTCCCTTCAAAAAGGAGGAGAATAGAGGTTAGAAAAGGAAAAGGGAAGGAAGAGAGAGAAACCAACGAAAGAGGAAAAAAATTTTGCGATGATCACAGTTTTGGCGACCGTGATGGGACTTCGTCTTCGTCCGGTTGGATCTATACCTTTGCTTTGCTTTTATATGATCTAAGTCTTTATTCTAACATATGTCAGCTACATTTCCATGCAAACCTTAGGAGCCTAAACTCTGT
The DNA here is from genome assembly GCF_984573655.1 of Nuphar pumila. Classification (NCBI taxonomy): domain Eukaryota; kingdom Viridiplantae; phylum Streptophyta; class Magnoliopsida; order Nymphaeales; family Nymphaeaceae; genus Nuphar; species Nuphar pumila. Next base: position 85,539,343 of record NC_143256.1, on the reverse strand, counting down.
CCTAAGCTGACATTATTTTCATATAGGATCTGAGTATGGTTTGGTAGGACCATATTGAGGAGAATATTCCATGTTCACATTAGACTTAGGTCTTAAATACAACTCTCCTCAGTTTTTTGGGATTGAATGCAAAACAATGTATGCAAGTGTATGCTTTTTCTTATTTAAATCTATCTCTTTAGGACTTGCATTAGAGCCTTCTGATTTTATTTGCATGTTGATCATATTTTGAAAACATCCCTACCTATATTGTCCCGGTCTTCACGTTGCTGGGCTGTCTCACTGAACCATAGTTCGGGAGAGAGCCTCACAACTGGACCACTTATTTGGGTTCGCGCCCCCCTACCACGTACCTAAGGGCCATAGTCCGAGGTATATCGGTAGGTGCTCAAGGATGTTGGGAAGCCCTTACCTTAGAACCAGAGAGATATCTTATATGCCACGTACTTCGAGCTTCGGCTTGAATATATCGGCGTACCTTGATTGGAATCAGATGATCTGAACGATAGAGTTAGGATTAAGGTCCTACAAGCTATTTCAAATATTGCATATAGAGTCAGCCTTTAGGGAGTGCTATGTGCGCAACCTTGTTTGTGCAGCCATGCTTGTGTAATTTTTTATTGTATTCTCTTATATATATCAAACCTTTCCAAAACCCTGGGTATATATTATTTAAAATTTCCTCTTTTAAAACCCCAGGTGTATCTTTTTTCTTCTTCTTTTCTTGATTTCTTTAAATTCTTTTCTGATCCTGCCTGCAATTTTTCCAACTTTTCAAAATTTACCATCTATTATTCTAAAATTTTTCTTCTACATATCTTCTAAATCTATTTTGTAACAAAAATCTCTTTCATCAAGAGATGTCCTTTTAATCATATTCTAAATTGTTTATTTCTTCTCACGGGAAAATAATACGACTGTCGTGCCTCTCGTGCGGGCTCAATCCCTAGTAGTGGGATATCTCTTTGTCAATTTGATTTCTTCCTTTATCAAAGTTTCCTCCAAAATCTTTCTAAAAGGGTCCCATTTTGTCCTACCAGAGAGAGCATTCGGTATTAACGGGTGGTTCAGACTAAGATCAGAGGCCGCACCAGTCAGAAGCAAGAATTGAGAAATGGACTCTCAGAGGTTTGCCAGAGAAGGAGGTCAGGACAGCCAGAATGAGATTGATCCTCCCATATATCGGTTGTTCAAAAAGATGATGGTTGAGATATTATCCGAGCAGGCTGAAGCCAGTTTTGGAAAAGCTCCCACCAAGGAAGAGACACCTGTCACTTTCTGAACGAGCAAGCACAACGATGGTAGTGCAGGAAGTTCTAAAACCAGCGGGGGCAGCTACAAAGGCGACTCGGGCAATCAAAACAGCAATTTGGAGTCATCTAGAAACCAGAAGGGAAAGTTCAGCAGAAACCAAGATGAACCACTTCAATCCAATCCTCCGCAGAAGGAAAAGAATCAGGAAAAGCTAAAGCGTAAAGATTGGAGTAGCAACCGAAATTTCACTCCCTTGGATGAGCCGCTGTATAAAGTTCTTGAATACATGTTAACCAAGAGACTAGTCAGGCTCCCAAAAGCCACGAGTCCTTCCACTATCTTGGGAAAATACAAGAACCAATTCTGCAAATTCCATCGAACAACAGGACATGACACTGATCATTGCTTTGTTTTCAAAAATATTATTCAAGATTGCATTGATAGGAATCTTTTTGTTGAAGACGAAGAAGAAAAGTGTCTGATTCCCCTAACCAAGCATGCTCAGTCTAGCTCTCAGGAAAGGGACGGCTCTCGACAAAAATCAGGCAAGCCAAAGGAGACAAAGCATGTTGGTTGGAGTTATGATCGCCAGTTTTCTCCTTTAGGTCAGCCAGTTGAGGAGGTTCTCGAATACCTGCTCACGGAAGATATGATCAAGCTTCCCAGGGGAGTTGATCCTTCAGTCACCATGGGAAAATGGAAAGAGTGTTTTTGCAAATTTCATCAAGTAAGGGGGCACGATACAGAGCATTGCTTCGTCCTTAAAAACATCATACAGGATTTCATCGACAAAGAAATTTTGGTACCAGATGAAGGAGGGGAGCAACCTGCAGTTCCAATCTAGACTCTTCCGGATCACCCGAAGAATTGATAAAAACTAAAGTTTCCTGCTTTCATCTCTTTTTGTTAGTTATCTTGTAGGGGCAAGTCAGTTCAGCCTTCTACGGATCTTTTCCTTTTAAAGTTCTTGTAAATATTCAGTTTTTGTCAACAAACCTTTACTTATCAATGAAATGTCAAGTTTTCTTTATATCTTTGATATTCAAATACTTTCTTCTTTTGCCATACTGGGGCATTTAAATTCTTGTTCTTTTCAGAATGCGAGACAATCCTGACATCATTCATGAGAGAAATGATATTACCTATGAGGGCTTTTCAAAAAATCATGAAATTTTGAAAATCTTTGTTATGACCAAAGAGTTCAAATGTTCTTTGACCCGACCTTTGTCAAAAATCAACCCTCGTGTTGATCATATCTTCAAAAAATAGGTTTTTGAACCATTGCATTGGCAATCAACCCTCGTGTTGATCATGTCTTCCAAAATAGATTCTTTTTGAGCCATTGCATTTAAGGATCAACCCTGGTGTTGATCTTATCTTCCAAAAATAGGTCTCGAATCTTGTGTTGATCATATTTTCCAAAAGTGATTTTTCAAAAACCGTCATGTTCAATGATCAACCCTTGCGCTGATCTTATCTTCCACAATGAATTCTAAACCTTTATATTCAAAGATCAATCCTTGTGTTGGTCTTATCTTCCAAAATGGATTTCAAATCTTTATATTCAAAGATCAACCCTTGTGTTGGTTTTATCTTCTAAAATTGGTTTCAAAAGCATTTATTCAAAAAGATCAACCCTTGTGTTGATCTTATTATCAGTTCCAAACTATTACTTTCAGAAATCAGATCTACTATTGATATTCTTTTTTTTTTGAAAACTAGATTTCAAACCATTGCCTTCAAAAATTGACCCTCATGATGATCTCTCATGTTGATTTGAAAGATCAGTCCTCGCACTGATCGTTCTTCTTACGGTGGATTTTCTTCCCAAAAATGATTTTTCACTTAAATAAACATTTTCCTTTAAAGATCCCACGTGCAGGCAGGATCAGACAAACTCTTTTTCAAAAATCTTCTCAATTTTTCAGTTAATCTTATTATCTTTATTAGTTGCATTCATTTCATCTTCAATTTAATCAATTTTTCGTCAATTTTTTTTGTCAAGTTTTCATCAATTTCATTAAATTCTATCAATTTTTTTTATTCTTAAAACCCTTTCAGGTTAAGGGATAAACCTGATGCCTCATTCCCATGAGGTATTTTCTAAATCTTCTTTTTTCGCCCTTTCAGGTTAAGGGATAAACCTGACCCTCGTTGTCCGAGGTGTTTTACCCTTTCAGGTTAAGGGATAAACCTGACCCTCGTTGTCCGAGGTGCCCCCATTCAGGATAAGGGAAAATCCTGAAAATCTCTCGTAGGAGCCATAACGCTACCTACGAGGATTCTTTTGTAAATACAAGTTTTGTTAATCTTTTTTTGATTTTCTAGATTTATATCAACTTGCCTTCGCTAAATTTTTTTAAATTCTATTCTTCTCCCACTCAGGATAAGGGATAATCCTGAAACCCCTCGTAGGAACAACAAACGCTACCTGCGAGAATTCTTTTGTAAATACAAGTTTCATCAAGCTTTATTGATTTTCCAAATTTATATCAATTTCTCTTCATTTAAATCTTATTCTTTTCCCTCTCAGGTTAAGGGATAAACCTGAATTATTTCTCATAAATTCCTCAATTCACATCAAATTCTATTCTATACTCCTTCAGGATAAAGGAAAACCCTGAAGCCATCATAAATAGATTCGAATCTTAGGCCATCTTGGGTCAAGGATCTCGAGTAAATCTCTCCTCTTCATTGTCGGAATCTAGTCATACATCTTGTCAATCCTTCTAAAATCCGACTCTTGGGTAGAAATTATCTCCTTCCTGTCTGAGTTCCGACTCAGGTTTCTGTTTTGTTTTTGTTTTCGTTTTTATTTTAAAGATCCGGGTTCCGACTCGGGTTTTCTCTTCTTTATATATCGTTTGAAGTCTCGAGTTCCGACTCGGACTTCCTATCGGATTCAACGCTCGTGTTGGAACCGATCGTACCCTTGAAGATTCGAGTTTTTCAAAACTCGGGTTCTTTCATTTTTTATCATTATTTTTAAAAATCCGGGTTCCGACTCGAGTTTCCCTTTTTTATATATATATCGTTTGAAGTCTCGAGTTCCGACTCGGACTTCCTATCGGATTCAACGCTCGTGTTGGAACCGATCGTACCCTTGAAGATTCGAGTTTTTCAAAACTCGGGTTCTTCCATTTTTTTTATCATTATTTTTAAAAATCCGGGTTCCGACTCGGGTTTCCCTTTTTTATATATATATATCGTTTGAAGTCTCGAGTTCCGACTCGGACTTCCTATCGGATTCAACGCTCGTGGTTGAACCGATCGTACCCTTGAAGATTCGAGTTTTTCAAAACTCGGGTTCTTCCTTTTTTTATCATTATTTTTAAAGATCCGGGTTCCGACTCGGGTTTCCTTTTTTTTATATATATATCATTTGAAGTCTCGAGTTCTGACTCGGACTTCCTATCGGATTCAACGCTCGTGTTGGAACCGATCGTACCCTTGAAGATTCGAGTTTTTCAAAACTCGGGTTCTTCCATTTTTTTTTATCATTATTTTTAAAAATCTAGGTTCCGACTCGGGTTTCCTTTTTTTTATATATATATCGTTTGAAGTCTCGAGTTCCGACTCAAACTTCCTATCGGATTCAACGCTCGTGATTGGAACCGATCGTACCCTTGAAGATTCGAGTTTTTCAAAACTCGGGTTCTTCCACTTTTTATCATTATTTTTTTTAAGATCCGCGTTCAGACTCGGGTTTTCCCTTCTTTATATATCGTTTGAAGTCTCGAGTTCCGACTCGGACTTCCTATCGGATTCAATGCTCGTGTTGGAACCGATCGTACCCTTGAAGATTCGAGTTTTCGAAACTCGAATTCCCTATCTTTATCATTGTTTTTAAAAGATCCGGGTTCCGACTCGGGTTTTTCCTTTTATATACCATTTGAAGTCTCAAGTTCCTACTTGAACTTTCTTTTGAATCCAATGCTAGTGTTGGACAAAATTGTTGGATTGAGAATTCGAGTTTTCAAACTCGATTCTCACTCATTTTCTTATATTTGAAAAACCGAGTTCCGACTTGGATTTTTCGCTTGTGTATATCCTTATTTTCTCAAAGTTCCTCCTTAAATTTCCCCTTCAGGATAAGGGATAATCCTGAAACACCGGCAATCATTCTCGCTCAATTCTCAAATATCTTCGAATGTCGGTCTCATGTTTCAAATCCTCCTTTTGAAAAACCCAGTGCTCGTACTGGTGTGCATTTTCAAAAACCCAACGCTCGTACTGGGGATTTCTTTTTGAAAATCCAGTGCTCGTGCTGGTGCATCTAGCGCTTGCGCTAGTGTTTGGCTGACTAATCAGTTAGCCCTCCAGGTTCAGCCTTTGTGCTAACCAAACATCATCATTTCAAGCTATAAATTCTCAATTTCAATCTTCGGGTTATCATTTCATCAAAAATCAATCTTTTCTTGCGAAGGACCCTCTTCAGGGAGAGTTTGAGGGAGCTCGTTCCTTTCGCATACAACCATCTTCCGTTCGCAAGAACCCTCTCCCAGGGAGAGTTTGAAGGGACTCGTTTTCTTCGCGAACAGTTTGCAAAACAACAACCAACTTTACACAAGAGAACCCTTTTTCCAGGGAGAGCTTCGACGAAAGCTCGTTTCTTTTGTGGCCCCTGTTTTTATCATCTTTGGCCAACCCCTTCACAGAGGACCCTCTTCTAGGGAGAGTGTGATGGACTCGTTTCTCTGTGATACTTTCCCAAGCTTTGTTATTCGGCCGCCTTTCCATAAGAGAAGCCTAGAGATAGGAAGTTTTGACGAAAACTTAAATTCTCTTCGAAAGTTCCGTTTTGCAAACACCTCCTCTTTCAGGGAAGAGAGGAGTATGTCCAACTTCCCATTCAGGTAAGGGCTTAAGCCTGAGTCTCTCTTTTTGGGGAAAAAGAGAGGAGAATTTTGTCATGGACGTGTCAGTTCGATATCAAGCAATCTCTTTCATCAAGGATTTCTAGAATACGTTGCCAATTTGCTATCAAAAGTCATCGTTGATCTCAAAGTTTTCATCGTAAAGGATTATCTCAAACTACCTTCAGTATCATTTTCAAAAGAGCAAGACTCTTGCGAAGTAAGAGCTAAATTCAAGCTTATTCTGTTGGTCAACCGAGAGGATGAAGAAAAATCTTCGATATGATCGGCAAAGGAAAATTCAATGATGTTGAAAAGCCATAAATGAGCTGATATTGATCATAGCTGTGGCGCATTCTTAAAGATTTATTCTTTTGGCGGTAAGACAGTGGAAATATCCTGGGCAGTAAAAAGAACCTACCCAATCCATATATCCTCAGTCATCCAAGCTAAGATGCAATCAAATATCTGCAAAAGGGATCTCTCAATTGTCGTCAAGATGAAGGTGAATTAAGCGAGTGGATCCCGGGGGCCAAAGAAGATTTGAAACATCTCCAAGATGACGGAGTTTGTGACGGATCCTTCTAGGGAAAGTTCGGATCACCGTCGAGATGAAGGCGAATGCAATGAACCTACCGACAAACCCTAAAAGATATTTGATTTCTGCTATCATTTAGAGATTTCAACCCAAGAACCAATGTCATAATCCCTGAGAAAGAAAAAGAAGGATCGGAACATCTCCAAGATGAAGGAGTTTGTGACGTACCCTTCCTCGAAAAAGAGAGAAAAGTCAGGACATCTCCAAAATGAAGGAGGATGTAAAAGAACCCAAAAAAGATCCATGGTTCAAAAACAGTGCAAACAGATCATCATGGGAAATGCCCAGGATATCAAACTGCCCGAAACTGTCAAGAATCATCTTTATCTATGTGAAATTCTTTATCAATGTCTTTTCACTTAATTGCTTTTATGAAGCTAAGAATGTTTCCTCTTCTTTTCATATTAGGGAAATTGATATCTTCCTTGAGGAAACTCAACAGCAACAAATTTGAATTTTAAATCTCAAAATCTACAGAGTTAGCCCCATTGAAGCTAATACTCTAGGTAGAAAGAGATGATATTTTCACACTTGAGCACAATTCAATCATTCTGAATCAACTACAATTTTTGGTTATCTTATTGGCAATATTTTTTTATTATCCCAACATGAAGTGCGGACTTGAAGATCGTTTTGACGTATCCTGACGTCATCCCTCCTTAGGACTGAAAAGTCCTTTCCTTCCGTCTGATCTGAGCGCTCTCAGATTCGCACACTTCCCTGTGTTTCCCACTGTCCCACCATAGACAGTTCCCGCTCAGGATAAGGGTTAAACCTGAACTGTTTGCAAAAGATCTTTTATTGTCAAAAGCTATTTTCAGTCTCAGCAACGAGGCACACAAGAACAACCCCTTTTCAAGCTTTAGGGACCCCCATTTTTATCCTTTTGCAAAAACCCCTCTTGGATTTGTTGTGCAAAGTCTAGAGGCCCATCACAGTTTTCCTCGCTCCTCGAGGATTCTGTATCCATTCAGGCTCAGGATTAAACCTGTCACCTCGCTTCTCGAGGTGTAACCCAAAAACCTTCTGCGAGAGGTCGTCTGTTTTTAGAAAGCTGATTTTAGTCTCAGCAATGAGGCGCCCAAGATCATCCCTTTTCCAAACTTTAAGGAATCTCTTGATTTTCTCTTCTCGCAAACCCCTTTTGAATTTGTTCGTCCAAATTCCGAAGGCCCCATCATGGTTTCTTCATCCGAAGATTCCGTATGGTCGTCCCTTTCAGGTTAAGGGTTAAACCTGAACCTCGCTCCATGAGGTACCTTCCGTTCAGGTTAGGGTTAAACCTGAGTCCCATTTCCGACTAGATATCTTTTCTAGTCCCACCACGGTTTCGTCGCTTGAAGATTCTGTATCATTCTCCCACTCAGGTCAAGGGTTAAACCTGAATCTCGCTTCGGCGATGTATTTGTTGTCCCATCACGACTTTCTTCATCCGAGGATTCCGTATGGTCGCCCCTTTTCAGGTTAAAAGTTTAAGCCTAAACCTCACTCCGTGAGGTACCTTCCTTTCAGGTTTGGGTTAAACCTGAGCCTCGTTTTGACGAGGCAATCCCCGTCCCATCATGGTTTTCCCCACAAAGGAATCCATGCTCTTTGTATATCCATCCAGGAAAGGATCGTCCTTAAGTTTCATCTCATGAGGCATTTCTCTCAAAATGTCCCATCGAGGTCCATTTATGTTTCCTTTCCCCATCCAAATTATCTTGATCTATCTTCGTCCCATCCAGGTTAAGGGCTAAACCTAAGTCATTCCAAAGGGCTGATCTTATCTCACCCATGAACTTGATCAAAACCCTTATCTCTCACCACCCCGGGAATTTTCACCCAAAGTCCCATCACGATTTCCTCATTTCTATCATTCAGTCGTATCATTGTCGAGGATTTCATCCCCCCAGGACCATTCAAGATAAGATTTCAAGCCCAAAGAGCCGTGTTTTCAAAATAAGTCTTCCACACCCAGCTCGGATCAGCTGACTGGGGCATTTTTCAAAATTTGGAGTGTTTCTTTGCCACTAAGCTCGGCTCTCAACCGGCTTAGTAGCAAAGAGGGGCATCTGTGAACACCCCAAATTTTTCAAAATGTTGTAAATATCCCCTTTCTGCCCTTTGCCCCCATTTTCTGGGTAATTGAGTCAGTTTTTAATCTAAATTCCATTTTGTTTCTCAAAATTTGGTTGAAATTAAATTCATTTTCCACATCTGACTCAATTTTGGATCCGGATCCATTATCAAAATCCAAATATGAGCTTCATTATCCAAATTTTAAATTAAAATCTCAAAATTACCAAAATAATCTTTTGGAAAGCTCAGACACTTCGTCCGGTATCCGTTTGGATCCATCGAGTTGTATTTCTCGATTCGAGGTTTAAAACTCGAATATTTTCTCAAAACTCGGGTCCAAACCCGTTTTCTATAGAAACTTCCTCAAAATAGCCTTGAAAATCTTTTTTTTTTTTTTAATATTTCTCAAAAATACAAAAGAATTAGTTTAAATCCTTGTTTTACCTTACATTTTAGAATTTTGTATTTCCCAAAATACAAAAAAATAAAAATACTCAGAAAAGAACAAAAAAATAAAAAATGAATGAAGAAAATTGCGAAATGGTTTTTAGAAACCCGTTTTTGAAAATCTTTTTATAAGAAGACCTCTTTTGGAAAATACAAAGTTAAATAGTCGAGTTAGGGTTTTTCTCAAAGTTTACCAAGTTTGTTTCTCTCTTTCAGTCGCTCTCGAAACCCCCATGTGCATCCTTCATCCTTCAGCCATCCGATCCCCAACGACCTCCTCCTCCTTCGTTCATCACCTTCGCCCTTCATCTCCTCCATTCCATCCCGCCATCACCAAGCCACCCCCATGTGCGAGACCACCTCTCGAAACCCCCATGGCCTCCATTCGCCCTTCATCTGCAATGGCTTTGCACGCCCCTTTTCCATCACCCGCTCACCCCCCTTCTGCTTCAGGGCAACCCTTGATCGTCGCCATCATCTTCAACTTCCCCCCATCTTCTCGGCTTCCACCCCTCTCTATAAAAGGAGCGCAATTAGGGATAAAAAGGGGGGATCGACATAGTCCACAAGACACATCCTTTCTCCTGAGCGAAAACCCTTCCTCATCTTTCTTTCCCTCTGGCGCCTTCCCACAAGCTGTAGAAGGAGATCAAAACCTCCAGTATCCATCGGGTCCTCTTTTCTTCAACATTTCATACAAGGATCTTCTTCAGCAACTCTCCCCTCCTTCGTTGCCTGGTTCCTATCAGCCTCAACTGAAGGAGCTCAGCCGATTCCAGCTCTCCTGGATTAAAGCTCAGCAGCAAAGGATATAATCCAATCCTCTGCAAGAAATCACATCATTAACTATCATACAACGATCCCCCTTCAAGCAACTAAGAAATCGACACCCACTACAGGTATGAAATCATATTCCTCCTTTCTTTTCCTTGCCAAAACATTGTTTTCCCCTTTATCTTCAGTGCTACTCTGTCCTAATTTTTTTTTTCTATTTCTACTTCGTTTTTCTTTCATTTAATTATGAGAGCATTAAAGAGGAGATCATCCTGCATATAGCTGGAGCGGACCCTCTGTTTGCTACAGTCAAGGGAATGCTTCCTCATTCCTACATTTTTTTTTTTTTTTGCATCTCCATCTGCATGATACAATTGGATTTCATTCAGCATTTTATCCTCCTTTTGTTGCCTTTATAATCTCTTCAGTTCTAGCCTCGTCCATTTCATTACATTACTATCGTAATTCACTGCAACCATGTGTGACTGGATCAATGCCACATCCTTTTCCCATTGTGTCTCATTTGACATTAAGTTGGTAAGTTCTGTGACTTCGGATTCATGTCAGAATCTTCTTCCACCATCTACGCCCATACCCCTGGCTGATGCATGAGCCGCATCCCTTGTGGCATCTGGCGCTATGTGGAAGTCCCCCCCTTGCTTTCCCATTCTATATCTCAATTTGGACCACTCTTGCCTCCTGGTTGACCCACAGGAATCAATTTGACAGCATAGCAATAAGGGTGAGATCCACCTAGTCCTTCGTCTCTACCTCAAAACCTTCCATCCATCCATAAGTCACCACCCTCGTCGGCGTTACTTCTTTCAATTTTTGCTGCAAATTGCCCCTGTTTGCGGCTTACACAACCAGCACCATCACACTCATTGGCAAGCCAACCTGAAACTGGCATCGATTTTCTATTTACAACGGCAGATCTAATCCACTGCGAAGCTCTCTCGGGTTTGCTGTGGAATTCTGCAAACTCTGCATAAACTACATATTTCAGAATGTCTGCATATTGCATTTTGCCCCATTGCATACTATGTCATTGATACATCCGCGTTTAGGCCAGCAATGCATCATTGGGCAATGGTCTTAATAGGAGTCGGCCAGAAACTCAGGAAATTGTGAGTTACCTATGGTCTGGGTGCCAATCTCATGAAACCTTGATTTCTAAATTTTGTCTTTTTTTTTTTTTGTTATTTATAGAAAATTAAGCCAGTTACAGTATTTGGATGATGTCTTTCTTATTGGTTACAGTTTTATTTATGTGAGAATTCTGGGTGGCTGTATATGCATCCTTTCGTTTCATAAAGAATATCTAACATGTGAAAATAGCTTATGATAAGATATATTTCTTATCCCTGTTGACAGTCCCAGTAATGTTACATTCTTAGTGCTATTTACTGATATAAGGTTTCCATAAGGCGACCCTTCTGCAGTCATGTAATATGATGATCAGGGCATAAATCTTGCATCATTCCTTGTCGGCACTAGTAAGTATGTGGGTAGGACTCAGATTGATTGCTTTTCTTGAATCAAAATTGCTTGTGTTCTATAGGCCTGTTGGTTCATACACACCCTATTTGTTTTACGATGCTGCCTATGCTTACCATGATATGTGCGGTAATTCACATAAAATCTTCTTAAGTTTGTAAGATTTATCAGATGTATATCCTAAGATTCTTGGAGAATTGATCTACTACGTAAGGTCTGGTATATCATTAGCTAAATGTTATTATGGTGAAATCTCTGGAAATCTGAGATTTGCGTGGTTATTTAAAGTTTTTTTTTTTTAGGGGAATAAGATAACACTTTACTACAAGGCCTCTTCACAACTGTCATATTAGAATCATGTGCACACTGTGGTACTATCACTTCACAGTATTTTCCCCTCTATTGAAACCCTCCGTTCATAGCATCCTTCTACCATAGTCCTATACGCAGCAGTACCAGTACAGCGCTTCATTTTTCATCTCCCCATATCCTTCTCATTATAGTTTTTCACCTGCCTATTATCATCCCTTGTGTCCCCATACTGCAACATCTACTGCTACATCCCCTGCGGTATCTATGCATTACTACATACCTCCTTCATATCACAATTGTGCCCTCACAACATGGCCACACCACCCTGCAAAAACCTATACAGCAGGCCCATCATCATCTTCCACTATCTGCAGCCGCATATTATTAGATATGTTCATGACATATCGATTGATATGCTCACAGCATACCATGCATTTAAGCCTAGTTACATTCTTCATTTACCCACAGCATATCATATATTTAGGTATAGTTGCATTCTTCATTTACTTACAGCCCATCATGTATTTAGGCATAGGCACACTCCCCACTCCTTCACAACACAATTTTCTTTACTAACATTATAGTGTACTTCACTTCACAGCCATCATATATCTACTACATAGTGGCGGTCTTATTACACTTTGCCAGTTTCCATTATTTCACTCACCTGTTCTACATCCATGTGATATATATATATATATATATATATATATGTATATGTGTAAGTATATATATATATATATGTGTATATATATATATATATATATATATATATATGTAAATATATTAAATGGCTATCCTTCCACATCTTAGATCATCAAGGTTATTTCCTTAAGATGTTAAGTACAAGGTAGGTATACGAATGTCTCATAACCTGCATCTTTGAAGTCAATATTATATGTGCCATTTTCCTTTTATTTTCATACTAATCAAGGGTTTTTGCAGGGGATATTTGGGAACTGTTACTACTGAGAGTTGTAAATTTGATTTTATGAGTTGTAATAGTCAGATTTTAATGAGAACTTACATTTCCTGCTTTAGATAGAATGAATGAGCATTGTAGATATCATGAATTACTTGTTCTTCATGTATTTTTCTTTTATTTCTCAAAATCTCACAATGGTGAAACACGAATGGCACATGCACCATTTCGTAAGAGGTAAATTAATCCTAAGTTGATGATCCATATCAATGGCCATAGTCAGGGTATGGACAAAACTTAGGATTTTTATCTTTTACGAAATAACACTAGACCCATACTGGATCTGTTTTCAAAATTCATCATATTTTCCTTAAATATCTTCTTCTTTTATTAGAATTTAACTTAAAATTAATTCAAAATATATACCAATGGCCATAGTCAGGGTATATTGAGAGTTAATTTCATTTTAAATTCTATAAAAGCACCAAATGTGTTTTATTCTTCACCTGAATTTAAATATAGATTATTATATAATACATTAAATGACCATAGTCAAGGATGTATTATATCTTCAATCTTATTTTAATTCATCCAAAGAATGAAATAGCTTTTCAAAATCCAATTTCAAAATCCTTTAAATTCATTCATCATTTAGGATAGAACTGCATCATATTTTCAAAATTAGTTTTTTTTTCAAAACTCCAAGTGATGTAAATATCTTCTTCAATCAATCTTCAATCCTATTCATCTTTTTCAATCCTATTTCATTTTCCATCTCAGAGTCCAATTTAACTTTGAGATTTCAATTTCATTTCCTATTCAAAATTTTCAATTCAAATTCATTTTCAAAGCTCAATTTTACTTTGAAATTTCAAATTCATTTTCAAAAGACTCCAATCAAACTCAAAGTTCAATTTAACTTTGAGATTCTTGATTCATTTCAAGCTTCAAATCCCAGGTCTAAATTGACTTTAGAATTCATCTATATATTCAACATTCAAATTCTATAATTCCTTTTCCCAAATTCAAATCAGACTTAGAAATTCTTGATTCCTCTTCTGAATTTAATTCCAAATCCATTTTGAGATCCAAAATTCAACACTCATATTGGATCTTAGACTTCGGATCCAATTACTCTTTAGGATCCAGAGTCCAATTTCACTTTGGATCTTAGACTTCAGATCCAATTCCTCTTTAGGATCCAGAATCCAATTTCACATGTTGGATCTCAGACTTCTGATCCAAACCCATCTTAGGATCAAGAATCCAATTCTACATTTGGATCTCAGACTTCAGATCCATTCCATTTTAGGATCCAGAACCCAAGTCCATCGTAGATTCCAAATCTCGGATCCCATTCTGTTTAGGATCTGGAATCCAATTCCAATTCTAGATTTCAAAACCAATCTCATTTGAATTCCCTAAATCCATTTCTATTTTTTTATATACCATTTGATTTTCTCAGATCCCTTCTAAGATTCAAATTCAATATCACTTCAAAATTTCATCTTCTCCTAAATCCCTGATTAAATTCAAAATCCATTTTTTACTTTGAAACTTCATTTCTTTTCATTTCAGAGCTTCAAATCATTCATTCTCAAAGCCAAGATCTATTTTTCCAAATTCTAAATTACTTCAAAGACTTAGAACTTCTTTGATCTATCTCAAATTCTAAGTTAGATTCATCTCAAGATACTTGGAAATTTTCAAAACATCTTTCAAAAAGGAGCATACATTCTTACATTGCACAAGCATGATTCTTTGTGCATTTAGAGTTAGAATAAAACCTTAGATTATATCTAGGCAAAGCAAAAGGCATAGATTCGATCCTGGGTTCGATTACCCCTGGTAAAGGCGCCAGGAACGGTCGAACCTCGTACCGACGAGCGAATCCCGTCTCTCCATTTTTCCCGCGAATTTTCAAAACGGAGGCGAGTAATTTTCTAAATATTTTCAAATAAAGGTCAAGTGAAAACCACGCAAAATAGTTCCTCTTCTCTCTTTTCTTCCTTCTTTCTTTTCTCTTTTCTCTTTCTTTTCTTTCTTTTATCCTTCTCCCTTCAAAAAGGAGGAGAATAGAGGTTAGAAAAGGAAAAGGGAAGGAAGAGAGAGAAACCAACGAAAGAGGAAAAAAATTTTGCGATGATCACACCTGTTCTTTTCGCATGCTATCCTTTGTTCACCTAGCCCCTTTTAAGAGAGAGTTTGAAGGGACTCGTGTCTTTGTGAACCGTTTACAAAACAAAATTCCAATTTCATACAAGGAACCCTTAGTTCAGGGAGAGCTTCGACGAAAGTTCACTTTCCTTGTGACCATAATTTCGTACTAGGCCATTTCATCGTGAAGGACCCTCTTTTCAAGGAGAGTGTGATGGACTCGCTCCTTCATGACCAATTCACCGACCTCACCATTACCGGCCCTCTTTCCATAAGAGAAGCCTAATGTTAGGAAGTTTTGACGAAAGCTTAATTTCTCTTCAAAAGTTCGTTTTGCAAACACCTCCTCTTCAGGGAAGAGAGGAGTAATTCCTATTTCCAATTTCTGAATCTTCTCCTTTGGGGAAAGGAGAAGAAAATTTTTGTCATGGATGCATTGAGTTGTGCTTCAAATGCACGCTTTCACAAAGGATTTCAAGAAAATTTTGCCAATTTGTCATTAAATATTTGTTGATTTCAAAATCTTTATTGCACAAAATCATTACCTCAGAATACCTTCAGTATTACTTTCGAAAGGACAAGGCTTTCGCGAAAAAGGATTTAAAATTCAGAATCTTTCTATTGGCCGACCAAAAGGATGAAGAATAAATCCTCGATATAGCCAGCAAAGAAAATTCAATGTTGTTGCAAAGCCATAAGTGATCGATATTGATCGCAATCAATGACACATTTTTAAAGATCATTCTTGGAAAATAAAGCAGTTGAAATATTCTGGGTAATACAGAAAAATCCATTAAATCCCTATATCTCCTCAATCACCTAAGCTACAATTAAATATCTGCAAAAGGGATCTCTCAATTGTTGTCAAGATGAAGGCGAATTAGGCGAGTAGACCCCCGGGGCCAAAGAAGATTTGAATCATCTCCAAGATGACGGAGTTTGTGACGGATCCTTCCAGGGAAAGTTCAGAGCACCGTCAAGATGAAGGCGACTGCGATGAACCTCCCGACAAACCCTAAAAGATATTTAATTTCTGCTATCATCAAGAGATTTCCAACCAATGAGCCAATAACCGTCGATATAATCCCTGAGAGAAAAAGAAGGATTGGAACATCTCCAAGATGAAGGAGTTTGTGACATACCCTTCCAAAAAAAAAAGAGAGAAAAGTCAGGACATCTCCAAAATGAAGGATGATGTAATAAAATCCCCAAACGCCTAAGAGAGCTCTAATTCTGCCAAAAAAGAAAAAAAAAGTGGGCAGAAAGATCATCATGAGAAAAGAATCCCAGGATATCAGACTGCCAAATCTGCCAAAGGATCTTCTTTAAAATTTGTGAAATTCTACTATCAATAATCTTTCACCAATTGCTTTCATAATATCAAGAATACTCTCTTTTTTGTTCATATCAAGGAAATTGATAGCTTCCTTAAAAGAAAGCCAATCGCAAGCAATTTGAATTTGAATCTCAATTCGATGGAGTTAAGCCCAGTCGAAGGTAATACTTCAGGTAGAAAAGAGGGAATATTTTCAAAACAATGTGCATCATTTTCAATTATTTTGAATCAACAACAATTTTCAACATTTTGCCAATATTTTCTAGTCATCCTGGCGTGAAGCGAGAGCTTGAGGTTCATCTTTGGCGCATCCTGACATCAGTTGTTATCCCTTTTAAGGACTTGATAACAGGAGTTTTCAAGGTTCCTTCCCTTCTGTTGGTATAATCTGAGCACATGGGCTCTCAGATTCGCACACTTCCCCGTGTCCCCACTGTCCCACCATAGACAGTCCAATTTCGGCTTGAGGTTAAGCCACCAATAATTTTCTCGCAAAAAAGCATCAATTTCAAAATTTATTTAGTCTCAGCAATGAGGCGCCCAAAATCAAACCCCTTTTCAAGCTTTAGGGACCCCAATTTCATCCTTTTGCAAAACCCCTATCGGATTCATTGTGCGGAAATCCGAAGGTTCCATCATGGTTTCTTCCTTCGAGGAATCCATTTCATTTTCCGCCCAATCAAGATAAGGGTACAAATCTGAGCCTCTTTTGATGATGTATTTCATTTTCCGCCCAATCAGGATAAGGGTACAAACCTGAGCCTCCTTTGATGAGGTACTTCATTTTCTGCCCAATCAGGATAAGAGTACAAACCTGAGCCTCCTTTGATGAGGTATTTCATTTTCCGCCCAATTAGGATAAGGGTACAAACCTGAGTCTCCTTTGATGAGGTATTTCATTTTCCACCCAATCAGGATAAGGGTACAAACCTGAGCCTCCTTTGATGAGGTATTTCATTTTCCGCCCAATCACGATAAGGGTACAAACCTGAGCCTCCTTTGATGAGGTATTTCATTTTCCTCCCAATCAGGATAAGGGTACAAACCTGAGCTTCGTTTCTACACGAGGTATTTTTCGTCCCATCCAGGTTAAGGGCAAAACCTGAATCTCACTTTCTTTTGAAGTAAAATTTTCTTCTTTATTCTTCACTTCATATCTACCATTTTCATCAAGGCTAATCTCTTCATACTCAGTCAGATCCTTCTAACTGGGGCATTTTTATAGCCAAAATTTGGTGTGTTTTCTTTGCCACTAAGCTCGTCTTCAAGCCGGCTTAGTAGCAAAGAGGGACATCTGTAAACACCCCAAATTTTTCACATCCATTCTCAAACAACCCTCATCGTGCAGTGCCAACCCTGTTAGGTCAGTATAGGAGTCAAACCTCGAGTCAGTTTCAAAAAATTACCATTTTACGCATTTTTCATTAGGAAAATTACCATTTTACTCTAGGTCATCCCGGACCTTAGTCAGTCAGAGTCAACAAAGCTCATTGGTTAGTTCAGAACATTTAGAATATCAATCATTTCAAATTCATTTGAGCTCACAGTGAGAAAGTCATTTTCATTGCTGATCATTCCTGCCAAAATGGGATCATTTCTTGCTCAAATCCAAGCCAATTGTCTCTGAGTCAGTCATACTCCCCAGAGTCTAACTTGAGCTCACCAGAAGTTCGAGTGCTTCTGTTTCAGTTCAAAACCATTTCTAAGTGTTCAGGAGCCCATTTTAGTCCATTTCAGCTCTTTCAGCTGAAATTGAGCCGAGTTCAGTCAGTTGAGCTAGTGTTTGAGCCTTGATTTTAGTTCATCTCAGTATTACTGACCTTTGTTTTAGCTCAAAGCCAGTTCAGGTTCGTAATTCACTTCGCTCCAGTGACCATTCTATATCATTACTTTAAAAATGGCAGCTTTTCTTGAAAATTCAGCCGGAAAGGTCAGTTGAGTCAGTATCATTGTCAATTCATTTGAGTTCTGAAACTCTAAAACCCAGCTCAATCCAGTTCATTTCAGTTTAATCCAGCTCAAACCCTAATTTCCAGTGTCACTCTAGCTTGGCAGAGCTCGAAAATCATTTCTTCAACCATTTTTGCAAATTTGGTCAATTTTAACACTTTTTGAACTGGTACGAGTGTCAATCGGGGTCTAACATCCAAAATTCTTTATTCAGGGTTAGCATTTTACATAGCATTTCATGTCATTTCTCATCATTTCATATCATTTCTCAGCATTTCATAACATTTCATCACATTTCATTTCATTTTAGAAGTCCAGAACTCCAGTTTTATAAATTTCAATCCAGATTGAGTTTTAAAATTTTTCAGAAATCAATTTCAAACCCTGGGTTTCCAAAATTGACATTTTTACCCCCGAGAGTCTAAATTTGGAAATATTTTCTTAAGAAAAATAATCTGGATTTATTTCAAACTCAAAATTTTCAAATTCTACACTGGATTTGCTTCGGAACGAGCTATTAAACTTCAAAATCTGAGCTCGTTTCAAAAACTGCCAAAAATAGCTCGTTACGTTTGGAAATATTTTCTCGAGAAAAACAATTTGGATTTCTTTCAAAATCAAATTTTCAAATTCTACACTGGATTTGCTTCGCAACGGGGTATTGAACTTCAAAATCCGAGCTCGTTTCAAAAACTGCCAAAAATAGCTCGTTTCGTCTGGAATTTTTTTTGAAAAGACTATTTTACCCCTTTAATCGTCAAAATGAATTTCAAAAGTGGAATTTGGACCAGCTCTGAGATGGCCCATCCATTTGCATTTTCTTGTTTTAATTTATAAGAATTTTTTTTTTTATCTTTTTCTTTATTTTTTTTTTTGTTTGTTTTATTTTATTTATTTAAAATTTTTTAAATTATTTTATTCTTCCTAAGGTGGGACCCACAAGGTGGTCACCCAAGCCTCCAGTCCCACTTTCCATTTTTTTTTCCTCATTTTTCTTTCCCTTTTTCCCTCCTTTTCTTTCTTTCCTTTCTTTTTCCCTTCTCTTTCTTTTTTTTTCTTTTCTCCTTCCTTCCCTTCCTCCCTTCCTTTCCCAAACCTTCCAGCCCATCCACGTCTGAT
This sequence comes from Nuphar pumila, assembly GCF_984573655.1. NCBI lineage: Eukaryota > Viridiplantae > Streptophyta > Magnoliopsida > Nymphaeales > Nymphaeaceae > Nuphar > Nuphar pumila. The sequence continues at coordinate 85,520,060 of NC_143256.1, read as the reverse complement.
GAGGGATTCACGCACTTCCCTTTCCTAATTAAATCCATTCCCTCTTAGAAAACTTAGGTCTTGATGATTTCTACCTAAGTTATTAGAAAAAAGAAAGGAAAAAAAAAGAAAGCTACGGCTGAACCCATCTCCCATTGAACGTCTCTCTCTCTCTCTCTCTCTCTCTCTCTCTCTCTCTCTCTCTCTCTCTCTCTCTCTCCCTTGAACTCTCTCTTTTCCTCCCCTTTGCTGCTACAGCCCAGCAGCACCCTTCCTCCATTACAACCTTGCAGCATCTTCACCACCGGTGTCCACCACCTCCCCATCGTTGCAGCCACTCCTTGGTCCAGACAGCAGCTTTGGTGAAGCTTCCCTTGTGGTGACAGTAGCAGCCACTCATCTTCAAGCACAAGACTGCAGCCATCTTCATCAGCTGGTGCCTACTTTCAACTGCAGCCTCCACAGTTGCAGTCATCATCCACCAAAGCTCCAGCCGCCTCAAGCAAGTTGTAGTACCTCCAAAGCTCCAGCTCCATTGAAACAACAACAAGCAAGTCCTCCAGGCCCTTCATCAGTCCAGCCTTCTCATCCACCGATTCAAGCAAGTCCCCGGGTAAGAATCCTTCCTCTTTGATTCTTTTATAAGCCTATCATAAATCCAGTTCAGAACTGGATTCATTTGGCTAGGAGAGCTATTTCGTGAATGGATAATGGTGGTTTCTTGTTGCTAAGGCCATGTAAAAGAAGGGGTCCATCCAACGGATGGATCAGATCCTTCATTTCGATTGCCAACATCAAAAGAAAGAGTTCATGTCTCCCTAATGATTTCCATGTTTTATTATTATTATCATGAAGATTGCATGTTTCTTTTTTTTATTTAATTTAGTTTTATTTCTTTGTTTAATAGTCGTTTTACTCATTTAGTTTAGTTTTTTTTATTATTTGATGATTAGTTTATAGGTTTCAGATTCATATGCTTAGTCCAATTATTATTTCATGTTTAGTTTCCTATCAAAAAATCCAATTTTTTTTATTTTAAGTGCCTTCATTTGTCTGTAACCTTCTGTCAAAAACCCAGATTGATTTGGGTTCTACAACTTCATTTTAAAAATCAAATCCCAAACTGGGATTTTGTATTTCTGGAACTTCCAGTTTCTTCTTTAGCAGACTAAAACCTCTGACACCACCATCGTGGGAGATTCGGATCATTTTCCAAAAATCACGGTGGATTTATGATTAAAGCTACTAATTATCTGAAAATTTTTAGGTTTTTCCAGTTAGTTTTGCTCTCTGTAAAAAATCGGATTTCTCAGACCTCTGGGAAAATCTCAATTTTCTTTTGTCAGGGTATAGACAGACCCTAATGCACCGATTCCGCCCAATCGGTAGCTCGTATGCAAAAACTTTCAACATGAAAGTTGTTCCTAACATAATTGCCTGTCACTTCCCAAAATTTGGGAATTTGGGAATCTGTTTCATTATTTTTTCCAGATTTTCCATTTCTGTCTAACAGATTCCAATGTCCAGAAATCTCGAAGATTTAGGTCTCTGATAACAGTATGGCCTTTTACAAACCATAACCTGAATCCCAATAGTGTCAAAAGATAAAATCTTCCTCTATTTGTCAGGGACATTTTACCACAATTTCAGTCTTTTTTCCATCTGTTTTCTAGTTTTCCCATGTTTTCTACCGAAACCTGTCTGTTTCCCCTAAATCCTAGAGTCGCCGGATTCCGATCCGACTTGCCGGAGTGGTACAGCTCTGACCATAGGTCAAAACCCGAAAGTGTAAAAGGTAAAAATCCTTACCTTACTGTCCTCTGTTACCCCCATAAAATTTTGGAAAATTTTATGGAAGTTTGATATCCTAAATCTCCTTTAGAATCAACATTTTAGGCAAAAATCACAAAATTTAGGATTTTTATTTGAATTTCTATGTTTAAAAATACAAGAAAATTAGATTTTCGAGATCCATTCTGTTTTTAGGGTTATTTTAGGTCTCCATACCAAATTTGGTTTAATTCCAAGTTCATTTGCTTCATGTGTTAGTTTGTCTTTAAATTCAGAAGCAAAAATCAAGCGAAAATCAGGTTAAATTTGATTTTTTATGATATTTCCACCATTTTAGGGTTTTTATCATGTACATAAGCATGTAGAATCATATTAGGGTTAATTTCAATCTCATTTCCATTTCATATTTTTCAATTTTGTAAAATTTATTTCAGAAAACCCTGGTTTCAAGGCCATAGTCTTGTTATCAGGGGTATTTTGGTCATTTTGACCTAAATTCCGAAATTTCAATTTCTAATTCTCCAAAATTTCATTCATATCATCATATTTTATCATGTTATGTTTGATTTATTTCATTTGATTTTCAAAATTCCAAAATTTACAAAATTTTTTTCAGAAAACCCTGATTTCAAGGTCATCAGGGGTATTTTGGTCATTTTGACCCCAATTTCGAATTTTCAAGTTTTTTTTTTAAATTTATTCATTATTTATCATGTTTATATCAAAGGGGGTATGAATTTGGGTTTATATATGAATAATATCTGATAATTTCCCATATTTTTGGATAAATTCAGAGAAACCTACATTTTTGTGCTAACCTTGTTTTCTAGTTTTGCAGGAACATTCAAGAAGAAGATTTAGTTTTTATTTCTTTTATTTCAGTTCAATGTAAAAATCAATGTAATATTTGGAATAAGAGTTACTTTTCTGCTTAGAATAGGGTTGCATTGCATATAGTTTAATTTATGCAACTTTCAATATGTGATGTATGATTCATGCACATTATTTCAAATTCACTATGGTTTACACGAATGACACGTGCACAAGCTCTTATGGAGTTTATAAACTCGGTGGGATTCGTATTTATGGCCATAGTCAGAATACGAAGAAAACCAAGATTTATGATCTTCGTATTAGCCACATTCAGCCTACACACTTAGGCTAACTTCAAAATGCACTGCATTTCTCAAAGTTTTAAAAAGATTTCCCAATTCCTCAATGGAAATTCCCTTGTCAAATTCATATTCATTCATTCATATCATTCAAATTGCATTATTCTCAAATTCATTTTCCAATTTCAACAACAACAACAACTACGCCTTCATCCCAAAACAATTGGGGTCGGCGATATGAACCAACAAAGAAAATCATTCTGGGTCTTCCACATGAATCCTTCTCCTCCATTCATTTCTATCCAATGTCATGTCCTCGGTGAGGTTCAAAGCATTCATATCCTTTCCTATCACCTCCATCCATGTCTTCCTAGGCCTACCCCGACCTCTTTTAACTAATATATTTTCCCATTTCTCCATCCTTCTAACTGGAGCATCATTAGGCCTTCGTCGAATATGTCCAAACCACCGTAAACGATTCTCTCTCATCTTATTTTCAATGGGTGCAACGCCTACCTTCTTACGTATCTCCTCGTTCCGAATCTTATCTTTTATTGTATTTTCACACATCCATCTCAGCATACGCATCTCAGCTACACTCATTTTTTGAATATGATGTCTCTTGGCAGCCCAACATTCCGTACCATATAGTAAAGCGGGCCTAATAGTCGTCCTATAAAACTTTCCCTTCAACCGCAATGGCATTCTACGATCGCACAACACTCCAGTTGCACTCTTCCATTTCATCCACCCAACCTTTATCCTATGATTTACATCTCCATCAATTTCTCCATACTTTTGAATGATAGATCCCAAATATTTGAAAGAATCATCCACCGGTATTTCTTGCTCACCAAGCTTCACTACACTCCCATCTCTATTATGTTGCTTACTAAATCGACATTCCATGTATTCTGTCTTACTCTTACTCAACTTAAAACCTCTTTCTTCCAATGTCTGTCTCCATAATTCTAACTTAGCATTAACCCCAGCTCTAGACTCATCAATCAAAACAATATCATCAGCAAACAACATACACCACGGCACATTTTCTTGAATTGATCCCGTAAGCTCATCCATCACTATAGCAAATAGGAAAGAACTTAAAGCGGATCCTTGATGTAACCCAACCGTTATAGGAAAATTGGTTGTCACCCCTCCACAAGTGCGGATATTGGTTACTACTCCTTCATACATATCTTTAATTATACTAATGTACTTGAGAGAAACACCTTTCTTCATCATTGTCCACCAGAGAACGTCCCTAGGCACTCTATCGTAAGCCTTCTCCAAATCAATAAAAACCATATGCAAATCTTTGTTCCTCTCTCTATTTCTCTCAATAAGTTGTCTAAGAAGATGTATAGCTTCCATAGTAGATCTTCCAGGCATAAAACCAAATTGATTCTCCGATATCATGACAACCTTCCTCAACCTAGACTCAATCACCCTCTCCCAAAGTTTCATAGTATGACTCATGAGTTTTATACCACGATAGTTTGTGAAATTGAAATTCATTTTCCAATTTCAATTTCAGAAAATTCACTTTTCTCAAGAATTTCCAAGTCTTTCTGAGGATCTGATTTTCTCAAAATCCTGAGTTTTCAAAAGAGATTTCAAAGCATTTCCCAAGTTCAAACCAAGATTTTCCAATGTTTTAAAATTCTCAAATTTCAAAGTCTCAAGTTTTCAAAAAAAAAAAAAAGATCAATTTTCTCAGATTTCCCATTTTCCTGAGAACTCAGATTCCTGAGAATCCATTTTTCATTTCAAAAGTCATTTTCCAATGAATTTCTTAGATTTTCTCAGAATTCTCAAATCCATTTTCTCATAAAAGCAATTTTAAATTTCAAAATCAATTTTCTAAAGTTCAAATTTTCTTGAGAAATCACTTTCCAATTCAAATTTCTGATTTCCAATGAAATTCAATGATTTTCTCAAGAATTCAATTTTCAAGTACTTTTCCAATCAATTTTCAAGCATATTTCAATTTTCCAAAGCAAACATCAAATTTTCCCAAACTTGCATTATTTTCAAAATTTCATAGCACAAGCCTGATTCTTTGTGCATTCTAGGAAAATAGAGCATAATTTAGCTATTTGAGTCGAGTTAAAGCACATAATTGATCCTTGGTTCAATCACCCCTGGTAAAGGCGCCAGGAACGGTTGAACCTCGTACCGACAGGCGGATCTCATTCCACGGAATTTTTTCACAAATTTTCAAAATGGAGGCGAGTAATTTTCAAAACCAATTTCAAAACTTTGGTCGAGTTTGACTCGCGAAATTCATTTCTTTCTCGCAAGGGAGGGGAAAAATTTTGCGATGAGAATAGCATCCTTCCGCAAAATGTTCCTCAAGCAGTAGATGAGGAAGAAGTTGAACTGCCAGTTTTTGTATTACTTGTGAAATTTGGACCTAATAGTGATGCAATGAGTGGCTTAAAGGTTTGGTGATTATCTTGAACTTTGAATGAAGCAGACATATAAGACAGGATTCATCACTCTGCAGGCTGTGTTGGAATAGCCATATCACTTCATCATCAAAACTGAAATGGTACATACAACTTACAGAAAACTGAATTGGCACACCAGCCAACCAGGTACTGAGCTCCCACCCCCCTATAAATTTGACAAATTAGAAAGGTAAACATAGAATATGACACCAAGCTCTAATCGAGCAGAAGACCCCTTAATGTCCAAACAGAAGACGCCCACACCTAGCCTAATGGCACCGAGATCAATTTAGATAAACTGCAGTTGGTGTGTATGCTTGACAGTCATTGAACAATAACGATTTCCTCCTTTGAATCCTATTGACAACCCAAATCCCTTTGAGATCCTGTACATTTATGTGTTATACAAAGCTATTCTATGGATATCATCTTAAGACTTGATATATGAATCTACAATTGTGAATAATCTTCAAAATTTTGAAAATAGCTCTCTAATCGTCCTACCCAGGGAGAATGTTGTTGTTGTACCAATGGTGGCACCATGAAGTTTGGCAATGGAATCTACAGGCCATTCGAAAGACAGCCACTTCCAGAGTCAAGGGTTGAAGTTGGAACAACTAGTGCTTTTCACTATGAATTAAAAGTAGAATCACGGAAGCCAGAGCACAGAGGGCATCTTCTGGTTTGATTTCGGGTGTTTCTTGTAACAAACACTCATATCTAACTAAAATGGAATGAAAAACAGTAACTCTATTGTATATTAATCAGTGAAATAAATATAAAGAGAGGATCAAAATAGAATGTTGGGTGAATGAGAATTTCATACTTGAACCAAGCAATGGAGGAATGGCATCAACGTCTATGCTTGCAGGGACAGAAAGCATAGGGGATATTATGCCCAGAAAATACAGATGCTTTAATTATAAAATAAAGCTTTAAACCCACAAATAAAAATATTCTGAGTGATAATTACAATGATTTTAGCAGGAAGAGAAAAAAAAATTCAGAACATGAAGAGATATAGCATGTATCATACCATTGCAAATACAAGAATTGATGAAATAAAATCTGAGATTCTAAGTTAGAAATAAGATACAAAGGAATAGTGATAGAGGGAGTTAACAGACAATGCAAGGGACATCTATAAAACCGGAACATAGAAATATCTATGCCGAGCTCAACCAATCCGTTTAGTTGAAATTGTCATGTAAAATTATGCACAATATGATGGAGATAAACAACGAGGGAAACAATTGCTGATAAACAAGGGCTAAGATCCACACCAAGCGGAGACAGTCATTTGCATTTTAGGAGGAAACACCATGATTCACCCAATGCCAAGAATAAATAAATAAAAAATATAGGTATGAACCAGAAATAGCGCTAGATCTAATGTACGATCAATTAGTTATATAAAAAAAAGAAAACAAAGGGGAAAGGAAAAGCAGAAAGCCAAAAAAAAACAAAAAGTAGAAGAATACAGGAAAATATGTCGGAAGGTGGATTTCCACTTGCTATAGAAATAGAGGGTCGATCCTGCTATATTGCAATATGCAGGTCGATCCCTTCCATAATGCTGTGAGAGAAAATTTTAAAACAGAAAATCTAAAACCAAGTAATCTCCATGAACAATCAAAATAAAGGAAAGAGGAGGAAGATTGGACACTTACCTGCAGCTCTACAAAGGTCTTGGATGAAGGGGGAGTCTGGCGCTTTCCTGCTGCAGGGATGATCTACCCTTTTCAGCTGGTTGGGGAAGGAGATTCGAAATGAAGAGTGTGAGAGGGATGACCCTGTAGAAGAGAGTGGATAAAGAATGGGTTAGTGGATGAAGATTAGATGATGCCTAAGCCAGGAGGGGTGAAGACGGTCCCTTGATCCTCCTGCGTACTCCTCTTTTAAAGAAGAAGAGGAGGATTCGAGAGGAAAATCGTTGGAGATGAATGGAGGAGAATCCATGGGTTTGTTGAAGATCGGAGGGTAGAAATGAGAGGGAGGAGTGCGCGGGAGATGGCCGTTCGCCCCTTTCTCAATTTTCCAGAAGAAGGATTCCCTCTTTTTTAAGATTTTTGTAAAATGGCTCAAGATGAGGTTTTTGGCAAAATCTTTAAAAACCACTTATTTTTCTCGTAGTTTTTCCGATTTTTTTGATTTTTTGCAGGATTTTTCCATTTTTTTGTATTTTTGGAACAAAAATCTAAGTTTTTTATACAAAAACAAAGATTAAACACTAATTTTTTGTATTTTTCTAAAAAATATTTACAAAAGTATTTTTCTGAGAATTTCAGACCATTTCGGAAAAATTTCTTCAGAAGAAGGGGTTTGGACCCATGTTTTGAGAAAATGTTCGAGTTTTGACACTCGATTCAAGAAATACAACATGATGAATCCAAACGGATGTCGGATGGACTGTCCAAGCTATTCAAAAACTATTTTTGGTATTTTCTATAATTTTAATTTAAAATTTGAACAATGAGACTCAGATTTGCATATGGAAAATGGATCCAGATCCGAAATAAATTTAAACATATAGAATGAATTTAATTTTAGTAAAACTTGGGAAATGAACTGGAATTTAGATTTAAAAATGACTCATTTTGCTTAAAAATGAATTTAGGGGCAAGAAGGGAATATTTAAAAAAATTTGAAGAATTTGGGGTGTTCACAATCTTATTGGTAGCCTCTGCTTGGCCGTTCCTCTGAGGATAATAGGGAGCTGAGAAATGATGGCAAATCTTGAATTTAGAACAAAATGTTTTCATCCTCTCATTTTTGAAATGACTTCCATTGTCTAAAACACTGTCATGTGGTATGCCAAAGCGACAAAGGATGTTCTTGTGAATGAAAGAAACCATATGGCGGCCTTCTACTGTGCGTAGAGTAACAACTTCAACCCATTTGGTGAAATAATCTGTCGCAGCCAGAAAGTACTTGTGGCTGTTTGAAGCAGAAGGAGTAATCGGGCCTACGACGTTGAATGCCCACATAGAAAATGGCCAAGGAGAAACAACTAATTGTAGATAAGTGACTGATGCATGAATGGAAGGTGCGTGCATTTGACACTTGATGCACTTTTTCACAAATCTATGACAGTCCTGCTGCATGGTATTCCAATAGTAACCTGCTCGGACGATTTGCTTGACGAGAGTTTGATAGCCGACATGGCCACCACAAATCCCTTTATGTGCCTCTTGGATAATTTTCATAGCTTCTTTTTTGTCTAAGCATCTTGAATACTCAGAACTGAACCCACGACGGTAGAGGATATTGGCAAGAATGAAATATTGGGTAGACATACGCTGAATTGCACGCTGCTCCCTTTTTTGCATTTCTGGTGGAAATTCACCAGTCTCAATGTAATTCTTGATATTTTGATACCAAGGTTTCTCCTTCTGATCGACCTGGTTTACTTGCATGGCTGAAATGAAGGCAGGTTGCTCAAGTCTGCCAACTTCGAAAGAACGACATGATTCACTGCCTTTGAAGGATAAAATGGAGCCCAGACTGGCTAAACCATCAACTATCTGATTGTGCTCTCTTCTTATATGGTTAAGCTGAAATTCTTCGAAGCTGTCCACAAGAGCTAGGACGATCTTCTGATAGGGAATCAATTTGGAATCTTTTACCTGCCATTCAGTGTTAACTTGACTGACAACAAGTAGTGAATCGCCAAAGGCATGCACTCTCTTGACATTGAAACTTTGCAGAATTTTGAGGCCTTGTATTAGAGCTTCATACTCGGCCATATTGTGAGTGCATTGGAAACCAAGCTTGAAAGAATAAGGGATCATTTCTTTTTCTGGAGTGATTAACAAGACTCCAATCCCTATACCAAACATATTTTTAGAGCCATTGAAGAACAAGTTCCAAACTTGGGGTTGTTGGATATTGCATATGTGCTCGTCAGGAAAATCATCCTCTGCTTTAATTTCTTTTGTCAAAGGGAAATCCACCAACTGATCTGCGATTGCCTGACCTTTAATTGACTTTTGAGAGACATACTCTAAGTCATATTGCATCAGAAGGACTTGCCACTTCGCAATCCGTTCAGTGAGAAATGGTTGCTCCAGAATGTATCTGAGAGGATTAAGTTTTGACAGAAACTTGATTTCAGAAGCCAACAAGTAATGTCTTAATTTCTGGCACATCGAAACCAGAGCTAGACAAGTTTTCTCCATATGAAAATACTTTTTTTCATAATCAATGAAGGTTTTGCTCACATAGTAGATGGCGTGCTCTATCAGGCTGCCTTCTTCATACTGCGCGAGGAATCCACCACAGGCATTCTGATTGACGAAAATATACAATAAGAGAGGCTTTCCCAATTTCGACGGCTTCAAAACTGGTGGATTAAGGAGATACTGCTTGATGCTCTCAAACGAGAGTTGGCATTCTGCTCCCCATTCAAATTTAACTCCTTTTCTTAGCAAATGATTGAAAGGTTCACATCTCATAGCCAAATTGGAAATGAATCTGCGAATAGACTGAATACGCCCTTGAAGGCTTCGCAATTCCCTGAGATTAGTTGGAGGTGGCATGTCAATAATGGCTCTTGCCTTGGCTGGATCCACCTCGATTCCTTTCTTGCTGATAATGAAACCAAGCAACTTGCCAGACTCAACCCCGAAAACACATTTTTGAGGATTAAGTCTCAATTTGTAGATAATAAGTCTTTCAAACACTTGACTGAGAGCATCATGGTGATCCTCTTCTTCTTTAGACTTAACCAGAATGTCATCCACATATGCATCCATATTTTTTTGCATTTGATCATGGAAAATAGCGGCCATTGCCCTCTGATAAGTTGCCCCGGCATTTTTGAGCCCAAATGGCATGACAGTGTAGCAGAAGGTTCCCCATAGTGTAGTAAAGGAAGTCTTTGACTGATCACGAACGACCAGCTTGATCTGATTATAGCCTGAATATCCGTCCATGAAATAAAACATGGCATGACTTGCTGTTCTATCGATCAACAGGTCAATATTGGGAAGTAGATAATCATCTTTTGGGGTAGCCTTGTTGAGATCTCTGAAATCAATGCAGATCCAAACCTTTCTGTTCTTTTTAGGGACTGCTACGATATTTGCTAACCAATCTGGATAATAAATGGCTCGGATGAAGCCTGCTTGCAATAAATCTTGAAGTCCTTCCTTGACTAGCTGCTCAATTCGAGGGTCTAATTTCATCAGTTTCTTCTTGATTGGTCTGGAATCTGGTTTCAATTTGAGGCGATGCTCAACCAGCTTGGGATCTAATCCTGGCATATCTTCGTAAGTCCAGACAAATACTTTCTGATGCTTATTAAGGAATTGGATGAGTCTTGCTTTTCAACTTCGCTTAGACCCGACCCGATTTTGAGAATTTTTGGATCATCTTCCGACCCAATGTTGATATCCTCAGTTGGATCTTGAACCAAAGATGAGGGTTCATCCTGCTTCTGAATGTGAGCAAATTTTGGCAATTCCTGAATAGTGGAATCAAATTCGGCTGGCTCTTCAGTCTGCTCTGCTGCCTGGCTGACCTCTGCTATGTCTTTCATCTCAGGAAACCTTGCCAATTTTAGATACTTGGGATTGATAATGAATTTCTTCATTGATTCAGGAGTTAATGGTCCTGAAAATGCCAAGAAGAGGTTTTTTAAGAGAAAGTACAAGCCAAAATAAATTCATGTACAAAGTAAAGAAAAATGACTTAGACAAAATATAAGAAAGAATGATAGATGCCCGAATATGAAGAAAAGATTGGTCTTTCATTGATTGAAGTATAATATTTATAAGATATCGACAAAAGATGAGACTGTGTTGTCCCTACAAGAGCAACAAAAGATAGAAAAAGCAGGAAAACTAAGGCATCATCTCTTCATTTGCTTCCTCTGACAAAAATGGTCTTTTTGCTTGAATCCTGGCCGATGAACCCCAACCATGAGTTGTCCGCATGCTGAATGGGAATGATAGGCTCCACTATGCCATTTTCATTTTTCCCTATGCCTCGTAACGACTCATATCCATGTTTTATCAGAAGATCGAATCCCTTTCTGGCTTTAGAGAACTGAGGAAATAAGTGATGATCTTTGAAGGAGGTGTAATTGATGCGTCCTCCTAACTTGAAAAAACAAGGTCCCTGCCATTGGACCGTGACTGCCATATTTTCTTCATCCATGACATCTTTCAATTTTAGCATCTCTAGGCTCTCACTGAGATTGATTTCATTCGCTTCCTGAATGCTTGGAATATCTGCCGTAAATGTTGGGCAGAGAATCATAGGCTGTGGTAGCCTCTCTTCAGGATCTTCGCCCAGGATGGTAGTAATCATTCCTCCCTTGGACCACTTTATGCACTGGTGGAGGGTTGATGGAACGGCATTGGCGTTGTGGATCCATGTTCGTCCCAACAAAAGATTGTAAGTGGGCGGCACATTGACGACATGGAAGAGGATGGCGTGCACTGAATAGTTGATGAAAATTTTCAGGAAGATCTTGCCCTTTGCAGTCTGCCCGTGATTGTCGAAGTCGTAGATTGTAATGGGATCGGGTACATATTCTTTTTCTTTCAATCCCAGGGCCTTCGCTGTCATTTCTGGACAAATATTGAGGTTGCTGCCTCCATGAACCAGTACGTGTGGGACAGTCATGCCCCTGGTCCTTACCATAATATATAATGCATTGTTGTGGAATGAATGAGGCCTGGGCAGGTCCTCATCTGAAAAGGTGATAGGTGCATTAGTCATCACCTGATTTACGATCTGCACCATATCTTCTGGCGTGGTTCCCGGCTTCACCTTAATCTTTCTCAGCAAATCATCTAATTTTTCCCGATGCTTGAAAGAATCATGAGTTAATTCAAAAATAGAGATGTTGGAGAGTGCTGTAATAGGCTTCTGGAGGCTTTTAGCTCGCTGTTCTGCTGCCTCAGAGGTTTCTGCTTCCTCTACACAGTCTTCTTTTTTAAGAAATCTTTTCGGAAAAACTTGAGTTTTTCCGTTCTCAACTGACATATTCCTTAAGTTCAAAAATGAGAGGAGGTTCATCCTCTGAGATGTAGGCTGATCCTGATGTAGAACCATCACCCGATGCTGAAGACTTATATCTTCGCTGGAACATGGATGTATATGACTTTGCAGAAGAAAAGAATGTTCTGAAATGGTTGATGCTGAATGTTTTGGGAATGAGGCAGACAGGATATCCATTTTGCCTTCCTCTTCATCTTCGATGAGGATGCTTTTATCAATGCAATCCTGGATCAAATGCTTCAGGACGAAGCAATACTCTGTATCGTGCCCAGTTGCCCTGTGGAACTTGCAATATTGTTCCTTGAACCTTCCCATGATCACTGGCGGATCTGCAACTTTGGGAAGCTTCACCATTCCATGAGATAGTAAATATTCCAGAACTTTTTCCAAAGGCTGGTCGAGTGGGGTGAATTTCCGATCCTTGCTCCAGTTTATGTGCTTGGGTTTTTCTTGAAGGTCCCCTTTTTGTTGAGGACCGGTCGGGAGAGGCTTGTCATTGTTGTTGAAGAACTTCCCCTTTCTCCCTCTGCTCTGTTCAGGCTTCGTGCCACTGCCGCTGTCATGCTTGCTGCTATTGCCCTGGTCATCCCCTGGAACCTCGGCTGAGTAAGTGAAGTGTGCCTTCTTCTTTGGATCCTGGATATTCTTGGCCAAAGCGACACCTTCATACATCCCATTTTCTACCCCCATCTCGAGTCATTCTGCTCGCTCCGTTAGTTCAATAAACGATTTGGATGGATATGGGAAAAGGAGGCTTTTCAAGGGCTGACAGAAGTTGTTAAGGATGACTTGAAGGGCATGCTCTTTAGAAATAGGATTCCTCATCTTATTACAAATGCTCCTCCATTTGTTGATGAAATCTCTGGCCTTTTCATGGGGCTCTTATTTGAGGTTGCATAAATGGTTTAGCGTAGACAGAGCTTCCGTATTGAACAGGAAGCGCTCAACAAACATATTGACCACTTTGTCAAAATCCCTTAGCTCAATGGGATTGACATGCTCGGCGTACCATTTAGCAGCTATCCCCTCCAGACTGCGGGGGAAACAGAGGAAGAGGGCACGATTGTCCTCACTAAATCAGGCACATTCGGCAAAAAACATGGCAAGGTGGGCCTTAGGATCTCCAGATCCATCAAACTTAATGAATTTCCAGGGGAGGTTCTCCAGATTGTTGTCCCCTACCAAGCCGAGGTAGAAGTCTTGCCTGGTGTACAACCTTTTTCCTTTGTCCCGGATTTGCAGGTCCTTGACTATTTTGGTCAGTGCCTGGATTGAATCCTCTGCGGGGGCCCCATACTTGGGTTTGTTCACTGATAATGGCTCTTCTACTGGCCTTTTGGACGGTCGCAGATGCTTCAGAATGTAAATCAGCTGCTCTTCCTCTTCAGAGACTTCTTCTGCCGACTCAGAATTCTTAGAAGTACTGTCACGTTGTACTTTTTGTTTGCTGATCTTGACGGGCTTTTTCATGGGCTTCTTCTTAACTTTGCTCTTAGAAGCCGCTTTCTTCGGACCAGCCCTAGCCTGCTCGGCCATTATTTTGGACATCATTTTTTGAAAGACCCGGTACATGGCCGGATCAACATCGCTCTCATCTCCTGAGTCATGCTTCTTGGATAATCTAGGAGAATTCATCTCTTCTTGTTCGTTGTCACTGTGCTGCTGAACAGTCTGCTTACCGGCTCTTGTCTGAACCATCTTCGGATGCCAAAGTTTTCTTGCAGAATATGGGAATGGTTAGAGTGTGGAGAAACTTTTGAAAACCATAATTTTTGAGAAAAAGGAATAAAGGATTTTGGTAGACAATTTCAAGAGATTATCCCATTACCCGGGATTGGGTCATCACAAGGTTTGTGACAATTGTGTTACCATTTTGATGATAACGGATAAATGTGCCTTGTTACCTAGGCGAGGTCGTCAACTATGATAAAAGATATTTGAAGAGAAGTAGGAAGAATGTCCCTTTTACCCGGGATGAGGTCTTCACCAAAATTGTGACCATTTGTGCTATAAAAATTTTGGCCCAAAAAGTAATTTTTTATTGATAGTAATATTTACAGACAAAGAGAGGGTGGGCAGACAGTTTGCCACCACTCTTGATATTCAGAAGATACATTTGGCCCAATAAATACAGATAGAGAAACAAAGGAGTCCCAGGTATATTTGGTGACATGGTATGCCCCAGACCACTGATCCGACTGTAGGTTGAATTCTGGCATATTGCTTGTCGGGAAGCGGGTGTTGGCGCGAACCTGTGTAAACACCCCAAATTTTTACCTTCATCCAGTGTTTGTCCATTTCATAAGTCATTACAGATCATTGCATGTCATTGCACGTATTCTGCATAGCATTGTATGACATTGCATCTCATTTTCGAGATCCAGCACTCCTATTTCAAAATATTCAATCCAGATTTGAATTTTAAAGCTTTATTTCAAAATCAATTTCAAAACCTGGGTTTTTATTCAATACTCTGTCATTTTCCAACCCCAGGATTTTATATTTCGAAATATTTTCTTAGAAAACAATTTGGATTCCTTTCAAATTCAAACTTTAATCGATTTCAATTCACAGATGAAACCCATTTAGATGGTGTAGCTTCTGAATGCCTCTATTCATCAAATTTCTCAAATTTTTGAAAGTTTCAGTCCGATCAGGACTCTGTCTCAGAGTCCTAATCCGGTCGGAAGTCTGGTTTTTAAGTCTGTCTTACTTCTATTCTCAATCTTTTTTCGTTTGTTTTCAAAATTTAGGTTATTTTACAGAGTCCAGTTAGTTCAGGACTCTATTTTAGAGTTCGGTCGAGTTAGGAGTCTAACCCTGACTGTGTTTTCTGACTTATTTCATCATTTCTTGATAAAATCTTTTGAAAATTCTTTCATTTGGCTTTTAAAATCTAAAATCTCAGAGTCCTAAGAGTTCAGGACTCTAACCCGGAGTTCCAGTTCGCTTGAGACCCTATTTTCAAAGATCTTGAATTTCAAATGTCAATTTTAACCCTTTTTCAAAGCCATTTTCAGTGTTTATTTCAAAAATGTTCAAAATTCAATGTGGGCCCGCTCAGTTGGCACCATATTCAGAGGAATTCTAACTCAGTTAGAACCTTATGCCATTTCAAAAATCCTAACCTTAAGATTACTTTTGAAGATCCTTTTGAAAACTCCTTCAATTTCAAGTTTTAAAATCATTTTTTTTTTAAAACTCAAGTAGGGCCCACTCGGGGTCGTGTCATATTCGAGTCAGTCAGGGCTAGACTAGGGTTAGTTGATGTATTGGTTAGTGTTAGAGGTTTAGAAGAGTCAAAACCATTTTGAAAAACTCATTTTTGAAAGTTAGTTTTTAAAACTAGTATTTTTAAAAGGTTTTTAAAGGAGTTTTAAAAACCCAATGTGAGAAAATGCCAAGTGGCACCACATTTGGGGATTTTTTAGGATTAGCTAGGGGTTAATTAGGCATTATTTAGGATAATTTAGACTAGGGTTAGTTAGGTAACTCCACCCCAAAATCGCCCCCCCCCCCTTTAGAAGTCCAAAAATTTCAAAATTACTAATTTTTAAAACCTAAAAAATGGTTATAAAAGGCCCCCATAGGGGGGACGATTTTTCCAGCCACCTTGGGAGCAAATCTTGGAGCTTCTCTCTCCTCTCCAGCCCTTCCTTCATTGCTGCAACTCCAAGGTATGAACTTCTTCACTTTCCTTATTTTATTTAATGCTTTAAACCTAGATTTAGGCTTGGACAACCCTCCTTATGGAAGATCAACCATGGTTTCACCTCAAGAACTATCAAGAACCAGCAAGAACGGTCTAAGAAGGTGATCTAACCCTGTTTTGGATGATTTACAGGGATTTTAATCCATTAGAATTGATTTTAATATGATTCTTTACATTAATAACCTATAAAATACATGATTTACCCTTTTAATGGGTTAAATCTATGTTTTAAAGGTGATATCAAATTCCAGCCATTGATTCCCTATTTTTTAATTTATTTTCATGGTTTATTCATGTTTGTTTTACGTTCTATAGCATAGAAATAATTTTTATTTACTGTTTTATGGTTTATTTTATTTATTTACATTAGTTAATGCATGGTTTTTCAAGTTTCTTAAAATTTCTGTGTGTTTTAGGTTTAGAACAGTAAAGATGATGTTATTTCGGATTGAAGTTCTCATTGTTTATTTCTGATTTTTTTATATGTGATGCATGCTTGAGTTATTGAGTTACTGTAGAAAAATCAGAGGTTTTGGATCTCGGGAACCCTGTCAAAAAAATCAGACATCAAATCGGGTTTTTAAAGCTTTAAAATCGTAGTTAAAATCACGAAGGTAACTTGCTGTGATGATATTTCTCTCATCTTATATCCGATTTTATATCTGTAAAATGATATGGATTCACATTGAGTAGATCTGTCTTCTGTGAAATTTTCAGATTTTTTGATTATTGTTTAGTATTTTTCCTATTTCAAAGAATCTGTTTTTAAATTTTAAACTCGTTAGGGTTTACCAAAACCCTAATCAGACTTGTGTTAGTCATCAATCCCAAACCACCGATCCGATTTTAGATCTGTAAAATATGAGTATTATTATTTTTCTGTCTACTGTTCACCACTAAAATTTTAGAGATTTTTGTTTAGGATTACTATTTATTCCTGTATTTGCAATCTGGAATAGCCGTTTTAATCCCTGTTAAAAGTGATATATTTTAGCTCAGATTGCCGGAAGAGTTTCTCCCTAACCGAAGATGATTTTTCCGATCTATAAATTGGGAAATCTTTGTTTTTCTTCTTAGTTAATCTCTGTAAAATTTCATAAATTTCCATGGAGATTTGACCCCTGGTTCAAGTCTTGGACTGAGACTGGTTGGTGAATTAGGTAAAAAATAGTATATTTTTAGGGTTTAATGCAATTTTCAGATTAATTTAATGTCAAAAAATTTATTTTTTAATTCCAATTCGACATTAGGGTTATAACAAGTGAAGGTACTAATTTTTATGGATTTTGGAATCCATTTGATCTCTGAATTAATAAAATTGCAAAACCGGGTTCCTGAAAGATCCAAAAACACTGCTAAAATCACAGTTTTTGTGATATTATTGGATTTTCGTGCATAAGCATATATTTTTAGGGTTTAATCATGTTCATAATCATATTAGGATGCTTTAGGTTTAATTTTGTGCTCATTTGACTTCATTTAGTGCATAAAACCTAAGTTTTTACCAAAATCTATTTCTAAAAACCCTGATTTCAAGGCCATAGTCTTGCTATCGGGGACAATTTGGTCATTTGACCTAAATTTCGAAATTCCTAACCCTAATTTTCATATATTTAAGCATGTCACATCATATTTAGCTTAGTTTATTTCATCTAAACTTCAAAATTTGCATTTTATATAAACATCTTTCTAAAAACCCTAATTTCAAGGCCATAGTCTTGTTATTAGGGGTATTTTGGTCATTTTGATCCCAATTTCGAAATTTCATATCTTATCTTCCTTATTTATTCAATTTTATTTCATATTTTATCATTTTGATTTAAGGGAATCATGGCAAAAAGGCTTATATCTAGTAAAATCCAACAATTTCCTGATATTGTTGGATAAATCTAGAAAAGCCAACATATATTCATTAACCAAGTTTTCTAGTTTTGCAGGTACATTGAAGACTTTATTTTTCATGTATTTAAATTTCAATAGTGAGGTAAACTAAATTAAACTTTGGAATAAGAATTTACATTTCCTACTTAGCTTAGGTTGCATTGCATATAGTTTATTTTTTTTATAATTTTAATGTGTGATAGATGATGATTCATGCATATTTTTATAAATTCACCATGGTCTACACGAATGGCACATGCACTAGCTTCTATGAAGTTTATAAACTTGGTGGAATTTGTATTTATGGCCATAGTCAGAATACGAATGATACTCAGATTTATAATCTTCACATTAGCCACATTCAGCCTACACTCTTAGGTTAACTTCAAAATGCACTGCATTTCTCAAAATACAAAAAAGTATTTCTCAATTCCTCAAATCCATATTCATTCATTTCATGCATTTGCCAATTCCAATTCAAATTCTAAGTCAAGGAAAGTGAATTCCTCAAAATCTCCTAAGTCTTATAGCAAAATCGATTTTCCCAAAAGCATTGAATTTCAAAGAATATTTCAAGTATTTCCCAAGTTCTAAATTCAAATTTTCTAAGTTAGAATTTCAATTTCAAAGTTTGAATTCAGAGAAACCAAGTCTCTCATAATCGATTTTCACCAAATGTCAAGGATTCCTCAAAATCGATTTTTATTTCTCTTAGAAGTATATTTGAAATCCCAATTCACGATTTTCCATGTGATGCCTATTCTAAATATTTCAATCATTCAAAGCAAACATCATGTTTTCAAAATGTGCATTTTCATAAAATTCATAGCACATGCCTGATTCTATGTGCATTTAGAAATTAAAATATGATTTAAATAAGTTGAATAGAGCAGAGCAGTAGATTGATCCTTGGTTCAATTACCCCTGTTAAAGGTGGCAGGAACGGTTGAACCTCGTACCGACAGGCGAGTCCCATTCTTTGGAATAATCCCGCATTTTAAAAACGGAGGCGAGTTATTTTCAAAAACTTTTTCAAAGGTCAGTTTGACTCGCAAAAAGTTAAAAATTTTGCGATGATAACAGGTTTGGCGACCGTGATGGGACCTGTCTTTGCCTGATCAATCTAATGCTCTACTTAGTTCAAATTGTCAAAATCGATTTCCATGGAATGTCAGCTTTTAATTTATGCTATCATGTGAACCTAGGAGCCTAGACTTGAACCCAGCTGACATGGAATGCATATAGACTAGGTATGGTTTGGTAGGACCATATTGAGGAGGAAATTATTCATGCTCACATAGACTTAGGCCTAATACAACACTCCTCAATTTAGGAATTGTATGAAAACAATGCTTGCTTCTTCAAATATTTCAAAAATCTATCTCTTTAGGACTTAGAGCCTTCTATTTGATTGCATGTGCTCATGTTTTTCAAAAATCACCCCACCTATATTGTCCCGGTCTTCACGTTGCTGGGCTCTCTTCCAGAACCATAGTTCGGGACAGAGCCTCACAACTGGGCCACCTATTTGGGTGAAAACCCCCCTGCCACGTACCAAGGGCCATAGTCCAACGTATATCGGCAGGTGCTCAAGGATGTTGGAAAACTTGAACTTAGAACCGGAGGAATTGATTTTATGCCACGTACATCGAGCCTTGGCTTGAGTATATAGGCATAACTGGATTGGATACAGATGATCTGAGCCTTAGAGTTAGGATTAATGTCCCACAGCCATTTCAAAATTTGTGCATCTAGAGTCAGCTTTTAGGGAATGCTGTTTGTGCATACTTGTTTATGCAGAATTTGATTGAATATGTTATTTCCCTTTTTATTTTCCATATTTTTCCCAATTTTCTAAAATACTGGACGATTTTCTCAAAATTCCCCAATCTATGTCCATGTACTGTCCATGTTTTAAAACTTGGACGATTTTCCAAAATACTTCATTTTCCATTTATTTCTTCATATTTCATCAAACCCTGGACGATTTTCCAAATTTCCCTTCATTTCCTTCAAAACTCCAGGTGATTTCCCATCTTTCTTGTCTTCTGGATCTCGAATTTCCTGCTTTATTTTTATCCTGCCTGCATTTTCCTCAAAATTCCTGTATTTTCCAAGTCTTACTCCAATTTCCATGTCTTTCAGTCCGATGGCATCCAGTCAGCTTGATTCAGTCTTCCCTGAGGGTCACATCTCCTACGAGGTGCGACAAAGTCTTCCCAAACATCGAGTCCTCAGCACCGGATTCTTCTTTCCCGGTGGCACTATTCATGGTTCAAGAACTTCTCTCGTATGTTTCCGGACCATCTGGACGAGTGTGGATTGGAACTGCCGTCCGCAGTAGGAAAGCAGACAGTCAACGGCAACTTGATCCATGCACTAGCAGAGCGGTGGAATTCGAGCACTTCTACCTTCTGGTTTTCGTGGGGCGAGATGACAATACTGATGGATGAATTTTCAGAGATTATGGGATTGCCCGAGCCAGCCGGTGATGTCTTCTTTTAAATCGTTGTAAATTTTGAAAAGATTTTTATATGAAAAACATGTGAAAACCAGACATCAAATAATAAAAACCGGTTCTCACTAGTGGATGAGACCGAGTCGAACTCAGGGAACGGGAATATTTTGTATTCAAGCACACAATTCTAAACTATTCTTTATTGCTGAATTATTGAAATGTAAACTGTTTTAAGAAAAGTAAAAACAACTAGCTATTACAACAAATGAATACCCTTCGCAGAGGGCGTAAAGTGCAATATTTACAAACCCAATTAAAATTCTAAGTCTAAACTGAAAAGTAAAAATCTTCTATCTTCGTATTTTGTGTCACGTAGTCTCTTTAGCTCCAATCTCGTGCAATCCTGCACAAGTCAAAAGGACACGAGCAGTACCAGAAATAGAAATATACTTGCTAAATGATCTAATGAAATCACAATTCGCTAAGAAATGCTAAACAAGTAACTACTTAATCTACTGGCAAAGCACTTAACAACAACTAATTATATCTAGCTAATTATTTACTAACATCTAACAATTAACTAATATTCAATTAACTAATGTCGAACCAAAAACAAGGAATGGACAAAATAAGAGATTTATATAAGGAAAAGCAAAACAGTTATTGAAACAGGAACAAAATAGTGAAATTCAACAACAAATGAAAAAATACTAAACAAGGAAAATGATTGAACTAAGTAATTTGAAAAAGATATGAATCATAAAAAAAAAACATTGAAAACAAAGAATGCAAACAATCGGAAAATGAATAGTAACAGCTATTAAACTTTGAATAACGGATTGAGTTCAATTGATCAATTGCCAGCTTCTATCAGACACTTTAAGAAAATCACAGTTCAGCTTTGAATAGTTTCAAATTGAACAGAATTTTACATTGCTGAACAAAATTTCTGCATATTAGTGAAATACAGTCAATTCAAATATTCAACAACTCCAATGGATGCCTGGATTCACTCATGCGATCAATTTCAGTTTGATCGAATGCATATGTATGTAGATAAACACTGGAGATGCAACAGTTTCAGGAAATCACTGTAAATTTAAAGCTCAACAACAACTTCAATTCACCAGAAAGATCAGATGATCTATTACCGAAAAAAAAACAGAGATGTCGGAAAGAGAAAAAAAATTAGAAACAAACATATCGATTTGCATTTTAATCACTTAGAAATATCTCAATCCGATTTCTTCAGTTGATCAAATAATGCTCACTCATACTGAAATTTCTTAAACATCATTCAGTTGATCAATCCAGATTTTCATTATCCAAGATTTACTCACCGAAAAACAACAACCGCACGGTGATCAGAATTCCAGAATTTATCTTTCACCGGAAAATGCAAATATCGATCCAGATAATCGATAATGCTTAGAACAGAATTTTTTTTTATTTTCTGATAACAATAAACGAATTCACTAAATCTGAATCAAGAATTTGATCAGATTATTAAGATTTATTCATCAGAACATCATTCCGGCAGAATAATTGTCAATCACCGGAGTTCTTCACAGAATTTTTTTATTCGTTTTATGTTTCTTGTTTTTTTTTTTTTTTCCATTTTGAAATTCAAACATTATGATTCAGAAAGAATTAAACTGAAGAAGAAGAAGAAGAAGTAGAAGAAGAAGAAGAAGATAGAAGTAGATGACTTACCAGGAATTGAAGGAGGAGGTGGCTTCCACTTCAGGCACCGCAATCGACGGGAGTTTTCTTGCCACCGGATGAGGATAGGCTGCTGGAAGAAGAAGAAGAAGAAGAAAAAGAAGAAGAAGAAATGAGATGAAGAAGTCCTGCAACTAAGAGAAAGGGGGTAAAGAAAGAAAATCAGAAGGAGAAGAGGAAATTTTGGCGCACAAAATGAAAAGCACCGATCGATTCTGTTTTTTGGGTTTTTAAAAGGGTTCAAACCGGTTGGAACCGGTTTGTAACAGCAAGTATTCAGTTTCAAAACTTCCAAACCGGTAACAGCCGGTTTGGTTTTCAATTTTCTTCTTTTT
Organism: Nuphar pumila; assembly: GCF_984573655.1. Taxonomy (NCBI): domain Eukaryota; kingdom Viridiplantae; phylum Streptophyta; class Magnoliopsida; order Nymphaeales; family Nymphaeaceae; genus Nuphar; species Nuphar pumila. The sequence goes on along the minus strand of NC_143256.1, from coordinate 85,497,609 downwards.
ACAAACCGGTTCCAACCGGTTTGTATTATAATTTTTTTAGTTTTCCATTAATTTCAAAAATTACAAACCACAAAATGGTTTGTTTTTATTATTATTTTTTTTATTTATTTTTAATTTTTTTTCAAAAGTAAAGAAAACCGTATGAATCGGTTTATTATGAAAATTTTCAAAAACAAAACTATTTATAAAAGAAATTTCAAAAACTAATCTACTATATTTTTTTTTCTTTTAATAACAACTAAAACCAACTACAAAAACTAAAATAGGCATAAGAATGTAAAGTAAAACTATTTTTCATGCATTTTCTAAGTTTAAATCATTTTAGCACATTTACTCAAAAACTAACATAAAATTGGGTTTTTGAAACATTATTTTATAAAATCATGCATATTTAAATGTTAATAAACCCTGAATTATATGCATGATCAGCCGGTCAGCCTGGAGATCCATTGGAGAAACCGTTTCTGATTAATGTTAAGGGTCTGGACCCTAAAGACGCTTTAGCTCGCATGACGGGACGCAAGTCTTGGCCTCTGATTGAAGAAGATGGAAATGAATATGTGGACCTGCTTGAAATCTACAGACAGTATGGGACATTTGTGGAAGTCAGCTCATTGTCCAGGACAGCTCGAGAGAGAATTTAGCACGCGATGGTTCTGTGCACGGTGGGATTAGCTTTCTTTCCCAATGGACGGAATTACATGGATATCAGAATAATTCAGCTTCTAAGGAGATGGGGAAGTCGACAGACTAGCCGCCTCTCAATAGCCATGGCCGCACTCGCCTTTCTATATCGAGGGTTGACTCGTTTCGTGCTCGGAGAGTCGATCCTAGTCGAAGGGTGCACCTATGCCTTGCAGTCTTGGTTCCTCCGGCATGTGCCCGCCCGAGCCAGTTCATTCAGATACAATGGAGAGAAGCTTCTTCCAGTTGTGCGATACCGGTTCTTGATCGACAACCTTCAAGAGGAAGAAGTCGTATGGGACTACTTTGATCGTCAGGAATCACCTCCCAGATACACTTATGCTTACGGCAAGCGATTCAGACTACTTGGCCCGTTCTTCTGCGCATACTATCATCCCGAGCGGTGTGTCAGGCAGTTCTCTCAGAGGCAGAAGCGCGTAGAGATTCGTCCACTAGCCGGGGTTCTGCCAGAATTCGATCTCACATCAGATCAGTGGTCCAGAGCATACCATTCTGCCAAACATGGCTGGGATTCTTTTGTCAGTCTTACTATTTTTCCTGGTCCTCGTGTATCTTCTGATTATCTGGAGTGGTGGAAAATTGTTTGTCCCCCTCCCCTCTGTCAAGTGTATTATTGATAAAATCATGTTTTTCCTCTCAATAAAATTCCTTTATTTTACATTTCACTTTGGTTTGACGACCTCGCCTAGGTAACAAGGCATATTTTCAGTTGTTTATCTTGCAAAGAATAGCAACGCAATTGTCGTAATCTCAGCGACGACTCAATCCCTAGTAATGGGATATTATTTCAATTGTCTACCAAAATTCTCAACAAATATTTTCCTCCAAACCAAATTTCCTTCAGAAGCCTAACCATCAGTCCTGCCCTGCAGAGAGCATCAGTAATATCCAAGAGAACATTTGTGATACCCGATGGTTGATACAAGATCCAGAAAGAAAGCCGCATCAGTTGAAGGCGTCACGTACTCAGTAGCTTCAGAAGAAGAGATGGAATCACCTCGATCAATCCAGAGTCATGGTCAGCAGGCGGATGATGGCATCGATCCCCAAATGTACGTCATGTTCAAAAAAATGATGACCAAGATGCTGGCAGAGCAAGCTGAGGCCAGTACTGAGCAAATTCAGACCAAACAGAAAGATAAGGGTCATGCCGTCAAGAATGTGAAGATCAACAAAAAGCAGAGTCGTCACGAGGAAATATCTGATGAGTCAGAATCAGCTGACGATGCTGACAAGGAATGTGAAAATAAATATGAATTCAAAAGGTCAACTCAGGGTCAGGGGTCGGCCTACAAATCCAAGAATCAGTCTGTTGACGACCCTACGCAGTCACAACTGAAAGATGTGATGAAGATGGTTAAGGATCTTCAAACTCGTGACAAGGACAAAAGAGTCTTTACAAGTGAAGACTTCTATGATGGACTGGATGGGGATGATGATCTTGATAATCTCCCCAAGAAATTTATCAAGTTTGATGGTTCGGGTGACCCAAAAGCACATCTCGCCCTATTCTTCGCAGAATGTTCCAGGTTCAAGAGGAACAATCGTGCCTTATTTCTCTGCTTCCCTCGCAGTTTGGAAGGTGTCGCAGCAAAGTGGTACTCAGAGCACATTAATCTGATAGAACTGAAAGAATTCGACAAAGTGGTCAATTTATTCATTGAGCGCTTTCTATTCAATGCTGAAGCACTCCCGACTCTCAGTCATCTCTGCAGTCTGAGACAGAAGGAAAATGAGAAGGCCAGGGATTTCATTCATAGATGGAGATCCGCTTGCAATAAGATGTGCGAGCCAATAGCAGAAAGACACGCACTATCTTTGATCCTGAGCAACTTCTCGCAACCCCTGAGGGGACTAATTTCTACATCTCCATCGAAGAGCTTCATAGAACTAACAGAACGAGCCGAATGGCTCGAGTTGAGTATGGAGAACGGGTCTTATGAAGGTTTTATGTTTATAAAGAATAACAGTCAACAAGAATCAAAGAAGAAAGCCCATTTTACCTACTCTGCCAGTAACAGCAAGAATCAGAACAAAGGAAATGGAAAAAATCATAGTTATGTTTCAGGAGGGTCAAATCCCAACAAAAGTGATCAGAAAGGCAAGTCGATTATTCAATATGATAAGCAGCCACAGCAAACCCTCGAACAAAGATCAAGACCACAAGAAAAGCCGAAGCGGGAAGGATGGAGTTATAACCGCAAGTTTACTCCTCTAGACCAGTCCCTCGAGACAGTATTAGAATATATGCTCGGCAGTGATATGATTAAGCTTCCAAGGGTAGCTGACCCGCCAGTGGTTATGGGAAAAATGAAGGACAGATTCTGCAAGTTCCACCGAACTGTGGGACATGATACCGAGAACTGTTTCGTTCTCAAAAACATCATACAAGATTATATTGACAAAAATCTGTTAGTAGAAGGGGCTGAAGATGAGAAAATGGAGATTCTAAAACAGCCTTTCTTGCAGCACTCAACAGCAATGATATCTGATCATCCCTTTCAGCCACAAGATCATATCCGACCATGCCCTAGCAGTGATATCAAGGTGCAGCATCAGGTATTAGTGTTGCATAAGGCCCAGTCCAGTTCTCAAAAGATGGACCTCGTTTCAGCATTCAGTAAGCTGAAAGTTTCGAGAGAACCCGCTGGAGTATCTCTAGAGGTAGCCAAAAAAATGCCATGGTTACCCAAGAGCCTTGTCAAATCTACTTCGGAAAAAGGGAGAAAACCAGAAGAAAAGGTCGACACGGTGCAAAGACCAATCACTGCCCTCTCTAATATCCCTATCCTTGAGTTGGCACGTGCCTCTCCTAAGCATCAGCAAGTCCTGGACGATTTACTGCGAAAGATCAAGGTCAAGCCAGACACCACACCTGAAGACATGGCTCAGATCGTTAATCAGGCCATGACCAATGCTCCCATAACCTTCTCAGATGAGGATCTGCCAAAACCTCATGCATTTCATAACAATGCCTTGTACATTGTGGTGCGAACCCAGGGAATGACTGTACCCCACGTGCTTGTAGATGGAGGCAGTAGCCTCAACATTTGTCCTGAAATGACTGCCAAGGCTCTGGGTATAAAAGAAGAAGAGTATACACCGGATCCGATCACCATTTATGGGTTTGATAATCATGGACAGACAGTAAAGGGAAAGATCTTCTTGGAAATATTCATCAACTACTCTGTTCATACAGTGCTTTTCCATGTCGTTAACGTGCCGCCAACGTATAATCTTCTACTGGGAAGAACATGGATTCATAATGCCAACGCTGTGCCATCCACTCTGCATCAGTGCATCAAGTGGTCTAAAGGTGGCATGATAACTACTATTTTGGGGGAAGATCCTGAAGAGAGGCTACCTTAGCCTATGATCCCTAGGCCAACTTATATTGCTGATATCCCTAGCATTAGGGAAAGTGAAGAAATTGTTCTCAGTGAAAGCCTTGAAATGCTAAAGTTAGGAGCAACATCAGAGACAAATCACACAGCAGCGATGGTCCAATGGCAAGGACCACATTTCTTTAAGATTGGGGGTCGTCTCGATTACAGTACTTTCAAGGACCATCCTCTTTTCCCGCAGTTTGTTAGGACCAAGAAAGGATTTGGCCTGTTACTGAAGCATGGTTATCAGCCTTTCAAAGAATTGGGCAAGAACGGAGATGGCCGGCTAGAGCCAGTGATCCCTGACCATCATCCGCGCAGGGCAGGACTAGGATTCATGGGCAAAAGATCCCACAAAAATACTGTCTTCATTAAAGGGATCCATTAAAAATTTTCTACCATCTGTCTTTTCTATTTTATTTTTGCAGTTTGTAGGGACAATGTCCCATTTCAGTTCATTTTAAATGTCCTTATTTCATTTCAAGTCTTCAATAAAGTTATCAATTTTCTCGTCTATCTGGATGTCATTTTTCTCTTATTCCTCTGCAATTTGTCTTCAAAATTCATTTGTTCTTATCTTTTTTATTCCCATGCAATTTATGTCATAGTAAAGGAGCTTTCTCTAAAATCTATTCCTTTTCAAAATTTCAGAATGTCTTCTCAACCGATAAAAAGGTTAGTCATTAATCCTTCAATCCTATCGAAATCGGCAAAGATATATCGGGTCCGAGCAAGTGCAGGGGACAGTAAGGTCACAAAGCAGTCAGAAGAAATGGCAGAATTCGATTTGTCGCTTCCAGAGTTGCCAAAATATGCAGCGATTCAGAAACAAGATGAACCATCGACCCTAGTCCAGGATCCGACTGAGGACATCAATATTGGTTCAGAAGATAGTCCGAAAATTCTCAAGATCGGCACCAGCCTAAGTACAGATGAGAAGGAAAGGCTCATTGACTTTCTCAAGCAGCACCAAGAAGTATTCGCATGGACTTATGAAGATATGCCCGGTTTAGATCCTAAATTGGCGGAACATCGACTTATTCTGAAGCCTGATGCGAAACCTATTAAACAGAAGTTAAGGAAAATGGATCCTCGAATCGAGCAACAGGTCAAGGAAGGACTTGAGGACTTGCTTAAAGCAGGATTCATTCGAGCAATAGATTATCCGGACTGGTTGGCGAATATCGTTGCAGTTCCCAAGAAAAATGGCAAAGTGCGAATTTGTATCGACTTTCGCGATCTCAATAAAGCTAATCCGAAGGATGACTATCCCCTCCTAAATATTGACCTCCTAGTTGATAGCACGGCTGGGCATGCCATGTTTTCCTTCATGGACGGATACTCCGGATATAATCAGATCAAGTTAGCCGCTCGTGACCAATCCAAAACATCCTTCACTACGCCATTGGGCACTTTCTGTTATACAGTCATGCCGTTTGGGCTCAAAAATGCTGGGGCAACCTATCAGCGTGCAATGGCTGCCATTTTCCATGATCAGATGCACAAGACCATGAATGCATACGTTGATGACATCTTGGTCAAATCCAAGGAGGAAGAAGACCATATCGATGCCTTAAGTCAAGTCTTCAAGCGGCTAATTCTTTATAAGCTAAGACTCAACCCTCAGAAGTGTGTCTTCGGAGTTGAATCAGGCAAATTGTTAGTCTTCTTGGTCAGCAAAAAGGGGATAGAAATGGATCCCGCTAAAGCAAAGGCCATCATTGACATGCCACCTCCAACTACTCTTAAGGAATTGCGTAGTCTTCAGGGACGTATGCAATCAATTCGGAGATTCATATCCAACCTTGCCATGAGATGTGAACCTTTCAATCATCTACTCAGAAAAGGAGTGAAATTTGAATGGGGACCAGAGTGTCAGCAATTGTTTGAGCGTATCAAGAAATATCTTCTTAATCCGCCCGTTCTAAAGCCACCAGAATTGGGAAAGCCTCTCTTGCTATACGTTTCAGTTAACCAAGCCGCTTGTGGCGGATTCTTGGCACAATATGAAGAAGGCAGTTTGGTTGAACATGCCATTTACTATGTAATCAAGACTTTCATTGACTACGAGAAGAAATATTCTCAAATAGAGAAGACATGCCTAGCACTGGTATGGATGTGTCAGAAGCTGAGACATTACTTGTTAGCATCAGAAGTCAAGATTCTCTCAAAACTTAATCCTCTCAAGTATATTCTCGAACAACCATTTCTTAGTGGACGGATTGCTAAGTGGCAAGTCCTGTTAATGCAGTATGATCTGGGGTATGTTTCTCAGCAATCTATCAAAGGTCAAGCAATTGCAAACCAATTGGCAGATTTTCCTTTAGCAGAAGATGTTAGAATCGAGGATAGCTTTCCCGATGAGCGGATCTGTAATGTTCAACAATCCCCAGTTTGGAATCTGTTTTTCGACGGATCCAAGAACATGGCCGGCATAGGAGTCGGAATCTTGCTGATCACACTAGAGAAAGAGATGATCCCCTTTTCTCTGAAACTGGATTTTCAATGTACCCATAATATGGCTGAGTATGAAGCTTTAATACATGGTATGAGAATTTTGCAAGACTTCAATGTTCAGAGGGTACACGCTTTCGGCGATTCATTGCTCGTCGTCAGCCAAGTCAAAGTTGAATGGCAGGTAAAAGATCAGAAGTTGCTCCCTTACCAAAAGATCGTTTTATCCCTTATCAACAATTTCGATGAATTTCAGCTTTTCCATATCAAAAGAGAGTTTAATCAAATAGCTGATGGTTGGGCCAGCCTGGGCTCCATTATGTCTTTCAAAAATGGAGAATCCTGTCGCTCCTTTGAAATTGGTAGACTTGACCAACCTGCCTTCGTTCCGGTAATGCAAGTCAACAAGGCGGAACAGAAAAAGAAGCCTTGGTATCAAGATATCAAAAACTTTATTGAAACTGGTGAGCTTCCACCAGAACTATCAAAGAAGGAGCAAAAAGCAATTCAGCATATGTCCGCCCGCTATTTTATCCTTGCCAATGTTCTTTATCGTCGTGGGTTCAGTTCTGAGTATTCCAGGTGCTTAGACGAAGAAGAAGCTAAAGAAATCATACGAGAAGCGCATGAAGGTATTTGCGGTGGTCATGTCGGCTACCAAACCCTTGTTAAACAAATCTTTCGAGCAGGATACTATTGGAGAACCATGCAGTAAGACTGCTATCGTTTTGTGAAGAAGTGCGTTCAGTGTCAGATACACGCACCTTCCATTCATGCGCCAGCCACGTACTTGCAATCAGTCGTGTCTCCATGGCCATTTTCTATGTGGGCCTTCGACGTCGTAGGACCCATCTCTCCTTCAGCTTCTAATGGTCATAAATATTTCCTTGCCGCAACAGAGTATTTCACCAAATGGGTTGAAGCCGTTACTCTGCGTACAGTGGAAGGTCGACATGTAGTCTCGTTCATTCATAAGAACATTCTTTGTCGTTTCGGTATACCACACGACATCGTGTCAGATAATGGTACTCATTTCAAGAATGAGAGAATGAAGATCTTTTGTTCAAAATTCAGAATTCATCATCATTTTTCAGCTCCTTATTATCCAAAAGGAAATGGTCAGGCAGAAGCAACCAACAAGAGTTTGATTCGCATCTTGGAAAGAACCGTTGAGACGGGTCGTGATTGGCACGAGAAAATTCATGATGCACTTTGGGCATATCGAACTACCATTCGAACCCCAACCAATGCGACTCCTTCAGAACTTGTTTATGGGACTGAGGTGGTGTTACCTCTTCATGTTCAGAAACCCGCCCTTAAGTTCGCATCTCGTTTAGAGCTACCACTCGATCAGTATCAGCAACAGAGATTGGTACAGTTAGATTTACTCGATGAAAAAAGACTTAAAGTAGCAGAACACGCTCAGTCTTATCGTCAGAGGATAGCAAGGCAATATGCCAAGTCAGTCATCGAAAGGAGATTCCAAGTTAATGACTTGGTCCTTAGATCAACGGTTCATCTCAAGCATCGTCCACGTGGCAAATGGTCACCAAACTGGGAAGGTCCCTACGTGGTGAAAGAAGCGTTTCCCCGTAATTCATATCGTCTGATTAATGCAGACGGGGTAGAACTATCCGACCCCATTAATGCTCGACATCTGAAAAAATTCTATACCTAGAAAATCTCTATTCTATCTTTTGTATTCTTCAAAAATTCTCCTCAATAAATGATCAATTATTCTTTGGTCAAAATACCCCTCTTCCCCAGAATATACTGGGGCATTCTTAGTAAAGTTGCCTTTTATCCAAAACAATTTGTGTGCAGGCAGGATCTAATAAATCTCTCATTTTGCACGCATGTGCACTCAGTTGCATCCATTTGCATTTGCACGCATTCATCTGCGTCAATTTACATTGAATTTCCCATTCAGGATAAGGGATAAATCCTGAGACCCCGGCAAGTCGTCCAAGTCATCGCCAATTGATGACCCTTTAAAACCCAGTGCTTGTACTGGAAATCTTTTAAAAACCAGTGCTCGTACTGGTAATCTTTTGAAAACCCAGTGCTCGTACCGGTAATCTTTTAAAATTCAGTGCTCATACTGATAACCTTTTAAAATCCAGTGCCCGTACTGGTAACCTTTTAAAGTCCAGTGCTCGTACTGGTATCCTTTAAAAATTCAGTGCTCGTACTGGTAATCTTTTAAAATACAGTGCTCATAATGGTAGTCTTTTAAAATTCAGTGCTCGTACTGATAACTTTTTAAAATCCAGTGCTCGTACTGGTAGCCTTTTAAAGTCCAGTGCTCGTACTGGTATCCTTTAAAAATCCAGTGCTCGTACTGGTAATCTTTTAAAATACAGTGCTCGTATTGGTACTTTGTCAAAGTTCGGTCTTCATACTGGTCGCAACATAACTCTCACATTGAGGTTCTGGCTCAATATTTAGACCTACGAACCAAACAATCTGTATCAGACTCTTGGATCATTCCATTCTGTTAATCTGACATTCGGGTTGCCGATTTTGTCAAGACCTCTAGTCATTCGTGTTATCAAGCAGTTCTTTGAGTTATCAAAAGCTATCAAAATCAATCGCCAAGTATCTCTCTTGCGAGGGACCCTTTTTCCAGGGAGAGTTCGAGGGACCCTTTTGCGAGGGACCCTTTTTCCAGGGAGAGTTTGAAGGGACTTGTGATTCACGAACAGTTTGCAAAATAATCTTTGTTGTAACACAAGGAACCCTTTTTCTAGGGAGAGTTTCGACGGAAGCTTGTCCTCCTTGTAACCTTAAATGTCTTTTATTAGGCCACCCCCATCGTCGAGGACCCTTTTTCCAGGGAGAGTGTGATGGACTCGTTCCTCTATGATATCCTTTTAATCTCTGTTAGCGGCCCCCTTTCCATAAGAGAAGCCTAGAAATAGGGAGTTTTGACGAAAACTCTATTTCTCTTCGAAAGTTCGTTTTGCAAACACCTCCTCTTCAGGGAAGAGAGGAGTATCTTTTGTTACCCGTTCAGGTAAGGGTCAAGCCTGAGTCTCTCCTTTGGGGAAAGGAGAGGAGAATCTAGCCACGGATGTGTCATATAGACCTCAAATGATTTCCTTCACCAAGGATTCCAAGAATATTTTGCCAATTTGCCATAAAAAAAAATAGTTGTTGATTTCAAAATCTTTATCGCATAAAATTGTACCTCAGAATACCTTTAGTATTACTTCCGAAGTGACAAAGTTTTTCCGAAAAAGGATTCAAAATTCAAAATCTTTCTATTGGCCAACCAAAAGGATGAAGAATAAATCCGCGATATGGCCAGCAAAGAAAATTCAATGTTGTTGCAAAGCCATGAATGATTGATATTGATCGCAGTCAATGGCGCATTTTTAAAGACCATTCTTAGAAAATAAAAGCAGTTGAAATATCCTGGGTGACACAAACAAAAAAATCCATACCATCTCTACATCTCCTCCATCACCTAAGCTGCAATTAAATATCTGCAAAAGGGATCTCTCAATTGTCGTCAAGATGAAGGCGAATTAGACGAGTCGACCCCCGGGGCCAAAGAAGATTTGGATCATCTCCAAGATGACGGAGTTTGTGACGGATCCTTCCAGGGAAAGTCCAGATCACCGTCGAGATGAAGGCGAGTGTGATGGATCTACCGACAAACCCTAAAAGATATTTAATTTCCGCTATCATCAAGAGACTTCCAACCAAAGAGTTAATAACCGTCAATATAATCCCTGAGAGAGAAGAAGGATCGGAACATCTCTAAGATGAAGAAGTTTGTGACGTACCCTTCCAAAAAAAAAAGAAGAGAGAGACAAGTCAGGACATCTCCAAAATGAAGGATGATGTGATTCCCGAAAAATCCAAGAGAGCTCCAATTCTGTCAAAAAGAGAGTGCAGAAAGATCATCATGAGAAGAGAATCCCAGGATATCAGACTGCCAAATCTATCAAGAATCTTCTTTAATTTTGCGAAATTCTTTTATCAATATTCTTTCACCAATAGCTCTTGTAATATCAAGAATGTATTCTTTTCCGCCCATATCAAGGAAATTGATAGCTTCCTTGAGAGAAAGTCAATGGCAATGATATTTGAATTCGAATCTTGATTCTACGGAGTTAAGTCCAGTCAGAGGTAATACTTCAGGTAGACAAGAGGGAATATTATTCATATATATATATGTGCTTATCATTCTTGAATCAATTATAATATATTTTTTTTATCCTATTGGCAATCTTTTAAGTTATCCTAACATGAAGTGAGAACTTGATGTTTATTTTGATGTATCCAGGCGTTGTTGTTATCCCTTTTAGGATCGGATGATGGGAGTTGTCCAAGATCCTTCCCTTCTTGTTTTGATCTGAGTGCCTGGGCTCTCAGATTCGCACACTTCCCTGTGCTCCCCACTGTCCCACCATAGATAGTTCCCGTTCAGGTTAAGGGTTAAACCTGAATTTTCTGCAAAAGGTCATCTGTCTTAAAAGCCATTCAGTCTTAGCAATGAGACGTCCAAGATCAATCCCTTTTCAAGCTTTAGGGAACCCCCTTTCTTCCTTTTGCAAACCCCTCTCAGATTTATTATGCAGAATTCGAAGGTCCCATCATGGTTTCTTCATTTGAGGATTCCGTATTTCGTCCCCTTTCAGGTTCAGGGTTAAGCCTCAGCCTCGTTTTTCCACGAGGTATCATCCCCTTTCAGGTTAAGGGTTAAGCCTGAGCCTCGTTTTTCCACGAGGTATCGTCCCCTTTCAGGTCAAGGGGTTAAACCTGAGCCTTATTCTGATGAGGTATTTCATTTATCATCCCCTTTCAGGTTAAGGGTTAAGCCTGAGCTTCGTTCCATACGAGGTATTTCCTGTCCCATCCAGGTTAAGGGCAAAACCTGAATCTTACTTCTTTTCGAAGTAAAATTTTCTCCTTATTCTTCATTTCATATCTATCATCATCCTTTGAACTAATTCTTTCATACCCAGTCAGATTCATCTAACTGGGGCATTTTTATAGTCCAAATTTGGTGTGTTTTCTTTGCCACTAAGCTCGGCTTTCAACCGGCTTAGCAGCAAAGAGGGGCATCTGTAAACACCCCAAATTTTTACCTTCATCTAGTGTTTGTCCATTTCATAAGTCATTACAGATCATTGCATGTCATTGCACGTATTCTGCATAGCATTGTATGACATTGCATCTCATTTTCGAGATCCAGCACTCCTATTTCAAAACATTCAATCCAGATTTGAATTTTAAAGCTTTATTTCAAAATCAATTTCAAAACCTGGGTTTTTATTCAATACTCTGTCATTTTCCAACCCCGGGATTTTATATTTCGAAATATTTTCTTAGAAAATAATCTGGATTCCTTTCAAATTCAAACTTTAATCGATTTCAATTCACAGATGAAACCCATTTAGATGGTGTCGCTTCTGAATGCCTCTATTCATCAAATTTCTCAAATTTTTGAAAGTTTCAGTTCGATCAGGACTCTGTCTCAGAGTCCTAATCCGGTCAGAAGTCTGGTTTTTAAGTCTGTCTTACTTCCATTCTCAATCTTTTTTCGTTTGTTTTCAAAATTTAGGTAATTTTACAGAGTCCAATTAGTTCAGGACTCTATTTTAGAGTTCGGTCGAGTTAGGAGTCTAACCCTGACTGTGTTTTCTGACTTATTTCATCATTTCTTGATAAAATCTTTTGAAAATTCTTTCATTTGGCTTTTAAAATCTAAAATCTCAGAGTCTTAAGAGTTCAGGACTCTAACCCGGAGTTCCAGTTCGCTTGAGACCCTATTTTCAAAGATCTTGAATTTCAAATGTCAATTTTAACCCTTTTTCAAAGCCATTTTCAGTGTTTATTTCAAAAATGTTCAAAATTCGATGTGGGCCCGCTCAGTTGGCACCATATCCAGAGGAATTCTAACTCAGTTAGAACCTTATGCCATTTTAAAAATCCTAACTTTAAGATTACTTTTGAAGATCCTTTTGAAAACTCCTTCAATTTCAAGTTTTAAAATCGTTTTTTTTTAAAAACTCAAGTAGGGCCCACTCGGGGTGGTGTCATATTCGAGTCAGTCAGGGCTAGACTAGGGTTAGTTGATGTCTTGGTTAGTGTTATAGGTTTAGAAGAGTCAAAACCATTTTGAAAAACTCATTTTTGAAAGTTAGTTTTTAAAACTAGTATTTTTAAAAGGTTTTTAAAGGAGTTTTAAAAACCCAATGTGAGAAAATGCCAAGTGGCACCACATTTGGGGATTTTTTAGGATTAGCTAGGGGTTAATTAGGCATTATTTAGGATAATTTAGACTAGGGGTAGTTAGGTAACTCCACCCCAAAATCGCCCCCCCCTTTAGAAGTCCAAAAATTTCAAAATTACTAATTTTTAAAACCTAAAAAATGGTTATAAAAGGCCCCCATAGGGGGGACGATTTTTCCAGCCACCTTGGGAGAAAATCTTGGAGCTTCTCTCTCCTCTCCAGCCCTTCCTCCATTGCTGCAACTCCAAGGTATGAACTTCTTCACTTTTCTTATTTTATTTAATGCTTTTTTAATGCTTTAAACCTAGATTTAGGCTTGGACACCCCTCCTTATGGAAGATCAACCATGGTTTCACCTCAAGAACTATCAAGAACCAGAAAGAACGGTCCAAGAAGGTGATCTAACCCTGTTTTGGATGATTTACAGGGATTTTAATCCATTAGAATTGATTTTAATATGATCCTTTACATTAATAACCTATAAAATACATGATTTACCCTTTTAATGGGTTAAATCTATGTTTTAAAGGTGATATCAAATTCCAGCCATTGATTCCCTATTTTTTAATTTATTTTCATGGTTTATTCATGTTTGTTTTACGTTCTATAGCATAGAAATAATTTTTATTTACTGTTTTATGGTTTATTTTATTTATTTACATTAGTTAATGCATGGTTTTTCAAGTTTCTTAAAATTTCTGTGTGTTTTAGGTTTAGAACAGTAAAGATGATGTTATTTCGGATTGAAGTTCTCATTGTTTATTTCTGCGTTTTTTATATATGATGCATGCATGAGTTATTGAGTTACTGTAGAAAAATCAGAAGTTTTGGATCTCTGAAACCCTGTCAAAAAAATCAGACATCAAATCGGGTTGTTAAAGCTTTAAAATCGTGGTTAAAATCAAGAAGGTAACTTGCTGTGATGATATTTCTCTTATCTTATATCCGATTTTAGATCTGTAAAGTGCTATGGATTCAAATTCAGTAGATATGTCTTATGTGAAATTTTCAGATTTTTTGATTATTGTTTATTATTTTTCCTATTTCAGAGAATCTGTTTTTAAATTTTAAACTCGTTAGGGTTTACCAAAACCCTAATCAGACTTGTGTTAGTCATCAATCCCAAACCACAGATCTGATTTTAGATCTGTAAAAAGTGAGTATTATTATTTTTCTGTCTACTGTTCACCACTAAAATTTCAGAGATTTTTGTTTAGGATTACTATTTATTCCTATATTTGCAATCTGGAATAGCCGTTTTAATCCCTGTTAAAAGTGATATATTTTAGCTCAGATTGCCGGAAGGGTTTCTCCCTAACCGGAGATGATTTTTCCGATCTTTAAATTGAGAAATCTCTGTTTTTCTTCTTAGTTAGTCTCTGTAAAATTTCATAAATTTCCATAGAGATTTGACCCCTGGTTCAAGTCTTGGACTGAGACTGGTTGGTCAATTAGGTCAAAAATAGTATAGTTTTAGGGTTTAATGCAATTTTCGGATTAATTTAATGTCAAAAAAATTATTTTTTAATTCCAATTTGACATTAGGGTTATAACAAGTGCAGGTACCAATTTTTATGGATTTTGGAATCCATTTGATCTCTGAATTAATAAAATTGCGAAACCGGGTTCCTGAAAGATCCAAAAACACTGCTAAAATCACAGTTTTTGTGATATTATTGGATTTTCGTGCATAAGCGTATATTTTTAGGGTTTAATCATGTTCATAATCATATTAGGATGCTTTAGGTTTAATTTTGTGCTCATTTGACTTCATTTAGTGCATAAAACCTAAGTTTTTACCAAAATCTATTTCTAAAAACCCTAATTTCAAGGCCATAGTCTTGCTATCGGGGACAATTTGGTCATTTGACCTAAATTTCGAAATTCCTAACCCTAATTTTCATATATTTAAGCATGTCACATCATATTTAGCTTAGTTTATTTCATCTAAACTTCAAAATTTGCATTTTATCAAAACATCTTTCTAAAAACCCTAATTTCAAGGCCATAGTCTTGTTATTAGGGGTATTTTGGTCATTTTGATCCCAATTTCGAAATTTCATATCTTATCTTCCTTATTTATTCAATTTTATTTCATATTTTATCATTTTGATTTAAGGGAATCATGGCAAAAAGGCTTATATCTAGTAAAATCCAACAATTTCCTGATATTGTTGGATAAATCTAGAAAAGCCAACATATATTCATTAACCAAGTTTTCTAGTTTTGCAGGTACATTGAAGACTTTATTTTTCATGTATTTAAATTTCAATAGTGATGTAAACTAAATTAAACTTTGGAATAAGAATTTACATTTCCTACTTAGCTTAGGTTGCATTGCATATAGTTTATTTTTTTTATAATTTTAATGTGTGATGGATGATGATTCATGCATATTTTTACAAATTCACCATGGTCTACACGAATGGCATATGCACTAGCTTCTATGAAGTTTATAAACTTGGTGGAATTTGTATTTATGGCCATAGTCAGAATATGAATGATACTCAGATTTATAATCTTCACATTAGCCACATTCAGCCTACACTCTTAGGCTAACTTTAAAATGCACTGCATTTCTCAAAATACAAAAAAGTATTTCTCAATTCCTCAAATCTATATTCATTCATTTCATGCATTTGCCAATTCCAATTCAAATTCTAAGTCAAGGAAAGTGAATTCCTCAAAATCTCCTAAGTCTTATAGCAAAATCGATTTTCCCAAAAGCATCGAATTTCAAAAAATATTTCAAGTATTTCCCAAGTTCTAAATTCAAATTTTCTAAGTTAGAATTTCAATTTCAAAGTTTGAATTCAGAGAAACCAAGTCTCTCAGAATCGATTTTCACCAAATGTCAAGGATTCCTCAAAATCGATTTTTATTTCTCTCAGAAGTATATTTGAAATCCCAATTCACGATTTTCCATGTGATGCCTATTCTAAATATTTCAATCATTCAAAGCAAACATCATGTTTTCAAAATGTGCATTTTCAGAAAATTCATAGCACATGCCTGATTCTATGTGCATTTAGAAATTAGAATATGATTTAGATAAGTTGAATAGAGCAGAGCAGTAGATTGATCCTTGGTTCAATTACCCCTGTTAAAGGTGGCAGGAACGGTTAAACCTCGTACCGACAGGCGAGTCCCATTCTTCGAAATAATCCCGCATTTTAAAAACGGAGGCGAGTTATTTTCAAAACCTTTTTCAAAGGTCAGTTTGACTCGCAAAAAGTTAAAAATTTTGCGATGATAACAACCTGCCACTGTGAAAACTGTCTGAGACATCGTTCTGGCTGATAATCAGCACAAAATAAGGGGCCAAGCAATCTGTAACGCTTGCTGCGAGCATAGGTATACTGAGGAATGGTCTCTCTTCTATCAAAGAAGTCCCCAACAATCTCCTTCTGATGCAGTTTCTCGATCAAGGCTCGATACTGAATGGTATATTTGGGCTGCTTGCTGCTAAATCTGAAGAAGCTGGCTTTTTAGGGAACATGTCGTAGGAACCACGACTGCAGGGCGTAAGTGCATCCTTCTACCAGAATAGTTGCTTCAAGAGCAAATCGAGCCAAGCCTCTGTAAAGAAAGGCTAAAGCTGTCATAGAAACAGATAGCTGACGGGTCTGCTTGCTTCCCCATCTTCGAAAGAGCTGGACCACTCTGACATCTATGAAATTTTGGCGATCTTGGAAGAAAGCTAATCCTACTGTGCATAGGATCATGGCATGCTGAATTCTGTCTTTCGCTGCTCAAGACAAAGTGTCAACCTCCTCGTAAGCTTCGTACTTGCAATAGAGTCTGAACAGGTCAATGAATTGATTCCCATTGATCTCAGTAAGGGGCCAGGATCTGCTCCCTGTTGCTCTGGCCAAAGCTTCTCGAACATCCACTCCTTTGATGTTGATCAGGAACTGCTGCTCGACAGGATCATCTAGCTGACCGGCCAGTTCGGGCAATCCCATGATATCAATGAATTCGTCCATTAGCAGAGTCATCTCGTCCCATGGAAACCAGAATGTGCAGGTACGTGGATTCCACCGTTCTGCCAAAGCCTGAATCAGAGCTCCATTGATGGTTCTCTTGCCTACTGCCGACGCCATTTCCAACCCACAATCATTCAAGTGGTCTGGGAACATACGCGAGAAGGTGGCGAACCAAGAATAATACCACCGGGGAAAGAAAGGATGAGACTGGATAACCCGATGATCCGGGGATCCATCCTGAATCTGATAGAAGACATGATCTCTTGGAAAGACAGCATCGAGAGAATTGGACGCCATCGAAATGATACTGGGGCAAGAGAAGAAATGAGAAGAATTAGATAGAATGCAGGACTTACGGATAGACTCTTGAAGAATCAAACCTGGAAATTTTGAAAGATTAAGGAACTTTTTAAAGGAATTTTCCAGGGTTTTTTGAAGAAAATTTGATCTAAAAAGAGAAAAAAAATGTAGGTAGAGGAAAATGTACACCTGGAGTTTTTTGAAAGTAAAGGGGAAATTTAAATAATACACCCAGGGTTTTGAAAGAGTTTGATACATATATATGAGAAAATAAGAGAAATATCACATGACCAAAGCTGCACAAACAAGGATGCGCATACAACACTCCCTAGAGGCTGACTCTAAATGCAATATTTGAAATGGCTTGTTGGACCTTAATCCTAACTCTAAGGTTTTAGATCATCTGATTTCAATCAAGATACGTCGATATACTCAAGCTGAAGCTCGAAGTACGTAGCATAGAAATATTCCTCTGGTTCTAAGGTAAGGGTTTCCCAACATCCTTGAGCACCTACCGATATACCTCAGACTATGGCCCTTAGGTACATGGTAGGGGGGCACAAACCCAAATAGGTGGTCCAGTTGTGAGGTTCTCTCCTGAACTATGGTTCATTGAGACAGCCCAGCAACGTGAAGACCGGGACAATATAGGTAGGGATGTTTTCAAAACATGATCAACATGCAAAAAAATCAGAAGGCTCTAATGCAAGTCCTAAAGAGACAGAATTTAAATGAATAAAAGCATACACTTGCATACATTGTTTGCATTCAATCCCTAGAATTGAGGAGAGTTGTATTTCAAACCTAAATCTAATGTGAACATGGAATAATCTCCTCAATATGGTCCTACCCAACCATACTTAGATCCTATATGCAATGATGTCAGCTTAGGATAAAGTCTAGGCTCCTAAGGTTTGCATGAAAATGAAGTTGACATTTATAGAATAAAGACTTAGATAATATCAAAGCAAAAGAAAAAGGCATTAAATTCGACCGGACGAAGATGTGTCCCATCACGGTCACCAAACCTGTGATCATCGCAAAAATTTTCTTCTCTTGGTATTTCTCTCTCTTCCTTCTCTTTTCCTTTCCAACCTCTATTTCCTCCTTTTTGAAGGGAGAAAATAAGAGACAGAAAGAAAGAGAGAAGAGAAAAGAAAAGAAAGGGAAGAAATAGAGGAACTCTTTTGCGGGGTCTCACTTGACCTTAATTTGAAAATATTTGAGAAAATAACTCACCTCCGTTTTGAAATATTTGCGGGAAAACTGGGAGACGGGATTCGCTTGTCGGTACGAGGTTTGACCGTTCCTGGCGCCTTTACCAGAGGTAATCAATCCAAGGGTCGAATTCATGCCTTTTGCTTTGCCTTAATATTACCTAAGAATTTATTCTAAAATGCACAAAGAATCATGCTTGTGCAATGCAAAGATGTATGATTTTTTTAAAATGATTTTGGAAATTTTCAAGTGTTTTTTTGATGAATAGAGTGAAGAAATGGTTTTTAACTTAGAACTTAAGATTTAAAGTTCTAAGTTTTTGGAATAATCAGAGCTTGTAAAAATAAATCTGAACTTTGAAAGGAATGATTTTTGAAGTTGAGATAAAAGGATAAGAAAGGAAAATTCAAAGTCATAAATGGACTTTGAATTAGGATTTTGAATCAGGATAGAGATGAATTTTGGAATGTAATTTGATTTTTAATTGTAAAGCTTGAAATTAAAATAAGATTTGAGAAATCAAAATAGAATTGAGGAGTAGAATTGGTTTTTGGATTCAAGGTGAACTTGGAATGGAATTCAGATTTGGAGATAGATTTTTTATTTGAAATTTAGAGTTCAGAATGGAATTTGAATCAAAAGTTTGGATTCTAAATAGAGTTGAAAATCCAAGATGAGATTTGAATTCTGGATTTGGGATCCTAATTGGATCTGAAATCTGAGATCCAATGACGAAATTGGATCCAAAATTTAGGGTGGAATTTGGATCTGAAGTCTAAGATTCAAGATGGAGTTGGATTCTTGATCCTAAAAATTGAGTTGGATCTGAAGTCTCAAATCCAAAGTAGAATTGGATTCTGGATCCTAAGACAGATTTTGGTTCCTAAAATGGATTTTTGGATCTGAATCTGAGATCCAAGATGGAATTGGGTTCTGGATCCTAAAATGGGTTTTGGATCTGAAGTTTGAGATCCAAGATGAAGTTGAATTTTGGATCTAGGATCCTAAATGGGGATTGGATCTGAAGTCTGAGATCCAAAAGTGGAAATTGTACTTGAAAATCTGGATCCAAGTTGAGATTAGGATCTAACTCTGAATTTGGATTCTGAAAAGTCCAAATAGGACTTTTAAAGATGGATCTGGGTTTTGAAAACCCAAATTTGAAGAAGAGTCAAGTTTTTGGGATTCAGAATCAATCTCAAATTTTGGACCTAATTTGAAATCAGAAGATAACTCAGAATTTTCAAAGTTAAATTGAACTTTGAAAGATGCAAATTTTGAGATATCTGAATTGAATTTGAATCTTGAAAATGAACCTTGGAATTTCAAAGTTGATTTGAGAATTGAATTACACATGAATCTCAAAATTGGATTTTTGAATTTAAAGCTTGAATTTGGAATTTAGAGAATGAATCAAGAATTTCAAAGTTAAATTGAACTTTTGAGTTTGATTTCAAAGTCAAAATTTGGACTTTGAAGATGAGATAGAATTGATGAATTGAAATAAAAATTGAAGAAAAGATATTCACAATCACTTGGGTTTTTAAAAGGGGAACTTTGAAAACATGATGCAATTCTATCCTAAATGATGAATGAATTTAAATAACTTTGAATTTGGATTTTGAAAATCATATTTCATTCTTTAAATGAATTAAAAATAAGATTGAAAATCTAATACATCCCTGACTATGGTCATTGAATGTATTATATAATAACCACATTTAAATTTAAGTGAAGAATAAAATATATTTTTGGTGCTTTTATAGAATTTAAAATGAAATTAACTCTCAATATACCCTGACTATGGCCATTGGTATATATATTGAATCAATTTTAAATTAATATCTGATAAAAGAGGAAAATATTTAAAAAAAATATGATGATTTTTTAAAAGGATCTAGTGTGGATCCAGTGTTATTTTATAAAAAATAAAAATTCTAAGTTTTTTTTACATCCTCACTATGGCCATTGATGTAAATCATCAACTTAGGATTAATTACCTCTAATGAAATGGTGCACGTGCCATTCGTGCTTCACCATTGTGAGATTTTGAGAAATAAAGGCAAAAATCATGGGAATAAGCAATTTATGATATTTACAATGCTCATTCATTCTATCTAAAACAGAAAATGTAGATTCTCATTAAGATCTAATTATTACAATATATGAAATTGAGTTTACAACTCCAAGTACTGATATTTTCCACATATTCCCTAAAAAAACACTTAGTTAGCATGAAAAATAGCAGAGAAATTGCACATATCACGTGGCTTTCAGAAATGTAAGTAATGAGATACTCATATACTTGCTTTGTGCTTAATACTTAATGGAACAACCTTGATAATCTAGGGTATGGAAGGATAGCCATTAATGTATATATATATATATATATATATATATATATATATATATATATATATATATATATATATATATATGTATGTATGTATACATATATATATATACACGCACACATATATATATGTATGACATGAATATAAAGTAAGTGAATTGTGGCAAGTGAGACTATGAAAGTGAAATATTGTGACAGTGTATAGGCTGTGATGGGGGTAATGGAGCCATATGTAGTCATGTAACAATGGTGCAAACAGATGTGAAGTGTAAATATAATGTGGCTGAAAAGGGCATAAGGTATACCGGAAATGTTGTATAGATGGAGTAGGCAGCCAAGGAGGGTGCCGCAGGTAGGTATTGTTCTGCTACAGCGGGTATAACATCGCTGTAAACACAACATAACATAGATGAGATTCGTAGGATGTGATGTTGTTGTGAGGTGGTTTGAAGGGAAGGTACACATGTACCAAAACTAATGGGTGTGCTAATGACGCAGGAGATGACTGCCAGGAGATGAAGTAACATAGGTAGTAAGTGAGAGGGTGATGTGAGATGGAATGCTACTGTGGAAAATGTGAGAAGCCATATAATGCCACATCTTTGAAATTCAGGAGAGAGCAGTCCAGTGGATTGTGCCTTTGATTCACACCAATTTTAGGGCTCTCCAAGCTAGATCTCCTACTCAACTTCTACTGAAAATGAGCATCTACTGGTCTCATTGGGGTTGCACCAATGGAAGAGGAGCTAGATGCTTTTTTTTCTTCTCACAGTATTCAATCAACATCTTCTGAAGCATCAAGCCTTTTAGCCAGTCTTATCATTTCCCTCCTCAAACATGAATCAAATATAACGGCAAGAATATGTACAATGCATGCTTTTGACTAACTGACTATTTATCAAGGCTGTCAAGTCTTGACAGCTTGGTGGGAATATGGTATGCAGGAATGAACAGGTTATATTAAACAAATTTATAAGAAAAGAAATGTACAAATTACAGCAAGAGAGAAATAACACACTGAATCTATGAAAGCATGTGGTAATGGAGAATATAGCTAAAAAGAAAATTTCATAACAGTATGTCTGCATTCCTGTTTTCATGATATACACCTGCTATACAGAAATTTGAACAGATTGTATTTAGGAAACAACAAAAACAATGAAAATTGGACTATTCTATAGGAAGAGGGAGGCTAGGTGATGGCCTTGCTATTATGTGCTTAACATGCAACAGGATATTATTATGGAGCTGGTGAAAAATGTGCAACAATGATGTGGACGTCTAGTGAGAAATATCATTCTAGATGCTGTCAACGATGGGCAACAAATGATTAGAACTATAAGTGGACTGGGGCTGTAATGAAGGGTGAGATTGTGCTGATGATGGGGGTTAATACTACTGTGGCGGCAATAGGTAGGAAAAATGAAAGTACCGACTGCTAGATGCATAAGCATAGAATGTGGCTAAGTAAAAGGTAGTGGTGTGAGCTACAGACATATGGAGATGTATCGACTGTTATGAGAGTATTGACAGCAAGGAAAACAAGTGGTAGCAGATGCTTCCGCACTGTTTGCTGGATGGAGAAAATACAGTAAGTGGTGTATGTAAATGTGACAGGTAGTGACACAGTAATAAAGGAAATAGCAAAAAAAAAAAAATGGACTGTAGGCTATATTTATGAAATTCTTCACTGACTCCTGATGCGATTCAGATTGCAATAGAGGAAAGGGGACACAGTCACCCAGATGAGACTCAAATTGCTTACCCTACAGTTTGACTTAGCACACCAACCATCTGGAGGTTTTTGCCTGAATCATTCGAGGGGTCAGCCACTTATTTTGCAATAGAGGAAGAACCTCTACAGTGACCTCTGCCAATGGATCATCCGACCAGTTTAAATCAGGAGAGATAAGGCAGGAGGCAGATTCCCTTTTGACGCTGGTTTCATTGGTACCCAGCTGGTGTATGAGCAACGCCTAGGTTAGGCCCCAGATTGAGTATCCATTTCCTGGAGACCCTGCTCTGCAAGTTTACAGATATTCCTATCTAACGCCATAATGTCTAATATACATAACAAACATGAATACACCCGATAGTATTATAGGCAACCAGTTATCCTGAAATACTTTCATAGCATAAGTTGGCTGATAGACAACTTCGGGTGATCCAAAGAAAAGGAGAAACGCCAAGATCAGGAAGATACTTTTCCCCCAAACGAAATTTACAACCAGAGCCATGAGCCATGCTGCAACAAAGATCATGCTCATGAAAGTAACTATGCAAGGGACCATGAGAATCCAGTTTATTTATGAAATATAAATCTGCCTGTATATTCATCTGGAAGCATGGGCAACCTTCTGCCAGCCTTGGGACCCTTCCTGCAAGGGTCCGGTTCAAACACTAGACATATGCTAGAATAATGCTTTATGCCCCTGGCCAGTGAGATACCGGAGGGAACATATCCGATAAAATTTATTGAAACATCGATAAGGAAGAAAGTAACAGAAAATAAAAAGAAAATAAAAAAACAAATAATTGATGTTATGACCCAAGCTGATAGAACGCAAAGTTAAATTTAATGAACTATAACAGAATCTCGGGATTTTGCATGAAACGAGGTGCTAGAAGGTGACATTAATAATGCAGCAAAAATGAGGGGACCTTAACAGTTGCAGAGCATTGCGAGAGTTCATGCTGGGTGTTGCGTTGTGGCTACTGTAACAGACCCACCAAACATTATGCAAAATCACGCAAATGACATGATTATAAACTATGAAAAAAAAAAGGAAAAGTGACCTACACGGGGATTTCTTAGTGAAATGAGAGGGGTTTCACTATGAATCGTCATAGGGTATGTCCCATATCAAGCACAGGCATTCAGTTTTCATAAACATTCTCAAAGAAATTTCCAGCATAGCAAAAGCATGCGTTGCAATGAGTGGGATGAGGAGGGGAACTGATTCCCGATTGTCAACAGGTATTGACGTACACCCTCAAAAACGATGGAGCCATCCTTGATGAAGCAAATTAAGACAGTAGGCCATATATCATGCTAGATATTGTAACCTTGTAAGACGTTGACACTCCACTTCTTCCTCCCTTTTAATCGAATCCAGTTTGCTTACTGGGTTTTGATCAATGCATAGGGGAAGGGATGATGGCGACACTGAATCAAGGGGACTCGAGGTGTATGAATATAGACGGCATGCAAGGGAAAATAAAATAGAAGAGGATTCCAAAATGCCCATCAATTGCCAACAATCATAGGGGACTTCAGGATGTTGGAGACATGAAAAATGTGATTGTAACGCAGATCTGAAGCTAGAAAGCTTGCAGATCTGCGACTTTGATGATGATGCTAAATCTAAATAACAATAGATAATCGACACACCAAAGATCATGATATCAACCGAATAGAATGACCAATAAGAAGCAAAAGGGTAAATCAAAGCAGAGATTACCATATGAACAAAAATAACCATAAGGCATTGCTAAGTCTGATGGTGTGATCAGAACAATAGTAAATTTCAAAATAACAAAGGAAATGAAAACAGAAACATAAACGAAATGTTGGAATGGGACATTCCTTCACTGTAGCACAAAGACAGGTCAATCTGCTATAGGCAAATCAACGCTGCCATGGTGCTTCGATGGGGCTGAAGGAAGAGAAAAAAGAGAAACTAAAATGTAATTACATAGAAATACGATTGAGGAATACTTACTGTACTTATTGATCAAAGCGGGGAGGAAATTCCTCTTCGGTAGCTCCACAGAAGGCAGGGAAAGAGGCCAAAAAGTAGTGGAGGGACTCCGGTGGATGATGTCGATAATCGACAAATAATGGATGATCCCTGGAGTTTCCTGCGTCCCTCCTTTTAAAGGGGAATAGGAGGATTCTGGAAGATGGCAGTTAACGATCAATGGCTGAGGCGAGAGAGCGAGCCAGAGCAAGACCATTGCAAAATTTCCCTTTTTTAAAAAGGAGGTCTTTTTAAAAAAAACTTTTTTATAAAATGGTTTTCTCAAATGAGGTTTTTAGCAAAACAAATTTAAAAAATCTTAAAATCATTCGTTTTTTGCATAGTTTTTCCAATTCTTTTGGCTCTTGTGTTGTTTTTCCATTTTTTTTGTATTTTTAGAATAAAATCCTAAGATTTGCGAGGAAATAAAGATTTAAAATTGTTTTTTTTTGTATTTTTGCAAAATATTTACAAAAGAGAGCTTTTCTGAGAATTCAAAGCTATTTCTCTGAAAAATTCTTCAGAAAGCGAAATTTGACCCAGAATTTGAGGTGATATTTGAGGTTTGGACCTCGAATCGAGAAAATATAAAATAGTGGATCAAAATGGGTGCCGAATGAGCTATTTGAGCCATTCAGAAAATGTTTTTGGTATTTTCTAATTTCGATTTGTAAATTGAGTAACGAGGCTCGAACTTGGACCTTAAACACCGGGTTTGTCTTCGAAATTGAGTTTGAATGGAATTTGATCCAGAAAATCTGAAGAACAACTGAAAATTTGCTTTGATTTTCTCCGAAAATGGGGTCAGGGGCAAAAAGGTCATTTTTACAAAACTTTGAAAAATTTGGGGTGTTCACAGGCACTTCCGACTCTCAGCCATCTCTGCGGCCTCAAGCAGATAGAAAATGAAAAGGCCAGAGATTTTATTCATCGATGGAGGTCAACCTGCAATAAGATGAGGGATCCCATATTAGAGGGACACGCATTGTCATTAATATTAAGCAATTTTTTCACAACCTCTGAGAGGTCTCATTTCTACTGCACCATAAAGGACATTCATTGAGTTGACAGAGCGGGTTGAATGGGTCAAGCTGAGCATGGAGAACAAAGTTTATCAGGGCTTCGCTTTCACCAAAAATAATAATCAGAATGAGCAGAAAAAGAAGGCTCCTTTCACTCATTCTGTTAGAAACAATAATTGGAATCATCACAAAGGGCAGAACAAAGACTTCTGTTATGGTGCAGGGGGTTCGAATCCTCACAAGAGTGACCAGAAAGGCAAATCGGCTCCTCAATGCAACAAACCACTTCAGCAAGAGCAGGGACCAAAACCCCATGAAAAGGTGAAGCATGAAGGATGGAGTTATGACAGAAAATTTACTTTGCTGGATCAATCACTCGAGATTGTGCTTGAGTACATGCTATCCAAAGAAATGGTCAAACTGCCTAGAATGGTCGATTCCTCTGTGCCCATGGGGAAATTCAAAGATCAATTTTGCAAGTTTCACAAAACAGTGGGGCACAATACTGAGAAATGTTTTGTTCTCAAGAACATTGTCCAGGACTTCATTGTTAAAAATCTTCTGATAGAGAGTGCTGAAGATGAAAATATGGAAATTCTGAAACAACCATTTCCCCATCATTTCGCGGCAGTTATCTTTGAACAACCATTTAAGCCACAAGATCACATCCAGCCATGCCCTAGCAGTGACATCGATATTCAGCATCAGGTATTAGTACTTCATAAGGGCCAGTTGTGATCATTGCAAAATTTTTCCTCTTGTAGTATTCTCTCTCTTCCTTCTCTTTTCCTTTCCAACCTCTATTTCCTCCTTGTTGAAGGGAGAAAATAAAAGGGCAGAAAGAAAGAGAGAAGAGAAAAAAAAGAAAAGAAAAGAAGAGAAGAGGAACTCTTTTACGGGTCTCACTTGACCTTAATTTTGAAAATGTTCAAGAAAATAACTCGCCTCCGTTTTGAAATATTTGCGGGAAAACTGGAAGACGGGATCCACTCGTCGGTACGAGGTTCGACCGTTCCTGGCACCGTTACCAGGGGTAATCGAACCAAGGGTCAAATTTTATGCCTTTTGCTTTGCTAAAATATTATCTAAGAACTTATTCTAGGTCTAAATGCACAAAGAATCATGCTTGTGCAATGCAAGGAAAAATGATTTTGGAAAAATTCTCAAGTGTTTCTAAAATGAATCTGATGATAGAGTTAAGAAATGGTTTCTAACTTAGAACTTAAGATTTAATAGTTCTAAGTTTTTGGAATAATCAGAGCTTGGAAAAATGAATCTGGATTTTGAGAGAAATGATTTTGAAGCTAAGGAGAAGAAAAGAAATTTCAAAGTCATAAATGGACTTTGAACTAGAATTTTGAATCCGGATGAATATTTGGAATGGAATTGAATTCTAATTTTGAAGTTTAAAATCAGAATGAATTTTGGGAAATCTAAATAGAATTGAGAAATATAATTGATTTTTGGAACTTTTGGAAATCAGAACTTGGATTTTGAAATCTAGGATAAAATGGAATCGGATTGGAATTAAAAGTGAGAATAGAAATTGATTTGAAATCTAGAATTTAAGATGGAATTGGATTTAAAAGTTGTAATTGAAAATAGAATTTGATTTGAAATCTGGAATTCAAATCCGAAGTCTGGATCTTAAGATGGATTTGGATCTGAAGTCTGAGATCCCAAGTAGAATTGGATTCTGGATCCTAAAATGGAATTGGATCTGAAGTCTGAGATCCAAAGTGGAATCGGATTCTGGATCCTAAAATGAAATTGGATCTGAAGTCTGAAATCCAAGATGAGATTGGATTCTAGATCCTAAAATGGAATTGGATCTGAAGTCTGAGATCCAAGATGAGATTGGATTCTGGATCCTAAAATGGAATTGGATCTGAAGTCTGAGATCCAAGATGGAATTTTGTTCTGGATCCTAAAATGGATTTGCATCCAAGGTCTGGAATCCAAGATGTATTTTGGATATGGAGTCTAAGATCTAAGATCCAAAAGTAGAATTGTATTTAGAAAACTGGATCCAAGTTGATCTAATTTTAGATTTGGGCTTTGAAAGTCCAAATGGGACTTTGGAATGTGGATCGGGGTTTGAAAACCTAGATTGAATTTAAAATTTAGGAAGGATCAAGCTTTGAGATTCAGAATCAATCTCAAACTTTAGATTTTGAATTCGAAGATAGGAAGATAAACTTGGTTTTGAATTTGAAGATGAATCAGAAACTTCAAAGTTAAATTGGACTTTGAAGTTGAATTTTAAATGGGAAGATGGAATTTGGAATATAAAGATTGGATTTGAAATTTCAAAGTCAAATTGGACTTTGAAATTGAAATTTAAATATTTGAAATAAGATAGAAGAATGAATTGAAATAGAGATTGAAGAAAGATATTTGAGATCATTTGGATTTTGAAAAGAATTTCGAAAATATGATGCAGTTCTATCCTAAATGATGAATGAATTTAAAGAATTTTGAAATTGGATTTTGAAAATCATATTTCATTCTTTACATGAATTAAAATAAGATTGAAAATATAATACATCCTTGACTATGGTCATTGAATGTATTATATAATAATCTATATTTAAATTCAGGTGAAGAATAAAACATATTTTTGTTCTTTTATAGAGTTTAAAATGAAATTAACTCTCAATATACCCTGACTATGGCCATTGGTATATATTTTGAGCCAATATTAAGTTAAACCCTAATAAAAGAAAGAAATATTTGAAAATATGATGATTTTTGAAAAGGATCCAGTGTGGGTCCAATGTAATTTTATAAAAGATAAAAATCCTAAGTTTTGTTTACATCCTGACTATGGCCATTGATGTAAATCAACTTAGGATTAATTACCTCTTACAAAATGGTGCACGTGAAATTCGTGTTTCACCATTGCGAGATTTTTGAGAAATAAAGTTAAAAGCATGAAAAACAAGTAATTTATGATATTTACAATGCTCATTTATTCTAATCTAGAATAAGAAATGTAAATATTTTCATTGATATCTATGTCATTACAATCTTTGAGATTGAAATTTGAAACAACTTCTCTAATCCGAGATGATTTTCCATGACTTTCCTGCAAAAAAAAAAATGAGTTAGCATAATGCAGGAGACAACACTTTGTTGGGAGCAAAATTGTATATGGTGGTGTTGATTCTAATGCCAGATGCTATGTTTATGCTGAATGAGAAAAACATATACAATGGGTGAAGTCAAGAGCCAGGATGGTTCATGATGAATCAACCTAAAACATGGTAGTTCCTGATGACCTACCATAAAAGGGAAGGGACACAGTGGTTCATTGTGAACCACTATGAAAAAAACATTATAGTAGTTCTTAATGAACTGCTATAATAAAGAAGGTTTGCAGAGGTTCTTTGTGAACCATTGCAAAGGATAACTATTGTAGTAGTCCCTGATGAACTACTATAAAAGAAAAGAGACCATGGTGGTTCATAGTGAACCACCAAGAAATATAGCAACCATGGTGGTTTTGTATGGACCACCACAGAAAGGGAAGAATACGGTGGCCGTGGAGTGTGGTTTGGTAGTAGATGGGTAATGTTGTGAAAGGAAGGTATTATGAATGTTGGTAATGAGGTTGTAACCAAATGGCATATCACAAACAATTATGGTTGTACCCCAAGTTTAGAACCAATGGCTTGTATACATAAATTTGAAAGGAATATGATCCTGTCACAGCAAGGAACTGTGAGCTAAACTACAAGAGCACAAAATAGTAGAAGCAGAAATTAACCTTCCTTTCAAGATTAGTATAAAAAATAACTTTAACACAGATAAATAGAAGGCTGCAGATTAGCAGAATAATATAATTTCAGTTGTACACATAGCTACACACAAATAATCATGAAACATATTTCGTTCATCCTGTTTTGGCAAAGGACAGGAGAAGAAAATGTAATTGAGTATGGAATATCCTGCCTACCTATATTTTCATCCTCAAACCAATGCAGTCATGTGATTTATAATGATGAAATCAAATATATATGCTCAGCAAGACAATCAGTAACATCCAGACACACTTTATACAACATGCATAGTGATTTACTCATCACAATCTCAACCGGACACAATATATACATTCAGTATGAATAATTACTCTAGAAATGTATAAAGTGATCTACTAACACATACCAAGTTGTAGGCGAGGCTTGATGATGGCACGCTGTAGATCTATGTACTGAGATTTTAAGTTGAGGTGATATGTATTACAGGGAATATAAGGCTTAGCAGGTTTATTTTACATCAAAGACAATCATTTAAAGATTACAGGAAAATAAGTACTGACCTTGAGCAAGATAGACAATGTATACACACCGAAAGCCAAGAGCCTATCCCCAGGCATTACAGGTGACTAGGGGTCATAAGGTGATGGTCCAACACTAGCTCGGCTCTTCCGAATGGTGGTTTTAAGATGGTAGTACTTAACATGTAGCAGCTGGATGAAAACTTATAACAGCAACCTCAATGAGTTTCAGAGTACATGAAACTAAAACAGGAATTCGCATGAGATAAAATAAACCACTTCTGAACTGGAAAGGCTAGCATTCAAAGGAATCAACATCACAGGCTCATCGCACAAACGAGGAATCTAAAATGACACCCAGTGCCAAAGTATTAACCAACAATCTGACTTTCCGCTACACAATCATTCACTATGCCACAAATTGGCTCTGTACCCTGCATTAATCTAAAAGAAGAAAAAAAATCATTTGCCATATATCATGCTTCAGGAGGCCTTCATAACAATTCAAAACTCCTACTTACAAATAGAAAACCCCGCGGCAGTCTATACTGAGCTGCCTTCACCATGCAGTAATTCCAGCTGAGACAGGAGAGATCTCCTTCATCTGATGAATGAGTGAAAACTGGAGGGCTGTGAACACCCCAAATTTTCCCAAAAATCCAAAAATTCCTTCTTTACCCCTAACCTCCATCTTCTGAGTAATCGGGTCTATTTTTAACCAAAAATTTCATTCATTCCTTGAATTCGTTAGAATTCGGACTCAAAGTCTTATCTATGACCCAGTTTTGATCCGAATCGGATCCAAACCCCTTCTTGAGAAAAATTTCAAGAATAAAAACCTGAATTCTCATAAAACTCTTCTTTTTGTAAATATTTCTCAAAAAGTTCAAAAATCTCTTATTTTCCTTAGTTCTAGAGTTTTATACAAAAAATTTAGAAATTTTCAAGAAAAGAAAAAAATAAAAAATAAAAAAATATATATAAAAACAAAAATCGGTTTTTGAAAACTTTTTTTTGAAAAATAAGCCTTTTGACAAAAACCAGTTTTTACAAAAAACTTTTTAAGAGAACCGGCATTTGAAATTTTCAATAAAAAGAACCTCCTTAAACGAAAAATTCATTTTTTAGGGTTACGGAGGCCTTCTCTCCTTCTCGCATCGGCTCTCTCTCTCCATTCCTTTTCTTTCCCCTCTCGCCCGAACCCCCTTCCTCCGCCATCGATGCCTAACGGCACCCTCCTCCTCCAGCCGCTCATCTTCAACAAACGGCCCTCTCGATCCTTCCTTCCCTCCCTTTAAAAAGATCACGAAGGTCTCTCCTCAAGACATCCAGCTTCTACCTCTCCATGTGCCTCTTCCTCTTTCCGATCCTTCTTTACCCTACCATCGCTCCCCTCTTCTCCTCTTTTCCCCTTTTCCCGGAGGCATTGCTCCCTCCTAACTCGAAACCCAGCGAATCAGCAAAGCCCCAAAAGGTCGACCTTAAAGAAAATTCGCGCAGCTGCATCCAGAGAGAGAGAGATTCTCTCTCTTTTTCACACTCTGCTACATACGGTAAGGATCCTCATATCCTCTCTCATTTTTTTATCTTCTTTTGTTCATCTCCTCATTTAAGCACCCCATGTGATATCGATTTGCTTATAGCAAATCAATCCACAATAGTGCAATATTAACGGAATCATCCGATTCCAACAATTTCCTTCTTCTTTTTTTTTTTTACTGAATTTGTTTAGTTTTGGGTATATTGAAATCGGCACTCTCATTGTCTTCTTTCTAATTTGTCCATAAATATCTGAATGCCTTACATTCGCTTGGCATCGTCGGTCAAGTTCAGCACTGCCGCATTCCCTAATTCTTTTCTTAAAGCTATGTTAATCTCATTTTTTTTCCAGCTAAGTCAATTCTTGTTTATCATTTCGGATATGATATGTATTAGACCAACTATATTCATTAGTTCAGCCCATTTTGCATATCAGATCATATTCTACCATTAAATCTTGATGATTAGAAATCTTCGCTAAAGCTTCGTATTGTTTTTTTTTTGGGGGAATTTACATCGTTTCTTTTTTTTTTATTATTATTATTGCCTGTTCTGCCCTGATTGCTGTTATAGACCTTGATTTTTTGTTCATATCATGCTTCCTCTTCTCGATAATCATTTTTTTTTTCATCTTTTCATTTCAATCATCCATTGTATTCTGTTTTTTTTTTTTACATTTTCAATCCCTCGTACCCATCTTAGTTTGGAATAAACGCCTGATTCTTTGATTCACATGGATCATTGCATTACATCTTCCCCTCTCAAAAGGAGAGAAGTATTTCTTTATAATAGAGAAATATTCTCTATTTACCATTGTTTACTTAATTTCTGAGAATGATTTTGGATTGTCATCTTGTGATTTTGGAAATGGATGACTCTGCGAGAGATGGTCTGGGTAACATGTGCAATACATGCCAACATAGGGATATCATTGTAGAATACTCTATATATAATAAAGCCTCTACCTTATACTTGATTTATAAGCTTCATCTGCCACGGGGGATCGATTTGCAGAAATCAGCCTGCCTTATGTAAGCCTAAGCATGTAACATGGTTAAAACTAAAGGAAAAATGAAACTCTGATTGAAGTTCTTCTTGAGTTCCTCGATGAGGCATTTGATGATCAAAGGTGGGATGGCGTCCAAAGTGTAACCAAGATTCCCCGCAGAGGTAAGTTTTGGGTTGATCTGTATTCCCTTTTCAAGCCATGATTCAGTAAGTCGAAATCACCATGCGCCAAATAAGAAATTGATTAATTGTACATCCTGGTAGTAGAGATAAATTTATTGCTTTAAATCTCAAAACTCATATCTAGGGTCAAGTTGATAATCAGTATGATGTGTTAAGTTTAAAAGATTGGTGTATGCGTTTGTCATGAATACTTCTTTCATTCTTTTTTTTGCCATGGATTCTTGTCCCCTGCCAACAGAATTTGTCACGAAATGTTGTAAAACCCTATTCCATTTACTGTAAAAACTCATGAAAATGCTCTGATCTCGTTATAGGGATAGGCGTAAATGCTTTGTGAGATTAGTCAATGTTATCATCTGTGATATCCCATATGCTTTCCACTTTTATAAATATAGACATTGATGCCATTTTCTTTTTTTTTTCTGTAGGGTTCATGTATTAAAACCCTTGCCCATTCAGCGTTTCATTTTAAGTTCTGACTTCTTTTCGGATAATCCACTTCATTAACTGGTATGCATTAAAATTGTTATTTTCTCTCTTTATCCCTGTTGATCAGTTCTATGCACATAACATCAATAATATTATACTTAATATGTTAGCATAGACCCTTTTTTTTTCCTGTGAATATATCATATAGCCTGTTTGGATTTCATTATGATCCATGGCAGGATCTGTTGCAAAAGTCCCTTTTACGATCAGCTCTCTGAAGAATTAGATTCCATTGGTATACACGAGCCTCATAACTTGGTGTATTCAGTCTAGTTCATTAGAAATCCCAACAGGAATTGCCATTGAACCGTGAATAGGATGAAGTGTTTTCCTCCGCATCTAGATAAACTTGGTCAGCATCCAGTGATGTTTCCAATTCCCCTTTTGCAGGTGCAGGTGCACATATGCATAAGGTTTTAGTTCCACTTTGTTTTTCTTATCTCATTGATGAATATCAATGTTGTATGATCTGCTGATAATTCGGGTGAAGGTAGCTCGTCATTAGTAACCTGAAGGTCATCCAGATATTCTAAAAAAAAAAAAAAATGAGTTGGTCATCTCACACATTTGAGTGTCTGCCCGAGCCATGTACTTGTTTTTCTTTATTTTTGCAAATTCGTGTAATGTGTATTACCTTGTAAAAGTCCTCTGTATTTTCACCTACTCGCCTTACCTGTATACACCCACCTTACCTGTAGGCATCTCTGCATAATCTCCTCCATTCAACACATCTCCCTCAGTACTTCATCCTAAAATTTGGATTCTTGAAATAGCACCAAGTGGTCGTACAAATTGTCCCAAGTAGTGTCATGACTGAGAAATTATCACCACCTGTAGGTGCATCTCATGCAAAACCCATATCTGGAAAAGCTGCCCTGAGCCACTATATCTTCATATCTTCTTCCATTTTATTCACTACCTCTTCACTGTTGTACCACCAATAGTCACCTATCACATTGCTACTTCTTCATTTTCCTACATCTGCATTCTCACATTGTCATTGTTGTAGCACTTTCTTTTCATCACATGCATCACTTCCACTTCCGCAGCCTACCTACAGTTACTATCTAAAGCACCACTAACCAGCTCATTCAATTTTCCCCCACCTCACTCACATAACAGCACATACTATCACCTACGATAGCCACTTTTACAAATACTCGTGCTTCACATACAGGTGCATTATTGCAGCAATCCCACCTAACACTTCACCTTTTTCCACACTTCCAGCACATACTTAACCACCTGTAGTTCCTTTCTCCACCTGCAATGCATGTAGCATACATCACTGTTACTTTCTATACCATCAAATCATTCCATGCACAACCATCTATGTATTCATATACCCATTCCACCTACACCCTGCTACTCATATTATAATATATCACTAATAGCATGAGCAACATCTGTATTTCACTGTCCTGTTGCACTTACATCATAACAGTCTATTCTGATTTCATATTCACTCATTCCCTGTTGTGATTCCATCATGTTAATTTGTGATTCCCCGTCGTTGTTAATAGCAATTTCTGACTTCTTAGCCTTGGCTGTTAATGATGATTAATTGCGAGCAGGTTAACTTAGTTGGTTTAAAGTAGTTAGCATATTTTACCTAGATTAACTCAGTCAATAGATGCGTGTGTACAATAGTAATCATGTGGTGATTAGTGCAACTTAGCCAATAGTTGTGATTAGTCAACAGCTGTAATACACTTTGTAGTTAGTATTGTGCATGTGTCAGTCCTGATTAGTGTGAGCGTGTCAGTAACTCTATGTCAATAGTGTGTTAGCATTGGGTAAATTGGCATCGGTGTGTGAATTGACACACACCTGGCTAAGTTAGATCAGAGTGTTATTTAGCCTGTGCAATGAGTTAGTTAGCCTGTATAGATTGTGTTGATATGTTGGCATATGTATTAATAGTTAGTGTATGTTAATACCTTAGCAGTGAGAGTGTGTTATTGGATCTGGGTTGACAGTGCATAAGTTAAAACCATATGAGTAATGTAATATGTTGACCATCAGGTGGTTGGTCTATGTTAGCAATGTATTAGGCAGTGCAGTGTATATAGTTAGCAATGTGTTAGAATAGTGTGTCAAATAGTGCGTCATAGCTACTGTTTCTCCTTTTGAATTGTATATCTAAGTCTTGTAACCAGGTTTAAGGGAGTGTTGATGTGCCTTCGCCTACTGTTGGGTATTAATTCCCAATGCCCTTTCTAATTGTTGATTTTTCACCATAAAATATCTGACTGTTCCTTAATGTTTTCCCTAAATATTGCCTTACCAAGTATATATAGTAGCAATTTCAGCCTTTTATAGCACATATTAACACTGGTTCTAGTATATGTTTTGTCCTTGGCATTTACATAGTAGGCTTTAGCACTATCATAGGTATCATAATATACAAATCACCTACTGGTTTGGTATATGTTGTCATACCCAATTTTATTCATGTATTCCAAATGTGCATATCTTCAGCTAGCCCTTAGATAGGTGTGTATATGTTAGTACCTTAGTATGATGTGTCCTTTCTATATTTTGGATATTGATAACTTGAATTTTGCAGGACATGGGTGAGATATGTCTATTTCCTTTGGGAATTAGAAACTTTGTAAATTCGAACCTAGTAAAATCTGTAATAGCTAGGTGATAATGAGAATTTGTTACACTTCCTGTTTTAGATAGAATGAATGAGCATTATAAATATCATGAATTGCTTGTTTTCATGCTTTTTATCTTTATTTTCCAAAATCTCACAAAATGGCAACACGAATGGCACGTGCACCATTTCGTAAGAGGTAAATCAATCCTAAGTTGATGATTTACATCAATGGCCTTAGTCAGAATGTAAACAAGACTTAGTATTTTTATCTTTTATAAAATAACACTGGATCCACACTGGATCCTCTTCAAAAATCATCATATTTTCAAATATTTTCTTCTTTTATTAGAGTTTAACTTAAAATTAGCTCAAAATATATACCAATGGCCATAGTCAGGGTATATTGAGAGTTAATTTCATTTTAAACTCTATAAAAGCACAAAAATATGTTTTATTCTTCATCTGAATTTGAATATAGATTATTATATAATACATTCAATGACCATAGTCAAGGATGTATTATATTTTTAATCTTATTTTATTTCATTTAAAGAATGGAATAGCTTTTCAAAAATCCAATTTCAAATTCTTTAAATTCATTCATCACTTAGGATAGAACTGCATCATATTTTCAAAATTATTATTATTATTTTTTTTAAAAACCAAGTAATCTCAAATATCTTTCTTCAATCTCTATTTTAAATTCATTCTTCTATCTTATTTCAAAGATTTAAATTTCAATTTCAAAGTCCAATTTGACTTTGAAATTTCAAAATTCAATCTTTATATTCTTGATTCATTACAAATTCAAGCTCCAAATTCAAAGTCCAATTTGACTTTGAAATTCATTTATGTGTTCAAAATT
Source organism: Nuphar pumila (assembly GCF_984573655.1). Lineage (NCBI taxonomy): Eukaryota > Viridiplantae > Streptophyta > Magnoliopsida > Nymphaeales > Nymphaeaceae > Nuphar > Nuphar pumila. Next base: position 85,461,230 of record NC_143256.1, on the reverse strand, counting down.
CAAATTCTCAAATCAATTTTGAGATTCCAAATCCAAAAGCTATAACCCAATCTCATCTTGGATTCCAGATCTTGGATCCAGTTCCACCTTTAGGATCCAGAACTCAATTCTATTTTGGATCTCAGACTTCAGATCCAAATCCATTCTAGGATCCAGAATCCAATTCCACCTTGGATCTCAGACTTCAGATCCAAATCCATTCTAAGATCCAGAATCCAATTCCACTTTGGATCTCAAATCTTGGATCCAATTCCATTCAAAATTCAGAATCTAATTCCATTTTCATCTCAGATTTCAAACCCAATTCCTATTTTCAGGTTCTAAATCCAAAATCCACTCTATTTAGAATCCAAACTTTGGATTCAAATTCCATCTTGAATTCCAACTTTCAAATCAATCCCATTTCTCAATTCTATTTAGATTTCCCATATTTCATTTTTTGATTTCAAACTTCAAAGTTAGAATTCAATTCTATTTCATCTCTATTCTCATTCAAAGCCCATTTATGACTTTGAAATTTCCTTTCTTCTCCTTTTATCTCAACTTCAGAACCATTCCTTTCAAAGTCAAGATTCATTCTCAAATTCTGATTATTTCAAAAACTTAGAACTTTAAATCTTAAAGTTCTAAGTTAGAAACCATTTCTTCACTCTATCATCAGATTCACCTCAATAACACTTGGAAAATTTCAAATCATTTTAAAAAAGAGCATACATCTTTACATTCTCACAAGCATGATTCCCCGTGCATTTAGACTTAGGATAAAGTCTTAGATAATTTCTTAGCAAAGCAAAAGGCATGAATTTGACCCTTGGTTCGATTACCCCTGGTAAAGGCGCCAGGAATGGTCGAACCTTGTACCGACGAGCGAATCCCGTCTCCCAGTTTTCTCGGAAATATTTCAAAAACGGAGGCGAGTCATTTTCTCAAATATTTTCAAAATTAAGGTCAAGTGAGACCCTGCAAAAGAGTTCCTCTTTTTCCTCTTTTCTCTTCTCTCTTTCTTTCTGTCTTTTATTTTTCTCTCTTCAAAAAGGAGGAAATAGAGGTTAGAAAGGAAAAGAGAAGGAAGAGAGAGAAACCTCAAGAGAGGAAAATTTTTGCGATGATCACAAGGGCATAGGATAAAACATGGTTCATGACGTAACCCACAACCGAAACTATCTGCTGTGTTAGATTCAAAGGCTTCAGGGCATGGCTTTGCAGCAAGTAGCAGAAAAAAAAAATTCAATCATATTTTCTATGAACAATGGTAGTAATATGTAATGATATTCAAGATAGACTACAAGTAAGTAGAACAAACTGGAACCAACACCAGTAAAAAAAAAAAATAGACTACTGCAACACGTACGATAGATCAAAACAACTTGTGAGCCATGGATTTCAACAATGGTGAGTAAATTACGAGTGACACAGGGTGATAGATCGAGATTCCAAGGATAGCAAAACATAAATGAACATAGAAAATGAAATGGAGATGATGCTTTTACACAGAGGCGTAACCAAAAAAAAAGAAAAAAATAACGATAAATAAAAGCAGAAAGCCAAATCGAAATGGACAATTATGAGACGATAATAGGGAACCTGAAGATTGGATGACCATTAACATATAATCTAAAAAAAAAAAAAAGTCGATAAGTATAGTTTAACTAAAGCTACTAAAGGCATTGTGACTCAACTCTTGATAAGAGCGTGTAACCATATCACAAAAAGGACGTAAGATCAATGGGCAATTTCTGCCAATGATCCTGATCTGACAGTAGATCGGATTGGGTTCCATTGAGGAAATCAAATCTAAAACTAAAGGGAAACCGAATTAAAAGGGGCTCCGCAAAAATTCATGGATGCAAGCAGGAAAGAGATGAGGTATTGAGGCACATAACAAGGGAAACACAGACAATAAGATAACAATTCATTGGGGATATTAGATTTAAAAGAAACTCTAACCAAATGAATGTGTAAATGTTGGAATTATCCATTCTGTTTGTTGTTGCACTAGAGTAGAGTTGGTGTTGCCATAAGCAACCCAACACAGCTCTGGGGTGCGTTATTGGAGCAAAATCAAAAGAAATCTAAGATATGAAGGCAAATGGGATGTGACTAAGGGATTCTTACCTGGGATTTTGCAAGAATTCCGAGGACCGGAGGAAGGAGGAAGGAGGAAGGAGGGATGAAGTGGCTATCGATCTCGGTTCCAACTCCAACGGGGAAGAAGATAGTGCTTCCTTGCAGAAACTCCAAAGCTGAAAGAGGCGCCGGGATGAGATTGAAGATCGATCGGGGTATGAAGCAATGGGGGCGAGAGGCAGAGAGTGGAGGATCGACATATAATGGATGGGCTAATGCGATCAGGAGGGGTGCGGAGGTGAAAGATTGTGGTTCATGAAGAAGTAGATAGCAGGATGAAGGCGGATTCAAGAAGAAGGAAGAAGGTGCGGGGGTGAGGTAGCGATGTAGAGAGGAAAGAGAAGGTGCAGGGGTGGAAACGGATGCCCTAGGGTTTCCTCGTCGTGCCCCTCTTAAGGAGGGGGGCGAAGGTTCAGGAATGGACCGTTGGAGATCAAAGGTGGAGGATGAAAGTGGCTGATCTGAGGGTTTGAGGAGGGTTTTGGTGGTTTGTGAATGGAGGCCGAGAAAGGGGAGAGAGGCGAGAGTGAAGAGAGAATGGAGGGGGCGGCTCTTTTCCTTTTTTTCCTTACGAAGGAAAACCCTAAAAGAGGGTTTTGCAAAAGACCCCCCTTCGATTTTCAAATTTTTACAAAAAAGGGCTCCCTAGGTTTTTAGCAAAAATTGATTTTTAAACTCATTTGTTTTTCTCATAATTTTATCATTTTTTTTGGTTTTTGCGTTATCTTTCAATTTTTTTTGTATTTTTAGAATAAAATCCTAAAGTTTGTGAGAAAACAAAGATTAAAACTAATTTTTTCTGTTTTTGCAAAAATATTTACAAAAGGGAATTTTTCTGAGAATTTAAAAGCTATTTTGAGAAAATTTCTTCAGAAATGGGTTTGGATCCGGATTTTGGAAGAAATATGGATTTAAAGTACTGGATTCAGATCCGGGATTAATTTTGAATATACCAATATGGAATTTAATTCAAAAAATCTGAAGAATGACTGAAATTTAGCTTTGAAATTGCTTTGATCTTCTCAAAAAACAGGGTTAGGGGCAAAAGGGTCATTTTTACAAAATTTTGAAAAATTTGGGTTGTTCACAGATGCCCCTCTTTGCTACTAAGCCGGTTAAAAGCCGAGCTTAGTGGCAAAGACAACACTCTAAATTTTGAAAATGCCCCAGTTAGCAGATCTGAACTGGGTGTGGAAGAATTATTTTGGAAACATGGCTTCTCAGGCTTAAAACCTTATCCTGAATGGTTTTGGAGAGACGAAATCCTCGAAGATGATATGATTGAGTAAAAGATGAGGAAATCGTGATGGGACTTTGGGTGAAAATCCCGAAAATGGTGGAAAATCAGAATTTTGATCAGGTCTCATGGACGAGACAAGATACACATTTTGGGAATGATTCACGTTTAGCCCTTAACCTGGATGGGACGAAAATATATCAAAAAATGTATTGAATGAGGAAAGGAATACATGAGAACCTTGATGGGACATTTTTGGAGAATGCCTCTTGAAATGAAGCTGAAGTAGGATCCTATCCTGGATGGATATATGAAGCATGAATTCCTCGATGAGAAGAACTATGATGGGACTGGAGGAAAATATCTCATCAAAACGAGGAATCTCGTCGAAACGAGACTCAGGTTTAACCCAAACCTGAAAGGAAGATACCTCGCGAAGTGAGGTTCCGGGTTAACTCTTAGTCTGAATAGAAAATCTACTATACGAAATTCTCAAATGGAGAAACCATAATGGGACCTTTGGAACTTGGACGAACAAATCCGAAAGGGGTTTTACGATAGGAAGAAAATATAGGGTTCCCTAAAGCTTTGAAAAGGGGAAGAAATTGGGCGTCTCATTGCTGAGACTGAAATAACTTTTGAAATCTATGACCTCTCGCAGGGGGTTCAGGTTTGACCCTTAACCTGAGTGGGGGAAATCTACCATACGGATTTCTCAAATGGAGAAACCATAATGGGACCTTCGGAATTTGGACGAACAAATCCGAAAGGGTTTTTTTTTGCGAAAGGGGAAATATAGGGTTCCCTAAAGCTTTGAAAAGGGGAAGAAATTGGGTGTCTCATTGCTGAGACTGAAATAGCTTTTGAAATCAAATGATCTTTCACAGAAATTTCAGGTTTGATCCTAACTTGAGTGGGAAATCTACCATACGGATTTCTCAAAATGGAGAAAGCACGATGGGATCTTCGGAATTTGGATGAACAAATTCGAAAAGGTTTTTTGCAAAAGGAGAAATATAGGGTTCCCTAAAGCTTTGAAAAGGGGAAGAAATTGGGCGTTTCATTGCTGAGACTGAAATAGCTTTTGAAATCAAATGATCTTTCGCAGAAATTTCAGGTTTGATCCTAACCTGAGTGGGGGAAATCTACCATACGGATTTCTCAAATGGAAAAACCATAATGGGACCTTCGGAATTTGGACGAACAAATCCAAAAGGGGTTTTGCGAAAGGAGGAATATAAGGTTCCCTAAAGCTTTAAAAAAGGGGAGGAAATTGGGCGTCTCATTGCTGAGACTGAAATAGCATTTGAAATCAAATGATCTTTCGCAGAAATTTCAGGTTTGATCCTAACCTGAGTGGGAAATCTACCATACAGATTTCTCAAATGGAGAAACCATAATGGGACCTTCAGAATTTAGACGAACAAATCCGAAAGGGGTTTTGCGAAAAGAGGAATATAAGGTTCCCTAAAGCTTTGAAAAAGGGTAAAAAATTGGGTGTCTCATTGCTGAGACTGAAATAGCTTTTGAAATCTATGACCTTTCGCAAGAAATTTCAGGTTTTTGACCCTTATCCTGAGTGGGTCGTCCATATGGAATTATTCAATGAGAAAACCGTGATGGGACAGAAAGAGATATTTCCTTCAAAGGCAACTCTTTTGGGAAATATAAACAATGCTAGGTTGCATCGAAATGAATATTGAATGTTTATTTCATTTCTTGGAATAGCTAGAAAATTTTGCCAATAAAATAAAATTATAGCTGATTCAAACGCTTGGAAATGTGCACGTATGTGCAAAAGATATTCCCTCTTTTACCTAGAGTATTTCCCCCAAATGAGGTTAACTCCTCAGTTTTAAGAGTCAGATTCAAATTTTTAGTGCTGATGATTTTCTTCAAGGAAGCTATCCATTTCCTTGATATGAGGAGAAGAAATATTCTTAATTTCATAAAAACAAGTAGTGAAAAGATATTGATAAAGGAATTTTGCATGAGAAAATATGACTTCTGGCAATTTTGGCAGTTTGATATCTGGGTGTTTTCTCACGATGATCTTTTTGCACTCTTTTTGAGTCATCGGGCTTTCTCGATTTTTCTCATCATCCTTCATTTGGATGTTCCTGACTTTTCTCTTTTTTTTTTCAGGGAAAGGTACGTCACAAACTCCTTCATCTTGGAGATGTTCCGATCCTTCTTTTATCTCAAGGATTCTATTGATGATATTGGCTCAAAAGGTCTTTAGATGATAGCAAAAATCAAATATCTTTTAGGGTTTGTCGGTAGGTTCATCGCACTCGCCTTCATCTTGACAGTGATCTGAACTTTCCCTGTAAGGATCCTTCACAAACTCCTTCATCTCGGAGATTATTCAAATCTTCTTTGGCCCCGGGGTCTAGCTCGCATATTCGTCTTCATCTTGACGACAGTTGAGAGATCCCTTTTGCAGATATTTGATTGCTGCTTAAAACGAATGAGAAGATATGGGTTAAGTGGATTCTTTTTATCGCTGAGGATATTTCCACTGCCTGATTGCCAGAAAGCTATTTTTAAACATGCGTCATAGCCATGATCAATATCAAATCACTTCTGGCCTTTCAAGATCATTGAACATTTCTTTCACAAATCATATCGAGGACATTTCTTACATCCTCTTGGTTGATCAACAGGAAAAGATTTGAATTTTACCTCTTTTTCGGAAAAAGTTTCACCTTTTTGGAAAGAATACTAGAGGTGATCTGAGGAAATTCTTTTGTGTAATCAGAATTTTAGAATCAACAAACGCTTTTAGCAAATTGGCAAAGTTTTCATGAATTCTTTGTGAAATAATTACTCAATATAGATTTTGATGAGACCTTGAGTTGCAATTTTTGATTTTTGAAAATACATGACCAGCAAAAAGCTAGAACCTTTGAAATACATGACCAGCAGAAGCTGGAACATTTGAAAAACATGACCAGTGAAAGCTGGAACGTTTAAAATACCTGACCAGCAAAAGCTGGAACGTTTGAAATACATGACCAACAAAAGCTGGAACATTTGAAATACATGACCAGCAAAAGCTGGATCTTTTGGAAATACATGACCAACGAAAGTTGGATCTTTTGGAAATGCATGACCAGCGAGATGCTGGATCTTTTTGGAAATACATGACCAACGAAAGTTGGATATTTTGGAAATACATGACCAGCGAGATGCTCGATCTTTTGGAAATACATCAGATTTAAGTCAGAACTTGAATTTTGTAAAAGGAAAGAATTTGATCAGAACACTGAATTTAGAAGGTTACCGATGCGAGGACCGGATTTTGAAGAGCGCTAAATTTTTGAAAAGAATTGAGGAATCAATGATCTTCGGTGAAAATTAATGGACCATCATAGTTTTAACTGTATGTGGTCTGCTTTCAGGATTTATCCCCTTAACCTGAACGGGGGAAGAAGGAAAGAAATACCTCGTTAGCATGAGGCATCAGGTTTATCCCTTAACCTGAAGGGGAAAGAAGAATTTTCAAAGAGAATAAACCTGAATTTTTTAATTTTGAAATGGATTGGCCGGAAGGCTGGAATTTGGAAGAAGGTCCCGCCTGGCAGTTGAAAAAGAAGAGAGTCTAAGTTGGGACTCGTGTTTTTAAAGAGGAAGATGAAATAAAAGGGGAGGACCTGAGCCGGAGCTCGGATGTTCAAGATAAAAAGATAAGAGAGAAATTTTGAGTTTTTGGAAAACTCGAATTCTCGATGCAATCAATTGGTCCCAACGTGAGTATTGGATTCAATAGGAAGTCCTGGTCGGAACTCAGAACTTCAAACAAAAATAATAGAGGAAAAACCCGAGCTGGAACTCGGATGACAGATAAAGAGAAACCCGAGTTTTGAAAACTTAAATTTATAAAGAAATGATTAATTTCCAATGCAAGGATTAAATTCAGAAGGAAGTCCTGGTCGGAACTCAGAACTTCAAACGAAAATAATAGATGAAAAACCCGAGCCGGAACTCGGATAAAGAGAAACCCGAGTTTTGAAAACTCGAATTTCTAAAGAAATGATTAATTTCCAATGCGAGGATTGGATTCAGAAAGAAGTCATGGTCGTAACTCAGAACTTCAAACAAAAATAATAGATGAAAAACCCGAGCCTGAACTCGGATAAAGAGAAACCTGAGTTTTGAAAACTCGAATTTCTAAAGAAATGATTAATTTCCAATGCAAGGATTGGATTCAGAAGGAAGTCCTGGTCGGAACTCAGAACTTCAAATGAAAATAATAGATGAAAAATCTGAGCTGGAACTCGGATAAAAGATAAGGAGAAACCCGAGTTTTGAAAACTCGAATTTCTAAAGAAATGATTAATTTCCAATGCGAGGATTGGATTCAGAAGGAAGTCCTAGTCGAAACTCAGAACTTCAAACGAAAATAATAGATGAAAAACCCGAGCTGGAACTCAGATAAAAGATAAGGAGAAACCTGAGTTTTGAAAACTCGAATTTCTAAAGAAATGATTAATTTCCAATGCGAGGATTGGATTCAGAAGGAAGTCCTAGTCGGAACTCAGAACTTCAAACGAAAATATTAGATGAAAAACCTGAGCTGGAACTCGAATAAAAGATAAGAAGAAACCCGAGTTTTGAAAACTCGAATTTCTAAAAAAATGATTAATTTCCAATGCGAGGATTGGATTAAGAAGGAAGTCCTGGTCGGAACTCAGAACTTCAAACGAAAATAATAGATGGAAAAAACCCCGAGCTGGAACTCGGATAAAAGATAAGGAGATATCCGAGTTTTGAAAACTCGAATTTTTAAAGAAATGATTAATTTCCAATGCGAGGATTGGATTCAGAAGGAAGTCCTGGTCGGAACTCAGAACTTTAAACGAAAATAATAGATGAAAAACCCGAGCCGGAACTCGGATAAAGAGAAACCCGAGTTTTGAAAACTCAAATTTATAAAGAAATGATTAATTTCCAAAGCAAGGATTGGATTCAGAAGGAAGTCCTGGTCGGAACTCAGAACTTCAAACGAAAATAATAGATGAAAAACCCGAGCCGGAACTCGGATAAAGAGAAACCCGAGTTTTGAAAACTCGAATTTCTAAAGAAATGATTAATTTTCAATGCGAGGATTGGATTCAGAAAGAAGTCATGGTCGTAACTCAGAACTTCAAACGAAAATAATAGATGAAAAACTCGAGCCTGAACTCGGATAAAGAGAAACCTGAGTTTTGAAAACTCGAATTTCTAAAGAAATGATTAATTTCCAATGCGAGGATTGGATTCAGAAGAAAGTCCTGGTCGGAACTCAGAACTTCAAACGAAAATAATAGATGAAAACGCCGAGCTGGAACTCGGATAAAAGAGAAACCCGAGTTTTGAAAACTCGAATTTCTAAAGAAATGATTACTTTCCAATGCGAGGATTGGATTTAGAAGGAAGAACTGGTCGGAACTCAGAACTTCAAATGAAAATAATAGATGAAAAACCGGAGCTGGAACTCGGATAAAAGATAAGGAGAAACCTGAGTTTTGAAAACTCAAATTTCTAAATAAATGATTAATTTCCAATGCAAGGATTGGATTCAGAAGGAAGTCTTGGTCGGAACTCAGAACTTCAAACGAAAATAATAGATGAAAAACTCGAGCCGGAACTCGGATAAAAAGAAACTCGAGTTTTGAAAACTCGAATTTCTAAAGAAATGATTAATTTCCAATGCGAGGATTGGATTCAAAAGGAAGTCCTGGTCGAAACTCAGAACTTCAAACGAAAGAATAAAGGGAGAAGCCCAAGTGGGAACTCAGGTTTTTGACAGAAAGTTTTTAATCAAAAGATTGAGTTTTGAAAATTTGTCAGTGCGAGGACCAGACATGGGATCGGGAATGACCATTTAGAGAACTGAATTTATTTGCATGTGATCTGTTCGCCCCCTTATCTTGACTGGGGAAAAAAAAAATTTGAGAAGAAGTAATGAGAAGAGATAAAAATTGATGGGAGATTTGACGAAAGAGAGGAATCAAGGAAATTTTTAGGGAAATTATCTTTGTAAAAGAATTCTCACAGGTAGCATTGTTGCTCCTATGAGAGGTTTCAGGATTATCCCTTATCCTGAATGGGAAGGGAAATAAAAGGCTTGATTTTGAAAAAGAAAATAAAACTGATAAAACTGGATAAAGAAAAAGATTTGGCAGAGATTAATGAAGATTTAAAAGAGGAAGAAAGACATTCAGGACGATCCCTTATCCTGAAGCAAGAAGGACCTCGTGGGATGAGGTTTCAGGTTTATTCCTTAACCTAAAGGGGGGCAAAGAAGGAAAAAAAAGAAATACCTCATGGGAAAGAGGCATCAGGTTTATCCCTTAACCTGAAAAGGAATTTTTGAAATAAGAATCAAGAAGAATTAATAAAATGGATGAATAATTAATAAAAATGAATAAAAATTGATAAAACTGATAAAGATGGATAAACAAAAGGTTGATAAAAGTTGAGAAAAAGAGTTTGATCCTGCTTGCATGTGGGATCTTTAAAATGAGAGAAGAAGATGAGAAAATCATTTTTGGAAAGAAAGATTAACCGTGAGAGCTAATCTTTGAAAGGGGATCATTCATGAGAGATCATCCTGAGGGTTAATTTTTTGAAGCAATGATTTGAAAACTAATTTTTAGAAAATATGATCAACACGAGGGTTGATATTTAAATGCAATGATTCAAAATCAAATTTTAGGAAATATGATCAACACAAGGGTTGATCTTTGAATGTAATGATTCAAAATCAACTTTTTAGAAAATGTGGTCAACACAAGGGTTGATCTTTGAATGTAATGATTCGAAACCCACTTTTTAGAAACTATGATCAACACAAGAGTTGATCTCTGAATGCGATGATTCAAAATCATTTTTTAGAAAATATGATCAACACAAGGGTTGATGTTTGAATGCCATGGTTAGAAATAAATAAAAAAATGATCAACACAAGGGGTTGATCTTTGAAATGCCATGATTCGAAATCAATTTTGAGAAAATATGATCAACACAAGGGGTTGATCCTTGAATGCAATGATTCGAAATCAATTTTAAGAAAATATGATCAACACAAGGGTTGATCTTTGAATGCAATGGCTTGAAAACCAATTTTGGAAAGTATGATCAACACGAGGGTTGATCTTTGAAAAAGGTTGGATTAAAATATTTGAACTAAAATTTTCATGATTTTTGAAAGACCCTCATAGGTAATATCATTTCTCTCATGAATGATGTCAGGATTGTCCAGAATTTTGAAAAAGAAAAGGAATTTAATGCCCCAATATAGCAAAAAGAAGGAAGTATTGAATATCAAAGATATAAAGAAAATTGACATTTCATTTGATAAGCAAAAGTTGATAACAGAACTGATTATTTACAAGTATTTTAACTAAAAGAAGTCACAAAGACTGGGCTGACTTGCCCCTACAAAGCAACTAACAGAAAGGGATGAAAGCGAAAAACTCTTGGCATTCTCAATTCTCTGATTGGTCTGGAAAAGGTTTGGTTGAAACTGCAGGTTGCTCTTCTCCTTCCTCTGGTACCAGAAGCTCTTTATCAATGTAGTCTTGCACAATGTTTTTGGGGACAAAGCAACGTTCCGTGTCATGCCCCCTTGCTCGATGAAACTTGCAGAAGTGATCTTTCCATTTCCCCTTGGTGATAGAGGGATCATCCTGCTTTGGGAGTTTGATCATTTCTTTCTCGAGCAGGTATTGGAGAACTTCTTCGATCGGCTGACCTAGAGGGGTAAGCTGACGATCATAACCCCAACCTTCATGCTTTGCTTTCTTCAGCTTGCTTGACTTCTGCCAAGTGCTGACCCCTGCCTGGTAGCTGGACTGAGCTTGCATGTTTAGGAGATCTGGAAGTCTTTCTTCTTCGATTTTGACAAAGAGATTCTTATCAAGGTAGTCTTGAACTATATTCTTGAAGATGAAGCAATGCTCAGTGTCATGCCATATTGCTCGGTGGTACCCACATAATTGGTCTATATATTTTCCCATGATTGTGGAAGGGCTGGCGGCTTTTGGGAGCCTGAGTAATCCGCTAGACAACATGTATTCGAGGACTTTGTCGAGCGGTTCATTTAAAGGAGTGAAATCTCGATCCTTGCTCCAATCCTTGCGCTTTGGTTCTTCTTGCTTCTTGCCTTTTTGCTAAGGACTGTATTGAAGAGGTCTATCATGGTTTTCACAATATTTCCCAATCTGGCCTTTATATTATCCAAAGTTGCTGCCCTGGTTGCCTTGATTGCTGCCCCTGCTGGCTTTGGAATTTTCTACACTGATATTGTTGTGTTCATTCATGGGGAAAGTGACAGGTGCCTTTCCTTCTGTGGGAGCTTTTCCGCAATTGGCTTCAGCTTGTTCAGACAATATCTCAACCATCATCCTTTTAAAAAATTGGTATATTGCGGGATCAATCTCACTTTTGTTGTCCTGAACTCCCTCTCTGACAGATTTTTGAGAATCCATTCCTTACTCTCTCTGCTTGTAACTGGGATGTTAGATCAGTGCAATCTTTGATCTTTGCCCCAAATCAACTGATAATGCCAATGCTCTCTCTGTAGGGCAAAAATGGGGTTTTTAGAAGAGATCTAGGAAGAAATTTTAATAAGGGAGGAAATCATAAAAAATGAAAATATCCCATTATGAGGGATCGGGTTGTCACCAAAATTTGCGACAACCGTATTGTTTTTCTGAAAAAGGATAGACAAGTAAAATGTGAATAAAGATAAATTTTAAAAAGGACATATCCTGACAAAAGATGTTTTATTGTAAATGAGGGTAAGGAATAGAATATAGAAAAGAAAATTTTTGAAGAATTGCAGGCAGGATAAAAAAGAATTAGAAGAAATTAAGAGAAGAAAAGGAAAATACACCTGGGTTTTAAAACAAAGAGGAAATTGTGAATAATATATACCCAAGGTTTTGAAAAATATATAAAATATCATACAATCATAGATATACAAGCAAGGATGCACAAACAACACTCCCTAGAGGCTGACTCTAAATGCAATATTTTGAAATGGCTTGTAGGACCTTAATCCTAACTCTTGGGTTCAAATCATCTGATTCCAATCAAGATATGCCGATATACTCAAGCCGAAGCTCGAAGTACATGGCATAGAAATATTCCTCCGGTTCTAAGGTAATGGTTTCCCAACATCCTTGAGCACCTACCGATATACCTCGGACTATGGCCCTTAGGTACGTGGTAGGGGGGCACGAACCCAAATAAGTGGTCCAGTTGTGAGGCTCTCTCCCAAACTATGGTTCAGTGAGACAACCCAGCAACGTGAAGACCGGGACAATATAGGTAGGGAGATTTTCAAAAATATGCTCAACATGCAAGAAATCAGATGGCTCTAATGCAAGTCCTAAAGAGATAGATTAAAATGAAGAGAAGTGTACACTTGCATACATTGTTTTGCATTCAATCCCTAAAATTGAGGAGAGTTGTATTTCAGACCTAAGTCTAATGTGAGTATGGAATAATCTCCTCAATATGGTCCTACCAAACCATACTTAAATCGTATATGCAATGATGTCAGCTTAGGATAGAGTCTAGGCTCCTAAGGCTTGCATGGAAAATGAAGCTGACATCTGTAGAATAAAAACTTAGAAAATATCAAAGCAAAGGAAAAAGCATTAAATTCGACCGGACGAAGATGAGTCCCATCTCGGTCGCCAAACCTGTGATCATCGCAAAATTTTTCCTCTCATAGTATTCTCTCTCTTCCTTATCTTTTCCTTTCCAACCTCTATTTCCTCCTTGTTGAAGGGAGAAAATAAAAGGGCAGAAAGAAAGAGAGAAGAGAAAAGAAAAGAAAAGAAAAGAAGAGAAGAGGAACTCTTTTGCGGGTATCACTTGACCTTAATTTTGAAAATGTTCAAGAAAATAACTCTCCTCCGTTTTGAAATATTTGCGGGAAAACTGGGAGACAGGATCCGCTCGTCGGTACGAGGTTCGACCGTTCCTGGCACCTTTACCAGGGGTAATCGAACCAAGGGTCGAATTTTATGCCTTTTGCTTTGCTAAAATATTATCTAAGAACTTATTCTAGGTCTAAATGCATAAAGAATCATGCTTGTGCAATGCAAGGAAAAATGATTTTTGGAAAAATTCTCAAGTGTTTCTGAAATGAATCTGAGTGAAGAAATGGTTTCTAACTTAGAACTTAAGATTTAATAGTTCTAAGTTTTTGGAATAATCAGAGCTTGGAAAAATGAATCTGAATTTTGAGAGAAATGATTTTGAAGCTGAGGAGAAGAAAAGAAATTTCAAAGTCATAAATGGACTTTGAACTAGAAATTTGAATCTGGATGAATATTTGAAATGGAATTGAATTCTAATTTTGAAGTTTAAAATCAGAATGAATTTTGGGAAATCTAAATAGAATTGAGAAATATAATTAATTTTTTGAACTTTTGGGAATCAGAACTTGGATTTTGAAATCTAGGATAAAATGGAATCGGATTGGAATTGAAAGTGAGAATAGAAATTGATTTGAAATCTAGAGTTTAAGATGGAATTGGATTTAAAAATTGGAATTGAAAATAGAATTTGATTTGAAATCTGGAATTCAAATCCGAAGTCTGGATCTTAGGATGGATTTGGATCTGAAGTCTGAGATCCCAAGTAGAATTGGATTCTGGATCCTAAAATGGAATTGGATCTGAATTCTGAGATCCAAAGTGGAATCGGATTTTGGATCCTAAAATGGAATTGGATCTGAAGTCTGAGATCCAAGATGAGATTGGATTCTGGATCCTAAAATGGAATTGGATCTGAAGTCTGAGATCCAAGATGGAATTGAGTTCTGGATCCTAAAATGGATTTGGATCCAAGGTCTGGAATCCAAGATGTAATTTGGATCTGGAGTCTAAGATCCAAAAGTAGAATTGTATTTAGAAAACTGGATCCAAGTTGATCTAATTTTAGATTTGGGCTTTGAAAGTCCAAATGGGACTTTGGAATATAGATCGGGGTTTGAAAACCCAGATTGAATTTAAAATTTAGGAAGGATCAAGCTTTGAGATTCAGAATCAATCTCAAACTTTAGATTTTGAATTTGAAGATAGGAAGAAAAACGTGGTTTTGAATTTGAAGATGAATCAGAAACTTCAAAGTTAAATTGGACTTTGAAGTTGAATTTTAAATGGGAAGATGGAATTTTGAATATAAAGATTGGATTTGAAATTTCAAAGTCAAATTGGACTTTGAAATTGAAATTTAAATATTTGAAATAAGATAGAAGAATGAATTGAAATAGAGATTGAAGAAAGATATTTGAGATCATTTGGATTTTGAAAAGAATTTCGAAAATATGATGCAGTTTTATCCTAAATGATGAATGAATTTAAAGAATTTTGAAATTGGATTTTGAAAATCCTATTTCATTCTTTACATGAATTAAAATAAGATTGAAAATATAATACATCCTTGACTATGGTCATTGAATGTATTATATAATAATCTATATTTAAATTCAGGTGAAGAATAAAACATATTTTTGTGCTTTTATAGAGTTTAAAATGAAATTAACTCTCAATATACCCTGACTATGGCCATTGATATATATTTTGAGCCAATTTTAAGTTAAACCCTAATAAAAGAAAGAAATATTTGAAAATATGATGATTTTTGAAAAGGATCCAGTGTGGGTCCAATGTTATTTTATAAAAGATAAAAATCTTAAGTTTTGTTTACATCCTAACTATGGCCATTGATGTAAATCATCAACTTAGGATTAATTACCTCTTACGAAATGGTGCACGTGACATTCGTGTTTCACCATTATGAGATTTTTGAGAAATAAAGGTAAAAGCATGAAAAACAAGTAATTTATGATATTTACAATGCTCATTTATTCTAATCTAGAATAGGAAATGTAAATATTTTCATTGATATCTATGTCATTACAATCTTTGAGATTGAAATTTGAAACATTTTCTCTAATCCGAGAAGATTTTCCATGACTTTCCTGCAAAAAAAAAAAGAGTTAGCATAATGCAGGAGACAACACTTTGTTGGGAGAAAAATTGTATATGGTGGTGTTGATTCTAATGCCAGATGCTATGTTTATGCTGAATGAGAAAAACATATACAATGGGTAAAGTCAAGAGCCAGAATGGTTCAGGATGAATCAACCTAAAACATTGTAGTTCCTGATGACCTACCATAGAAGGGAAGGGACACAGTGGTTCGTTGTGAACCATTATGAAAAAAACAATATAGTAGTTCTTAATGAACTGCTATAATAAAGAAGGTTTGCAGAGGTTCTTTGTGAACCATTGCAAATGATAACTATTGTAGTAGTCCCTGATGAACTACTATAAAAGAAAAGAGACCATGGTGGTTCATAGTGAACCACCATGAAATATAGCAACCATGGTGGTTCTGTATGGACCACCACAAAAAGGGAAGAATACGGTGGCCGTGGAGTGTGGTTTGGTAGTAGATGGGTAATGCTGTGAAAGGAAGGTATTATGAATGTTGGTAATGAGGTTGTAACAAAATGGCATATCACAAACAATTATGGCTGTACCCCAAGTTTAGAACAAATGGCTTGTATACATAAATTTGAAAGGAATATGATCCTGTCACAGCAAGGAACTGTGAGCTAAACTACAAGAGCACAAAATAGTAGAAGCAGAAATTAACCTTCCTTTCAAGATTAGTATAAAAAATAACTTTAACACAAATAAATAGAAGGCTGCAGATTAGCAGAATAATATAATTTCAGTTGTACACATAGCTACACACAAATAATCATGAAAACAGATTTCGTTCATCCTGTTTTGGCAAATAACAGGAGAAGAAAATGTAATTGAGTATGGAATATCCTGCCTACCGAAATTTTCATCCTCAAACCAATGCAGCCATGCGATTTATAATGATGAAATCAAATATATATGCTCAGCAAGACAATCAGTAACATCCAGACACACTTTATACAACATGCATAGTGATTTACTCATCACAATCTCAACCGGACACAATATATACATTCAGTATGAATAATTACTCTAGAAATGTATAAAGTGATCTACTAACACATACCAAGTTGTAGGCGAGGCTTGATGATGGCACGCTGTAGATCTATGTACTGAGATTTTAAGTTGAGGTGATATGTATTACAGGGAATATAAGGCTTAGCAGGTTTATTTTGCATCAAAGACAATCATTTAAAGATTACAGGAAAATAAGTACTGACCTTGAGCAAGATAGACAATGTATACACACCGAAAGCCAAGAGCTTATCCCCAGGCATTACAGGTGACTAGGGGTCATAAGGTGATGGTCCAACACCAGCTCGGCTCTTCCGAATGGTGGTTTGAAGATGGTAGTACTTAACATGTAGCAGCTGGATGAAAACTTATAACAACAACCTCAATGAGTTTCAGAGTACATGAAACTAAAACAGGAATTCGCATGAGATAAAATAAACCACTTCTGAACTGGAAAGGCTAGCATTCAAAGGAATCAACATCACAGGCCCATCGCACAAACGAGGAATCTAAAATGACACCCAGTGCCAAAGTATTAACCAGCAATCTGACTTTCCGCTACACAATCATTCACTATGCCACAAATTGGCTTTGTACGCTGCATTAATCTAAAAGAAGAAAAAAAATCAATTGCCATATATCATCCTTCGGGAGGCCTTCATAACAATTCAAAACTCCTACTGACAAATAGAAAACCCCGCGGCAGTCTATACTGAGCTGCCTTCACCATGCAGTAATTCCAGCTGAGACAGGAGAGATCTCCTTCATCTGATGAATAAGTGAAAACTGGAGGGCATAGGATAAAACATGGTTCATGACGTAACCCACAACTGAAACTATCTGCTGTGTTAGATTCAAAGGCTTCAGGGCATGGCTTTACAGCAAGTAGCAGAAAAAAAAATTCAATCATATTTGTTGTGAACAATGGTAGTAATATGTAATGAAATTCAAGATAGACTACAAGTAAGTAGAACAAACTGGAACCAACACCAGTAAAAAAAAAATAGACTACTGTAGCACATACGATAGATCAAAACAACTTGTGAGCTATGGATTTCAACAATGGTGAGTAAATTACGAGTGACACAGGGTGATAGAACGAGATTCCAAGGATAGCAAAACATAAATGAACACAGAAAATGAAATGGAGATGATGCTTTTACACAGAGGCGTAACCAAAAAAAAAGAAAAAAATAACGATAAATAAAAGCAGAAAGCCAAATCGAAATGGACAATTATGAGACGGTAATAGGGAACCTGAAGATTGGATGACCATTAACATATAATCTAAAAAAAAAAAAAGTCGATAAGTATAGTTTAACTAAAGCTACTAAAGGCATTGTGACTCAACTCTTGATAAGAGCGTGTAACCATATCACAGAAAGGACGTAAGATCCATGGACGATTTCTGCCAATGATCCTGATCTGACAGTAGATCGGATTGGGTTCCATTGAGGAAATCAAATCTAAAACTAAAGGGAAACCGAATCAAAAGGGGCTCCGCAAAAATTCATGGATGCAAGCAGGAAAGAGATGAGGTATTGAGGCACATAACAAGGGAAACACAGACAATAAGATAACAATTCATTGGGGATATTAGATTTAAAAGACACTCTAACCAAATGAATGTGTAAATGTCAGAATTATCCATTCCGTTTGTTGTTGCACTAGAGGAGAGTTGGTGTTGCCATAAGCAACCCAACGCAGCTCTGGGGTGCGTTATTGGAGCAAAATCAAAAGAAATCTAAGATATGAAGGAAAATGGGATGTGACTAAGGGATTCTTACCTGGGTTTTTATAGGAATTTCGAGGACCAAAGGAAGGAGGAAGGAGGGATGAAGTGGCTATCGATCTCGGTTCTAACTCCAGCGGGGAAGAAGATAGCGCTTCCTTGCAGAAACTCAAAAGCTGAAAGAGGCGCCGGGATGAGATTGAAGATCGGTCGGGTGATGCTCGAAGATGGGTATGAAGCAATGGGGGTGAGAGGCAGAGAGTGGAGGATCGACAGATAATGGATGGGCTAATGCGATCAAGAGGGGTGCGGAGGTGAAAGATTATGGTTCATGAAGAAGTAGATAACAGGATGAAGGCGGATTCGAGAAGAAGGAAGAAGGTGCGGGGGTGAGGAAGCGATGTAGAGAGGAAAGAGAAGGTGCAATGGTGGAAACGAATGCCCTAGGGTTTCCTCATTATGCCCCTCTTAAGGAGGGGGGTGAAGGTTCGGGAATGGACTGTTGGAGATCGAAGGTGGGGGATGAAGGTGGCTGATCCGAGGGTTTGAGGAGGGTTTTGGTGGTTTGTGAATGGAGGCCGAGAAAGGGGAGAGAGGCGAGAGTGAAGAGAGAATGGAGGGGGCGGCTCTTTTTCTTTTTTTCCTTACGAAGAAAAATCCTAAAAGAGGGTTTTGCAAAAGACCCCCCTTCGATTTTTAAATTTTTACAAAAAAGGGCTCCCGAGGTTTTTAGCAAAAATTGATTTTTAAACTCATTTGTTTTTCTCATAATTTTCCCAATTTTTTTGGTTTTTGCGTTATCTTTCAATTTTTTTTTTTTTTAGAATAAAATCATAAAGTTTGTGAGAAAACAAAGATTAAAACTAATTTTTTGTGTTTTTGCAAAAATATTTACAAAAGGGAATTTTTCTGAGAATTTAAAAGCTATTTTGAGAAAATTTCTTCAGAAATGGGTTTGGATCCGAATTTTGGAGGAAATATGAATTTAAAGTACTGGATTTGGATCCGGGATTAATTTTGAATATACCAATATGGAATTTAATTCAGAAAATCTGAAGAATGACTGAAATTTAGCTTTGAAATTGCTTTGATCTTCTCAGAAAACGGGGTTAGGGGCAAAAGGGACATTTTTACAAAATTTTAAAAATTCTGGGGTGTTCACACCAGTCCAACATCCAGAAGATGGACCTCGTTTCAACTTTCAACAAGCTGAATGTCTCGAAGGAGCCTGCTGAGGCATCCTCTGAGGTGGCCAGAAGAATGCCACGGTACCTCAAAAGCTTTATCAAACCCGTGCCAAAAAAGGGCAAGGCATCAGAAGAAAAGGCCGATGTAGTGCAGAGACAGATCACTGCTCTCTCTAATATCCCGATCCTTGAACTGGAGCGTACTTCTCCCAAGCATCAGTAAGTCTTTGATGATTTATTGCGGAAAATCAAGGTCAAGCTAGGCACCACCCTTAAAGATATGGCCCAGATTGTCAATCAGGCAATGACCAACGCTCCGATCACATTTTTAGATGAGGATCTTCCGAAGCCTCATGCATTTCACAACAATGCTCTGTATGTTGTGATTCGAACCAGAGGAATGACCGTTCCTCATGTGCTGATCGATGGAGGTAGTAGCCTGATGTCTTCTTTTAAATCGTTGTAATTTTGAAAAGATTTTTAAATGTAAAACATGTGAAAACCAGACATCAAATAATAAAAACCGGTTCTCACTAGTGGATGAGACCGGGTCGAACTCAGGGAACGAGAATATATCGTATTCAAGTACACAAATCTAAACTATTCTTTATTGCCGAATTATTGAAATGTAAAATGTTCAGAAAAGGTAAAAACAACTAACTATTACAACAAATGAATACCCTTCGCAGAGGGCGTAAAGTGCAATATTTACAAACCCAATTAAAATTCCTAATTCTAAAAATAAAAGCAAAAAGAAGCTTTATTCTTCGTACTTCGTGTCACGTAATCGCTTCCGCTCCACTCCTGTGCTATCCTGCACAATTCAAATGAACACGAACAGTACCAGAGATAGAAGTAAACACAATATTAAACTAGCTAAATGCTAAAAACACTGAAATATAGCATCAAAAGAAACTAATGAACATTAAAACGATATTAAACTAATGTTAATGAACTATGTAATTCTAAAATTAAGAGTAAAATAAAAGACACTAAGCAATTTTCACAAACCGAATTTACTGAACTAAAACTGAAAACATGAATCGGAAATGAAAGAAACAAAAACAACTAGAAATTACTTGAAATTGATTAAGAGAAACTGAAACATGAAATAAAGCAAAAACAGGAAATGATTAAACCGAACTATGTAAAAACATGAAATTACAATATTGAAAACATGAAGAAATCGGAAGGTGCAGCTAATAGTAAAACTGATTTTAAAACGAAACAGGAAATTGCAGTAAAGAAAAATAAGAAACAAGTGCTAAAAAAAACAAAAATTACAACAATGAAACAACAGATGATTCATAACAACAAAATCAGGAAATAGGAAATTGAAAACAGCAATTACGATGAAATAAATCTGGAAATCGGATGCATAATGAAGAAATGTAATGAATGACTAAAAAAATGTAGAGAAACAAGAAACTGTAAAAAAAACGATGGATGAAAAACAATAAAGGAGAAAATCGGGGATGAAAAGATTAACACAACACATAATGCAGATTTTTATTATGATTTTATTTTCTTTTCTCATTTTTCAGAAACAGGACATAACAAATAGATGATCGATTAACAAAAAACACAGAAGAAAAAGAAAAGGAATAAGATTTGAAAAAGAAGAAGAAGAAGAAGAAGAACTGGAGATCGGAAGAAGAAGAAATCGTAGGAAGAAGAGGAAGAAGAAGAAGAAGAACTGGAGATCGGAAGACAAAGAAGAAGAAGATGAATCGGAGAGGATGAAGAAGAAGAACTGAAGAAGAAGAGGAGAAAGAAGAAGATCTGAAGGAGAAGAAGAAGAATCAGAAGATCACCGTACCTTAGAGGGGTTAGGAAAGAATGTGGCGACCTCCACCACCACTGCCATCGCCGGAATGAGGAGCTTCCACCTCTGCCGCCGGCTAGAGTTTAGATAGAGAAAGAGGAAGAAGAAGAAGTTAGGGAAAAAGGATAGCCACCGGCAATGGTGGAGAAAGGAGAGAAGAGAGGGAATAGAGGGAAAGAGGGGAAAGATGGCTTCAGCCGTGAATGAGAGGAGGCGCCCAATTTTTGTGATTTTGGGGGTTTTTAAAAACAACAAACTGGCTGGAACCAGTTTCAAAAAGATTTTCAGTTGTAAAACAATGCAAACCGGTTCCAGTTTTAAAACAATGCAAAACGGTTCCAGTTTTAAAACAATGCAAACCGTTCCAGCCGGTTTGCTTATTAATTTTTTTTTTAGTTTTTAAAATTCAACAACCTTGTAAACCGGTTTTTTAGAATTTTTTTTTCAAAAAGTTACAAACAAAACTTTATTTCATTTATAAGGAAAATAAAAACTATTCTACTAATTTTTTTCTTTTCTAAGAAAAACAAACATTTAAAATGATTTTAAAAACTATTTTCTCTATTTTTTTATTTTTAATTGAAAACTAATACTAGACTACTATGAATATATATAAAAAACTAAAATATGTAAAATAAAACTATTTTTCATGCATTTTCTATTTTTAAATCATTTTAGCACATTCACTCGAAAACTAACATAAAATTGGGTTTTTGAAACATTATTTTATAAAATCATGCATATTTAAATGTTAATAAACCCTGAATTATATGCATGATCAAATACCCCCATGCTTATGTTTTGCTAGTCCTCGAGCAAACTAGAAAAATGCAAGAAATCAAACTATCACCAAACTCACTTTCGTAGGAATCACGGTTGCATTTAGCTCATGCAACAAGCCCTTTCAACCCCTGGGTTACCCCAGTGGACGAGTAAGGTCTCGTGAGGGTTTGCAGTGATGCTACCCACAAACATCTATGTCATGTATGCATAATATTACACATCCTCACAATCAGTAGGTAATCAAAGACTTTGTTTTCACAAATATTTCCTGTTGTTTCAAAATCAAAACATAATTAGAGTCTTTTATATACCACCACAGAAAAGAATTTCTTTCACTTTTCTAAATATCACAATTATTTATGTTTTATTCTTAGAAAATCCAATAAAAACATATTATTATTTACTTATCCTCACTCATATGTTTTCTGCACAGGTTTTCTCAATCGCACTTCTAAGCACTGAACTTTTCTTTCTTTTTAAGCTCTTTTCACTCTTTTTTTTCTTTTCACGCTTTTTCTTTTTGCGCACTTATTTTTCTCATATAGCTTGCGTGTGGTCTGCTTTTATGCCTTGTGCAATATCAATATCTTTTATACTTTTTCAATACATACAAAAAGATATCAACTAAGACATAAAAGTGACTTCCTTCATTCACCTTTATAACATGAGAGTCAAACATTTCAACTTGTATCTGTTCTCAGTTACTTAGGATTACGAAGTTTTCCACTCTCCTTTTCGAAAATGGAATTAAAAGTTTCAACTTACATCTAAGTTCCATCTACTAAGGATTGTGGAATTATCCAAACAACCTAACGCATGCTATTTTTTCTTTTGAGCTCATTTTTACGCTTTTGTTCATTTGCTTAGTTTTTTTTTTTTTTTTTTTTTTCAAAAATAAAACTGTGCATATTCATATTTATGATTCAAAATAAACTCTAACATGTATCTATCATCATTTCCTCGAAATCTGCATAAACAACCATAATTTTTAGATTTATGTCAGAAAAAATTTTCGTGGGGCTTAAAAATCCTCTAAAAACATCAGATTTGAAATAACATTCATATAAGTTCAAACTCTTTCTTTAAAAATCTACTTTTCATGAGAGATGTGTAAACATGTGCAAGAACTTAAACAGAAATATCAAGGTATGCACTCTACACCCTCCCCCATGCTTGAATGACACTGTCCCAGTGGCACTCCCCCATGCTTATATGAAACTACGTGAATGCACATGAGAGGAAATAAATGAGGGAAAAGAGTAGAATGACCTGACATGAATTAAAAATACACGTTTTATGAATGTAATAAATGCAATGTATACATGACAAAACATAAAACTCATGAATGAAACAAAAACAACATGAAAAACTCATGAAAAAGTATAAACAAAATAAAATCTATAAATTCTAAGCAAATCTAATAATATACAAGATATGGGTTGCCTCCCATAAAGCGCTAAGTTTCACATCCCCAGCTAGACGGATCCCTGAAAAAATCCTTCATCGTCCATGAGATCAATGGACGTGAAGTCAGACTCAACCGGGCTCTATGAAGAAAAGAGTGTCATCTGTGACACTACGCACTGTGTTTCCATCCCTTCTACCTCCAAATGTAGCACCATGACTCTCTTGACATGAAGAACGGAGATTAGTCTCATCTGAGAGACTGGTCAAGAATCAAGAATCTAGGACCGACCGAGTACCAATGAATGCAACTTCAGACAAGTGGTGAATATGATCTGGCTTGACTTGGTCAAGCACCTTCTGCATCTGTACCTCTTGCTTACTCAAAACGATTGGTGATCCTAAAGGCTGAGAAAATGGGGCTTTATATGATGAAAATGTATGCTGTAAGTCAGGCCCCTTCTGTTGAGGTATCATGGAGATCGACTCGTCAATAGAAATGATATGGGGTTCATGAGTCGATTCCTGAGTAGGGTGACACGCCTTCCCATACTGAAGGGATGTAACAGATTTGACTTGCTCATGATGTGAAGTAGTGGGTTGCAAGTCAAATAACATGGAATCCTCTCCCTTGGATGTAACAACAGACTGACTATGAAGGTTCCCCTGACTTTGTCTACTCAATGTCTGAGCTAACTGTCCCACTTGAGTTTCTAGCTTGGCTATTGACTGCGTATGGGAACAAAGAGTGGCCTTGATATCAGAAAAGGCTTCTAACATCTTCTCTTGAAATGATGAACTTGAAATGGGCTCCTGAGGAGAAGGTAGACAATACTGGGGATGAACCTGTGGAAATATAGGATGCGAGTAACCTTGTGAAGGGTTACTGGGTCTATACTGTGTCTGGGAGGGCTGATGGGATAGGGGAATGGATTGGTTTCACCAATCTGGGGTATATGATGATGTAAACGAATCAGGCATGGGTCTAGCGAAACCTTGGGCAGCATTCACCTGCTCCTGAACGAATTCAGGATATAATGGCGCTGCCGGACAATCCGCAACACAGTGTGCAGGGCTAGCACATATCTCGCACACTCTTTCTATTGGATTTCTCGAGGAATTGGCTAGGAATTGATCTAACTTCCTAGTCAACTGGTCAACCTTGGTATGCAATTCTAACTCAGACCCAACTTCGGAAATCCCAACTTTCCTAGGACCACTAGACAGAGATGTAGTCCTATCGAGCCGTGAAGACAAAGTATGATGCATCGTGTTTTCACTCAAGGTCCCGAATAGAGACCATGCCTCGTCCTCACTCTTGAGCATAAAAGTGCCCCCACAAGACGAATCAACCATTTGACGATGCTTCTCAGTAAGCCCGTCATAAAAATACTGCACCAACTGCCAACGAGGCACCTGGTGATGGGGACACTTGCGGAGAAGATCTTTCAATCTCTCCCAAGACTCGTGAAACTGTTCTCCCTCAATTTGAGAAAAACTGGTTATAGCTTTACGAAACTGGTTCGTCTTACCAATTGGGAAATATTTTTTTAAAAATTCTCTTTGCATTCCTTCCCAAGTAGTAATACGAACCGTCTCAAGAGATTTTAGCCAGTGCTTGGCTTTATCTTTGAGAGAGAACGGAAACAAAGTTAACCTCATAGCGTCGTCTCCAAAATTATTGATTCGCACAGTCGAGCAAATCTCAAGGAATTCGTCGAGATGACGATATGGGTCCTCATTGCTAAGGCCATAAAACGAAGGTAACATTTGAATCACACTGGCCTTAATCTCAAAATGGCTCGCTCCTACATCAGGTCTCGTGATGCAAGACGTGGGAGTATACGTATTTGGCATGAAGTACTCCCTCAAAGGACGGATCAATTGATGCTCGTCAGCCATTGCGTAGACCGGTGTAGCACACGTCCTAACTTTGGGTTTTCTACCTAACTAACGCAATAAGCGGCCAAACCACGCAAACCACAAAGCGAGTGAACTAAAAACAACAAAAACTAAACAAACACCACGCAGTTACACATAACAGAGATTATGCATTAAAAATATGAAATCTATGTGTACGGTACCAATCGTACACAGTCACCTCTAAGGGGATCCTAATAGGTGGGCTGTGCAGAAAAGTAAGCCCGTCTCTAAGATATGCACATACGTGGTTCTAAACCTAAATGCACAAAACACTAGGCAATAAAGCGAATACTAATATTACGCCGTTCCCCGGCAACGGCGCCAAAAATTTGATGTCTTCTTTTAAATCGTTGTAATTTTGAAAAGATTTTTAAATGTAAAACATGTGAAAACCAGACATCAAATAATAAAAACCGGTTCTCACTAGTGGATGAGACCGGGTCGAACTCAGGGAATGGGAATATATCGTATTCAAGTACACAAATCTAAACTATTCTTTATTGCCGAATTATTAAAATGTAAAATGTTCAGAAAAGATAAAAACAACTAACTATTACAACAAATGAATACCCTTCGCAGAGGGCGTAAAGTGCAATATTTACAAACCCAATTAAAATTCCTAATTCTAAAAATAAAAGCAAAAAGAAGCTTTATTCTTCGTACTTCGTGTCACGTAATTGCTTCCGCTCCACTCCTGTGCTATCCTGCACAATTCAAATGAACACGAACAGTACCAGAGATAGAAGTAAACACAATATTAAACTAGCTAAATGCTAAAAACACTGAAATATAGCATCAAAAGAAACTAATGAACATTAAAATGATATTAAACTAATGTTAATGAACTATGTAATTCTAAAATTAAGAGTAAAATAAAAGACACTAAGCAATTTTCACAAACCGAATTTACTGAACTAAAACTGAAAACATGAATCGGAAATGAAAGAAACAAAAACAACTAGAAATTACTTGAAATTGATTAAGAGAAACTGAAACATGAAATAAAGCAAAAATAGGAAATGATTAAACCGAACTATGTAAAAACATGAAATTACAATATTGAAAACATGAAGAAATCGGAAGGTGCAGCTAATAGTAAAACTGATTTTAAAACGAAACAGGAAATTGCAGTAAAGAAAAATAAGAAACAAGTGCTAAAAAAAACAAAAATTACAACAATGAAACAACAGATGATTCATAACAACAAAATCAGGAAATAGGAAATTGAAAACAGCAATTACGATGAAATAAATCTGGAAATTGGATGCATAATGAAGAAATGTAATGAATGACTAAAAAAATGTAGAGAAAAAAGAAACTGTAAAAAAAACGATGGATGAAAAACAATAAAGGAGAAAATCGGGGATGAAAAGATGAAATCAACACATAATGCAGTTTTTTATTATGATTTTATTTTCTTTTCTCATTTTTCAGAAACAGGACATAACAAATAGATGATCGATTAACAAAAAATACAGAAGAAAAAGAAAAGGAATAAGATTTGAAAAAGAAGAAGAAGAAGAAATCGTAGGAAGAAGAGGAAGAAGAAGAAGAAGAAGAAGAACTGGAGATAGGAAGACAAAGAAGAAGAAGATGAATCGAAGAGGATGAAGAAGAAGAACTGAAGAAGAAGAGGAGAAAGAAGAAGATCTGAAGGAGAAGAAGAAGAATCAGAAGATCACCGTACCTTAGAGGGGTTAGGAAAGAATGTGGCGACCTCCACCACCACTGCCATCGCCGGAATGAGGAGCTTCCACCTCTGCCGCCGGCTGGAGTTTAGATAGAGAAAGAGGAAGAAGAAGAAGTTAGGGAAAAAGGATAGCCACCGGCAATGGTGGAGAAAGGAGAGAAGAGAGGGAATAGAGGGAAAGAGGGGAAAGATGGCTTCAGCCGTGAATGAGAGGAGGCGCCCGATTTTTGTGATTTTGGGGGTTTTTAAAAACAACAAACCGGCTGGAACCGGTTTCAAAAAGATTTTCAGTTGTAAAACAATGCAAACCGGTTCCAGTTTTAAAACAATGCAAAACGGTTCCAGTTTTAAAACAATGCAAACCGTTCCAGCCGGTTTGCTTATTAATTTTTTTTTTAGTTTTTAAAATTCAACAACCTTGTAAACCGGTTTATTAGAATTTTTTTTCAAAAAGTTACAAACAAAACTTTATTTCATTTATAAGGAAAATAAAACTATTCTACTAATTTTTTTCTTTTCTAAGAAAAACAAACATTTAAAATGATTTTAAAAACTATTTTCTCTATTTTTTTATTTTTAATTGAAAACTAATACTAGACTACTATGAATATATATAAAAAACTAAAATATGTAAAATAAAACTATTTTTCATGTATTTTCTATTTTTAAATCATTTTAGCACATTCACTCGAAAACTAACATAAAATTGGGTTTTTGAAACATTATTTTATAAAATCATGCATATTTAAATGTTAATAAACCCTGAATTATATGCATGATCATAGCCTCAATATATGCCTTGAAATGACAGGTAAAGCTTTGGGCATTAAGAAAGAAGAATACATCCCGAACCCAATCACCATCTACGGGTTCAATAATCATGGACAGACAGCAAAAGAAAAAATCTTCCTAAAGATCTTCATCGATTACTCTGTCCATTCAGTCCTTTTCTATGTGGTTAATGTGCCACCAACGTATAATCTGCTGCTGGGGTGAACATGGATTCACAATACAAATGCAGTACCATCAACTCTTCACCAATGTATAAAGTGGTCAAAAGGTGGTATGATCACAACAGTTTTGGGAAAAGAACCAGAACAGAGGCTTTCGCAACCCATGATTCCCAAACCCACTTTCACTGCCGACATTCCTAGTATTAGGAAAATTGATAAAGTCAACCTTGGGGAAAGTTTGGGGATACTACAGATGGCAGAATCACTGAAGCATACTGTAGCCATGACTCGATGGAAAGGACCACAATTTTTCAAGATTGGAGGTCGCCTGGATTACAGCACTGTCAAAGACCATCCTCTATTTTCGCAATTTATGAAAGCCAAGAAGGGGTTTGATCTATTACTGAAGCATGGTTACCAGCCCATCAGAGGATTGGGCAAAAATGAAGACGATCGTCTAGAGCCAGTATTCCCTATTCATCATCCGCGCAGGGCAAGATTTGGGTTCATGGGCAAGAGATCTCATAAAGATATTGTCTTCATCAAGGGAATCCAATAGAAGCATCTACTATCATTCTTTTTCTTTTTCATCTCTTTGATTTTTGTAGTTTGTAGGGACGGTGTCCCATTTCAGTTCTTTTAATGTCATCATTTCATTGAAATCTTCAATAAAGTTATTGATTCTTCTTACCTATCTGGATGCCTGATCATGCATATATTTCAAGGTGAATTAACATTAAAATATGCATGATTTTATGAAAAAATGTTTTAAAAACCCAAGTTTATGCTAGTTTTCGTTAAATGAGCTAAAATGATTTTAAAACAGAAAATGTATGAAAATTAGCTTTATTTGTATATTTTAGTACATATTTTAATGTTTGATATTAACATAATAGTTTAGTTTTAGTTTTCAATAAAAATAAAAAATAAAAAAATGGAGGAAAATAGTTTTATATTGTTAATAAAATCATTTTAGTTGTTTGTTTTTTTTAGAAAAGAAGAAAAAATTAAATATAAATATAAATAGTTAGAGTAGTTTTAATTTTTTTCAAATGAGTTTCTTTGTAAATAAATAAGTTTGTTTTCAAAGTTTTTAACTTTCAAAAATTTCTAAACAAACCGGTTTACACAGTTTGTGATTTTTTTGAAAAACTGAAAATAAAACAAACTGGTTCAAACCGGTTTGCTTTTTGCAAAAACTAAAAAAATAAAACTGAAAATAGTTACGAACCAGTTCAAGCCGGTTTGGGCTCTTTAAAACCCAAAAACAGAAGAAAAAAGAAGAAGTCTCCCCTCTTACGCCTGAAGCTTTTCCCCCTTTCCCCTCTTTTCTCTCCCTTCCCTCTTTCCTAACCTTTCCCCTCCACCGTGTTCCTTAGCTATTTCTTCCTCTTCTCCCTAATTCTCTCTTCTCTTTTCCGGTGGAGGTGCCTCTTCAGTCCGACGACGGCATATAGGTGGATGACCACCATCTCTCTTCTCTAATCCCTCCTCTTTACGGTAAGATCTACAATTTTTCACCTACATCATCGTCGTTATCTTATCATTTCTATAGATAATTGAGATTAGTTAGTTCTAAAAAGAAAAAAAAACAAAAGAAAAGATGTAAATAGGATATTGATTTCTGCATTTGTTCTCTGTTTCTTCTATTGTCCTGTTTGTTTTTCACGCATAGTTTTAATTTCCTGTTCTTAGTTGTTTTTTCTGCAATTTAGTTTTGAGTTCACGGTAAGCATTTTTGTTTTGATTGTTTATGTTGATTCAATTTCTATTCTGAATATAGATCGTAGCATTGTTCTTGGATTTCTTATCGTAGATTCAACATATGCATCAAGTTCTTCATTGCATAATCTGCTCAAATTTGTTGTGGCCTATCTGTTGATTTCGTTCCTCTGTGAAATTGGGTGAACTAAGCATCATTTCAATCAGTAAACTACAATCTATTATTCCATTGTGAAATAATAGCTAACGGTTGTGAGTTTTCATTTGTGCTTCATCCGAACCACTCATCAACATCTCATTCTCACGGTAAGTCAAATTAACTATTACAGAATCTGGTTTTCGCAGCAATCGAGTTTACTGTAGCAGAGTCTTTTTGAATGCACAGTTATTCAATAGCATTTTTTTTAATTAGTAAATTTGTGTTTTGATCATCATCATATTGTTTTGTTATCGTTTGAAGTTTAAGTGATTTCCAATTTTTCCTGTTTGTATTTCAATCTTGTTTCTCTGTTTTGTTCATTTTCAGAGTTATTGTTTTTTTTAAGTTGCTGATTTAATTTTCTGTTTGATTCATTATTCCCCTGTTTTTCACCTTCTGAATTCATGTTTTTATTTTGTTAAGTTTCATGTCTTGTGTTACATGTATTTTTTGTTATTTTTAATGCATTAAATTTTTTGTTTTCTTTAATTCTTTGAGTTAATGTTGTTTTTCAAATTACTGAATTCTTGTTCTTTTAATACAGTCAATTCATGTTTCCTTCATTGATTTCCTGTTTTGTTTTCATAGTTAGTTTAGTATCCTGTTAGTTAATAGTTGTTAGTTAAGCAAAATAATTAGCATTTATACTTAGATGTAATTAGTAATTAGTAATTAGTTAGTTAGTTTTAATTAGAAGTCAATTTCAGTTAAGAATATCATTAGATTTCTTTCATAGTATATTTTGTTTTTAGCAATTAAGTAGTATAATTTGCTTAATATTGTTTTTAATTCTATCTCTGGTACTGCTCGTGTTCATTTGATTTGTGTAGGATAGCACACGAGTGGAGCGGAAGCGATTGCATGACACGGGAAGCACAAGAATAGAAGTTGTTGTTTTCAGTTTAGAATTAGGAATTTGATTCTGGGTTTGTAAATATCGCTTTTTACGCCCTCTGAGAAGGGTATTCATTTGTTGTAATAGATAGTGGTTTTTACTTTTTTCAAACATTTTACATTTTAATAATATGGCAATAAAGATTAGTTTAGATTTGTGTGTTTGAATACGAAATATTCCCGTTCCCTGAGTTCGACCCGGTCTCATCCACTAGTGAGAACCGGTTTTTATTATTTGATGTCTGGTTTTCACATGTTCTTCATTTAAAAATCTTTTCAAAATTACAACGATTTAAAAGAAGACATCCAATTTTTGGCGCCGTTGCCGAGGAATGGCGTAATATTAGTATTCAATTTATTGCCTAGTGTTTGTTTGCATTTAGAAGTAGAACCACGTATGTGCATATCTTAGAGACGAGCTTACTTTTCTGCACAGCCCACTCACTAGGATTCCCTTAGAGGTGACTGTGTATGATTGGTACCGTACACATAGATTTCATATTTTCTTTGCATAATCTCTGTTATATGTAACTGCGTGGTGTTTGTTTAGTTTTTTGTTGTTTTTAGTTTACTCGCTTTGTGGTTTGCGTGGTTTGACCACTTAGTGCGTTAGTTAGGTAGAAAACCCAAAGTTAGGACGTGTGCTACACCGATCTACTCCAAGGTGTATGCAATGGCTAACGATCATCATTTGATCCGTCCTTTGAGGGAGTACTTCATGCCAAATACGTATACTCCCGCCTCCTGCATCACGAGACCTGATGTAGGAGCGAGCCATTTTGAGATTAAGGCCAGTGTCATTCAAATGCTACCTTCGTTTTATGGCCTTAGCAATGAGGACCCATATCGTCATCTCGACGAATTCCTTGAGATTTGCTTGACAGTGCGAATCAATAACTTTGGAGACGACGCTATGAGGTTGACTTTGTTTTCGTTCTCTCTCAAAGATAAAGCCAAGCACTGGGTAAAATCTCTTGAGACAGTTCGTATTACTACTTGGGAAGGAATGCAGTGCGAATTCCTCAAAAAGTACTTCCCAATTGGTAAAACGAATCAGTTTCATAAAGCTATAACCAGTTTTTCTCAAATTGAGGGAGAACAGTTTTACGAGTCTTGGGAGAGATTGAAAGATCTTCTCCGAAGGTGTCCCCATCACCAGGTGCCTAATTGGCAATTGGTGCAGTATTTTTATGACGGGCTTACTGAAAAGCACCGTCAAATGGTTGATTCGTCTTGTGGGGGCACTTTTATGCTCAAGAGTGAGGATGAGGCGTGGTCTCTATTCGAGACCTTGAGTGAAAACACGATGCATCATACCTTGTCTTCACGGCTCGATAGGACTACATATCTGTCTAGTGGTCCTAGGAAAATAGGGATTTCCGAAGTAGGGTCCGAGTTAGATTTGCGTACCAAGGTCGACCAGTTGACTAGGAAGTTAGATCAATTCCTAGCCAATTCTTCGAGAAATCAAGTAGAAAGAGTGTGTGAGCTATGTGCTAGCCCTGCACACTGTGTTGCGGATTGTCTGACAGCACCATTATATCCTGAATTCGTTCAGGAGCAGGTGAATGCAGCCCAAGGTTTCGCTAAACCCATGCCTGATTCATTTGCACCATCATATAACCCAGGTTGGAGAAACCAGTCCATTTCCTCATCCCATCAACCCTCTCAGACACAGTAACCCTTCACAAGGTTACTCGCATCCCATTTTTCCACAGGTTCATCTCCCAGCTCAACCTGTTTATACTCAACCCCATTCTCATGAGCCTTCACCTAGTCAATCCTTCCAAGATAGGATATTACAAGTTTTGAGCTCCCATACGCAGTCAATAGCCAAGCTAGAGACTCAACTGGGACAGTTGGTTGAGACCTTCAGTAGGCAAAGCGAGGGGAACCCATCTAGTAGGCCTGTTGTCTCAAAGGGAGAGGATTCCATGTCATTTGACTTGCAAACCACTGATTCACATCATGAGCAAGTTAAATCTGTTACATCCCTTCATTATGGGAAGGCGTATCATCCCATTCAGGAATGGACTCATGAGCCTCATATCATTGCTATTGACGAGTCGATCTCCATGATACCTCAGCAGAAGGGGCCTGACCTACAACATGCATTATCATCATATATTCATAAAGCCCCATTCTTTCAGCTTTTAGGATCACCGATTCCTTTTAGTAAGCAAGAGGTACAGATGCAAAAGGTGCTTGACCAAGTCAAGCCAGATCATATTCACCACTTGACTGAAGTTGCATTCATTGATAGTCGGTCAGTCCTACAAAAGAATCGCCTTTCTCTTTTGGATTACCTTTGTCATCTTTCGCGTTGTCGAAAGAATCGCCTTGTTCCTTTGGATTGCCTTTATCATCTTTCGCGTTGTCGAAAGAATCGCCTTGTTCCTTTGGATCGCCTTTGTCATCTTTCGCATTGTCGAAAGAATCGCCTTTCTCCTTTGAATTGCCTTTTGTCATCTTTCACGTTGTCCAAAGAATCACCTTGTTCCTTTGGATTGCCTTTGTCATCTTTTGTAACGACCACAACTCATCCCCTTTGAAAATGCGGAATTTTTTTTTTTTTCTAAAACAGTGCGGAAAACTTCCCAGAGACACGGGGTCCTCACAGTTCCAATTCCAACTGGATAGCCATAAACCACAAAAGAACTTGCAATTAACATTCATAAACTAACCATTACCTTTATTCATGAATTAAAAACTAATCTCAAAAGTAAAATGTCTGACTCAAGTAACCACTGATGACAATAAGCAAATAACAAGAACACTAGACTGAAAAACCAAAATAAAGAGCCACTCTGTCCACAAAGAAGACTGTCAAAACTCGTTGTGACTCTCGCGCCCTCGCAGTAGCTGTCGACTTCACTGATCACCTGTTCCTGCGAAAAACCAATGAAGTAGGGTGTCAGAATCAAAATCCTGAGCACAACTACTTCTTAATGAAACAAGTGAGATAAAGAGTCAAGATGAGATATCATGCAACAATTAAGGGAAATACATACAAGACAGTTTATAGCATTTGAGAATTTATTCATGCAATAATTATAAATGCTAAGCATGCAAAAGGCAGTAAAGCAGTAGCATCTACTAAAATTCCAGCATGCAACAAGAATTAAACATTCAACACTTACCCTCATGTATTGAGTAAGGAAACCATTAAAGTATGCATGATCTAATGCATCACAGGAAAAATGCATGTCTTTTGTGCAATGCATGAATCATTTTATTATCTTCTGTGAACACCCAAAATTTTTCAAATTCTTTTAAATATTCCTTTCTTGCCCCTAAATCCATCTTTGAGCAAATGAGTCATTTCAAATCTAAATTCCAGTTCAGTTATCAAATTTTACTAAATCTAAATTCATTTCATATGTTTAAATTGATTTTGGATGTGGATCCATTGTCCAGATTCAAATCTAAGCCTCCTTGTTCAAATTTTAAATTAAAATTATAAAAAATACCCAAAATAGACATTCAAATAGCTCGGACAGTCCATTCAACATCCGTTTGGATCCATCACATTATATTTCTCGATTTGAGTGTCAAAACTCGAACATTTTCTCAAAACCTGGGTCAAAACCCATTCTTCTGAAGAAATTTCCCCGAAATGGTCAGAAATTCTCAGAAAAATACTTTTGTAAATATTTCTCAGAAAAATACAAAAAAATTAGTGTTTAAAACTTAGTTTTCTTTTAAAATCTTAGTTTTCTACTACAAAACTACAAAAAATGGAAAAGAAAAAATTGGGGAAAGCAAAAGGTTTTTAAAACTTGAAAAATTGAATTTTTGCCAAAAACCTCTCTTGAACCACTCTTTTTAAAAAAATTCTTTCAAAGGGGGACTTCTTTTGGAAATTTGGAAAATCTCCAACAGCTTCTTCCCGCGCACTCGCCTTCTCCTACCACAACCTCTCATCTTCAAACAAACTCCTTCTCCCTCAGCCCCTGATCTTCAACCACCTCCCTCTCTCGAAGGCTCCTCTTCCCCTTTAAGAGGAGAGCACACAGAAGGATCCAGGCCCCCCGTCTCCTTCATGCATCGGCCGCTCCTCACCATCGCACCTTCCTCCTTCTCCAGTGCCCATTATTTTCCCCTTGTTTTGTTATCTTGTTTGGAGGAATCGAAGCCATCCGGCGTCCATAAGAAAGAATCATCTCCTGCGCAGTTGTATTGAACCTCTCTCGATCTCTCCCAACCAGCTGAAGGAAGTTGGCCCTCTCTACAACATCCAGAGGGAATACCCCCTTTGCCCCTGAATCCCCTCTTCCTGTGCTTCTGATTGGATGTCCTAATCGAAAGGGATTCTCATCCCAATTCATCAATCATGATAGCAACAGGAGTCCCGATTCCCATTCAAAATCAAGTAAGTGCTCTTTCCTCTTCCTGTAAATTTTTCTTTTCTTTCTCTTTGATTTTTCTGTTTTTCAGCCCCATTTACGCAACAATGGTGGCGTTGGGTTGCCTGTGCAACATCAACCCACCCTTATGCTATAACAAAAGGAATGAATGTGTTTCGACAATTTTTTATTTTATTTTATTTTATTTTATTTTTTTTAGGCTTGATGTTAATGTTTTTAATACAATCATGCTATATATCGCAGTTTCAATATATGTCTGCTCTTTATTCTGATCCATTTTCCTTTTATTAGTCCAATTTCCTGTTTACAATCGGCTTGAGCTCTGATATCTCATTTGGTTTTGTTTGATTTCCTGTTCATATGTCGATTATCCTTGATTTGAGATTTCCTATTTCAAATATCTGCTACCCTCAATTGTTCGTTACATTTCTGAGGCTCCCGTCCCTGGTTTCATGGTGCTTTGTCCATCACTCGTATGCCCCTCACATCACGACATGAACAATATAGAATTCGTTGGGTTCAGGAGTTCAGCGAGAGAAAGTCACCTCTCATCTGTTATCAAAGGGGTCCAACATTAATTTATGTTCTAGCTCCTACCTCTGCAAATATTAATTCGGTATAAGCATGTTTGTATTTTATCTCACTGATTCCGGTCTTTTGCTAGTTATTACTGACTCTCTTCAGTTTTTTTTTTATTTTTTTGCAGGTTCTTGAGCATTTGCTCACATTTCGATCTTCTGTTTTATTTTAACTGTCCATCATATATGATTCCTTGTTCTATCTCTAATTTTTTTTTTTTTTGTTCCTTCTGACCATCGATTTAGATTTTTATTTCTTATTTTGTGTACTGCAGTGCACGTAGCTAATCAAAGTTAGTGTTTTAGTACCACTGTTAATTCATCTACAGACGTCATTTGTTTGTTGGATTTGTCTTATGATCGTGTGATGGCGTCATTCCCATTTATCCTGTACCATCTGACATTTTGGGCATAGAAGGTGAATCAAAATGCTCGATTTACATTACCCAGCAATCACCTACAGGCCTTTTGGAATCATTCCAGAGAATTGCACATCATTAACTCTGGATTGGCTGTGAAAGGAGAGTTGAACCATTAGACCTGTTTGCTTCAGAATTTGAACTCAGAAATTACAGGTATGTTGGACTGGTGATTGACAATCCACTAGAGGTATGCTTGATTTCATAGAGCTTGTACATTCATTTTATTCATTCAATTCATAGGCATTGATTCGTGTCATTCCATTCATGTAGCATCTAGTTTCATCAGATTCATCATACCAATTTTTGAGTATCCATTCCCTGCATCTGTGCTTCGCAAATATAGCATTTACATTTTATCCGAATTTGCTTTTTGATTCATATATAATATATTGATCAAATGATCTAACGGAATTTGATTGCCATAATAAGTTTACTTTTGATAGTTGTCTGAATAATGGATTTGATCTGTTGTGACAACCGAGGTCATTGCTCGATGGACCCATGTGAGATTTTACATTGAAACCTAATGAATGAGTACCAGCCACAAGAAATTTAATTCAGCTGTCATCATCAAAATCGATCTGCTAAAACTGATCTGCAGCTGGTAGCCCGGATTTTGTATAGCAAACAGTTAGCATGTTGGGGCAGAAGCATCGTCCTTGCCACTTTGGCACCCCCATTATGAGCTACCGCCCTCCAAGCCACAGCCTTACCCTTCAAACCCTGTACACTACCACTAAAAGACAAAGACTGTCATATGTCTGGAAGTGCATCATAGCCAAGTCATGTTTGCCCTGCAAACATCACACTTGATATTAAGGGATCCTCACATAAGAAATTCTCAAAGTAGTGGCAACCCGAATTTTCTGTTGGTTTGATCTCTGCAAAGGAAGGCTAACTTTGTGTTTTGTTTGATGTGCCTGTGCTGTCATATATTAGAAGAAAGGATGGCAACAGGGGTTAGCAAATTCCAAATAGATTTCTATTAACTAGTGTTACCTGTGCATGTCAGGCTAAGTTTATAGTTTATACATCACCATTAATTGCATATATCTGTGTATCACTTTCTTACATATCAGTCATCATATTGTAATTCGTGGCACACACACCTCATTTCTTGCACATTCACCTGTATCCACCCTGCATTCCATTGCCGCACCTACACAGTTATGATTTGTTGTCCACTTGTACACTCCAACTTCCAACATATCTGTATACCCCAGTTCTCACACATATTCATTATCTCTTGACCACCTTCACAATCCTTCTCCTGTAATTAACCCACATTTCCACGTATCCACTTCGTTCACCTATGCACCTTCATTTGTGCTGCTTATTTTGATTCATCTTAATCCCCTATATCCACACACCCGCTTGCAGTCACCTGCAAAATCACGCATGCCTCCATCTAAGTTCATTCCCTGCGTCATAGTTGCACCCATCTTCCTGCAACTACACCAAACACTTCACTATAGCATGCCCAGCACAATTGTTATTTATATTAAGGCACCTTACAACCCTGCCATACCATTGATTGTCATATTCAGCACCTCCTGCTATAACCCAGCATCATGTTCAAAGCCAATATTTGACTCAGCAACATACCCTACAAGCTCAGCCAAGATCATCTGTGGTTTCATCCACTGGGGCATCACATCTGCCTTTTCTAAATCACAAATAATCTCAGTGCCCACGGGTCTCAAACTCATGCATGGATTGGAAATACTGCAGAATGAATACAAGTATCTGGCTACCTTGGATCATCTCCATGATGAGCAAAGTTTGGCCTTTGTTTTCTTTTAGTTTTCCAGTAACCATTTCATTATAGAATTCAGTAGTGGTTGCATTGAAGATGATTGGCCTATATCTGTCACATGTTACAACCGATCCTCACATTCACCATTTCATCTATATATATCTATATGCATATATATATATATACCTATATGTATGTAGATGTACACACATATGTATATATATATATATATGCATGTTCATATGTATACAAATACATATCAATTTCATCTGTTCCACAAATTTGAACCTTAAATACTTTGACATGTGAACACTTTTGCCATTGACATCCATATAATATGTGCACTTTTCTTCCATTTTTCATACTAACCAAGTGTTTTGCAAGGAATATGTGAAAATATCATTACTTGGAGTTGTAAATTCAACTTTATGTGTTGTAATAGTTAGATCTTAAATGAAAATTTACATTTTCTGTTTTAGATAGAATGAATGAGCATTATAAATACCATGAATTACTTATTCTCATCCTTTATTTTTCAAACTTTCACAATGGTGAAACACGAATGGCACGTGCACCATTTCATAGGAGGTATTTAACCCTAAGTTGATGATTTACATCAATGGCCATAGTCAGGATGTAAACAAAACTTAGGATTTTTATCTTTTATAAAATAACATTGGATCCACACTGGATCCTCTTCAAAAAATCATCATATTTTAAAATATTTCCTTCTTTTATTAGAGTTTAAACTTAGAATTGGCTCAAAATATATAGCAATGGCCATAG
This sequence comes from Nuphar pumila, assembly GCF_984573655.1. Classification (NCBI taxonomy): domain Eukaryota; kingdom Viridiplantae; phylum Streptophyta; class Magnoliopsida; order Nymphaeales; family Nymphaeaceae; genus Nuphar; species Nuphar pumila. The sequence goes on along the minus strand of NC_143256.1, from coordinate 85,422,629 downwards.
TCAGGGTATATTGAGAGTTAATTCCATTTTAAACTCTATAAAAGCACAAAAATATGTTTTATTCTTCACCTGAATTTAAATATAGATTATTATATAATACATTCAATGACCATAGTCAAGGATGTATTGTATTTTTAATCTTATCTTAAATTCATTTAAAGAATGGAATAGCTTTTCAAAATCCAATCTCAAAATTCTTTAAATTCATTTCATCATTTAGGATAGAACTGCATCATATTTTCAAAATTCCTTTTTTTCAAAAACTCCAAGTGATGTAAATATCTTCCTCAATCTATCTTCAATTCTTATAAAATCCAATTCATCTTTTCATTTTCAAATTCAATTTCATTTTCAATCTCAAAGTTCAATTTAACTTTGAGATTTCAAAGACATTTTTATATTTAAACTCAAATCATATTTCAAAGTTCAATTTGACTTTAAAATTCCAAATTCATTTTATATTTAAAACTCTAAATCAAAAACTCAAAGTTCAATTTTAACTTTGAGATTCTTGATTCATCTCCTAAATTCCAAAGTCAAACTTTAAAATTTCAAGGTCCAAATTGACTTTGAAATTCGTTTGTATATTCAAGATTCAATTCCCAAATTTCATCCAAACTTAGAAATAGAGATTCATCTTCTAAATTCCAGATTCAAGCTTCAAAGTCCAATTTGACTTTGAAATTCATTTGCATATTCAAAATTCAAATTCTCAAATCAATTTTGGAAATTCCAAATCCAAAATCGGATCAACTTGGATCTAGTCTTCTAAATACAATTCCACTTTTTGGATCTTAGACTTCAGATCCAATTCCATTTTAGGATCCAAAACCAATCTCATATTGGATCTCAGACTTCAGATCCAATTCCTCTTTCAGATCCAAACTCCAATTTCACTTTGGGTCTTAGACTTCAGATCCAAATCCATCTTAGGATACAGAACCCAATTCTACATTTTGGATCTCAGACTTCAAATCCAAATCCATCTTAGGATCTAGAACCCAATTCTATATTTGGATCTCAGACTTCGGATCCAAATCCATCTTAGGGTCCAGAATCCAATTTTATATCGAATCTCAGATTTCAAATTTTAAATCCATCTTTAGATCCAATTCCATTTTCAGATCTCATCCCAAACTCCATAAATCCATTTCTATTCTTAAGTACCATTTGATTATCTCAGATCCTTTCTAAACTTAAAAATCCAAATTCAATTCCATCTCAAATATTCATTTCCTTTCCTAAATTCAAAATTCAAATTCAAAATCCATTTCTGACTATTGAAAACTTCATGTCCTTTTATTTTCAAGGCTTCAAGTCATCCTTTCTCATTTATTTTCCCAACTCTGATCTACTTCAAAGACTTAGAACTTCTCTGATCTATCTTAAGTTCTAAGTTAAATCCAATCATTTCTTCACTCCCTTACCAAGTTCATCTCAGAATACTTGGAAATTTTCAAAATATATTTCAAAAAGAGCATACATCCTTGCATTTGCACAAGCATGATTCTTTTTGCATTTCGAATTAGGATAAATTTTTAGATTATATTTAGGCAAAGCAAAAGGCATAGATTCGATCCTTGGTTCGATTACCCCTGGTAAAGGCGACAGGAACGGTCGAACCTCGTACCGACGAGTGAATCCCGTCTCTCCATTTTTCCCGCAATATTTTCAAAACGGAGGCGAGTTAAATTTCTAAATATTTTCAAATCAAGGTCAAGTGAGACCATGCAAAAGAGTTCCTCTTCTCTTTTTCTTTCTTTTCTTTTCTCTTCTCTTCCTCTTTTCTTTCTTTTATTCTTCTCCTTTCAAAAAGGAGGAAAATAGAGGTTAGAAAAAGGAAAAGAGAAGGAAGAGAGAGAAACAACGAAAGAGGAAAAATTTTGCGATGATCACAGTTTTGGCGACCGTGATGGGACTGACGTCTTCGTCCGGTTGGATCTATGCCTTTGCTTTGCTTTAATATAGTCTAAGTCTTTATTCTAACATATGTCAGCTACATTTCCATACAAACCTTAGGAGCCTAGACTCTGTCCTAAGCTGACATCATTGCATATAGGGTCTAAGTATGGTTTGGTAGGACCATATTGAGGAGATTATTTCATGTTCACAATAGACTTAGGTCTTAAATACAACTCTCCTCAATTATAGGGATTGAATGCAAACAATGTGTGCAAGTGTATGCTTCTATTCATTTAAGTTCTATCTCTTTAGGACTTGCATTAGAGCCTTCTGTTTTTTTTTTGCATGTTGATCATATTTTGAAAACAACCTTACCTATATTGTCCCGGTCTTCACGTTGCTGGACTGTCTCACTGAACCATAGTTCGGGAGAGAGCCTCACAACTGGACCACTTATTTGGGTTCGTGCCCCCCTACCACGTACCTAAGGGCCATAGTCCGAGGTATATCGGTAGGTGCTCAAGGATGTTGGGAAGCCTTTACCTTAAAACCGAAGAGATATCTTATATGCCACATGCTTCGAGCTTCGGCTTGGGTATATCGGCGTACCTTGATTGGAAACAGATGATATAAATCTTAGAGTTAGGATTAAGGTCCTATCAGCCATTTCAAATATTGCATATAGAGTCAGCTTTAGGGAGTGCTGTTTGCGCATCCTTGCTTGTATATCTGTGGCTGTATGATATTTTATATCTTCCTTATATTTTCCAAAACCCTAGATATATGTTTCAAAATGTCCTCTTTATTTTTAAAAACCCAGGTGTATTTTTCTTTATCCTTTTCTTCTTATTCTTCTAAAAATTCTTCAAAAAATTCTTCTGATCCTGCCTGCAAGTTCTTCAAATTTTAAATCATTACCATTTATTCTCAAATTCCATTTTTTTATTTTATTTTCTTCTGTTTTATATTCTTGTTTATATTTTCATAAAAATCTCTTTCCGTCAAGAGATATCCTTTTTAAAATGGTATTTTCTTTCATATTTTAGTTGGTTACTCTCCCTCGTGGAGTAAACAACACAATTGTCACAAATTTTGTGGTAACTCAATCCCTAGTAATGGGATACAATTTTTTAGATTTCAACCTAAATCCTCCCTCTTGTCAAAAACTTCTCCAAAAAGTGTCTCTGGTCTAAAAAAAACCTCCTCTTTCCTCTACAGAGAGATCACTGATATCCGAAAATGGTTACGACAAGAGCGGGAAAAGAAACAGTTCCTCAACTCAGCGATAGTGAGGCGGAAGAGATGAGCTCTCCTAAATCGGTCAGGGGACAGGGTCAGAACAAGAAAGACGACATCGACCCTGCTATGTACGATATGTTCCAAAAGATGATGGCAAGGATGATGTCAGAGCAAGCCGAGGCCAAGCTGAAAGAGGCAGTTCCTAAAAGCAAGCTGAAAAAGAAGCCTGTAAAGAAACAAGTCAGAATCATCAAGAAGAAGATACAGCCAGACACTACTTCTGAGGAATCAGAGTCAGTCGAGGAAGAATTAGAAGAGGAAGAGCAGATTATATACAAACAAAATCCTCCAAAGCAGTCCATAAAAATAGCTGCAGAAGAGCCTGAATCCGTCAACAAGGCCAAGTTTGGGGCTTCAGCAGAGGACCTGATGAGCAAGCAGATGAAGGAAATGAGTCGAGCAATCAAGGACATTCAAGCTAAGGGTAAGGGCAAGCAGACTTACACCGGCGAAGATTTTTATGATGGTCTAGATGGGGATGACAATCTGGAGAATCTTTCTCGCAAGTTTCTCAAATTTGACGGAACTGGCAACCCTAAAGCCCACTTAGCCACATTATATGCAGAGTGCAGCCGTTTCAGGAAAGATAACAGGGCTCTGTTCATTTGCTTTCCCCGCAGTCTAGAGGGTATAGCAGCCAGGTGGTATGCGGACCACATCAATCCTATCGAACTGCGAGAGTTCGATAAAGTAGTCAATCTGTTCATTGAGCGCTTCCTGTTCAATACTGAGGTTTCACCTACGCTCAATCACCTTTACAATTTAAAGCAGAATGAGACTGAAAGAGCAGGAGAATTCATCCACAGGTGGAGAAGTACATGCAACAAGATGAAAGTTCCCATTCCAGAGGAGCATGCATTGCAAATAATCCTCAGCAATTTCTCTCAGCCTCTGAGGAGCCTCATTGCCACTTCTCCAGTGAAATCCTTTATCAAGTTGATTGAACGAGCTGAATGGCTCGAGGTAGGAATAGAAAGTGGGCTTTACGAGGGCATGCCTCTTGCCAAAAGTATCCAAGAATAGAAAAAGAAAGCGCAATTCACTCATGCAGCTGATACCTCTGGCAATAATCATGACAACAACAGAAGAAACAAAAATGACAGCAAGAATGGTCAGAACCACGGCGCAGTTCAAAGGGAAAAATCTTCCAAGCAGAGTAACAAGCCGTCTCAGTCTAACCTTCCGCAAAAGGAAAAGATAAAGCGCGAAGGTTGGAGTAATGATCGTGAGTTCACTCCTCTGAAGCAAACGCTCGAAGAAGCCCTTGAATTCATGTTGGCCAAAGGATTGGTTAAACTCCCGAAAGTCGCGGATCCTCCCACGGTCATGGGAAGGTTCACAAATCAGTTCTGCAAGTTCCATCGAGCAGTGGGGCATGACACTGATCACTGCTTCGTCTTCAAAAATATTGTTTAGGATTGCGTCGACAAGAGTCTCTTTGTTGAAGACGAAGAGGAAGATGACCTAGCTGTCATGACCAAGTCTCTCCCCGGCTACTCAGAAGACTGAAGACGCCAGAATTCTCCCACTTTTTCTCCCTTTTGTCAAGTCACCTTGTAGGGGGCCAGTCAGTCCAGTCCTTTTTATGACCTTTTGGTCAAAATACTTGTAAATATTTCAGTTCTTTGTTATCAGTTTTGCTCGTCAATAAAATGTCGATTCTCCTTTATATCTCTAATATCACAAATACTTTCTTCCTCTGCCACATAGGGGCATTTGCTTTTGAAAATCTATATTTCAAAAATCTCTTCATCGGCTTCTATCAAAACCGCATTTAAATTCCTGTTCTTTTCAGAATGCGGGACTAATCCTGACATCATTCATGAGAGAAATGATATTACCTATGAGGGCCTTTTCAAAAAAAAATCATGAAATTTCGAAAAGTCTTCGTTATGACCAAGGAGATCAAATACTCCTTGGTCTAACCTCTGACAAAAAAATCAACCCTCGTGTTGATCATGTCTTCAAAAATAAGTTTTTCAAACCATTATATTGAAAGATCAACCCTTGTGTTCGTCTTATCTTCCAAAATGAGTTTTAAACTTGTATATTCAAAGATCAATCCTTGTGTGTTGATCTTATCTTTCAAAATGGATTTCAAAACCTTTATATTCAAAGATCAATCCTTGTATTGATCTTATCTTCCAAAATGGATTTCAAATCTTTTTATTCAAAAGATCAGCCCTTGCGTTGGTCTTATCCTCCAAAATTGATCTCAAAACTTTTCAAAGATCAACCCTGGTGTTGTTCTTATCTTTTAAAATGGGTTATAAATCATCATATTCAAAGATCAATCATTGCATTGGTCCTATCTTCCAAAAATGGGTTTTAAATCATTATATTCAAAGATCGACCTTGTGTTGGTCTTATCTTCCAAGATTGGTTTTTAAGCATTATCTTCAAAGATCAACCCTTGTGTTGATCTTGTTATTAGTTTCAAACTGATATTTTTAGAAATCATTTTTGTTGTTGATTTTCTTTTTCAAAAATTAGATTTTCAAAACCATTGCCTTCAAAATTTGACCCTCATGATGATCCCTCGTGTTTGATTTGAAGGATCAGTTCTCGCACTGATCATTCTTCTTATGGTAGATTTTCTTCCCAAAATGATTTTTCATTTACCTTTAAATGAACATTTTTCTTTCAAGATCCCATATGCAGGCAGGATCAGAAAAACTCCTTTTCCTCTTAAATCTTATAAAATTTTAGTTAAATTTTATATTTTTATCAGTTTCATTCATTTTTATTTTTTGTCAAGTTTATATCAATTTTATCAAGTTTTATCAAGTTTATCAAATATTTCCTCGAATTCCATTAAAATTTTATTAATTCTTTTACCCTTTCAGGTTAAGGGATAAACCTGACCCTCGTTGTCCGAGGTGTTACCCTTTCAGGTTAAGGGATAAACCTGATGCCTCTTTCCCATGAGGTATTTTCTAAATATTCTTTGTTACCCCTCTCAGGTTAAGGGATAAACCTGACCCCCGTTGTCCGAGGTGTTCCCATTCAGGATAAGGGAAAATCCTGAGACCCCTTGTAGGAGCAACAATGCTACCTATGAGGATTCTTTTGTAAATACAAGTTTTGTTAATCTTTGTTGATTTTCTATATTTATATCATTAAAATATCTTTAAATTCTATTGTTGTTCCCATTCAGGATAAAGGAATAATCCTGAGACCCCTCATAGGAGCAACAATGCTATCTATGAGAATTCTTTTCCAAAATAAATTTTCAAAATTTTTTTCCTTTCTTCTTCTCCATTTTTATAAATTTTATTCTTCTCCCCTTTTAGGTTAAGGGGTAAACCTGAATCATTCCTTTCTAAATTCTCATCAAATGTCTATTTCATTTTCCCCTTCAGGATAAGGAAAAATCCTGAAAACGCCGACAATCATTCTTGCTCAAATCTCAAGTATCTTAAAGAATGTTGGTGTCCACTTTTTCTTCAAATCTCCATCAGAAAACCCAGTACTTACACTGGGGCATTTTTTTAAAAAATTCAATACTCATACAGGTAAGTCTAGCACTCGTGCTAGTGTTTGGTTGACCGATCAGTTGGCCCTCAGGTCACAATCTTTCCTCAATTTTCCTCAAATTTTGTCAATCTTCCATCAATTCCTATCCCTTCTCATTAAATTCTCCTTTAAGATTCGAGTTTCAACTCAAACTTCCAACTCTTTCCCTAAGATTCGAGCCCTGACTCGAATTTTTTAGCTTTCCTTTGAAGATTTGGGTCTTAACTCGAGTCTTCTTTCCTTCAAAAATCTAAAAACTTTCAAGTCTTCCTTGGAGATTTGAGCTCTGACTCGAACTTTTCTGCTTCCCTTCGAAAAATTTGGGTTTCGTCTTGAGTTTTCTTGCCTTCAATAAAAGAATTTTTAAGTATTCCTTTGAGATTCGGGCCCTGACTCGAACTTTCCCGCTTTCCTTTAAAAATTTGGGTTTTATCTCAAGTTTTCTTGCCTTCAGTAAATGAAACTTCAAAATTTTGATTCGAGCCCTGACTCGAACTTTCCTGCTTTCCTCCGAAGATTTGAGTTTCATCTCGAGTTTTCTTGCCTCCGATAAATGAAATGTTCAAGTTTTTCCTTGAGATTCGAGCCCCGACTCGAACCTCCCAGTTTTCCTTTGAAAATTCGAGTTTTCACTCGAATTTCTCTGCTTTTCTTGTAGAATCCGAATCCTGATTCAGATACTCTTTCAAAGGCTTACCTTCAAAATCCAGTTTTTTGTCAAGCTTACCTTCAGAACTTTAAATTCACATTTACCTTCAGAATTCAGCCTCATGTTGGATTCTTCCCCAGAATTCCACCGATATGCCAAAATTCGATGTTAAGCAAAGGTTTCGTCATCAAGGATTTCAGGAATATTTTGCCAAATTGCCATAAAATAGTTGTTGATCTCAAACTTTTATTACATAACGAATTTCCTCAAATCTCCTTAGTATTCCTTCCAAAATGGTGAAACTTTTTGTGGAGAAAGGCTCAAACTCAAATTTTCTGTTGGTCAACCAAGAGGATGAAGAAAAAAATCTTCGACATGACCGGTAAAGGAAATATTCAATGATGCTGAAGAGCCATAAATGAGTTGATATTGATCATAGCTATGACACATTCTTAAAGATTATTCTTTGGCAATAAGACAGTGGAAATATCCTGGGCAGTCAGAAAAGAACCTACCCAATTCATGCCTCCTCAAGTCAGCTAAGCTGCAAATCAAATATCCGCAAAAGGGATCTCTCAATTGTTGTCAAGATGAAGGCGAATTAAGCGAGTAGACCCCCGAGGCCAAAGAAGATTTGAAACATCTCCAAGATGACGGAGTTTGTGACGGATCCTTCCAGGGAAAGTTCGGATCACCGTCGAGATGAAGGCGGATGTAATGAACCTACCGACAAACCCTAAAAGATATTTGATTTCTGCTATCATCTAAATACCTTTGAGTCAATACCATCATATATAATCCCTGAGATAAATGAAGGATCGAAACATCTCCAAGATGAAGGAGTTTGTGACGTGCCCTTCCCCGAAAAAGAGAGAAAAGTCAGGACATCTCCAAAATGAAGGATGATGTAAAAGCCCAAGAAAGCCCCATGACTCAAAAGAGTGCATAAAGATCATCATGGGAAAATGCCCAGGATATCAAACTGCCCAAACTGCAAAGAATCTTCTTTATCTATGTGAAATTCTTCTATCAATATCTTTTCATTCAATTACTTTTATGAAGCTAAGAATATTTCCTCTCCTTTTATATCAAGGAAATTGATAGCATCCTTGAAGAAAACCAACAACAAAATTTGACTTTGATCCTGGATTCTATAGAGTTAACCTAGTTGGGGGTAATGCTCTAAGTGGAAGAGGGAACATCTTCTGAAAGTGCTTACCTTAAGATTACCTTGAAACAACTATAAATTCTATCATTTTGGCAAAATTTTCCAGCTTTCCTGATGAGAAATAAAAACTTGACATCTGTTTGGATATATCTTGGTGTTACCTTTTCCTTTCTTTCGCATAGTCAAAAGAGTTGCCTTCCCCTCTTTCATAAGAGTTGCCTTCCCCGTCTTTTGCTTGTCGAGAGGCTCGCCTTCTCCTTGATAAAAGGATTGCCTTCTTCGTCTTTCGCTTTGTCGAGAGACTTGCGTTCTCCTTGATGAAAGGATCGCCTTCCCCGTCTTTCGCTTTATCGAGAGACTTGCCTTCTCCTTGATGAAAGGATCGCCTTCTCCGTCTTTCGCTCTGTTGAGAGACTCGCCTTCTCCTTGATAAAAGGATTGCCTTCCCCGTCTTTCGCTTTGTCGAGAGACTTGCCTTCTCCTTGATAAAAGGATTGCCTTCTTCTTCTTTCACTTTGTCGAGAGACTTGCCTTCTCCTTGATGAAAGGATCGTCTTCCCCGTCTTTCGCTTTATCGAGAGACTTGCCTTCTCCTTGATGAAAGGATCGCCTTCTCCGTCTTTCGCTCTGTTGAGAGACTCGCCTTCTTCTTGATAAAAGGATTGCCTTCCCCGTCTTTCGCTTTGTCGAGAGACTTGCCGTCTCCTTGATAAAAGGATTGCCTTCTTCGTCTTTCGCTCTGTCGAAAGACTCGCCTTCTCCTTGATAAAAGGATTGCCTTCCCCCGTCTCTTGCGTTGTCAAAAGATTTGCCTTTCTCCTTGATTAAATGATCGCTGTCCCCGCCTTTCGCTTTGTCGAGAGACTTGCCTTCTCCTTGTTAAAAGGATTGCCTTCTTCATATCTTACATTTTGCCTTTTTCTTGCCAAAAGGATTGCCTTCTTCATATCTTACATTTTGCCTTCTCCTTGTTAAAAGGATTGCCTTCTTCATATCTTACATTTTACATTCTCCTTGTTAAAAGGATTGCCTTCTTCATATCTTACATTTTACATTCTCCTTGTTAAAAGGATTGCCTCTTCATATTTCACATCTTACATTCTCCTTGCTAAAAGGATTGTCATCTTTATCGTCATCTCCATATTTCGCTTTCACCTTCTCCTGTCCAAAAAATTTGCCTTGTTCCATCTTTCGCCTTGTCAAGGGATTCTTCTTTTCCTCACTAAAAAGATCGCCTTATTATCTTTCACACCCTTGAAGGGTTCGCCTCCTGTTACCTTATTCATCGTTCATTTTTCACATCTCTTTATTTTCCATTTCTCACATTCCCAGAAGAGTTGCCTCATTCAGCTGAAGTATCTCTTCTGTCCCATCACGGTTTCGAGAAATCCGTATGTTTGTTTCCTTTCAGGTTAAGGGTTAAGCCTGAACCCCGCCCCTCGAGGTATTTTCCTTTTTCAGGTTTGGGTTAAACCTGAGTCTCGTTTCGACGAGGTGTTTTCCTTCCAAGTCCCATCATGGTTCTTCCTATCGAGGAATCCATGCTTTGATCCTACTTGAGCTTCACAAGGCCTTCTCTCATAAATGTCCCATCAAAGCCCTCATATACTTCTTTCCCCATTCAGGTCATTTTGATATATCTTCGTCCCGTCCAGGTTAAGGGCTAAACCTGAGTCATTTCAAAACATTGATTTTGTCTCACCCACGAGACTTGATCTAAATTCCCTATCTTTCATCATTTCGATGTCATCACCCAAAGTCCCATCACGATTTCCTCATTCTTTACTCAATCATATCATTTTCGAGGATTTCGTCTTCCCAAAGCCATTCAAGGATAAAGTTTTAAATCTGAGAAACATGTCTTTTAAATCAAATTCTTCCACACCCAGTTCAGATCTGCCGACTGGGGCATTTTTTTCAAAATTTGGAGTGTTTTCTTTGCCACTAAGCTCGGCTTTCAACCGGCTTAGTAGCAAAGAGGGGCATTTGTGAACACCCCAAAATTTTCAAATTCTTTTAAATATTCCTTTCTTGCCCCTAAATCCATCTTTGAGCAAATGAGTCATTTCAAATCTAAATTCCAGTTCATTTATCAAATTTTACTAAATCTAAATTCATTTCATATGTTTAAATTGATTTTGGATCTGGATCCATTGTCCAGATCCAAATCTAAGCCTCCTTGTTCAAATTTTAAATTAAAATTATAAAAAATACCCAAAATAGCCTTTCAAATAGCTCAGACAGTCCATTCAACATCCGTTTGGATCCATCACATTGTATTTCTCGATTCGAGTGTCAAAACTCGAACATTTTCTCAAAACCTGGGTCAAAACCCATTCTTCTGAAGAAATTTCCCCGAAATGGTAAGAAATTCTCAGAAAAATACTTTTGTAAATATTTCTCAGAAAAATACAAAAAAATTAGTGTTTAAAACTTAGTTTTCTTTTAAAATCTTAGTTTTCTACTACAAAACTACAAAAAATGGAAAATGATGCAAAAATCAAAAAAATTGGGGAAAGCAAAAGGTTTTTAAAACTTGAAAAATTGAATTTTTGCCAAAAACCTCTCTTAAACCACTCTTTTTACAAAAATTCTTTCAAAGGGGGCTTTCTTTTGGAAATTTGGAAAATCTCCAACAGCTTCTTCCCACGCACTCGCCTTCTCCTACCACAGTCTCTCATCTTCAAACAAACTCCTTCTCCCTCAGCCCCTGATCTTTAACCACCTCCCTCTCTCGAAGGCTCCTCTTCCCCTTTAAGAGGAGAGCACGCAGAAGGATCCAGGCCCTCCGTCTCCTTCTCGAGTGCCCATTATTTTCCCCTTGTTTTGTTATCTTGTTTGGAGGAATCGAAGCCATCCGGCGTCCATAAGAAAGAATCATCTCCTGCGCAGTTGTATTGAACCTCTCTCGATCTCTCCCAACCAGCTGAAGGAAGTTGGCCCTCTCTACAACATCCAAAGGGAATACCCCCTTTGCCCCTGAATCCCCTCTTCCTGTGCTTCTGATTGGATGTCCTAATCGAAAGGGATTCTCATCCCAATTCATCAATCATGATAGCAACAGGAGTCCCGATTCCCATTCAAAATCAAGTAAGTGCTCTTTCCTCTTCCTGTAAATTTTTCTTTTCTTTCTCTTTGATTTTTCTATTTTTCAGCCCCATTTACGCAACAATGGTGGCGTTGGGTTGCCTGTGCAACACCAACCCACCCTTATGCTATAACAAAAGGAATGAATGTGTTTCGACAATTTTTTTTTATTTTATTTTATTTTTTATTTTTTATTTAGGCTTGATGTTAATGTTTTTAATACAATCATGCTATATATCGCAGTTTCAATATATGTCTACTCTTTATTCTGATCCATTTTCCTTTTATTAGTCCAGTTTCCTGTTTACAATCGGCTTGAGCTCTGATATCTCATTTGGTTTTGTTTGATTTCCTGTTCATATGTCGATTATCCTTGATTTGAGATTTCCTATTTCAAATATCTGCTACCCTCAATTGTTCGTTACATTTCTGAGGCTCCCGTCCCTGGTTTCATGGTGCTTTGTCCATCACTCGTATGCCCCTCACATCACGACATGAACAATATAGAATTCGTTGGGTTTAGGAGTTCAGCGAGAGAAAGTCACCTCTCATCTGTTATCAAAGGGGTCCAACATTAATTTATGTTCTAGCTCCTACCTCTGCAAATATTAATTCGGTATAAGCATGTTTGTATTTTATCTCACTGATTCCGGTCTTTTGCTAGTTATTACTGACTCTCTTCAGTTTTTTTTTTATTTTTTTGCAGGTTCTTGAGCATTTGCTCACATTTCGATCTTCTGTTTTATTTTAACTGTCCATCATATATGATTCCTTGTTCTATCTCTAATTTTTTTTTTTTTTGTTCCTTCTGACCATCGATTTAGATTTTTATTTCTTATTTTGTGTACTGCAGTGCACGTAGCTAATCAAAGTTAGTGTTTTAGTACCACTGTTAATTCATCTACAGACGTCATTTGTTTGTTGGATTTGTCTTCTGATCGTGTGATGGCGTCATTCCCATTTATCCTGTACCATCTGACATTTTGGGCATAGAAGGTGAATCAAAATGCTCGATTTACATTACCCAGCAATCACCTACAGGCCTTCTGGAATCATTCCAGAGAATTGCACATCATTAACTCTGGATTGGCTGTGAAAGGAGAGTTGAACCATTAGACCTGTTTGCTTCAGAATTTGAACTCAGAAATTACAGGTATGTTGGACTGGTGATTGACAATCCACTAGAGGTATGCTTGATTTCATAGAGCTTGTACATTCATTTTATTTCTGATTTTCATATTGCTCTTCATTCAATTCATAGGCATTGATTCGTGTCATTCCATTCATGTAGCATCTAGTTTCATCAGATTCATCATACCAATTTTTGAGTATCCATTCCCTGCATCTGTGCTTCGCAAATGTAGCATTTACATTTTATCTGAATTTGCTTTTTGATTCATATATAATATATTGATCAAATGATCTAACGGAATTCGATTGCCATAATAAGTTTACTTTTGATAGTTGTCTGAATAATGGATTTGATCTGTTGTGACAACCGAGGTCATTGCTCGATGGACCCATGTGAGATTTTACATTGCAACCTAATGAATGAGTACCAGCCACAAGAAATTTAATTCAGCTGTCATCATCAAAATCGATCTGCTAAAACTGATCTGCAGCTGGTAGCCCGGATTTTGTATAGCAAACAGTTAGCATGTTGGGGCACATGCATCGTCCTTGCCACTTTGGCACCCCAATTATGAGCTACCGCCCTCCAAGCCACAGCCTTACCCTTCAAACCCTGTACACTACCACTAAAAGACAAAGACTGTCATATGTCTGGAAGTGCATCATAGTGTGAACACCCCAAATTTTTCAAAATGTTGTAAATATCCCCTTTTTGCATTTTTCCCCATCTTTTGGGTAATTGAGTGGGTTTTAAATCTAAATTCCATTTTCGTTTCTCAAATTTTGTTGAAATTAAACTCATTTTACATATCTGACTCAATTTCGGATCCGGATCTACATCAAAATCCAAATCTGAGCTTCATTATCCGATTTTAAATCAAATTCTCAAAATTATCAAAAATAACTTTTGAAAAGCTCAGACAGTTCGTCCAGTATCCGTTTGGATCCATTGAATTAAAATTTCCTCAATTCGAGGCTTAAAACTCGAATGTTTTCTCAAAACTTGGATCCAAACCCATTCCTCTGAAGAAATTTCCCCAAAATGGTCTGAAATTCTCAGAAAAATACTCTTGTAAATATTTCTCAGAAAAATACAAAAAAAATAGTATTTAATCTTTGTTTTCGTGTAAAAAACTTAGATTCTGTTCCAAAAATACAAAAAAATGGAAAAATCATTAAAAAAAAAAAATTAGGAAAGACTGCGTGGTTTTCAAAGATTTTTGCCGAAAAACTCACCTTTAACCATCTTTTCAGAAAAACTTGAAAAGAAGGCCCTTTTTTGGAAAAACTAATTTTTAAGGTTTAAGGGTCGAGTTAGGGTTTTTGGAAACCCTAACTCTCCTTCCTCCCTCAGCCGCCTCTCTCCCTCTCTCAGTCTCCTTCTTCCTCTCACCGAAACCCTCCATGTGCGACCATCCCCATGTGCATTTCCCCTCCATGAACCCTCCATCACCAACAGTCTCCTCCACCTTCGTCCATCTCCAAACAAACTCGCACGCTTCTCTCCTTCACGAAGTTTCCATCGAACATCCCCATGTGCGACCCCCATTCTCATCCTCCATGGACCCTCCATCACCAACAGTCTCCTCCGCCTTCGTTCATCTCCAACCACATCGCACCCTCCAGAAACCCCCCTCCTTATAAAAAGGGTGCAAAGGGGGGGAAGAAAGGATCAGAGTTTTTTTTTTTTGTTTTGGTATATCCCCACGCCCTTCCCAATCAACTGGACACCATCTCTCGGACATCAATCGTCGCCGATCTGTCACGATCTTCCCCCTTTTTTTTTCCTTTCCTCTCGTTACCCCTCCTTCTTCTTTTTCCTGGTGTTCTGGTTTCTCTTAAAATTGCCAGAGGAAGCTGGCCGTTCTACGCTAAGGCCACACCTCTCTTATTGATCTGAAGCCATCGTGGACCTTCTTGGAGCTGAAATCATCCCTCATCGGAGCTGACCTTATCCTGCAGCAACTTGCGATAGTCGTCTTTTCTCCTTATTTCTCTCACATCATCGAGTTCACGTTACAGGTACATTCTTCAATTTGAAAACTACATACTCCCTTCCTCACCTGTAAGTAAATCACTTCATCTTACGTTGAATATGTTAGTGATCATGATTCATGAATGGGATAACCTGATATATGTATGCATGTTATAGTTATTTATAAACAAAATTTAGTGGATTCTGATGATACAGGTTGTATAAGATGCTGTAAATGTGTTCAACACGTTTGATTTAGTGAATCGACCATTGGATCATTTTTTTTTATTTTATTTATTTTTTATTTATTTTTGCCATTTCGTAGCTTATAGAGAATAACAAAATCACTTTGCTCCATCCCACCATCATATCACCTCACTAATAAACCTGCACATTTCCCATTTTTCTGTAAAATTGCATTACTTGCTGTTCTCCGTTCCACTTCATTGAATCTCTTTCATAAGCTATGAGTTTTTTTTTTTTAGTTGTGCAGCAGTTCAAGGACTGCTGAAACATCCTCTGTTTTACAGCTATTCCGCGAGTCACCGTAACTCCTTAGTCGCACAACAACTCAAAGAGTTGCTGCAACTATTTTCTCTACAGCAACTCAACGAGTTGTATTCCTTTTAGTTATGCAATAATTCAAGGAACTGCTGCAACGTTCATTCCTTTCACTGCCTTCCAATTTCACCATTCAATACACCCAACCCTTCACACTCATTTCATCTTACAGCATGTATATATATATATATATATACATATATATATATATATATTTGCCACTGATCGTCCATTATCATTCTTTAGCAACTACCTTGTACCCATCACCTTCTTCCCCTGTAACATTCTTATCCCCCAACAACACCTTGCTGTCATCATCTTCACCATTGTTACCACCCAGTCATTTTTTTTTTTTTACCCTGCTTACTGCTGCTATCAAGCAGCTGTGCTTGACTCCTACAGTCTGATTATATTGACACCACTACACTCCATTTGTACACCCCTCTTGTATACATATGTACCATCTATCTTTCTCACTGTTATATAACACCACTCAATCCCTACCACTTCAACATTTTTTGTACTTACATTATTTCCCTGCATTTACTGAATTCCTGGGTATCCACAATGCAGCAGCCCTATGGGCTGCTGTGATTGACTATGCTTCCATAACCCGGATCTACCTACCTCGTTTACCATCTAGTGACAGTCATCCTACCTCGATCTTGTCCACGTAATCTCCTCTACTTCACTCATGCATTGTCTATAAATTCCATCATCTAGTCATGTTAGGCATTACTTCACTCATGTATATATATATGATTATACATATATCTACACATATATATATATATATATATATATATATATGTGTGTGTGTGTGTGTGTATATATATATATATATATAGATATAGATATGCATGTACATAGGAATGTAAGTATATATATGTATCAGTTCTCATCTTTTTCATCATGTATATCTTGGCATATAAGCATTTTACCATTGACCTTCATGTGACATGTGCAGTTTTCCTCTATTTTCCTACTAATCAAGTGTTTTTGCAGGAAATATGTGGAACATATCATTATTAGGAGTTATAAATTCAATTTTGGTGTGTTGTAATAGTTAGAGTTTAATGAAAATTTATATTTCCAGTTTTAGGTAGAATGAATGAGCATTTGTAAACATCATGAATTGCTCATTTTCATGCATTCTTTTCCTTTATTTCTCAAATTCTCACAATGGTGAAACACGAATGGCACGTGCACCATTTCGTAAGAGGTAAATCAATCCTAAGTTGATGATCCATATCAATGGCCATAGTCAGGGTGTGGACAAAACTTAGGATTTTTATCTTTTACGAAATAACACTAGATCCACACTACTGGATCCATTTTCAAAATTCATCATATTTTCCTTAAATATCTTATTCTTTTATTAGAATTTAACTTAAAATTAATTCAAAATATATACCAATGGCCATAGTCAGGGTATATTGAGAGTTAATTTCATTTTAAATTCTATAAAAGCACCAAATGTGTCTTATCCTTCACCTGAATTTAAATATAGATTATTATATAATACATTCAACGACCATAGTCAGGGATGTATTATATCTTCAATCTTATTTTAATTCAGTTCAAGAATAAGATAGCTTTTCAAAATCTAAATTCAAAGTCTTTAAATTCATTCATCATTTCGGATAGAATTGCATCATATTTCAAAATTTCTTTTTCAAAAACTCCAAGTGATGTAAATATCTTCCTCAATCTATTCTTATAAAATCCAATTCATTCTTTCAAATTTTCAAAATTCTATTTTCAATCTCAAAGTTCAAATTAACTTTGAGATTTCAAATTCATTTTATATTCAAAATTCAAATCAGATTTCAAAGTTCAATTTGACTTTGAAACTTCAGAATCATCTTGTATTTCAAATTCCAAATTCTATCTTAAAGTACAATATTAACTTTGAAATTTCATCTGTATATTCAAGATTCAATTCATTTTTCCAAATCCAATTCAAATTTAGAAATTCTTGATTCATCTTCCAAATTCCAGATTCAAATTCCAAATTCAAAGTCCAATTTGATTTTGAAATTCATATTCCAAGTTCAAAATTCTCAAATCATATTTTAAAAATTCCAAATCCAAAGTTAGATTCTAAATCCAACTTGGATCCAGATTTCCAAGTACAAATCCTCACTTTTTGGATCTCAAATTCAGATCCAAAACCCATTCTAAAGATCCAGGATTCAACACTCATATTGGATCTCAGATTTCAAATCCAATCCCTCTTTAGGATCCAGACTCCAATTTCACTTTGCATCTCAGCTTTCAGATCCAAAATCTATTTTAGGATCCAGGATTCAACACTCATATTGGATCTCAGACTTCAGATCCAATCCCTCTTTAGGATCCAGAGTCCAATTCCACCTTTGGGTCTCAGACTTCAGATCCAATTCTGCTTTAGGATCCAGACTCCAATTTCACTTTGGATCTCAGAACACAGATCCAAATCCATGTTAGGATCCAAAATTGAATTCTACATTGGATCTCAGACTTCAGATCCAAATCCATCTTAGGATCCAGAACCCAATTTTATCGGATCTCAGATTTCAGATTTAAAATCCATCTTTAGATCCAACTCCATTCCCAGTTCTAGATTTCAAATCTGAGTCCATTTTCAGATCTCATCCAAAACTCCCTAAATCCATTTCTATTCTTAAATACCATTTGATTATCTGAGATCCATTCCAAACTTAAAATTCAAATTCAATTCCATCTCAAGTATTCATTTCCTTTCCTAAAATTCAAATTCAAATTCAAATTCAAAGTCCATTTTTGACTTTGAAACTTCATTTCCTTTCATTTCAAAACTAAATCTAACTTTGGATTTGGAATTTTTAAGTACAAATCCTCACTTTTTGGATCTCAAATTCAGATCCAAAACCCATTCTAAAGATCCAAGATTCAACACTCATATTGGATCTCAAATTTCAGATCCAATCCCTCTTTAGGATCCAGACTCCAATTTCACTTTGGATCTCAGCTTTCAGATCCAAAATCCATTTTAGGATCCGGGATTCAACACTCATATTGGATCTCAGACTTCAGATCCAACTCCTCTTTAGGATCCAGGATTCAACACTCATATTGGATCTCAGACTTCAGATCCAAGCCCTCTTTAGGATCCAGAGTCCAATTCCACCTTTGGGTCTCAGACTTCAGATCCAATTCTCCTTTAGGATCCAGACTCCAATTTCACTTTAGATCTCAGAACACAGATCCAAATCCATGTTAGGATCCAAAATCGAATTCTACATTGGATCTCAGACTTCAGATCCAAATCCATCTTAGGATCCAGAACCCAATTTTATCGGATCTCAGATTTCAGATTTAAAATCCATCTTTAGATCCAACTCCATTCCCAGTTCTAGATTTCAAATCTGAGTCCATTTTCAGATCTCATCCAAAACTCCCTAAATCCATTTCTATTCTTAAATACCATTTGATTATCTGAGATCCATTCCAAACTTAAAATCCAAATTCAATTCCATCTCAAGTATTCATTTCCTTTCCTAAAATTCAAATTTAAATTCAAATTCAAAATCCATTTTTGACTTTGAAACTTCATTTCCTTTCATTTCAAAACTTCAAGTCATTCTTTCTCATTTATTCTTCCAATCCTGATTTACTTCAAAAACTTAGAACTCCCCTGATCTATCTCAAGTTCTAAGTCAGATTTAATCAATTCCTCACTCTTTTTACCAAGATCATCTCAGAATACTTGGAAATTTCCAAAACATTCTTTTCAAAAGAGCATACATCTTTGCATTGCACAAGCATGATTCTTTGTGCATTTAGAATTAGAATAAATTCTTAGATTATATTTAGGCAAAGCAAAAGGCATAGATTCGATCCTTGGTTCGATTACCCCTGGTAAAGGCGTCAGGAACGGTCGAACCTCGTACCGACGAGCGAATCCCGTCTCTCCATTTTTCCCGCAATATTTTCAAAACGGAGGTGAGTTGAATTTCTAAATATTTTTCAAATCAAGGTCAAGTGAGACCACGCAAAAAAGTTCCTCTTCTCTTTTTCTCTCTTTCTTTTCTCTTCTCTCTTTCTTTTCTTTCTTTTATTCTTCTCCCTTCAAAAAGGAGGAAAATAGAGGTTAGAAAAGGAAAAGAGAAGGAAGAGAGAGAAACAATGAAAGAGGAAAAATTTTGCGATGATCACAGTTTTTGGCGACCGTGATGGGACTCGTCTTCGTCCGGTTGGATCTATGCCTTTGCTTTGCTTTTATATGATCTAAAGTCTTTATTCTAACATATGTCAGCTACATTTCCATGCAAACCTTAGGAGCCTAGACTCTGTCCTAAGCTGACATCATTGCATATAGGATCTAAGTATGGTTTGGTAGGACCATATTGAGGAGATTATTCCATGTTCACCTCAGACTTAGGTCTTAAATACAACTCTCCTCAATTTTAGGGATTGAATGTAAACAATGTATGCAAGTGTATGCTTCTCTTTATTTAAATCTATCTCTTTAGGACTTGCATTAGAACCTTCTGATTTTATCGCATGTTGATCATATTTTTAAAACATCCCTACCTATATTGTCCCGGTCTTCACGTTGCTGGGCTGTCTCACTGAACCATAGTTCGGGAGAGAGCCTCACAACTGGACCACTTATTTGGGTTCGCGCCCCCTACCACGTACCTAAGGGCCATAGTCCGAGGTATATCGGTAGGTGCTCAAGGATGTTGGGAAGCCCTTACCTTAGAACCGGAGAAATATCTTATATGCCACGTACTTCAAGCTTCGGCTTGAGTATATCACCATACCTTGATTGGAATCAGATGATCTGAACCGTAGAGTTAGGATTAAGGTCCTACAAACCATTTCAAATATTGCATATAGAGTCAGCCTTTAGGGAGTGCCGTGTACACATCCTTGTTTGTGCAGCTATGATTATGCGATGTTTTCCCTGTATTCTCCTATATATATCAACCTCTTTTAAAACCCTGGGTGTACTCTTCAAAACTTCCTGTATTTTCAAAAATCCTGGGAGTATATTTTCTCATTTACCTATGTTCTTCTCTCTTTTGTTGTCAATCTTTCTTTAAAAAAAACCCTGGAAATTCTTTCTTTAAAAATCCCTTGATCTTTTACAAAATTTCCAGGAAATTATGCCTGTTCCTCAAAAGTCTATCTGTAAGTCCTGTATTCTATCTGACTCTTTTCTTCTTTTTGCCTCAGTATCACTCCGATGGCATCCGAATCTCCCAATGCTATCTTTCCTTGGGATCATGTCTTCTATCAAATAAGAGATGGAACCCCAGATCATCGGGTCATCCTGTCTCGTACCTTCTTCCCTCGGTGATACTATTCTTGGTTCACCGCCTTCTCGCGTATGTTCCCAGACCACTTGGATGATTGTAGATTGGAGATGGCATCAGTAGTGGGCAAGCGAACCATCAATGGCAGTCTGATTCAAGCTATGGCAGAGCGGTGGAATCCACGAACCTGTACATTCTGGTTTCCATGAGGAGAGATGACTATGCTAATGGACGAGTTCAGTGATATCATGGGATTGCCAGAACCAGCTGGTCAGCCGGATGATCCAGTCGAGCAACAATTCTTGATCAATGTCAAAGGGGTAGATGTTCGAGAAGCATTGGCCAGAGCTACAGGGAGCAGATCCTGGCCTCTTACAGAGATCAACGAAAGTCAGTTCATCGATCTGTTCGAGCTCTACAACAAGTATGGGGCCTACGAAGAAGTCGATACCTTATCTCGAGCAGCGAAAGAAAGAATTCAGCATGCCATGGTCCTATGCACAGTAGGATTAGCATTCTTTCAGGATGGTCAGAATTTTGTCGATATCAAAGTCGCCCAACTTTTTCGAAGATGGAGAAGCAAGCAGACCCGTCAGCTTTCAATATCCATGGCAGCTCTAGCTTTTTTCTACAGAGGTTTAGCTCGTTTCACCCTCGGAGAGACCATTTTGGTGGAAGGATGCATGTATGCCTTGCAGTCGTGGTTCCTACGACATGTACCGTCAAAAGCCAGTTCTTTCAGTTTTAGCAGCAAGCAGCCAAAGTCAGCCATTCAGTGTCGAGCTTTGATCGAAAAACTGCATCAGGAGGAAATCGTTTGGGATTTCTTCGACAGAAGAGAGACCATTCCTCGCTACATCTATGCTCGCGACAAGCGCTACAAACTGCTCGGCCCTTTCTTCTGCGTAAACTATCAGCCAGAGAGATGTCTCAGACAGTTTTCGCAGCGGCAGATTCGTGCCAACACTCGCTTCCCGACAGGCCGCATGCCAGAGTTCGATCTACGGTCGGATCAGTGGTCTGGAGCATACCACGTCGCCAAATACACTTGGGACTCCTTTATTCCTTTGTCTATATTTCCCGGTCCTAATGTATCATCAGAGTATCAAGAATGGTGGCAGACTGTTTGCCCACCTTCTCTTTGTATTTAAAATTTCGTCATTAATGAAAATACAAACTTTATTCTGATAAAAAGCTTTTTATGGCCAAAATCTTATTGTTTCATGAGGTTACGAATTCATCCCCAGTGATAAGTCCCGTTTTGTACATCATTTCTTCGATTATCTCTCGTCATGATAGACGACCTCGCCTAGGTCATAAGGCGCATTTTTGTTGCCGCAAAAGGTGACACAATCATTGCAAAAAAATTGTGATGACCCAATCCCTGGTGATGGGATAACTTATCTAAATTGACTATCAAATTCTTCCTTCCTGTCTTTTCCTAAAAGAAATCACATTTTCAAAAAAATTTCCTCTGAACCCTAACCATTCCTTTCACCTTTGCAGGAAATCACTGGCATTGGCAAAATGGTTGTAACAAGGGCAGGAAAAGAAACAGTTCCTCAACACAGCGACAACGAGGCCGAAAGGATGGATTCTCCCAAATCGGTCAGGGGACAGAATCAAGCAGATGATATAGATCCAGCCATGTATAATCTGTTCAAAAAAATGATGACCAAAATGATGGCTGAGCAGGCCGAGGCCAGTCAAAAAGAAGTTGTTCCAAAAAGCAAGCCAAAGAAGAAGGCTGTAAAGAAGCCAGTCAGGATTGTTAGAAAGCAAGTACAGCCTGACACCACTTCTGAAGAAGCGGAATCAGTAGAAGATGAATCGGAAGAAGAAGAGCAGTTTGTTTATCAGAATCCTCCACCGCAGTTGGTAAAAGCCACTGTAGAACCCGAATCGATAAACAAGCTCGTTCCGGCTAATGACCCGATGCAAGAGCAGATGAAAGAAATGAATAGGGCCATCAAGGATATTCAGGCTAAAAGCAAGGGCAAACAGACCTACTCCGGTGAAGATTTTTACCACGGCCTGGATGGGGATGACAATCTCGAGAATCTCCCTCGGAAGTTCCTTAAATTCGATGGAACCAGCAACCCCAAGGCTCATTTGGCCACCTTTTATGCCGAATGCGGCCGTTTCAGGAAAGACAATCGGGCGTTATTTATATGCTTTCCTCGCAGCTTAGAAGGGGTAGCAGCCAGGTGGTATGCAGACCACATTAATCCTATCGAACTAAGAGAGTTCGATAAAGTTGTGAACTTGTTCATTGAACGCTTCATGTTCAATGTTGAAGCCTCACCAACCCTCAATCATCTGTACAATTTAAAACAGATGAAGAATGAGAAAGCCAGCAAATTTATCCACAGGTGGAGAAGCACCTGTAATAGAATGAAAGTTCCTATCCCAGAGGAGCATGCCCTGCAGATTATTCTGAATAATTTTGCCCAGCCTCTGAGGAACCTCATTTCTACATCGCCTGCTAAATCATTCATCAAACTGATTGAGAGAGCCGAGTGGCTCGAGACCGGCCTGGATAATGGCCTGTATGAGGGTTACCCTTTCGTCCGAGGAAACCCTGAGCAGAAGAAAAAGGCTCATGTTGCTTATTCCACGGATTTCCCCGACAACAGCAGTAGCTCTGGCAAAAAGAAAAGCAAGAAGAATCGTAGCAAGAACTCAGGGCATCCCAGGGCCGAAAGGACAAACTCGGCAGCCCAGAAGGGAAAATTTGTTAAGCCACAGCCTGTTCAGTCAGCGCCCCAGTCAGAAGCAAAGCAGCCAGAAAAGCCGAAACACGAAGGTTGGAGTTATGATCGGGAGTTTTCAGCTTTAGAGTAGTCCCGCGAAGACATCTTAGAATATATGATGTCGAAAGGAATGATCAAACTTCTCAAGGTGGCGGACCCTCCCGTCGCTATGGGTAAATGGACTGATAAATTCTGCAAGTTTCACCGGACTGTGGGACATGACACCAAGCACTGTTTTGTCCTCAAAAACATCATTCAGGATTGTATTGACAAGAACATGTTGATTGAGGACGAGGATGGGCAACAGCCAGAAATCTTGTCCAAGCCATTTCCTAAACATTTAGCTTCGGTCATCACAGAGCAGGCTTTCTCTCTGCAAGATAGTATCCAACCATATTCTGAACAGGACATTCAGGATCAGCATCAGGTCCTAGTCCTTCGCCAAGCACAATCTTCCGCCAAGAGGGCGGATGTCACTACATTTTCTAATAAATCAGCAAAGGCAACAACAGAAATTACCAAAGTGGTCCCCAGGATCCCGAAGCGCTTTATCAAGGCAGCTTCGAAGAAAGAAGAGGCTTTAGGGTCAGTCCAGAAGCCGATTACTGCTTTATCCAACATCTCTATCTTGGACCTGACTCATGCTTCATCTGAGCACCAGCAAGTGCTAGAAGATCTTCTCAGAAAGATCAAAGTCAAGCCTAGCACGACTCCGCAAGATTTGGCTCAGATCGTCAATCAGACCATGACGAATGCGCCAATCACCTTTTCGGATGAGGATCTGCTAAAACCTCATTCTTTTCATAACAACGCACTTTACATAGTAGTGCAAACCAGGGGCATGACAGTCCCTCATGTGCTCGTCGATGGAGGCAGCAACCTAAATATCTGTCCAGAAATGACAGCCAAGGCGTTGGGTTTAAAAGAAGAGGAATACACCCCAGATCCGATCACGATCTACGGTTTTGATAACCATGGGCAGACAGCCAAGGGGAAGATATTTCTCGAGATCTTCATCAACTATTCGGTGCATACTGTACTCTTCCATGTGGTCAATGTACCGCCAACGTACAATCTGTTGCTGGGGCGCACCTGGATCCACAATGCCAATGCGGTCCCATCAACCCTGCACCAGTGTATCAAATGGTCGAAGGGGGGCATGATCACTACGGTCCTAGGAGAGGATCCGTAAGAACGACTCCCGCAGCCGATGATTCCCCGTCCCACTTTCACTGCCGACATCCCGAGCATCCGGGAAGCCGAAGAGATTGATCTGAGTGAAAGTCTGGATATGCTAAATTTGAAAGAAATCCAGCCAACAGAAAATGTCACCGCAGTTGTTCAGTGGCAGGGACCTCGCTTCTTCAAGCTAGGAGGATGCCTCGATTGCACCTCATTTAAAGATCACCCTCTATTTCCTCGATTCTCAAAATCAAGGAAAGGATTTGATCTCCTAATGAAGCACAGGTATCAGCCCTTCAGGGGCCTGGGCAAAGATGAAGACGGCATCCTGGAGCCGATCATCCCTGCTCAGTATGTCACTGGCACAGGCTTGGGTTTCACAGGTCAATCATCCGGCAGAAAGACCATCTTCGTCAAGGGAGCTCAGTGATGAAGACAATGCCAGTGTTTTCTGTTCTCTTTCCTTTCTGTCATTTTGTAAGGGCAAGATCCGCCCCAGTTTCTTTCTTTTTTCTCAAACAATCGCTTGTAAATATCAAAGTTTACTTAATCAATGAAAAGTTTGTTTGCTCTGTTCATTTTGGTGTACACAAATTCTCTGCTTATATCCTTATCTATGTTGTCATTCTCTGTTTCTGTACAAAAGGCTATTTTTCGAACATTTTACCTTTTTCTCAAAGGCCTTCTTTTTCGCTTCCAGGATTGCCAAGATCATGGCTTCTAAATCGTTCAAAAAGCTCATCATCAATACCAACCTTTTTCAAAATAAACCAGCCAGAGCATGCAAAGCGAAGGCAGGGGCAGAAGTCAGCAAAATGACAGAGCAGATTGAAGAGTTGGCAGAATTTGACTCGACAATTCAAGGTTTGCCAGAATTTGCCAGCATTCAGAAGCAGGATGAACCATCGCCGTTAGTTAAGGATCCAACGGAGGATGTCAATATTGATTCAGAAGACGACCCAAGAATCCTCAAAATTGGTTCCAGTCTAAGTTTAGATGAGAAGGAAAGGCTCATCTACTTCCTCAAACAACATCAGGAAGTCTTTGCTTGGACTTATGAGGATATGCCAGGTTTAGACCCCAAGTTAGTCGAGCATCGCCTTGTGTTGAAGCCGGATTGCAAACCGATCAAGCAGAAACTAAGAAAAATGGATCCGCGGGTGGCACCGCAAGTCAAAGAAGGACTTGAAGAATTGTTAAAGGCAGGATTCATTCAGACTATGGAATACCCAGATTGGTTGGCGAACATCGTGGCGGTTCCCAAAAAGAATGGCAAAGTTCGGATTTGTATTGATTTCAGAGATCTGAACAAAGCCACCCCAAAGGATGATTATCCACTCCCCAATATCGATCTTCTGATCGATAGCACGGCAGGCCATGCCATGTTCTCCTTCATGGATGGATACTCAGGCTACAATCAAATCAAATTGGCCGCTCGTGACCAATCCAAAACTTCCTTCACCACGCCTTGGGGTACCTTTTGCTATGCAATCATGCTGTTTGGACTCAAGAATGCTGGGGCAACCTATCAGAGGGCTATGGCAGTTATCTTCCATGACCAAATGCACAAGAACATGGATGCCTACGTGGATGACATCCTGGTCAAATCTAAAGAAGGCGAGGATCATCTTGATGCTCTCAGCCAAGTCTTTGAAAGACTTATCCTCTACAAGTTGAGACTCAATCCGCAGAAATGTGTCTTCGGGGTAGAGTCAGGCAAGCTGCTTGGCTACATGATCAGCAAGAAAGGCATAGAGGTGGATCCTGCCAAGGCAAAGGCGATCATTGACATGCCGCTTCCCACCAATCTCAAAGAATTAAGGATCCTTCAGGGGCGCATTCAGTCTATTTGACGTTTCATCTCAAATTTGGCCATGAGATGTGTTATCATCGCAAAATTTTTCCTATTCTCTCGTTGGTTTCTCTCTCTTCCTTCTCTTTTTCCTTTTCTAACCTCTATTCTCCTCCTTTTCGAAGGGAGAAGAATAAAAGAAAGAAAAGAGAAAGAGAAGAGAAAAGAAAGAAAGAGAGAGAGAAGAGGAACTCTTTTGCGGGTTTTCACTTGACCTTAATTTGAAAATATTTAGAAAATAACTCGCCTCCGTTTTGAAAAATATTGCGGGAAAAATGGAGAGACGAGATTCGCTTGTCAGTACGAGGTTCGACCGTTCCTGGCGCCTTTACCAGGGGTAATCGAACCAAGGATCGAATCTATGCCTTTTTTTGCTTTGCCTAAATATAATCTAAGAATTTATTCTAACTCTAAATGCACAAAGAATCATACTTGTGCAATGCAAAGATGTATGCTCTTTTGAAAATTGATTTAGAAATTTCCAAGTATTCTGAGATGAACTTGGTAAAGGAGTGAGGAAATGATTGAATTTTAACTTAGAACTTAAGATAGATCAGAGAAATTCTAAGTTTTTGAAGTAAATTAGGATTTGGAAGAATAAATGAGAGAGAATGACTTGAAGCTTTGAAATAAAAGGAAATGAAAAGTCAAAATCGACTTTGAATTTGGATTTGAATTTAGAAAAGGAAATGAATACTTGAGATGGAATTGAATTTGGATTTTTAAGTTTGGAATGGATCTGAGGTAATCAAATGGTATTTAAGAATAGAAATGGATTTAGGGAGTTTTGGAGGAGATCTGAGAATGGAATTGGATTTGAAATCTAGAATTGGGAATGGAATTGGATCTAAAGATGGATTTTAAATCTGAAGTCTGAGATCCGATATAAAATTGGGTTCTGAATCCTAAGAGGGATTTGGATCTGGAGTCTGAGATCCGAAGTGGAATTGGATTCTGGATCCTAAGATGGATTTTGGATCTAAAGATGAATTTTGGATCTGAAGTCTGAGATCCAAATGTGGGATTGGGTTCTGGATCCTAAAACGGAATTGGATCTGAAGTCTAAGATCCAAAAGTAGAATTGTATTTAGAAAAAACTGGATCCAAGTTGATCTAATTTTGGATTTGGAATTTCCAAAATTGATTTGAAGATTTGAATTTTGAATATGCAAACGAATTTCAAAGTCAAATTGGACTTTGAAGCTTGAATCTGGAATTTAGAAGATGAATCCATATTTCCAATTTTGAATTGAATTTGGAAAATGAAATTTAGGAATTGAATCTTGAATATACAAATGAATTTCAAAGTCAAGTTAGACTCTGAATTAGAAGTTTGAATTTGAAATTGAGAAGATGAAGAGAATCTCAAAATTGAACTTTGGATTTGATCTGGAGTTTTTAAATATAAATGAATTTGGAATTTCAAAGTCAAATTGGACTTTGAAATCGGATTTGAATTTGAATATAAAATGAATTTGAAATCTCAAAGTTTAGATTGAACTTTGAGATTTGAAAATGAAATAGAATTTTGAAAATTGAAAGAATGAATTGGATTTGATAAGGATTAAAGATAGATTGAGGAAGCTATTTACATTACTTGGAATTTTTGGAAAGGGAATTTTGAAAATGTTATGCAGTTCTGCCCTAAATGATGAATGAATTTAAAGAATTTTGAATTTAGATTTTGAAAAGCTATCTTATTCTTGAACTAAATTAAAATAAGATTGAAGATATAATACATCCCTGACTATGGTCATTGAATGTATTATATAATAATCTATATTTAAATTTAGGTGAAGAATAAGACACATTTGGTGCTTTTATAGAATTTAAAATGAAATTAACTCTCAATATACCCTGGCTATGGCCATTGGTATATATTTTGAATTAATTTTAAGTTAAATTCTGATAAAAGAAGAAAAATATTTAGGGAAAATATAATGAATTTTAAAAACGGATCTAGTGTGGATCCAGTGTTATTTTGTAAAAGATAAAAATACTAAGTTTTGTCCACACCCTGACTATGACCATTGATGTGGATCATCAACTTAGGATTAATTTACCTCTTACGAAATGGTGCGCGTGCCATTTGTGTTTCACCAATGCGAGGTTTTGAGAAATAAAGGTAAAAATGCATGAAAACAAGCAATTCATGATATTTACGATGCTCATTCATTCTATCTAGAGATGGAAATGTAAATTTTCATTATACTCTATCTATTACATTATTTGAATTGAATTTAAAATATCAAGGCTTCCAAATCAAAACAGAAATCCTGTAAAACAAGGGTTAGCCTAAGCAAGAGACAAATACATTATAAGAGATATCATAGTGGAAGCTTAAGACAATATGATGGGAAATGATTATATATCTATATACATACACACACACATATATATATATATGCATACCTATATATATATATATGAGTATATATATATGACATGCATGCAATATAGGTGGATGAGAGTGATGCTGGTGAAGGTCAGTGGATGTTACATAAAAGGTATATAGTAAATGGGATTACATCTGCTATATGAAGGTGCAGGGAAAGTAATATATGCATATATATATATATATATATATATATATATATATATATATATATATATATATATATATATATATATATATATATATATATATATATATATATATATATATGACAGAGATACAGGGTAAGTGGACTACCGCAATCCATTTGGCTACTGCACTGGGGGAGTAAGGCTACCAGAGATGTTGCTGGGATGCTAGAGGCTATTATGGGCTGAAGTGCTGTGCAATGTGTAAGTAGAAGTGGAACAATGCATTTTGCAAAGAATGTGCGTGATGTGAGGTGGAAAATGTAGGAATGAAGTGGGTATGTTGTAATGATGTTATAAGGTAAGAATAGGGAATATGTATATGAGATCATGGGATACATGGCTTTTGGCATGATTTACATGGAAGCACGAAAATCATGAATCTATAGATTTAGAACATTCAAATGCTGAAGAGAGATACTAACCATTTACTGTCAAATGACCGAGAACTTCCTTATCGCTCCACTCTCACCCCTACAACAGCCTAATGAAAATATGTATATAGCTGGGACTAAATGTTGTAACCCTAAATCTGTTAAACAGGCCAGCAGAAAGAAGACCTTCTAAGCTAACATTTGGTATGAGTTTTTCTCCTGGTACAGATTTTGCAAATACATTGAATAAACACTCTTCAAGAGGCTGAAATGCAGTCCTCATGACTAGACTTTCAATTGCCTGATCTGCCAAATACATGATCCAGAGGGTTATTTATAAACAAATGCACCCTTAATGAATGGTTTACCAAAAAAAAAAAAAAATTATCATGACATATATGGTAAAATCAGTAGAAAAGAAACAGCAGGATTGCAACCAGAATGATATCCTGATAGAAAGATAGGAAACTTTGGGAATAAGATCAAATGTGAGATACAAAAACTGCACATTGTCCAGCAAGAGATATCATACTATAGCAGGGTGAACAATTCAATCTAAAATTTACAGCTCTCCAAACGATTAGCTCCTAATAAAATCGTGTAAACAGATTAATTTTCAGAAGCATGATCCAGGTTCAGAAAGTGAAATAGACACAGAAGTGATTGAGTTACATCATATAGGCGACCTCTGCCGTGACTGAGTCATCCAGCATTTTTGGAGCTTAAAACCCAAATTCGCACCATGACTCGTTCTTTAGCAGATCAAGGTAATGCCCATCGTTGTAGTTCAACAGAAATAGCTCAGAGGATTGGCTTGCCAATGAATAATCAACGTCTGGAGATGGAAATTTCCAGAGCTTGATCACCATGGACTTCTGGGGGACCCGTCATGCCTCCAACATCATCCTTCCATCACTGTCTGTAAACAACAAGAGTATGTTAGTGTTCAGAATGATTCTTGATTAAACAATTCATTTATTTAAAGAATTCTAACAATAGCTTCAACACCAAGCAATGCTAAAAGACTTGTCAAATCTGAACTGGGCAAACTTGATCCTATTACAAAGCTATGAAGCAGAAGATAAAACTCAATCACAAGCATGAAGCCTACACAAAACAACAGGGTATATAATGAATCGTCACTGCGTGGCACCAGAAAATTACAAATAAAGAGTGGCAATTAGGAAAAAAAAATATTGCTGATGCAACTTTTCACATATTCAGGTTACAAATTTCAACCTTTGGCTATCCAACTTACGTCATGTACATGAGAATACCTATTGATGAAGGGGGAAAATTCACACTTTGATCTCCCCGTAGATCTAGTGAAACAGATGCTAAACTGTGGGACTCAGTCACTTGATATCAAAAACCAGTTATTATAGGTGCCCCAAAGCATTAATCCATGACCCCCTGCCAAGCAGATACAGCCAAAAACTTCATGTCCATAGTTTAAGCATAGGTGATATAATAAAGGCCCCTGCTAGAGCTTCACTGAGAAGACGACCTCATGTGATCCAATGCCATAACACAAGATACAAAGCAAGCAGAAGCTTTGGAGAATCATGGTCCGATTAATGGATTGGCACATATTCCAGAATGTAAAACATAGAATGCAATCAAGGGATTTGTCATTGAACGACACTCGAGTGTAAAATTTCTGAGAGTTCGATCAATGATTTTAATGACCCACTGTAAATGACTTTTAAAACTAAAGTCCAGATGATAGAATAATTGGAGGTGGATGCTAGATGGTGGCATGGAAAGCAGAACTTACAAACCTTCTGTTTTATGAATATAAAGATCACGATTCAAAATAAGGGTAAGCTATAAACAACCTGACAAATCATGATAAACACATAGGGAATGAATTATCTCTCACATAAATCACCGTAAACTTAAATGGAATCAATTGTTTCTACTAACCTGCACATGAGTAAGCAAACCTGCAGTAGATAGAAGATGCATGCATTTTTCACTCTCTTTGAGGATAAGGCAGATAACAAAATCTACCAAGGCATTCCCAATCTCCAACTGTTATCCAGTCTATTTTCTTCTGTTTAAACTCTGTTCTATCAACTTCATCACGTCAGCAAGACTTTTGAACTCCTTGCTTAGGAGTATTGGTTCCAGCAGAGGTCTTTTAAAACATTGTTTAAAACCACAGTTTTCTTCAGTGATTCTGGAATTATGTAAGGCCCTTCAAACCTGTAACTGTTGCAGATGGACTAAGAGCGATGCATGAATGGCCTTCAAATAATCCACCACCAATCAGGAGTCCAAAGATAAAAATGACAAGGAAACCCTAAATAACAAAGAAAATATACAGATGCATAAAGGAATCCTTAATTCAAGACAACAGGGAGGGGTGGAACTGGTTATCAGATTTTGTTAGGACCGATTGCAGGAGATCAAACTATTATCCTTTGCAGCTGAGTGGCAATCGGATCCAGGAGATTAGGTGGCAGTAGAAGATCAAATACAGGGTGGATACAATGTTGATTTTATGGAGAGGTTGTGCCATAATCCTCTATCTCCTCAATTCTAACCCCTCCATTGTTCGAGCTTACTCCAGCATGATTTGCACCGAGTTCAAGCTTCAGTCAGCGATGAATAACCTTGTCCAATGATCCACCTGCAGAACGACATAGGAAGCAACAAAAAAAAAAAAAGGAAAAGAAGAAGCCAGGAGCCAAGTTTGAATGTCAATGAACTGGTTCATTCCTGGGCCATTTTCAAAACAATTGCTCATGCCTTCACATTATAATAAAACCTTGATGGAGCTAATTCCAATGTATACGAACCTGTATAAATGTCCATATTTAGGCATTGATTTTAATACAAAGATCACATCTGACTTATAACCATGAGGGTGTGAGTGTTGAGAGTGATTGTAGGAAGCCACATCAACTATTAGCCACTATATCATTCAGATAAACCACAACATTAGTAAAAAGGAAAGATTACCTCTCCGACATAACTCTTAGCGAGAACATTGATGACATAGGAACAATGCACAGGAATCAAAACAAAAATAGAGCAATTAGGACAGGAACAAGAGCTATGTAACATCCGATCCAAGAGACCATACTCAATCAGATCTTTATGCAATTCAAATTTTCCTGTCATAGATTGGTATTTTCAGGTTCTGACCTTATTGAGTGGGTCCTCTTTCCCTACAGAATTTTCACGATCACCACATAACCCGACCAACAAAATTTTATCTCCAGTATGATGATTTACTTAGTTTATAAGCAACATTTCCAGGATGATCGATCATGTTTGACAAGAGTCTTCTCATCAATGTCTTTTAAGTCATCTAACACCACCTGTTTGGAATTCATCATAAACATAAAACCCCTCACAGTATTCAACCATAGGATAATATCATGTCCTCAAAATAGAACCCACAGTACAAAACCAACAGGAAAATCCACTGGAAATGACTATAGCGTCACAGGAAGACAATTGGATCACACCATATGCAAAGAGCAGATTATATCCAAAACACCAATTTGAGGCACCACCTAGTTTTTCTTTGCTGAAAGACAACCATGTGTCTGCCTTGCATCAATTCACCCACGCTTGAAGTCTTGTCTTCCGGAGAAACTTTCAGAACAGGAGTAGTAATGCTAATACCAATGTCATAAGATGCAGGAACAGGGGTCTTATCATTACAAGAAAGATTGAAAGGCAACTAGGAAATTGAAACTTATAAGAAATATTAAGATACATATAGTAACTCGAAAATCAATGAGAGAATAAAAAAAACAGCCTATGATCCAAAGGAAACCAAATTCAACATATATGAGAATTACAATACTCAAAATGATCTAATCACGAACATGTACGAGCCTACGAAAGAAAATCATGAATGAGATCACATTGATATTTACTGAAAGGAAAAAAAAAAGGAACAGAAGGGGATGAGGCGTGAATGCTAATGCTGGGAATGAATCACAGCATCAATGATGCTATACATAAAATGAAAACAAATAATTGGAGATGGAGACATCAACCAATAATCCCAACCAGAATGAAACATAACAGGCAATCGACCTTCATAAGATACATAATAATAAAAAAAAAATGCAAACAAGAAATTAGAAAACGGAAGGGAAGTCAATATGTATATAAGGGATTCTAATAAACCAGAAATGATAAACTGAATTGAACAGGCCAGAGAAAAAGAAAATGCGATTAAAATTTTATTTAGCAGAACGAGTGATCAAATGCTATTTAAAATCGAAGGCCAAATATAAGACAAACCACCCGATGTGAACATCCACAGTAAATGGGAAACGAAAGAGCACAATAAGAACAAAAGTATAAAAAAAAAGGAAATAGTATGTAGAAAACAATCTAAATAAAGGACGAATGCTGAAGATTGAGGAAAATAAATTTTGTTATAAAATAAAGAGAATATCAGAACCTAAAGGTTCCTGTTGATTTTGCAATAGATGGGTCGATCTTGCTCTATGCAGGTCGATCCCATCATGGCTGCATTAAGATAAAATCAAAAGAAAAGAGGGAAAAGGGATGAGAAAATGCAAGAATGCGGTAAACAAAAACTCCTTTTAAAGAAAAGAAAAGAAAAAAAAAAAAGATACGACGGCTACTTACCGTGGCTTTGTGTTGCGAGTTGGCTTCTTTAATCGGCGAAGGAAAACCAGGGAGGTAAGAAGGAGAGGTGGGATTGAAGAGGTAAGAAGGGGAAGAAAGAGGAGAAGCCTCGAGAGGAAGCGTAAGCGGGGAGGTGAAGATGGATACAGAGAGGAAGGAGAGACGATTCGAGAAGAAGGAAGAAGGTGCGGGGTGTATTACCTAAAATAATACAACGACTAGTGTACCCTCTATTTCACCTTTATGGAAAAAGGCATTCTCGAAAAGATGTTTTTGAAATGACCTAACATTTAACATTTCAAAAAGTTACAATTCCAAAATGTAACGACTACTTTTTATAAGCTATATAAACACACACAAATAAACTATTCAAACAAGGGAATGGAATAGACGTGTGAGCTTACAAAGAGAAAAATTTCTATTCGTGATTTGAAAAGAGAGCCTTGAAAAAGAAAAAGAAAAAGAAAAAGAAAGAAAAGAGAAAAAGTCAAGTCCAGCTCTTTGACAAAGAGTATCCTCTGAGTGACAAACAGAACATTCTTAGAATCCTTCATTCGTGCATTCATATCATTCTGAAGGTTCTATAGGAAGTATTGTAACTCTGTTATTCACTGTATTCCTTCTTTGTTTAAAGAAGTAGACCTCTGTGAAAGAGGGTGTTGCCCTTCTCTGTTGAGAGAAGAAGACCTCTTGGGAAGAGGGTGTGCCCCTTCTCTGTTGAGAGAAGAAGACCTCTTGGGAAGAGGGTGTTGTACTATTTATCCGGTAACTCGGATGTTATAGTGGAATCTCAAGTGGTTTGCCTGGGGACTGGATGTAGGTCTGGATATTGACCGAACCAGTATAACTTCTGTGTTTTATGTGTTGTGCCTTATTGCTTAATTATTTTATTTTATCGATCATTATCATATTTCACTATTCACCCCCCCTCTAGTGGAATTTCATTTGGTATCAGAGCAGGTTTGCTGGTTTCGACGTAACAAGTCTTCCAGCACAAATGGCATCTACCTCTTATGCTCGTGATATTGAAGGTCAACACGCATCTCGTCCTCCTTTCTTCAATGGCTCCAACTATGGATATTGGAAGTGCAGAATGACTATCTTTCTCAAATCCATAGACTTTGCTGTATGGAAAATTGTTGAGCATCCATACACATCTCCATCCGCAGACTATAACTTATGGTCTGATGAAGAAAAGAAAATGGCAAACCTAAATGCAAAGGCTATGAATGCCTTATATTGTGCCATTGATCAGAATGAATTCAACAGAATATCTATATGTGAATCTGCATATGACATTTGGCATTCTTTGGAGGTTATTCATGAAGGAACCAACAAAGTAAAAGAAGCCAAAATATCATCTCTTGTTAGAAAATATAAGTTGTTCAAAATGAACAAAGATGAACCCATCACAGAGATGTTTACCAGATTCACCAACATCACCAATGATCTGAAATCTCTGGGTATAACATATTCCCAGACTGAAAAGGTGAAGAAAATCTTGAGATCTCTCACAACTGATTGGGAGAAAAAGACTACTACTATTGAAGAAGCTCAAGATTTATCTAAACTTACATTGGACGACTTAATACGCAATCTTATGGCCTATGAAGTCCACATGAAAGAAAGAAGGGAAGAAGAGCAACCAGTAAAGAAAACTCTAGCTTTCCCAGCCCTATCTGAGAATGAAGACTCAGATAAAGAATCAGAAATTGCTCTACTTACTAGAAAATTCTAGCGCTTCATGAGAAGGAACCGGCTTCCAAACAAGCACAAGGAAAGAAAAGATCTTAAAGAAGATCCCATGTGCTTTCAGTGTAATAAGCCAGGCCACTTAAAACATGACTGTCCCCTTCTCAAAAGAAAGTCCAGAACTGAGGAACCAAAGAAGAGGTTCTTCAAGAAAAAGGCTCTGCATGCTCAATGGGATGATTCAGAACCATCCACTAGTGAAGAGTCAAGTGATGATGAAGCCGAAACTGCAAATATGTGCTTCATGGCAAACGAAAGTTCGGTAAGTGAAATCTCTGATTTTTCCTTTGAAGAACTTCTAGATGCTTTTCAAGAACTATTTGAAGAATCTAGAAAATTGAGTTTCAAAAATAAAGTTTTAAAATCTGAAAATTTAAAGCTTTCTCAAGAGAATGAAAAACTCAGCAGTGAAAATTCTGAGTTGAAAAAGAAAAAACTTTTGCTTATGTCTGAAATTTCTTCTACTAGCTCCAAAACTAAAAATATACAAGTAGAAATTTCAGAGCTAAAAAGTAAAACTGAGAACCTCATGAAAACGGTTTTCAAGTTTACTAAAGGTAAAGAAAACTTGGATAAACTCTTATCTTCTCAGAAGGTCTCCTTTTACAAGAATGGTATTGGCTATTCTCATTTCAAAAAACCTTCTTGTATAAATCAAAAGACCACGTTTGTAAAAAGTTCATCTGAACCAAATAAGGAGTATTATAATGATAATCTTTTTAACTCCTCTAAAGAGATAGACAAACCCAAATCCAAATGGATATGGGTTCCAAAGTCTAACAAAAAAGGACCCGATTGGGTACCAAAAAGGAGATTTACTTAATGTTTTGCAGGCTCCAAAGAAGAAGAACAGATGGATACTAGATAGTGGATGTTCAAAGCACATGACAGGACATCCAGACCTTTTTGCTGTTCTTCATCATAAAGAAGGAGGAACCGTCACCTTTGGAGACAACAACAAAGGTTTGATAATTGGTATTGGAAATATTGGTAACATAGACAAACCTCTTATCAAAGACGTTCTCCTTGTTAAAGGCTTAAAACATAACCTACTAAGTATCAGTCAAATGTGTGACACAGGTTATAATGTTAGCTTTAATCATGATGCATGCCTCATAGCTGACACCAATGAAAACATCATCTTAAAAGGTATAAGAAAGAATAATATATATGAACTATACCTAGAAAACATCACAGAACATTGCCTCATAGCTAATAATGACACTCAACATCTATGGCACATGAGAATGGGCCATGTCAATTCTAAATATATGTCTAAACTAGCTAAAGATAAGTTAGTACGTGGGTTACCCAACATATCTTTTAAAAAGGATTATTTTTGTGATGCATGTCAATTAGGAAAATTGTCAAAATCTTCTTTCAAATCAAAAAATGTCATTTCAAGTAAAAGACCTTTAGAGCTTCTCCATCTGGACCTTTTTGGTCCTTCTAGGGTAGCTAGCCTTAATCATAATAGATATGCTTTTGTCATTGTAGATGATTACTCAAGGTTTACTTGGGTAATATTTTTGAAAAACAAAAGTGACACGTTTTGTCAGTTTGAAATCTTATGTAAAAAATTACAAAACGAAAAATCTTGTTCTATTGTTAAAATCCGTAGTGACCATGGAGGAGAATTTGAAAATGAACTCTTTGAAAATTTTTGTAACTTGCATGGTATTTCTCATAACTTTGCCTTTCCTAGAGCTGCACCTCAAAATGGTGTAGTAGAAAGAAAGAATAGAACCCTTCAAGAATCTGTCAGGACTATGCTCCAACACAATAATCTTGCAAAATCTTTTTGGGCAGAAGCTGTTAATACTGCATGCTACATAACAAATAGAGTTCTCATTAGACCCTTATTAAATAAAACTCCCTATGAACTATTCTATGACAGAACTCCAAGAATAGACTATTTCAAAGTCTTTGGATGTAAATGCTTTATCCTAAACACAAAAGATAGCCTGGATAAGTTTGATGCTAAATCTGTTGAAGGCATATTCTTAGGATATTCAAGTCATAGTAAAGCATACAGAGTTTCTAATAAGAGTCATAATACTATTGAAGAATCTATGCATGTTAGTTTTTGTGAATCTATTGATCAATCTGTTCATATACAAACTAATGATGATGATGTTGAAAGTACAAATTTATTTTTAGATAACACAGCTAAGTCTAATGAAGATGATCATCAAAGAACCTTTGTCGATATCAAAGATCATCCTCAAAAGCAGATTTTGGGAGAACTAACAAAGGGGGTTCAAACTAGAGCTCAGCTAGAACGGATCGCAAACATGGCATTCATTTCTCA
Source organism: Nuphar pumila (assembly GCF_984573655.1). Taxonomy (NCBI): domain Eukaryota; kingdom Viridiplantae; phylum Streptophyta; class Magnoliopsida; order Nymphaeales; family Nymphaeaceae; genus Nuphar; species Nuphar pumila. Next base: position 85,384,626 of record NC_143256.1, on the reverse strand, counting down.
ACTTGAACCAAAGAAGATTGATGAAGCCATCATTGATGAGTTCTGGATGCTAGCCATAACTGAAGAACTGAATCAATTCCAAAGAAATGACGTTTGGGATCTTGTACCTAGACCAAAGGATCATCCAGTCATTGGAACAAGATGGATCTTCAGAAACAAGCTAGACGAAACAGGTAATGTTATAAGAAACAAGGCCAGACTAGTAGCTCAAGGATACAACCAGGAGGAAGGTATTGACTTTGATGAAACATTTGCTCCTGTTGCTAGACTTGAATCTATTAGAATGCTCTTAGCATATGCAAGCTATATGGATTTCAAATTATTTCAAATGGATGTTAAAAGTGCTTTCTTAAATGGTTTTATAAATGAAGAAGTCTATGTAAAACAACCTCCAGGATTTGAAAATGAACAATACCCAGATCATGTTTTTAAACTCAAACGTGCTTTGTATGGTTTAAAACAAGCACCTCGTGCTTGGTACGAAAGACTTAAAACCTTTTTATTAAAAACTGGTTTTTCTGTTGGCAAAGCAAATTCTACACTATTTGTCAAAGTAGTGAATAATCATACCCTAATTGTTCAAATTTATGTCGACGACATCATCTTTGGATCTTCTAACAGCACTCTCTATGAAGATTTTTCTAAGTCCATGCAGAAGGAATTCGAAATGAGTATGATGGGAGAACTCACCTACTTTTTTGGACTGCATATTAAGCAAACCAAGGATGGAGTTTTCATCAACCAATCTAAGTATGCTCGTGAACTTCTGAAGAGGTTCAACATGAACTCAACTGCTTCAAAATCTACTCCTATGAGCACTACTACTGTGTTGGACAAAGATGAAGATGGTAAGTCTGTTGATACAAAGGTATACCGAGGTATGATAGGATCACTTCTTTATTTAACTGCTAGCTGTCCAGATATAATGTTCAGTGTTTGCTTGTGTGCTAGATTTCAGTCAAATCCAAAAGAATCACATCTTAAAGCTGTAAAAAGAATAATGAGATATTTAAAAGACACAGTTGATTTTGGATTATTCTATTCAAAATCCTCTACATTTGATCTAATCTCATACAGCGATGCTGACTTTGCTGGAAGTAAATCTGACAGAAAAAGCACAAGTGGAACATGTCACATGCTAGGACACTCACTAGTATCATGGTTCAGTAAGAAACAAAATTGTGTATCATTATCAACTACTGAAGCCGAATACATTGCTGCTAGCCTAGCTTGTACTCAAGTCATCTGGATGAAACAAACTTTAAAAGATTTTGGTTTAAATTTTGAAAATACAACTATTTTCTGTGATAATACGAGTGCTATAAACCTATCTAAGAATCCTATTTTACACTCACAAACTAAGCACATTCAAATAAGACACCACTTCTTAAGAGAACAAGTCTTAAACAACATAATTAAACTAGAATTCATACCCACTAATCAATAGTTAGCAGACATATTCACTAAACCATTAAAACATGAAGACTTCACACGTATTAGAAGAGAACTAGGAATATGCAAACTAAGTGACTTATAAATTAATCACACTTATTATAATACTTCTTATAAGTTTTGTTTAAATCTTATTTTAAATTGCTTTCCTTCTTATCGATTTTAGTTAGTCAAACTAAGTTTCCATATTCACGTATTCTTATAAGACACATTCTTTATGTCTTTCAACTTGTCATCCTTCAAGTACACATCCATTATGACTCTTTGTCCTATCTCCTTTCTCTCATATCCATAAAAACTAATTATATTAAAAAGCTATCATAACAATGTTCACATCACTCAACTCCTTTATTATTTTTGTCTTTTTATGAAAACTTTTCTTACGATAAATTGTTTCACCTCTCTACTTAGTTTATGAGAACTCATACTTTTCATTAGTTAGAATCGAATGACTCTTTTTGGTCCTTTTTACCTTTTTTCTAAAAATATCTAGTTGCTATATTCTCACGTAAATTGTTTTTACTATATCATTTGTTATATCATAGCCCAACAAACTATCTATTATCATCTCTCTCATATACAAATTGAGCCTCCATTCTCGTCAATTCTTGTTTAAAAACTTAACCTTATTCTCTAATAACTATGAACTTCCTCAAATCAAGCTTCTTTAAGAATATAAACAATAATTCATATCAATCATAACATTATGTCTTTCATCAATCATGATTTTTTATTACTTCTTTATCCTACACAAAAATCCATATATGTCATTTCATTTCTCTCTATGACAACTCACAATTATTACTCTTCACTCATAAATATTTCCTTGTCTCCTCATTTCATCTCTCGAATACATTTTTTTTATATATTTTTTTGAATCCGACTCCTCCATGTCTATTCTTATTTTTAATCTATCATTTATCAATTCTTATATACTTTTGACTCTTTCTCCTTTTTGTCTCATCATCTCTTTTACCACTAGTCAAAGTCCAAATGTGTCCTTCTCATATCTACGTATACTCATAAAAATTACAAATATGAAAACACATTAATCATGAAACATTTTTTTTAAGGCACTCTTTTCTTTAAAATGTCATATCTTTCAAAGTACACATCACATGATCACCCTATGACCTATTTCCATAAAAACTATTTCCATATTAAATAGGCAATCATGACTTTTCTTCCCATCCGTGACCTTGCCTCTCTCTTATTGTATATCTCACTAAAATCGAGAATCATTAAAGTCTTGTCTCCAACCAAACCTTTATTTATTCTAACTCTACTTTATGTCATATCTAAATCAAGTAAATGTTGTCCTTTATCACCTTTCTCTCCTCTCTACATATCCATATCATCTTTTTATGTCCTTAACTCTCCATTCACGAATTTAAAATCCCTCCATATAGAGTAAAAAGTTGTTTGTTTTATTAGGCCATTATTTTCAAGATCAATCATTTTTTTGATTCAACATGACACCCCATACTCTATTAATGGTTTCTCTCACTAGTCGATAAACTCACCCATAGTAAAATCTATATATTTCAATAACTATGTCCTCCTCAATCTAATATAATACACTATCCTCAAACATTGATTTGATTTGTCATTCACAAGTCTCTTAACTTACTACTCACGGATTTCCTTATTTGACTAAAATCTAAAAATTACTCACTTCCAATGTCATTCATTTCATATCAACAATTATTTTCTTCTTTCTATTTAATCAATTGGTTCATCTCTTACCATTCCATTCGAACTCTTCTATCCTTATACAAACTTTCTCTCAGTTCAAGCTCCTTTCTCTCCTAGTGCTTTATTTTCAAGACATTCGATAATGGCTTCCTCCTCCACCAATGTGATCACCTCCGCAGATCTAAGGTACCCAGACCTTATTCACCACTTTCAGTACATTAGCACCTTGCCAATTCAAACTGGCAAACTAGTAAATTTCGACGCCTTCACATCCTTTGACCTCCATACCTCTCTTCAAGATTTTGTTCCCATCTTAGGAACGACTAACTCCATGACCTACTATCCTCATCTCATCAAAATTTTCTATACCAACCTCTCTGTAGACCGTGACCACACCACCATTACATCCATGGTACATGGAAAACTCATCTCCTTCAATATCTCTCAACTAGGCTACATTCTAAACCTTTCTTCCTATGGCATTGAGCTTCCTAACATAGTTCCGATCGATTGAACTGTGTTTAAGAAAGTCCTTCTCTCCACTCGCTGCACCCATTTCCCATGGCATACGAGCAATCTCAAACCTCACTCTCTAATACTCTCACACATCCTCTCATCCAACGTCTTTCCAAAGCTTCCTTCCAAGGGTTTCGTGGCAAACGAAATCTCCCTTCTCCTATATGCAATCTTCTGCAACTTTCCCATCAATTGGTCCAGTATCATTTTCAATAACATGATCAATTTTTGGACCTTCCACTCTCTTCCTTTCGGGTACTTCATCACCCATATCCTTCAGCACTTCCAGGTGCCTCTCCACCAAGACATCATTCACCGGTCTGATCATGCATTCGATGACTCATACCTCCTTGAGGAAGGGTCCCCTCGAGATCACTCTGATGATGAAAGCACCAGTGAAGCTGATCCCCCAGCAAGCTCTGACCCCGACATCTTCTCTACCCTCGTCGACATCCAAAATACACAGGCTCTACTTCTCAAGAAACAAGCCTCTCTTCAACAGGCCTTTGACTCCTTGACAATGGGCCAAGATTCACGTCGCCCCCGCCGCAAGCTCAATACCACTGACTCTGACTAAAACTCTTTGTCTGTAATAACTTTTAAATTCCTTTTATATTTGGTCTGTAATAAAATTTTTTTTTTTTTACTCTGATCCCTCCTTTTTGTCCATGACAAAGGGGGAGAAAACCTGTCTCCATTATTGGAGAAATATTCTCTCTTTAAACATTATTTCACTTTTTTATCATATTATTATTTCTATGCATAATGTCTTTTTGACAAGGGGAGCATATTTTGTCATCATCAAAAAGGGGGAGAATGTTGAGAAACTCGGTTTTGATGTCACATAATATGATACACTGTCTCATTTGATTTTATATGATATGATAATATGTTCTCTTGAAATAATGTTATATTATGACTGAATATGTTTTGCCATAAATCTAACGAGTATTTGATGCAAGGATATCTCACCCAATAAGGATGGAGACTTCCAGTTCAAGTACAACTATGGTGCAATCATACTCCTTGAAGAAAAAGCTTGATGAGCCATGCTTTCCTAAAGTTCAAATGAAGAGATCGGCTACCTCAAGATGAAGATTTTTTTCTTCTTTAGAGTCATATGTAACAGAACCTTCAGGAACTTGCATATTGCATATTACATACTCATTCATAAACACTATATCATAAAAGTATACGATAGTTTCAAAAAGCTCCTTTTTTGAAAACCAATAAGTGTACGTTCTTACAACCTTTTATGAAAAAGATATTTTGTCATATAATAATTGTACCTTCTTACAACCTTTTATGAAAAAGACATTTTGTCATTGTACCTTACACTATATACAAGACAACAAAGGAATGTAGGAAAAAGACAAAAACATAACATCGACTACATGGAGAAAACAAATAAAATATGTTTTTTGAAAAGACTCTAGTTTCCCTCTTTAATGAAATGTTTCTTAATACAAGAAGAAGAAGACAAAAACATAAAATCAACTACATAAGAAAAACAAATAAAATATGTTTTTGAAAAGACTTTAGTTATCTTCTTTAATGAAATGCTTCTTAATACAAGAAGAAGACAAAAACATAAATCGGCTACACATAAGAAAAACAAATAAAATATGTTTTTAAAAGGACTCTAGTTACTTTTTCTCATAACCATAGAATGTCGACTTACTTGAAGTCATCATTCTCTTTAAAAAGCATTAAATGCCTCCTGTAACAAATCCTTGTTAATATCCTTCTCAAAGAATGTCGACCTTCCTTTTGGTCCTCATTCTCTCTGGAGACTTTGAAATACACAACATAAAGAAAACACTTGACATGACTATGTACAAATAAATATCTCAAAGCACTCATAGTACTTACACTCTTTTAAAGTAAAGAAGTACTAATGTACCTCAAATCATTAATTAGAATAAAGACAAAACTACAACCCAACGTTCAATGTACTATTGTAAGAAATAGACTTTTTACATAAAATATGTATTACCTAAAATAATACAACGACTAGTGTACCCTCTATTTCACCTTTATGGAAAAAGGCATTCTCGAAAAGATGTTTTTGAAATGACCTAACATTTCACATTTCAAAAAGTTACAATTCCAAAATGTAACGACTACTTTTTATAAGCTATATAAACACACAAAAATAAACTATTCAAACAAGGGAATGGAATAGACGTGTGAGCTTACAAAGAGAAAAATTTATATTCGTGATTTGAAAAGAGAGCCTTGAAAAAGAAAGAGAAAAAGAAAAAGAAAGAAAAGAGAAAAAGTCAAGTCCAGCTCTTTGACAAAGAGTATCCTCTGAGTGACAAACAGAACATTCTTAGAATCCTTCATTCGTGCATTCATATCATTCTGAAGGTTCTATAGGAAGTATTGTAACTCTGTTATTCACTGTATTCCTTCTTTGTTTAAAGAAGTAGACCTCTGTGAAAGAGGGTGTTGCCCTTCTCTGTTGAGAGAAGAAGACCTCTTGGGAAGAGGGTGTGCCCCTTCTCTGTTGAGAGAAGAAGACCTCTTGGGAAGAGGGTGTTGTACTATTTATTCGGTAACTCGGATGTTATAGTGGAATCTCAAGTGGTTTGCTTGGGGACTGGATGTAGGTCTAGATATTGACCGAACCAGTATAACTTCTGTGTTTTATGTGTTGTGCCTTATTGCTTAATTATTTTATTTTATAGATCATTATCATATTTCACTATTCACCCCCCCTCTAGTGGAATTTAACGGGGGTGATAACGGATCGTGCAAAGAGAGATCAGAAGATGGTGGGGTGAAACGCGGTCCTTTGAGAGGAGATGAAAAGGTTCTTTTAAAGAGAGGGAGGAGTGTTCAGGAAGAAGTTTGTTGAAGATGGGTGGAGGAGAGCGAGTTTGTGATGGAGGGTTGAAGATGGAGGGTTTGGCCATGGAGGAGAGAGAGAGGCGGCTGATGGGGGCTGAGGGAGAGAGAAGTGAGAGTTAGGGTTTTCAAAACCCTAACTCGATTTTTTAAACATCGAGAATCAGATTTTCCAAAAAAAGGCCTCTTTAAAAAGTTTTCTCTAAAACGGGTTTCTAAAAACTATTTTGCAATTTTCTTCATTTATTTTTGATTTTTTTTTTTGTTCTTTTTCGAGTATTTTTATTTTTTTGTATTTTGGGAAATACAAAATCCTAAAATGTACGGCAAAACAAGGATTTAAACTAATTTTTTTGTATTTTTGAGAAATATTTACAAAAAGAAGGTTTTCAAGGCTATTTTGAGAAAATTTCTTTAGAAAATGGGTTCGGACCCGAGTTTTGAGAAAATGTTTGAGTTGTTGAAGCTCGAGTTGAGAAATACATGTGATGGATCCAAACGGATGTCGAATGGACTGTCCGAGCTATTTAAAGACTATTTTTGGTATTTTCTATAATTTAAATTTAAAATTTGAACAAGGAGATTTAGATTTGGATCTGGACATTGGATCCAGATTCGAAATCAATTTAAACATATAAAATGAATTTGATTTCAGTAAAACTTGAGAAATGAACTGGAATTTATATTTAAAAATGACACATTTGCTCAAAAAATGAATTTAGGGGCAAGAAGGGAATATTTAAAAGATTTTGAAAAATTTGGGGTGTTCACAGATGCCCCTCTTTGCTACTATGCCGGTTGAAAGCCGAGCTTAGTGGAAAAGAAAACACTTCAAATTTTGAAAAAAATGCCCCAGTCAGCAGATCTGAACTAGGTGTGGAAGAATTATGGTTTTTCAGGCTTAAAGCCTTGTCCTGAATGGCTCGGGGGGCGAAATCCTTGACAATGATATGACTGAATGATAGAGATGAGGAAATCGTGATGGGACTTTGGGTGAAGATCCCAAAATGATGAAAGATAAGGATTTTAATCAAGTCTCATGGGTGAGACGAGATCAACCTTTTGGAATGACTCAGGTTTAGCCCTTAACCTGGATGGGACGAAGATATATCAAGATACCCTGAATGGGGAAAGGAGTATGTGATGGCCTTGATGGGACATTTTTGAGGAAACGCCTCATGAGATGAAGCTCAAGTAGGATTTTATTCTGGATGGATATACAAAGCATGAATTCCTCGATGGGAAGAACCATGATGGGACTGAAAGGAAATACCTCGTTTGAAACGAGACTCAGGTTTAACCCAAACCTGAAAAAGGAAGATACCTCGAGGTACGAGGTTCAGGCTTAACCCTTAACCTGAAAGGGACGGCCACATGGAATCCTTGAGTGAAGAGACCATGATGAGACCTTCGGAGTTTGGACGAACAAATCCGAAAGGGGTTTGCGAAAGGAGGAAGGAAATGGGGTTCCCTAAAGCTTTGAAAAAGGGATGAACTTGGACGTCTCATTGCTGAGACCAAATCAGCTTTTGAATTTAATGACCTCTCGCAGGGAGTACAGGTTTGACCCTTAGCCTGAGTGGGAACAACCATACGGATTTCTTGAAAACCGTGATGGGACAGGAGAGATGAGACAACTTTTATGGGAAATGTAAGAGATGAAAATAAGGATATGTGAGACAAATCGATGAATAAGGTGACAGGAGATGAATCTTTCGATGGAATGAAAGATGAATAAGGCGAACCCTTTATCAAGGAGATGAATCTCTTGACAAGGCAAAAGATGGAAGAGGGCAAATCCTTTGGACAGGAGAAGGTAAAAGCGAAATATGAAGATGGCGACGAAGATGGCAATAGTAAGAAGAAGGCGAAATGTGAAATATGAAGAAGGCAATCCTTTTAACAAGGAGAAGGAAATAATGTGAAATATGAAAAAGGCAATCCTTTTAATAAGGAGACAGCAAGATGTAAAATATGAAGAAGGCTATCCTTTTAACAAGGAGAAGGCAAGATGTAAAATATGAAGAAGGCTATCCTTTTAACAAGGAGAAGGCAAGTCTCTCGATAAAGCGAAAGACGAGGAAGGTGATCATTTAATCAAGGAGAAGGCGAGTCTCTCGACAGAGCGAAAGACGGAGAAGGCAATCCTTTTATCAAGGAGAAGGCAAGTCTCTCGACAAAGCGAAAGACGAAGAAGGCAATCCTTTTATCAAGGAGAAGGCGAGTCTTTCGACAAAGCGAAAGACGAGGAAGGTGATCATTTAGTTAAGGAGAAAGGCAAATCTTTTGACAATGCAAAAAGACAGGGAAGGCGATCCTTTTATCAAGGAGAAGGCGAGTCTTTCGACAAAGCGAAAGACGGAGAAGGCAATCCTTTCATCAAGAAGAAGGCGAGTCTTTCGACAAAGCGAAAGACGGAGAAGGCAATCCTTTCATCAAGGAGAAGGCGAGTCTCTCGACAAAGCGAAAGACGGAGAAGGCAATCCTTTCATCAAGGAGAAGGCGAGTCTCTCGACAGATCGAAAGACGGAGAAGGCAATCCTTTTATCAAGAAGAAGGCGAGTCTTTCGACAAAGCAAAAGATGGAGAAGGCAATCCTTTTATCAAGGAGAAGGCAAGTCTCTCGACAGAGCGAAAGACGGAGAATGTAAACAACTCTAGGTTATATCAAAATGGATATCAAATATTTATTTCATTCTTAGAATATCTAGAAAATTTTGCCAATAGGATAAATTTATAGTTGACTTAAACGCTTAAAAAATGTGCACGTATGTGCGAAAGATATTCCCTCTTTTACCTAGAGTATTTCCTCCAACAAGGTTAATACCTCGATTTTAAGAGTCAAATTCAAAATTTTAGCGTTGATGATTTTCTTCAAGGAATCTATCTATTTCCTTGATATGAGAAGAGAAAGAATATTCTCAATTTCATAAAAGTCAGTAAAGAAAAGATATTGATAACAAATATTTTGCATAAGAAAGGATGACTTCTGGCAAATTAGGCAGTTTGATATCTGAGTGTTTTCTCATGATGATCTTCTTGCACTCTTTTTGAGTCATTGAGCTTTTTCGGGCTTTTACATCATCCTTCATTTTGGATGTTCCTGACTTTTCTCTCTTTTTCAGGGAAGGGTACGTCACAAACTCCTTCATCTCGGAGATGCTCTGATCCTTCTTTTTCTCAAGGATTATATATGATATTGGCTCAAAGGTCTTTAGATGATAGCTGAAATCAAATATCATTTAGGGTTTGTCAGTAGGTCCATCACATCCGCCTTCATCTTGACGGTGATCTGAACTTTCCCTGGAAGGATCCTTCGCAAACTCCTTCATCTTGGTAGATGATCCAAATCTTCTTTGGCCCCGGGGGTCTACTCGCTTAATTCGCCTTCCTCTTGACGACAATTGAGAGATCCCTTTTGCAGATATTTGATTGCAGCTTTAAAATGAGAAGATATGGATTAAGTGAATTCTTTTATAGCTCAGGATATTTCCACTGTCTGATTGCCAGAAACTCTTCTTTAAACATGCATCATAGCTATGATCAATATCAATTCGCTTCCGGCTTTTCAATGTCATCGAATATTTCTTTCGCCAATCATACCGAGGATATTTCTTTCATCCTTTTGGTTGATCAAACAGGCAAAAAGATTTGAATTTTACCTCTTTTTCGCAAAGAGTTTCACCTTTTTGGAAAGAAATACTGGAGGTAATCCGAGGTAATTCTTTTGTGCAGTAAGTTTTATTTGGAATCAACAAATATTTTTAGCAGATTGGCAAAGTTTTCATGACTTCTATGTGAAATATTTACTCAATATAGATTTTGATGCGACCCTTAGTTGCAATTTATGATTTTGGATATTCTAACCGGTGAACTGAGACCTTTCATTTAACGACCAGCGAAGTAGCTGGAACCTTTCATTTAATGACCAGTGAAGTAGCTGAGACATTTCATTTAGCGACCAGCGAAGTAGCTGGGACATTTCATTTAGCGACCAGCGAAGTAGCTGGGACATTTTATTTAGCGACCAACGAAGTAGTTGGGACATTTTATTTAACGACCAGCGAAGTAGCTGGGACATTTTATTTAGCGACCAGCGAAGTAGCTGGGACATTTTATTTAGCGACCAACGAAGTAGTTGGGACATTTTATTTAACGACCAGCGAAGTAGCTGGGACATTTTATTTAGCGACCAACGAAGTAGTTGGGACATTTTATTTAATGACCAGCGAAGTAGCTGGGACATTTCATTTAACGACCTGATTTTAAGATTGAGACTTTTGAAAGGCAACCAGTACGAGGACTGAGTTTTGTGACTCAACTTGATCTTTAGATTTTGAAAATTTAGCAAAGATAACTAGGTTTTTCAACTGAGAGTCGGGGAGGAGATCGGCCTATTTAATATATTTAGAGATCGAAGCAAGAAGAATGGCCGGGGTTTCAGGATTATCCCTTATCCTGAAGGAAAAATAGAATAGACATTTTTGAAGAGAATTTAGAAAAAGAATGATTCAGGTTTATCCCTTAACCTGAAAGGGAAATGGAATAGACATTTTGATGAGAATTTAGGAAAAGAATGATTCAGGTTTATCCCTTAACCTGAAGGGGAAATGAAATATACATTTGATGAAGAATTTAGGAAAAGAATGATTCAGGTTTATCCCTTAACCTGAAGGGGAAATGGAAGATTTTGCGACAAGATAACTTGAAACTTGAATTTAGAAGGGATGTGACAAGATTTAGAATTTATGATCTATGATTTAGATGGACCAGGTATGTGACGGGGAATATAAAAAGAATAAACTTTGAGAAGACAAAAGGATATAGAATTTTGAAAAAAAATGTAGAACATTTGAGGAAATTGATTTACTTTTGTAAAAAGAATTCTCACAGGTAGCATGGTTGCCCCTATGAGTGATCTCAGGATTATCCCTTATCCTGAATGGGAAAAGAATAGAATTTAACAAAGTGAAGAGAAATTGATATAAATTTAGAAAATCAATAAAGGTTGACGAAACTTGTATTTACAAAAGAATTCTCGTAGGTAGCATTATTGCTCCTACGAGGGGTCTCAGGATTTTCCCTTATCCTGAATGGGAAAAAGAATAGAATTTAAAGAGATTTAATAAAGGGAGATTGATATAAATCTAGAAAATCAATAAAGATTGGCAAAACTTGTATTTATAAAAGAATCCTCATAGGTAGCGTTATTGCTCCTACGAGGGGTCTCAGGATTATCCCTTATCCTGAATGGGAAAAGAACAGAATTTAAGAAAATTTAGCGAAGGTAAATTGATATAAATCTAGAAAATCAATAAAGGTTGACGAAACTTGTATTTACAAAAGAATTCTCGTAGGTAGCATTATTGCTCCTACGAGGGGTCTCAGGATTTTCCCTTATCCTGAATGGGAAAAAGAATAGAATTTAAAGAGATTTAATAAAGGGAGATTGATATAAATCTAGAAAATCAATAAAGATTGGCAAAACTTGTATTTATAAAAGAATCCTCATAGGTAGCGTTATTGCTCCTACGAGGGGTCTCAGGATTTTCCCTTATCCTGAATGGGAACAACAATAGAATTTAAAGATATTTAATGAAGGAAAATTGATATAAATATAAAAAATCAACAAAGATTAACAAAACTTGTATTTACAAAAGAATCCTCATAGGTAGCGTTGTTGCTCCTACAAGGGGTTTCAGGATTTTCCCTTATAAAAGGATTGCCTTCAGGAGCACCTCGGACAACGAGGGTCAGGTTTATCCCTTAACCTGAGCGGGAACACCTCGGACAACGAGGGACAGGTTTATCCCTTAACCTGAAAGGGGTACACCTCGGACAACGAGGGTCAGGTTTTTCCCTTAACCTGAAAGGGAACACCTCGGACAACGAGGGTCAGGTTTATCCCTTAATCTGAAAGGGGTATCATGTTTGATACAATTTTAAGGGAATTGAGGAAATATCGATAAATTTGATAAAGACTTTGATAAAATTGATATAAACTTTTGATAAAATATGAATAAAATGAATGAAACTGATATAAATATCAATTTAACTGAAAATTTATAAGATTTAAGTGAAAAAGGAGTTTTTCTGATCCTGCCTGCATATGGGATATTAAAAGGAAAAAGGTTTATTTAAAAGATAAGTGAGAAAGCATTTTGGGAGAAAAATTCATTTGTAAGAAGAACGATCAACGCGAGATCTGATCCTTTTAAAAAGGAGAATCATCATGAGAGATCATCATGAGGTTTGATTTCGAAAATGGTGGTTTAAGGACCAATTTTTTGAAAAGGAAAACAAATATGAGGTGACGATTTTGAAGACAAATGATTTTCAAAACCTAATTTTGAAAAAGAAAGTCAACATGTTAGTTTAAAAAGAGATTTAGATCAAAATATTTGAATCTTTTGAAGACTTTTTTAGAAGAAATTTTATGATTTTGGAAATCCTCATAGGCAATATCATTTCTCTCATGATGGAGGAAAACAAATTTTTGAAAATAGATGACGAGAATTTAAAACTTTTGAAAAATAGCAGGCAGGATCAAAAAAGATTTTGAAGAAATCAGAAAGAAAAGGCAATACACCTGGGGTTTTAAAAGAGGAAATTTTGAATAATATATACCCAGGGTTTTGGAAAATATAAGGAAGATATATACATATATAATATCATTCAATCATAGACATACAAGCAAGGATGCACAAATAGCATTCCCTAAAGCTGACTCTATATGCAATATTTGAAATGGCTGATAGGACCTTAATCCTAACTCTAAGGTTTATATCATCTGACTCCAATCAAGGTAAGCCGATATACTCAAGCCGAAGCTCGAAGTACGTGGCATATAAGATATCTCTTCGGTTCTAAGGTAAAGGCTTCCCCAACATCCTTGAGCACCTACCGATATACCTCAGACTATGGCCCTTAGGTACGTGGTAGGGGGGCGTGTGATCATCGCAAATTTTTTCCTTTCTTTATGGTTTCTCTCTCTTCCTTCTCTTTCCCTTTTCTAACCTCTATTCTCCTCCTTTTTAAAGGGAGAAGGATAAAAGAAAGAAAAGAAAGAGAGAAGAGAAAAGAAAGAAAGAAAGAGAGAGAAGAGGAACTATTTTGCGGGTTTTCACTTGACCTTTATTTGAAAAATATTTAGAAAATAACTCGCCTCTGTTTTGCGGGAAAAATGGAGAGACGGGATTCGCTCGTCGGTACGAGGTTCGACCGTTCCTGGCGCCTTTACCAGGGGTAATCGAACCAAGGATCGAATCTATGCCTTTTGCTTTGCCTAAATATAACCTAAGAATTTATTCTAAAGATCTAAATGCACAAAGAATCATTCTTGTGCGATGCAAGGATGAATGCTCTTTCGAAAATTGATTTAGAAATTTCCAAGTATTCTGAGATGAACTTGGCAAAGGAGTGAAGAAATGATTGAATCTAACTTAGAACTTGAGATAGATCAGAGAAGTTCTAAGTCTTTGAAGTAATTTAGAGTTTGGAAGAATAGATCTTGGCTTTGAGAAAGAATGATTTTGAAGCTCTGAAATGAAAAGAAATGAAGTTTCAAAGTCAAAAATGGACTTTGAATTCAATCATGGATTTAGGAGAAGAAGATGAAATTTTGAAGTGATATTGAATTTGAATCTTAGAATGGATCTGAGATGATCAAATGGTGTTTAAGAATAGAAATAGATTCAGGGAGTTTAGATGAGATCTGAAAATGAATCTTGGATTTAAAATCTAGAATTGGGAATAGAATTGGATCTAAAGACGGATTTAACATCAAAAATTTGAGATCCGATATAAAATTGGGTTCTGGATCCTAAGAAGGATTTGGATCTGAAGCTTGAGATTCGATGTAGAGTTGGAATTTGGATCTAAGAAATGGATTTGGATCTGATATCTGAGATTCAAAGTCAAGTTGGATCCTGGATCCTAAAGGGGAATTGGATCTGAAGTCTGAGATCCAATATGAGTGTTGAATTCTGAATCCTAAAGAGGGATTGGATCTGAAGTCTGAGATCCAATATGAGTGTTGAATTCTGGATCCTAAAGAGGGATTGGATCTGAAGTCTGAGATCCAATATGAGTGTTGAATTTTGGATCTTAAAAATAGACTTGGAGTTAATTTTAGAAGAGGAATCAAGAATTTCTAAGTCTGATTTGAATTTGGGAAAAGGAATTTTTAGAAATTGAATGTTGGATATACAGATGAATCCTAAGTCTATTTAGACCTGGGTTTTGAAGCTTGAAATGAATCAAGAATCTCAAAGTTAAATTGAACCTTGAGTTTGATTGGAGCTTTTGAAGATGAATTTGAATTTTCAAAGTAAAATTTGAACTTTGAAAATGAATTGGAATTTTTAAATATGAAATGAAATTAAAATCTCAAAGTTAAATTGGACTCTGAGATGGAAAATGAAATAGAATTGAAAAAGAGGAATAGGATTGAAGATTGATTGAAGAAGGTGTTTACATCACTTGGAATTTCGAAAAAGTAATTTTGAAAAATATGATGCAGTTTTATCCTATATGATGAATGAATTTAATGAATTTTGAAATTGGATTCTGAAAAGCTATTTCATTCTTTAAATGAATTAAAATAAGATTGAAAATATAATACATCCTTGACTATGGTCATTGAATGTATTATATAATAATCTATATTTAAATTCAGGTGAAGAATGAAACACATTTGGTGCTTTTATAGAATTTAAAATGAAATTAACTCTCAATATACCCTGACTATGGCCATTGGTATATATTTTGAATTAATTTTAAGTTAAATTCTAATAAAAGAAGAAAATATTTAAGGAAATATGATGAGCTTGAAAAGGATCCAGTGTTATTTTATAAAAGATAAAAATCCTAAGTCTTGTTTACACCCCGACTATGGCCGTTGATGTAATCAACTTAGGATTAATTTACTTCTTACGGAACGGTGCACGTGCCATTCGTGTTGCCATTTGTGAGAATTTGAGAAATAAAGGAAAATAATGAAACAAATGTTATTTACATGCTCATCCATTCTAACCTAGGACTGAAAATATAAATTTCTCATTAATATCTAAGTTGTTACAATCCTTGAATTTGAAATTTGGAGTAATAACATCCTTAATCAAAGAAAGCAATACAAATCTCCCATGACTTCCCTGCAAAGGAATGAGTTAGCACAATATAGGAGAAGATGCTTCATTGAAAGCAAAATTGTATGTGATTTGTATTGATCCTAATGCAAGGTGCTATGTTCATGCGGAATGATATATGGCCTACCCTGCATTTGTTAGAAAATATACATATATATATATATAGGTATATACATATATATATATATATGTACATATTTATATATATATCGGCAATGCCATAGTTAAATGGACCTCTATATGCTGTGAATGAAGGCAAGGGCCAGGATGGTCCAAGATGGACCATCATGAGATGCAACAGCCATAGCTGCTTGTGATGACTATCGCAGAAAGGAAAGGATCATGGTGGCTGGTAGTATGGGCATCAGGTGATAGGAGGTGACAGAATATAATGTACCAACTGGTTGCACAATTCATGTCAATACCTAGCACTATACAACATTTGATAATACAACCAACTAAAAGCCCATATCTGATCATAGACAATGTAATTAGTGGGTAGGAGCTGACACTCTAATGGATGTTAACTTACTGAAGGTTGACGTACTGTCAGTACAGAATGGCTGACGAACTCTGATTTTATTATGCTAACATCTTAGCATCTAACTTGGGCTGATATACTGAAACTAATCAAGATGTTAATACAGGCTCATCGACTTGCCATTAATTTAGCCAATAAAGATCAAATTGTTGCTGCATATCAACATACCCTGCATAAATTTTATCACTTTACCCATCCTACTGTTAACTGATTCATCATGCTGACCCACACTAACTGATTACCTAACATACTCTGCCTCACCCTCCAGCATTTGACATGCATCTAGATTATTTGGTATTCCGATATAGTGGTTAAAATTTTGCTCCAAATTCAGAAATAATGTGGCAAAACTCAGGAAGAGGGGAAAATTCAAAATCTGGGCATGACGCATATCACAGATCTGCTATACAGGTTCAAGTATGATTCAGATTCATTTATATCCTTTTCCAATGGATTCGATCAACCAGAGTGGAGATTTAAACATGCTGGATATACATATTTCATCAGATACACGCAGCATACAAACTTTAACTTATGACAACTTGCGGATAAGCACAGACATGACATGAAATGAGACCAAAAGATATTGAATTGGACAGACTATTTCTATTTACAATAGGCGGATTCAATCCAATACGAGATATAAACATCAACGGATGGTCATAAGTCTGTACCTGTAGACTGATCAGGCCGGAGTATGGAGAGGCAGATTTAACCTACAAAACAAATCTGTTAGTAACGAGACTTCAGTGTTATTGAATGAAAGTGAAGCAAAGGATCGGCTACAGTGGAGGTCGCCGGTCTGTAATAACCAGGAGTGCATGGCTGGGGGGTGAGTATAGTGATGTGAATATATAGCAACAGTGAATAAGTGCACAAGTAAGTGGGGATGCTAAATAATAACAAAATAATGTAAATGGAGAACTTACTATAACAGTTGTCACAAAATTCAGTAAATACACTGTCATAACAGGTTGAGAATCACAAATGTAGCTGAAATATTGCCTTTCTGTTAAACTCATTTGAGAAAACATACCAATTATCAAGCAGTTGATTACGAATAGGCTTTCATCCCATCATAAGGAGAGATTTCATGTTGCAGAGTCCCACACCAATTACCTCCTATCACACCCATTGGGTATGTCAAATATTATAATGGCATGCATTACGGATCAGGACTTAACTACCAGAGCTTGCTGGAACTCCTGTTAAACCTACTTGAGAATACATATTGTCCACCCGATAAGGTCTTACAGTGAGAGATGATTGAATATTACCAATGGCAATGTACCTGCCCCTCCCTTTATTGTCAGGAGTTGGCCACCCGCAATTTTATTCTTGAAATTTCAGCCATATCCAGGTGATGGCTGTTTTTACTAGAAGAATGAACTAATTCTTTCAGCTTAAAAGCTTCACAAATAGGCTCCCATTTTATTTAATAGGTTGCAAGAATGGAGATTGGCGAGGGCTGACAAGGACCACCCCCAACTTCTTTTCTTCAATAATTCTGTCATTTTCTTTTACAAACAGTCCTGGAGAAATTTGATCGACGGTGGTCCCCTATGGGACAACTGTATTTTGAACAAGGAACTTGTCCTTGCACTGCATATCAGGTGGAGCATTTTCCTGGCCTTGCCTTGTAACTAAAAGAAAAATTGAAAGCCAAGATCAACGCAAACAATGTACAACACAAGCATCTATATAGTGTGAAGCCTGTCACAGTATAAAACTGGGAGGCCAAAGATGGTGAACACAGAGCCATCCTGACATATTGAAGAATGGAACAAGTACTATTGCAATGTGTATAAAGAAATATTGGAAAACACACTTACAGGAGAGATGAAAAGGGACAAGGTGAATCTGTCACAAGGTGTGTGAGATAAAAAAAATAGGGGTTATATAATAAGAAAACAGTGCGTGCGTGGCGAAGCACACATACAATGAGCGAAATACTACAAAAGAAAATGAAATGAAACACAACCGGCCACTATCAAAACAGAAAATTTAGTGTCAAAAAGTATTTAGAGTAAAACAAGAAATCAAAACCGAGATGAAAGAAGGAAGCCATGAATCACATAAATGATTCCAACATAAGCCGATCTATCAAATGAAACTAAAAAAAAAAAGGATGAAAGAAAAATAGAAATGTGAAAATGAATCAAAATAAGACATGAACCATGATCTACAGCATGGTAATGAGAAAGTCGACACAACAATTCATCAATCAAAAGAAAGAAAAACAACAAAAATAAAACACAAAAAAAAACAAAAAAAAATGTCAAGGTCGAATCATTCTGTTAATGTCGCACAGAGGTAAACCGATTTGTTATAAACAAATCAATGTTATCACGGATGCTTCATTGGTGGAAAGAAAAAAAAAAAATAAAAAAAAGGGAAGATTCAAATGAAATCAGAGAGGAAGGGGGGATTTACCAGAGCTCTGTAGGGATAACCGATCTTTTCGTTGGTTGGAGGGCACCAGAAGGAAAAGGGGAAAATGAAGGAGAAGAGATGCGATCGTAAGAACAAAAAAGACCTTTCCTTCTCTTTCTTGAGTCCCCTGCGTGCTCCCCTTTTAAAGCGGAAGAGGAGGGTTCTGGAAGCAGTCGGTTGGGCATCGATGGTTGATATGAAGGTGCTCATCGATCGAAGGGTGGAAGCTTGGGGATGTAGATCGAACGGGGAATCGGGCTACTGAGAGGGGAAGATGAGCAGGGTCGTTGGAGATGAACGGTGGTCGAGGAAGGAAGGTTGCACATGGCGGGGGTTTGGCCATGGAGCAAGAGAGGAGAAGGCAAGTTCGGGTTTTCAGAACCCTAATTCGGCCCTCAAACATCGAAAATCAAGTTTTCCAAAAAGGGGCCTCCTTTTCAGTTTTTTTTAAAAAAAAATGGTTAAAGGCGAGTTTTTCGGCAAAATCTTCAAAAACCACGTAGTCTTTCCTAATTTTTTTGGTTTTTTTTGTATTATTTTTCCATTTTTTTGTATTTTTGGAATAGAATCCTAAAATTTACGAGAAAACAGAGATTCAAAACTAATTTTCTTTTTTGTATTTTTGAGAAATATTTACAAAAATAATTTTTTGAGAATTTCAAACCATTTTGGAGAAATTTCTTCAGAAAGTGGGTTTTAATCCAAGTTTTGAGAAAACATTCCTCGATTTGAGGACTATAATACGATGGATCCAAACGGGTATCGGACGAAGTGTCTGAGCTTTTCAAAAAATTTGAGAATTTGATTTAAAACTGGATAATGAAGCTCAGATTTGGATTTTGATCCGGATCCGAAATTGAGGCAGATATGTAAAATGAATTTGATTTCAACAAAATTTGAGAAATAAAAATGGAATTTGGATTTAAAACCGACTCAATTACCCAAAAGATGGGGGAAAAAGCAAAAAGGGGATATTTACAACATTTGAAAAATTTGGGGTGTTCACAGATGCCCCTCTTTGCTACTAAGCCGGTTGAAAGCCGGGCTTAGTGGCAAAGAAACACTCCAAATTTTGAAAAAAGTGCCCCAGTCAGCTGATCCGAGCTGGGTGTGGAAGAATTATGGCTTGTCAGGCTTAAAGCTTTTTCCTGAATGGTCCTGGGGGGGATGAAATCCTCGACAATGATACAACTGAATGATGAGAATGAGGATATCATGATGGGACTTTGGGTGCAGTTCCCGGGATGATGAAAGATAAGAATTTGGATCAAGCCTCATGGGTGAGACAGGATCAACTTTTGGAATGACTCAGGTTTAGCCCTTAACCTGGATGGGATGAAGATAGATCAAGATAATTTGGATGGGGAAAAGAAAAAATAAACGGACCTCGATGGGACATTTTGAGAGAAATGCCTTATGAGATGAAACTCAAGGACGATCTTTTCCTGAATGGATGCACAAAGAGCACAGATTCCTTTGTGGGGAAAACCGTGATGGGATGGGAAGGATTACCTCGTCTAAACGAGGCTCAGGTTTAACCCAAACCTAAAAGGAATGTACCTCGCAGAGCGAGGTTCAGGCTTTATCCTTATTCTGAGAGGGACGACCATACAGAATCTTCGAGTGAAGAAACCGTGATGGGACAACAAATGCATCGCCGAAGCGAGATTCAGGTTTAACCCTTGACCTGAGTGGGAGATGATGCAGAATCTTCGAATGGAGAAATCGTGATGGGACTAGAAAGGATATCTAGTCGGAAATGGGACTCAGGTTTAACCCTAACCTGAACGGAAGGTACCTCGTGAAGTGAGGTTCAGGTTTAACCCTTAACCTGAAAGGGACGACCATACGGAATCCTCGGATGAAGAAACCATGATGGGGCCTTCGGAATTTGGACGAACAAATCCAAAAGGGATTTGCGAGAAGAGAAAATCAAGGGATTCCCTAAAGCTTGGAAAAGGGATGATCTTGGGCGCCTCATTGCTGAGACTAAAATCAGCTTTCTAAAAATATACGACCTCTCGCAGAAGGTTTGGGTTTGTACCTCAAGGGGTGAGGTAACAGGTTTAATCCTTAGCCTGAATGGATATAGAATCCTCGAGGAGCGAGGAAAACTGTGATGGGCCTCTAGACTTTGCACAAGTCCAAGAGGGGTTTTTGCAAAAGGATGAAAAATGGGGGTCCCTAAAGCTTAAAAAAGGGGTTGTTCTTGGGCGCCTCATTGCTGAGACTGAAAATAGCTTTTGACAATAACAGACCTTTTTTGCAAAAAGTTCAGGTTTTAACCCTTATCCTGAGCGGGAATTGTCCATGGTGGGACAGTGGGGAGCAAAGGGAAGTGTGCGAATCTGAGAGCGCTCAGATCAGACGGAAGGAAAGGACTTTTCAGTCCTAAGGAGGGATGACGTCAGGATACGTCAAAACGATCTTCAAGTTCATACTTCATGTTGAGATAATCAGAAAATATTGCCAATAAGATGCCAAAAATTGTAGTTGATTCGGAATGATTGAATTGTGCTCATGTGTGAAAATATCACCTCTTTCTACCTAGAGTATTAGCTTCAATTGGGCTAACTCTATAGAATTTGAGATCTAAAATTCAAATTTGTTACTGTTGAGTTTCTTTAAGGAAGATATCAATTTCCTTGACATGAAAAGAGAGGAAAGCATTCTTAGCTTCATAAAAGCAATTAAGTGAAAAGACATTGATAAAGAATTTCACATAGATAAAGATGATTCTTGACAGTTTCGGGCAGTTTGATATCCTAGGCATTTCCCATGATGATCTCTTTGCAGTCTTTTGAACCATGGATCTTTTCTGGGTTCTTTTACATCCTCCTTCATTTTGGAGATATCCTGACTTTTCTCTCTTTTTCGAGGAAGGGTAAGTCACAAACTCCTTTATCTTGGAGATGATCCGATCCTTCTTTTTCTTTCTCCGGAATTATGACATCGGTTCTTGGGTTGAAATCTCTAAATGGTAGCAGAAATCAAATATCTTTTAGGGTTTGTCGGTAGGTTCATTGCATCCGCCTTCATCTCGACGGTGATCCGAACTTTCCCTGGAAGGATCCGTCACAAACTCCGTCATCTTGGAGATGTTTCAAATCTTCCTTGGCCCCGGGGGTCCACTCGCTTAATTCGCCTTCATCTTGACGACAATTGAGAGATCCCTTTTGCGGATATTTGATTGCAGCTTAGCTTGGATGACCGAAGATATATGGATTGGGTAGGTTCTTTTTACTGCCCAGGATATTTCCACTGTCTTACCGCCAAAAGAATAATCTTTAAGAATGCGCCACAGCTATGATCAATATCAGTTCACTTATGGCTTTTCAACATCATTGAATTTTCCTTTGCCGGTCATATCAAAGATTTTTCTTCATCCTCTTGGTTGACCAACAGAAAAAGCTTGAATTTAGTTCTTATTTCGCAAGAGTCTTGCTCTTTTGAAAATGATACTGAAGGTAGTTTGAGATAATTCTTTGTGCGATGAAAACTTTTGAGATCAACAATGATTTTTGATAGCAGATTGGCAACGTATTCTATAAATCCCTGATGAAAGAGAATGCTCGATATCGATTTGACGCGTCCGTGACAAAAATTCTCCTCTCTTTTTCCCTAAAAAGGGAGACTCAGCCTTAAGCCCTTACCTGAATGGGAAGTTGGAAATACTCCTCTTTTCCCCAAAGAGGAGGTGTTTGCAAAACAGAACTTTCGAAGAGAAATTAAGTTTTCATCAAAACTCCCTATCTCTAGGCTTCTCTTATGGAAAGGCGGTCGAAAACAAAGTTGAGAAAGTATCACA
Organism: Nuphar pumila; assembly: GCF_984573655.1. Classification (NCBI taxonomy): domain Eukaryota; kingdom Viridiplantae; phylum Streptophyta; class Magnoliopsida; order Nymphaeales; family Nymphaeaceae; genus Nuphar; species Nuphar pumila. The sequence continues at coordinate 85,362,182 of NC_143256.1, read as the reverse complement.
GAGGAACGAGTCCATCACACTCTCCCTAAAAGAGGGTCCTCTGTGAAGGGGTTTGGCCAAAGATGAGAAAAACTGGGGCCACAAAAGAAACGAGCTTCCGTCGACGCTCTCCCTGGAAAAAGGGTTCTCTTGTGTAAAGCTGGTTGTTGTTTTGCAATCTGTTCACTAAGAAAATGAGTCCCTTCAAACTCTCCCTGGAAGAGGGTTCTTGCGAACGGAAGATGGTTGCATGCGAAAGGAACGAGCTCCCTCGAACTCTCCCTGAAGAGGGTCCTTCGCAAGAGAAAAAGATTGATTTTTTTGATAAAATGATGACCCGGAGGTCTAAATTGAGAATTTAGATCTTGAAATGATGATGTTTGGTTAGCACAAAGGCTGAACCTGGAGGGCTAACTGGTTAGTCAGCCAAACACTAGCACGAGTGCTAGGTGTACCAGCACGGGCACTGGATTTCAAAAAGAATGCCCCGTACGAGCGCTGGGTTTTCAAAAAATGCACACCAGTACGAGCACTGGGTTTTTGAAATGCATACCAGTATGAGCACTGGATTTTCCAAAAGGAGGATTTGAAAAATGAGACTGACGTTCGAAAATACTTGAGAATTGAGCGAGAATGATTGTCGGTGTTTCAGGATTATCCCTTATCCTGAAGGGGAAGTTCAAGGAGGAACTTTGGGAAAATAAGGATATACAAAAGCGAAAGTCCAAGTCGGGACTCAGTTTTTCAATCATAAGAAAAGGGGTGAGAACGTGAGCTTGAAAAACTCGAATTCTCCCCACGACAATTCATCCAATACGAGCATTGGATTCAAAAGGAAGTTCAAGTCGGAACTTGAGACTTCAAAAATAAGAATATACAAAAAGGAAAATCCGAGTCGGAACCCGGTTTTTAATTGAGTGAGAATTGAGTTTGAAAAAAAACTCGAATTCTCAAAACAATGATTTGTCCAACACGAGCATTGGATTCAAAAGGAAGTTCAAGTCGGAACTTGAGACTTCAAAAATAAGAATATACAAAAGGGAAAATCCGAGTCGGAACCCGGTTTTTAAATATAAGAAAATGAGTGAGAATTGAGTTTGAAAACTCGAATTCTCAAAACAATGATTTGTCCAACACGAGCATTGGATTCAAAAGGAAGTTCAAGTCGGAACTTGAGACTTCAAAAAATAAGAATATATAAAAGAGAAAATCCGAGTCGGAACCCGGTTTTTAAATATAAGAAAATGAGTGAGAATTGAGTTTGAAAACTCGAATTCTCAAAACAACGATTTGTCCAACACGAGCATTGGATTCAAAAGGAAGTTCAAGTCGGAACTTGAGACTTCAAAAATAAGAATATATAAAAGGGAAAAGCCGAGTCGGAACTCAGTTTAAGAAATATAAGAAATCAGTGAAAATCGAGTTTGAAAACTCGAATTTCTCAACCCAATAATTTTGTCCAACACGAGCATTGGATTCAAAAGAAAGTTCAAGTAGGAACTTGAGACTTCAAATAAAAGGAAAAACCCGAGTCGAAACCCGGATCTTTAAAACAATGATAAAAATGGGGAATCCGAGTTTCGAAAAACTCGAGTCTTCAAGGGTACGATCGATTCCAACACGAGCGTTGAATCCGATAGGAAGTCCGAGTCGGAACTCGAGACTTCAAACGATATATAAAAAGGGAAAACCCGAGTCGGAACCCGGATCTTTAAAAAATAATGATAAAAAGTGGAAGAACCCGAGTTTTGAAAAACTCGAATCTTCAAGGGTACGATCGGTTCCAATCACGAGCGTTGAATCCGATAGGAAGTCCGAGTCGGAACTCGAAACTTCAAATGATATATAAAAGGGAAAACCCGAGTCGGAACCCGGATCTTCAAAATAATGATAAAAATGGAAGAACCCGAGTTTTGAACAACTCGAATCTTCAAGGGTACGATCGGTTCCAACACGAGCGTTGAATCCGATAGGAAGTTCGAGTCGAAACTCGAAACTTCAAATGATATATAAAAAGGAAAAACCCGAGTCGGAACCCGGATCTTTAAAATAAAAATGAAAACAAAAACAAAACAAAAACCTGAGTCGGAACTCAGACAGGAAGGAGATAATTTCTACCCAACAGTCGGATTTTAGAAGGATTGACAAGATTTATGACTAGATTCCAACAATGAAGAGGAGAGATTTACTCGAGATCCTTGACCCAAGATGGCCTAAGATTCGAATCTATTTATGATGGCTTCAAGATTTTCCTTTATCCTGAAGGAGTATAGAATAAAATTTGATGTGAATTGAGGAATTTATGAGAAATAATTCAGGTTTATCCCTTAACCTGAGAGGGAAAAGAATAAGATTTAAATGAAGAGAAATTGATATAAATTTGGAAAATTAATAAAGCTTGATGAAACTTGTATTTACAAAAGAATTCTCGCAGGTAGCGTTGTTGTTCCTACGAGGGGTTTCGAGATTATCCCTTATCCTGAATGGGAGCACCTCGAACAATGAGGGAGAGGTTTTTCCCTTAACCTGAAAGGGCAAAAAAAGAAGATTTAGAAAATACCTCATGGGAAAGAGGCATCAGGTTTATCCCTTAACCTGAAAGGGTTTTAAGAAAAAAAAAGAAAAAAAAAATTGATAGAATTTAATGAAATTGATGAAAACTTGACAAAAAAAAAAAAAATTGATAAAGATAATAAACTGACGAAAATTTGATTAAATTGAAGATGGAATGAATGCAACTAATAAAGATAATAAGATTAACTGAAAAATTGAGTAGATTTTTTGAAAAAGAGTTCGTCTAATCCTGCCTGCATATGACGAAGGAAGACATGTATAGATCAAAATAAAATGCCCCAGTATCAGGGAGAAGATGTGAGAATTTTAATAGAAAATCGTCGCTTTATTGAGAGAGATTCTTGAAGAGTACAAAAGGCTAGGAATTTAAGTGTAAAATCTCTTCAAATGTAAAGCATTAATAGGATCTGGCAGTTCCGCTCCATCTGCGTTGATCAGACGATAGGAATTGCGAGGCAATGCTTCCTTAACCACATAAGGGCCTTCCCAATTGGGTGACCACTTGCCTTTCGGCCGGTGTTTGAGATGAGCCATCGATCTGAGCACAAGATCATTGACTCGAAATCTTCTCTCAATGACCGATTTGGCGTAGTGCCGAACTATCTTTTGACGATAGGCTTGAGCGTGCTCTGCCGCCTTAAGCCTTTTTTCATCTAATAGATCAAGCTGTACCAATCTCTGCTGCTGATACTGGTCAAGCGGAAGTTCAATGAGCGACGCAAACTTGAGTGCGGGCTTTTGAACATGTAGAGGTAACACCACCTCTGTTCCATAAACGAGCTCTGAAGGCGTAGCATTTGTTGGGGTTCGAATGGTGGTTCGGTACGCCCAAAGTGCATCGTGCATCTTCTCGTGCCAATCACGGCCTGTCTCCACTGTTCTTTCCAGAATGCGGATCAAAATCTTGTTGGTGGCCTCAGCCTGGCCATTCCCTTGGGGATAGTAGGGAGCTGAGAAGTGGTGATGAATCCCGAACTTTGAGCAGAAGGTCTTCATCTTCTCATTCTTGAAATGGCTGCCATTATCTGACACAATATCATGTGGGACACCGAAGCGACAGAGAAGATTTTTATGAATAAATGAAACCACATGCCGGCCTTCTACTGTTCGTAGAGTTACCACCTCGACCCATTTGGTGAAGTATTCTGTAGCTGCGAGGAAGTATTTGTGGCCATTTGATGCAGAAGGAGTGATTGGACCAACTACGTCGAAGGCCCACATTGAAAAGGGCCAAGGAGAAACCACAGACTGAAAGTATGCGGCTGGCGCATGAATGGAAGGTGTGTGCATCTGACATTTGATGCACTTCTTTACAAATCGATGGCAATCCTGTTGCATGGTTTTCCAGTAATATCCTGCGCGAATAATCTGCTTGACGAGTGTTTGGTAGCCGACGTGGCCACCACAAATTCCCTCGTGCGCCTCTCGGACCACTTTCACGGCTTCATCCTTATCTAAGCATCTAGCATACTCAGAACTGAACCCACGATAGTAGAGAGTATTGGCAAGGATGAAATATCGGACGGACGTGCGTTGAAGTGCACGTTGCTCCCTTCTTGGCATGTCTGGTGGGAATTCACCAGTTTCGATAAAGCTTTTGATGTCTTGATACCAAGGTTTTTCCTTCTGAGCGGCCTGATTCACTTGCTCAACTGGAATGTAGGCAGGTTGATCAAGTCTGCCGATCTCGAAGGAACGACAGGATTTACTGTCTTTAAAACACAAAATAGAGCCTAAGCAGGCTAAGCCATCGGCTATGTGATTGTATTCCCTCTTGACGTGATTGAGCTGAAATTCTTCAAGGTTGCCTATGAGAGCTAAGGCAATCTTTTGATAAGGGATTAGCTTTGAATCCTTGACTTGCCATTCGGCATTAACTTGACTGACAACAAGTAATGAGTCGCCAAAGGCGTGTACTCTTTTGGCATCAAAGCTTTGCAAAATTTTGAGGCCTTGTATTAGAGCTTCATACTCGGCCATGTTATGAGTACATTGGAAATTGAGCTTGAGGGAATAAGGGAGCATCTCCTTTTCAGGAGTGATCAACAAGATCCCAATCCCTATACCAGACATATTTCTGGCTCCGTCAAAGAATAGAGTCCAGAATGGAGATTCCTGAACACTGCAGATGCGATCGTCAGGAAAATCATCTTCCGCTTTGATTTTTTCTGTTAACGGGAAATCTGCCAACTGATCTGTGATGGACTGACCCTTGACTGACTTCTGAGAAACGTATTCCAAGTCATACTGCATCAGGAGGACTTGCCATTTCGCAATCCGTCCAGTAAGAAAAGGCTGTTCAAGGATAAACTTGAGAGGATTGAGCTTTGACAAAATTTTGATTTCTGATGCCATTAGATAATGTCTCAGCTTCTGACACATCCATACTAAGGCTAGACATGTTTTCTCCATCTGAGAGTATCTTTTCTCATAATCGATGAAGGTCTTGCTGATGTAGTAGATGGCATGCTCTATCCGGCTGCCTTCCTCGTATTGTGCAAGAAATCCGCCACAAGCATTGTGGTTGACAGAAATATATAAGAGCAGCGGCTTTCCAAGTTCGGGTGGCTTCAGAACTGGTGGATTGAGAAGATACTGTTTGATGCGCTCAAATGAGAGCTGACATTCTGGTCCCCACTCGAATTTCACTTCTTTTCTTAATAAGTGATTGAAGGGCTCGCATCTCATGGCCAAGTTTGAGATGAAACGTCGAATAGACTGAATGCGCCCCTGAAGGCTCCTTAATTCTTTGAGATTGGTGGGAGGCGGCATGTCAATGATTGCCTTTGCTTTGGCAGGATCCACCTCTATGCCTTTCTTGCTGATCATGTAGCCAAGCAGCTTGCCTGACTCTACCCCGAAGACACATTTCTGCGGATTGAGTCGTAATTTGTAGAGGATAAGTCTTTCAAAGACTTGGCCGAGAGCATCGAGATGATCCTCTCCTTCTTTAGATTTCACTAGGATGTCATCCACGTAGGCATCCATGTTCTTGTGCATCTGGTCATGAAAGATCACTGCCATAGCTCTCTGATAGGTTGCCCCAGCATTCTTGAGTCCAAACGGCATGACTGTATAGCAAATGGTCCCTCAAGGCGTGGTGAAGGAAGTTTTGGATTGGTCACGAGCGGCCAATTTGATTTGATTGTAGCCTGAGTATCCATCCATGAAGGAGAACGTGGCATGGCCTGCCGTGCTATCGATCAGAAGATCGATGTTGGGGAGTGGATAATCATCTTTCGGGGTTGCTTTGTTCAGATCTCTAAAGTCAATACAAATCCGAACTTTGTCGTTCTTTTTGGGGACTGCCACAATGTTCGCCAACCAATCTGGGTATTCGATGGTCCGAATGAACCCTGCTTTTAATAACTCTTCAAGCCCTTCTTTAACTTGTGGTGCCACTCGAGGATCCATTTTTCTTAGTTTCTGCTTGATTGGTTTGCAATCCGGCTTCAACATAAGGCGATGCTCGAATAACTTGGAGTCTAAACCTGGCATATCTTCATAAGTCCAAGCGAAGACTTCCTGATGCTGTTTGAGGAAGTAGATGAGCCTTTCCTTCTCATCTAAACTTAGACTGGAACCAATTTTGAGAATTCTTGGATCATCTTCTGAACCAATATTGACATCCTATGTTGGATCTTGAACCAACAGCGATGGTTCATCCTGCTTCTGAATGCTGGCAAACACTGGCAAATCTTGAATTGTCGAGTCGAATTCTGCCAACTCTTCAATCTGCTTTGTCATTTTGCTGACTTCTGCCCCTGCCTTCACCTTGCATGTTCTGGCCGGTTTATTTTGAAAAAGGTTGGTATTAATAACGAGCTTTTTGAATGATTTAGGAGCCATGATCCCGGCAATCCTGTAAGTGAAAAGGAGGCCTTTTGAGAAAAGGTAAAATGTTCGAAAAATAGCCTTTTGTACAGAGACAGAGAATGACAACATAGATAAGGATATAAGCAGAGAATTTGTGCACACCAAGATGAACAGAGAAAACAAACTTTTCATTGATTGAATAAACTTTGATATTTACAAGTGATCGTTTGAAGGAAAGAAAGAAACTGGGGCGGATCTTGCCCTTACAAGATGACAGAAAGGAAGGAAAAAACAAAAAACACTGGCATTGTCTTCTTTACTGGGCTCCCTTGACGAAGATGGTCTTTCTGCCTGATGACTGACCTGTGAAACCCAAGCCTGTGCCGGTGACATGCTGATCGGGGATGATCGGCTCCAAGATGCCGTCTTCATTTCTGCCCAAACCCCTGAAGGGTTGATAACCGTGCTTCATTAGGAGATCAAAGCCTTTCCTTGTTTTTGAGAACCGAGGAAAAAGCGGGTGATCTTTGAATGAAGTATAATCGAGGCGTCCTCCTAATTTGAACAAGCGAGGTCCCTGCCACTGAATAACTGCGTTGACATTTTCTGTCGGCTGGATTTCTTTCAAGTTTAGCATATCCAGACTTTCACTCAGATTAATCTCTTCGGCTTCCCGGATGCTCGGGATGTCGGCAGTGAAAGTGGGACGGGGAATCATCGGCTGTGGGAGTCGTTCTTCCGGATCCTCTCCTAGGACCGTATTGATCATGCCCCCCTTCGACCATTTTATACACTGGTGTAGGGTTGATGGGACCGCATTGGCATTGTGGATCCAGGTGCGCCCCAACAACAGATTGTATGTTGGTGGTACATTGACCACATGGAAGAGTACAGTATGCACTGAATAGTTGATAAAAATTTCGAGAAATATCTTTCCCTTGGCTGTCTGCCCATGGTTATCAAAGTCGTAGATCGTGATCGGATCTGGGGTGTATTCCTCTTCTTTTAAACCCAACGCCTTGGCTGTCATCTCTGGACAGATATTCAGGCTGCTGCCTCCATCGACGAGCACATGAGGGACTGTCATGCCCCTGGTTCGCACTACTATGTATAGGGCGTTGTTATGAAACGAATGAGGCTTTGGCAAATCCTCATCAGAAAAGGTGATCTGTGCATTTGTCATGGCCTGATTGACGATTTGAGCCATGTCTTGCGGAGTCGTGCTAGGCTTGACTTTGATCTTTCTGAGAAGATCTTCTAGCACTTGCTGGTGCTCAGATGAAGCGTGAGTCAGGTCCAAGATAGAGATGTTGGATAATGCAGTAATTGGCTTCCGAACTGACCCCGAAGCTTCTTCTTTCTTCGAAGCTCCCTTGATAAAGCGCTTTGGGATCCTGGGGACCACTTTGGTAATTTCCGCCATTGCCTTTGTTGGTTTGCTGGAAGATGCAGTGGCATCCGCCCTCTTAACGGATTATTGTGCCTGGCGAAGGACTAGGACCCGATGTTGATCCTGAATGTCCTGCCTAGAACATGGTTGGATACTGCCTTGCAAAGAGAATGCTTGCTCTGTGATGACCGAAGCTGAATGTTTAGGGAATGGTTTGGACAAGATCTCTAGCTGCTGCTCATCCTCGTCCTCAATTAGCATGTTTTTGTCAATACAATCTTGAATGATGTTTTTGAGGACAAAACAGTGCTCGGTGTCATGTCCCACAGTCCGATGGAATTTGCAAAATTTATCTGTCCATTTACCCATGGCGACGGGAGGGTCTGCTACCTTGGGGAGCTTAATCATTCCTTTCGACATCATATATTCTAAGATGTCTTCGCGGGATTGTTCTAAGGCTGAGAACTCCCGATCATAACTCCAACCTTCGTGCTTCAGCTTTTCTGGCTGCTTCGCTTCTGGCTGGGTCACTGGTTGGACGGGCTTAACAAATTTTCCCTTCTGGGCTGCCGAGTTTGCTCTTTCGGCCCTAGGAGGCCCTGAGTTCTTGCTGCGGCCCTTCTTGTTCTTCTTTCTGTCGGAACCACTGCTGCCCTGATCTGTCAATCCTGCGGCATAGGTGACGTGCGCCTTTTTCTTTTGATCAGGATTTCCTCTGACAAAAGGATATCCTTCGTATAAACCATTGTCCAGGCCGGTCTCGAGCCACTTGGCTCTCTCAATCAGTTTGATGAATGACTTAGCAGGCGAAGTGGAAATGAGGTTCCTCAAAGGCTGGGCAAAGTTATTCAGAATAATCTGCAGGGCGTGCTCCTCCGGGATGGGAACCTTCATTCTGTTACAGGTGCTTCTCCACCTGTTGATGAATTCACTGGCTTTCTCATTCTCCATCAGTTTTAAATTGTACAGATGATTGAGGGTTGGTGAGGCTTCAATATTGAACATGAAGCGTTCTATGAACAAATTCACAACTTTATCGAACTCTCTTAGTTCGATAGGGTTAATGTGGTCTGCATACAACCTGGCCGCTACCCCTTCTAAGCTGCGAGGAAAGCATATGAATAACGCCCGATTATCTTTCTTGAAACGACCGCATTCGGCGTAAAAGGTGGCCAAATGAGCCTTGGGGTTGTTGCTTCCATCGAATTTAAGGAACTTTCGAGGGAGATTCTCCAGATTGTCATCCCCGTCCAGACCATGATAAAAGTCTTCACCGGAGTAGGTCTGCTTGCCCTTGCTTTTAGCCTGGATATCTTTGATAGCCCGATTCATTTCTTTCATCTGCTCCTGCATCGGGTCATTAGTCGGGACGGGCTTATTGATTGATTCGGGCTCTGCAGCGGTCTTTGCAAATTGCGGTGGGGGATTCTGATAAACAAGCTGCTCTTCCTCTTCCGATTCCTTAACTGATTATGTTTCTTCAGAAGTGGTGTTGGGCTGTACTTGCTTTCTAACAATCCTGACTGGCTTCTTTACAACCTTCTTCTTTGGCTTGCTTTTTGGAACAACTTCTTTCTGACTGGCCTCGGCCTGCTCAGCCATCATTTTGGTCATCATTCTTTTAAACAGATTATACATGGCTAGATCTATGTCATCTGCTTGATTCTGATTCTGTCCCTTGACTGATTTGGGGGAATCCATCTCTCCGGCCTCACTGTCGCTGTGTTGAGGAACTGTTTCTTTTCCTGCCCTTGTTACAACCATTTTGCCAATGCCAGTGATTTCCTGTGAAGGTGAAAGGAATGGTTAGGGTTCAGAGGAAAAAAAATTTTGGAAATGTGATTTTAGGAAAAGACATGAAGGAAGGAATTGATAAATTTTTGCAATGATTGCATCATCTTTTTATGGTGACAAAATGCGCCTTATGACCTAGGCGAGGTCGTCTATTATGACGAGGGATAGAAGAATAGACAGAATGGGTCTCATCACTGGGGATGAATCCGTAACTATATGAAAATAAAATAAGATTTGGCCACAAAAATAAAAGCTTGCATTTTCATTGATTGACAAAATTTAAATACAAAGAAAGTGGGCAGACAGTTTGCCACCATTCTCGATACTCTGATGATACATTAGGACCAGGAAATATAGACAAATGAATAAAGGAGTCCCAAGTGTATTTGGCAACGTGGTATGCTCCAGACCACTGATCTGACCGTAGATCGAACTCTGGCATGCGGCCTGTAGGGAAGCGAGTGTTGGCACGAACCTGCCACTGCGAAAACTGTCTGAGACATCTCTCTAGCTGATAGTCTACGCAAAAGAACGGACCGAGCAGTTTGTAACGCTTGTGATGAGCATAGGTGTAGCGAGGAACGATCTCTCTTCTGTCGAGGAAATCCCAAACGATTTCCTCTTGATGCAGTTTCTCGATCAAAGCTCGGCACTGAATGGCTGACTTCGGCTGCTTGCTGCTGAATCTGAAAGAACTGGCTTTTGACGCTACATGTCGCAGGAACCATGACTGCAAGGCGTACGTGCATCCTTCCACCAAAATGGTCTCTCCGAGGGCGAAACGAGCTAAACCTCTGTAGAGAAAAGCTAGAGCTGCCATGGATACTGAAAGCTGACGAGTCTGCTTGCTTCCCCATCTTCGAAAAAGCTGGGCGACTCTGATATCGATGAAATTCTGACCATCCTGAAAGAATGTCAGCCCCACTGTGCATAGGACCATGGCATGTTGGATTCTTTCTTTCGCTGCTCGAGATAAGGTATCGACTTCTTCGTAGGCCCCATATTTGTTGTAGAGTTCGAACAGGTCGATGAATTGATTTCCGCTGATCTCTGTGAGAGGCCAGGATCTGCTCCCTGTAGCTCTGGCCAATGCTTCTTGAACATCTACCCCTTTGACATTGATCAAGAACTGCTGCTCGACCGGGTCATCTGGCTGACCAGCTGATTCTGGCAATCCCATGATATCATTGAACTCGTCCATTAGCATAGTCATTTCGACCCACGGAAACCAAAACGTGCAGGTACGTGGATTCCATCGCTCTGCCATAGCTTGAATCAGACTGCCGTTGATGGTTCGCTTGCCAACTGCCGATGCCATCTCCAATCCACAATCATCCAAGTGGTCTGGGAACATACGCGAGAAGGCGGTGAACCAAGAATAGTACCATCGAGGGAAGAAGGTACGAGACTGGATGACCCAATGATCTGGTGTTCCATCCCTTACTTGATAGTAGACATGATCCCAAGGAAAGATAGCATCGGGAGATTCGGATGCCATCGGAGTGATACTGAGGCAAAAAGGAGGAAAAGAGTCAGATAGAATGCAGGACTTACGGATAGACTTTTGATGATGGAAAGAGGATAGACACAAATCCTGGAAATTTTCGAAAGATCAAGGGGCTCAGAAAAAAGACTTTCCAGGGTTTTTAAGGAAAATTCTGACAAAAAAGAGAAAAGAATGTAGGTAAAAAGGAAAAGTATACACCTGGTGTTTTTTTGGAAAATAGAGGAAAAAATTTTGAATAGTACACCCAGGGTTTGAAAGAGGTTGATATACATAGGAGAACATAAGGAAAACATCGCATAATCATAGCTAAACAAGGATGCGCACACAACACTCCCTAAAGGCTGACTCTATATGCAATATTTGAAACAGCTTGTAGGACCTTAATCCTAACTCTATGGTTCAGATCATCTGATTCCAATCAAGGTATGCCGATATACTCAAGCCGAAGCTCGAAGTACGTGGCATAAAGATATCTCTTCGATTCTAAGGTAATGGCTTCCCAACATCCTTGAGCACCTACTGATATACCTCGGACTATGGCCCTTAGGTACGTGGTAGGGGGGCGCGAACCCAAATAAGTGGTCCAGTTGTGAGGCTCTCTCCCGAACTATGGTTCAGTGAGACAGCTTAGCAACGTGAAGACCGGGACAATATAGGTAGGGATGTTTTCAAAATATGATCAACATGCAATAAAATCAGGAGGCTCTAATGCAAGTCCAAAAGAGATTGAATTTAAATGAATAGAAGCATACACTTGCATACATTGTTTGCATTCAATCCCTAAAATTGAGGAGAGTTGTATTTCAACCTAAATCTAATGTGAACATGGATATAATCTCCTCAATATGGTCCTACCAAACCATACTTAGATCCTATATGCAATGATGTCAGCTTAGGACAAAATCTAGGCTTCCTAAGGTTTGCATGAAAAATGTAGCTGACATATGTTAGAATAAAGACTTAGATTATATAAAAGCAAAGCAAAGGCATAGATCCAACCCGACGAAGACGTGTCCCATCACGGTCGCCAAATCTATGATCATCGCAAAATTTTTCCTCTCTTTATGGTTTCTCTCTCTTCCTTCTCTTTCCCTTTTCTAACCTCTATTCTCCTCCTTTTTAAAGGGAGAAGGATAAAAGAAAGAAAAGAAAGAGAGAAGAGAAAAGAAAGAAAAAAAGAGAGAGAAGAGGAACTATTTTGCGGGTTTTCACTTGACCTTTATTTAAAAAATATTTAGAAAATAACTCGCCTCCGTTTTGAAAATTTGCGGGAAAAATGGAGAGACGGGGTCGCTCATCGGTACGAGGTTCGACCGTTCCTGGTGCCTTTACCAGGGGTAATCGAACCAAGGATCGAATCTATGCCTTTTGCTTTGCCTAAATATAACCTAAGAATTTATTCTAAAGATCTAAATGCACAAAGAATCATGCTTGTGCGATACAAGGATGAATGCTCTTTCAAAAATTGATTTAGAAATTTCCAAGTATTCTGAGATGAACTTGGCAAAGGAGTGAAAAAATGATTGAATCTAACTTAGAACTTGAGATAGATCAGAGAAGTTCTAAGTCTTTGAAGTAATTTAGAGTTTCGAAGAATAGATCTTGGCTTTGAGAAAGAATGATTTTGAAGCTCTGAAATGAAAAGAAATGAAGTTTCAAAGTAAAAAATGGACTTTGAATTCAATCATGGATTTAGGAGAAGAAGATGAAATTTTGAAGTGATATTGAATTTGAATCTTAGAATGGATCTGAGATGATCAAATGGTGTTTAAGAATAGAAATAGAGTCAGGGAGTTTAGATGAGATCTGAAAACGAATCTTGGATTTAAAATCTAGAATTGGAAATAGAATTGGATCTAAAGACGGATTTAACATCAAAAATTTGAGATCCGATATAAAATTGGGTTCTGGATCCTAAGAAGGATTTGGATCTGAAGCTTGAGATTCGATGTAGAGTTGGAATCTGGATCTAAGAAATGGATTTGGATCTGATATCTAAGATTCAAAGTGAAGTTGGATCCTGGATCCTAAAGGGGAATTGGATCTGAAGTCTGAGATCCAATATGAGTGTTGAATTCTGGATCCTAAAGAGGGATTGGATCTGAAGTCTGAGATCCAATATGAGTGTTGAATTTTGGATCTTAAAAATAGACTTGGAGTTAATTTCAGAAGAGGAATCAAGAATTTCTAAGTCTGATTTGAATTTGGGAAAAGGAATTTTTAGAAATTGAATGTTGGATATACAGATGAATCCTAAGTCTATTTAGACCTGGGTTTTGAAGCTTGAAATGAATCAAGAATCTCAAAGTTAAATTGAACCTTGAGTTTGATTGGAGCTTTTGAAGATGAATTTGAATTTTCAAAGTAAAATTTGAACTTTGAAAATGAATTGGAATTTTTAAATATGAAATGAAATTAAAATCTCAAAGTTAAATTGGACTCTGAGATGGAAAATGAAATAGAATTGAAAAAGAGGAATAGGATTGATGATTGATTGAAGAAGGTGTTTACATCACTTGGAATTTCGAAAAAGTAATTTTGAAAAATATGATGCAGTTCTATCCTAAATGATGAATGAATTTAAAGAATTTTGAAATTGGATTCTGAAAAGCTATTTCATTCTTTAAATGAATTAAAATAAGATTAAAAATATAATACATCCTTGACTATGGTCATTGAATGTATTATATAATAATCTATATTTAAATTCAGGTGAAGAATGAAACACATTTGGTGCTTTTATAGAATTTAAAATGAAATTAACTCTCAATATACCCTGACTATGGCCATTGGTATATATTTTGAATTAATTTTAAGTTAAATTCTAATAAAAGGAGAAAATATTTAAGGAAATATGATGAGTTTGAAAAGGATCCAGTGTTATTTTATAAAAGATAAAAATCCTAAGTCTTGTTTACACCCGACTATGGCCGTTGATGTAAATCATCAACTTAGGATTAATTTACTTCTTACGGAACGGTGCACGTGCCATTCGTGTTGCCATTTGTGAGAATTTGAGAAATAAAGGAAAATAATGAAACAAATGTTATTTACATGCTCATCCATTCTAACCTAGGGCTGGAAATATAAATTTCTCATTAATATCTAAGTTGTTACAATCCTTGAATTTGAAATTTGGAGTAATAACATCCCTAATCTAAGAAAGCAATACAAATCTCCTATGACTTCCCTGCAAAGGAATGAGTTAGCACAATATAGGAGAAGATGCTTCATTGAGAGCAAAATTGTATGTGATTTGTATTGATCCTAATGCAAGGTGCTATGTTCATGCAGAATGATATATGGCCTACCCTGCATTTGTTAGAAAATATACATATATATAGGTATATACATATATATATGTACATATTTATATATATATCGGCGATGCCATAGTTAAATGGACCTCTATATGTTGTGAATGAAGGCAAGGGCCAGGATGGTCCAAGATGGACCATCATGAGATGCAACAGCCATAGCTGCTTGTGATGAACTATCGCAGAAAGGAAAGGATCATGGTGGCTGGTAGTATGGGCATCAGGTGATAGGAGGTGACAGAATATAATGTACCAACTGGTTGCACAATTCATGTCAATACCTAGCACTATACAACATTTGATAATACAACCAACTAAAAGCCCATATCTGATCATAGACAATGTAATTAGTGGGTAGGAGCTGACACTCTAATGGATGTTAACTTACTGAAGGCTGACGTACTGTCAGTACAGAATGGCTGACGAACTCTGATTTTATTTGGTATTCCGATATAGTGGTTAAAATTTTGCTCCAAATTCAGAAATAATGTGGCAAAACTCAGGAAGAGGGGAAAATTCAAAATCTGGGCATGACGCATATCACAAATCTGCTATACAGGTTCAAGTATGATTCAGATTCATTTATATCCTTTTCCAATGGATTCGATCAACCAGAGTGGAGATTTAAACATGCTGGATATACATATTTCATCAGATACACGCAGCATACAAACTTTAACTTATGACAACTTGTGGATAAGCACAGACATGACATGAAATGAGACCAAAAGATATTGAATTGGACAGACTATTTCTATGTATAATAGGTTCAATCCAATACGAGATATAAACATCAACGGATGGTCATAAGTCTGTACCTGTAGACTGATCAGGCCGGAGTATGGAGAGGCAGATTTAACCTACAAAACAAATCTGTTAGTAACGAGACTTCAGTGGTATTGAATGAAAGTGAAGCAAAGGATCGGCTACAGTGGAGGTCGCCGGTTTGTAATAACCAGGAGTGCATGGCTGGGGGGTGAGTATAGTGATGTGAATATATAGCAACAGTGAATAAGTGCACAGGTAAGTGGGGATGCTAAATAATAACAAAATAATGTAAATGGAGAACTTACTATAACAGTTGTCACAGAATTCAGTAAATACACTGTCATAACAGGTTGAGAATCACAAATGTAGCTGAAATATTGCCTTTCTGTTAAACTCATTTGAGAAAACATACCAATTATCAAGCAGTTGATTACCAATAGGCTTTCATGCCATCATAAGGAGAGATTTCATGCTGCAGAGTCCCACACCAATTACCTCCTATCACACCCATTGGGTATGTCAAATATTATAATGGCATGCATTACGGATCAGGACTTAACTACCAGAGCTTGTTGGAACTCCTGTTAAACCTACTTGAGAATACATATTGTCCACCCGATAAGGTCTTACAGTGAGAGATGATTGAATATTACCAATGGCAATGTACCTGCCCCTCCCTTTATTGTCAGGAGTTGGCCACCCGCAATTTTATTCTTGAAATTTCAGCCATATCCAGGTGATGGCTGTTTTTACTAGAAGAATGAACTAATTCTTTCGGCTTAAAAGCTTCACAAATAGGCTCCCATTTTATTTAATAGGTTGCAAAACTGGAGATTGGCGAGGGCTGACAAGGACCACCCCCAACTTCTTTTCTTCAATAATTCTGTCATTTTCTTTTACAAACAGTCCTGGAGAAATTTGATCGACGGTGGTCCCCTATGGGACAACTGTATTTTGAACAAGGAACTTGTCCTTGCACTGCATATCAGGTGGAGCATTTTCC
Organism: Nuphar pumila; assembly: GCF_984573655.1. Classification (NCBI taxonomy): domain Eukaryota; kingdom Viridiplantae; phylum Streptophyta; class Magnoliopsida; order Nymphaeales; family Nymphaeaceae; genus Nuphar; species Nuphar pumila. The sequence continues at coordinate 85,346,034 of NC_143256.1, read as the reverse complement.
TGGCCTTGCCTTGTAACTAAAAGAAAAATTGAAAGCCAAGATCAACGCAAACAATGTACAACACAAACATCTATATAGTGTGAAGCCCGTCACAGGATAAAACTGGGAGGCCAAAGATGGTGAACACAGAGCCATCCTGACATATTGAAGAATGGAACAAGTACTATTGCAATGTGTATAAAGAAATATTGGAAAACACACTTACAGGAGATATGAAAAGGGACAAGGTGAATCTGTCACAAGGTGTGTGAGATAAAAAAAAAACAGGGGTTATATAATAAGAAAATAGTGCGTGCGTGGCGAAGCACACATACAATGAGCGAAATACTACAAAAGAAAATGAAATGAAACACAACCGGCCACTATCTAAACAGAAAATTTAGTGTCAACAAGTATTTAAAGTAAAACAAGAAATCAAAACCGAGATGAAAGAAGGAAGCCATGAATCAGATAAATGATTCCAACATAAGCCGATCTATCAAATGAAACTAAAAAAAAAAAGATGAAAGAAAAATAGAAATGAGAAAATGAATCAAAATAAGACATGAACCATGATCTACAGCATGGTAATGAGAAAGTCGACACGACAATTCATCAATCAAAAGAAAGAAAAACAACAAAAATAAAACACAAAAAAAAATGTCAGAGTCGAATCATTCTGTTAATGTCGCACAGAGGTAAACCGATTTGTTATAAACAAATCAATGTTATCACGGATGCTTCATTGGAAGGAAAGAAAAAAAAAATTTAAAAAAAGGGAAGATTCAAATGAAATCAGAGAGGAAGGGGGGATTTACCAGAGCTCTGTAGGGATAACCGATCTTTTCGTTGGTTGGAGGGCACCGGAAGGAAAAGGGGAAAATGAAGGAGAAGAGATGCGATCGTAAGAACAAAAAAGACCTTTCTTCTCTTTCTTGAGTCCCCTACGTGCTCCCCTTTTAAAGCGGAAGAGGAGGGTTCTGGAAGCAGTCGGTTGGGCATCGATGGTTGATATGAAGGTGCTCATCGATCGAAGGGTGGAAGCTTGGGGATGTAGATCGAACGGGGAATCGGGCTACTGAGAGGGGAAGATGAGCAGGGTCGTTGGAGATGAACGGTGGTCGAGGAAGGAAGGTTGCACATGGCGGGGGTTTGGCCATGGAGCAAGAGAGGAGAAGGCAAGTTTGGGTTTTCAGAACCCTAATTCGGCCCTTAAACATCGAAAATCAAGTTTTCCAAAAAGGGGCCTCCTTTTCAGTTTTTTTTAAAATAAAATTGGTTAAAGGCGAGTTTTTCGGCAAAATCTTCAAAAACCACGTAGTCTTTCCTAATTTTTTTGGTTTTTTTTTGTATTATTTTTCCATTTTTTTGTATTTTTGGAATAGAATCCTAAAATTTACGAGAAAACAGAGATTCAAAACTAATTTTCTTTTTTGTATTTTTGAGAAATATTTACAAAAATAATTTTTTGAGAATTTCAAACCATTTTGGAGAAATTTCTTCAGAAAGTGGGTTTTGATCCAAGTTTTGAGAAAACATTCCTCGATTTGAGGACTATAATACGATGGATCCAAACGGGTATCAGACGAAGTGTCTGAGCTTTTCAAAAAATTTGAGAATTTGATTTAAAACTGGATAATGAAGCTCAGATTTGGATTTTGATCCGGATCCGAAATTGAGGCAGATATGTAAAATGAATTTGATTTCAACAAAATTTGAGAAATAAAAATGGAATTTGGATTTAAAACCGACTCAATTACCCAAAAGATGGGGGAAAAAGCAAAAAGGGGATATTTACAACATTTGAAAAATTTGGGGTGTTCACAGATGCCCCTCTTTGCTACTAAGCCGGTTGAAAGCCGGGCTTAGTGGCAAAGAAACACTCCAAATTTTGAAAAAAGTGCCCCAATCAGCTGATCCGAGCTGGGTGTGGAAGAATTATGGCTTGTCAGGCTTAAAGCTTTTTCCTGAATGGTCCTGGGGGGGATGAAATCCTCGACAATGATACAACTGAATGATGAGAATGAGGATATCATGATGGGACTTTGGGTGCAGTTCCCGGGATGATGAAAGATAAGAATTTGGATCAAGCCTCATGGGTGAGACAGGATCAACTTTTGGAATGACTCAGGTTTAGCCCTTAACCTGGATGGGATGAAGATAGATCAAGATAATTTGGATGGGGAAAAAAAAAATAAATGGACTTCGATGGGACATTTTGAGAGAAATGCCTTATGAGATGAAACTCAAGGACGATCTTTTCCTGGATGGATGCACAAAGGGCACGAATTCCTTTGTGGGGAAAACCGTGATGGGATGGGAAGGATTACCTCGTCTAAACGAGGCTCAGGTTTAACCCAAACCTAAAAGGAATGTACCTCGCAGAGCGAGGTTCAGGCTTTATCCTTATTCTGAGAGGGACGACCATACAGAATCTTCGAGTGAAGAAACCGTGATGGGACAACAAATGCATCGCCGAAGCGAGATTCAGGTTTAACCCTTGACCTGAGTGGGAGATGATGCGGAATCTTCGAATGGAGAAACCGTGATGGGACTAGAAAGGATATCTAGTCGGAAATGGGAATCAGGTTTAACCCTAACCTGAACGAAAGGTACCTCGTGAAGTGAGGTTCAGGTTTAACCCTTAACCTGAAAGGGACGACCATACGGAATCCTCGGATGAAGAAACCATGATGGGGCCTTCGGAATTTGGACGAACAAATCCAAAAGGGATTTGCGAGAAGAGAAAATCAAGGGATTCCCTAAAGCTTGGAAAAGGGATGATCTTGGGCGCCTCATTGCTGAGACTAAAATCAGCTTTCTAAAAACAGACGACCTCTCGCAGAAGGTTTGGGTTTGTACCTCAAGGGGCGAGGTAACAGGTTTAATCCTTAGCCTGAATGGATATAGAATCCTCGAGGAGCGAGGAAAACTGTGATGGGCCTCTAGACTTTGCACAACAAGTCCAAGAGGGGTTTTTGCAAAAGGATGAAAAATGGGGGTCCCTAAAGCTTAAAAAAGGGGTTGTTCTTGGGCGCCTCATTGCTGAGACTGAAAATAGCTTTTGACAATAACAGACCTTTTTTGCAAAAAGTTCAGGTTTTAACCCTTATCCTGAGCGGGAATTGTCCATGGTGGGACAGTGGGGAGCACAGGGAAGTGTGTGAATCTGAGAGCGCTCAGATCAGACGGAAGGAAAGGACTTTTCAGTCCTAAGGAGGGATGACGTCAGGATACGTCAAAACGATCTTCAAGTTCATACTTCATGTTGGGATAATCAGAAAATATTGCCAATAAGATGCCAAAAATTGTAGTTGATTCGGAATGATTGAATTGTGCTCATGTGTTAAAATATCACCTCTTTCTACCTAGAGTATTAGCTTCAATTGGGCTAACTCTATAGAATTTGAGATCTAAAATTCAAATTTGTTGTTGTTGAGTTTCTTTAAGGAAGATATCAATTTTCTTGACATGAAAGAGAGAAAAGCATTCTTAGCTTCATAAAAGCAATTAAGTGTAAAGACATTGATAAAGAATTTCACATAGATAAAGATGATTCTTGACAGTTTCGGGCAGTTTGATATCCTAGGCATTTCCCATGATGATCTCTTTGCAGTCTTTTGAACCATGGATCTTTTCTGGGTTCTTTTACATCCTCCTTCATTTTGGAGATGTCCTGACTTTTCTCTCTTTTTCGAGGAAGGGTACGTCACAAACTCCTTCATCTTGGAGATGATCTGATCCTTCTTTTTCTTTCTCTGGAATTATGACATCGGTTCTTGGGTTGAAATCTCTAAATGGTAGCAGAAATCAAATATCTTTTAGGGTTTGTCGGTAGGTTCATCGCATCCGCCTTCATCTTGACGGTGATCCGAACTTTCCCTGGAAGGATCCGTCACAAACTCCGTCATCTTGGAGATGTTTCAAATCTTCCTTGGCCCCGGGGGTCAACTCCCTTAATTCGCCTTCATCTTGACGACAATTGAGAGATCCCTTTGCGGATATTTGATTGCAGCTTAGCTTGGATGACTAAGGATATATGGATCGGGTAGGTTCTTTTTACTGCCCAGGATATTTCCACTGTCTTACCGCCAAAAGAATAATCTTTAAGAATGCGCCACAACTATGATCAATATCAGTTCACTTATGGCTTTTCAACATCATTGAATTTTCCTTTGCCGGTCATATCAAAGATTTTTCTTCATCCTCTTGGTTGACCAACAGAAAAAGCTTGAATTTAGTTCTTATTTCGCAAGAGTCTTGCTCTTTTGAAAATGATACTGAAGGTAGTTTGAGATAATTCTTTGTGCGATGAAAACTTTTGAGATCAACAATGATTTTTGATAGCAGATTGGTAACGTATTCTATAAATCCCTGATGAAAGAGAATGCTCGATATCGATTTGACGCATCCGTGACAAAAATTCTCCTCTCTTTTTCCCCAAAAAGAGAGACTCAGGCTTAAGCCCTTACCTGAATGGGAAGTTGGAAATACTCCTCTCTTCCCCAAAGAGGAGGTGTTTGCAAAACAGAACTTTCGAAGAGAAATTAAGTTTTCGTCAAAACTCCCTATCTCTAGGCTTCTCTTATGGAAAGGCGGCCGAAAACAAAGTTGAGAAAGTATCACAGAGGAACGAGTCCATCACACTCTCCCTAAAAGAGGGTCCTCTATGAAGGGGTTTGGCCAAAGATGAGAAAAATTGGGGCCACAAAAGAAATGAGCTTCCGTCGACGCTCTCCCTGGAAAAAGGGTTCTCTTGTGTAAAGCTAGTTGTTGTTTTGCAAACTGTTCGCTAAGAAAACGAGTCCCTTCAAACTCTCCCTGGAAGAGGGTTCTTGCGAACGGAAGATGGTTGCATGCGAAAGGAATGAGCTCCCTCAAACTCTCCCTGAAGAGGGTCCTTCGCAAGAGAAAAAGATTGATTTTTTGATAAAATGATGACCCGGAGGTCGAAATTGAGAATTTAGAACTTGAAATGATGATGTTTGGTTAGCACAAAGGCTGAACCTGGAGGGCTAACTGGTTAGTCAGCCAAACACTAGCACGAGTGCTAGGTGTACCAGCACGGGCACTGGATTTCAAAAAGAATGCCCCAGTACGAGCGTTGGGTTTTCGAAAAATGCACACCAGTACGAGCACTGGGTTTTTGAAATGCATACCAGTATGAGCACTGGATTTTCCAAAAGGAGGATTTGAAAAATGAGACCGACGTTCGAAGATACTTGAGAATTGAGCGAGAATGATTGCCGGTGTTTCAGGATTATCCCTTATCCTGAAGGGGAAGTTCAAGGAGGAACTTTGGGAAAATAAGGATATACAAAAGCGAAAATCCAAGTCGGGACTCAGTTTTTCAATCATAAGAAAAGGGGTGAGAACGTGAGCTTGAAAAACTCGAATTCTCCCCACGACAATTCATCCAATACGAGCATTGGATTCAAAAGGAAGTTCAAGTCGGAACTTGAGACTTCAAAAATAAGAATATACAAAAAGGAAAATCCGAGTCAGAACCCGGTTTTTAATTGAGTGAGAATTGAGTTTGAAAAAAAACTCGAATTCTCAAAACAATGATTTGTCCAACACGAGCATTGGATTCAAAAGGAAGTTCAAGTCGGAACTTGAGACTTCAAAAATAAGAATATACAAAAGGGAAAATCCGAGTCGGAACCCAGTTTTTAAATATAAGAAAATGAGTGAGAATTGAGTTTGAAAACTCGAATTCTCAAAACAATGATTTGTCCAACACGAGCATTGGATTCAAAAGGAAGTTCAAGTCAGAACTTGAGACTTCAAAAAATAAGAATATATAAAAGGGAAAATCCGAGTCGAAACCCGGTTTTTAAATATAAGAAAATGAGTGAGAATTGAGTTTGAAAACTCAAATTCTCAAAACAACGATTTGTCCAACACGAGCATTGGATTCAAAAGGAAGTTCAAGTCGGAACTTGAGACTTCAAAAATAAGAATATATAAAAGGGAAAATCCGAGTCGGAACTCAGTTTAAGAAATATAAGAAATCAGTGAAAATCGAGTTTGAAAACTCAGATTTCTCAACCCAATAATTTTGTCCAACACGAGCATTGGATTCAAAAGAAAGTTCAAGTAGGAACTTGAGACTTCAAATAAAAGGAAAAACCCGAGTCGGAACCCGGATCTTTAAAACAATGATAAAAATGGGGAATCCGAGTTTCGAAAAACTCGAGTCTTCAAGGGTACGATCGATTCCAACACGAGCGTTGAATCCGATAGGAAGTCCGAGTCGGAACTCGAGACTTCAAACGATATATAAAAAGGGAAAACCCGAGTCGGAACCCGGATCTTTAAAAAATAATGATAAAAAGTGGAAGAACCCGAGTTTTGAAAAACTCGAATCTTCAAGGGTACGATCGGTTCCAATCACGAGCGTTGAATCCGATAGGAAGTCCGAGTCGGAACTCGAAACTTCAAATGATATATAAAAGGGAAAACCCGAGTCGGAACCCGGATCTTGAAAATAATGATAAAAATGGAAGAACCCGAGTTTTGAACAACTCGAATCTTCAAGGGTACGATCGGTTCCAACACGAGCGTTGAATCTGATAGGAAGTTTGAGTCGAAACTCGAAACTTCAAATGATATATAAAAAGGAAAAACCCGAGTCGGAACCCGGATCTTTAAAATAAAAATGAAAACAAAAACAAAACAAAAACCTGAGTCGCAAGGAGATACATTCTACCCAAGAGTCGGATTTTAGAAGGATTGACAAGATGTATGACTAGATTCCAACAATGAAGAGGAGAGATTTACTCGAGATCCTTGACCCAAGATGGCCTAAGATTCGAATCTATTTACGATGGCTTCAAGATTTTCCTTTATCCTGAAGGAGTATAAAATAAAATTTGATGTGAATTGAGGAATTTATGAGAAATAATTCAGGTTTATCCCTTAACCTGAGAGGGAAAAGAATAAGATTTAAATGAAGAGAAATTGATATAAATTTGGAAAATCAATAAAGCTTGATGAAACTTGTATTTACAAAAGAATTCTCGCAGGTAGCGTTGTTGTTCCTACGAGGGGTTTCAGGATTATCCCTTATCCTAAATGGGAGCACCTCGGACAACGAGGGTCAGGTTTTTCCCTTAACCTGAAAGGGCAAAAAAAGAAGATTTAGAAAATACCTCATGGGAAAGAGGCATCAGGTTTATCCCTTAACCTGAAAGGGTTTTAAGAAAAAAAAAAATTGTTGATAGAATTTAATGAAATTGATGAAAACTTGACAAACAAAAAAAAAATTTGATAAAGATAATAAACTGACGAAAATTTGATTAAATTGAAGATGGAATGAATGCAACTAATAAAGATAATAAGATTAACTGAAAAATTGAGTAGATTTTTTGAAAAAGAGTTCGTCTAATCCTGCCTGCATATGACGAAGGAAGACATGTATAGATCAAAATAAAATGCCCCAGTATCAGGCAGAAGATGTGAGAATTTTAATAGAAAATCGTCGCTTTATTGAGAGAGATTCTTGAAGAGTACAAAAGGCTAGGAATTTAAGTGTAAAATCTCTTCAAATGTAAAGCATTAATAGGATCTGGCAGTTCCGCTCCATCTGCGTTGATCAGACGATAGGAATTGCGAGGCAATGCTTCCTTAACCACATAAGGGCCTTCCCAATTGGGTGACCACTTGCCTTTCGGCCGGTGTTTGAGATAAGCCGTCGATCTGAGCACAAGATCATTGACTCGAAATCTTCTCTCAATGACCGATTTGGCGTAGTGCCGAACTATCCTTTGACGATAGGCTTGAGCGTGCTCTGCCGCCTTAAGCCTTTTTTCATCTAATAGATCAAGCTGTACCAATCTCTGCTGCTGATACTGGTCAAGCGGAAGTTCAATGAGCGACGCAAACTTGAGTGCGGGCTTTTGAACATGTAGAGGTAACACCACCTCTGTTCCATAAACGAGCTCTGAAGGCGTAGCATTTGTTGGGGTTCGAATGGTGGTTCGGTACGCCCAAAGTGCATCGTGCATCTTCTCGTGCCAATCACGGCCTGTCTCCACTGTTCTTTCCAGAATGCGGATCAAAATCTTGTTGGTGGCCTCAGCCTGGCCATTCCCTTGGGGATAGTAGGGAGCTGAGAAGTGGTGATGAATCCCGAACTTTGAGCAGAAGGTCTTCATCTTCTCATTCTTGAAATGGCTGCCATTATCTGACACAATATCATGTGGGACGCCGAAGCGACAGAGAAGATTTTTATGAATAAATGAAACCACATGCCGGCCTTCTATTGTTCGTAGAGTTACCACCTCGACCCATTTGGTGAAGTATTCTGTAGCTGCGAGGAAGCATTTGTGGCCATTTGATGCAGAAGGAGTGATTGGACCAACTACGAATAAGGCCCACATTGAAAAGGGCCAAGGAGAAACCACAGACTGAAAGTATGCGGCTAGCGCATGAATGAAAGGTGCGTGCATCTGACATTTGATGCACTTCTTTACAAATCGATGGCAATCCTGTTGCATGGTTTTCCAGTAATATCCTGCGCGAATAATCTGCTTGACGAGTGTTTGGTAGCCAACGTGGCCACCACAAATTCCCTCGTGCGCCTCTCGGACCACTTTCATGGCTTCATCCTTATCTAAGCATCTTGCATACTCAGAACTGAACCCACGACAGTAGAGAGTATTGGCAAGGATGAAATATCGGACGGACGTGCATTGAATTGCACATTGCTCCCTTCTTGGCATGTCTGGTGGGAATTCACCGGTTTCGATAAAGCTTTTGATGTCTTGATACCAAGGCTTTTCCTTCTGAGCGGCCTGATTCACTTGCTCAACTGGAATGTAGGCAGGTTGATCAAGTCTGCCGATCTCGAAGGAACGACAGGATTTACTGTCTTTAAAAGACAAAATAGAGCCTAAGCAGGCTAAGCCATCGGCTATGTGATTGTATTCCCTCTTGACGTGATTGAGCTGAAATTCTTCAAGGTTGCCTATGAGAGCTAAGGCAATCTTTTGATAAGGGATTAGCTTTGAATCCTTGACTTGCCATTCGGCATTAACTTGACTGACAACAAGTAATGAGTCGCCAAAGGCGTGTACTCTTTTGGCATCAAAGCTTTGCAAAATTTTGAGGCCTTGTATTAGAGCTTCATACTCGGCCATGTTATGAGTACATTGGAAATTGAGCTTGAGGGAATAAGGGAGCATCTCCTTTTCAGGAGTGATCAACAAGATCCCAATCCCTATACCAGACATATTTCTGGCTCCGTCAAAGAATAGAGTCCAGAGTGGAGATTCCTGAACACTGCAGATGCGATCGTCAGGAAAATCATCTTCCGCTTTGATTTTTTCTGTTAACGGGAAATCTGCCAACTGATCTGTGATGGACTGACCCTTGACTGACTTCTGAGAAACGTATTCCAAGTCATACTGCATCAGGAGGACTTGCCATTTCGCAATCCGTCCAGTAAGAAAAGGCTGTTCAAGGATAAACTTGAGAGGATTGAGCTTTGACAAAATCTTGATTTCTGATGCCATTAGATAATGTCTCAGCTTCTGACACATCCATACTAAGGCTAGACATGTTTTCTCCATCTGAGAGTATCTTTTCTCATAATCGATGAAGGTCTTGATGATGTAGTAGATGGCATGCTCTATCCGGCTGCCTTCCTCGTACTGTGCAAGAAATCCGCCACAAGCATTGTGGTTGACAGAAATATATAAGAGCAGCGGCTTTCCAAGTTCGGGTGGCTTCAGAACTGGTGGATTGAGAAGATACTGTTTGATGCGCTCAAATGAGAGCTGACATTCTGGTCCCCACTCGAATTTCACTTCTTTTCTTAATAAGTGATTGAAGGGCTCGTATCTCATGGCCAAGTTTGAGATGAAACGTCGAATAGACTGAATGCGCCCCTGAAGGCTCCTTAATTCTTTGAGATTGGTGGGAGGCGGCATCAATGATTGCCTTTGCTTTGGCAGGATCCACCTCTATGCCTTTCTTGCTGATCATGTAGCCAAGCAGCTTGCCTGACTCTACCCCGAAGACACATTTCTGCGGATTGAGTCGTAATTTGTAGAGGATAAGTCTTTCAAAGACTTGGCCGAGAGCATCGAGATGATCCTCTCCTTCTTTAGATTTGACTAGGATGTCATCCACGTAGGCATCCATGTTCTTGTGCATCTGGTCATGAAAGATCACTGCCATAGCTCTCTGATAGGTTGCCCCAGCATTCTTGAGTCCAAACGGCATGACTGTATAGCAAAAGGTCCCCCAAGGCGTGGTGAAGGAAGGTTTGGATTGGTCACGAGCGGCCAATTTGATTTGATTGTAGCCTGAGTATCCATCCATGAAGGAGAACGTGGCATGGCCTGCCGTGCTATCGATCAGAAGATCGATGTTGGGGAGTGGATAATCATCTTTCAGGGTTGCTTTGTTCAGATCTCTAAAGTCAATACAAATCCGAACTTTGCCGTTCTTTTTGGGGACTGCCACAATGTTCGCCAACCAATCTGGGTATTCGATGGTCCGAATGAACCCTGCTTTTAATAACTCTTCAAGCCCTTCTTTAACTTGTGGTGCCACTCGAGGATCCATTTTTCTTAGTTTCTGCTTGATTGGTTTGCAATCCGGCTTCAACATAAGGCGATGCTCGACTAACTTGGAGTCTAAACCTGGCATATCTTCATAAGTCCAAGCGAAGACTTCCTGATGCTGTTTGAGGAAGTAGATGAGCCTTTCCTTCTCATCTAAACTTAGACTGGAACCAATTTTGAGAATTCTTGGATCATCTTCTGAACCAATATTGACATCCTATGTTGGATCTTGAACCAACAGCGATGGTTCATCCTGCTTCTGAATGCTGGCAAACACTGGCAAATCTTGAATTGTCGAGTCGAATTCTGCCAACTCTTCAATCTGCTTTGTCATTTTGCTGACTTCTGCCCCTGCCTTCACCTTGCATGTTCTGGCCGGTTTATTTTGAAAAAGGTTGGTATTAATAACGAGCTTTTTGAATGATTTAGGAGCCATGATCCTGGCAATCCTGTAAGTGAAAAGGAGGCCTTTTGAGAAAAGGTAAAATGTTCGAAAAATAGCCTTTTGTACAGAGATAGAGAATGACAACATAGATAAGGATATAAGCAGAGAATTTGTGCACACCAAGATGAACAGAGAAAACAAACTTTTCATTGATTGAATAAACTTTGATATTTACAAGTGATCGTTTGAAGGAAAGAAAGAAACTGGGGCGGATCTTGCCCTTACAAGATGACAGAAAGGAAGGAAAAAACAAAAAACACTGGCATTGTCTTCTTTACTGGGCTCCCTTGACGAAGATGGTCTTTCTGCCTGATGACTGACCTGTGAAACCCAAGCCTGTGCTGGTGACATGCTGATCGGGGATGATCGGCTCCAAGATGCCGTCTTCATTTCTGCCCAAACCCCTGAAGGGTTGATAACCGTGCTTCATTAGGAGATCAAAGCCTTTCCTTGTTTTTGAGAACCGAGGAAAAAGCGGGTGATCTTTGAATGAAGTATAATCGAGGCGTCCTCCTAATTTGAAGAAGCGAGGTCCCTGCCACTGAATAACTGCGGTGACATTTTCTGTCGGCTGGATTTCTTTCAAGTTTAGCATATCCAGACTTTCACTCAGATTAATCTCTTTGGCTTCCCGGATGCTCGGGATGTCGGTAGTGAAAGTGGGATGGGGAATCATCGGCTGTGGGAGTCGTTCTTCCGGATCCTCTCCTAGGACCGTAGTGATCATGCCCCCCTTCGACCATTTTATACACTGGTGCAGGGTTGATGGGACCGCATTGGCATTGTGGATCCAGGTGCGCCCCAGCAACAGATTGTATGTTAGCGGTACATTGACCACATGGAAGAGTACAGTATGCACCAAATAGTTGATAAAAATTTCGAGAAATATCCTTCCCTTGGCTGTCTGCCCATGGTTATCAAAGCCGTAGATCGTGATCGGATCTGGGGTGTATTCCTCTTCTTTTAAACCCAACGCCTTGGCTGTCATCTCTGGACAGATATTCAGGTTGCTGCCTCCATCGACGAGCACATGAGGGACTGTCATGCCCCTGGTCCGCACTACTATGTATAGGGCGTTGTTATGAAACGAATGAGGCTTTGGCAAATCCTTGTCAGAAAAGGTGATCGGTGCATTTGTCATGGCCTGATTGACGATTTGAGCCATGTCTTGCGGAGTCGTGCTAGGCTTGACTTTGATCTTTCTCAGAAGATCTTCTAGCACTTGCTGGTGCTCAGATGAAGCGTGAGTCAGGTCCAAGATAGAGATGTTGGATAATGCAGTAATTGGCTTCCGAACTGACCCTGAAGCTTCATCTTTCTTCGAAGCTCCCTTGATAAAGCGCTTCGGGATCCTGGGGACCACTTTGGTAATTTCCGTCGTTGCCTTTGTTGGTTTGCTGGAAGATGCAGTGGCATCCGCCCTCTTGACGGATGATTGTGCCTGGCGAAGGACTAGGACCCGATGTTGATCCTAAATGTCCTTCCTAGAACATGGTTGGATACTGCCTTGCAGAGAGAATGCTTGCTCTGTGATGACCGAAGCTGAATGTTTAGGGAATGGTTTGGACAAGATCTCTGGCTGCTGCTCATCCTCGTCCTCAATTAGCATGTTCTTGTCAATACAATCTTGAATGATGTTTTTGAGGACAAAACAGTGCTCGGTGTCATGTCCCACAGTCCGATGGAATTTGCAAAATTTATCCGTCCATTTACCCATGGCGACGGGAGGGTCTGCTACCTTGGGGAGCTTAATCATTCCTTTCGACATCATATATTCTAAGATGTCTTCGCGGGATTGTTCTAAGGCTGAGAACTCCCGATCATAACTCCAACCTTCGTGCTTCAGCTTTTCTGGCTGCTTCGCTTCTGGCTGGGTCACTGGTTGAACGGGCTTAACAAATTTTCCCTTCTGGGCTGCCGAGTTTGCTCTTTCGTTCCTAGGAGGCCCTGAGTTCTTGCTGCGGCCCTTCTTGTTCTTCTTTCTGCCGGAACCACTACTGCCCTGATCTGTCAATCCTGCGACATAGGCGACGTGCGCCTTTTTCTTTTGATCAGGATTTCCTTTGACAAAAGGATATCCTTCGTATAGACCATTGTCCAGGCCGGTCTCGAGCCACTCGGCTCTCTCAATCAGTTTGATGAATGACTTGGCAGGTGAAGTGGAAATGAGGTTCCTCAAAGGCTGGGCAAAGTTATTCAAAATAATCTGCAGGGCGTGCTCCTCCGGGATGGGAACCTTCATTCTGTTACAGGTGCTTCTCCACCTGTTGATGAATTCACTGGCTTTCTCATTCTCCATCTGTTTTAAATTGTACAGATGATTGAGGGTTGGTGAGGCTTCAATATTGAACATGAAGCGTTCTATGAACAAATTCACAACTTTATCGAACTCTCTTAGTTCGATAGGGTTAATGTGGTCTGCATACCACCTGTCCGCTACCCCTTCTAAGCTGTGAGGAAAGCATATGAATAACGCCCGATTATCTTTCTTGAAACGACCGCATTCGGCGTAAAAGGTGGCCAAATGAGCCTTGGGGTTGCTGGTTCCATCGAATTTGAGGAACTTTCGAGGGAGATTCTCCAGATTGTCATCCCCGTCCAGACCATGATAAAAGTCTTCACCGGAGTAGGTCTGCTTGCCCTTGCTTTTAGCCTGGATATCTTTGATAGCCCGATTCATTTCTTTCATCTGCTCCTGCATCGGGTCATTAGTCGGGACGAGCTTATTGATTGATTCGGGCTCTGCAGCGGTCTTTGCAAATTGCGGTGGAGGATTCTGATAAACAAGCTGCTCTTCCTCTTTCGATTCCTTAACTTATTCTGTTTCTTCAGAAGTGGTGTTGGGCTGTACTTGCTTTCTAACAATCCTGACTGGCTTCTTTACAGCCTTCTTCTTTGGCTTGCTTTTTGGAACAGCTTCTTTCTGACTGGCCTCGGCCTGCTCAGCCATCATTTTGGTCATCATTCTTTTAAACAGATTATACATTGCTGGATCTATGTCATCTGCTTGATTCTGATTCTGTCCCCTGACTGATTTCGGGGAATCCATCTCTCCGGCCTCACTGTCGCTGTGTTGAGGAACTGTTTCTTTTCCTGCCCTTGTTACAACCATTTTGCCAATGCCAGTGATTTCCTGTGAAGGTGAAAGGAATGGTTAGGGTTCGGAGGAAAAAAAATTTTGGAAATGTGATTTTAGGAAAAGACATGAAGGAAGGAATTGATAAATTTTTGCAATGATCGCATCATCTTTTTATGGTGACAAAATGTGCCTTATGACCTAGGCGAGGTCGTCTATTATGACGAGGGATAGAAGAATAGACAGAATGGGTCTCATCACTGGGGATGAATCCGTAACTATATGAAAATAAAATAAGATTTGGCCACAAAAATAAAAGCTTGCATTTTCATTGATTGACAAAATTTAAATACAAAGAAAGTGGGCAGACAGTTTGCCACCATTCTCGATACTCTGATGATACATTAGGACCAGGAAATATAGACAAATGAATAAAGGAGTCCCAAGTGTATTTGGCAACGTGGTATGCTCCAGACCACTGATCTGACCGTAGATCGAACTCTGGCATGCGGCCTGTCGGGAAGCGAGTGTTGGCACAAACCTGTCGCTGCAAAAACTGTCTGAGACATCTCTCTGGCTGATAGTCTACGCAGAAGAACGGACCGAGCAGTTTGTAATGCTTGTCATGAGCATAGGTGTAGCGAGGAACGATCTCTCTTCTGTCGAGGAAATCCCAAACGATTTCCTCTTGATGCAGTTTCTCGATCAAAGCTCGACACTGAATGGCTGACTTCGGCTGCTTGCTGCTGAATCTGAAAGAACTGGCTTTTGACGGTACATGTCGCAGGAACCATGACTGCAAGGCGTACGTGCATCCTTCCACCAAAATGGCCTCTCCAAGGGCGAAACGAGCTAAACCTCTGTAGAGAAAAGCTAGAGCTGCCATGGATACTGAAAGCTGACGAGTCTGCTTGCTTCCCCATCTTCGAAAAAGCTGGGCGACTCTGATATCGATGAAATTCTGACCATCTTGAAAGAATGCCAGCCCCACTGTGCATAGGACCATGGCATGTTGGATTCTTTCTTTCGCTGCTCGAGATAAGGTATCGACTTCTTCGTAGGCCCCATATTTGTTGTAGAGTTCGAACAGGTTGATGAATTGATTTCCGCTGATCTCTGTGAGAGGCCAGGATCTGCTCCTTGTAGCTCTGGCCAATGCTTCTCGAACATCTACCCCTTTGACATTGATCAAGAACTGCTGCTCGACCGGGTCATCTGGCTGACCAGCTGATTCTGGCAATCCCATGATATCATTGAACTCGTCCATTAGCATAGTCATTTCTCCCCACAGAAACCAAAACGTGCAGGTACGCGGATTCCATCGCTCTGCCATAGCTTGAATCAGACTGTCGTTGATGGTTCGCTTGCCAACTGCCGATGCCATCTCCAATCCACAATCATCCAAGTGGTCTGGGAACATACGCGAGAAGGCGGTGAACCAAGAATAGTACCATCGAGGGAAGAAGGTACGAGACTGGATGACCCGATGATCTGGGGTTCCATCCCTTATTTGATAGTAGACATGATCCCAAGGAAAGATAGCATCGGGAGATTCGGATGCCATCGGAGTGATACTGAGGCAAAAAGGAGGAAAAGAGTCAGATAGAATGCAGGACTTACGGATAGACTTTTGATGATGGAAAGAGGATAGACACAAATCCTAGAAATTTTTGAAAGATCAAGGGGCTCAGAAAAAAGACTTTCCAGGGTTTTTAAGGAAAATTCTGACAAAAAAGAGAAAAGAATGTAGGTAAAAAGGAAAAGTATACACCTGGTGTTTTTTTGGAAAATAGAGGAAATTTTTTTGAATAGTACACCCAGGGTTTGAAAGAGGTTGATATACATAGGAGAACACCGCATAATCATAGCTAAACAAGGATGCGCACACAGCACTCCCTAAAGGCTGACTCTATATGCAATATTTGAAACAGCTTGTAGGACCTTAATCCTAACTCTATGATTCAGATCATCTGATTCCAATCAAGGTATGCTGATATACTCAAGCCAAAGCTCGAAGTACGTGGCATAAAGATATCTCTTCGATTCTAAGGTAATGGCTTCCCAACATCCTTGAGCACCTACCGATATACCTCGGACTATGGCCCTTAGGTACGTGGTAGGGGGGTGCGAACCCAAATAAGTGGTCCAGTTGTGAGGCTCTCTCCCGAACTATGGTTCAGTGAGACAGCCCAGCAACGTGAAGACCGGGACAATATAGGTAGGGATGTTTTCAAAATATGATCAACATGCAATAAAATCAGGAGGCTCTAATGCAAGTCCAAAAGAGATAGAATTTAAATGAATAGAAGCATACACTTGCATACATTGTTTGCATTCAATCCCTAAAATTGAGGAGAGTTGTATTTCAACCTAAATCTAATGTGAACATGGATATAATCTCCTCAATATGGTCCTACCAAACCATACTTAGATCCTATATGCAATGATGTCAGCTTAGGACAAAATCTAGGCTTCCTAAGGTTTGCATGGAAAATGTAGCTGACATATGTTAGAATAAAGACTTAGATTATATAAAAGCAAAGCAAAGGCATAGATCCAACCGGACGAAGACGTGTCCCATCACGATCGCCAAATCTGTGATCATCGCAAAAATTTTCCTCTCTTTATGGTTTCTCTCTCTTCCTTCTCTTTCCCTTTTCTAACCTCTATTCTCCTCCTTTTTAAAGGGAGAAGGATAAAAGAGAGAGAAGAGGAACTATTTTGCGGGTTTTCACTTGACCTTTATTTGATAAATATTTAGAAAATAACTCGCCTCCGTTTTGAAAATTTGTGGGAAAAATGGAGAGACGGGATTCGCTCGTCGGTACGAGGTTCGACCGTTCCTGGTGCCTTTACCAGGGGTAATCGAACCAAGGATCGAATCTATGCCTTTTGCTTTGCCTAAATATAACCTAAGAATTTATTCTAAAGATCTAAATGCACAAAGAATCATGCTTGTGCGATGCAAGGATGAATGCTCTTTCGAAAATTGATTTAGAAATTTCCAAGTATTCTGAGATGAACTTGGCAAAGGAGTGAAGAAATGATTGAATCTAACTTAGAACTTGAGATAGATCAGAGAAGTTCTAAGTCTTTGAAGTAATTTAGAGTTTGGAAGAATAGATCTTGGCTTTGAGAAAGAATGATTTTGAAGCTCTGAAATGAAAAGAAATGAAGTTGCAAAGTCAAAAATGGACTTTGAATTCAATCATGGATTTAGGAGAAGAAGATGAAATTTTGAAGTGATATTGAATTTGAATCTTAGAATGGATCTGAGATGATCAAATGGTGTTTAAGAATAGAAATAGATTCAGGGAGTTTAGATGAGATCTGAAAACGAATCTTGGATTTAAAATCTAGAATTGGAAATAGAATTGGATCTAAATACGGATTTAACATCAAAAATTTGAGATCCGATATAAAATTGGGTTCTGGATCCTAAGAAGGATTTGGATCTGAAGCTTGAGATTCGATGTAGAGTTGGAATCTGGATCTAAGAAATGGATTTGGATCTGATATCTAAGATTCAAAGTGAAGTTGGATCCTGGATCCTAAAGGGGAATTGGATCTGAAGTCTGAGATCCAATATGAGTGTTGAATTCTGGATCCTAAAGAGGGATTGGATCTGAAGTCTGAGATCCAATATGAGTGTTGAATTTTGGATCTTAAAAATAGACTTGGAGTTAATTTCAGAAGAGGAATCAAGAATTTCTAAGTCTGATTTGAATTTGGGAAAAGGAATTTTTAGAAATTGAATGTTGGATATACAGATGAATCCTAAGTCTATTTAGACCTGGGTTTTGAAGCTTGAAATGAATCAAGAATCTCAAAGTTAAATTGAACCTTGAGTTTGATTGGAGCTTTTGAAGATGAATTTGAATTTTCAAAGTAAAATTTGAACTTTGAAAATGAATTGGAATTTTTAAATATGAAATAAAATTAAAATCTCAAAGTTAAATTAGACTCTGAGATGGAAAATGAAATAGAATTGAAAAAGAGGAATAGGATTGATGATTGATTGAAGAAGGTGTTTACATCACTTGGAATTTCGAAAAAGTAATTTTGAAAAATATGATGCAGTTCTATCCTAAATGATGAATGAATTTAAAGAATTTTGAAATTGGATTCTGAAAAGCTATTTCATTCTTTAAATGAATTAAAATAAGATTGAAAATATAATACATCCTTGACTATGGTCATTGAATGTATTATATAATAATCTATATTTAAATTCAGGTGAAGAATGAAACACATTTGGTGCTTTTATAGAATTTAAAATGAAATTAACTCTCAATATACCCTGACTATGGCCATTGGTATATATTTTGAATTAATTTTAAGTTAAATTCTAATAAAAGGAGAAAATATTTAAGGAAATATGATGAGTTTGAAAAGGATCCAGTGTGGATCCAGTGTTATTTTATAAAAGATAAAAAATCCTAAGTCTTGTTTACACCCCGACTATGACCGTTGATGTAAATCATCAACTTAGGATTAATTTACTTCTTACGGAACGGTCCACGTGCCATTCGTGTTGCCATTTGTGAGAATTTGAGAAATAAAGGAAAATAATGAAACAAATGTTATTTACATGCTCATCCATTCTAACCTAGGGCTGGAAATATAAATTTCTCATTAATATCTAAGTTGTTACAATCCTTGAATTTGAAATTTGGAGTAATAACATCCCTAATCTAAGAAAGCAATACAAATCTCCCATGACTTCCCTGCAAAGGAATGAGTTAGCACAATATAGGAGAAGATGCTTCATTGAGAGCAAAATTGTATGTGATTTGTATTGATCCTAATGCAAGGTGCTATGTTCATGCGGAATGATATATGGCCTACCCTGCATTTGTTAGAAAATATACATATATATAGGTATATACATATATATATGTACATATTTATATATATATCGGCAATGCCATAGTTAAATGGACCTCTATATGGTGTGAATGAAGGCAAGGGCCAGGATGGTCCAAGATGGACCATCATGAGATGCAACAGCCATAGCTGCTTGTGATGAACTATCGCAGAAAGGAAAGGATCATGGTGGCTGGTAGTATGGGCATCAGGTGATAGGAGGTGACAGAATATAATGTACCAACTGGTTGCACAATTCATGTCAATACCTAGCACTATACAACATTTGATAATACAACCAACTAAAAGCCCATATCTGATCATAGACAATGCAATTAGTGGGTAGGAGCTGACACTCTAATGGATGTTAACTTACTGAAGGCTGACGTACTGTCAGTACAAAATGGCTGACGAACTCTGATTTTATTATGCTAACATCTTAGCATCTAACTTGGGCTGATATACTGAAACTAATCAGGATGTTAATACAGGCTCATCGGCTTGCCATTAATTTAGCCAATAAAGATCAAATTGCTGCTGCATATCAACATACCCTGCATAAATTTGATCACTTTACCCATCCTACTGTTAACTGATTCATCATGCTGACCCACACTAACTGATTACCTAACATACTCTGCCTCACCCTCCAGCATTTGACATGCATCTAGATTATTTGGTATTCCGATATAGTGGTTAAAATTTTGCTCCAAATTCAAAAATAATGTGGCAAAACTCAGGAAGAGGGGAAAATTCAAAATCTGGGCATGACGCATATCACAGATCTGCTATACAGGTTCAAGTATGATTCAGATTCATTTATATCCTTTTCCAATGGATTCGATTAACCAGAGTGGAGATTTAAACATGCTGGATATACATATTTCATCAGATACACGCAGCATACAAACTTTAACTTATGACAACTTGCGGATAAGCACAGACATGACATGAAATGAGACCAAAAGATATTGAATTGGACAGACTATTTCTATGTACAATAGGTTCAATCCAATACGAGATATAAACATCAACGGATGGTCATAAGTCTGTACCTGTAGACTGATCAGGTCGGAGTATGGAGAGGCAGATTTAACCTACAAAACAAATCTGTTAGTAACGAGACTTCAGTGGTATTGAATGAAAGTGAAGCAAAGGATCGGCTACAGTGGAGGTCGCCGGTCTATAATAACCAAGAGTGCATGGCTGGGGGGTGAGTATAGTGATGTGAATATATAGCAACAGTGAATAAGTGCACAGGTAAGTGGGGATGCTAAATAATAACAAAATAATGTAAATGGAGAACTTACTATAACAGTTGTCATAGAATTCAGTAAATACACTGTCATAACAGGTTGAGAATCACAAATGTAGCTGAAATATTGCCTTTCTGTTAAACTCATTTGAGAAAACATACCAATTATCAAGCAGTTGATTACCAATAGGCTTTCATCCCATCATAAGGAGAGATTTCATGCTGCAGAGTCCCACACCAATTACCTCCTATCACACCCATTGGGTATGTCAAATATTATAATGGCATGCATTACGGATCAGGACTTAACGACCAGAGCTTGTTGGAACTCCTGTTAAACCTACTTGAGAATACATATTGTCCACCCGATAAGGTCTTACAGTGAGAGATGATTGAATATTACCAATGGCAATGTACCTGCCCCTCCCTTTATTGTCAGGAGTTGGCCACCCGCAATTTTATTCTTGAAATTTCAGCCATATCCAGGTGATGGCTGTTTTTACTAGAAGAATGAACTAATTCTTTTGGCTTAAAAGCTTCACAAATAGGCTCCCATTTTATTTAATAGGTTGCAAGACTGGAGATTGGCGAGGGCTGACAAGGACCACCCCCAACTTCTTTTCTTCAATAATTCTGTCATTTTCTTTTACAAACAATCCTGGAGAAATTTGATCGACGATGGTCCCCTATGGGACAACTGTATTTTGAACAAGGAACTTGTCCTTGCACTGCATATCAGGTGGAGCATTTTCCTGGCCTTGCCTTGTAACTAAAAGAAAAATTGAAAGCCAAGATCAACGCAAACAATGTACAACACAAACATCTATATAGTGTGAAGCCCGTCACAGGATAAAACTGGGAGGCCAAAGATGGTGAACACAGAGCCATCCTGACATATTGATGAATGGAACAAGTACTATTGCAATGTGTATAAAGAAATATTGGAAAACACACTTACAGGAGAGATGAAAAGGGACAAGGTGAATCTGTCACAAGGTGTGTGAGATAAAAAAAAACAGGGGTTATATAATAAGAAAATAGTGCGTGCGTGGCGAAGCACACATACAATGAGCGAAATACTACAAAAGAAAATGAAATGAAACACAACCGGCCACTATCGAAACAGAAAATTTAGTGTCAAAAAGTATTTAAAGTAAAACAAGAAATCAAAACCGAGATGAAAGAAGGAAGCCATGAATCAGATAAATGATTCCAACATAAGCCGATCTATCAAATGAAACTAAAAAAAAAAGGATGAAAGAAAAATAGAAATGAGAAAATGAATCAAAATAAGACATGAACCATGATCTACAGCATGGTAATGAGAAAGTCGACACGACAATTCATCAATCAAAAGAAAGAAAAACAACAAAAATAAAACACAAAAAAAACAAAAAAAAATGTCAGAGTCGAATCATTCTGTTAATGTCGCACAGAGGTAAACCGATTTGTTATAAACAAATCAATGTTATCACGGATGCTTCATTGGAAGGAAAGAAAAAAAAATATTTAAAAAAAAAGGGAAGATTCAAATGAAATCATAGAGGAAGGGGGGATTTACCAGAGCTCTGTAGGGATAACCGATCTTTTCATTGGTTGGAGGGCACCGGAAGGAAAAGGGGAAAATGAAGGAGAAGAGATGCGATCGTAAGAACAAAAAAGACCTTTCCTTCTCTTTCTTGAGTCCCCTGCGTGCTCCCCTTTTAAAGCGGAAGAGGAGGGTTCTGGAAGCAGTCGGTTGGGCATCAATGGTTGATATGAAGGTGCTCATCGATCGAAGGGTGGAAGCTTGGGGATGTAGATCGAACGGGGAATCGGGCTACTGAGAGGGGAAGATGAGCAGGGTCGTTGGAGATGAACGGTGGTCGAGGAAGGAAGGTTGCACATGGCAGGGGTTTGGCCATGGAGCAAGAGAGGAGAAGGCGAGTTCGGGTTTTCAGAACCCTAATTCGGCCCTTAAACATCGAAAATCAAGTTTTCCAAAAAGGGGCCTCCTTTTCAGGTTTTTTTTTTAAAAAAAATGGTTAAAGGCGAGTTTTTCGGCAAAATCTTCAAAAACCACATAGTCTTTCCTAATTTTTTTGGTTTTTTTTGTATTATTTTTCCATTTTTTTGTATTTTTGGAATAGAATCCTAAAATTTACGAGAAAACAGAGATTCAAAATTAATTTTCTTTTTTGTTTTTTTGAGAAATATTTATAAAAATAATTTTCTGAGAATTTCAAACCATTTTGGAGAAATTTCTTCAGAAAGTGGGTTTTGATCCAAGTTTTGAGAAAACATTTCTCGATTTGAGGACTATAATACGATGGATCCAAACGGGTATCGGACGAAGTGTCTGAGCTTTTCAAAAATTTTGAGAATTTGATTTAAAACTGGATAATGAAGCTCAGATTTGGATTTTGATCCGGATCCGAAATTGAGGCAGATATGTAAAATGAATTTAATTTCAACAAAATTTGAGAAATAAAAATGGAATTTGGATTTAAAACCGACTCAATTACCCAAAAGATGGGGGAAAAAGCAAAAAGGGGATATTTACAACATTTGAAAAATTTGGGGTGTTCACAGGGCGCGAACCCAAATAAGTGGTCCAGTTGTGAGGCTCTCTCCCGAACTATGGTTCAGTGAGACAGCCCAGCAACGTGTAGACCGGGACAATATAGGTAGGGATGTTTTCAAAGTATGATCAACATGCAATAAAATCAGAAGGCTCTAATGCAAGTCCTAAAGAGATAGATTTAAATGAGAAGAAGCATACACTTGCATACATTGTTTTGCATTCAATCCCTAAAATTGAGGAGAGTTGTATTTAAGACCTAAGTCTAATGTGAACATGGATAATCTCCTCAATATGGTCCTACCAAACCATACTTAGATCCTATATGCAATGATGTCAGCTTTAGGACAAAATCTAGACTCCTAAGGTTTGCATGGAAACGTAGCTGACATATGTTAGAATAAAGACTTAGATTATATAAAAGCAAAGCAAAGGCATAGATCCAACCGGACGAAGACGAGTCCCATCTCGGTCGCCAAAACTGTGATCATCGCAAAATTTTTCCTATTCTCTCGTTGATTTCTCTCTCTTCCTTCTCTTTTTCCTTTTCTAACCTCTATTCTCCTCCTTTTCGAAGGGAGAAGAATAAAAGAAAGAAAAGGGAAAGAGAAGAGAAAAGAAAGAAAGAGAGAGAGAAGAGGAACTCTTTTGCGGGTTTTCACTTGACCTTAATTTGAAAATATTTAAAAAATAACTCACCTCCGTTTTGAAAAATATTGCGGAAAAAATGGAGAGACGGGATTCGCTCGTCGGTACGAGGTTCGACCGTTCCTGGCGCCTTTACCAGGGGTAATCGAACCAAAGATCGAATCTATGCCTTTTTTTGCTTTGCCTAAATATAATCTAAGAATTTATTCTAACTTTAAATGCACAAAGAATCATACTTGTGCAATGCAAAGATGTATGCTCTTTTGAAAATTGATTTAGAAATTTCCAAGTATTCTGAGATGAACTTGGTAAAGGAGTGAAGAAATGATTGAATTTTAACTTAGAACTTAAGATAGATCAGAGAAATTCTAAGTTTTTGAAGTAAATTAGGATTTGGAAGAATAAATGAGAGAGAATGACTTGAAGCTTTGAAATGAAAGGAAATGAAAAGTCAAAATCGACTTTGAATTTGGACTTGAATTTAGAAAAGGAAATGAATACTTGAGGTGGAATTGAATTTGGATTTTTAAGTTTGGAATGGATCTGAGGTAATCAAATGGTATTTAAGAATAGAAATGGATTTAGGGAGTTTTGGAGGAGATCTGAGAATGGAATTGGATTTGAAATCTAGATATGGGAATGGAATTGGATCTAAAGATGGATTTTAAATCTGAAGTCTGAGATCCGATATAAAATTGGGTTCTGAATCCTAAGAGGGATTTGGATCTGGAGTCTGAGATCCGAAGTGGAATTGGATTCTGAATCCTAAGATGGATTTTGGATCTGAAGATAGATTTTGGATCTGAAGTTTGAGATCCAAATGTGGGATTGGGTTCTGGATCCTAAAACGGAATTGGATCTGAAGTCTAAGATCCAAAAGTAGAATTGTATTTAGAAAAAACTGGATCCAAGTTGATCTAATTTTGGATTTGGAATTTCCAAAATTGATTTGAAGATTTGAATTTTGAATATGCAAACGAATTTCAAAGTCAAATTGGACTTTGAAGCTTGAATCTGGAATTTAGAAGATGAATCCATATTTCCAATTTTGAATTGAATTTGGAAAATGAAATTTAGGAATTGAATCTTGAATATACAAATGAATTTCAAAGTCAAGTTAGACTCTGAATTAGAAGTTTGAATTTGAAATTGAGAAGATGAAGAGAATCTCAAAATTGAACTTTGGATTTGATCTGAAGTTTTTAAATATAAATGAATTTGGAATTTCAAAGTCAAATTGGACTTTGAAATCGGATTTGAATTTGAATATAAAATGAATTTGAAATCTCAAAGTTTAGATTGAACTTTGAGATTTGAAAATGAAATAGAATTTTGAAAATTGAAAGAATGAATTGGATTTGATAAGGATTGAAGATAGATTGAGGAACCTATTTACATTACTTGGAATTTTTGGAAAGGAAATTTTGAAAATGTTATGCAGTTCTGCCCTAAATGATGAATGAATTTAAAGAATTTTGAATTTAGATTTTGAAAAGCTATCTTATTCTTGAACTGAATTAAAATAAGATTGAAGATATAATACATCCCTGACTATGGTCATTGAATGTATTATATAATAATCTATATTTAAATTCAGGTGAAGAATAAGACACATTTGGTGCTTTTATAGAATTTAAAATGAAATTAACTCTCAATATACCCTGACTATGGCCATTGGTAGATATTTTGAATTAATTTTAAGTTAAATTCTGATAAAAGAAGAAAAATATTTAGGGAAAATATGATGAATTTTAAAAACGGATCTAGTGTGGATCCAGTGTTATTTTGTAAAAGATAAAAATACTATGTTTTGTCCACACCCTGACTATGGCCATTGATGTGGATCATCAACTTAGGATTAATTTACCTCTTACGAAATGGTGCGCGTGCCATTTGTGTTTCACCAATGCGAGGTTTTGAGAAATAAAGGTAAAAATGCGTGGAAACAAGCAATTCATGATATTTACGATGCTCATTCATTCTATCTAGAGATGGAAATGTAAATTTTCATTATACTCTATCTGTTACATTATTTGAATTGAATTTAAAATATCAAGGCTTCCAAATCAAAACAGAAATCCTGTAAAACAAGGGTTAGCCTAAGCAAGAGACAAATACATTATAAGAGATATCATAGTGGAAGCTTAAGACAATATGATGGGAAATGATTATATATCTATATACATACACACACACATATATATATATATATGCATACCTATATATATATGAGTATATATATATGACATGCATGCAATATAGGTGGATGAGAGTGATGCTGATGAAGGACAGTGGATGTTACATAAAAGGTATATAGTAAATGGGATTACATCTGCTATATGAAGGTGCAGGGAAAGTAATATATGCATATATATATATATATATATATATATATATATATATATATGACAGAGATACAGGGTAAGTGGACTACCGCAATCCATTGGGCTACTGCACTGGGGGAGTAAGGCTACCAGAGATGTTGCTGGGATGCTAGAGGCTATTATGGGCTGAAGTGCTGTGCAATGTGTAAGTGGAAGTGGAACAATGCATTTTGCAAAGAATGTGCGTGATGTGAGGTGGAAAATGTAGGAATGAAGTGGGTATGTTGTAATGATGTTATAAGGTAAGAATAGGGAATATGTATATGAGATCATGGGATACATGGCTTTTGGCATGATTTACATGGAAGCACGAAAATCATGAATCTATAGATTTAGAACATTCAAATGCTGAAGAGAGATACTAACCATTAACTGTCAAATGACCGAGAACTTCCTTATCGCTCCACTCTCACCCCTACAGCAGCCTAATGAAAATATGTATATAGCTGGGACTAAATGCTGTAACCCTAAATCTGTTAAACAGGCCAGCAGAAAGAAGACCTTCTAAGCTAACATTTGGTACGAGTTTTTCTCCTGGTACAGATTTTGCAAATACATTGAATAAACACTCTTCAAGAGGCTGAAATGCAGTCCTCATGACTAGACTTTCAATTGCCTGATCTGCCAAATACATGATCCAGAGGGTTATTTATAAACAAATGCACCCTTAATGAATGGTTTACCAAAAAAAAAAAATTTATCATGACATATATGGTAAAATCAGTAGAAAAGAAACAGCAGGATTGCAACCAGAATGATATCCTGATAGAAAGATAGGAAACTTTGGGAATAAGATCAAATGTGAGATACAAAAAATGCACATTGTCCAGCAAGAGATATCATACTATAGCAGGGTGAACAATTCAATCTAAAATTTACAGCTCTCCAAACTATTAGCTCCTAATAAAATCGTGTAAACAGATCAATTTTCAGAAGCATGATCCAGGTTCAGAAAGTGAAATAGACACAGAAGTGATTGAGTTACATCATATAGGCGACCTCTGCCGTGACCGAGTCATCCAGCATTTTTGGAGTTTAAAACCCAAATTCGCACCATGACTCGTTCTTTGGCAGATCAAGGTAATGCCCATCGTTGTAGTTCAACAGAAATAGCTCAGAGGATTGGCCTGCCAATGAATAATCAACGTCTGGAGATGGAAATTTCCAGAGCTTGATCACCATGGACTTCTGGGGGACCCGTCATGCCTCCAACATCATCCTTACATCACTGTCTGTAAACAACAAGAGTATGTTAGTGTTCAGAATGATTCTTGATTAAACAATTCATTTATTTAAAGAATTCTAACAATAGCTTCAACACCAAGCAATGCTAAAAGACTTGTCAAATCTGAACTGGGAAACTTGATCCTATTACAAAGCTATGAAGCAAAAGATAAAACTCAATCACAAGCATGAAGCCTACACAAAACAACAGGGTATATAATGAATCGTCACTGCGTGGCACCAGAAAATTACAAATAAAGAGTGGCAATTAGGAAAA
Organism: Nuphar pumila; assembly: GCF_984573655.1. Lineage (NCBI taxonomy): Eukaryota > Viridiplantae > Streptophyta > Magnoliopsida > Nymphaeales > Nymphaeaceae > Nuphar > Nuphar pumila. Next base: position 85,318,746 of record NC_143256.1, on the reverse strand, counting down.
AAAAATATTGCTGATGCAACTTTTCACATATTCAGGTTACAAATTTCAACCTTTGGCTATCCAACTTACGTCATGTACATGAGAATACCTGTTGATGAAGGGGGAAAATTCACACTTTGATCTCCCCGTAGATCTAGTGAAACAGATGCTAAACTGTGGGATTCAATCACTTGATATCAAAAACCAGTTATTATAGGTGCCCCAAAGCATTAATCCATGACCCCCTGCCAAGCAGATACAGCCAAAAACTTCATGTCCATAGTTTAAGCATAGGTGATATAATAAAGGCCCCTGCTAGAGCTTCACTGAGAAGACGACCTCATGTGATCCAATGCCATAACACAAGATACAAAGCAGGCAGAAGCTTTGGAGAATCATGGTCCGATCAATGGATTGGCACATATTCCAGAATGTAAAACATAGAATGCAATCAAGGGATTTGTCATTGAACGACACTCGAGTGTAAAATTTCTGAGAGTTCGATCAATGATTTTAATGACCCACTGTAAATGACTTTTAAAACTAAAGTCCAGATGATAGAATAATTGGAGGTGGATGCTAGATGGTGGCATGGAAAGCAGAACTTACAAACCTTCTGTTTTATGAATATAAAGATCACGATTCAAAATAAGGGTAAGCTATAAACAACCTGACAAATCATGATAAACACATAGGGAATGAATTATCTCTCACATAAATCACCGTAAACTTAAATGGAATCAATTGTTTCTACTAACCTGCACATGAGTAAGCAAACCTGCAGTAGATAGAAGATGCATGCATTTTTCACTCTCTTTGAGGATAAGGCAGATAACAAAATCTACCAAGGCATTCCCAATCTCCAACTGTTATCCAGTCTATTTTCTTCTGTTTAAACTCTGTTCTATCAACTTCATCACGTCAGCAAGACTTTTGAACTCCTTGCTGAGGAGTATTGGTTCCAGCAGAGGTCTTTTAAAACATTGTTTAAAACCACAGTTTTCTTCAGTGATTCTGGAATTATGTAAGGCCCTTCAAACCTGTAACTGTTGCAGATGGACTAAGAGCGATGCATGAATGGCCTTCAAATAATCCACCATCAATCAGGAGTCCAAAGATAAAAATGACAAGGAAACCCTAAATAACAAAGAAAATATACAGATGCATAAAGGAATCCTTAATTCAAGACAACAGGGAGGGGTGGAACTGGTTATCAGATTTTGTTAGGACCGATTGCAGGAGATCAAACTATTATCCTTTGCAGCTGAGTGGCAATCGGATCCAGGAGATTAGGTGGCAGTAGAAGATCAAATACAGGGTGGATACAATGTTGATTTTATGGAGAGGTTGTGCCATAATCCTCTATCTCCTCAATTCTAACCCCTCCATTGTTCGAGCTTACTCCAGCATGATTTGCACTGAGTTCAAGCTTCAGTCAGCGATGAATAACCTTGTCCAATGATCCACCTGCAGAACGACATAGGAAGCAAAAAAAAAAAGGAAAAGAAGAAGCCAGGAGCCAAGTTTGAATGTCAATGAACTGGTTTATTCCTGGGCCATTTTCAAAACAATTGCTCATGCCTTCACATTATAATAAAACCCTGGTGGAGCTAATTCCAATGTATACGAACCTGTATAAATGTCCATATTTAGGCATTGATTTTAAGACAAAGATCACATCTGACTTATAACCATGAGGGTGTGAGTGTTGAGAGTGATTGTAGGAAGCCACATCAACTATTAGCCACTATATCATTCAGATAAACCACAACATTAGTAAAAAGGAAAGATTACCTCTCCGACATAACTCTTAGCGAGAACATTGATGACATAGGAACAATGCACAGGAATCAAAACAAAAATAGAGCAATTAGGACAGGAACAAGAGCTATGTAACATCCGATCCAAGAGACCATACTCAATCAGATCTTTATGCAATTCAAATTTTCCTGTCATAGATTGGTATTTTCAGGTTCTGACCTTATTGAGTGGGTCCTCTTTCCGTGCAGAATTTTCACGATCACCACAAAACCCGACCAACGAAATTTTATCTCCAGTATGATGATTTACTTAGTTTGTAAGCAACATTTCCAGGATGATCGATCATGTTTGACAAGAGTCTTCTCAGCAATGTCTTTTAAGTCATCTAACACCACTTGTTTGGAATTCATCATAAACATAAAACCCCTCACAATATTCAACCATAGGATAATATCATGTCCTCAAAATAGAACCCACAGTACAAAACCAACAGGAAAATCCACTGGAAATGACTATAGCGTCACAGGAAGACAATTGGATCACACCATATGCAAAGAGCAGATTCCATCCAAAACACCAATTCGAGGCACCACCTAGTTTTTCTTTGCTGAAAGACAACCATGTGTCTGCCTTGAATCAATTCACCCACGCTTGAAGTCTTGTCTTCCGGAGAAACTTTCAGAACAGGAGTAGTAATGCTAATACCATTGTCATAAGATGCAGGAATAGGGGTCCTATCATTACAAGAAAGATTGAAAGGCAACTAGGAAATTGAAACTTATAAGAAATATTAAGATACATATAGTAACTCGAAAATCAATGAGAGAATAAAAAAAACAGCCTATGATCCAAAGGAAACCAAATGCAACATATATGAGAATTACAATACTCAAAATGATCTAATCACGAACATGTACGAGCCTACGAAAGAAAATCATGAATGAGATCACATTGATATTTACTGAAAGGAAAAAAAAAAAGGAACAGAAGGGGATGAGGCGTGAATGCTAATGCTAGGAATGAATCACAGCATCAATGATGCTATACATAAAATGAAAACAAATAATTGGAGATGGAGACATCAACCAATAATCCCAACCAGAATGAAACATAACAGGCAATCGACCTTCATAAGATACATAATAATAAAAAAAAACGCAAACAAGAAATTAGAAAACGGAAGGGAAGTCAATATGTATATAAGGGATTCTAATAAACCAAAAATGATAAACTGAATTGAACAGGCCAGAGAAAAAGAAAATGCGATTAAAAATTTATTTAGCAGAACGAGTGATCAAATGCTATTTAAAATCGAAGGCCAAATATAAGACAAACCACCCGATGTGAACATCCACAGTAAAGGGGAAACAAAAGAGCACAATAAGAACAAAAGTATAAAAAAAAAGGAAATAGTATGTAGAAAACAATCTAAATAAAGGATTTAAAAGCAAACCGGGTGAACCGGTTTGTGTTTATTTTTGCAATTTTCAAAAATCAAAAACTATATAAAATTTTCAAAGATTTAAAAACAAAACTTATTTATGAAGAACTAAAAAAACTATTAAATTTTTTTTTCTCTTTTTAAAAAAAAACAAACACTTAAAATGAAAAAAAATATTTTTCTATATTATTATTTTTTTTATTTCATTTTTAATTGCAAACTAAAACTAAACTACTACGAATATAACAAAAACTAAAATATGTATAAAAATGTAAAAATAAAACTATTTTTCATGCATTTTCTATTTTTAAATCATTTTAGCACATTTACTCAAAAACTAACATAAAATTGGGTTTTTGAAACATTATTTCATAAAATCATGCATATTTAAATGTTAATAAACCCTGAATTATATGCATGATCAAATACCCCCATGCTTATGTTTTGCTAGTCCTCGAGCAAACTAGAAAAATGCAAGAAATCAAACTATCACCTAACTCACTTTCGTAGGAATCACGATTGCATTTAGCTCATGCAACAAGCCCTTTCACCCCCTGGGTTACCCCAGTGGACGAGTAAGGTCTCGTGAGGGTTTGCAGTGATGCTACCCACAAACATCTCTGTCATGTATGCATAATATTACACATCCTCACAAGCAGTAAGTAATTAAGGACTTTGTTTTCACAAATATTTCCTATTATTTCAAAATCGAAATATAATTAGAGTCTTTTATGCACTACCACAGAAAAAGAATTTCTTTCACTTTTCTAAAAATCACAATTATTTATGTTTTATTCTTAGAAAATCCAATAAAAACATATTATTATTTACTTATCCTCACTCATATGTTTTCTGCACAGGTTTTCTCAATCGCACTTCTAAGCACTGAACTTTTCTTTCTTTCTAAGTTCTTTTATCTTTTTTTTTTCTTTTCACGCTTTTTCTTTTTGCGCACTTATTTTTCTCATATAGCTTGCGTGTGGTCTGCTTTTATGCCTTGTGCAATGTCAATATCTTCTATACTTTTTCAATACATACCAAAAGATATCAACTAAGACATAAAAGTGACTTCCTTCATTCACCTTTATAACATGAGAGTCAAATATTTCAACTTGTATCTGTTCTCAGTTACGTAGGATCACAAAGTTTTCCACTCTCCTTTTCCGAAATGGAATTAAAAGTTTCAACTTACATCTAATTTCCATCTACTCAGGATTGTGGAATTATCCAAACAACCTAACACATGCTATATTTTTTTCTTTTGAGCTCATTTTTTACACTTTTGTTCATTTGCTTAGTTTTTCAAAAATAGAACTGTGCATATTCATATTTATGATTTAAAATAAATTCTAACATGTATCTTTCATCATTTCTTTGAAATCCGCATAAACAACCATAATTTTTAGATCTATGTCAGAAAAAAAAAATCGTGGGGCTTAAAAAATCCTCTAAAAACATTAGATTTGAAATAACATTCATATAAGTTCAAACTCTTTCTTTAAAAATCTACTTTTCATGAGAAATGTGTAAACATGTGCAAGAACGTAAACAAAAATATCAAGGTGTGCATTTTACACCCTCCCCCATGCTTGAATGACACTGTCCTAGTGGCACTCCCCCATGCTTGAATAAAACTAAGTAAATGTACATGAGGGAAATAAATGAGGGAAAAGAGTAGAATGACCTGACATGAATTAAAAATGCACGTTCTATGAATGTAATGAATGTAATGTATACATGACAAAACATGAAACTCATAGAAAAGATAGAAAACGAAAAATAAAACCAAATGAAATCTACAAAGCCTAACAACAAATGTAAAACTGTACAGAATATGGGTTGCCTCCCATAAAGCGCTAAGTTTCACGTCCCCAGCCAGACGGATCCCTAGAAAAATCTTCATCGTCCATGAGATCAATGGACATGAAGTCAGACTCAACCGGGCTCTATATAGAAAAGAGTGTCATCTGTGACACTACGCACTGTGTTTCCATCCCTTCTACCTCCAACTGTATGATCATAACTCTCTCGACGTGAAGAACGAAGATTAGTCTCATCTGAGAGACTGGTCAAGAATCGAGAGTCTAGGACCGACCAAGTATCAATGAATGCAACTTCAGACAAGTGGTGAATATGATCAGTCTTGACTTGGTCAAGCACCTTCTGCATCTGTACCTCTTGCTTACTCAAAACGATTGGTGATCCTAAAGGATGAGGAAATGGGGCTTTATATGATGAAAATGTATGTTGTGAGTAAAGCCCTTCCTGCTGAGGTAATATGGAGATCGACTCGTTAGTAGAAATGCTATGAGGTTCATGGGTGGATTCTTGAGTAGAGTGACACGCCTTCCCATACTAAAGGGATGTAATAGATTTGACTAGCTCATGATGTGAAGTAGTGGGTTGCAAGTCAAATGACATGGAATCCTCTCCCTTTGAGACAATAGACTGACTATGAAGGTTCCCCTGGTTTTGCCTAATCAATGTCTCAACCAACTGTCCCATTTGAGTCTCTAGCTTGGCTATTGACTGCGTATGGGAACTCAAAAGTTGTAATATCCTATCTTGGAAGGATTGACTAAATGAATGCTCATGAAGATGGGGTTGAGTATAAGCATGTTGGGTTGGGGGATGAACCTGTGGAAATATAGGATGCGAGTAACCTTGTGAAGGGTTACTGGGTCTATACTGTGTCTGGGAGGGCTGATGGGATAGGGGAATGGAATGGTTTCGCCAACCTGGGTTATATGATGTTGTAAACGAATCGGGCATCGGTTTAGCTAAACCTTGGGCAGCATTCACCTGCTCCTGAACGAATTCAGGATATAATGACGCTGCCGGACAATCCGCAACACAGTGTGCAGGGCTAGCACATAGCTCGCACACTCTTTCTACTTGATTTCTCGAAGAATTGGCTAGGAATTGATCTAACTTCCTAGTCAATTGGTCAACCTTGGTACGCAATTCTAATTCGGACCCAACTTCGGAAATCCCAACCTTCTTAGGACCACTAGACAGAGATGTAGTCCTATCGAGCCGTGAAGACAAGTTATGATGCATCGTGTTTTCACTCAAGGTCTCGAATAGAGACCACGCCTCGTCCTCACTTTTGAGCATAAAAGTGCCCCCACAAGACGAATCAACCATTTGACGATGCTTTTCAGTAAGCCCGTCATAAAAATACTGCACCAACTGCCAACGAGGCACCTTGTGATGGGGACACTTGCGGAGAAGATCTTTCAATCTCTCCCAAGACTCGTGAAATTGTTCTCCCTCAATTTGAGAAAAACTGGTTATAGCTTTACGAAACTGGTTCGTTTTACTAATTGGGAAATATTTTTTTAAAAATTCTCTTTGCATTCCTTCCCAAGTAGTAATACGAACCGTCTCAAGAGATTTTAACCAGTGTTTGGCTTTATCTTTGAGAGAGAACGGAAACAAGGTTAACCGCATAGCATCTTCTCCAAAATTATTGATTCGCACAGTCGAGCAAATCTCAAGGAATTCGTCGAGATGACGATATGGGTCCTCATTGCTAAGGCCATAAAACGAAGGTAACATTTGAATCACACTGGCCTTAATCTCAAAATGACTCGCTCCTACATCAGGTCTCGTGATGCAGGAGGTGGGAGTGTACGTATTTGGCATGAAGTACTCCCTCAAAGGATGGATCAATTGATGATCGTCAGCCATTGCGTACACCTTAGAGTAGACCCGTGTAGCACACGTCCTAACTTTGGGTTTTCTACCTAACTAACGCACTAAGCAACCAAACCACGCAAACCACAAAGCGAGTGAACTAAAAACAACAGAAACTAAACAAACACCACGCAGTTACACATAACAGAGATTATGCATAAGAAATATGAATCTATGTGTACGGTACCAATCGTACACAGTCACCTCTAAGGGGATCCTAATAGGTGGGCTGTGCAGAAAAGTAAGCTCGTCTCTAAGATATGCACATACGTGGTTCTAAACCTAAATGCACACAAACACTAGGCAATAAAGCGAATACTAATATTACGCCGTTCCCCGGCAACGACGCCAAATTTTTTTTTTTTTTAAAAGCAAACCGGGTGAACCGGTTTGTGTTTATTTTTGCAATTTTCAAAAATCAAAAACTATATAAAATTTTCAAAGATTTAAAAACAAAACTTATTTATGAAGAACTAAAAAAACTATTAAATTTTTTTTTCTCTTTTTAAAAAAAAACAAACACTTAAAATGAAAAAAATATTTTTCTATATTATTATTTTTTTTATTTCATTTTTAATTGCAAACTAAAACTAAACTACTATGAATATAACAAAAACTAAAATATGTATAAAAATGTAAAAATAAAACTATTTTTCATGCATTTTCTATTTTTAAATCATTTTAGCACATTTACTCAAAAACTAACATAAAAATGGGTTTTTGAAACATTATTTCATAAAATCATGCATATTTAAATGTTAATAAACCCTGAATTATATGCATGATCAAATGTTGAAGATTGAGGAAAATAAATTTTGTTATAAAATAAAGAGAATATCAGAACCTGAAGGTTCCTGTTGATTTTGCAATAGATGGGTCGATCTTGCTCTATGCAAGTCGATCCCATCATGGCTGCATTAAGATAAAATCAAAAGAAAAGAGGGAAAAGGGACGAGAAAATGCAAGAATGCGGTAAACAAAAACTCCTTTTAAAGAAAAGAAAAGAAAAAAAAAAGATACGACGGCTACTTACCGTGGCTTTGTGTTGAGAGTTGGCTTCTTTAATCGGCGAAGGAAAACCAAAGAGGTAAGAAGGAGAGGTGGGATTGAAGAGGTAAGAAGGGGAAGAAAGAGGAGAAGCCTCGAGAGGAAGTGTAAGCGGGGAGGTGAAGATGGATACAGAGAGGAAGGAGAGACGATTCGAGAAGAAGGAAGAAGGTGCGGGGGTGATAACGGATCGTGCAAAGAGAGATCAAAAGATGGTGGGGTGAAACGCGGTCCTTTGAGAGGAGATGGAAAGGTTCTTTTAAAGAGAGGGAGGAGTGTTCGGGAAGAAGTTGGTTGAAGATGGGTGGAGGATAGCGAGTTTGTGATGGAGGGTTGAAGATGGAGGGTTTGGCCATGGAGGAGAGAGAGAGGCGGCTGATGGGGGCTGAGGGAGATAGAAGTGAGAGTTAGGGTTTTCAAAACCCTAACTCGATTTTTTAAACATCGAGAATCAGATTTTCCAAAAAAAGGCCTCTTTAAAAAGTTTTCTCTAAAACGGGTTTCTAAAAACTATTTTGCAATTTTCTTCATTTATTTTTGATTTTTTTTTTGGTTCTTTTCCGAGTATTTTTATTTTTTTGTATTTTGGGAAATACAAAATCCTAAAATGTACGGCAAAACAAGGATTTAAACTAATTTTTTTGTATTTTTGAGAAATATTTACAAAAAGAAGGTTTTCAAGGCTATTTTGAGGAAATTTCTTTAGAAAATGGGTTCGGACCCGAGTTTTGAGAAAATGTTTAAGTTGTTGAAGCTCGAGTTGAGAAATACATGTGATGGATCCAAACGGATGTCGAATGGACTGTCCGAGCTATTTAAAGACTATTTTTGGTATTTTCTATAATTTAAATTTAAAATTTGAACAAGGAGATTTAGATTTGGATCTGGACAATGGATCCAGATCCGAAATCAATTTAAACATATAAAATGAATTTGATTTCAGTAAAACTTGAGAAATGAACTGGAATTTATATTTAAAAATGACACATTTGCTCAAAAAATGAATTTAGGGGCAAGAAGGGAATATTTAAAAGATTTTGAAAAATTTGGGGTGTTCACAAGATGCGAGCCCTTCAATCACTTATTAAGAAAAGAAGTGAAATTTGAATGGGGATCAGAATGCCAGCAATCATTTGAGCGCATCAAGCAGTATCTTCTCAATCCACCTGTTCTGAAGCCACCAGAACTCGGAAAACCACTCCTTTTATATATTTCTGTCAACCACAATGCTTGTGGCGGATTTCTTGCGCAGTATGAGGAAGGCAGCCAGATAGAGCATGCCATCTACTACATCAGCGAGACTTTCATCGATTACGAGAAGAGGTATTCTCAGATGGAGAAGACGTGTCTAGCCTTAGTATGGATGTGTCAGAAGTTAATACATTATCTTATGGCCTCAGAAATCAAAATTTTGTCAAGGCTCAATCCTCTCAAGTACATCCTTGAGCAGCCTTTTCTTACTGGACGGATTGCGAAATGGCAAGTCCTCCTGATGCAGTATGACTTGGAATACGTTTCTCAGAAGTCAGTCAAGGGTCAGTCCATCACAGATCAGTTGGCAGACTTCCCATTGACAGAAGAAATCAAGGCGGAAGATGATTTTCCTGACGATCGAATTTACAGTATTCAGGAATCTCCAGTTTGGACTATATTCTTTGATGGAGCCAGAAATATGTCTGGTATAGGGATTGGGATCTTGTTGATCACTCCTGAAAAGGAGATGCTGCCTTATTCCCTCAAGCTCAATTTCCAATGTACTCACAACATGGCTGAGTATGAAGCTCTAATACAAGGCCTCAAGATTCTGCAAGACTTTGATGTCAAGAGAGTACATGCCTTTGGCGATTCCTTGATTGTTGTTAACCAAGTTAATGTAGAATGGCAAGTAAAAGACTCGAAGTTAATTCCCTATCAGAAGATCGCCTTGGCTCTCATAGGTGACTTTGAAGAATTTCAGCTCAATCATGTCAAGAGGGAATACAATCACATAGCCGATGGTTTAGCCTGCTTAGGCTCTATTTTGTCTTTTAAAGACAGTGAATCCTGTCGTTCCTTCGAGATCGGCAGACTTGATCAACCTGCCTACATTCCAACTGAACAAGTGAACCAAGCCGCTCAGAAAGAGAAGCCTTGGTACCACGACATCAAAATCTTTATCGAAACTGGTGAATTCCCACCAGACATGTCAAGAAGGGAACAACGTGCAATTCAACGCATGTCAGTCCGCTATTTCATCCTTGCCAATACTCTCTACCGTCGTGGGTTCAGTTCTGAGTATGCTAGATGCTTAGATAAGGATGAAGCCATGGAAGTTGTCCAAGAGGCACACGAGGAAATTTGTGGTGGCCACGCCGGCTACCAAACACTCATCAAGCAGATTATCCGCGCAGGATATTGCTGGAAAACCATGCAGCAGGATTGCCATCAATTTATAAGGAAGTGCGTCAAATGTCAAATACACGCACCTAACATTCATGCGCCTGCCGCTTACTTGCAGTCTGTGGTTTCTCCTTGGCCCTTTTCAATGTGGGCCTTCGATGTAGTCGGTCCAATCACTCCTTCGGCTTCTAATGGCCACAGATACTTCCTCGCAGCTACAGAATACTTCACCAAATGGGTCGAGGTTGTAACTCTGCGAACGGTAGAGGGCCGACATGTGGTCTCGTTTATCCATAAGAATCTTCTTTGCCGCTTCGGCGTGCCACATGACATCGTGTCTGACAATGGCAGTCATTTCAAGAATGAGAGGATGAAGACCTTCTGCTCGAAGTTCGGGATTCATCACCATTTTTCAGCTCCTTATTACCCTCAAGGAAACGGCCAGGCAGAGGCCACCAACAAGATTTTGATCCGCATTCTGGAAAGAAGTGTGGAGACGGGCCGTGATTGGCACGAGAAGATGCACGATGCACTTTGGGCATACCGAACCACCATTCGGACCCCGACCAATGCTACGCCTTCAGAGCTTGTTTATGGGACGAAGGTGGTGTTACCTCTATATGTTCAGAAGCCCGCATTCAAGTTTGCGTCACTCATTGAACTTCCGCTTGATCAGTATCAGCAGCAGAGATTGGTACAGCTTGATCTATTAGACGAGAAAAGACTCAAGGCAGCAGAGCACGCTCAGGCCTATCGTCAGAGGATAGCTAAGCACTACGCCAAATCAGTTATTGAGAGAAGGTTTCGAATTAATGATCTTGTGCTCAGATCGACAGCTCATCTCAAGCACCGGCCAAAAGGCAAATGGTCACCCAATTGGGAAGGCCCTTATGTGGTTAAAGAAGCATTGCCTCGCAATTCCTATCGTCTGATCAACGCAGATGGGGCGGAACTGCCAGATCCTATTAACGCCCTACATTTGAAGAGATTTTACACTTAAATTCCTAGTCTTTTGTACTCTTCAAAAATCTCTCTCAATAAAGCGATGATTTTCTAGTAAATTCTCACATCTTCTCCCTGATACTGGGGCATTTTATTTTGGTCTATACATGTCTTCCCTCGTCATATGCAGGCAGGATTAGACGAACTCCTTTTCTTAAAAACTTATTAATTTTTCAGTTGACCTATTTTTATTAAAATTGCATCTATTTCATTTTCCGATTTAATTGAATTTCCATCTATTTGTTATCCATTTTTATCATTTTGTCAAGTTTTATCAAGTTTTTATCAAACTTTTAAAATTTTATCGATCTTTTATTTTACATCCCTTTCAGGTTAAAGGATAAAAACCTGAACTACTTCCCATAAACTCTTCAATTCATATCGACCTTTATCCATTCTTCTTCAGGATAAGGGAAAATCCTGAAGTAATCAAAGTTCAGACCATCTTGGGTCAAGAATCCTAAATAAATCTTTGTAAACGTCGGAATCTATTCATGCATTTTGTCAGTTCTTCTAAAATCCGACTCTTGGGTAGGAATTATCCCCTTCTCATCTGGGTTCCGACTCAGATTCTCCTTTTTGTATATTCTTATTTTTGAAGTTTCAAGTTCCGACTTGAACTTCCTTTTGAATCCAACGCTCGTGTTGGACAATTCATTGTTTTGAGAATCCGAGTTTTCAAACCCGATTCTCACTTTCTTTCTTGTATTTAAAAACCGGGTTCCGACTCGGATTTTCCTTTTGTATATTCTTATTTTTGAAGTCTCAAGTTCCGACTTGAACTTCCTTTTGAATCCAACGCTCGTGTTGGACAATTCATTGTTTTGAGAATCCGAGTTTTCAAACCCGATTCTCACTTTCTTTCTTGTATTTAAAAACCGGGTTCCGACTCAGATTTTCCTTTTGTATATTCTTATTTTTGAAGTCTCAAGTTCCGACTTGAACTTCCTTTTGAATCCAACGCTCGTGTTGGACAATTCATTGTTTTGAGAATCCGAGTTTTCAAACCCGATTCTCACTTTCTTTCTTGTATTTAAAAACCGGGTTCTGACTCGGATTTTCCTTTTGTATATTCTTATTTTTGAAGTCTCAAGTTCCGACTTGAACTTCCTTTTGAATCCAACGCTCGTGTCGGACAATTCATTGTTTTGAGAACCCGAGTTTTCAAACCCGAATCTCACTTTCTTTCTTGTATTTAAAAACCAGGTTCCGACTCGGATTTTCCTTTTGTATATTCTTATTTTTGAAGTCTCAAGTTCCGACTTGAACTTCCTTTTGAATCCAACGCTCGTGTTGGACAATTCATTGTTTTGAGAATCCGAGTTTTCAAACCTGATTCTCACTTTCTTTCTTGTATTTAAAAACCGGGTTCCGACTCGGATTTTCCTTCTGTATATTCTTATTTTTGAAGTCTCAAGTTCCGACTTGAACTTCCTTTTGAATCCAACGCTCGTGTTGGACAATTCATTGTTTTGAGAATCCGAGTTTTCAAACCCGATTCTCACTTTCTTTCTTGTATTTAAAAACCGGGTTCCGACTCGGATTTTCCTTTTGTATATTCTTATTTTTGAAGTCTCAAGTTCCGACTTGAACTTCCTTTTGAATCCAATGCTCGTATTGGATGAATTGTCGTGTGGAGAATTCGAGTTTTTCAAGCTCATGTTCTCACCCATTTTTCTTATAAATGAAAAACTGAGTCCCGACTTGGATTTTCACCTTTATACATCCTCATTTTTCTCAAGATTCTGACTTGAATCTCCTTGCCAATTTAACGCTCACTTGTGGAGCGGAGTTCTCCTTGAACTTCCCCTTCAGGATAAGGGATAATCCTGAAACACCAGCAATCATTCTCGCTTAATTCTCAAGTATCTTTGAATGTCGGTCTCATTTTCAAATTCTCCTATTGAACCATCTAGTGCTCGTGCTGATGTGCATTTTGAAAACCTCGTACTGGTGTGCATTTCGAAAACCCAGTACTTGTGCTGGTGTGCATTTCAAAAATCCAGTGCTCGTACTGGTGTGCATTTTTCAAAAACCCTGCGCTCATACTGAGGCATTTTTCGAAATCCAGTGCTCATGCTGGCACATCTAGCGCTCGTGCTAGTGTTTGGCTGACTAATCAGTTAGCCCTCCAGGTTCAGTCTTTGTGCTAACCAAACATCATCAACTCAAGTTCTAAATTCTCCATTTCGACCTTCGGGTCATCAGTTTTATCAAAAAATCAATCTTTTTCTCTTGCGAAGGACCCTCTTTAGGAAGAGTTCAAGGGAGCTCGTTCCTTTCGCATGCAGCCATCTTCCGTTCGCAAAGAACCCTCTTCCAGGGAGAGTTTTGAAGGGACTCGTTTTCTTTGTGAACAGTTTGCAAAACAACAAACCAACTTTACACAAAAGAACTCTTTTTGCTAGGGAGAGCTCCGACGGAAGCTCGTTTCTTTTTGTGGCCCCCATTTTCTCATCTTTGGCCAACCCCTTCACAGAGGACCCTCTTCTAGGGAGAGTATGATGGACTCGTTCCTCTGTGATACTTTCTCAACTTTGTTTTTCGGCCACCTTTCCATAAGAGAAGCCTAGAGATAGGGAGTTTTGACGAAAACTTAATTTCTCTTCAAAAGTTCCGTTTTGCAAACACCTCCTCTTTCAGGGAAGAGAGGAGTATTTCCAACTTCCCATTCAGGTAAGGGCTTAAGCCTGAGTCTCTCTTTTTGGGGAAAAAGAGAGGAGAATTTTGTCATGGACGTATCAATTCGATATCAAGTGATTTCTTTCGTCAAGGATTTTCTAGAATACGTTGCCAATTTGCTATCAAAAGTCAGTATTGATCTCAAAAGTTTTTACAAAGAATTATCTCAAACTACCTCCAGTATCATTTTCAAAAGAGCAAAACTCTTGCAAAATAAGAACTAAATTCGAGTTGTTCTGTTGATCGGCCAAGAGGATGAAGAAAAATCTTCGATATAACCAGCAAAGGAAAATTCAATGATGTTGAAAAGCCATAAGTGAACTGATATTAATCATAGCAGTGGCGCATTCTTAAAGATTATTCTTTTGGCAGTAAGACAGTGGAAATATCCTGGGCAGTAAAAAGAACCTACCCAATCCATATATCCTCAGTCATCCAAGCTAAACTGCAATCAAATATCCGCAAAAGGGATCTCTCAATTGTCGTCAAGATGAAGGCGAATTAAGCGAGTGGACCCCCGGGGTCAAAGAAGATTTGAAACATCTCTAAGATGACGGAGTTTGTGACGGATCCTTTCAGGGAAAGTTTGGATCACCGTCGAGATGAAGGCGGATGCGATGAACCTACCGACAAACCCTAAAAGATATTTGATTTCTGCTACTATTTAGAGATTTCAACCCAAGAACCAATGTCATAATTCCTGAGAAAGAAAAAGAAGGATCGGAGCATCTCCAAGATGAAGGAGTTTGTGACGTACCCTTCCTCGGAAAAGAAAGAAAAGTCGGACATCTCCAAAATGAAGGAGGATGTAAAAAGAACCCAGAAAAGGTCCATGGTTCAAAAGAGTGCAAAGAGATCATCATGGAAAAATGCCCAGGATATCAAACTGCCCAAAATTGTCAAGAATCGTCTTTATCTATGCAAAATTCTTCTATCAATATCTTTTCATTCATTCGCTTTTATGAAGCTAAGAATATTCCCTCTCTTTTCATATCAAGGAAATTGATATCTTCCTTGAAGAAGCTCAACAGCGACAAATTTGAATTTGATTCTTAAATTCTACAAAGTTAGCCCAATTGAAGCTAATACTCTAGGTAGAAAGAGGTGATATTTTCACACATATTCAATCATTCCGAATCAACTACAATTTTTGGCATCTTATTGGCAATATTTTCTAGTTATCCCAACATGAAGTGTGAACTTGATGGTCGTTTTGACGTATCCTGACGTCATCCCTCTTTAGGACTGAAAAGTCCTTTTCTTCCACCTGATCTTAGCACTCTCAGATCTGCACACCTCCCTGTGTTCCCCACTGTCTCGCCATAGACAGTTCCCGCTCAGGATAAGGGTTAAACCTGAACTTTTTGCAAAAAGATCTGTTATTGTCAAAAGCTATTTTCAGTCTCAGCAATGAGGCACCCAAGAACAACCCCTTTTCAAGCTTTAGGGACCCCCATTTTCATTCTTTTGCAAAAAACCCTCGTGGACTTGTTGTGCAAAGTCTAGAGGCCCATCACAGTTGTCCTCGCTCCTCGAGGATTCTGTATCCATTCAGGCTAAGGATTAAACCTGTCACCTCGCCCCTCGAGGTGTAACCCAAAAACCTTCTGCGAGAGATCGTCTATTTTTAGAAAGCTGATTTTAGTCTCAGCAATGAGGCGCCCAAGATCATCCCTTTTCCAAGCTTTAGGGAATCCCTTGTTTTTCTCTTCTCGCAAACCCCTTCTGGATTTGTTCATCCAAATTCCGAAGGCCCCATCATGGTTTCTTCATCCGAGGATTCCGTATGGTCGTCCATTTCAGGTTAAGGGTTAAGCCTGAACCTCGCTCCACGAGGTACCTTCTGTTTAGGTTAGGGTTAAACCTGAGTCCCATTCCGACTAGATATCCTTTCTAGTCCCATCACCGTTGACTCGCTCCTCGAGGATTCTGTATCCATTCAGGCTAAGGATTAAACTTGTTACCTCGCTCCTCGAGGTACCACCCAAACCTTCTACGAGAGGTCGTCTATTTTTTTTTTTGAAAGCCGATTTTAGTCTCAGCAATGAGGCACCCAAGATCATCCCTCTTCCAAGCTTTAGGGAATCCCTTGATTTTCTCTTCTCGCAAAAACCCCTTTCAGATTTGTTCGCCCAAATTCTGAAAGTTCCATCACGGTTTCTTCATCCAAAGATTCTGTATCATCCCCACTCAGGTCAAGGATTAAAATCTTAAATCTTCTTCTGATGATATGTTCCTTCCTGTCCCATCACGGTTTCTTTGTTTAAAGAGTTCGTATGGCCATCCCTTTCAGGATAAGGGTGAAGCCTGAACCTCACTCCGTGAGGTACCTTCCTTTCAGGTTTGGGTTAAACCTGAGCCTCGTTTTGACGAAGCAATCCTCCTGTCCCATCATGGCTTTCCCCACAAAGGAATCCGTGCTCGTTGTATATCCATCTAGGAAAGGATCGTCCTTGAGTTTCATCTCATGAGGCATTTCTCTCAAAATGTCCCATCGAGGTCCGTTTATGCTTCCTTTCCCCATCCAAATTATCTCGATCTGTCTTCGTCCCATCCAGGTTAAGGGCTAAACCTGATTCATTCCAAAGGGCTGATCTTATCTCACCCATGAAACTCGATCAAAATTCTTATCTTTCACCATCCCTGGAATTCTCACCCAAAGTCCCATCACGATTTCCTCATTTCTATCATTCAGTCGCATCATTGTCGAGGATTTCATCCCCCCAAGACCATTCAAGATAAGGTTTCGAGCCCAAAAAGCCATGTTTTCAAAATAATTCTTCCACACCCAGCTCGGATCAGCTGACTGGGGCATTTTTCAAAATTTGGAGTGTTTCTTTGCCACTAAGCTTGGCTTTCAACCGGCTTAGTAGCAAAGAGGGGCATCTGTGAACACCCCAAATTTTTCAAAATGTTGTAAATATCCCCTTTTTGCCTTTTTCCCCATCTTTTGGGTAATTGAGTCGGTTTTAAATCTAAATTCCATTTTCGTTTCTCAAATTTTGTTGAAATTAAACTCATTTTACATATTTGACTCAATTTCGGATGCGGATCTACATCAAAATCCAAATCTGAGCTTCATTATCCGATTTTAAATCAAATTCTCAAAATTAACAAAAATAACTTTTGAAAAGCTCAGACAGTTCGTCCGGTATCCGTTTGGATCCATTGAATTAAAATTTCCTCAATTCGAGGCTTAAAACTCGAATGTTTTCTCAAAACTTGGATCCAAACCCATTCCTCTGAAGAAATTTCCCCAAAATGGTCTGAAATTCTCAGAAAAATACTCTTGTAAATATTTCTCAGAAAAATACAAAAAAAATAGTATTTAATCTTTGTTTTCGTGTAAAAAACTTAGATTTTGTTCCAAAAATACAAAAAAACGGAAAAATCATCAAAAAAAAAATTAGGAAAGACTGCGTGGTTTTTAAAGATTTTTGCCGAAAAACTCACCTTTAACCATCTTTTCACAAAAACTTGAAAAGAAGGCCCTTTTTTGGAAAAACTAATTTTTAAGGTTTAACGGTCGAGTTAGGGTTTTTGGAAACCCTAACTTGCCTTCCTCCCTCAGCCGCCTCTCTCCCTCTCTCAGTCTCCTTCTTCCTCTCACCGAAACCCTCCATGTGCGACCATCCCCATGTGCATTTGTAAGACCCGCGAATTTCTGAGTGCTTTATTGTGTGATTTGAGTTGGAATGTATGTTTGTGCGTACTTGTGAAGTAGCACGTGATTTGATGAAATTTGACTATGCTTTGTATTTCTACCTTGTGTTCGCGACCTGAAAACCGCCTAAATATATTGTGAAAGTAAGAAGTGTCTAATTCTGGACGAATTAGCTTCCAAGAATTTAAGGGTTAAATTATATTATATTTTTATGGGTTGTCCCCGAATTTGGGACTTATACGACGTAAAAACCTCGTCAGTGCATGCGAATTACGAGTTTTGACCCAAGTTTGAACCCGAATCATAATACGCTTAATTCTTGCAATCAGATGAGAATTTCCTTATAAGACTTCATGCATTTCGTAGTAATTGAGGTTATAAACAGAACTGAAAGATTTAATTGGATTTATTCAGTGTTTTAAGGCATTAAAAAAGTATTGTTTTGACACTTATTAATTGGCAATTTTTGGATCTTGGATCCGGGTCACTTAGAAGACCCAAACCCTTTGTGCGCCCTTCTAAGAGGACGAGTTTAGACTTGGTTGACCAGTTGGTCAAGGGTTTGACCAGCTGGATGGCATACTTGTAAGATTGTGCATGGCTTTTGAAAAATAGGCCACGATTGGCCCTTTTCTTCTTTTGAAGCTCATGATGAGCCTTGGAGCTCATCATGAAAAACATTTTTTTATAAGGAGACCATGGGGTTGGCGCCCCATGGCATTTTTGTAATAGTTTCAAAACAATTCAAATGCTAAAATCTGATTGGGTGAGCTTGGGTGGCTCTTTTGTAAAACTTTCAAACATTAAAGGTACTTTGCAATGGCATTTTTGAAAGGTTTCTGAAATGTTTTAAAAGCTCAACATGCATTGGGCGTGGATACCCATGGGTGGGGCGTGGAGCACTCCAGCCCTCCATCTTATGAGTTTTAATCCTAGCCGTTCCTTTTTGTAAACCCTATGTACTTAAGGTTTCAAGAGAGAGAAAGAGAGGACCTCCTGGGCGATTTTCTTGGAGGAACCTCTCTCTCTTCCCCTTCTTCTCCAAAACCGAGTCAGAGTGAGTTTGTGGGTGTGGGGTGGTTCCAGCCATGAGCACCTCCTTCATCTCTTTAGTTGATTCAAAGCCGCGAAGGTGAGACACCTCCTTTTCCCTATGCTTAGTGTGGACTTCGGATAAGTAAATGCACCTTGTTTCATGCATTTTCGTAAGTTGCCAATACATGTTTTCCTTCGGATTTGTGGATGTTGAATGGATTAGATTGCATGCATAATGAATGTCCGGTTAAGTATGTTTTCAAGCTTCTTTCTCATGCAATATTGGCATTGTAGCTCAAGGCCATACAGTTTTTCACGTTGGCATGTTTATTAGTACTTCTTAAATCCCATTTTAGCATTTGAAAAGTGTGACTTGCAAGATAACGATTTAACTTTTCGTTTTCCTCAAAAGCTTCAAGTATCATTTTGTTTCATGATTTGCTTTGTAACAGCAAGACTTCTTAAAGTCTGGTTCGGTTGGCAAGGTGGCACGCCTTGGCATAAGCCTAGCTACCTACCCGTTCGGGTTGACCTCCTTTGGAGGTGCTGGCTTAAGTTCAAGCAGTCCAAGCCATGGGGAAATCGCTTCCTATCTTAACTTTTTGCCTCTTTTCTCTCGTCTTCGTCCTACTTGAGGAAAACCCCTTGCCAGCGCCCATTGCGGGTGGCTGGGGTTTTCGTTGGGGCCTGACATGGTCTGGACCGAATCGGTCCAGACCTGTCAAAGGCCATGGCCGGTCATAGCCGGATTGGGAATTTATCCCTTTTTGCTTTTTGGAGTTGCGTTTCGGCCTTGGCTGCAGCCTTGCAGCTGTAGCTGGGTGCAGGCGGTAGGCCTGCACCCCCACCTCCCTTTTTCGGTACTAGTTGTAGCCAGCTGGGTCTGGACCAATCGGTCCAGACCATGCTCAGATCTGAGAGTGCCTCCTTTCGGGTCTGGACCAATTAGTCCAGACCTGGACCGATTTCTGTGTAGCTGAGCCCATCCGGTCTGGATGTCCCGTCCAGGCCTGGGCTGCCTTGCGTTGTTGCTGAACCATGTCGGGGTCATGTTCTGGACCAGCCCCTACACAGACCCAACATTCGGCCACTGCGTTTTTGTGACAACATAGTTGTCCCTGTTGCAGCCTTGCCATTCTATCCAAGCCGGGCCTGCAATGTACGGGTTTGGTGTCTCATGGCACCAAGTGATAGTTTGGGGCGGATACGTTTTTGACAACACCAGCCGCAGCTGGACTTCTTTTTGCCTCACCTTTACTTGTTTAGCACGCATCCGGGCTACAGCCCAAAGGGTTGCAAGTGTGTTTGGAGTGGGATCCAATATCCCAACAAGTGCACTAAGTGTTTTGACTTATGCGATGTAGTGTGAGGATCGATGTAATGCATCATGATTCGACTTAGCGTAGTTGGTACACAATTTTTAAGTACATAGATGACACGCGTGATGAATGTGATCACTAACTCATGTTAACAAATCTCGTATGTTTGTCAACTAAGGAACGTGGGCATAATCGTGTTTGCTATGTCTTGAGATGCACTATGAATATTGCAGTAGTGCGAGACATATGCAATTTAGCCTATGGATATTGCAGTGGTGCAAGACTTACGCAACCTTGGAACTCCTTGGCGAGTGGTTAGCGAGATGAGCTCGCTTATGGTTGCAACGTACGGGTTGGGAACCTTGGCACTGCTTGTGAGTTAAGCCTTTCATGCCAAATGCTTCTAACTGTCCCATCACAGCATCATAACTTACGATGTTGGAATCATCATAGGATAGTTCTTTCACCTATGACACAATGCACAAGACTGTTCATTTGTACTTTACGTTCTGTGCTGCATAATAGTCACTTATGCTTTGACTACTTGCATTGATGTATGTGAGTTACAGTCTTTCATATTGATACACTTGTACTTTATGTTCTGTGATGCATACCTTGTTACAAATGTTGATCCATTGCTAAATCACGTGTCTTGATGCATGCTATAGGAATTGTTGATAATGCTCCATGTGTAGATATCATTGTTCTATACTTGTCTATGCTGCAACTGCTTGAATATTGTATATTGGCATGCTACGTTTACCATGTATAGCTTGTTCTTGATTTCCACACCTTTGGCATATCTTGTTGGTTTGTCTCACCAGCTCAAAAGAGTACTGACCCCGTTTTATGGGGATACAGGTTTACTTCGACGTGCGGTGGAGCTCGATGTGCTGCAGCGGACTTCGAACCCACACTTCTGAACCTCGCTTGTTGGATCCTGACAGTGTTTTGTATAAGGGATTGGATGTACAATTTTGTAAAGATGTATTTAATAAAGGTTGTTTCATTTAAATGTTGTTTCACACCTTTAGTGACCGCCCAGGGCTTCCCGCTTGTTGGTCTCCCCTTTTGGTTTCTTCCGCGCTTGCGCTTTGGTTTTCAAAAAAAAAAAAGAGGGTTTTCTCAAAAGTCGGGAAATCTGGGTTTGGGTCGCCACAGAATTGGTATCAGAGCAGTGTTTTTAAAAGGAGTTAAGAAGTGTGGTTCAAGTGTCTGCACGCATCAACCATCGCACTGTGAGTATTTCTAACCAAGTTTCTGTTGTTTAGTAGCTGCTCTGCTTGATTTGATGAATTGTGTGCTTTCGGGTGTCTTCCGATGTGAGGCCCCATTTCGTGCTTAAGCCTCGTGTAACAGGCTTGAGACATCGTTTATCAGAACCTAAGTGTTCATTTGTGCTGGTAGATATAGTTTCCAAGCTGTATCGAGTCGACTCCGGTGAGAGTAGGAGTTTTCGACTGAGATTTAGGGAGCTACTTGCGTAGTTCACCCTTCTCGTTCCACGTTGTGTTAGTGGAAACGATTGAGATGTCATAGCAATTATCGAGCTTTAGCCTTATCGTGTTATAGATGAGATGGCTTCGATGAGAACCATCGTGTGAGGTTCAGGTGTGGATGTTTTCCCTCTTTTCCAACCTCGTTGGAATTGTGGTAGTCCTGTCCTTGACGAAGGGTATCTCGTTTGATGTGAACCTTTTTAGACAGAGAGGTAGAAGCCTCGTCGGTGCCAGTGAGCCCTTACTTATCCCGTAGGCGGATACTTGACACTGTCATTTTTCCCAGTCGTTCTTGGTGATGAGAACGTATCTGTTGTTTCGTGCTTTGCATGTTGTGTGGGATGCTGGTGATGGCATTGGACTCCTGAGAGGGTCGTGTTCTGGGGATGGCACGACACCGATTTCCAGGGCATTGTCGCTCGTGAGAGAGCGTTGCGAGAATTTTGTTTCCCCCACCACTGTCTGAAGGATAGTGGTGTGTTGGCTCAGGAGGTGATTCCTGGTAGCGCCAACTGTACCGCTGGATGGAGTAGTTCTTCAGCGATGCCGTTAGCGTGGTGATTCGCTAGCGATGCCATTAGAGTGGTGATTCTCTAATGAAGGTCATTGGAGTGGTGATTCTCCAGTGATACCGTTGGGGTGGTGACACTTCAGCGATGCCGTTAGCATGGTGATTCGCTAATGATGCCATTAGGATGGTGATTTCCTAATGACGATACTGAAGTGGTGATTCTTCAGCGATGCCGTTAGCGTGGTGATTCGCTAGCGATGCCATTAGAGTGGTGATTCTCTAATGAAGGTCATTTGGAGTGGTGACTCTCTAGTGATACAGTTGAAGTGGTGATTCTTTAGCGATGCCGTTAGCGTGGTGATTCGCTAGCGATGCCATTAGAGTGGTGATTCTCTAATGAAGGTCATTGGAGTGGTGATTCTCCAATGATATCGTTGGGGTGGCGACGCTTCAGCGATGCCGTTAGCGTGGTGATTCGCTAGCGATGCCATTAGAGTGGTGATTCTCTAATGAAGGTCATTGGAGTGGTGATTCTCCAATGATATCGTTGGGGTGGCGACGCTTCAGCGATGCCGTTAGCGTGGTGATTCGCTAGCAATGCCATTAGAGTGGTGATTCTCTAATGAAGATCATTGGAGTGGTGACTCTCCAGTGATATCGTTGAAGTGGTGACTCTTCAGCGATGCCGTTAGCGTGGTGATTCGCTAGCAATGCCATTAGAGTGGTGATTCTCTAATGAAGGTCATTGGAGTGGTGACTCTCCAGTGATATCGTTGGGGTGGTGATGCTTCAGCGATGCCGTTAGCGTGGTGATTCGCTAGCGATGCCATTAGAGTGGTGATTCTCTAATGAAGGTCATTGGAGTGGTGACTCTCTAGTGATATTGTTGGGGTGGTTCCCTAACGATGGTGTGCTTGACTAGTTACGATTAATGACATTACGATCGACGATGTCTCGTGACGATGCTAGATGAGTATAGATGACTCTCGTATTTTTGCCTTGTCATGTGATGATGACTTTCCTGGTTTCGTTAGAGTAGTGTTCTCTAACATTCGTCGTCGAGAATAATGGTTTCCGGTGATAGCGACCTTGTTTGGTGTCGTTTGAGATCGTTCGTAGAACGCGCTTTCGTCGTGTTGGGTTGCACGATTGAATGTGATGTAAAATTTGTCGGAATTTTTGTGTGCTTATGCTTATGATAGTTGTTTGGTTGCTGCGATTGTTGTTTCATGAGCGAGGTTTTTTCAGACCTACCTTTTGACTCACCTTGCTTCTGATAATGATAGATGACTTGGAGGACTAGATGCAATGTTGTTATGGGCACTGTGAACAACCTTGCAGAGGTTGTGCATCAGCAAGCGGCTGCAATGCATTAGATGGGCTAGAATCTTCAGCATGTAGCACAGAGTGTGCAAAGCAGTAGTGCGGTTACGTATAAGCGATTCATGGAGTTAGATCCTCCTGCTTTTATGGGTAAGACAGACCCTAAAGTTGCTGAGTCATGGTTACGTGAGATGGAACGTATTTTCCGTGTTCTGGATGTACCAGAAGAGAAGAAAGTGGATTTTGGCACTTATCGCTTGAAGGACCATGCTGAGAAGTGGTGGGACACTGTCTCTTCGGTCAGATTCAAGGACGCGACTGTTACGTGGGATGAATTCGTGGAAGTTTTTAACTCTGCTTATTTTTCTAAGCACGAACGCAGTAGGAAGATGCAAGAATTTTCGGACTTGCAGCAAGGAGCGATGACCTTATCCGATTATACTACAAGATTTCGTTGTTTGGAACGATATTGTCCGAACGTTTACGTTACGGAGAATGATCGAGCAATGAAGTTTGCTCGTGGTTTGAGGCCTACTTTGAGAACTAAGGTGTTCACTAACGGGCCTAAATCGCTCGAAGAAGCTATTGAGGTAGCTACTCTGTTAGATGAAGATCAATCCGAGCACCAGGCTCAAGTTTTCACGATTGTGGCGGAGAAGAAACCTAGTGTGGTGGAGTCCTCGCTACCTACTAGAGGGCGGAAGCGTCAGAAAGTGCAGCAGAATGTCCAGCGGAGACGACCTCAACAATCAAATCGCCAGCAAAAGCAACCTCAGCGACCGGGAGTTGAGCGGAAGTGTCGGCAATGTGATGTAGATCACGCTTTTGGGGCTTGTCCTCGTTTCAAGGGCAAATGTTTCAAGTGTGGACAACCTGGGCATATTGCCAAGTTTTGTTTGGAGAAGCCTCCGACAGATTTAGTTGTTGTCAAGTAGGCGCTGTCATACGAGATCTGACCCTTTTATTGTTGTTTGTTGTTTCGTGATTTCGCGGACAAAATCCCTTTTAAGGAGGGTAGAATGTAAGACCCGCGAATTTTTGAGTGCCTTATTGTGTGATTTGAGTTGGAATGTATGTTTGTGCGTACTTGTGAAGTAGCACGTGATTTGATGAAATTTGACTATGCTTTGTATTTCTGCCTTGTGTTCGCGACCTGAAAACCGCGTAAATATATTGTGAAAGTAAGAAGTGTCTAATTCTGGACGAATTAGCTTCCAAGAATTTAAGGGTTAAATTATATTATATTTTTATGGGTTGTCCCCGAATTTGGGACTTATACGACGTAAAAACCTCGTCAGTGCATGCGAATTACGAGTTTTGACCCAAGTTTGAACCGGAATCATAATACGCTTAATTCTTGCAATCGGATGAGAATTTCCTTATAAGACTTCATGCATTTCGTAGTAATTGAGGTTATAAACAGAACTGAAAGATTTAATTGGATTTATTCAGTGTTTTAAGGCATTAAAAAAGTATTGTTTTGACACTTATTAATTGGCAATTTTTGGATCTTGGATCCGGGTCACTTAGAAGACCCAAACCCTTTGTGCGCCCTTCTAAGAGGATGAGTTTAGACTTGGTTGACCAGTTGGTCAAGGGTTTGACCAGCTGGATGGCATACTTGTAAGATTGTGCATGGCTTTTGAAAAATAGGCCACGATTGGCCCTTTTCTTCTTTTGAAGCTCATGATGAGCCTTGGAGCTCATCATGAAAAACATTTTTTTATAAGGAGACCATGGGGTTGGCGCCCCATGGCATTTTTGTAATAGTTTCAAAACAATTCAAATGCTAAAATCTGATTGGGTGAGCTTGGGTGGCTCTTTTGTAAAACTTTCAAACATTAAAGGTACTTTGCAATGGCATTTTTGAAAGGTTTCTGAAATGTTTTAAAAGCTCAACATGCATTGGGCGTGGATACCCATGGGTGGGGCGTGGAGCACTCCAGCCCTCCATCTTATGAGTTTTAATCCTAGCCGTTCCTTTTTGTAAACCCTATGTACTTAAGGTTTCAAGAGAGAGAAAGAGAGGACCTCCTGGGCGATTTTCTTGGAGGAACCTCTCTCTCTTCCCCTTCTTCTCCAAAACCGAGTCAGAGTGAGTTTGTGGGTGTGGGGTGGTTCCAGCCGTGAGCACCTCCTTCATCTCTTTAGTTGATTCAAAGCCGCGAAGGTGAGACACCTCCTTTTCCCTATGCTTAGTGTGGACTTCGGATAAGTAAATGCACCTTGTTTCATGCATTTTCGTAAGTTGCCAATACATGTTTTCCTTCGGATTTGTGGATGTTGAATGGATTAGATTGCATGCATAATGAATGTCCGGTTAAGTATGTTTTCAAGCTTCTTTCTCATGCAATATTGGCATTGTAGCTCAAGGCCATATGGTTTTTCACGTTGGCATGTTTATTAGTACTTCTTAAATCCCATTTTAGCATTTGAAAAGTGTGACTTGCAAGATAACGATTTAACTTTTCGTTTTCCTCAAAAGCTTCAAGTATCATTTTTTTTCATGATTTGCTTTGTAACAGCAAGACTTCTTAAAGTCTGGTTCGGTTGGCAAGGTGGCACGCCTTGGCATAAGCCTAGCTACCTACCCGTTCGGGTTGACCTCCTTTGGAGGTGCTGGCTTAAGCTCAAGCAGTCCGAGCCATGGGGAAATCGCTTCCTATCTTAACTTTTTGCCTCTTTCCTCTCGTCTTCGTCCTTCTTGAGCAAAACCCCTTGCCAGCGCCCATTGCGGGTGGCTGGGGTTTTCGTTGGGGCCTGACATGGTCTGGACCGAATCGGTCCAGACCTGTCAAAGGCCATGGCAGGTCATAGCCGGATTGGGCATTTAGCCCTTTTTGCTTTTTGGAGTTGCGTTTCGGCCTTGGCTTAAGCCAGCACCTCCAAAGGTTGTTCTCCGTTCCACTTCATTGAATCTCTTTCATAAGCTATGAGTTTTTTTTTTTTTTAGTTGTGCAGCAGTTCAAGGACTGCTGAAACATCCTCTGTTTTACAGCTATTCCGCGAGTTACCGTAACTCCTTAGTCGCACAGCAACTCAAAGAGTTGCTGCAACTATTTTCTCTACAGCAACTCAACGAGTTGTATTCCTTTTAGTTATGCAATAATTCAAGGAACTGCTGCAACGTTCATTCCTTTCACTGCCTTCCATTTTCACCATTCAATACACCCAACCCTTCACACTCATTTCATCTTACAGCATGTATATATATATATATATATATATATATATATATATATATATACATATATATATATATATATATATATATATTTGCCACTGATCGTCCATTATCACTCTTTAGCAACTACCTTGTACCCATCACCTTCTTCCCCTGTAACATTCTTATCCCCCAACAGCACCTTGCTGTCATCATCTTCACCATTGTTACCACCCAGTCATTTTTTTTTACCCTGCTTACTGCTGCTACCAAGCAGCTGTGCTTGACTCCTACAGTCTGATTATATTGACACCACTACACTCCATTTGTACACCCCTCTTGTATACATATGTACCATCTATCTTTCTCACTGTTATATAACACCACTCAATCCCTACCACTTCAACATTTTTTGTACTTACATTATTTCCCTGCATTTACTGAATTCCTGGGTATCCACAATGCAGCAGCCCTATGGGCTGCTGTGATTGACTATGCTTCCATAACCCGGATCTACCTACCTCGTTTACCATCTAGTGACAGTCATCCTACCTCGATCTTGTCCACGTAATCTCCTCTACTTCACTCATGCATTGTCTATAAATTCCATCATCTAGTCATGTTAGGCATTACTTCACTCATGTATATATATATGATTATACATATATCTACACACACATATATATATATATATATATATATATATATATATATATATATATATATATATATATATATATATATATATATATATATAGATATAGATAGATATGCATGTACATAGGAATGTAAGTATATATATGTATCAGTTCCCATCTTTTTCATCATGTATATCTTGGCATATAAGCATTTTACCATTGACCTTTATGTGACATGTGTGGTTTTCCTCTATTTTCATACTAATCAAGTGTTTTTGCAGGAAATATGTGGAACATATCATCATTAGGAGTTATAAATTCAATTTTGGTGTGTTGTAATAGTTAGAGTTTAATGAAAATTTATATTTCCAGTTTTAGGTAGAATAAATGAGCATTTGTAAACATCATGAATTGCTCATTTTCATGCATTCTTTTCCTTTATTTCTCAAATTCTCACAATGGTGAAACACGAATGGCACGTGCACCATTTCGTAAGAGGTAAATCAATCCTAAGTTGATGATCCATATAAATGGCCATAGTCAGGGTGTGGACAAAACTTAGGATTTTTATCTTTTACGAAATAACACTGGATCCACACTGGATCCGTTTTCAAAATTCATCATATTTTCCTTAAATATCTTCTTCTTTTATTAGAATTTAACTTAAAATTAATTCAAAATATATACCAATGGCCATAGTCAGGGTATATTGAGAGTTAATTTCATTTTAATTTCTATAGAAGCACCAAATGTGTCTTATCCTTCACCTGAATTTAAATATAGATTATTATATAATACATTCAACGACCATAGTCAGGGATGTATTATATCTTCAATCTTATTTTAATTCAGTTCAAGAATAAGATAGCTTTTCAAAATCTAAATTCAAAGTCTTTAAATTCATTCATCATTTAGGATAGAATTACATCATATTTCAAAATTTCTTTTTCAAAAACTCCAAGTGATGTAAATATCTTCCTCAATCTATTCTTATAAAATCCAATTCATTTTTTCAAATTTTCAAAATTCTATTTTCAATCTCAAAGTTCAAATTAACTTTGAGATTTCAAATTCATTTTATATTCAAAATTCAAATCAGATTTCAAAGTCCAATTTGACTTTGAAACTTCAGAATCATCTTGTATTTCAAATTCCAAATTCTATCTTAAATTACAATATTAACTTTGAAATTTCATCTGTATATTCAAGATTCAATTCATTTTTCCAAATCCAATTCAAATTTAGAAATTCTTGATTCATTTTCTAAATTCCAGATTCAAATTCCAAATTCAAAGTCCAATTTGACTTTGAAATTCATATTCCAAGTTCAAAATTCTCAAATCATATTTTAAAAATTCCAAATCCAAAGTTAGATTCTAAATCCAACTTGGATCCAGATTTCCAAGTACAAATCCTCACTTTTTGGATCTCAAATTCAGATCCAAAACCCATTCTAAAGATCCAGGATTCAACACTCATATTGGATCTCAGATTTCAGATCCAATCCCTCTTTAGGATCCAGACTCCAATTTCACTTTGGATCTCAGCTTTCAGATCCAAAATCCATTTTAGGATCCAGGATTCAACACTCATATTGGATCTCAGACTTCAGATCCAACTCCTCTTTAGGATCCAGGATTCAACACTCATATTGGATCTCAGACTTCAGATCCAATCCCTCTTTAGGATCTAGAGTCCAATTCCACCTTTGGGTCTCAGACTTCAGATCCAATTCTCCTTTAGGATCCAGACTCCAATTTCACTTTCGATCTCAGAACACAGATCCAAATCCATGTTAGGATCCAAAATCCAATTCTACATTGGATCTCAGACTTCAGATCCAAATCCATCTTAGGATCCAGAACCCAATTTTATCGGATCTCAGATTTCAGATTTAAAATCCATCTTTAGATCCAACTCCATTCCCAGTTCTAGATTTCAAATCCGAGTCCATTTTCAGATCTCATCCAAAACTCCCTAAATCCATTTCTATTCTTAAATACCATTTGATTATCTGAGATCCATTCCAAACTTAAAATCCAAATTCAATTCCATCTCAAGTATTCATTTTCTTTCCTAAAATTCAAATTCAAATTCAAATTCAAAGTCCATTTTTGACTTTGAAACTTCATTTCCTTTCATTTCAAAACTTCAAGTCATTCTTTCTCATTTATTCTTCCAATCCTAATTTACTTCAAAAACTTAGAACTCCCCTGATCTATCTCAAGTTCTAAGTCAGATTTAATCAATTCCTCACTCTTTTTACCAAGATCATTTCAGAATACTTAGAAATTTCCAAAACATTCTTTTCAAAAGAGCATACATCTTTGCATTGCACAAGCGTGATTCTTTGTGCATTTAGAATTAGAATAAATTCTTAGATTATATTTAGGCAAAGCAAAAGGCATAGATTCGATCCTTGGTTCGATTATCCCTGGTAAAGGCGCCAGGAACGGTCGAACCTCGTACCGACGAGCGAATCCCGTCTCTCTATTTTTCCCGCAATATTTTCAAAACGGAGGCGAGTTGAATTTCTAAATATTTTTCAAATCAAGGTCAAGTGAGACCACGCAAAAGAGTTCCGCTTCTCTTTTTCTCTCTTTCTTTTCTCTTCTCTCTTTCTTTTCTTTCTTTTATTCTTCTTCCTTCAAAAAGGAGGAAAATAGAGGTTAGAAAAGGAAAAGAGAAGGAAGAGAGAGAAACAATGAAAGAGGAAAAATTTTGCGATGATCACACATAGCCAAGTCATGTTTGCCCTGCAAACATCACACTTGATATTAAGGGATCCTCATATAAGAAATTCTCAAAGTAGTGGCAACCCGAATTTTCTGTTGGTTTGATCTCTGCAAAGGAAGGCTAACTTTGTGTTTTGTTTGATGTGCCTGTGCTGTCATATATTAGAAGAAAGGATGGCAACAGAGGTTAGCAAATTCCAAATAGATTTCTATTAACTAGTGTTACCTGTGCATGTCAGGCTAAGTTTATAGTTTATACATCACCATTAATTGCATATATCTGTGTATCACTTTCTTACATATCAGTCATCATATTGTAATTCGTGGCACACACACCTCATTTCTTGCACATTCACCTGTATCCACCCTGCATTCCATTGCCGCACCTACACAGTTATGATTTGTTGTCCACCTGTACACTCCAACTTCCAGCATATCTGTATACCCCAGTTCTCACACATATTCATTATCTCTTGACCACCTTCACAATCCTTCTCCTGTAATTAACCCACATTTCCACGTATCCACTTCGTTCACCTATCCACCTTCATTTGTGCTGCATGTTTTGATTCATCTTAATCCCCTGTATCCACACACCCGCTTGCAGTCACCTGCAAAATCACGCATGCCTCCATCTAAGTTCATTCCCTGCGTCATAGTTGCACCCATCTTCCTGCAACTACACCAAACACTTCACTATAGCATGCCCAGCACAATTGTTATTTATATTAAGGCACCTTACAACCCTGCCATACCATTGATTGTCCTATTCAGCACCTCCTGCTATAACCCAGCATCATGTTCAAAGCCAATATTTGACTCAGCAACATACCCAACAAGCTCAGCCAAGATCATCTGTGGTTTCATCCACTGGGGCATCACATCTGCCTTTTCTAAATCACAAATAATCTCAGTGCCCACGGGTCTCAAACTCATGCATGGATTGGAAATACTGCAGAATGAATACAAGTATCTGGCTAGCTTGGATCATCTCCATGATGAGCAAAGTTTGGCCTTTGTTTTCTTTTAGTTTTCCAGTAACCATTTCATTATAGAATTCAGTAGTGGTTGCATTGAAGATGATTGGCCTATATCTGTCACATGTTACAACCGATCCTCACATTCACCATTTCATCTATATATATCTATATGCATATATATATATACCTATATGTATGTAGATGTACACATATATATATATATATGCATGTTCATATGTATACAAATACATATCAATTTCATCTTTTCCACAAATTTGAACCTTAAATACTTTGACATGTGAACACTTTTGCCATTGACATCAATATAATATGTGCACTTTTCTTCCATTTTTCATACTAACCAAGTGTTTTGCAGGGAATATGTGAAAATATCATTACTTGGAGTTGTAAATTCAACTTTATGTGTTGTAATAGTTAGATCTTAAATGAAAATTTACATTTTCTGTTTTAGATAGAATGAATGAGCATTATAAATACCATGAATTACTTATTCTCATCCTTTATTTTTCAAACTTTCACAATGGTGAAACACGAATGGCACGTGCACCATTTCATAGGAGGTATTTAACCCTAAGTTGATGATTTACATCAATGGCCATAGTCAGGATGTAAACAAAACTTAGGATTTTTATCTTTTATAAAATAACATTGGATCCACACTGGATCCTTATAAAAAAATCATCATATTTTCAAATATTTCCTTCTTTTATTAGAGTTTAAACTTAGAATTGGCTCAAAATATATACCAATGGCCATAGTCAGGGTATATTGAGAGTTAATTCCATTTTAAACTCTATAAAAGCACAAAAATATGTTTTATTCTTCACCTGAATTTAAATATAGATTATTATATAATACATTCAATGACCATAGTCAAGGATGTATTGTATTTTTAATCTTATCTTAAATTCATTTAAAGAATGGAATAGCTTTTCAAAATCCAATCTCAAAATTCTTTAAATTCATTTAATCATTTAGGATAGAACTGCATCATATTTTCAAAATTCCTTTTTTTCAAAAACTCCAAGTGATGTAAATATCTTCCTCAATCTATCTTCAATTCTTATAAAATCCAATTCATCCTTTCATTTTCAAATTCAATTTCATTTTTAATCTCAAAGTTCAATTTAACTTTGAGATTTCAAAGACATTTTTATATTTAAACTCAAATCATATTTCAAAGTTCAATTTGACTTTAAAATTCCAAATTCATTTTATATTTAAAACTCTAAATCAAAAACTCAAAGTTCAATTTTAACTTTGATATTCTTGATTCATCTCCTAAATTCCAAAGTCAAACTTTAAATTTTCAAGGTCCAAATTGACTTTGAAATTCGTTTGTATATTCAAGATTCAATTCCCAAATTTCATCCAAACTTAGAAATAGAGATTCATCTTCTAAATTCCAGATTCAAGCTTCAAAGTCCAATTTGACTTTGAAATTCATTTGCATATTCAAAATTCAAATTCTCAAATCAATTTTGGAAATTCCAAATCCAAAATCGGATCAACTTGGATCTAGTCTTCTAAATACAATTCCACTTTTTGGATCTTAGACTTTAGATCCAGTTCCATTTTAGGATCCAGAACCAATCTCAAATTGGATCTCAGACTTCAGATCCAATTCCTCTTTCGGATCCAAACTTCAATTTCACTTTGGGTCTTAGACTTCAGATCCAAATCCATCTTAGGATCCAGATCCCAATTCTATATTTTGGATCTCAGACTTCAAATCCAAATCCATCTTAGGATCCAGAACCCAATTCTACATTTGGATCTCAGACTTCAGATCCAAATCCATCTTAGGGTCCATAATCTAATTTTATATCGGATGTCAGATTTCAGATTTTAAATCCATCTTTAGATCCAATTCCATTCCCAATTCTAGATTTTAAATCTGTGTGTTGCACCCGAATCAAACATAACACGTGCAAGGTGTTCGGCAACTAAAAATATACCTTCGATCAGATCAGCCTGATCATCCTGGGAGGTTGCTGTCGCTGCGTAGACCCGTCCATTGGTCTTGTGCTGACCCTGCTGTTGTTGAGGCCTCTGCTGCTGCGGTTGCTGCTGCTGTCCACCCGAAACCGCAGGCTTGTTCGGACAGAAGGGGGCAATGTGCCCTGGCTGCTGGCACTGGTAGCAGACCCCCTTGAACGATGGGCAGAAACCTAGTGGATGGTTCTTGCCGCATCTGCGACATGCCGGCTGGGACTTCCCCTATTGTCTCCGCGGCTGAGGTCGGCCCTGTTGCGCGCCCTGCTATCGCCCGTCACGGGTACGCTGCTTTTTCTCGTTCTGCACTTCCTCTCCTGTTGGAGGATTCTTCCTGGTCCCACCTGAAGAACCTCCTCCGTTGCCACCCTTCTTCTGAAAACCACCTTTGGATCGTTCCCAGTCCTCGGTCAGTACGGTGGCTGACTCGATCGCCTCGGCCAGGGTAGAAGGACGACCCCCGAGCACACGAGTCCGTAACCCGTCCTTCAGTCCACGCACGAATCTAGCTGCCCTTGCCTTCTCATTCTTGAAGAGCTTTGGGCTATACTTCTCAAGACTCCGGAACCTGGTAGTGTATTCCACGAGACCCATGGTCCCCTGAGTCAGATCGAGGAACCTTTGCTGTATCTGCTTCTCGGCGTAAGGGGGAAAGTAGGCGTCCAGAAACTCCTCCCTGAACGTCTCCCAAGGAATCTCATCCCAATCAGCAAATTTCACCCTTCGCAAGGTGTCCCACCAGTTCTTGGCATCGCCCTTCAAGCGCTACGTGCCAAAAGGTGTCTTTCTCTCCTCAGGGACAAGTAAGACGTCAAACACCCGCTCAATCTCCTCGACCCATCTCTTGGCAGCCTCTGGGTCTGCCTTTCCTGAAAAGGAAGGCAGATCCAACTTCAGAAACCTCTCGAACGAAACGCCACCTGCGTTGGGAACAATATTGACCGGAGGGTCACGAGTCACTGCCTACGCGGCTGCCTGTGCAGCCTGTGCCGCTTGGGCCGTTTGTGCAGCTTGTGCCGCCTGAAGGTTCTGAGTCGCTTGCAGCGCCTGCGCTGTCTATGTCGCTTGAGCCGTCATAGTCTCTGTCAGGGTATGGATGGCCTCCATCATGAAATCTCTTTGCTCCTGCCAGTTCGTGGGAGCAGCAGTAGAAGACAAAGCGCCTCTACGGGTATAGTGCGACATCTACAATGCACATCCTTTTTCAAATTAGACTATTATTGATACTACCCCCTTAGGGTTGATCGTGAATAGTATTCGTTCCCAAATCCCATCAGACTTTTAAAATTCACACCAAAGAGCATGGAATCATAATTACCATAACCACCCAAAACTTATATAAATTAAGTAAAAGTATTAAGCAACCATACCAGTGAAGAAGACTGCTCTGGAGGACGAGTCACAACTTGTTGACGCTTCAGGACAGGGCTCATATACCAATTATGAAAATTAAACACTCAAAGACGATAAAATTGCAAGTATTTGTGGTTGCTCTGATACCAAACCTGTAACGACCCCAACTCATCCCCTTTGAAAATGCAGATTTTTTTTTTTTCTAAAACAGTGCGGAAAACTTCCCAGAGACCCGGGGTCCTCACAGTTCCAATTCCAACTAGATAGCCATAAACCACAAAAGAACTTGCAATTAACATCCATAAACTAACCATTACCTTTATTCATGAATTAAAAACTAATCTCAAAAGTAAAGTGTCTGACTCAAGTTACCACTGATGACAATAAGCAAATAACAAGAACACTAGACTGAAAAACCAAAATAAAGAGCCACTCTGTCCACAAAGAAGACTGTCAAAACTCGTTGTGACTCTCGCGTCCTTGTAGTAGCTGTCGACTTCACTGATCACCTGTTCCTGCGAAAAAACAATGAAGTAGGGTGTCATAATCGAAATCCTGAGCACAGCTACTTCTTAATGAAACAAGTGAGATAAAGAGTCAAGATGAGATATCATGCAACAATTAAGGGAAATACATACAAGACAGTTTATAGCATTTGAGAATTTATTCATGCAACAATTATAAATGCTAAGCATGCAAAGGCAGTAAAGCAGTAGCATCTACTAAAATTCCAGCATGCAACAAGAATTAAACATTCAACACTTACCCTCATGTATTGAGTAAGGAAACCATTAAAGTATGCATGATCTAATGCATCATAGGAAAAATGCATGTCTTTTGTGCAATGCATGAATCATTTTATTATCTTTCATTAAGTCTTTTGTTTCCTTATGCATGCCCTATTAAATGCATACAACTTTAAGTTTCTCTCTTTTAATTACCGTTGCCCGCGGATACACCAAACGGGTACAAACCCCGAGGTTAAGTTAGGTTCCCAGGGTAGCTTAGCACATAATTTATATTTTATTACTGGGTTCCAACTTAGCCCTTGACTGAATCACCTTCGGAACATTAGACCTCCACGTCTAATGTCAGAGACACAAGGGACACCCCACGCCCACAAGTGCCACTTCCTTGGTACCAAAAACAACAGCTGTGTCAAACACACCACTCCCGGGTAAAGTGGCGGACTCTCCCTAAAACCGTGGCCAGGAGAAGGAACCTCAATATCGGGTTCCAGGGACCAAAATTAAGCACACGGAGTTTTGTATCCTCACAGTCTCCCCAAGACCGGATTTCTAAGATCCCCATTCTCCAGATGGGTGATCCCAGAAGGTATATTACGTTGTGCTTTATTATTACTTTTTATTAAAATTTAATTTCTTAAGTTTTGCAACATCATATGCAAAAAGAAAGATAAAAGCTCGCATCTACCTCGCGAGAGCCATCACAGGACTCTGGCCTATGGAAACATATAGA
Organism: Nuphar pumila; assembly: GCF_984573655.1. Lineage (NCBI taxonomy): Eukaryota > Viridiplantae > Streptophyta > Magnoliopsida > Nymphaeales > Nymphaeaceae > Nuphar > Nuphar pumila. Next base: position 85,283,041 of record NC_143256.1, on the reverse strand, counting down.
ACAGTGCAACAAAGCTGAAATAATTATAAAGCATGATCTTTGAAATGCATTAAAATGAGTAAGGGAAAAATATTTCCACAGCTCGGGTTTACCAAACCCTCGATGATTCATTTTGATCACCGGAACACTAATGCAGGAATCACAATCATATGTAATGTAACAACACACATCAAGTACATCAATGAGTAATCATGTTCCAACAGTCATGTACACCACCTCAACTCCAAACATAAAGAGAAATGAGACTGTAGGTACATAATTCATGCTCAAGATTTATCATGCATCAAAAGATTAGAATTCTTAACTTTATCAATCACGTAACCAGGCCCTGTTTTCATATGCTAACAACCTATGTTACTAACATGGCATGGTTCCCCGCATAAGAGAAGTTTTGAAATTAGCAGCTCAGCCCAGCCGACCCTATCGACTGGGTGTGGCAGCATAGACATAGGCCCAAACAGGGGCTGTGTATGCTGTCTGAAAACGCACCAAAAAGGGATGCCATATGCTAATATCCCTGTTTACATATATACATATATATACATATATATACATATATATATATACATATATATATATATATATATATATATATATATAGACAGACCTATATATAGATTCTTGTGAAAAGACTGGACCCAGCTCAGTCGATCCCATCGGCTGGGTCTGGCAGCATATTCACGGGTCCAGTATGGACCTGTGTATGCTGTCAAAACGACAGCCTATCCTATTTCGAAAACCACCATTGAATTACTTTATATATATCTCTTTTTTTTTTTTTGAAAGAAACACACCCCGCCCCAGCCGACCCTGTCGGCTGGGTCCAACAGCACGTACACAGGTCTAGTTTGGACCCGTGTATGCTGTCAAAAACAGCAGCACTACAGATTTCAAGGAACTGATTTTTATTACTCATATACCCTTTTTGAAAACAACAAGGCACAATCCCTTTTTGTCTCAGGTTTTCCTAAATGCCCAGCTGGTTAAGCTTTAACAGTTGCTAAGCAACGATCACAAATTCAATACCATATTTAATTTCTAAGACATATCAGAATTAAACAATGGATGAGTTATCATCCCATTCTAACCATTTAAGTTCAAATAAAAGATGCCTATTAACATGATAATTCTGATGCAAAACTTCATTAAATAATATCAACTTATTCTAACCATCCAAGTTCAAATAAAAGATGCCTATCAACATGATAATTCTGATGCAAAACTTCATTAACCAATATCAACTTATTCTAACCATTCAAGTTCAAATAAAAGATGCCTATTAACATGATAATTCTGATGCAAAACTTCATTAACCAATATCAACTTATTCTAACCATTCAAGTTCAAATAAAAGATGCCTATTAACATGATAATTCTGATGCAAAACTTCATTAAATAATATCAACTTATTCTAACCATCCAAGTTCAAATAAAAGATTTCGAATAAAGGACTCAGCTAAAACTGGGTCTAGCACCCAGCCAGACCCACCCAGCCGACCCAGTTGGCAGGGTCTGGTTCACAGCTCAGCCGACTGCATACCTGGGCCCCAAATCATGCAGGTAAAGCTTTTAGTTCTGTTTTTTTTTTTTTTCAAAACAACAAGAGCACAGAAGGTGCGCGGGAGTAACAGTGGAAACTGTTCTCCATTAGATTCCATCGACTGTTGCATGGAGATCAAATCTCCACCGATGCCCCATTTAAATCAAAAAGAGGTACCCGTACCTCGTTTCGCAAATCCGGATGATTGGAGGCAGCTTAACTAGAGAGAGATCGGCTGAGGTCGATCCCACCCCCACTATCGAGCTCCGGCTGAAGGGAAACAACGAGGAGGAGGAAGGACCGTCGCTTGCCAAGGGTGGTACGCACGTCTGCTGCAGTTGGGGAGTTGCCGGTGGTGTGGCTCCAGCAACGTGCACTAAAACGAGGAGAGTGAGAGAGATTTGGGGCAAAAATAGAGAGGTAAAGGGGAAGCGGATACCAACCTGCCATTTTAAAGGAGGAAGCCTTCCGAATTTGGTGGAGGTTGTTCCCCTTTCGCCGGAGGCTGCGGCTCACCTTTCCCTTTTTCCCCTCACACGATAGGGGTTAGGGTTTACTCTCAGCACCCTAACCCTCCCTCTTCTCACTTTCCCCTTTTTCAGAAAAATCGGGCAACCCTTATTGGGTTGCCCCCTTTTTCTTTTACTCGATACACAGGGGCGACCCGGGTCCGGACCCGGTAACCGACCCCGAGTTGGGTCTACGCCTGTTTCTTAACAAAAATGGGTCCACAAGTTGGATCCAAATGGATCCAACTGTGGATCCGCGAGTTCGCCATACATATCTCGCTTTATTACAATCGTTAATATATATATATATATATATATATATATATATATATATATTTTAAAAAAAAAGCCCTAAGCTATGCATCAATACCCATTTATGGGTCCGAGATCCGAAATATGGATCTTAGGTCCAAATTGCATGTTTTCCCCAAAATTTAAATGGCAAAACTTACGGTTTTTACATCTTTCGCGTTGTCGAAAGAATCGCCTTTCTCCTTTGGATTGCCTTTTGTCATCTTTCGCGTTGTCAAAAGAATCACCTTGTTCCTTTGGATTGCCTTTTGTCATCTTTCGCGTTATCGAAAGAATCGCCTTGTTCCTTTGGATCGCCAGCGTTCATCTTTCGCATTGCCGAAAGAGTTGCCTTATTCTAAGTTGGAAAAATTGCCTTATTCATCTTTTGCGTTGTCAAAAGAGTTGCCTTACTCTTCTTTGAAAGAGTTTGCCTTGTCTGTCTTTCGCGTTGCCGAAAGAGTTACCTTATTCTCGTCAAAAGATTGCCATATCCATCTTTCGCGTCATCGAAAGAGTCGTCTTACTCTTTACCTTATTCATATTTCACAATGATGAAAAATTCACCAGATCGTCTTGATCATTTTCAAAATTGCCTCTTACAATTCCATTTTCATCGCCTCGTTCATCTTCAAGAAAAGTTGTCTTATTCACCTTCCAAATATTTCATTTTCCGCCCAATCAGGATAAGGGTACAAACCTGAGCCTCATTCAAGTAGGTATTCCATTTTCTCGCCCAATCAAGTCAAGGGTTAAAACCTGAGCTTCGTTCCATACGGAGCATTTCCTGTCCCATCCAGGTTAAGGGCATAAACCTGAACTTCGCTCTCATAGAGTGAGTCTTTCCTCTTTATTTTTCCATTTCATATCTACCATCTTCCTCGGGCTAATTTCCTCATACCCAGTTAGATCCTTCTAACTAGGGCATTTTTATATATATATATAGCCCAAATTTGGAGTGTTTTTCTTTGCCACTAAGCTCGACCACAAGCCGGCTTAGTAGCAAAGAGAGGCATCTGTAAACACCCCAAATTTTCACTCACCTTCTTGACATCGCCCTCAATCGGCACATTTCAGTTCTCTGGAATCAATGAAGGGCAAAATGGTCAATTTCTGAGTTTAGATCTTGCAGAAAGTCTAAAATTTCATTCTTGAGCCTCAAAATTTCTATATTTAGATTCAGAGACATCTTCAAATTGCAAAATTTCAAAATCCTTTTTCTGGACAAAAAGCTAAAATTTCCAAGTCCGAGCTCAAAGTGACATTTCAGAGAACATGTCTTTGCATAGCATTGCATCATTTCACTGCACAACATGTCATTTTGAGATCCAGAACTCTTGATTTTCAAAATTGTCAATCCAGATTTGATTTTTAAACTTTTCAAATTGATTTTTAAAACCCTGGGTATTCAAAATTACCAAATTTTCCCATTTTACCCCCAGGACTTTGAATTACAAAAATTTTCTCAAGAAAAACAATCTGGATATTTGGATATTGATTTTAAAGATTTTATCTCAAAACTTTTTGTAAAAAGATTTTAAATCTCTTACAAAATTTTTTACATTTACTTTATCCATATTTTTGCCCTGAAAAACCAATCTTTCCAAATTCTTGAAAATAAACAAAGTTTTATCTCGTATTATAAAAATTCCAAAAAGAAGTTCTTTCTTCTACTTTTTATTTTCAAAAAAAAAAAAATGGTGTGGGACCCGCCTTGAACTAGTATCACACTCAAATGCTCAGGTATGTTTCTTATTTTCAAGTGGGGCTCACCCAGACAATTTACAAATTCCTCTCTCTAAATTTTCGATATTATTTATTTTATAAAATAGCCAATGGGCCCACGCATAGGTGGTGCCACGGCCAAACATTCCTAAAAAGAAGAAGATGCGTTCATTGTACCTAGACTTTAGGTAAATGAACGAAATTTTCTTAAAAGCTAAGAAACCGTCCTCTTTTAAAAACAGCAAATTTTCAAAATCAATGAGGCGTCGGTTTCACAAATTTTCAAAATTGATAACGGAACCTCAGAAGGGAGAACTGCGGTTTTCTTCAAGAGGATTAAAAAATTCTTTAAGAAGGAGGCCAGGGATCGATTAGGGGAGAGGGGGAGCCGATTGAAGAAGGAGGCGTTTTCGGTTTTGCAGTCTTCCACCACCAGTGCCATTTCCATTGAAGGAGAAGAGAATCTACATTTTTTTTAGAATCTGACCTCTCCATTTCCTCTGGTCACCCCAGTTCCTCTTGGCCAGCAGGGAAGATCGATTGATTTTCACCCCTTTGGGTTTATCGCAGGACATCCGGCAGAAGAAAAGGGGGCCTGGCCGATTGAGACCCAGCAGGCTTGCTGCATCTTTCCTGCTGTCCATCTTTCACCTTGCCTTCAGTTCAGCAGAGGATCCACAAGTGCAAGGGGTCCACAAGCTTCTCCACCCAGCGTGAAGAGTAATTTCCAGTTCATCTCCTTCAGTCAGCAACATCTACAGATCCGTTGGGTGCAGAGGAGGCAGCAAGCTTCTACCCACTCTTCAGATCCCACCAACAGGAAATTTCATCCAATGGCTGCTGCCCACCTTTCTTTCAGCAGATCCAGCATAGGTCCAGCAGCAACCGCTTCAGCTCACCAGCAGGAAAGCCCAGCCATTCAACGTGTTCATCCTCTTCACCCTAGCGAACGTATCCATTTTTTTTTTGGTCCAGCCATCGTTTTGCAGCCTCTGCTTCAGCCTATCAGCAAGAGATATCACAACAATAAGCCCCCCGGTTGCGGCCTCTTTTCTATTTCCCTCTTGCAGAGCTCCAGCCACATTGTAAGATTCATCATCTTCCTCTTCTTTTTCTATTTAATTTTTGTTCATGGAATTCCTGTTTTCAGCATGTTTTAGATTCAATATTAGATTTATAAGTTTGTTATCGTGCATTTTTTTTTCTAATTCGTGATTCCCTGTTTCGCTTTATTGCATCTTCTGATTTTCCTGATCTCATTCATTACATTTTCTGCTAATTGCATTTCCATTCGGTGCATATTCTTATTTCTCTGCATATTTTTGCATTTTGATTCATTCATCGCCTAAAACTTTTCTGTGTTACATTCATTGGATCTCATATCTTGTTTCCTATTGTTTCTGACTTAATGATATGAGATCGTCATTATAATCCATTTCAAACCCAGTTGCAGAGGTTTGAGTGTATGACATGCCTTGCCATTTGCAAAGAACATCTTTCCTTGCTTCAAAGGCTCACCACAGTTCAAACCTGAGGAGGAAAGCATAAGTAGATTGCTTTAAGAGCAAATTGTTTTTCCTGTGTTCTGCCAATTTTCTGTGCTTTGTGTTCTACCAATACCTGGCATCGATTCTCTTTGTTTTACATATCATCTAGTTTCTTTTATGTTTCTTTTATGTTTTGTGCTCAAGTGATTGATAATCAAGATAATATACCTGCAGATTTTTTTTTTTTCTGAGTTCTGTCAATGCCTTGCATATCATTTTAGCATGCTCTACATCTTTATATGCCAATTTTCATAAAATCCATCCTATGTTATAATGATCAGGCTACAGAATTCATGTCATTATATTTTCGTTATTTTAGTTGGAAGGATACAGAAATTCAGTTCTTTTTAATCGTTCACCATCATTCCCATTCATAGGTGTGTCATCCATGTGTTTTTCATTCCTGTTTCTGCAGGTGTGCAGTCTTGATAAACAGCCACCTTCATGAACGGATATATCCATATCTGATCTTGATCTCTATACCATCTTTGGCATGTTTCATTATTGATATATAGGGAAGGTCCATACCCATTTTTGTTGAAATATATCTTGTAATTTGGGAAATACGGCTATGTAAAGTTACCTACAGAAACTGTGTATATCCATATTTTCTGATTTTACCCATTTTGTAGAATTTCCATTAATGCATATATTTTCTTATTTTATTTCTATATATATATGTATATCTAGGTATATCTACCTATATGTATACGTATATATGTATATATATGTATATATATATATATACATAGATATATACTTATATATATATATATCCCTCCATGTGTCCTTATTTTCATATATGAGCATTCATGTATATATTTTCTCATATAAATACACCTCCATTGTTACATATCATTTAGCATCAATTTTAGCAAATTTTGATATACATCTCTTTGTTATATATACTTATTTATATATATATATATATCCCTTAATGTGTATTTATTATTGCATATATTTCTCTTTTCTCTTACTCTTGTAAGTACATCATCATTTGATTTATGAGCTTGATGTTCAAATTCTTGTTTTATGAAGATATGTTGGAACATCATCATTTGATTTATGAAATTTTGTTTAGCTTGATGGTAAAATTCTTGTTTTATGAAGTTATGGCTGGAACTTCATCATTTGATGCTACAATTTCTGTTTTATGAAGCTATGGGCTGGAATATCATCATTTGATTTATGAGCTTGATGTTCAAAATTCTTGTTTTATGAAGTTATGGTTGGAACTTCATCATTTGATTTATGAGCTTGATATTCAAATTCCTGTTTTATGAAGTTATGTTGGAACACCATCATTTGATTTATGAGATTTTGTCAAGCTTGCTGTTAAAATCCCTGTTTTATGAAGTTATGGCTGGAACATCACCCTTGGTTTTATGAGATTTTGCTTAGCTTAGTGCTAAATTCTTGTTTGCTATATTGTTATAATATCACCCCATTTGCAGCACCAATTATACATATTGTTTCATCATTTTCCACGACATTTTCACCTTTTCACCAAGCTTTTCATATCCTTTTCATGATATCCTTGAAATAGTCCATGATGCTTCCACAACCCATTTCCTGCACATATTCATTTTCTGCTGCAAGTGTGCAGTCTTGATATTTGACCATATATTGATATGTATGTATATCTACCCATATGTATACGTATATATGTATATATATATGTATATATATACGTATATATGTATATATATATATACACATATATATACTTATATATATATATATACCTTCATGTGCATTGGATATCACATATATTTTTCCTTTTCTTTTACTTTTTTGCAAATATATCTTCATTACCATATATCATTTAGCCTAAATTCAAATATTTCTATATCTACATATATATCTTTGTTGTATATAGTATATATGTCCATTCCCTTGGTTATCTGGTACTAACTCTCATTTTGCAGAAAAATCTAGAAGATGTTGATTCCTTGGCTCCATTTCAATTTTCTTTTACTTTATGTTATGCAATGTAACAATCCAATGTAAACTTTGGAATAAGATTTACTTTTACTGCTTAGATTAGGTTGCATCTCATATAGTTTGATTTCAGTAATATCCTGATTATATGATGCATATATCTCAATTTTCCAAATTCACCGTGGATGAACACGAATGGCACGTGCACCAACTCTTAGAGAGTTGATGAACTCGGTGGAGTCCATATTTACGGCCCTAGTCGGAATATGGACGAAACCCAGATCCATCATCTCTCTACCAGTCACATTGAGCCTACACTCTTAGGCTATCTTGAAAATGCACCTCATATTTCCAATGTTTTCAACATATTGTGAATTAACTCAAATAAACCCTGAATATATTCTTGGCCACAGTCAGAATATATGAAGGATTTACTTTGGCTTAATCCACATTTTTCCAACCAATTTTTCAGAAATCTTTTCAAAGTGCATTCATTCATTCAAATCATTTGCATCATTCGTTTTTTCATGATTTTCTCAAAAGATTTTCACTTCATGGAATCGATTTTCTCAAGAAACTATGATGATATTCGGAGTTGGATTTCTCAAATCAAAGTTTTCCCATGATTTTCCTTAAAAGTTATTTTCTTAATATCTATTTTCAAAGGGAATTTTCATCTTTCTCAAGAATAAAAAAGCTGATTTGCAGACACTTCAAAGACAAGATTCTCAGGAATTCAATTTCCTATGTTTTGAATTTCCTTCTCCAAAGAATTTTCCCATAAGTTTTCTATCATTTTCCTAAGAAAAATCTCAAAGTCCGAGTTTTCCCAACAAGTGCTTTCCTTCTCAAATGTTCATCTTTTCTTAAGAATTCCTTCCATTTTCCTGAGATTCTCATTTTTTCATGGTTTTCCAAGTCTTTCTAAGCTTTCTCAAAATTATCCTGAGATTCTCATTTTTCTAAGTCTTTATAAACTTTCTCAAAATTTTCCTTAGATTCTCATTTCTTCATGGTTTTCTAAGTCTTTATAAACTTTCTCAAGATTTTCTCGAGATTCTCCCTTCTTCAAGATTTTCCAAATCTTTATAAATTTTCTCGAGATTTCAAACCTTTTTCGTCTGAGTTTTCCTGAGAGATTGATTTTCATCTTTTCCTGAGAAATACTTTTCAACTTCAGATGTTTTCTAAGCATACATCATATTTTCCAATTTTACATTTTTCAAAAATCTCATAGCACATGCCTGAATTCTCTGTGCATTTAGGATAGAATACAATTTCGATAATTTCGCTAAGTCAAGCATAATTTTGGTCCTTGGTTCGATTACCCCTGTTAAAGGCGGCAGGAACGGTCGAACCTCGTACTGACAGGTCGAGCCCCATCCCATGGATTTTCCCGCAATTTTCAAAACGGAGGCGAGTATTTCAAAACAATTTCCAAAATCCGGTCAAGTTTGAATCGCGAAAGCGTTTCCCTCTCTCTTCCGCAAGGAAGGGAAGACAGGAAAAATTTTGCGACGATAACACCATCCTAGTGTGTCACCGTGGGGAGCCCCGGTGCTGTTTGTAAAGAAGAAGGATGGATCCCTTCGGTTATGCATCGATTATCGGATGCTTAACCAGGCAACTGTTAAAAATAAGTACCCGTTGCCTCGGATTGAGGACTTGTTCGATCAGTTGAGAACAGCAAGAGTGTTCTCCAAGATCGACCTCAGGTCTGGGTACCATCAGCTCAGAGTAAAGGAAGAGGATATACCCAAGACTGCCTTCAGAATGAGATATGGCCATTATGAGTTCGTAGTAATGCCCTTCGGACTCACTAATGCGCCTGCTGCCTTTATGGATCTAATGAACCGGATATTCAGACCATATTTGGATAGCTTTGTCATCGTCTTTATTGATAACATTCTCGTATATTCTGAGAACAAGGAACAACACATGGTGCACTTGAGAATCGTCTTGAAAACCCTTCAAGATAACCAACTCTATGCTAAGTTTTCAAAATGTGAATTCTGGCTAGATAAAGTGATGTTCCTTGGCCATGTGATCTCGAAAGATGGAATCGCAGTGGATCCTGCGAAGGTGGAAGCTGTGATGGACTGGAAGCAGCTAGAAAATATCACTGAGGTCCGCAACTTCCTTGGACTTGCAGGATATTATCGGAAGTTCATACAAGACTTCTCCCGAATCACCGTACCAATGACAAAATTGTTGAAAAAGGGAGTTGTGAACACCCCAAAATTTTCAAAGTCTTGTAAAAATGACCTTTTTGCCCCTAACCCCGTTTTCTGAGAAAATCAAGTTATTTCTCCAGATTTCTGGATTAGATTCCACATTGACATATTCAAATTCAACTCCAGGTCTGAACTTAGTATTTTAAATCCAAAACTGAGCCCCGTTGTCCGATTTCCAAAATAAAAGCACAAAAACACCAAAAATGAATTTTGAAAGGCTTGGGCGGCTCATCCGGCACTCTGTTGGACCCTCGACCCTATATTCCTCAATTCGAGGTTGTAAACCTCGAATATTTCTCAAAAATTCAGACATAAACCCATTTCTGAAGAAGTTTTCTCAAAATAGCTTTTAAATTCTCAGAAAATCTCCCTTTTTGTAAATATTTTACAAAAACAAAAAAAAATAGTTTTGACCTTTGGTTTCTCGTAAAACTCTAGGATTTTTTTCTAAAAATACAAAAAAATGGAAAATAACGCAAAAAACCAAAAAATTGGAAAAATTACGAGAAAAACAAATGAGTTTAAGCTTCCTAAATCAATTTTGCTAAAAAAAAAATTGTTTTAAAACCCTTTTTATGAAAAACTTTTTGAAGGAGCCTCTTTTTGGAAAAACCAAAAATTTTTACGAATAAACCCCTCCAAACCCTTTCTTTCTTCTTATCCTTTTCTCCCCTTTTCGGTTTCTCTTTTACAAAACCCTTGAAACCCTCGATCGCATGCCTTCCTCCTCCATCCATCTCTAACAAACCGCAAAACCCTAAACCCCTTTCTCGATTCTTCCACCTCTTCTATAAGAAGAGGCATCCAAGCCTCTTCTCGGCATCCGTTTTTCACCCCTCCATAGCCTTCTCTCTCTAAAACACGATCCACGCTTCACCCTTCCTGATTCACGCATCTACTTCCCCTTTTCCTTCTCCCTTATGCTTCTTCTTTTATTGCTCTCATCTGAGTTTCCCTCGATCGGCTGAAGGAAGAGCCATCAACCTGCCACCAATCTCTATCCAGAAGAGATGCCTCTTTCCCCTCCCGATCAAGGTATTGTCACTGTAAGGATCGATCTCCCCCTTTTCTTTTTCTATAAATTTCCATCTTCTCCTTTTGTTTTACTGAAGCAATACAATGCAACATCAGTACTGCCTATCACAGCCCTGATTTACATTTTGCGACAAAAGATTCTACCCTCCTCTGGGTTACATTTTCCTCGTTGCTTGTATGCTATATTTTCAATTTCTGTGTTTATTTCATATCGTTTATGATTGGATTGTTATACTTCACAGGATTCATTCTCTTAGAATTGTGATGCCACCACGCCTCATCCAACATTTCAGTCTCTTAGTTGAAGCACTCATAATTTGTCAGCTTATTTCCTAGTCCACAGCAATATATCGGCTTTCTAATTCCATGGGTTTTCTAATCCATCGGGTAAGCCAAGTCAAATAGAAAATAGGGATTACAACCAAAGCAAATATAAATAGCTAATCTGATCTGTTATGATAGCAGATCTGTTCTGCTGCAAGAGTAAAATTGAACAAATGGATCTGAACCTTCGTGAAAGAGATATTTTGGATTTATTATAAAAGCATTTCGATGGTTATGAAATCCCTTCATTTTATCTTTGTTTGCCAACATGTGTATGTGTGTGTGTGATTATTATGCTTTGTGTTATCAATAGTATTCCCATTGAGTCCATTATTATTTTCCCATGCCCTCTCTGCATCATTAGGTATTTGCACATATTCCTTTGCATGATGTTTTCCTCCTTTCCTCCTTCTGCTGTTACTGGTAATAAAATGGCTATATACATGATTAGGCCTAGCTTGTTGTATCCTCACCATCCTTGGATAGGTTGGGTAAATCTGCTATATTCATTGCTCAATCACATTATGCTTTCTTTGTCGTGTGGATATTACCTGTAATTACCTTTGTCATTCAGTTTCTCCATTTTTTTTATCACTGTTATGCAGTAAAGCATGCCAATCCCTCGCACCTAACAACTGAAATTATTAAATTCTCAATTAATGGCTGCAAGCTGAATTGCAACAATGAGTGTTCTGTCCAAAATAATAGTAATGCTTGCTTTGAGATGAAAACTCCATACGTTTGAGACATGGTTCAGATTAGAAGGTTCGTTGCCCAAGAATCCCGTATTTCTTCGATCAAATCCTTCATCCAGACTATCAGATTCCTGTGTTCTGCGCTGGCATCATGGGTAAGCTGGAATAAAACACCTGCTTATGAATAGTAGGTAGAAGGGTGACATCACTTACTTATCTCCAAGTAAGAAGCTAATTGTGGATGCTCCCAATATCAGTGAAATTGTGTATGATAGTGATAAAAGAAGAATCTATCCTGCGGCAATGAGAGAGGAGCGAATGCTTTTTCATTGGTACCATTTGTCATCATGATGAAGGCGAGACTGCAGTCCATGCTTAAACATCGCAGCAGTTTTATATTTTCAAAGCTTCTAATTCGTCTGGTTGCAGGTACGGAGTGAGAGATTTCATCTTCAGAACTGGAACCAAGTCCATTGATCGCCAGGGAAATAACACCAACTCGAAAGGTAAGTACCCTTGGCTTTCTGTTGATCCACTTCACCACTACATGATATTTTTACTATCTCTGTGTTTTCTCTTTATATTCGTCAGGGTTATGATATATTGTATCTATGTAATTCTCCTTTCAATCTGTTATATGTCCACTGTCGTATATTCCTTTTTTTGTTTTTTGTTTTTATTTTATTTTTTGCAAGTGTGATTTCATATGCCGACATATATTCAGGACTGCTCTCACTGATGTCATCTACCTTCACAACAGTATCTAGGCCTACCACATGGCCTCAAAGCACCCTATATACAACATACTGCCACCTACATTGTCATTGGTATACTACCATTAGTTTCATTTACACTGCACCCCCCCCTGTTTTAGTTCTTTTGTCATAACCGGTCAGGTTATCATCATCAACCAATTGGAAAGTTGCACAAAGCCTGTCAAGAAGGTGCGTCACTATTGGCTGTTGAACTAAAGAGTCTTCCCCAGCAGAGGTGTCTCCAAATTAAGGATAGCAGCTGTCAATGAAATCAAAATGAGAAAAGTTAACATATTCATGCTGCTGCAAACCACCACATTGACCCTTGTACTTCTACTATCTCAAGTTTGACTACATGGATCATATTCACCACCGTCGCATATCCGCTTAGGCATACATGTATTATTTACTATTTTTACAGCACCAAATAATCATTTTCATAATTTCTCCATGTCATTCACAACCACCGACAATATTACATCCCCTTCTGGTCATCAACTATCATGACAATGTCCCTTTACTGCAAAATCAATGACCTTCCATTTGCGCACCACCCATTCAGTCCTGCGCCATACTCTTCAATATAGTCCTGTCTACACCTTACCATCATGTTCTGCTACCAGTCTTACATCTAGCACCTGCAGCACTCTCACACACTGAGCACTTGCTGCAAATCATACCTATGCTTCACCAATACACAACACCTGTGCATCACCCAACATCATTGTCTCTCCAGCACTTTGATTCCCTTGCATGCTACAGTAGGTTAGCTTCTGCATGTAGTTTAATCATCAGCGTATTAAGTAATACCTTTTCATCTGTTTCTTCATCATATACCCCATTAACATCTTCATCATCTCTTACTGCATTTTCATACCTCCAACACACTCCATTTTCATTAAGCATTCACAGCATCACACCTTCTGCACCATTACCAGTACATCTCCAACCTCATCACCAGCACAATGTTATGCCCACACCTATTGCCTTCACAAGCAGTAGACTTTCATTTCATTGCTAATACATATTAGCAACCAGCCATCAGTCAGTTCCATCTTGACCTTACTTCATCATCCTTATCATCTGTCAAACATCCCTTCAGTTCTCATTTAGTCTCAGCAGGGCTAAGCACCGCAGTAGCTTCCTTGCATCTGCCAAGATAATCATCGTTGCGATGATTTTCCTGCATCTACAGCAACTCCCTGAGTTGTTGTAGTTTCATGTTTAATTGTTGTAAATCACAACCAAACTCACAGCAAACTCAGTTGGTTGTATCTGTCAAGCATACTCTCATCCATCTACACTAAGCACATGTTATATATATATATACATATATATATTTATATATATGTATGTGTGTGTACTCATATACATGTAAGTATGTATATAAGCTCTCATGTACATATACGTATATATATATATATATATGTATATAAGTATGTATGTCATTCTTCATCTTTTTCAGCATGTATATATGAACATTTTTACCATTAATATCCATATGATTTTCCTTCTCTTTTCATTATTAACGAGGTTGTTTTGCAGGAAATATGTGGATAAAATTTGCATTTGAAGTTGTTGAAATAGCTAGATTTGAATGAAAATTTACATTTCCTGTTCTAGGTAGAATGAATGAGCATTGTAAATATTATGAATTGCTTGTTTTTCATGCATTTTTGCCTTTATTTCTCAAAATCCTCACAAATGGCAACACGAATGGCACGTGCACAATTTCATAAGAGGTAATTGATCCTAAGTTGATGATCCACATCAATGGCCATAGTCAAGATGTGGACAATACTTAGTATTTTTATCTTTTACAAAATAACACTAGATCCACACTGGATCCATTTTCAAAATTCATCATATTCTCCTTAAATATTTTCTTCTTTTATCAGAATTTAACTTAAAATTAACTCAAAATATATACCAATGGCCATAGTCAGGGTATATTGAGAGTTAATCTCATTTTGAATTCTATAAAAGCACAAAAAATGTATTTTATTCTTCACTTGAATTTAAATGTAGTTATTACATAATACATTCAATGACCATAGTCAGGGATGTATTATGTCTTCAACCTCATTTTTAATTCATTTAAAGAATGGGATAGCTTTTCAAAATTCAATTTCAAATTCTTTAAATTCATTTTATCATTTAGGATAGAATTGCATCATATTTCTAAATTCTTTTTCATAAAATCCAAGTAATTCTTTCCTTCATTTCTCAGATCAAATCAAATTCAATCCTATTTCTCAAAAGGATTCAAGAATTCAATTTCAAAGTCCCATTTGACTTTAAAACTTCAGAATCATCTTGTATTTCGAATTCCAAATTCCATCTTAAATTTAAAATCCAATTCAACTTTGAAATTCATTTGTATATTCAAGATTCAATTTCTAAAATTTCATTTTCCAAGTTCAACTTGGAAGTTCTTGATTCATCTTCTGAATTTAACTCCCAATCTATTTTAGATCCAGGATTCAACACTCATATTGGATCTCAGACATCAGATCCAATTCCTCTTTAGGATCCAGAACCCAATTCTACTTTGGATCTCAGACTTCAGATCCGAATCCAATCTAGGATCTAGAACCCAATTCTACTTTGGATCTCAGATTTCAGATCCAAATCCATTCTAGGATCCAAAACCCAATTCTATATTTGGATCTCAGACTTCAGATCCAAATCCATTCTAGGATCAAGAGCCCAATTCTACATTTGGATCTCAGACTTCAGATCCACTCCATTTTAGGATCCAGAACCCAAATCCATCTTGGATTCCAAAGCTTGGATTCCATTCTGTTTAGGATCCAGAATCCAACTCCAATTCTAGATTTCAATTCCATTTTCGGATCTAATCTGAATCTCTTAAATCCATTTCTATTCTTAAATACCATTTGATTTACTCAGTCCGATTCCATTTAAAACTCCAAATCCAAATTCCACTTTAAATTTCAATCCTTAAAACCAATTCCATTCCCAGATTTCAAATCAAATTCCCAGTTCGGATCCTAAATCCAAAATTCAACTTTGGACTCTATTTAGAATCCAGACTTTGGATTCAAATTCCATCTTGAATTCCAACTTTTAAATCAGTCTTATTTCTCAATTCTATTTAGATTTCCCACATTTCATTGTGATTTCAAAACTTCAAAGTTAGAATTCAATTCCATTTTCATTTCTATTCTGATTCAAAGTCCATTTATGACTATTGAAATTTCTTTTCTTCTTCTTTTATCTCAAAACTTTAAAATCATTTTCCAAAATCCAGATTCATATTCCCAAGCTCTTTATTATTCTAAAAACTTAGAACTTCAATCTTAAGTTCTAGAGTTAGAAATCATTTCTTCACTTCATCAGATTTATCTCAGAAACACTTGAGAATTCTTCAAAAACACTTTCAAAAAGAGCATACATCTTTGCATTTGCACAAGCATGATTCTTTGTGCATTTAGACTTAGAATAATTTCTTGGATAATTTCTTAGCAAAACAAAAGGCATAAATTCGACCCTTGGTTCGATTACCCCTGGTAAAGGCGCCAGGAACGGTCGAACCTCGTACCGACGAGCGGATCCCGTCTCCCAGTTTTCCCGCAAATATTTCAAAAACGAAGGCGAGTTATTTCAAATATTTTCAAAATTAAGGTCAAGTGAGATCTGCAAAAGAGTTCCTCTCTCTTCTCCCTTCTTTTCTCTTCTCTCTCTTTCTTTCCGTCTTTTTATCTTTCTCCCTTCAAAAAGGAGGAAAATAAGAGGTTGGAAAGGAAAAGAGAAAGAAGAGAGAGAATATTACGAGAGAAAAAAATTTGCGATGATCACAGTTTTGGCGACCGTGATGGGACTCGTCTTCGTCTGGTCGAATTTAATGCCTTTTTACTTTGCTTTGATATTATCTAAGTCTTTATTCTTTTCAATGTCAACTACATTTTCATGCAAAACCTTAGGAGCCTAGACTCTGTCCTAAAGCTGACATCATTGCATATAGGATTTAAGTATGGTTTGGTAGGACCATATTGAGGAGATTATTCCATGTTCACATTAGACTTAGGTCTGAAATACAACTCTCCTCAATTCTAGGGATTGAATGCAAACAATGTATGCAAGTGTATGCTTCTCTTCATTTTAATCTATCTCTTTAGGACTTGCATTAGAGCCTTCTGATTTTATTGCATGTTGATCATATTTTAAAAACATCCCTACCTATATTTTCCCGGTCTTCACGTTGCTGGGCTGTCTCACTGAACCATAGTTCGGGAGAGAGCCTCACAACTGGACCACTTATTTGGGTTCGCGCCCCCCTACCACGTACCTAAGGGCCATAGTCCGAGGTATATCGGTAGGTGCTCAAGGATGTTGGGAAGCCATTACCTTAGAACCAGAGGAATATTTCTATGCCACGTACTTCGAGCTTCGGCTTGAGTATATCAGCGTATTTTGATTGGAATCAGATGATTTTTGAACCCTAGAGTTAGGATTAAGGTCCTACAAGCCATTTCAAAATATTGCATTTAGAGTCAGCCTCTAGGGATTGTTGTTTGTGCATCCTTGTTTGTATATCAATGATTGTATGATATTTTATATTCCCTATATTTTCCAAAACCCTGGGTATATTATTATTCAAAATTTCCTCCTTGTTTTAAAACCCAGGTGTATTTTCCTTTTCTTTTCTTAATTTCTTCTAAATCCTTTTTTATCCTGCCTGCAATTCTTCAAAAAAAATTCTTCTTCCTATATTCTATTCCTTACCCTCATTTACAATAAAACATCTTTTGTCAGGATATGTCCTTTTCAAAATTTATCTTTATTCACATTTTACTTGTCTATCTTTTTTTCAGAAAAACAGTGCGGTTGTCGCAAATTTTTGTGACAACCTGATCCCTCGTAATGGGATGTTTTCATTTTCAGATTATGATTTCCTCCTTTATTAAAATTTCTTCCTAGATCTTTTCTAAAAGACCCATTTATAATCCACAGAGAGCATCAACACTATCAGTTGAGTCGGGCAAAGCTCAGAGATCACACCGCTCTAACATCCCAGTTACAAGCAGAGAGAGTAAGGAATGGATTCTCAAAAATCTGTCAGAAAGGGAGTTCAAGACAGCAAGAGTGAGATTGATCCTGCGATATATCAGTTATTCAAAAAGATGATGTTGGAGATATTATCCGAGCAAGCTAAAGCCAGTTGCGGAAAAGCTCCCACAGAAGGAAAGGCGCCTGTCACCTTCCCCATGAATAAACGCGGCAATATCAGTGCAGGAAATTCCAAAGCCAATAGGGGCAGCAATCAAGGCAACCAGGGCAACGACTTGAGAGAGCATAAAAGCCAGATTGGGAAATATTGTGAAAACCGCGATAGACCTCTTCAATGCAGTCCTTAGCAAAAAGGCAAGAAGCAAGAAGAGCCAAAGCGCAAGGATTGGAGCAAGGATCGAGATTTCACTCCTTTAGATGAATCGCTTGACAAAATCTTCGAATACATGTTGTCCATTGGATTACTCAGGCTCCCAAAAGCTGCCAGCCCTTCCACAATCATGGGAAAATATATAGACCAATTCTGTGGGTACCACCGAGCAATAGGGCATAACACTGAGCATTGCTTCATCTTCAAGAATATAGTTCAAGACTGCCTTGATAAGAATCTCTTTATCAAAATCGAAGAAGAAAGGCGTCTAGATCTCCTAAACATGCAAGATCAGTCCAGCTACCAGGTAGAGGTCAGCACTCGGCAGAGGTCAAACAAGCCAAAGAAAGCAAAGCATGCAGGTTGGGGTCATGATCGTCAGTTTACCCCTCTAGGTCAGCCGATCGAAGAAGTTCTCAAATACTTGCTTGAAAAAGGCATGATCAAACTCCCAAGAAAGGTTGATCCTCCTGTCATCATGGGAAAATAGAAAGATTGCTTCTGCAAGTTTCATCGAGCAAGGGGGCATGACACGGAGCGCTGCTTCGTCCTCCAAAACCTTGTGCAAGACTACATTGATAAAGAGCTCCTGGTGACAGAGGAAGGAGAAGAGCAGCCTGCAGTTTCAGCCGGACCTTTTTCAGACCAATCAGAGAATTGAGAATGTCAAGAATTTTTTTTCGCTTTCATCCCTTTCTGTTAGTCGCTTTGTAGGGGCAAGTTAGCCTAGTCTTTGTGATTTCTTTCTAGTTAAAATACTTGTAAATATTCAGTTCTGTCATCAACTTTTGCTTATCAATGAAATGTCGATTTTCTTTATATCTTTGATATTCAATACTTTCTTCCTTTTGCTATATTGGGGCATTAAAATTTCTTTTTCAAAAATTCGGGACAATCCGGACATCATTCATGAGAGAAATGATATTACCTATGAGGGTCTTTCAAAAATCATGAAAATTTTAGTTCATATATTTTATTACAACCTTTTTCAAAGATCAACCCCTTGCGTTGATCATATTTTCTGAAAACTGATTTCGAATTATCACATTTCAAAGATCAACCCTTGTGTTGATCATATTTTCCAAAGAATTGACTTCGAATCACTACATTCAAAGATCGACCCTTGTGTTGATCATATTTTTCTATAAATTGATTTTGAATCATTGCATTTCAAAGATCAACCTTTGTGTTGATCATATTGATTTTGAATTATTGCATTTCAAAGATCGATCTTTATGTTGATCATATTTTCTAAAAATTTGGTTTTCAAAATATTACGTTTCAAAAGATCGACCTCTGTGTTGATCATATTTTCTAAAAATTTGGTTTTCAAATCATTACATTCAAAGATCAATCCCTGGTGTTGATCATATTTTCCAAAAAAATTGACTTCAAATCATTACATTCAAAGATCAATCCCTGGTGTTGATCATATTTTTCAAAAAAATTGACTTCAAATCATTACATTCAAAGATCAATCCCTGGTGTTGATCATATTTTCCAAAAAAATTGACTTCAAATCACTTCATTCAAAGATCAATCCCTTATGTTGGTCTCATTTTCCAAAAATTTGATTTCATTTCATTCAAGGATCAATCTCTTGTGTTGATCTAATTTTTCCAAAAATTTGATTTCATTTCAAGGATCAATCCCTTGTGTTGATCTCATTTTCCAAAAATTTGATTTCATTTCAAAGATCAATCCCTTGTGTTGATCATATTTTCTAAAAATTGATTTCAAATCATTACAATCAAATATCAACCCTCGTGTTGATCATATTTTCTACAAATTGATTTTCAAATCATTGCTTAAAAAAAATAAATAAATAATAATTAACCCTCATGATGATCTCTCATGAATGATCCCCTTTCAAAGATTAGCTCTCGTCGTTAATCCTTCTTTCCAAAAAAATGATTTTCCCATCTTCTTCTCTCATTTTAAAAATCCCACATGCAGGCAGGATCAAACTCTTTTTCTCGATTTTTATCAACCTTTTGTTTATCCATCGTTATCAGTCTTATCAATTTTTTATTTATATTAATTATTCATCCATTTTTCTTCTTGATTCTTATTTCAAAAATTACCCTTTCAGGTTAAGGGATAAACCTGATGCCTCTTTCCCATGAGGTATTTCTTTTTCCTTCTTTTTCTTTCTTTTTGTTTTCTCCCCTTCAGGTTAAGGGATAAACCTGAAACCTCATCTTACGAGGTCCTTATTTCTTCAGGATAAGGGATAGTCCTGAATGTCTTTCTTCCTCTTTTTAAACTTCATTAATCTCTGCCAAATCTTTTTCTTTATCTCATTTTATCAATTTTATTTCTTTTTTTGTCGATTCTTTATTAATTCTTGCCAAACTTTTATTCCCTTCCCATTCAGGATAAGGGATAATCCTGAAACCCCTCATAGGAGCGACAATGCTACCTGTGAGAATTCTTTTACAAAGATGATTCCCATAAAATCTCCTTGATTCTTCTCTTTCGTAAAATCTCCCATCAATTTCTATCTCTTCTCATTTGTTCTTTTAAATTTTATTTCCTCTCCAATCAAGATAAGGGGGGCAATCAGATCATTCAGTCCCCTAAATGGTCATTCTCAATCCCAGGTCCGGTCCTCGCACTGGCAAATTTCCAAAACTCAATCTCTTGTCAAAAACCCGAGTTTTCACTCGGGCATCTCCCTTTATTCTTTCGTTCGAAGTTCTGAGTTTCGACCAGGACTTCCTTTTGAATCCAATCCTCGCATTGGAAATCCTTCATTCCTTTGGAAATCCGAGTTCCAGCTCGGGTTTTCTTTCTATTATTTTCAGTCGAAGTTCTGAGTTCCGACCAGGACTTCCTTTTGAATCCAATCCTCGCATTAGAAATCCTTCATCTCTTTGAAAATCCGAGTTCCAGCTCGGGTTTTTCTTCTATTATGTTCAGTCGAAGTTCTGAGTTCCGACCAGGACTTCCTTTTGAATCCAATCCTCGCATTGGAAATCCTTCATTCCTTTGGAAATTCGAGTTCCAGCTCGGGTTTTCCTTCTATTATTTTCAGTCGAAGTTCTGAGTTCCGACCAGGACTTCCTTTTGAATCCAATCCTCGCATTGGAAATCCTTCATTCCTTTGGAAATCCGAGTTCCAGCTCGGGTTTTCCTTCTATTATTTTCAGTCGAAGTTCTGAGTTCCGACCAGGACTTCCTTTTGAATCCAATCCTCGCATTGGAAATCCTTCATCTCTTTGAAAATCTGAGTTCCAGCTTGGGTTTTTCTTCTATTATGTTCAGTCGAAGTTCTGAGTTCCGACCAGGACTTCCTTTTGAATCCAATCCTCGCATTGGAAATCCTTCATCTCTTTGGAAATCCGAGTTCCAGCTCGGGTTTTCCTTCTATTATTTTCAGTCAAAGTTCTGAGTTCCGACCAGGACTTCCTTTTGAATCCAATCCTTGCATTGAAAATCCTTCATTCCTTTGGAAATCCGAGTTCCAGCTCGGGTTTTCCTTCTATTATTTTCAGTCGAAGTTCTGAGTTTCGACCAAGACTTCCTTCTGAATTCAATCCTTGCATTGGAAATCCTTCATCTCTTTGGAAATCCGAGTTCTGGCTCGGGTTTTTCTTCTATTATGTTCAGTTGAAGTTTTGAGTTCCGACCAGGACTTCCTGTTGAATCCAATCCTCGCATTGGAAATCCTTCATCTATTTGGAAATCCGAGTTCCAGCTCAGGTTTTTCTTCTATTATGTTCAGTCGAAGTTCTGAGTTCTGACCAGGACTTCCTTTTGAATCCAATCCTCGCATTGGAAATCCTTCATCTCTTTGGAAATCCGAGTTCCAGCTCGGGTTTTTCTTCTATTATTTTCAGTCGAAGTTCTGAGTTCCGACCAGGACTTCCTTTTGAATCCAATCCTCACATTGGAAATCCATCACTTCTTTTTCCCCTTCAGGTTAAGGGATAAACCTTATGCCTCCTGCTAATGAGGTATTTCTTTCCTTCTTTCCCAATTCAGGATACGTGGATAAAATCCTGAAAACAGACCATATGCAGTTAGGATGTGATGGTCCATTGAATTCAGAATTTCTCATCAAATTTTACTTTCCTAACTCATCTTCACAACCCAATCCTCGCACTGGCTATTTCTCAAAATTTTCAATCATATGTTGAGCTCATTTAGAAAATCCGGTCCTCGCACCAATAACTTTCTACGTTCAATCTTTTGATCAAAATCCTTTCTTCTACGAAATTCAAGTTCTGATTTAAAATCTCCCAAAAGCTGATGTATTTCAAACGTCCCAGTTTTTATTGGTCAAGTATTTCAAACGTTCCAGCTTCTTGCTGGTCAGGTATTTCAAACGTTCCAGCTTTTGCTGGTCAGGTATTTCCAAAAGATCCAACACTCGTTGGTCATGTATTTCAAAAGTTCCAGCTTCTCGCTGGTCAGGTATTTCAAACGTCCCAGCTTTTGCTGGTCAGGTATTTCAAAAGATCCAACACTCGTTGGGCATGTATCTCAAACGTTCCAGCTTCTTGCTGGTCATGTATTTCAAACGTTCCAGCTTTTGCTGGTCAGGTATTTCCAAAAGATCCAACACTCGTTGGTCATGTATTTCAAACATTCCAGCTTCTCGCTGGTCAGGTATTTCAAACGTCCCAGCTTTTGGTGGTCAGGTATTTCAAAAGATCCAACACTCGTTGGGCATGTATTTCAAACGTTCCAGCTTCTTGCTGGTCAGGTATTTCAAACGTTCCAGCTTTTGCTGGTCAGGTATTTCCAAAGGATCCAACACTCGTTGGTCATATATTTCGAACGTTCCAGCTTCTCATTGGTCAGGTATTTCAAACGTCCCAGTTTCTGCTGGTCAGGTATTTCAAAAGATCCAACACTCGTTGGGCATGTATTTCAAACGTTCCAGCATTTTGCTGGTCATGTATTTCAAACGTTCCAGCTTTTGCTGGTCAGGTATTTCCAAAAAAGATCCAACACTCGTTGGTCATGTATTTCAAACGTTCCAGCTTTTTCACTGGTCAAGTATTTCAAACGTTCCAGCTTTTCGTTGGTCACGCATTTCAAACGTTCCAGCTTTGCTGGTCATGTATTCCCAAAAAGGACTCAGCTTTTGGTCGTGTATTTCCAAAAGACCCAGCTCTCGCTGGTCATGTATCTCAAAAGGTCCCAGCTCAAATTGTCGAGCTCCCAACTCAACCTATTTCCATAAATCAAACCTTCAGGGTGTGATTTCTCCGTTCTCTCATTTCCAAACCTTCGGGTTTCAATCTCTCAAATCTATCATTTCCAAAATCTTCATATCTCTAAATCTCTCAATTCTATCAATTCTCCAAACCTCTTGGTACAATATTTTCAAAATTTCATCATTTTTTCAACCCTCGGGTTATAATCTCCCAATTGCATTTTCAAAAGATTTCAAAAACCTGTTGGTCATATATTTCAAAGGTTCCAGCTTTCGCTGGTCATGTATTTCAGGGAGGTTCCAGCTTCTGCTGGTCATGTATTTCAAAGGTTCCAGCTTTCGCTGGTCATATGTTTCAAAGGTTTCAGCTTTCGCTGGTCATGTATTTCAAAGGTTCTAGCTTTCCGCTGGTCATGTATTTCCAAAATCAAGAGATTGCGACTCAAGGTCTCATCAAATCTATATTGAATGATTATTTCACAAAGAATTCATGAAAGCCTTGCGAATTTGCTAAAAGCATTTGTTGATTCTAAATATTCTTACTGCACAAAAAGAATTTTCTTAGATTACCTCCTGTATTTCCTTCCAAAAAGGTGAAACTTTTTGCGAAAAAGAGGTAAAATTCAAATCTTTTCCTGTTGATCAACCAAAAGGATGTAAGAAATGTCCTCGATATGATCAATGAAAGAAATCTTTAATGATATTTGAAAAGCCAGAAGCGAATTGATATTGATCTTGGCTATGGTGCATGTTTTAAAAATGACTTTCTGGCACTCAAGCAATGGAAATATCTTGAGCTATAGAAAGAATCCACTCAACCCATATCTTCTCATTTCGTTTAAAAGTTGCAATCAAATATCCGCAAAAGGGATCTCTCAATTGTCGTCAAGATGAAGGCGAATTAAGCGAGTAGACCCCCGGGGCCAAAGAAGATTGGAAACATCTCCAAGATGACGGAGTTTGTGATGGATCCTTCCAGAGAAAGTTCAGATCACCGTCGAGATGAAGGCGAGTGTGATGAACCTACCGACAAACCCTAAAAGATATTTGATTCCAACTATCATCTAAAAGATCTTTTGAGCCAATATCATATATAATCCCTGAGAAAAAGAAGGATCGGAGCATCTCCAAGATGAAGAAGTTTGTGACGTACCCTTCCCTGAAAAAGAGAGAAAAGTCAAGACATCCAAATGAAGGATGATGTGAGAAACCGAGAAAGCCCAATGACTCAAAAAGAGTGCAAAAGATCATCATGGGAGGACACCCAGATATCAAACTGCCAAAGTTGCCAAAAGTCATCTTTTCTCATGCAAAATTCTTTTATCAATATCTTTTCATTACTTGCTTTTATGAAATTAAGAATATTTCTTTTATTCTCATATCAGGGAAATGGATAGCTTCCTTGAAGAAAATCATCAGCGCTAAATTTTTGAATTTGACTCTTAAAACCGAGGAGTTAACTACATTGGAGGAAATACTCTAGGTAAAAGAGGAAATATCTTTGCACATACATGCACATTTCCAAACATTTGAATCAGCTACGATTTTATCTTATTGGCAAAACTTTCTAGCTATTCCAAGAATTAAATAAACATTCAACATTCATTTTGATACAACCTAGCGTTGTTTGTATTTCCCAAAAAGAGTTGCCTCAGAAGAAGTATCTCCTCCTGTCCCATCACGGTTTTCTCATTAACGAATTCCGTATGGATGACCCACTCAGGATAAGGGTCAAACCTGAACCATTTGCGAAAGATCATAGATTTCAAAAAGCCATTTCAGTCTTAGCAATGAGACGCCCAATTTCTTTTCCCTTTTCAAAGCTTTAGGGAACCCTATATTTCCTCCTTTCGCAAAAACCCCTTCGGATTTGTTCGTTCAAATTTCGAAGGTCCCATCATGCTTTCTCCATTTTGAGAAACCCGTATGGTAGATTTCCTATCCAGATTAAGAGTCAACCCGGAACCTCGCTTTGCGAGGTATCTTCCTTGTAGGTTTGGGTTAAACCTGAGTCACATTCCAATGAGATTCCTCGTTTTGACGAGATGTTTTCTTCCAATCCCATCATGGTTCTGCCCATTGATGAATCCATACTTTGTACATCCATCCAGGAAAGGATTTGACTCAAGCTTCATTTCACAAGGCCTTTTCCAAAATGTCCCATCAAGGTCCTCATATATTCCTTTCCTCATTTCCATATTCATTTTTGATAAATCTTCATCCCATCCAGGTTAAGGGCTAAACCTGAGTCATTCCAAAAAAGAGTATCTTGTCTCACCCATGAGACCTGATCAAAATTTTCATTTCCCACCATTTCAGAATTTCTACCCAAAGTCCCATCACAATTTCCTCATTTTTCTACTCAACCATATCATCTTCGAAGATTTCGTCTCATCAAAACCATTCAGGATAAGGTTTCAAAGCCTGAAAAATCATATTTTCAAAATAATTCTTCCACACCCAGTTCAGACCTGCTGACTGGGGCATTTTTAAAATTTGGAGTGTTGTCTTTGCCACTAAGCTCGGCTCTCAACCGGCTTAGTAGCAAAGAGGGGCATCTGTGAACACCCCAAATTTTTCAAAGTCTTGTAAAAATGACCTTTTTGCCCCTAACCCCGTTTTCTGAGAAAATCAAGTTATTTCTCCAGATTTCTGGATTAGATTCCACATTGACATATTCAAATTCAACTCCAGGTCTGAACTCAGTATTTTAAATCCAAAACTGAGCCCCGTTGTCCGATTTCCAAAATAAAAGCACAAAAACACCAAAAATGATTTTTGAAAGGCTTGGGCGGCTCATTCGGCACTCTGTTGGACCCTCGACCCTATATTCCTCAATTCAAGGTTGTAAACCTTGAATATTTCTCAAAAAATTGGACATAAACCCATTTTTGAAGAAGTTTTCTCAAAATAGCTTTTAAATTCTCAGAAAATTTCCCTTTTTGTAAATATTTTACAAAAACACAAAAAAATAGTTTTGACCTTTGGTTTCTCGTAAAACTCTAGGATTTTTATTCTAAAAATACAAAAAAATGGAAAATAACACAAAAAACCAAAAAATTGGAAAAATTACGAGAAAAACAAATGAGTTTAAGCTTCCTAAATCAATTTTGCTAAAAAAAAAAATCGTTTTAAAACCCTTTTTATGAAAAACTTTTTAAAGGAGCCTCTTTTTGGAAAAACCAAATTTTTTTACGAATAAACCCCTCGAAACCCTTTCTTGCTTCTTATCCTTTTCTCCCCTTTTTGGTTTCTCTTTTACAAAACCCTTGAAACCCCTCGATCGCATGCCTTCCTCCTCCATCCATCTCTAACAAACCGCAAAACCCTAAACCCCTTTCTCGATTCTTCCACCTCTTCTATAAGAAGAGGCATCCAGGCCTCTTCTTGGCATCCGTTTTTCACCCCTCCATAGCCTTCTCTCTCTAAAACACGATCCACGCTTCACCCTTCCTGATTCACGCATCTACTTCCCCTTTTCCTTCTCCCTTATGCTTCTTCTTTTATTGCTCTCATCTGAGTTTCCCTCGATCGGCTGAAGGAAGAGCCATCAACCTGCCACCAATCTCTATCCAGAAGAGATAACTCTTTCCCCTTCCGATCAAGGTATTGTCACTGTAAGGATCGATCTCCCCCTTTTCTTTTTCTATGAATTTCCATCTTCTCCTTTTGTTTTACTGAAGCAATACAATGCAACATCAGTACTGCCTATCGCAGCCCAGATTTACATTTTGCGACAAAAGATTCTACCCTCCTCTGGGTTACATTTTCCTCGTTGCTTGTATGCTATATTTTCAATTTCTGTGTTTATTTCATATCGTTTATGATTGGATTGTTATACTTCAAGGGATTCATTCTCTTAGAACTGTGATGCCACCACGCCTCATCCAACATTTCAGTCTCTTAGTTGAAGCACTCATAATTTGTCAGCTTATTTCCTAGTCCACAGCAATATATCGGCTTTCTAATTCCATGGGTTTTCTAATCCATCGGGTAAGCCAAGTCAAATAGCAAATGGGGATTATAACCAAAGCAAATATAAATAGCTAATCTGATCTGTTATGATAGCAGATCTGTTCTGCTGCAAGAGTAAAATTGAACAAATGGATCTGAACCTTCGTGAAAGAGATATTTTGCATTTATTATAAAAGCATTTCGATGGTTATGAAATCCCTTCATTTTATCTTTGTTTGCCAACATGTGTATGTGTGTGTGTGATTATTATGCTTTGTGTTATCAATAGTATTCCTATTGAGTCCATTATTATTTTCCCACGCCCTCTCTGCATCATTAGGTATTTGCACATATTCCTTTGCATGATGTTTTCCTCCTTTCCCCCTTCTGCTGTTACTGGTAATAAAATGGCTATATACATGATTAGGCCTAGCTTGTTGTATCCTCACCATCCTTGGATAGGTTGGGTAAATCTGCTATATTCATTGCTCAATCACATTATGCTTTCTTTGTCGTTTGGATATTACCTGTAATTACCCTTGTCATTCAGTTTCTCCATTTTTTTTATCACTGTTATGCAGTAAAGCATGCCAATCCCTCGCACCTAACAACTGAAATTATTAAATTCTCAATTAATGGCTGCAAGCTGAATTGCAACAATGAGTGTTCTGTCCAAAATAATAGTAATGCTTGCTTTGAGATGAAAACTCCATACGTTTGAGACATGATTCAGATTAGAAGGATCATTGCCCATGAATCCCGTATTTCTTCGATCAAATCCTTCATCCAGACTATCAGATTCCCGTGTTCTGCGCTGGCATCGTGGGTAAGCTGGAATAAAACACCTGCTTATGAATAGTAGGTAGAAGGGTGACATCACTTACTTATCTCCAAGTAAGAAGCTAATTGTGGATGCTCCCAATATCAGTGAAATTGTCTATGATAGTGATAAAAGAAGAATCTATCGTGCGGCAATGAGAGAGGAGCAAATGCTTTTTCATTGGTACCATTTGTCATCATGATGAAGGCGAGACTGCAGTCCATGCTTAAACATCGCAGCAGTTTTATATTTTCAAAGCTTCTAATTCGTCTGGTTGCAGGTACGGAGTGAGAGATTTCATCTTCAGAACTGGAACCAAGTCCATTGATCGCCAGGGAAATAACACCAACTCGAAAGGTAAGTACCCTTGGCTTTCTGTTGATCCACTTCACCACTACATGATATTTTTACTATCTCTGTGTTTTCTCTTTATATTCGTCAGGGTTATGATATATTGTATCTATGTAATTCTCCTTTCAATCTGTTATATGTCCACTTTCGTATATTCCTTCTTTTTGTTTTTGTTTTTATTTTATTTATTTTTTTGCAAGTGTGATTTCATATGCCGACATATATTCAGGACTGCTCTCACTGATGTCATCTACCTTCACAACAATATCTAGGCCTACCACATGGCCTCAAAGCACCCTATATACAACATACTGTCACCTACATTGTCATTGGTATACTACCATTAGTTTCATTTACACTGCACCCCCCCTGTTTTAGTTCTTTTGTCATAACCGGTCAGGTTATCATCATCAACCAATTGGAAAGTTGCACAAAGCCTGTCAAGAAGGTGCGTCACTATTGGCTGCTGAACTAAAGAGTCTTCCCTAGCAGAGGTCTCTCCAAATTAAGGATAGCAGCTGTCAATGAAATCAAAAGAGAAAAGTTAACATATTCATGCTGCTGCAAACCACCACATTGACCCTTGTACTTCTACCATCTCAAGTTTGACTACATGGATCATATTCACCATCGTCGCATATCCGCTTAGGCATACATGTATTATTTACTATTTTTACAGCACCAAATAATCATTTTCATAATTTCTCCATGTCATTCACAACCACCGACAGTATTACATCCCCTTCTGGTCATCAACTATCATGACAATGTCCCTTTACTGCAAAATCATTGACCTTCCATTTGCGCACCACCCATTCAGTCCTGCGCCATACTCTTCAATATAGTCCTGTCTACACCTTACCATCATGTTCTGATACCAGTCTTACATCTAGCACCTGCAGCACTCTCACACACTGGGCACTTGCTGCAAATCATACCTATGCTTCACCAATACACAGCACCTGTGCATCGCCCAACATCATTGTCTCTCCAGCACTATCATTCCCTTGCATGCTACAGTAGGTTAGCTTCTGCATGTAGTTTAATCATCAGCGTATTAAGTAATACCTTTTCATCTGTTTCTTCATCATATACCCCATTAACATCTTCATCATCTCTTACTGCATTTTCATACCTCCAACACACTCCATTTTCATTAAGCATTCACAGCATCACACCTTCTGCACCATTACCAATACATCTCCAACCTCATCACCAGCACAATGTTATGCCCACACCTATTGCCTTCACAAGCAGTAGACTTTCATTTCATTGCTAATACATATTAGCAACCAGCCATCAGTCAGTTCCATCTTGACCGTACTTCATCATCCTTATCATCTGTCAAACATCCCTTCAGTTCTCATTTAGTCTCAGCAGGGCTAAGCACCGCAGTAGCTTCCTTGCATCTGCCAAGATAATCATCGTTGCGATGATTTTCCTGCATCTACAGCAACTCCCTGAGTTGCTGTAGTTTCATGTTTAATTGTTGTAAATCACAACCAAACTCACAGCAAACTCAGTTGGTTGTATCTGTCAAGCATACTCTCATCCATCTACACTAAGCACATGTTATATATATATATATACATATATATATATATATGTATGTGTGTGTACTCATATACATGTAAGTATGTATATAAGCTCTCATGTACATATACGTATATATATATATGTATATAAGTATGTATGTCATTCTTCATCTTTTTCAGCATGTATATATGAACATTTTTACCATTAATATCCATATGATTTTCCTTCTCTTTTCATTATTAACGAGGTTGTTTTGCAGGAAATATGTGGATAAAATTTGCATTTGAAGTTGTTGAAATAGCTAGATTTGAATGAAAATTTACATTTCCTGTTCTAGGTAGAATGAATGAGCATTGTAAATATTATGAATTGCTTGTTTTTCATGCATTTTTGCCTTTATTTCTCAAAATCCTCACAAATGGCAACACGAATGGCACATGCACAATTTCATAAGAGGTAATTGATCCTAAGTTGATGATCCACATCAATGGCCATAGTCAAGATGTGGACAATACTTAGTATTTTTATCTTTTACAAAATAACACTAGATCCACACTGGATCCATTTTCAAAATTCATCATATTCTCCTTAAATATTTTCTTCTTTTATCAGAATTTAACTTAAAATTAACTCAAAATATATACCAATGGCCATAGTCAGGGTATATTGAGAGTTAATCTCATTTTGAATTCTATAAAAGCACAAAAAATGTATTTTATTCTTCACTTGAATTTAAATATAGTTATTACATAATACATTCAATGACCATAGTCAGGGATGTATTATGTCTTCAACCTCATTTTTAATTCATTTAAAGAATGGGATAGCTTTTCAAAATTCAATTTCAAATTCTTTAAATTCATTTTATCATTTAGGATAGAATTGCATCATATTTCTAAATTCTTTTTCATAAAATCCAAATAATTCTTTCCTTCATTTCTCAGATCAAATCAAATTCAATCCTATTTCTCAAAAGGATTCAAGAATTCAATTTCAAAGTCCCATTTGACTTTAAAACTTCAGAATCATCTTGTATTTCGAATTCCAAATTCCATCTTAAATTTAAAATCCAATTCAACTTTGAAATTCATTTGTATATTCAAGATTCAATTTCTAAAATTTCATTTTCCAAGTTCAACTTGGAAGTTCTTGATTCATCTTCTGAATTTAACTCCCAATCCATTTTAGATCCAGGATTCAACACTCATATTGGATCTCAGACATCATATCCAATTCCTCTTTAGGATCCAGAACCCAATTCTACTTTGGATCTCAGACTTCAGATCCGAATCCATTCTAGGATCTAGAACCCAATTCTACTTTGGATCTCAGATTTCAGATCCAAATCCATTCTAGGATCCAAAACCCAATTCTACATTTGGATCTCAGACTTCAGATCCAAATCCATTCTAGGATCAAGAGCCCAATTCTACATTTGGATCTCAGACTTCAGATCCACTCCATTTTAGGATCCAGAACCCAAATCCATCTTGGATTCCAAAGCTTGGATTCCATTCTGTTTAGGATCCAGAATCCAACTCCAATTCTAGATTTCAATTCCATTTTCGGATCTAATCTGAATCTCTTAAATCCATTTCTATTCTTAAATACCATTTGATTTACTCAGTCCGATTCCATTTAAAACTCCAAATCCAAATTCCACTTTAAATTTCAATCCTTAAAACCAATTCCATTCCCAGATTTCAAATCAAATTCCCAGTTCGGATCCTAAATCCAAAATTCAACTTTGGACTCTATTTAGAATCCAGACTTTGGATTCAAATTCCATCTTGAATTCCAACTTTTAAATCAGTCTTATTTCTCAATTCTATTTAGATTTCCCACATTTCATTGTGATTTCAAAACTTCAAAGTTAGAATTCAATTCCATTTTCATTTCTATTCTGATTCAAAGTCCATTTATGACTATTGAAATTTCTTTTCTTCTTCTTTTATCTCAAAACTTCAAAATCATTTTCCAAAATCCAGATTCATATTCCCAAGCTCTTTATTATTCTAAAAACTTAGAACTTCAATCTTAAGTTCTAGAGTTAGAAATCATTTCTTCACTTCATCAGATTTATCTCAGAAACACTTGAGAATTCTTCAAAAACACTTTCAAAAAGAGCATACATCTTTGCATTTGCACAAGCATGATTCTTTGTGCATTTAGACTTAGAATAATTTCTTGGATAATTTCTTAGCAAAACAAAAGGCATAAATTCGACCCTTAGTTCGATTACCCCTGGTAAAGGCGCCAGGAACGGTCGAACCTCGTACCGACGAGTGGATCCCGTCTCCCAGTTTTCCCGCAAATATTTCAAAAACGAAGGTGAGTTATTTCAAATATTTTCAAAATTAAGGTCAAGTGAGATCTGCAAAAGAGTTCCTCTCTCTTCTCCCTTCTTTTCTCTTCTCTCTCTTTCTTTCCGTCTTTTTATCTTTCTCCCTTCAAAAAGGAGGAAAATAAGAGGTTGGAAAGGAAAAGTGAAGGAAGAGAGAGAATATTACGAGAGGAAAAATTTTGCGATGATCACAGGAGTCAAGTTCGAATGGACTGACCAGTGTAAGGAGTGCTTTGAGGTTCTCAAACAGAGGCTTACCACTGCCCCTGTCCTTACCATACCTTCTGGTTAGGGAGGTTTCGTTGCTTATACCAATGCCTCAGGAACAGGTTTGGGTTGTGTGTTGATGCAGCATGGCAAAGTAATCGCCTATGCGTCATGACAGTTGAGAGTCCATGAGAAAAACTATCCAACACACGACTTGGAGTTTGCCGCGGTAGTGTTTGCGCTTAAAATCTGGCGACACTACCTGTATGGAGAGAAATTTGAGGTCATGTCGGACCATAAAAGTCTAAGATACCTCTTTTCTCAAAAAGAACTCAATATGCGGCAACGGCGATGGCTGGAATTCCTCAAAGACTATGAATTCATGCTTTCCTATCACTCTGTAAAGGCGAATGTTGTAGCAGATGCCCTTAGTCGCAAGACTGTTGGCACTCTGGTCAGCCTAACCGGACAATGGAAGTTGATGGAGGATTTCGTCAACTGGAAGCCATTTTTGGTTGATTCTGGCAGAATCCAAATGTCATGTTTGAGGATCCACATTGAGCTCCTCGATTAAATTATAGCCGAACAGTTCAAGGACCCCCAGTACTCGGAGCTAAAGGCTCAAGCTGAAAAAGATGATACTTTCTTCCATTTAAAAGAAGATGGAGGAATATGGATGGAAGAAAGGATTTGGGTTCCAAATAACTCTGAGCTAAGACAGGAAGTACTCCAGGAGGCCCATAGTAGCAAATACACTATCCACCCTGGAGGTACAAAAATGTTTCGGGACTTGCAGAGAAAATACTGGTGGAGGGGTATGAAACGTGATGTGGCTACATTTGTCTCAAAGTGTTTGATCTGCCAGCAAGTTAAGATCGAACATCAGCGACCTGGTAGAAAGATGCAACGGATCGAGATTCCAGAATGGAAATGGGAAGGCATTACAATGGATTTCATCGTTGGATTGCCTCGATCCAAGAGACAACATGACTCGATATGGGTGATCGTGGACAAACTCACCAAGTCTGCTCACTTTTTGCCAATCAACACTCGATATTCAACTGAATGATTGGCAGAGATCTACATTCAGGAAATCGTTAGACTCCATGGAGTTCCGATTTCGATCATATCTGATCGTGACCCGAAGTTCACCTCTCACTTTTGGGAGCAGCTTCAGAGAGCCCCGGGGACGAAACTCAAGTTCAGTACAACATTTCATCCCCAAACAGATGGGCAATCAGAACGAACCATACAGACTCTTGAAGATATGCTAAGAGCTTGTATGCTGGAATGGAAAGGTGATTGGGATTCCCACCTAGCGTTGGCTGAATTTCTTTATAATAATAGCCACCACGCTAGCATTGGGATGGCACCGTATGAAGCCTTGTACGGAAGACCCTGTCGATCACCAATCCATTAAGGTGAAGTGGGTGAGCGAACCTTGGACTCGCCCATTGTGTTGCAGCATTACACTAAGTAGGTTCATATGATCAGAAAGAAGCTACTGACTGCTCAGAGTCGACAGAAGAGCTACGCCGATCAGCGGCGTAGGGAACTCACTTTTGTGGTTGGAGATAAGGTTTTTATCAAGGTCTATCCAACCAAGAGTGTGTTTCGTTTTGGAAAGAAGGGGAGGCTCAGCCCCAGGTTCGTTGGTCCCTTCAAAATTTTGAACCGAATCGGAGAGACGGCCTACCGAGTAGCATTGCCACCGCAATACGCGCAAATAAATGATGTATTTCACGTGTCAATGCTAAGAAAGTATGTTCATGATCCTTCTCACGTCATTCAACATGAAGATATTGACATCCGGGAAGATATGACTGTAGAAGAAAGGCCAGTAGAGATCATGGACCGCCGAGAGCAAGTGCTAAAAACGAAGGTCATTCCACTTGTCAAAGTGAGGTGGCAACATCATGGAATCGATGATTGCGCTTGGGAGCCTGAATCGGATATGCGGGATAAATATCCTGAACTCTTCACTTTGTACTCTTAACTGAATTTCGCGGACGAAATTCCTTTAAGGGGGTAATGATGTAAGACCCGCAATTTTTCAGAAAATATCTGAATAAATTCATGAGGCATTTACTGGTAAAAATAGCATTTTTTCTCAGAATATGAAATGAATCAATTTTTGCGAGCCAGTTATACTTAAGATATTCGTCGATTCGCGAATATATGCTCAAACACTCTGAAAGCCATAACTTCCTACTTGAACGAAATTAAAGGATTCCTGCGAGCCAACTTTCTTAGTTACGTCAATACGAAGGGAATGGCGTACTCAGAATTTTTCAGAAAAAAATCGCTGAAAACCCGAAATTTTTGCGGGACTCACGGAAATGTTGGTAGGACCCACAAAAATATTTCTCAGAAAATATTCTAGAATATCCTAGCACCTTCCAGCATCTTCCAGGACCTTCCAGCTCCTTCCAGCACCTTCCATTGAAGGGATTTCTGAAAAGCCAAGGGGTATAAGGGTAAAAGTGAAACTTGGGGCCCAAGTTTCACTTCCTATAAATAGAGGAACCCCCCTCTCTCTAAAAATCGCCAACTCCTCTCTCTCTCCTCCTTTTCCCAAACCTCCCCTACCTAGCCTAACCCACCTGAACCCACCTGACCTAGGTCTGAACCTACTTGACCTAAGTCTGAACCCAATTGACTTGACTTGAACCTGGTTTGGTTCAAAGTCAAAGTCCAAGTCTTTTTTCGTCCGAAGTTCAAAGTTGATCCTTTTTCGAAGTCGAGCCTCGTTTGAAGCGTTTGAAGCAATCAGAGTCGTTTCTTCCACGATTTGAAGTAAGTTTGCTTCATTAAACCATCTCTCTCAAGTATTTGATTGTTTGTATATAGCATATACTTTCTGAAGTAGTATCTTGCTTTAGTTCTTGGTTGAGCCCTCTAGGACACTTCGGTGTTCACGCGCTCGCCTCGTAACTATTGTTAGATATATATGTTCGAATACGCAGTATATGCGTTCATCAAAAATAGTATCTCGCCCTAGTTCTTGGTTGAGCCCTCTAGGACACTTCGGTGTTCACTCGCTCGCCTAGTAACTATCGTTGGATACAGATCTAGGTGTATATCTGTTGATTCTGCCGACGCGTCTTATATCGCACAGGCTATATAATTTACCTTTGCCGTCACGTCGTATGATGCCAAGGCTTCCTGCTTTCTGCACTTTCTGATTAATGCACTTCCGATTATGCATTTACTTACGCCGTCGCGTTGAACGATGTCAAGGCTCCTGCTTTCTGCAATGTATTTACTTACGCCGTCGCGTCGAACGATGCCAAGGCTCCTGTTTTGTTATATATGTAGAATATTTCGTTCAGTTACACACTCTGAACAATAGTATATGCATTTCCTTTACGCCGCCGCTGTATAAAGCACATGCTTCTGCTTATACTACATATATGGCGCGTAAATGAGCATTCAAATGGAGATCAAACTCCAAAACGCCAATGTGATTCCTTTACCGCTCCTCGTTCAAGATTCTGCTTGACGAATGAAGCCCCTATTGGAAAGGCTTCGGTTTTTTGGCAAAATGCTCTTTACGTAAAGACTAAGTCAATTACGTATGGCCTGGCTATGGCCCAGGGTTCCTGCAACCTTGATGGATGCAAAGTATGTACAACGATGCGCATCCGTTTCCCGAGTTAAGCGTAGCGATTTTCCGCCAAAGAGGGGAGATGCCGCTGAAATGGATAAAAGAAACGCACTCTTTCTCCGTAAAAGAGAGGAAGTGCTGCAGAAATTTCTGAATAAGCTAAGAATAGCTCAGAAAGAACGTAGCAGGATACTCTGACATATAGCAGAGTGCTACCCAGTTCATGGAAAGCCTTCTACAACGTAGAAGGGTTCGTCGCACCACTGCCGATAGAGCAGGGGAGGTGTGTGAACACCCCAAATTTTTCAAAATGTGGTAAGTATTTTTTTTTTGGCCTTTGACCCCATTTTCTGAGTAATTGAGTCAGTAAATCTAAATACCAGTTTGATTCTCAAAGCTTTATTGAAATTAAATTCATTTTATATATCTGACTCAATTTCGGATCCGGATCCAGATAAAAGATCCAAATCTGAGCTTCGTTGTCCAATGTTTAAAATCAAATTTTCGAAATTTCCAAACTAACCTTTTGAAAAGCTCAGACAGTTTGTCCGGTATCCGTTTGGATCCATCAAATTATATTTCTCAATTCGAGGTTTAAAACTCAAACATTTTCTCAAAACCTGGGTCCAAACCCATTCTTCTGAAGAAATTTCCCCGAAATGGTCCAAAATTCTCAGAAAAATGTTTTTGTAAATATTTCTCAGAAAAATATAAAAAAAAATAGTTTTCTCGTAAAACCTTAGATTTTTATACAAAAAAAAAAATGAAAAATGCCAATAGAAAAAAAAAATAATAAATAAAAAAAAAATTATGGAAAATGAAGAAAAAAAATACATATGGCTTTTTAGACCCGTTTTAGAAAAATTTATTTTAAAAGACCCTTTTTTTGGAAAATTTTGAGAAAAATCCTCGTTAACCAAGTTAGGGTTTCTCGAAATGAGGCTTTTTTTCTCTCTCCACTCTCTCTCGCATACTCTCGGCTCTCTGGCCTTCTCCCTCCCCTTCTCTTCCTCTTCCAGAACCATCTTCTCCCCATGTGCAACCTCCTCTCCACCGCCCTCCGATCCTCTACTTCTTCCATCATCGAGCAACCACCACCTTTCGATCCACCATGGCCATCATCGACCCTAAATCTCCAACAGTCTCTGCATCTCTCCCTTTCTCGCCCGCTAGATCAATCTCCCCTCCATCGCATGCCTCATCTCTCGTTCATCCCTAACCGTTTGGCACCCTTTTGGATCCTTCCTCCGCTTCTTATAAAACCAAGCATAAGGGGGGGATCAGGAAGGAGGACATCAATCACAGCCATCAAAGGCAGCCATCTCTTTTGGGTTTCACTGCTTTTGATCTTTCTCCCCTCACTAATCCATTTTTTACCACCATCGGACTTCTCTTTTCTCCCTTCGGATCCATTTTTTTTTACCTTCATCTCTTTTCCCTTCCCTAAACCCCTCTTCACGGTGCCTCCTCTACAAGTAGCTGCTATCAACTCCTCCTTCACGGTGCCTCTTTTACAGGATTCCCAAGCAATCCGATTGGTCGAACATCAATGAAGTGCGGGAACTACAGCATCTCTGCAAGAACCTGTTTTCTCTGCTGATCGACTGAAGAGGGCTGATCCATCCTCAACTTCCCAAGGAAAGACCATCACTTGATCGATTAAATCGAAGCAAAGCTCCACCACGACAAATTTCATATCTATGCCACGACAAATGATACTTGTAAGAGTGTAGGACTCAGAAATTGTGCGCAATCAGCCGCCACGCGTCACTGAAGCTCAATCTACAGTGCCAAAACATTTTACATCACAACCACTCCAGTTTATCACAGTAAAGTGGTATTCCTTTTTGTAAGTATTATAATCACAAGGGCTAGCAGTAATTAAAATTGTCTTGGTTTTACTGTAAAAATACTGTTGGCTGAGGTTGTATTCAAATTCACATTATGTACATCTTTGCATCTTAATCTGTGCACCTCTCCACGCTAACCTGTGGCTGCAGGCTAAACAGCGATCGAACCAGGTCTTCGTCATCAATGAGCTATCATCGATAGTATTGATTTTTGTTGAAATCAATTTGAGTGGCGTCTCATCAATTACAATAATTTCTTTGGCATCAAATAGCTTATACCCACCTGCGCACATTCACTAGCATAGTGTATGCACTTTCATCTTTTGTGCTGCACCTCACAGGGTCCATTGCATTCTCATAATGTTATTTATAGCATTTGTTTTTGCACATCACTTCACTTCACCATAATTTTCTATATCACTAACATCACACCCTTTATGTACCTTCCATTCACAAACTGTATCCAGTTTACTGCATCGACTGTCAAACCCATGTCCTGCCAATTCAAAGTCAGATGCATACTTTGATCGAAATCAGACTTCTGATCAATAAGGAGATACATGCTTTGTGGCCGTGTAAAACTACTCTGGGTTTACTGAATGAGAGTCACAATGACTGTGATTTGCTGTAAAGAAAAGAAACCCCTCTTAAGCATTCTGTAAAAACTGACAATACAACAAAAGAGGATGATATCTCTGCATCCTAGTTTCTTGTTGTTTCTGGAGTCTTTTCTAAAGAGCAGATCTTCTCATGACACAAAATCTCGATAAGAGGTTTGATCAGGACAAGAAGGCAGGGATCCTACCTTTCATCTTAAGTTCTGCGTTAAGATTACCACACCATGGAAAGCATGTATTATCATTGATGCTTAAGGCAGTGGGTAACATCTTGCTATTTATTGAGGAGACAAAACAATTGTTATTTAGTCATGAGCATGACTTGTTAGGAACTAAAACTAAGATTCTTTTTACATTTACTGGAAAACGTGTTGTTCTTTTGTTCCCTATTTATTTCTATTTTCTAGTATTATGTTTTAGTGCTTATCATATCTCGCATCATGTCATCATTTGTTACTCCATTTCCATTGGTAACCAGTCATAACAGTGACATTGTTTTGCAGGGTTCAGTTTGCAGCAAATCGGTCGGCTGTGTGTTGTCAATTTGCTGCAAAATCAATTTAATTCCGTCAAAACAATTCATCGTATGTAGTCATTTTCTCTGCAGCATTCCCTGCTGATCATGCTCCACTATTAGCATATCACCACTTGCCACCAGTCACTATTTATGCACCTTCTCACTTCCACTGTGTCACCACTACTTTCATGGTAATATTTTCAGCAGATCTTTAGTGGTTTATTTGTGCACATTCATTGCACTATGTAACAGCACCATAGCACTTTAAAGACACCCCACTACATTTCTACTGTACATTTTCCCATATTCTGTATATATAACCCCTATGCCACACCTTCACCTACACTATGCACCTATGCATACTCCACCATTCACTAGGTATGAATTCCTCCATTAGCTCAGGCACATCATTTTAGCATTACACTTCCATTTGGAGGGCATATATATATTCTAACTAACTTAGGGTATCATTCATACCTTTCAAACAAACCTACTTTAGGTTCATTATTACATTACATTTAGGATGTTACATGTATATTCTAATACTTACTCAACATATGATTCCAGTATAGAGTTTGTCATTCACATTGCATTTTCATTAGCATAAAATATATGATTGAGTATTTCATTAGCTACATCTTAGGTCCAATGTGATATAGGTGAATTGCTTTCTATGTATATATATCTTGTGTTAACTTGAATTTTACAAGGATTAGATAGAAATGTTCTTTTCCTTCTTAGTTTTTTTTTTTCTTTTTTGAAATTGTAATTTCAATTCCCTTCAAAATCTGTAATAGTTAGATACTCATGAGAAATTTTACTCTTCCTTTTCTTTATTAGATTAGAATGTATGAGCATATACACCCTCTAAAAATGTATGTTTTATATCATTTTTCTCTTTGTTATTCCAAAATCTCACCAATGGTGAAACACGAATGGCACGTGCACCATTTCGTAAGAGGTAATTAATCCTAAGTTGATGATTTACATCAATGGCCATAGTCAGGATGTAAACAAAACTTAATATTTTTATCTTTTATGAAATAACACTGGATCCACACTAGATCCTTTTCAAAAATCATCATATTTTCAAATATTTCACCTTTTATCAGAGTTTAACTTAGAATTAATTCAATATATATACCAATGGCCATAGTCAGGGTATATTGAGAGTTAATTTCATTTTAAACTCTATAAAAGCACAAAATGTGTTTCATTCTTCACCCGAATTTAAACATAGATTATCATATAATACATTCAATGACCATAGTCAAGGATGTATTATATCTTCAATCTTGTTTTAATTCACTTAAAGAATGGAATAGCTTTTCAAAATCCAATTTTAAAATTCTTCAAATTCATTCATCATTTAGGATAGAATTGCATCATATTTTCGAAATTTCCTTTTTCAAAAACTCCAAGTAATGTAAATATCTTCCTCAATCTATCTTCAATCCTTATCAAATCTGATTCATTCTTTCATTTTTCAAATTCTATTTCATTTTCAAATCTCAGAGTTCAATTTAACTTTGAGATTTCAAATTCATTTTATATTCCAATTCAAATCAGATTTCAAAGTTCAAAATTTTGAAATTCCAAATTCAGTTTATATTCGAAACTCCAAACAAACTCAAAGTTCAATCTAACTTTGATTCCAATGTTCAAAGCTCCAAAACCAAAGTCCAATTTGACTTTGAAATTCATTCTCAAAATCAAGTTTGGAGCTCCAACTCCAAAGTTAGATCCAAATTACATCTCGGATTCCAGATTTTGGATCCAATTTCCATTTAGGATTCTAGAATCCATAATCCAACTTCACATTGGATCTTAGACTTCAGATCCGATTCCATTTTAGGATCCAAGACCCAATTCTACATTGGATCTCAGACTTCAGATCCAATTTCCTTATAGGATCCAGAATCCAACTCTACATTGGATCTTAGACTTCATATCCAATTTCCTTATAGGATCCAGAATCCAATTTCACATTGGATCTCAGACTTCAGATCCAAATCCATCTTAGGATCCAGAGTCCAACTCTACATTTGGATCTCAGACTTCAGATCCACCCCATTTCAGGATCCGGAATCCAATTCCAATTCTAGACTTCAATTCCATTTTCGGATCTAATCTGAATCTCTTAAATCCATTTTTATTCTTAAATACCATTTGATTTTCTCAGTCCATTCAAAATTCAAACTTCAAAATCTAAATTCAATTCCATCTCAAGTATTCATTTCCTTTTCTAAGTTCAAGTTCAGAATTCAAAGTCCATTTCCGACTTTGAACTTCATTTCCTTTCATCTCAAAACTTCCAATCACTCTTTCTCAAAATCAAGATTTATCCTTCCAAACTCTAATTTTACTTAGAATTTCTTTGATCTATCTCGAGTTCTTAGTTAAATTCAATCATTTCTTCACCCCTTTACCAAGTTCATCTCAGAATACTTGGAAATTTCTAAATCAAATTTCAAAAGAGCCTACATCTTTGCATTGCACAAACATGATTCTTTGTGCATTTAGAGTTAGAATAAATTCTTAGATTATATTTAGGCAAAGCAAAAGGCATAGATTCGATCCTTGGTTCGATTACCCCTGGTAAAGGCGCAAGGAACGGTCGAACCTCGTACCGACGACCGAATCCCGTCTCTCCATTTTCCCACAAATTTTCAAAACGGAGGCAAGTTATTTGCTAAATATTTTCAAATTAAGGTCAAGTGAGACCGCGCAAAATAGTTCTTCTTCTCTCTTTCTTTCTTTCTTTTCTCTTCTCTCTTTCTTTTCTTTCTTTTGTTCTTCTCCCTTCAAAAAGGAGGAGAATGGAGGTTAGAAAAGGGAAAGAGAAGGAAGGGAGAGGAACCATAAAGAGAGGAAAATTTTTGCGACGATCACAGGTTTGGCGACCGTGATGGGACACATCTTCGTATGGTTGAATCTATGCCTTCGCTTTGCTTTGATATTATCTAAGTCTTTATTCTTTCTATGTCAGCTATATTTTCCATGCAAACCTTAGGAGCCTAGACTCTGCCCTAAGCTGACATTATTGCATATAGGATCTAAGTATGGTTTGGTAGGACCATATTGAGGAGATTATTTCATGTTCACATTAGACTTAGGCCTCAAATACAACTCTCCTCAATTTTAGGGATTAAATGCAAAACAATGTATGCAATCGTATGCTTCTCTTTATTTAAATCTATCTCTTTAGGACTTGCATTAGAGCCATCTGATTTCTTGCATGTTGATCATATTTTGAAAACATCCCTACCTATATTGTCCCGGTCTTCACGTTGTTGGGCTGTCTCACTGAACCATAGTTCGGGAGAGAGCCTCACAACTGGACCACTTATTTGGGTTCGCGCCCCCCTACCACGTACCTAAGGGCCATAGTCCGAGGTATATCGGTAGGTGCTCAAGGATGTTGGGAAGCCTTTTTACCTTAGAACCGAAGAATATTTTCTATGCCACGTACTTCGAGCTTCAGCTCGAGTATATTAGCATACCTTGATTGGAATCGGATGATCTGAACCATAGAGTTAGGATTAAGGTCCTACAAGCTATTTCAAATATTGCATTTAGAGTCAGCCTTTAGGGAGTGTTGTGTACGCATCCTTGTTTGTGCAGCTATGATTGTGTAATATTTCCTTGTATTCTCCTGTATATATCAGACTTTCCTCAAAACCCTGGGTGTACTATTCAAAATTTCCCTCTATTTTCGAAAACCTCAGGTGCATATTTTCCCTTTACCTATGTTCTTTTCCCTTTTGTATGTCAAAACTTTTCTTAAAAACCCTGGAAAGACTTTTTCCCCTGTTCTTTCCAAAATTTCCAGGATTGATGTCTGTCCTCTTCTTTCATCAAAAGTCTATCCATAAGTCCTGCATTCTATCTAACTCTTTTTCCTCTCCTGCCACAGTATCATTCTAATGGCATCCGAATCTCCCAATGCTATCTTTCCCTGGGATCATGTCTTTTATCAAATAAGGGATGGAACCCCAAATCATCGGGTCATCTAGTCTCGTACCTTCTTCCCTCGGTGGTACTATTCTTGGTTCACCGCCTTCTCACGTATGTTCCCAGACCACTTGGATGATTGTGGATTGGAAATGGCATCGGCAGTTGGCAAGCGAATCATCAACGGTAGTCTAATTCAAGCCATGGTGGAACGATGGAATCCGCGTACCTGCACATTTTGGTTTCCATGGGGAGAGATGACTTTGCTGATGGATGAG
Source organism: Nuphar pumila (assembly GCF_984573655.1). Classification (NCBI taxonomy): domain Eukaryota; kingdom Viridiplantae; phylum Streptophyta; class Magnoliopsida; order Nymphaeales; family Nymphaeaceae; genus Nuphar; species Nuphar pumila. The sequence continues at coordinate 85,239,839 of NC_143256.1, read as the reverse complement.
TTCAGTGACATCATGGGGTTGCCAGAGCCAGCCAGACGACCCGGTCGAGCAACAGTTCTTCATTAATGTCAAAGGGATAGATGTTCGAGAAGCATTGGCCAGAGCCACGGGGAGCAGATCCTGGCCTCTCACGGAGATCAACGGAAGTCAGTTCATCGATCTGTTTGAACTCTATCACAAGTATGGGGCCTATGAAGAAGTCAATACCTTGTCCCGGGCAGCGAAAGAAAGAACTCAGCACGCCATGGTCCTATGCACAGTGGGATTGGCGTTCTTTCGGGATGGTCAAAATTTCATCGATATTAGAGTAGCCCAACTCTTTCGAAGATGGGGAAGCAAGCAGACCCGTCAGCTTTCGGTGTCCATGGCAGCTCTAGCTTTTCTCTACAGAGGCTTAGCTCGTTTCGCCCTCGGAGAAACCATTTTGGTGAAAGGATGCATGTATGCCTTGCAGTCGTGGTTCTTGCGACATGTGCCGTCGAAAGCCAGTTCTTTCAGATTCAGCAGTAAGCAGCCAAAGTCAGCCATTCAGTGCCGAGCTTTGATTGAGAAACTGCATCCGGAGGAGATCGTTTGGGATTTCTTCGACAGAAGAGAAACCGTTCATTGATACACCTATGCTCGTGACAAGCACTACAAATTGCTCGGCCCTTTCTTCTGTGTCAATTATCAGCCAGAGAGGTGTCTCCGACAGTTCTCGCAGCGGCAGATTCGTGTCAACACCCGCTTCCCGACGGGCTGCATGCCAGAGTTCGATCTACGGTCGGATCAGTGGTCTGGAGCATACCACGTCGCCAAATACACTTGTGACTCTTTTTATTCTTTTGTCTATATTTCCTGGTCCTAATGTATCATTAGAGTATCGAGAATGGTGGCAAACTGTCTGCCCACCTTCTCTTTGTATTTAAATTTTGTCATTAATGAAAATGCAAACTTTTGTTTTGATAAAAAGCTTTTTATGGCCAAATTTTATTTTTGTTTTATATGGTTACGAATTCATCCCCAGTGATGAGACCCATTTTATATAATCTTTCTTCGATTATCTCTCGTCACGATGGACGACCTCGCCTAGGTTATAAGGCGCACTTTGTTGCCACAAAAGGGTGACACAATCATTGCAAAAATTTGTGATGACCCAATCCCTGGTGATGGGATAACTTATCTAAATTGTCTATCAATTCCTTCTTTCATGTCTTTTCCTCAAAAATCGCATTTTCAAAAATTCCTCCGAGCTCTAACTGTTCTTCTACTTCTTCAGAAATCATCTGGCATTGCCAAAAATGGTGCAAACCAGAGCTGGAAAAGAGACTGCTCCTCAGCACAGCGACAGTGAAGTTGAGGCCGTCAGCTCTCCTAAGTCAGTCAGGGGGCAGAATCAGAATCAGGCTGATGATATAGACCCCGCCATGTACAACCTGTTCAAAAGAATGATGACCAGAATGATGTCAGAACAGGCAGAAGCCAGTCAGAAGGAGGTTGCTCCAAAAAGCAAGCCCAAGAAGAAGGCTGTGAAAAAGCCAATCAGGATCATCAAGAAGAAAGTCCAGCCCGACACCACTTCTGAAGAAACAGAGTCAGTAGAAGAGGAATCAGAAGAAGAAGAACAATTCGTTTATCATCAGAATCCTCCGCCGCAGTTTGCGAAGACCGCTGCAGAGCCCAAATCAATCAACAAGCCCATCCCGGTTAATGACCCAATGCAAGAACAGATGAAAGAAATGAATCGGGCTATCAAGGATATTCAGGCCAAAAGCAAGGGCAAGCAGACCTACTCCGGTGAAGATTTTTACCATGGCCTGGACGGGGATGACAATCTAGAAAATCTCCCTCGCAAGTTCCTTAAATTTGACAGAACAAGCAACCGCAAGACTCACTTGGCCACTTTCTATGCTGAATGCGGCCGTTTCAGGAAAGACAACTGGGCATTGTTTATTTGCTTTCCGCGCAGCCTAGAGGGGGTAGCAGCCAGGTGGTATGCAAACCACATTAATCCTATCGAACTACGAGAGTTCGATGAAGTCGTGAATTTGTTCATTGAGCGCTTCATGTTCAATGTTGAAGCCTCACCAACCCTCAATCATCTGTACAATTTAAAACAGATGGAGAATGAGAAAGCCAGCTGTAAACACCCCAAATTTTCACCCTCATCCAGTGTTTGTCCATTTCATGTGTCATTGCATATCATTGCATGCATTCGGCATACCATCTCATTGCATTGCATAGCATCGCATGACATTGCATCTCATTCTTGAGATCCAGCACTCCAGCATTCAAAACATTCAATCCAGATTTGAATTTCAAAGCTTTTATTTCAAAAAAATCAATTTCAAAACCTGGGTTTTTATTCAATACTCTGTCATTTTCCAACCCCAGGACTTTATATTTCGAAATATTTTCTCAGAAAACAATCTGGATTCATGTTAAATTCAAATTTCAATCGATTTCAATTCTCAGATGAGACCCATTGAGATGGTGTCGCTTCTGAATTTCTCTATTCATCAAATTTCTCAAATTTTTGAACGTTTCAGTCCGATCAGGACTCTGTCTCAGAGTCCTAATCCGGTCAGGAGTCTGTTTTGAAGTCTGTTTTACTTCCATTTCAATCTTTTCCGTTTGTTTTCGAAATTTAGGTCATTTTACAGAGTCCAGTTGGTTCAGGACTCTATTTTAGAGTTCGGTCGAGTTAGGAGTCTAACCCTGACTGTGTTTTCTGACTTATTTCATCATTTCTTGATAAAATCTTTCAAAAATTTTTACATTTGAATTCTAAAATTTAAAATCTCAGAGTCCTAAGAGTTCAGGACTCTAACTCGGAGTTCCAGTTCGCTTGAGACCCTATTTTCAGAAATCTTGAAGTTCAAATATCGATTTTAACCCCTTTTCAAAGCCATTTTCAGTGTTTATTTCAAAATTTCCAAAACTCGATGTGGGCCCACTCAGTTGGCACCATATCCAGAGGAATTCTAACTCAGTTAGAACCTTATGCCATTTCAAAAATTCTAGTTTTAAGACTGCTTTTGAAAAATCCTTTTGAAAACTCCTTTAATTTCAAGTTTTAAAATCGCTTTTTGAAAAAAACTCAAGTAGGGCCCACTCGGGGTGGTGCCATATTCGAGTCAGTCAGGGCTAGACTAGGGTTAGTTGATGTCTTGGTTAGTGTTAGAGGTTTAGAAGAGTCAAAACCATTTTGAAAAACTCATTTTTGAAAGTTAGTTTTTAAAACTAATGTTTTTAAAAGGTTTTTAAAGGTGTTTTAAAAAGCCAAATGTAGAAAATGCCAAGTGGCATTACATTTGGGGATCTTTTAGGAAAGTCAAGGGGTTAATTAGGCACTAGTTTAGATAATTTAGGCTAGGGGTAGTTAGGTCTTTCCATCCAAAAATCACCCCCCCCCCTTAGAAGAGTCCAATTTTTTTAAAACATTTGATTTTTAACCTAATTTTTTTTTATAAATAGAAGGCCATAGGGGGTCGATTTTTACAACTTGCTCTCCTTGGGATTCTTGGAGCTTCTCTTTCCTCTCTAGCCCTTCCTCCATTACAGCCACCTCAAGGTAATTATTTTGTTTAATTTTTAGCTTTTATTTCATGTTTTTAATAGTTTTAAATCAATTTTAGCCATTAATACCTCCTATTTCATGGATTCAACCATGGTTTCACCTCAAGAATCATCAAGAATCGGCAAGAACAATCCAAGAAGGTGATCTAACCCTGTTTTGGGTGATTTACAGGGATTTTAATCCATTAGAATTAATTTTAATATGATTCTTTACCTTATTAACCAATAAAATACATGATTTACCCCTTTTAATGGGTTAAATCTATGTTTTAAAGGTGATATCAAATTCCAGCCATTGATTCCCTATTTTTATTTTATTTTCATGGTTTATTCATGTTTGTTTTACGTTATATAGCATAGAAATAATTTTTTATTTACTGTTTTATAGTTTATTTTATGGATTTACATTAGTTAATGCATGGTTTTTCAAGTTTCTTAAATTTCTGTGTGTTTTAGGTTTAGAACAGTAAAGATAATGTTATTTTGGATTGAAGTACTCATTGTTTATTTCTGATTTTTTTATATGTGATGCATGCATGAGTTATCGAGTTACTGTAGAAAAATCAGAGGTTTTGGATCTCGGGAACCCTGTCAAAAAATCAGACATCAAATCGGGTTTTTAAAGCTCTAAAATCGTGGTTAAAATCAAGAAGGTAACTTGCTTTTATGATATTTCTCTCATCTTATATCCGATTTTAGATCTGTAAAGTGCTATGGATTCACATTGAGTAGATCTGTCTTCTGTGAAATTTTAGGATTTTTTTATCATAGTTTAGTATTTTTCCTCTTTCAGAGAATCTGTTTTTAAATTTAGAACTCGTTAGGGTTTACCAAAACCCTGATCAGACTTGTGTTAGTCATAAATCCCAAACCACAGATCCGATTCATGATCTGTCAAAAGTGAGTATTTCTATTTTTCTGTCTACTGTTCACCACTAAAATTTCAGAGATTTTTGTTTAGAATTTATATTTATGTATGTATTTTCAATCTGAAGTAGCCGTTTTAATCCCTGTTGAAAGTGATATATTTTAGCTCAGATTGCCGGAAGGGTTTCTCCCTAACCGGAGATGCTTTTTCCAATCTGTAAATTGGGAAATCTCTGTTTTTCTTTTTAGTTAGTCTCTGTAAAATTTCATAAATTTTCATGGATATTTGACCCCTGGTTCGGGTCTTGGATTGAAACTGGTTGATAAATTAGGTCAAAAATAGCATATTTTTAGGGTTTGATGCAATTTTCGGGTTAATTTAATGTCAAAAAAATATTTTTATAATTATAATTCAAAATTATGGTTATAACAAGTGTAGATAACAAATTTGATGAATTTTGGAATCTGATTGATGGCTGAATTAAGCAAATTGCAAAACAGGGTACCCGAAGAATTCCAAAACATTGCAAAAATAACAAAATTTGTGATATTCTTGGATTTTTGTGCATAAGCATATATTTTTAGGGTTTAATCATATTTATAATCATATTAGGATGCTTTAGGTTTAATTTGATGCTCATTTGATTTCATTTAGTGCATAAAACCTAAGTTTTACCAAAATATTTTCTAAAAACCCTGATTTCAAGGCCATAGTCTTGCTATCAGGGGCAATTTGGTCATTTTACCTCAATTTCGAAATTCCTAACCCTAATTTTCATATTTTTAATCATGTCATAGCATATTTAGTTTGATTTATTCTCATTTGTATTTCAAAACTTGCATTTTACCAAATATATTTCTAAAAACCCTAATTTCAAGGCCATAGTCTTGTTATTAGGGGTATTTTGGTCATTTTGACACCAATTTCGAAATTTCATATCTTATCTTCCTTATTTATTCAATTTTATTTCATACTTTATCATTTTGATTTAATGGAATCATGGCAAAAAGGCTTATATCTAGCAAAATCCAGCAATTTCCTGATATTGCTGGATAAATCTTGAAAAGCCAACATATCATCACTAACAAAGTTTTCTAGTTTTGCAGGTACCTTGAAGATTTTATTTTTCTTGTATTTAAATTCAATAGTGATGTAAATTAAATTAAATTTGGAATAAGAATTTAAATTTCAGCTTAAACTAGGATTGCATTGCATATAGTTTAATTCTGCAAATATTAAATGTCTAATGAATGTATCATTCATGCATATTTTTATAAATTCACCATGGTCTACACGAATGGCACATGCACTAGCTTTTATGAAGTTTATAAACTTGGTGGAATTCGTATTTATGGCCATAGTCAGAATATGAATGACACGCAGATTTATGATCTTCACATTAGCCACATTCAGCCTACACTCTTAGGCTATCTTCAAAATGCACTGCATTTCTCAAAAATACAAAGAGTTTTTCCCAATTTCTCAAAATCATATTCATTCATTTCATGAATTTTCCAATTCCAATTTCAATTCAAATTTCAATTTAGAGAAATCAATTTCTTCAAAATCTCCTAAGTCTATTTCAAAAATCGATTTTCTCAAAACATTGATTTGCCAATGATATTTCAAGTATTTCCCAAGTTCCAAATTCAATTTTTCTAAGTTATATTTTCAATTTCAAAGTTTGAATTCAAAGAAATCAAGTTTTTCAAAGTTATTTCATATTTCTCAAAATCGATTTTCACAAAAATCTCTTGAATACTTCAGAAATCGATTTTCACTTTCTCAAATACAATATCTCAATCATGATTCATGATTTCAAAAGGGTTTATTTTCCAAATATTTTCCAATCTTGAAGCAAACATCATGTTTTCAAATATGCATTTTTAGAAATTCATAGCACATGTCTGATTCTTTGTGCATTTAGGAATTGGAATATGGTTTAGACAAGTTGAATAAAGCAAAGCAGTAGATTGATCCTTGGTTCAATTACCCCTGTTAAAGGTGGCAAGAACGGTTGAACCTCGTACCGACAGGCGAGTCCCATTCTTCGGAATAATCCCGCATTTTATAAACGGAGGCGACTTATTTTCAAAATCTTTTTCAAAGGTCAGTTTGATTTGCAAAAGTAAAATTTTGCGATGATAACAGGTTTGGCGACCGTGATGGGACCTGTCTTTGTCTGATCAATCTAATGCTCTACTTAGTTCAAATTGTCAAAATCGATTTTCATGGAATGTCAGCTTTGCTTTATGATATCATGTGAACCTAGGAGCCTAGACTTGAACCCAACTGACATGGAATGTATATAGACTAGGTATGGTTTGGTAGGACCATATTGAGGAGAATTATTCATGCTCATATAGACTTAGGTCTAATACAACAGTCCTCAATCTAGGTTTGTATGAAAACAATGTTTGCTTCTTCAAATTTTTCAAAATCTATCTCTTTAAGACTTAGAGCCTTCTATTTGCTTGCATGTGCTCATATTTTTCAAAAACCACCCCACCTATATTGTCCCGGTCTTCACGTTGCTGGGCTCTCTTCCAGAACCATAGTTCGGGACAGAGCCTCACAACTGGGCCACCTATTTGGGTGAAAACCCCCCTGCCACGTACCAAGGGCCATAGTCCAACGTATATCGGCAGGTGCTTAAGGATGTTGGAAAACTTGAACCTAGAACTGGAGGAATTGATTTTATGCCACGTACATCGAGCCTTGGCTTGAGTATATAGGCATAGCATGATTGGGCACAGATGATCTGAACCTTAGAGTTAGGATTAAGGTCCTACAGCCATTTCAAAATTTGTGCATCTAGAGTCAGCTTTTAGAGAATGTTGTATGTGCATACTTGTTGTAATTGAATGTGTTATAGTCATTTCTTTGTTATTTTCCATATTTTCCCAATTTTCTAAAATACTGGACGATTTTCAAAATTCCCCAATCCATGTCCATGTACTGTCCATGTTTTAAATCCTGGACGATTTTCAAATACTCCATTTTATGAAATATTAAAACCCTGGATGATTTTCATGAAATTTCTCTATTTTCTTCAAAACTCCAGGTGATTTCCCATCTTTCCTTTCTTCTGAATCTCGAATTTTCTGCTTTATTTTATCCTGCCTGCAATTCTCTTTCAAAATTCCTGTATTTTCCCAAGTCTTATTCCAATTTTCTATGTGTTCCAGTCTGATGGCACCCAGTCAGCTTGATTCAGTCTTCCCTGAGGGTCACATCTCCTACGAGGTGCGACAAAGTCTTCCCGAGCATCGAGTCCTCAGCACCGGATCCTTCTTTCCCCGGTGGTACTATTTATGGTTCAAGAATTTCTCTCGTATGTTTCCGGACCACTTGGACGATTGTGGGTTAGAACTGGCGTCCGCAGTGGGAAAGCAGACAGTCAACGGCAACTTGATCCATGCACTAGCAGAACGGTGCAATCCGAGCACTTCTACCTTCTGGTTCCCGTGGGGCGAGATGACATTACTGATGGATGAATTTTCAGAGATTATGGGATTGCCCGAGCCAGCCGGTTAGCCTGGAGATCCATTAGAGAAACAGTTTCTGATTAATGTTAAGGGTCTGGACCCTAAGGATGCCTTAGCTCGCATGACAGGACGCAAGTCTTGGCCATTGATAGAGGAGGATGGAAACGAATATGTGGACCTGCTCGAAATCTATAGACAGTATGGGGCATTTGCGGAGGTCAGCTCACTGTCTCGAACAGCTCGAGAAAGAATCCAGCACGTGATGGTCCTATGCACTGTGGGATTAGCTTTCTTTCCCGATGGACGGAATTATATAGATATCAGAATAGTTCAGCTTCTAAGGAGATGGTGAAGTCGACAGACCAACCGCCTCTCGATAGCCATGGTCGCACTCGCCTTTCTATACCGAGGGTTGACTCGTTTCGCACTCGAAGAATCAATTCTAGTCGAAGGGTGCACCTACGCGTTGTAGTCTTGGTTCCTCCGACATGTGCCAGCCCGAACCAGTTCCTTCAGATACAATGGTGAAAAGCTTCTTCCAGTTGCTCGATACCGATTCTTGATTGATAACCTTCAGGAGGAAGAAGTCGTATGGGACTACTTTAATCGTCAGGAATCACCACCCAGATATACTTACGCTTATGGCAAGCGGTTCAGGCTACTTGGCCCCTTCTTCTGCGCATACTACCATCCAGAGCGGTGTGTCAGGTAGTTCTCTCAGAGACAAAAACGCGTAGAGATTTGTCCACTATCGGGGGTCTTGCCAGAGTTCGACCTCGCATCAGATCAGTGGTCCGGAGCATATCATTCTGCCAGACATGGTTGGGATTCTTTTGTCACTCTCACTATTTTTCCTGGTCCTCGAGTGTCCTCTGATTATCAGGAGTGGTGGAAAATTGTTTGTCCCCCTCCCCTTTGTCGAGTCTATTATTAATAAAATCATGTCCTTTTCTTCAATAAAATTTCTTTAAATTTCATCCTATCTTGGTTTGACGACCTCGCCTAGGTAACAAGGCATACTTCCAGTTGTTTATTTTGCAAAGAATAGCAACACAATTATCGTAATTCCAACAACGACTCAATCCCTAGTAATGGGATACTCTTTCAATTGTCTACCAAAATTCTCAATAAATATTTTCCTCTAAACCAAATTTCCTTCAAAAGCCTAACCATCAATCCTACCTTGTAGAGAGCATCAGCAATATTCAAGAGAATATTTGTGATACCCGATTGTTCGTACAAGGTCCGGAAAGAAAACCCTATCAGTCGAAGGCGTCGCGTACTCAGTAGCTTCAGAAGAAGAGATGGATTCCCCCCGATCAGCTAAAAATCAGGGACAGCAGGTTGAGGATGACATTGATCCTCAAATGTATGTCATGTTCAAGAAAATGATGACCAAGATGCTGGCAGAGCAAGCTGAGGCCAGTACTGAGCAAATTCAGACCAAACAGAAAGATAAGGGTCATACCGTCAAGAATATTAGCAAAAAGCAGAGTTGTCACGAGGAAATGTCTAATGAATCAGAATCAGCTGACGATGCTGACAAGGAATGTGAAAATAAACATGAATTCAAAAGGTCGACTCAGGGCCACGGGTCGGCTTACAAATCCAAAAATCAGTGTGTTGATGACCCTACTCAGTCGCAACTAAAAGATATGATGAAAATGGTTAAAGATCTGCAGGCCCGCGACAAGGGCAAGAAAGTCTTCACCAGCGAAGACTTCGATGATGGCTTGGATGGGGACGACAATCTGGATAATCTCCCCAAAAAATTTATCAAGTTTGATGGTTTTGGCGACCCTAAGGCTCACCTCGCCATGTTTTTCGCTGAATGTTCACGATTCAAGCATGACAATTGGGCACTCTTCCTTTGCTTTCCTCGCAGTCTGGAGGGAACGGCAGCTAAATGGTACTCGGAGCACATCAACCCCATAGAGCTGAAAGAATTTGATAAGGTGGTGAATATGTTCATTGAGCGCTTTTTGTTCAATGTTGAGGCGCTCCCGACCCTCAGCCACCTCTGTGGCCTGAAACAGAGAGAAAATGAAAAGGCTCGAGATTTTATCCACAGCTGGAGGTCAGCTTGAAACAAGATGAGAGACCCCATATCAGAAGGGCATGCTTTGTCCTTGATTCTAAGCAATTTCTCGCAGCCCCTAAAAGGCCTCATCTCCACCGCACCATCCAGAACCTTTATAGAGTTAACAGAGCGAGCCGAATGACTCGAATTGAGTATGGAGAATGGTTTCTACGAAGGTTTCACTTTCACCAAGAACAGCAGTCAGAATGAGTCGAAAAAGAAGACTCATTTCACTAATTCTGTCAGTAATAAATGGAATCATCGCAAGGGGCAGAATAAAGACTTCTGTTATGGGGCAGGAGGTTCAAACAAGAATGACCAGAAATGAAAGTTGATCCCGCAATTCAGCAAGCCACTTAAGCTGGAGCAGGGACCAAAACCCCGAGAGAAAGTGAAGCACGAAGGATGGAGCTATGAGAGGAAGTTCACTCCATTAGATCAATCACTCGAGACTGTACTCGAGTACCTGTTGACCAAGGAGATGGTCAAATTGCCCAGGCTGGTCGATCCTTCCGCTCCTATGGGAAAATTCAAAGACCAATTCTGCAAATTTCATCGAACAGTGGGGCACAACACTGAGAATTGTTTCGTTCTGAAGAACATGGTTCAGAACCTTATTGATAAAAATCTTCTGGTAGAAGGTGCAGAAGATGAAAATATAGATATTCTAAAAGAGCCATTTCCTCGTCATTCTACAGTGGTCATCACTGAACAGTCGTTTCAACCACAGGAGCATATCAGGCCATGCTCTGAAAATGATATGCAAGCTCAGCATCGGGTCCTGGTATTGTAACAGGCTCAGTCCAAGGCCCAGAAGATGGACCTTATTTCAACTTTCGGCAAATTGAAAGTATCTGACAAGCCCGTTGGGGTATCTCCCGAGGTATCCAGAAGTATGCCATGGCTCCCTAAGCATCTCATTAAGTCCACCCCAAAGAAAAGCGGGACATCCACTCTAAAGCCTATTACAACATTATCCAATGTCTCAATTTTGGACTTAACCCAAGCTTCCGCTAAACATCAACAAGTATTAAATAATCTGTTGCAGAAAATCAAGGTGAAACCAAGCATAACTCCGGAAGACATGGCCCACATAGTCAATCAGGCCATGACTAATGCTCCAGTTACTTTCTCCGAGGAGGATCTCCCTAAACCTCATGTATTTCACAACAATGCTTTATATGTTGTGGTTCGAACCAGAGGGATGACAGTTCCTCATGTGCTGATCGATGGAGGCAGCAGCCTCAATATATGTCCGGAAATGACCGCCAAAGCTTTGGGCATTAAAGAAGAAGAATACATTCCAGATCCAATCACCATTTATGGGTTCGACAATCATGGCCAAACAGCGAAAGGAAAAATCTTCCTGGAGATCTTCATTGACTACTCGGTCCATTCAATTCTCTTTCACGTGGTCAATGTATCGCCCACTTATAATCTGCTTCTCGGGAGACCATGGATCCACAACACAAACGCAGTACCGTCTACTCTGCATCAGTGCATCAAGTGGTCAAAAGGTGGTATGATCACGACAATCTTAGGCGAAGATCCGGAGCAGAGGCTAGCACAGCCCATGGTTCCCAGACCCTCTTTCACTACTGATATCCCTAGCATTAGGGGTATTGAAGAGGTCAGCTTCAAAGAGGATTCAGGAATAATACAGACGGCAGAGCAACCCGAGCATACAGTGGCTGCGACCCGATGGGGAGGCCCACAGTTCTTCAAGATTGGAGGATGAATTGATTATAGCGCACTTAAGGGTCATCCTCTATTTTCCCAATTTATGAAAGCTAAAAAAGGATTTGATTTACTAGTGAAGCACGACTACCAGCCTTTTCAAGGCCTAGGCAAAAATGAAGATGGTAGTCTTGAACCAGTGATTCCTCAACATTGCCCTAAAAGGACCGGATTGGGCTTTAATGGCCGAAGATCTTGGAAGGGCACTGTTTTCATTTAGGGAACGCATTAGAAGAATTCATTTGTCTTTCCTTTTCTATTCTTTTGTTGGGATGATATCCCATTTCATTCTTATCATTGTCATTTTGATTAATTCTATCTTTCAATAAAGTTGCAAGTTTCCTTTGTCTATCTTGGTGCCATTTGTCTCTTTACTTCTCAATATTAAATCTTCACAAAATTGAAATCATTTTGCTCTTTTATCTTTCCAATTATTTTCAATAAAAGCAATTTATTTCATGATGAGCAATTTTCCTAAATCAATTTATCCTCCAATTTTCAGAATGTCTTCCCGATCTATCAAGAAGCTCGTCTTTAATCCAAAAGCCTGTTCGAAATCAGCAATAATTCATCAGGTCAGAATAAGAACAGAATGTAGTCAGACTACAAAGCAGTCAGAAGAATCCGTAGAGTTTGATTCAGTTCTTCAAGAATTACCAGAATTTGCATCAGTTCAGAAACAAGATGAGCCATCATCCTTAGTTCAGGATCCGACTGAGGACATCAATATAGGATCAGAAGATGATCCTAGAATTCTCAAGATTGGCAGCGGTTTGAGTCCAAGAGAGAAAGAAAGGCTCACTAATTTTCTCAAGCAGCATGAAGAAGTATTCGCATGGACTTATGAGGATATGCCAGGTTTAGATCCTAAATTGGTGGAACATCGCCTCATTCTGAAACCTGATGCGAAACCAGTCAAACAGAAGTTAAGGAAAATGGATCCTCGAATCGAGCAACAGGTCAAGGAAGGACTTGAAGATCTGCTTAAAGCAGGATTTATTCGAGCAATAGACTATCCGAATTGGTTGGCGAACATCGTAGCAGTTCCCAAGAAGAATGGTAAAGTTCAAATCTGTATCGACTTCCTTGATCTCAATAAAGGCACTCCGAAGGATGACTATCCGCTCCCGAATATTGATCTCTTAGTTGATAGCACGGCTGGGCATGCCATGTTCTCCTTCATGGACGGATACTCCGAATATAATCAAATCAAGTTGGCCGCTTGTGACCAATCCAAAACATCCTTTACCACGCCATGGGGCACTTTCTGTTACACGGTTATGCCTTTTGGGATTAAGAATGCTGGAGCCACTTATCAGCGCGCTATGGCCGTTATTTTCCATGATCAGATGCACAAGACTATGGATGCATATGTCGATGATATTCTGGTGAAGTCCAAAGAAGAGGAAGATCACATCGAAGCTCTTAATCAAGTCTTCAAACGACTCATTCTTTACAAGCTAAGACTCAATCCACAAAAATGTGTCTTTGGAGTCGAATCAGGCAAGTTGCTAGGCTTCTTGGTCAACAAAAAGGGGATAGAAATGGATCCCGCTAAGGCCAAAGCTATCATTGGCATGCCGCCCCCGACTAATCTCAAAGAATTGCGTAGCCTTCAAGGACGCATGCAATCAATTCGGCGATTCATTTCTAATTTGGCCATGAGATGTGAGCCTTTCAATCATTTGCTCAGAAAAGGAGTGAGGTTCGAATGGGGACCAGAGTGTCAGCAGTCGTTCGAACGCATCAAGAAATATCTTCTCAATCCTTCTGTTTTAAAGCCGCCAGAATTAGGGAAACCCCTATTGCTATACATTTCAGTTAATCAAGTTGCTCGCGGCGGATTCTTGGCGCAATACAAAGAAGGCAGCTTGATAGAACATGCCATTTACTATGTGAGCAAGACCTTTATTGATTACGAGAAGAAATACTCTCAGATAGAGAAAACGTGTTTAGCTCTGGTATGGATGTGTCAGAAATTGAGACATTATCTATTGGCGTCTGAAGTCAAGATTCTATCTAAATAAAATCCTCTCAAGTACATTCTTGAACAACCATTTCTCAGCGGACGAATCGCCAAATGGCAAATCCTATTAATGCAATACGACTTGGAATATGTCTCTCAGCAATCTATCAAAGGCCAAGCAATTGCAGACCAATTAGCAGATTTTCCTCTAGCAGAGGATGTTAACACTGAGGATGATTTTCCCGATGAGCGGATCTGCAATATTCAACAATCCCCAATTTGGAATTTATTCTTCGACGGTTCCAAGAATATGGCAGGCATAGGAATCGGAATTCTGCTAATCACACCAGAGAAAGAGATGATTCCCTTTTCTCTCAAATTGGATTTTCAGTGCACTCACAATATGGTCGAGTATGAAGCTTTGATACAAGGTCTGAAAATTCTACAGGACTTCAATGTCAAAAGAGTGCATGCTTATGGCGACTCCTTGCTCGTCGTCAATCAAGTCCTAGTCGAATGGCAAGTAAAAGATCAGAAATTACTTCCTTACCAGAAGATTGTCTCAGCCCTTGCCAACAAATTCGAAGAATTCCAACTTTTTCATATCAAGAGAGATTTCAATCAAGTTGTAGATAGTTTAGCTAATCTGGGATCCATCATGTCTTTCAGGAGTTGAGAATCTTGTCGCTCATTTGAAATTGACAGACTTGATCAACCCGCTTTCGTCCCAGTAGAGCAGATCAACCAGGCTGAGCAGAAGAAGAAGCCTTGGTATCATGATATCAAGAATTTCATTAAAACTGGCGAATTTCCTCCAAAATTATCAAAGAGAGAGAAGCGAGCAATTCAACGCATGTCTGCTCGATATTTTATTCTTGCCGATGTCCTTTATCGTCGTGGATTCAGTTCTGAGTATTCCAGATGTTTGGAAGAAGAAGAAGCCAAAGAAGTTGTGCAAGAAGCATATGAAGACATTTGCGGTGGTCATGTTGGCTATCAGACTCTCGTCAAACAAATCATCCGAGCAGGATATTATTGGAGAACTATGCAACAAGATTGCTATCGTTTTGTGAAGAAGTGCGTTCAATGTCAGATGCATGCGCCTTCCATTCATGCGCCAGCGACATACTTGCAATCTGTCGTCTCGCCATGGCCATTTTCCATGTGGGCTTTCGATGTTGTAGGCCCCATCACTCCTTCAGCTTCTAATGGTCATAAATATTTCCTTGCCGCAATAGAATATTTTACTAAGTGGGTAGAAGCAGTCACTCTATGCACAGTAGAAGGTCGACACGTGGTTTCTTTCATCTATAAGAATATCCTTTGCTGTTTCGGTATACCGCATGATATTGTGTCGGATAATGACAGTCATTTCAAGAATGATAGAATGAGGACATTCTGCTTAAAGTTCAAAATTCATCATCATTTCTCCGCTCCTTATTATCCTCAAGGGAATGGTCAGGCAGAGGCCACCAACAAGATTCTGATTCGAATCCTGGAGCGAACTTTAGAAACGGGCCGTGACTGGCATGAAAAGATTCATGATGCATTATGGGCATACAGAACCACCATTCGAACTCCAGCGAATGCTACTCCGTCAGAACTTGTCTACAGAACTGAAGTAGTACTACCTCTACATGTTCAGAAACCTGCTCTGAAATTTGCATCACTTCTAGAATTACCTCTTGATCAGTATCAGCAACAGCGACTGGTACAACTTGATTTGCTCGATGAAAGAAGACTCAGAGCATGCTCAATCCTATCGCTAGAGGATAGCCCGACAATATGCAAAATCTGTCATTGAGAGAAAATTTTGGGTCAATGATCTAGTGCTCAGATCAACAGCTTATCTCAGGCACCGCCCGGATGGCAAATGGTCGCCAAATTGGGAAGGTCCTTATGTTGTCAAAGAGGCACTACCTCGCAATTCATATCGGCTCATCAATGCTGATGGAATAGAATTACCAGATCCCATCAATGCTCGACATTTGAAAAAATTCTATACTTGAACAATTTCCTATTCTTTGTAATTCTTCTAAATTTTTTTCAATAATGATCAAAATTCTTTTTCCCAGTTACACTAGGGCATTTTAAAATTTTGTTTTTATCTACAAATATCTTGTATGCAGGCAGGATAAACAAATCTCTCATTTCACGCACTTATGCATTCATGTGCATCAATTTGCATTCATGTGCATCAATTTGCATTCATTTGCATACAATCGCATTAATAACGATCTGGTCAGTATTGAGATTTCAACTATCAATCCCATCACAATTCCTAACGATTCAATATTGAAAGACAATCACCAGAACTGAACCAAAATCCAATATCCAAACTGGTACATTTTTAAAACCGGTATGCATACCGGTATCCTTTCAAAATCAAGCATTCGTGTTAGTGTTCCACTGAATGGTCATGTCAGTCGACCTCTTGAGTTCAGTCTTCATGCTGATCACTCATCCAATTCCAAAATTCTAATTTCCAATTTCCAAATATCAATTTCCAAAATTCCCAATTTCTAATTTCCAATTTCCAAATATCAATTTCCAAATTCCAAAATTCCCAATTTCTAATTTCTAATTTCCAATTTCCGAATATCAAATTCCAAACTTCCAATTTCTAATTTCAAATATCAAAATTTCAATTTCAAAAATTCAAAATTCAAAATTCCAAATTTCGACCTTTTGGTCACCCAATACCCAATTCCAAAAAAAAAAATTTATCTTGCGAGAGACCCTTTGTATAGGGAGAGTTCGAGGGAGCTCGCTCTTTTCGCATGCTATCCAATTCGTTCACTTAGCCCCTTTTTAGGGAGAGTTTGAAGGGACTCGTGCCTTTGTGAACCGTTTGCAAAACAAAATTCCAATTTCATACAAGGAACCCTTAGGTCAGGGAGAGCTTCGACGGAAGTTCGTTTTCCTTGTAACCATAATTTCAGACTAGGCCATTTCATCATGAAGGACCCTCTTTTCAGGGAGAGTGTGATGAACTCGTTCCTTCATGACCAATTTACCAACCTCACCAATTCCGGCCCCCTTTCCATAAGAGAAGCCTAATATTTGGAAGTTTTGACGAAAGCTTAATTTCTCTTCGAAAGTTTGTTTTGCAAACACCTCCTCTTCAGGGAAGAGAGGAGTAATTCCCAATTCTAATTTCTGAATCTTCTCCTTTGGGGAAAGGAGAAGAGAATTTTTGTCATGGATGTGTTGCGTTGTGCTTCAAATGCTCGCTTTCACAAAAGGATTTCAAGAAAGTTTTGCCAATTTGTCATTAAATATTTGTTGATTTCAAAAATCTTTATTGCACAAAATTATTACTTCAGAATACCTCCACTATTACTTCCGAAAGGGCAATGCTTTCGCGAAAAAGGATTCAAAATTCAAAATCTTTCTATTGGCCAACCAAAAGGATGAAGAATAAATCCGTGATATGGCCAGCAAAGAGAATTCAATGTTGTTGCAAAGCCATGAGTGATTGATATTGATCGCAGTTAATGGCACATTTTTAAAGACCATTCTTGAAGAATAAAGCAGTCGAAATATCCTGGGTGATACAGAAAAATCCACTCAATTTTCATATCTCCTCAATCACCTAAGCTGCAATTAAATATCTGCAAAAGGGATCTCTCAATTGTCATCAAGATGAAGGCGAATTAAGCGAGTCGATCCCCGGGGTCAAAAAAGATTTGGATCATCTCCAAGATGACGGAGTTTGTGACGGATCCTTTCAGGAAAAGTTCAGATCACCGTCGAGATGAAGGCGAGTGTGATGAGCCTACCGACAAACCCTAAAAGATATTTAATTTCTGCTATCATCAAGAGAATCCCAACCAATGAGCCAATAATCGTCAAGATAATCCCCAAGAAAAAAAGAGAGAAAAGTCAGGACATCTCCAAAATGAAGGATGATGTAATTCCCGAAAAATCCAAGAGAGCTCCAATTCTGTCAAAAAGAGTGCAGAAAGATCATCATGAGAAAAGAATCCCAGGATATCAGACTGCCGAATCTATCAAGAATCTTCTTTAACTTTGTGAAATTCTTTTATCAATATTCTTTCACCAATAGCTCTCGCAATATCAAGAATACTTTCTTTCCCGTCCATATCAAGGAAATTGATAGCTTCTTTGAAAGAAAGTCAATCGCAAGCAATTTGAATTCGAATCTTGATTCTACGGAGTTAAGCCCAGTCGGAGGTAATACTTCAGGTAGAAAAGAGAGAATACTTTCAAAACATTGTGTATCATTTTCAATTATTTTGAATCAACAACAATTTTCAACATTTTGACAATATTTTCTAGCTATCTTGGCATGAAACGAGAGCTTGAGGCTCATCTTTGGCGTATCCTAACACCATCCCTTTTTAGGACTTGATAACGGGAGTTTTCAAGATTCCTTCCCTTCTTTGGTATAATCTGAGCGCACGGGCTCTCAGATTCGAACACTTCCCTGTGTCCCCACTGTCCCACCATAGACAGTCCAATTTCGGCTTGAGGTTAAGCCACCAATTCCAGCAAAAGGCAATTTCAAAAGTTAATTAGTCTCAGCAATGAGGCGCCCAAAATCAAATCCCTTTTTAAACTTTAGGGACCCCAATTTCCTTCCTTTTGCAAAAACCTTATCGGATTCATTGTGCGGAAATCCGAAGGTTCCATCACGGTCTCTTCTTTCGAGGATTCCGTCCATTTTCTGCCCAATCAGGTTAAGGGTACAAACCTGAGCCTCACGTGATGAGGTATTTCATTTCCCAATCAGGTTAAGGGTTAAGCCTGAGCTTCGTTCCATACAAGGTATTTCCCGTCCCATCCAGGTTAAGGGCAAAACCTGAATCTCACTTCTTTTGAAATAAATTTTTCTCCTTATTCTCCATTTTATATCTACCATCATCACTTGAACTAATTCTTTCATACCTAGTCAGATTCATCTAACTACGGCATTTTTATGGTTCAAATTTGGTGTGTTTTCTTTGCCACTAAGCTCGGCTTTCAACCGGCTTAGCAGCAAAGAGGGGCATCTGTAAACACCCCAAATTTTCACCCTCATCCAGTGTTTGTGCATTTCATGTGTCATTGCATATCATTGCATGCATTTGGCATACCATCTCATTGCATTGCATAGCATTGCATGACATTGCATCTCATTCTTGAGATCTAGCACTCCAGCTTTCAAAACATTCAATCCAGATTTGAATTTCAAAGCTTTTATTTCAAAAAAATCAATTTCAAAACCTGGGTTTTTATTCAATACTCCGTCATTTTCCAACCCCAAGACTTTATATTTCGAAATATTTTCTCAGAAAACAATCTGGATTCATGTTAAATTTAAATTTCAATCGATTTCAATTCTCAAATGAGACCCATTGAGATGGTGTCGCTTCTGAATTTCTCTATTCAACAAATTTCTCAAATTTTTGAAAGTTTCAGTCCGATCAGGACTCTGTCTCAGAGTCCTAATCCGGTTAGGAGTCTGTTTTGAAGTCTGTTTTACTTCCATTTTCAATCTTTTCCGTTTGTTTTCGAAATTTAGGTCATTTTACAGAGTCCAGTTAGTTCAGGACTCTATTTTAGAGTTCAGTCGAGTTAGGAGTCTAACCCTGACTGTGTTTTCTGACTTATTTCATCATTTCTTGATAAAATTTTTCAAAAATTTTTACATTTGAATTCTAAAATTTAAAATCTCAGAGTCCTAAGAGTTGAGGACTCTAACTCGGAGTTCCAGTTCGCTTGAGACCCTATTTTCAGAAATCTTGAAGTTCAAATATCGATTTTAACCCCTTTTCAAAGCCATTTTCAGTGTTTATTTCAAAATTTCCAAAACTCGATGTGGGCCCACTCAGTTGGCACCATATCCAGAGGAATTCTAACTCAGTTAGAACCTTATGCCATTTCAAAAATTCTAGTTTTAAGATTGCTTTTGAAAAATCCTTTTGAAAACTCCTTCAATTTCAAGTTTTAAAATCGCTTTTTGAAAAAAACTCAAGTAGGGCCCACTCGAGGTGGTGCCATATTCGAGTCAGTCAGCGCTAGACTAGGGTTAGTTGATATCTTGGTTAGTGTTAGAGGTTTAGAAGAGTCAAAACCATTTTGAAAAACTCATTTTTGAAAGTTAGTTTTTAAAACTAATGTTTTTAAAAGGTTTTTAAAGGTGTTTTAAAAAGCCAAATGTAGAAAATGCCAAGTGGCATTACATTTGGGGATCTTTTAGGAAAGTCAAGGGGTTAATTAGGCACTAGTTTAGATAATTTAGGCTAGGGGTAGTTAGGTCTTTCCACCCAAAAATCACCCCCCCCTCAGAAGAGTCCAATTTTTTTAAAACATTTGATTTTTAACCTAAATTTTTTTTATAAATAGAAGGCCATAGGGGGTCGATTTTTCCAACTTGCTCTCCTTGGGATTCTTGGAGCTTCTCTTTCCTCTCTAGCCCTTCCTCCATTACAGCCACCTCAAGGTAATTATTTTGTTTAATTTTTAGCTTTTATTTCATGTTTTTAATAGTTTTAAATCAATTTTAGCCATTAATACCTCCTATTTCATGGATTCAACCATGGTTTCACCTCAAGAATCATCAAGAATCGGCAAGAACGATCCAAGAAGGTGATCTAACCCTGTTTTGGGTGATTTACAGGGATTTTAATCCATTAGAATTAATTTTAATATGATTCTTTACCTTATTAACCAATAAAATACATGATTTACCCCTTTTAATGGGTTAAATCTATGTTTTAAAAGTGATATCAAATTCCAGCCATTGATTCCCTATTTTTATTTTATTTTCATGGTTTATTCATGTTTGTTTTACGTTATATAGAATAGAAATAATTTTTTATTTACTGTTTTATAGTTTATTTTATGGATTTACATTAGTTAATGCATGGTTTTTCAAGTTTCTTAAATTTCTGTGTGTTTTAGGTTTAGAACAGTAAAGATAATGTTATTTCGGATTGAAGTACTCATTGTTTATTTCTGATTTTTTTATATGTGATGCATGCATGAGTTGTTGAGTTACTGTAGAAAAATCAGAGGTTTTGGATCTCGGGAACTCTGTCAAAAAATCAGACATCAAATCGGATTTTTAAAGCTCTAAAATCGTGGTTAAAATCAAGAAGGTAACTTGCTTTTATGATATTTCTCTCATCTTATATCAGATTTTAGATCTGTAAAGTGCTATGGATTCACATTGAGTAGATCTGTCTGATGTGAAATTTTACGATTTTTTTATCATAGTTTAGTATTTTTCCTCTTTCAGAGAATCTGTTTTTAAATTTAGAACTCATTAGGGTTTACCAAAACCCTGATCAGACTTGTGTTAGTCATAAATCCCAAACCACAGATCCGATTCATGATATGTAAAAGGTGAGTATTGCTATTTTTCTGTCTACTGTTAACCACTAAAATTTCAGAGATTTTTGTTTAGAATTTCTATTTATGTCTGTATTTTCAATCTGAAGTATCCGTTTTAATCCCTGTTGAAAGTGATATATTTTAGCTCAGATTGCCGGAAGGGTTTCTCCCTAACCGGAGATGCTTTTTCCAATCTGTAAATTGTGAAATCTATGTTTTGTTTCTTAGTTAGTCTCTGTAAAAGTTTATAAATTTTTTTGGAGATTTGACCCCTGGTTCGGGTCTTGGATTGAAACTGGTTGATAAATTAGGTCAAAAATAGCATATTTTTAGGGTTTAATGCAATTTTCAGGTTAATTTAATGTCAAAAAAATATTTTTATAATTGTAATTCAAAATTATGGTTATAATAAGTGTAGGTAACAAATTTGATGAATTTTGGAATCTGATTGATGACTGAATTAAGCAAATTGCAAAACAGGGTACCCGAAGAATTCCAAAACATTGCAAAAATCACAAAATTTGTGATATTCTTGGATTTTTGTGCATAAGCATATATTTTTAGGGTTTAATCATATTCATAATCATATTAGGATGCTTTAGGTTTAATTTGATGCTCATTTGATTTCATTTAGTGCATAAAACCTAAGTTTTACCAAAATATTTTCTAAAAACCCTAATTTCAAGGCCATAGTCTTGCTATCAGGGGCAATTTGGTCATTGGACCTCAATTTCGAAATTCCTAACCCTAATTTTCATATTTTTAATCATGTTATAGCATATTTAGTTTGATTTATTCTCATTTGTATTTCAAAATTTGCATTTTACCAAATATATTTCTAAAAACCCTAATTTCAAGGCCATAGTCTTGTTATTAGGGGTATTTTGGTCATTTTGACCCCAATTTCGAAATTTCATATCTTATCTTCCTTATTTATTCAATTTTATTTCATACTTTATCATTTTGATTTAATGGAATCATGGCAAAAAGGCTTATATCTAGCAAAATCCAACAATTTCCTGATATTGCTGGATAAATCTAGAAAAGCCAACATATCATCACTAACAAAGTTTTCTAGTTTTGCAGGTACCTTGAAGATTTTATTTTTCTTGTATTTAAATTCAATAGTGATGTAAATTAAATTAAATTTGGAATAAGAATTTAAATTTCAGCTTAGACTAGGATTGCATTGCATATAGTTTAATTCTGCAAATATTAAATGTCTAATGAATGTATCATTCATGCATATTTTTATAAATTTACCATGGTCTACACGAATGGCACATGCACTAGCTTTTATGAAGTTTATAAACTTGGTGGAATTTGTATTTATGGCCATAGTCAGAATATGAATGATACCCAGATTTATGATCTTCACATTAGCCACATTCAGCCTACACTCTTAGGCTAACTTCAAAATGCACTGCATTTCTCAAAAATACAAAGAGTTTTTCCCAATTCCTCAAAATCATATTCATTCATTTCATGAATTTTCCAATTCAAATTTCAATTCAGAGAAATCAATTTCTTCAAAATCTCCTAAGTCTATTTCAAAAATCGATTTTCTCAAAACATTGATTTGCCAATGATATTTCAAGTATTTCTCAAGTTCCAAATTCAACTTTTTCTAAGTTATATTTTCAATTTCAAAGTTTGAATTCAAAGAAATCAAGTTTTTCAAAGTTATTTCATATTTCTCAAAATCGATTTTCACAAAAATCTCTTGAATACTTCAGAAATCGATTTTCACTTTCTCAAATACAGTATCTCAATCATGATTCATGATTTCAAAAGGGTTTATTTTCCAAATATTTTCCAATCTTGAAGCAAACATCATGTTTTCAAATGTGCATTTTTAGAAAATCATAGCACATGCCTGATTCTTTGTGCATTTAGGAATTGGAATATGGTTTAGACAAGTTGAACAAAGCAAAGCAGTAGATTGATCCTTGGTTCAATTACCCCTGTTAAAGGTGGTAGGAACGGTTGAACCTCGTACCGACAGGCGAGTCCCATTCTTCGGAATAATCCCGCATTTTAAAAACGGAGGCAAGTTATTTTCAAAATCTTTTTCAAAGGTCAGTTTGATTTGCAAAAGTAAAATTTTGCGATGATAACACCAGCGAATTCATCCACAGGTGGAGAAGCACCTGTAACAGAATGAAGGTTCCCATCCCAGAGGAGCACGCCCTATAGATTATTCTGAATAATTTTGCCCAGTCTCTGAGGAACCTCATTTCTACTTCGCCCGCCAAATCATTCATCAAGCTAATTGAGAGAGCTGAATGGCTCGAGACCGGTCTGGACAATGGTCTTTACGAAGGATATCCTTTTGTCAGAGGGAATCCTGATCAGAAGAAAAAGGCGCACGCCGCCTATGCTACAGAATTTTTGAATCAGGGCAGCAGCAGTTCTGGCAGCAAGAAGAGCAAGAAAAATCGTAATAAAAATGCTGGACACTCCAGGGCCGAAAGGACAAACTCTACAACCCAAAAGGGGAAGTTCGTCAAACCACAGCTTGTTCAATCAACACCTCAGCCAGAAGCAAAGCAGCCAGAGAAGCCAAGACACGAGGGTTGGAGTTATGACCGAGAATTCACGGCTCTAGAACAATCCCGCGAAGACATCTTAGAATATATGATGTCGAAGGGAATGATCAAACTCCCCAAAGTGGCAGATCCTCCACTCACTATGGGCAAATGGATGGATAAATTCTACAAGTTCCACCGGACTGTCGGACATGACACAGAGCACTGTTTTGTCCTAAAGAACATCATCCAGGATTGCATCGATAAAAACCTGTTAATCGAGGATGAAGAAGAACAACCGGAAATTTTATCCAAGCCATTTCCCAAGCACTCAGCTTCAGTCATCACGGAGCAGGCATTCTCTCTTCAAGGTAGCATCCAACCATGTTCTAATCAGGATATTCAGGATCAACATCAGGTCCTAGTCCTTCGCCAAGCACAGTCTTCCACCAAGAGGGTGGATATCACTGCATTTTCCTGCAAACCAACAAAAACAACGGCAGAAATTGCCAAAATAGTCCCCAGAATCCTGAAGCGCTTTATCAAGGCAGCTTCGAAGGAAGGAAAAGCTCCAGGGTCAGTTCAGAAGTCGATCACCGCTCTATCCAATATTTCTATTTTGGACCTGACCCTGTAAACACCCCAAATTTTCACCCTCATCCAGTGTTTGTCCATTTCATATGTAATTGCATATCACTGCATACATTTTTGCATATCATTTCATCGCATTGCATAACATTGCATGTCATTACATCTCATCTTCGAGATCCAGCACTCCTATTTCAAAACATTCAATCCAGATTTGAATTTTAAAGCTTTATTTCAAAATCAATTTCAAAACCTTGGTTTTTATTCAATACTTTGTCATTTTCCAACCCCCAGGACTTTATATTTCGAAATATTTTCTCAGAAAACAATCTGGATTCCTTTCAAATTCAAACTTTAATCGATTTCAATTCATAGATGAGACCCATTTAGATGGTGTCGCTTCTGAATGCCTCTATTCATCAAATTTCTCAAATTTTTGAAAGTTTCAGTCCGATCAGGACTCTTGTCTCAGAGTCCTAATCCGGTCAAAAGTCTGGTTTTTAAGTCTGTTTTACTTCCATTTTTAATCTTTTTCATTTGTTTTCGAAATTTAGGTCATTTTACAGAGTCCAGTTAGTTCAGGATTCTATTTTAGAGTTCGGTCGAGTTGAGAGTCTAACCCTGACTGTGTTTTCTGACTTATTTCATCATTTCTTGATAAAATCTTTTGAAAATTCTTTCATTTGGCTTTTAAAATCTAAAATCTTAGAGTCCTAAGGGTTCAGGACTCTAACCCGGAGTTTCAGTTCGCTTGAGACCCTATTTTCAAAGATCTTAAATTTCAAATGTCAATTTTAACCCCTTTTCAAAGCCATTTTCAGTGTTTATTTCAAAAATGTTCAAAATTCGATATGAGCCCACTCAGTTGGCACCATATTCAGAGGAATTCTAACTCAGTTAGGACCTTATGCCATTTCAAAAATCCTAATTTTAAGTTTACTTTTGAAAATCTTTTGAAAACTCCTTCAATTTCAAGTTTTAAAATCACTTTTTGAAAAACTCAAGTAGGGCCCACTCGGGGTGGCGCCATATTCGAGTAAGTCAGGGCTAGACTAGGGTTAGTTGATGTCTTGGTTAGTGTTAGAGGTTTAGAAGAGTCAAAACCATTTTGAAAACTCATTTTGAAAATTAGTTTTTAAAACTAGTGTTTTTAAATGTTTTTAAAGGTGTTTTAAAAACCCAAATGTGAAAGATGCCAAGTGGCATCACATTTGGGGGTTTTCTAGGTTTAGTTAGGGGCTAATTAGGGATTAATTAGAGTCCCACCTAGGTTAGAAAACCACAAAAAATCGTTGCCTTTAGTGGATTTATTAGAAAGAGTCCTAAAAAAATGAAAAACCTCTTAATTAACCCTAATTAAGTGACTTTTTGAAAAACTATAAAAAGGGACCTAAGGGGGGCCAAAAGGAGGGCTCTTTTCTCTCAAATTTTCGTGGCCTCTCTCTCCTCTCCAGAACCTCCACCTTCCTCCATTGCAGCTGCAAGCACCAAGGTAATATTTTTAATATTTTTTAGTTTTATTTAATACTTTTTCATGTTTTAAATCAATTTTAGCCATTGGTGTCATCCCCTTCATGGATTAAACCATGGATTCAACCTCAAGAACCATCAATAATCAGCAAGAACACTCCAAGAAGGTGATCTAACCCAGTTTTGGATGATTTACAGAGATTTTAATCCATTAGAATTGATTTTAACATGATTCTTTGCATTATTAACCAATAAAATATATGATTTACCATTTTTAATGGGTTAAATCTATGTTTTAAAGGTGATATCAAATTTCAGCCATTGATTCCCTGTTTTTAATTTATTTTCATGGTTTATTCATGTTTGTTTTACGTTCTATAGCATAGAAATAAGTTTTATTTACTGTTTTATGGTTTATTTTATTTATTTACATTAGTTAATGCATGGTTTTTCAAGTTTCTTAAATTTCTGTGTGTTTTAGGTTTAGAACAGTAAAGATGATGTTATTTCGGACGGAAGCACTCATTGTTTATTTATGATTTTTTTATATGTGGTGCATGCATGAGCTATTGAGTTACTGTAGAAAAATCAGAGGTTTTGGATCTCGGGAACCCTGTCAAAAAAATCAGACATCAAATCGTGTTTTTAAAGCTTTAAAATCGTGGTTAAAATCAAGAAGGTAACTTGTTGTTATGATATTTCTCTCATCTTATATCCGATTTTAGATCTGTAAAGTTATATGGATTCACATTGAGTAGATCTGTCTTTTGTGAAATTTTCGGATTTTTTTATCACGTTTAGTATTTTTCACTTTTTAGAGAATCTATTTTTAATTTTAAAACTCGTTAGGGTTTACCAAAACCCTAATCAGACTTGTGTTAGTCATAAATCCCAAACCACAGATCCGATTTTAGATCTGTAAAAAGTGAGTATTGTTATTTTTCTGTCTACTGTTTACCATTAAAATTTCAGAGATTTGTGTTTAGGTTTGATATTTATGTCTATATTTTCAATCTGGAATAGCTGTTTTAATCCCTGTTAAGAGTGATATATTTTAGCTCAGATTGCCGGAAGGGTTTCTCACTAACCGGAGATGATTTTTCAGATATGTAAATTGGGAAATCTTTGTTTTTCTTTCTAGTTAGTCTCTGTAAAATTTCATAAATTTCTATGGAGATTTGACCCCTGATTCAGGTCTTGGATTGAAACTGGTTGGTGAATTAGGTCAAAAATAGCATATTTTTAGGGTTTAATGCAAGTTTCGTATTAATTTAATGTCAAAAAATTATTTTTATAATTCCAATTCGACATTAGGGTTATAACAAGTACAGGTACCAATTTTTATGGATTTTGGAATCCATTTGATGGCTGAATTAAGCAAATTGCAAAACCGGGTTCCTGAAAGATCCAAAAACACTGAAAAAATCACAAAATTTGTGATATTATTGGATTTTCGTGCATAAGCATATATTTTTAGGGTTTAATCATGTTCATAATCATGTTAGGATGCTTTAGGTTTAATTTGATGCTCATTTGATTTCATTTAGTGCATAAAACCTAGGTTTTTACCAAAATCTATTTCAAAAAACCCTGATTTCAAGGCCATAGTCTTGCTATCGGGGGCAATTTGGTCATTTGACCTAAATTTCGAAATCCCTAACCCTAATTTCATATTTTTAATCATGTCATAGCATATTTGGTTTGAGTTTATTCCATTAAAATTTCAAAATTTGCATTTTATCAAAATATCTTTCTAAAAACCCTAATTTCAAGGCCATAGTCTTGTTATTAGGGGTATTTTGGTCATTTTGACCCCAATTTCGAAATTCCATATCTTCTCTTTCATATTTATTCAATTTTATTTCATACTTTATCATTTTTATTTAAGGGAATCAAGGAAGAGGCTTATATCTAGCAAAATCCAAGAATTTCCTGATATTGTTGGATAAATCTAGAAAAGCCAACATATATTCATTAACCAAGTTTTCTAGTTTTGCAGGTGCATTGAAGACTTTATTTTTCATGTATTTAATTTTCAATAGTGATGTAATTTGTAATTAAACTTTGGAATAAGAATTTACATTTCCTGCATAGATTAGGTTGCATTGCATATAGTTTATTTTTATGATGTTAATGTGTGATGGATGATGATTCATGCATATTTTTACAAATTCACCATGGTCTACACGAATAGCACATGCACTAGCTTCTATGAAGTTTATAAACTTGGTGGAATTTGTATTTATGGCCATAGTCAGAATATGAATGATACTTAGATTTATGATCTTCACATTAGCCACATTCAACCTACACTCTTAGGCTAACTTCAAAATGCACTGCATTTCTCAAAAATACAAAAAGTATTTCTCAATTCCTCAAATTCATATTCATTCATTTCATGCATTTGTCAACTCCAATTCAAAATCCAAGTCAAGGAAATTGAATTCCTCAAAATCTCCTAAGTCTTATAGCAAAATCGATTTTTCCAAAGACATTGAATTTCAAAGGATATTTCAAGTATTTCCCAAGTTCCAAATTCAAATTTTCTAAGTTAGAATTTCAATTTCCAAGTTTGAATTAAGAGAAACCAAGTCTCTCAGAATCGATTTTCACCAAATTTCAAGGATTCCTCAAAATCGATTTTTATTTCTCTCAGAAGTATATTTCAAATCCCAATTCACGATTTCTCATGTGATATCATTTCCAAGATTTACC
Organism: Nuphar pumila; assembly: GCF_984573655.1. NCBI lineage: Eukaryota > Viridiplantae > Streptophyta > Magnoliopsida > Nymphaeales > Nymphaeaceae > Nuphar > Nuphar pumila. Next base: position 85,211,500 of record NC_143256.1, on the reverse strand, counting down.
TATTCTAAATATTTCAATCATTCAAAGCAAACATCATGTTTTCAAATGTGCATTTTTCTGAAAATTCATAGCACATGCCTGATTCTTTGTGCATTTAGAAATTAGAATATGATTTAGACAAGTTGAATAGAGTAGAGCATAAGATTGATCCTTGGTTCAATTAACCCTGTTAAAGGTAGCAGGAACGGTTGAACCTCGTACCGACAGGCGAGTCCCATTCTACGGAATTTTCCCGCATTTTAAAAACGGAGGCGAGTTATTTTCAAAAACTTTTTCAAAGGTCAGTTTGATTCGCAAAAGTTAAAAATTTTGCGATGATAACAGGTTTGGCGACCGTGATGGGACCTGTCTTTGCCTGATCAATCTAATGCTCTACTTAGTTCAAATTGTCAAAATCGATTTCCATGGAATGTCAGCTTTGCTTTATGATATCATGTGAACCTAGGATCCTAGACTTGAACCCAGCTGACATGGAATGCATATAGACTAGGTATGGTTTGGTAGGACCATATTGAGGAGAATTATTCATGCTCACATAGACTTAGGTCTAATACAACCCTCCTCAATCTAGGCTTGATTGAAAACAATGTTTGCACCTTCAAAATTTTTAAAATCTCTATCTCTTTATGTTTTAGAGCCTTTTGATTTGATTGCATGTGCTCATGTTTTCAAAAACCACCCCACCTATATTGTCCCGGTCTTCACGTTGCTGGGCTCTCTTCCAGAACCATAGTTCGGGACAGAGCCTCACAACTGGGCCACCTATTTGGGTGAAAACCCCCCTGCCACGTACCAAGGGACATAGTCCAACGTATATCGGCAGGTGCTCAAGGATGTTGGAAAACTTGAACCTAGAACCGGAGAATTTGATTTTATGCCACGTACATCGAGCCTTGGCTTGAGTATATAGGCATAACTGGATTGAATACACTTGATCTGAACCTTAGAGTTAGGATTAAGGTCCTACAGCCATTTCAAAATTTGTGCATCTAGAGTCAGCTTTTAGGGAATGCTGTATGTGCATACTTGTTTATGCAGAATTTGATTGAATATGTCATTTCCTTTTTATTTTTCATATTTTCTAAAAATACTGGACGATTTTTCAAAATTCCCCAGTCCATGTCCATGTACTGTCCATGTTTTAAATCCTGGATGATTTTCAAAATACTTCATTTTATAAAGTACTTCCTTATATTTCATTAAACCCTGGACGATTTTCATAAAGTTCCTCCATTTCCTTCAAAACTCCAGGTGATTTCCCATCTTTCCTGTCTTCTGGATCTCGAATTTCCTGCTTTATCCTGCCTGCATTTTCCTCAAAATTCCTGTATTTTCCAAGTCTTATTCCAATTTCCATGTCTTCCAGTCCGATGGCATCCAGTCAGCTTGATTCAGTCTTCCCTGAGTGTCACATCTCCTACGAGGTGCGACAAAGTCTTCCCGAACATCGAGTCCTCAGCACCGGATCTTTCTTTCCCTGGTGGTATTATTCGTGGTTCAAGAACTTCTCTCGTATGTTTCTGAACCATCTGGATGAGTGTGGATTAGAACTGGCGTCCGCAGTGGGAAAGCAGACAGCCAACGGCAACTTGATCCATGCACTAGCAGAGCGGTGGAATCCGAGCACTTCTACCTTCTGGTTCCCGTGGGGCGAGATAACAGTACTGATGGATGAATTTTCAGAGATTATGGGATTGCCCGAGCCAGCCGGTCAGCCTGGAGATCCATTGGAGAAACAGTTCCTGATTAATGTTAAGGGTCTGGACCCTAAGGATGCCTTAGCCCGCATGACAGGACGCAAGTCTTGGCCTCTGATTGAAGAAGATGGAAATGAATATGTGGACCTGCTCGAAATCTACAGACAGCATGGGATATTTTTGGAAGTCAGCTCGTTGTCCAGAACAGCTCGAGAGAGAATTCAGCACGCGATGGTTCTGTGCATGGTGGGATTAGCTTTCTTTCCCGATGGACAGAATTACATGGACATCAGAATAGTTCAGCTTCTAAGGAGATGGGGAAGTCGACAGACCAGCCGCCTCTCAATAGCCATGGTCGCACTTGCTTTTCTATACCGAGGGTTGACTCGTTTCGCACTCGAAGAGTCAATCCTAGTCGAAGGGTGCACCTAGGCCTTGCAGTCTTGGTTCCTCCGGCATGTGCCAGTCCGAGCCAGTTCATTCAGATACAATGGTGAAAAGCTTCTTCTAGTTGTGCGATACCGGTTCTTGATCGACAACCTTCAGGAGGAAGAGGTCGTATGGGATTACTTTGATCGTCAGGAATCACCTCCCAGATACACTTATACTTATGGCAAGCGATTCAGACTACTTGGCCCGTTCTTCTGCGCATACTATCATCCCGAGCGGTGTGTCAGGCAGTTCTCTCAAAGGCAGAAGCGCGTAGAGATTCGTCCACTAGCCGGGGTTCTGCCAGAATTCGATCTCACATCAGATCAGTGGTCCGGAGCATACCATTCTGCCAGACATGGCTGAGATTCTTTTGTCAGTCTTACTATTTTTCCTGGTCCTCGTGTATCTTCTGATTATCTGGAGTGGTGGAAAATTGTCTGTCCCCCTCCCCTCTGTCAAGTGTATTATTGATAAAATCATGTTTTTTTCCTCTCTATAAAAATTCCTTTATTGGTTTGACGACCTCGCCTAGGTAACAAGGCATATTTTCAGTTGTTTATCTTGCAAAGAATAGCAACGCAATTGTCGTAATCCCAGCGACGACTCAATCCCTAGTAATGGGATATTATTTCAATTGTCTATCAAAATTCTCAACAAATATTTTCCTCCAAACCAAATTTCCTTCAGAAACCTAACCATCAGTTCTGCCCTGCAGAGAGCATCAACAACATCCAAGAGAACATTTGCAATACCCGATGGTCAATACAAGATCCAGGAAGAAAGCCGCATCAGTTGAAGGCGTCGCATATTCAGTAGCTTCAGAAGAAGAGATGGACTCACCTCGAGCAATCCAGAGTCAGGGTCAGCAGGCGGATGATGGCATCGATCCCCAAATGTATATCATGTTCAAAAAGATGATGACCAAGATGCTGGCAGAGCAAGCTGAGGCGAGTACTGAGCAAATTCAAACTAAACAGAAAGATAAGGGTCATGCCGTCAAGAATGTGAAGATCAGTAAAAGGCAGAATCGTCATGAGGAGATGTCTGATGAGTCAGAATCAGCAGATGATACTGACAAAGAGTATGAAAACAAGCAAGAATTCAAAAGGTCGACTCAGGGGCAGGGGTCGGCCTACAAATCCAAGAATCAGTCTATTGACGACCCTACGCAGTCACAACTCAAAGATGTGATGAAAATAGTTAAGGATCTTCAAACTCGTGACAAGGGCAAAAGAGTCTTTACAAGTGAAGACTTCTATGATGGACTGGATGGGGATGATGATCTTGATAATCTCCCCAAGAAATTTATCAAGTTTGATGGTTCGGGTGACCCAAAAGCACATCTCGCCCTATTCTTCGCAGAATGTTCCAGGTTCAAGAGGAACAATCGTGCCTTATTTCTCTGCTTCCCTCGCAGCTTGGAGGGTATTGCGGCAAAGTGGTATGCAGAGCATATCAACCCGATAGAGCTGAAAGAGTTCGATAAAGTGGTCAATTTATTTATTGAGCGCTTTCTATTCAATGCTGAAGCACTCCCGACTCTCAGTCATCTTTGCGGCCTCAAGCAGAAAGAAAACGAGAAGGCCCGAGATTTTATCCACCGATGGAGGTCAGCTTGCAATAAGATGAGAGACCCGATATCAGAAGGGCATGCATTGTCACTAATCTTGAATAATTTTTCACAACCCTTGAAAGGTCTCATTTCCACGGCACCGTCAAAAACCTTCATCGAACTGACAGAACGAGCCGAGTGGCTCGAGCTAAGCATGGAAAATGGAGTTTATGAAGGCTTCATCTTTACACAAGGTAACAATCAGAGTGAGCAGAAGAAGAAGGCTCACTTCACTCTTTCTGCCAATGATAGCAAAAGCAACAAGAAAAATCATGATCACTATTCAGAGGGATCCAAGGGCCAAAAAGGAAAGTTCTCCAACAATGATAGGCCTCTTCAATCTAGTCCTCAGCATAAAGAGAAAGATCAAGAAAAGACAAAGCGCAAGGATTGGAGTACGAATCGAAAGTTCACCCCTCTGGACCAAACACTAGAGAGTGTTCTGGAATACATGCTTGCAAAAGATATGATCCGTTTACCTAAAGCAGCTGATCCCGCAACAATCATGGGTAGATTCAAAGAAAGATTTTGCAAATTTCATCGGGCAGTAGGGCATGACACTGAAAATTGTTTCGTCCTGAAAAATATCATTCAAGATTGCATCGACAAGAATATCCTTATTGAAGATGAGGAAAATACCAGTCGACCATCCTGAGCAAGTTTTCTAAAAATTGACAATGTCGAGACTATGTCACTTTCATCATTTTGTCATTTTGAAGCAACAATGTAGTCTCAGTTCTTCTATCAATTTGTTATTTCCTTCTTCAATGCATTAATAAATTTGTCAATCTTCCTTATGGCCTGGCGTCATCTTTTATATTCTTCATTTGCAAATGTTTAAATGTCTTCTTATAAGGGGTAACCTTTTTCAAAGTGCCTCTCTGATCAACCAAGAAGCTCATTGTCAGTTTTACCTCGTTATCCTCAGAGAATTCTCATCAAATATCAATTACTTATCCTTTCTTATTCCCCCATTACACTGAGGCATTACTTTGGAAATTGTCTTCAAAACATCCTGTATGCAGGCAGGATCAAACAAATCTCTCATTTTGCACGCATGTGCACCCATTTATATCATTTTACATACATTTGCATTCATTTGCATTTGCAGGCATTCATTCGCATTCATCTGCATTTGCATCAAGCTTCCTCGCTCAGGAGAAGGGGTTAATCCTGAAAACAGGCTTTGAAAAGCTAACTATGATGGTCCATTCAAATCATGAACCAAGAATTTTTATTTTCCAAATTCAAAACCCATAAGTTGAACCCTTCCTTCTTAAATTGTGATCCTTAGGTTAAATCCTTATGGAATTGATAGTTCGTAGGTCGAACCCCCGCAGAGTCAATGTGATTTGTAGGTTGAACGCCTGTCAAACCAATACGGCTCATAGGTTGAACCCCTTTCGAACCAATCTCGTTCTCAAAAATTTCGATCTGTAGGTTGAAGTCCTCCTGATCCAATATTCTTTACAATCCTTAGGTCGAACTCCTTTTGGATTGGTATTTTTTAGATATATGATTTGTAGGTTGAAGTCCTCCTGATCCACGTTCTTAGGCTGAATACCTATCGAACCCATGTTGTTCCCAGTGAACCAATGTCGTTCTCAATTGAACCAATGTCGTTTTTAGGCTGAATTCCTACAGAACCCATGTCGTTCCCAGTGAACCAATGCCGTTCTAAATTGAACCAATGTCGTTCGTAGGCTGAATACCTACAGAACCCATGTCGTTCCCAGTGAACCAATGTCGTTCTTAGGCTGAATTCCTACAAAACCCATGTCGTTCCCAGTGAACCAATGTCGTTCTCAATTGAACCAATGTCGTTCTTAGGCTGAATACCTATCGAACTCATGTTGTTCCCAGTGAACCAATGTCATTCTCAATTGAACCAATGTCATTCTTAGGATGAATCCCTATAGAACCCATGTCGCTTCCAGTAGACCAAATCACAATTTTGATCTCCAGGTCATCCAATATCCTATTTCCAATTTCTGAGTCTCTCCTTTGGGGAAAGGAGAGGAGAATCTAGCCACGGATGTGTCATTTAGATCTCAAGTGATTTCTTTCACCAAGGATTTCAGGAATATTTTGCCAATTTGTCATGAAAAATAGTTGTTGATCTCAAAATCTTTACTGCATAAAATTGTACCTCAGAATACCTTTAGTATTACTTACGAAAGGACAAAGCTTTTGTGAAAAAGGATTCAAAATTCAAAATCTTTCTATTGGCCAACCAAAAGGATGAAGAATAAATCCGCGATATGGCCAACAAAGAAAATTCAATGTTATTGCAAAGCCAGAAGTGATTGATATTGATCGCAGTCAATGGCATATTTTTAAAGACCATTCTTGGAAAATAAGCAGTCAAAATATCCTCGGTGATACAGAAAAATCCACTCAATCTCCATATCTCCTCAATCACCTAAGCTGCAATTAAATATCTGCAAAAGGGATCTCTCAACTGTCGTCAAGATGAAGGCGAATTAGACGAGTCGACCCCCGGGGCCAAAAAAGATTTGGATCATCTCCAAGATGACGGAGTTTGTGACGGATCCTTCAAGGGAAAGTTCAGATCACCGTCGAGATGAAGGCGAGTGTGATGAGCCTACCAACAAACCCTAAAAGATATTTAATTTCTGCTATCATCCAGAGATTCTCAACCAATGAGCCAATAACTATAAAGATAATCCCTGAGAGAAAAGAAGGATCGGAACATCTCTGAGATGAAGGAGTTTGTGACGTACCCTTTCCAAGAAAAAAAGAGAGAAAAGTCAGGACATCTCCAAAATGAAGGAGGATGTAATTCCCGAAAAATCCAAGAGAGCTCCAATCTGCTAAAAAAAGAGTGCAGAAAGATCATCATGAGAAAAGAATCCCAGGATATCAAACTGCCAAATCTATCAAGAATTTTCTTTAATTTTGTGAAATTCTTTTATCAATATTCTTTCACCAATAGCCCTCGCAATAGCAAGAATACTTTCTTTTCCGTCCATATCAAGGAAATTGATAGCTTCCTTGAAAGAAAGCCAATCCCAAGCAATTTGAATTCGAATCTTGATTCTACGGAGTTAAGCCCAGTCGGAGTTAATACTTCAGGTAGAAAAGAGGGAATACTTTCAAAACAAAGTGCATCATTTTCAATTATTTTGAATCAACAACAATTTTCAACAATTTGACAATATTTTCTGGCTATCCTGGCGTGAAGCGAGAGCTTAAGGTTCATCTTTGGCGCATCCTGACATCAGTTGTTATCCCTTTTAGGACTTGATAACGGGAGTTGTCAAGATTCCTTCCCTTCTTTGGTATAATCTGAGCGCACGGGCTCTCAGATTCGCACACTTCCCTGTGTCCCCACTGTCCCACCATAGACAGTCCAATTTCGGCTTGAGGTTAAGCCACCAATTTCAGCAAAAGGCAATTTCAAAAGTTAATTAGTCTCAGCAATGAGGCGCCCAAAATCAATCCCTTTTCAAACTTTAGGGACCCCAATTTCCTTCCTTTTGCAAAACCCCTATCGGATTCATTGTGCGGAAATCCAAAGGTTCCATCACGGTCTCTTCTTTCGAGGATTTCGTCCATTTTCTGCCCAATCAGGTTAAGGGTATAAACCTGAGCCTCCTTTGATGAGGTATTCTATTTTATGCCCGATCAGGATAAGGGTATAAACCTGAGCCTCCTTTGATGAGGTATTCTATTTTCTGCCCGATCAGGATAAGGGTATAAACCTGAGCCTCCTTTGATGAGGTATTCCATTTTCTGCCCGATCAGGTTAAGGGTATAAACCTGAGCCTCCTTTGATGAGGTATTTCATTTTCTGCCCGATCAGGTTAAGGGTACAAACCTGAGCCTCCTTTGATGAGGTATTCCATTTTCAACCCGGTTAGGTTAAGGGTTAAGCCTGAGCTTCGTTCCATACGAGGTATTTCCCGTCCCATCCAGGTTAAGGGCAAAACCTGAATCTCACTTCTTTTGAAATAAAATTCTCCATTTCATATCTATCATCATTACTTGGATTAATTCCTTCATACCCAGTCAGATTTATCTAACTGGGGCATTTTTATGGTTCAAATTTGGCGTGTTTTCTTTGCCACTAAGCTCGGCTTTCAACCGGCTTAGCAGCAAAGAGGGGCATCTGTAAACACCCCAAATTTTCACCCTCATCCAGTGTTTGTCCATTTCATATGTAATTGCATATCACTGCATACATTTTTGCATATCATTTCATCGCATTGCATAACATTGCATGTCATTACATCTCATCTTCGAGATCCAGCACTCCTATTTCAAAACATTCAATCCAGATTTGAATTTCAAAGCTTTATTTCAAAATCAATTTCAAAACCTGGGTTTTTATTCAATACTTTGTCATTTTCCAACCCCAGGACTTTATATTTCGAAATATTTTCTCAGAAAACAATCTGGATTCCTTTCAAATTCAAACTTTAATCGATTTCAATTCACAGATGAGACCCATTTAGATGGTGTCGCTTCTGAATGCCTCTATTCATCAAATTTCTCAAATTTTTGAAAGTTTCAGTCCGATCAGGACTCTTGTCTCAGAGTCCTAATCCGGTCAGAAGTCTGGTTTTTAGGTCTGTTTTACTTCCATTTTTAATCTTTTTCGTTTGTTTTCGAAATTTAGGTCATTTTACAGAGTCCAGTTAGTTCAGGATTCTATTTTAGAGTTCGGTCGAGTTGAGAGTCTAACCCTGACTATGTTTTCTGACTTATTTCATCATTTCTTGATAAAATCTTTTGAAAATTCTTTCATTTGGCTTTTAAAATCTAAAATCTCAAAGTCCTAAGGGTTCAGGACTCTAACCCGGAGTTCCAGTTCGCTTGAGACCCTATTTTCAAAGATCTTAATCTTCAAATGTCAATTTTAACCCCTTTTCAAAGCCATTTTCAGTGTTTATTTCAAAAATGTTCAAAATTCGATGTGGGCCCACTCAGTTGGCACCATATTCAGAGGAATTCTAACTCAGTTAGGACCTTATGCCATTTCAAAAATCCTAATTTTAAGTTTACTTTTGAAAATCTTTTGAAAACTCCTTCAATTTCAAGTTTTAAAATCACTTTTTGAAAAACTCAAGTAGGGCCCACTCGGGGTGGCGCCATATTCGAGTAAGTCAGGGCTAGACTAGGGTTAGTTGATGTCTTGGTTAGTGTTAGAGGTTTAGAAGAGTCAAAACCATTTTGAAAACTCATTTTTAAAATTAGTTTTTAAAACTAGTGTTTTTAAATATTTTTAAAGGTGTTTTAAAAACCCAAATGTGAAAGACGCCAAGTGGCATCACATTTGGGGGTTTTCTAGGTTTAGTTAGGGGCTAATTAGGGATTAATTAGAGTCCCACCTAGGTTAGAAAACCACAAAAAATCGTTGCCTTTAGTGGATTTATTATTAAGTGTCCTAAAAAAATGAAAAACCTCTTAATTAACCCTAATTAAGTGACTTTTTGAAAAACTATAAAAAGGGACCTAAGGGAGGCCAAAAGGAGGGCTCTTTTCTCTCAAATTTTCGTGGCCTCTCTCTCCTCTCCAGAACCTCCACCTTCCTCCATTGCAGCTGCAAGCACCAAGGTAATATTTTTAATATTTTTTAGTTTTATTTAATACTTTTTCATGTTTTAAATCAATTTTAGCCATTGGTGTCATCCCCTTCATGGATTAAACCATGGATTCAACCTCAAGAACCATCAAGAATCAGCAAGAACACTCCAAGAAGGTGATCTAACCCTGTTTTGGATGATTTACAAAGATTTTAATCCATCAGAATTGATTTTAACATGATTCTTTGCATTATTAACCAATAAAATATATGATTTACCCTTTTTAATGGGTTAAATCTATGTTTTAAAGGTGATATCAAATTCCAGCCATTGATTCCCTGTTTTTAATTTATTTTCATGGTTTATTCATGTTTGTTTTACGTTCTATAGCATAGAAATAAGTTTTATTTACTGTTTTATGGTTTATTTTATTTATTTACATTAGTTAATGCATGGTTTTTCAAGTTTCTTAAATTTCTGTGTGTTTTAGGTTTAAACAGTAAAGATGATGTTATTTCGGATGGAAGCACTCATTGTTTATTTCTGATTTTTTTATATGTGGTGCATGCATGAGTTATTGAGTTACTGTAGAAAAATCAGAGGTTTTGGATCTCGGGAACCCTGTAAAAAAAATCAGACATCAAATCGGGTTTTTAAAGCTTTAAAATCGTGGTTAAAATCAAGAAGGTAACTTGTTGTTATGATATTTCTCTTATCTTATATATGATTTTAGATCTGTAAAGTTATATGGATTCACATTGAGTATATCTGTCTTCTGTGAAATGTTCGGATTTTTTTATCACTGTTTAGTATTTTTCCCTTTTTAGAGAATCTGTTTTTAATTTTAAAACTCGTTAGGGTTTACCAAAACCCTAATCAGACTTGTGTTAGTCATAAATCCCAAACCACAGATCCGATTTTAGATCTGTAAAAAGTGAGTATTATTATTTTTCTGTCTACTGTTTACCATTAAAATTTCAGAGATTTGTGTTTAGGTTTGATATTTATGTCTGTATTTTCAATCTGGAATAGCTGTTTTAATCCCTGTTAAGAGTGATATATTTTAGCTCAGATTGCCGGAAGGGTTTCTCACTAACCAGAGATGATTTTTCCGATCTGTAAATTGGGAAATCTCTGTTTTCCTTTCTAGTTAGTCTCTGTAAAATTTCATAAATTTCTATGGAGATTTGACCCCTGATTCAGGTCTTGGATTGAAACTGGTTGGTGAATTAGGTCAAAAATAGCATATTTTTAGGGTTTAATGCAATTTTCGGATTAATTTAATGTCAAAAAATTATTTTTATAATTTCAATTAGACATTAGGGTTATAACAAGTACAGGTACCAATTTTTATAGATTTTGGAATCCATTTGATGGCTGAATTAAGCAAATTGCAAAACCGGGTTCCTGAAAGATCCAAAAACACTGCAAAAATCACAAAATTTGTGATATTATTGGATTTTCGTGCATAAGCATATATTTTTAGGGTTTAATCATGTTCATAATCATGTTAGGATGCTTTATGTTTAATTTGATGCTCAATTGATTTCATTTAGTGCATAAAACCTAGGTTTTTACCAAAATCTATTTCAAAAAACCCTGATTTCAAGGCCATAGTCTTGCTATCGGGGGCAATTTGGTCATTTGACCTAAATTTCGAAATCCCTAACCCTAATTTCATATTTTTAATCATGTCATAGCATATTTGGTTTGAGTTTATTCCATTAAAATTTCAAAATTTGCATTTTATCAAAATATCTTTCTAAAAACCCTAATTTCAAGGCCATAGTCTTGTTATTAGGGGTATTTTGGTCATCTTGACCCCAATTTCGAAATTCCATATCTTCTCTTTCATATTTATTCAATTTTATTTCATACTTTATCATTTTTATTTAAGGGAATCAAGGAAGAGGCTTATATCTAGCAAAATCCAACAATTTCCTGATATTGTTGGATAAATCTAGAAAAGCCAAAATATATTCATTAACCAAGTTTTCTAGTTTTGCATGTGCATTGAAGACTTTATTTTTCATGTATTTAATTTTCAATAGTGATGTAATTTGTAATTAAACTTTGGAATAAGAATTTACATTTCCTGCATAGATTAGGTTGCATTGCATATAGTTTATTTTTATGATGTTAATGTGTGATGGATGATGATTCATGCATATTTTTACAAATTCACAATGGTCTACACGAATGGCACATGCACTAGCTTCTATGAAGTTTATAAACTTGGTGGAATTTGTATTTATGGCCATAGTCAGAATATGAATGATACTTAGATTTATGATCTTCACATTAGCCACATTCAACCTACACTCTTAGGCTAACTTCAAAATGCACTGCATTTCTCAAAAATACAAAAAGTATTTCTCAATTCCTCAAATTCATATTCATTCATTTCATGCATTTGTCAACTCCAATTCAAAATCCAAGTCAAGGAAATTGAATTCCTCAAAATCTCCTAAGTCTTATAGCAAAATCGATTTTCCCAAAGACATTGAATTTCAAAGGATATTTCAAGTATTTCCCAAGTTCCAAATTCAAATTTTCTAAGTTAGAATTTCAATTTCCAAGTTTGAATTAAGAGAAACCAAGTCTCTCAGAATCGATTTTCACCAAATGTCAAGGATTCCTCAAAATCGATTTTTATTTCTCTCAGAAGTATATTTCAAATCTCAATTCACGATTTCTCATGTGATATCATTTCCAAGATTTACCTATTCTAAATATTTCAATCATTCAAAGCAAACATCATGTTTTCAAATGTGCATTTTTCTGAAAATTCATAGCACATGCCTGATTCTTTGTGCATTTAGAAATTAGAATATGATTTAGACAAGTTGAATAGAGTAGAGCATAAGATTGATCCTTGGTTCAATTACCCCTGTTAAAGGTGGCAGGAACGGTTGAACCTCGTACTGACAGGCGAGTCCCATTCTACGGAATTTTCCCGCATTTTAAAAACGGAGGCGAGTTATTTTCAAAAACTTTTTCAAAGGTCAGTTTGATTCCCTAAGATGAGCAGCAGCCAGAGATCTTGTCCAAACCATTCCCTAAACATTCAGCTTCGGTCATCACAGAGCAAGCATTCTCTCTGCAAGGCAGTATCCAACCATGTTCTAGGAAGGACATTCAGGATCAACATCGGGTCCTAGTCCTTCGCCAGGCACAATCATCCGTCAAGAGGGCGGATGCCACTGCATCTTCCAGCAAACCAACAAAGGCAACGACGGAAATTACCAAAGTGGTCCCCAGGATCCCGAAGCGCTTTATCAAGGGAGCTTCGAAGAAAGAAGAAGCTTCAGGGTCAGTTCGGAAGCCAATTACTGCATTATCCAACATCTCTATCTTGGACCTGACTCACGCTTCATCTGAGCACCAGCAAGTGCTAGAAGATCTTCTCAGAAAGATCAAAGTCAAGCCTAGCACGACTCCGCAAGACATGGCTCAAATCGTCAATCAGGCCATGACAAATGCACCGATCACCTTTTCTGACGAGGATTTGCCAAAGCCTCATTCGTTTCATAACAACGCCCTATACATAGTAGTGCGGACCAGGGGCATGACAGTCCCTCATGTGCTTGTCGATGGAGGCAGCAGCCTCAATATCTATCCTGAGATGACGGCTAAGGCTTTGGGCCTAAAAGAAGAGGAATATACCCCGGATCCAATCACGATCTACGGTTTTGATAACCATGGGCAGACAGCCAAGGGGAAGATATTTCTCAAAATCTTCATCAACTATTTGGTGCATACTATACTTTTCCACGTGGTCAATATGCCGCCCACATACAATCTGTTGCTTGGACGCACTTGGATTCACAACGCCAACGCTGTTCCATCAACCTTGCACCAATGCATCAAGTGGTCGAAGGGAGGCATGATCACTACGGTCCTAGGAGAGGACCCGAAAGAGCGACTCCCACAGCCCATGATCCCCCGTCCTACTTTCACTGCTGACATCCCAAGCATCAGGGAAGTTGACGAGATCAATCTGAGTGAAAGCCTGGATATGCTGAAATTGAAAGAAGTTCAGCCGACAGAAAGCGTAACGGCAGTAACACAGTGACAGGGACCCCACTTCTTCAAGTTAGGTGGGCGCCTCAACTGCACCTCCTTTCGGGATCATCCTCTTTTCCCTCAGTTCTCAAAAACGAAGAAAGGATTTGATCTTCTAATGAAGCACGGTTATCAGCTCTTCAGGGGCCTGGGCAGAAATGAAAACGGCGTTCTGGAGCCAATCATCCCCGCTCAGCATGTCACCAGTACCGGCTTGGGTTTCACGGGTCAGTTATCCGACAAGCACACTATCTTCGTTAAGGGAGCCCAGTAATGAAGACAATGCCAGTGATTTCTGTTTTTCTTTTGTTATGTCATCTTGTAAGGGCAAGATCTGCCCCAGTTTCTTTCTTTCTACAACAATCGCTTGTAAATGTCCAAGTTTTTCTTAATCAATGAAAAGTTTGTTTTCTCTGTTCATCTTGGTGCACACGAATTCTTTGCTTATATCCTTGTCTATGTTATCAATCTTTGTTTCTGTACAAAAGGTTGTTTTTTTGAACATTTTACCCTTTTCTCAAAAACCTTCTTTGCGCTTACAGGATTGCCGGGATCATGGCTCCTAAATCTCTTAAGAAGCTAGTCATCAATACCAATTTTTATCAAAAAAAATCCAAACCGGACAGAATCTACAAGGCAAAAGCAGGGGCAGAAGTCAGCAAAGCGACAGAGCAAATTGAAGAGTTGGCAGAATTCGACTCGACGATTCAAGATTTGCCAACATCGGTTCAAGACCCGACAGAGGATGTCAACATCGGTTCGGAAGACGATCCGAAAATCCTCAAAATTGGTTCCAGCTTGAATTCAGATGAGAAAGAAAGGCTCATCTACTTCCTCAAACAACATCAGGAAGTCTTCGCTTGGACTTCTGAGGATATGCCGGGCTTAGATCCCAAGTTGGTCAAGCATCGCCTTGTGTTAAAGCCATATTGCAAGCCAATCAAGCAAAAACTCAAAAAAATGGATTCTCGAGTGGCACCGCAAGTTAAAGAAGTACTTAAAGAGCTGTTAAAGGCAGGATTCATTCAGACCATTGAATATTCAGACTAGTTGGCGAATATCGTGGCAGTTCCTAAAAAGAATGGCAAAGTCCGAATCTGTATTGATTTCAGAGATCTGAACAAAGCCACCCCCAAAGATGACTATCCACTTCCCAACATCGATCTTTTGATCGATAGCACGGCAGGCCATGCCATGTTTTCCTTTATGGATGGATACTCGGGCTACAATCAAATCAAATTGGCCGCTCGTGACCAATCCAAAACATCTTTTACAACACCTTGGGGAACTTTTTGCTACACAGTCATGCAGTTCGGGCTCAAGAATGCTAGGGCAACCTATCAGAGAGCAATGGCAGTTATCTTCCATGACCAGATGCATAAGAACATGGATGCCTATGTTGATGACATTCTAGTCAAATCCAAAGAAGGAGAGGATCATCTTGATGCTCTCGACCAAGTCTTTGAAAGACTTATTCTCTACAAGCTGAGACTCAACCCACAGAAATGCATCTTCGGAGTGGAATCAGGCAAACTGCTTGGCTACATGATCAGCAAGAAAGGCATAGAGGTAGATCCTGCCAAGGCAAAGGCGATCATTGATATGTCGCCTCCCACTAATCTTAAAGAGCTGCGAAGCCTTCAAGGTCGCATTCAGTCAATTCGACGCTTCATCTCCAATTTGGCCATGAGATGCGAGCCCTTCAATCACTTGCTGAGAAAAGAAGTGAAGTTTGAGTGGGGACCAGAATGTCAACTCTCATTTGAGCGCATCAAGCAGTATCTTCTCAATCCACCAGTTCTGAAGCCACCAGAACTTGAAAAGCCGCTTCTCTTGTATATCTCCATCAACCATAATGCTTGTGGCGGATTCCTTGCACAGTACAAGGAAGGCAGTCGGGTAGAACATGCCATCTACTACATCAGCAAGACCTTCATCGATTATGAGAAAAGATACTCTCAGATGGAGAAGACATGTCTAGCCTTAGTGTGGATGTGTCAGAAGCTGAGACATTATCTGATGGCCTCAAAGATCAAAATTTTGTCAAAACTTAACCCTCTCAAGTATATCCTTGAGCAGCCTTTCCTTACTGAACAGATTGCAAAATGGCAAGTCCTCCTGATGCAGTACGATTTGGAATATGTTTCTCAGAAGTCAGTCAAGGGACAGTCCATCGCAGATCAGCTGGCAGATTTCCCGTTGACAGAAAAGATCAAAGCGGAAGATGATTTCCCTGACGATCGCATCTGCAGTGTTCAGGAATCCCCAATTTGGAATCTATTCTTTGATGGAGCCCGAAACATGTCTAGTACAGGAATTGGGATCTTGCTAATCACTCCTGAAAAGGAGATGCTCCCTTATTCCCTCAAACTCAACTTCCAATGTACTCATAATATGGCCGAGTATGAAGCTCTAATACAAGGCCTCAAGATTTTGCAAGACTTTGGTGTCAAGAGAGTACACGCCTTCGGCGACTCATTACTTGTTGTCAGTCAAGTTAATGTTGAATGGCAAGTCAAGGATTCAAAGTTAATCCCTTATCAAAAGATTGCCTTAGCCCTCATAGGAAACTTTTAAGA
This sequence comes from Nuphar pumila, assembly GCF_984573655.1. NCBI lineage: Eukaryota > Viridiplantae > Streptophyta > Magnoliopsida > Nymphaeales > Nymphaeaceae > Nuphar > Nuphar pumila. The sequence continues at coordinate 85,195,566 of NC_143256.1, read as the reverse complement.
ATTTCAGCTCAACCATGTCAAGAGAGAATACAATCACATAGTAGATGGCCTAGCCTATTTAGGCTCTGTTCTGTCTTTTAAAGACAGTGAATCCTGTCGTTCATTCGAAATCGGCAGACTCGATCAACCTGCCTACATTCCAGCTGAACAAGTGAACCAAGCCACTCAGAAAGAGAAGCCATGGTACCAAGACATCAAAAACTTCATTGAAACTGGTAAATTTCTAGCGGAAATGCCAAGAAAGGAGCAACACGCGATTCAGCGCATGTCAGCCCGTTATTTTATCTTTGCCAATGTTCTCTACCGTCGTGGGTTCAGTTTTGAGTACGCCAGATGCTTAGATAAAGATGAAGCCATGGAAGTTGTCCGAGAGGCACACGAGGGAATTTGTGGTGGTCACGTCGGCTACCAAACACTCGTCAAGCAGATTATCCGGGCGGGATATTATTGGAAAACCATGCAGCAGGATTGCCATCAATTTGTAAGGAAATGCACCAAATGTCAGATGCATGCACCTTCCATTCATGCGCCAGCCGCGTACTTGCAATCCGTGGTCTCTCCTTGGCCCTTTTCGATGTGGGCCTTCGATGTAGTTGGCCCGATCACTCCTTCGGCTTCTAATGGCCACCGATACTTCCTCGCAGCTACAGAATACTTCACCAAATGGGTCGAAGTTATCACCCTGCGAACAATAGAAGGCCGACATGTGGTTTCATTTATTCATAAGAATCTTCTTTGCCGTTTTGGCGTCCCGCATGATATTGTGTCAGACAATGGCAGCCATTTCAAGAATGAGAAGATGAAAACTTTCTGCTCGAAGTTCGGGATTCATCACCACTTCTCAGCTCCTTATTATCCTCAAGGAAATGGACAGGCAGAAGCCACCAATAAAATTTTGATCCGCATTCTGGAAAGAACGGTGGAAACAGGTCGCGATTGGCACGAGAAGATGGACGATGTACTTTGGGCGTACCGAACCACCATTCAGACTCCAACCAATGCTACTCCTTCGGAGCTCGTCTACGGGACCAAGGTAGTACTACCTCTCCATGTTCAGAAGCCCGCACTCAAGTTTGCGTCGCTCGTCGAACTTCCGCTCGATCAGTATCAGCAGCAGAGGTTGGTACAGCTTGATCTATTAGATGAGAAAAGGCTCAAGGCAGCGGAACACGCTCAGGTCTATCGTCAGAGGATAGCTCGACACTATGCCAAATCAGTTATTGAGAGAAGATTCTGAGTCAATGATCTTGTGCTCAGATCGACAGCTCATCTCAAGCATCGGCCGAAGGGCAAGTGGTCACCCAATTGGGAAGGCCCTTATGTGGTTAAAGAGGCGCTGCCCCGCAATTCCTATCGTTTGATCAATGCAGATGGAGTGGAACTGTCAAATCCTATTAATGCTTTACATTTAAAAAGATTTTACACTTGAATTGTTCATCATAGCCTTTTGTACTCTTTAAAAGTCTTTTTCAATAAAGCAATCAATCTTCCATTAAATTCTCACATTCTTCTCCCTGATACTGGGGCATTTTATTTTGATCTATACTTATCTTCCTTCATCATAATGCAAATAGGATCAGACGAATCCTTTTTCTTACCAACATTTTGATAACTTGGTTATCGTTATTAAATTGCATTCATTTCAACTTTTATTTTTATCTAATCAAATTTTGTCAATTTATTGTCAATTTTATCAATTTTTTAAATTTTATTAAGTTTTATTCCTTTATCTTTAAAAAAAAACCCTTCAGGTTAAGGGATAAACCTGATGCCGCTTTTCCATGAGGTATTCTTTTATTTATTTTTCCCTCAGGATAAGGAAAAAACCTGACCCTCGTTGTCCGAGGTGTTCCCATTCAGGATAAGGGATAATCCTGATACCCCTCATGGGAGCATCGCTGCTACCCGTGAAAATTCCTTTTCAAAAAAAAAAATTCAATAAATTCTTCTCCATCTTTATAAATTTTATTCTTCTTCAGGTTAAGGGATAAACCTGAATTATTTCCCACAAATTCTTCAATTCACCTCAAATTTTGTTCTATGTTCCCTCAGGATAGGGGAAGATCCTGAAGCCATCATAAATAAATTCGGACCTTAGGCCACCTTGGGTCAAGGATCTCGAATGAATCTCTCATCTTCATCATCAAAATCTATTCATGCTTTTGTCAATCTTTCAAGTTCCGACTCCCGGGTTAGAATCATTTCCTTCCCATCTGAGTTCCGACTCAGGATTTCATTTTTCCATTTTTTTTTTATCATTATTTTTCTTAAAAAAACCGGGTTCCGATTCGGATTTTTCCTTTTTTGTATATTCTTATTTGAAGTCTCAAGTTCCGACTTGAACTTCTTTTTGAATCCAATGCTTGTATTGGACAAATTTTTGTGTTGAGAATTCGAGTTTTTAAACTCAATTCTCATTTCATTTCCTTATATTTAAAAAACCGAGTTCCGACTCAGATTTTCCTTTTGTATATTCTTATTTTTGAAGTCTCCAGTTCCGACTTGAACTTCCTTTTGAATCCAATGCTCGTATTGGACAAATTTTTGTGTTGAGAATTCGAGTTTTTAAACTCAATTCTCATTTCATTTCCTCATATTTAAAAACTGGGTTCCGACTCAGATTTTCCTTTTGTATATTCTTATTTTTGAAGGCTCAAGTTCCGACTTGAACTTCCTTTTGAATCCAATGCTCGTATTGGACAAATTTTTGTGTTGAGAATTCGAGTTTTTAAACTCAATTCTCATTTCATTTCCTTATATTTAAAAAACCGGGTTCCGACTCGGATTTTCCTTTTGTATATTCTTATTTTTGAAGTCTCAAGTTCCGATCTGAACTTCCTTTTGAATCCAATGCTCATGTTGGACAAATCGTTGTTTTGAGAATTCAAGTTTTCAAACTCGATTCTCATTTCATTTCCTTATATTTAAAAAACCGGGTTCCGACTCGGATTTTCCTTTTGTATATTCTTATTTTTTAAGTCTCAAGTTCCGACTTGAACTTCCTTTTGAATCTAATGCTCGTGTTGGACAAATCGTTGTTTTGAGAATTCAAGTTTTCAAACTCGATTCTCACTCATTTTCTTGTGTTTGAAAAACCGAGTCCCGACTTGGATTTTTCGCTTTTATACATCCTCATTTTTCTCAAAATTCTGACTTGAATCTCCTTGTCAATATAATGCTCGCATTTGAATCGGAGTTCTCCTTGAATTTCCCCTTCAGGATGAGGGATAATCCTGAAGCATTGGCAATCATTCTTATTCAATTCTCAAGCATCTTAGAATGTCGATCTCCTGTTCAAAATCTCTGTTGAAAAATCCAGTGCTCGTGCTGATATGCATTTTCGAAAACCCAGTGCTCGTACTGGGATGCATTTTTCGAAAACCTAGTGCTCGTACTGGGGTACATCTCTCGAAAACCCAGTGCCCGTGCTGGTGTGCATTTTCGAGACCCTGCGCCCGTACTGGGGCATTTTTGAAATCCAGTGCTCGTGCTGGTACATCTAGCACTCGTGCTAGTGTCTGGCTGACTGATCAGTTAGCCCTCCCGGTTCAGTCTTTGTACTAACCAATCCTCATCATTCAAACTCTAAATTCTCAATTTCGACCTTCAGGTCATCATTTTATCAAAAATCAATCTTTTTCTCTTGCGAAGGACCCTCTTCAGGGAGAGGTCGAGGGAGCTCGCTCCTTTCGCATGCAACCATCTTTCGTTCGCAAGAACTCTTTTCCAGGGAGAGTTTGAAGGGACTCGTTTTCTTCGCGAACAGTTTGCAAAACAACAACCAACTTTACACAAAAGAACCCTTTTTCTAAGGAGAGCTTCGACGGAAGCTCGTTTCTTTTTGTGGCCCCCATTTTTCTCATCTTTGGCCAACCCCTTCACAGAGAACCCTCTTCTAGGGAGAGTGTGATGGACTCGTTCTCTCTGTGATACTTTCTCAACTTTGTTTTTCGGCCGCCTTTCCATAAGAGAATCTTAGAGATAGGGAGTTTTGACGAAAGCTTAATTTCTCTTCGAAAGTTCCGTTTTGCAAACACCTCCTCTTTCAGGGAAGAGAGGAGTATTTCCAACTTCCCATTCAGGTAAGGGCTTAAGCCTGAGTCTCTCTTTTTGGGAAAAAAGAGAGGAGAATTTTGTCACGGACGTGTCGATTCGATATCAAGCGATCTCTTTCATCAAGGATTTTAAGAATATTTTGCCAATTTGTTATCAAGTCATTATTGATCTCAAAATTTTCATCATATAAAGAATTACCTCAAACTACCTTTAGTATTATTTCCAAAAGAGCAAGACTTTTGCGAAATAAGAACTGAATTCAAACCTTTTCTGTTGATCAACCAAGAGGATGAAGAAAAATCTTCGATATGACCAGCAAAGGAAAATTCGATGATGTTGAAAAGCCATGAGCGAATTGATATTGATCATAGCTATGACACATTCTTAAAGACATTCTTTGGCAGTAAGACAGTGGAAATATCCTGGGCAGTAAAAAAAAACCTACCCAATCCATATCTCCCCAGTCATTTGAGCTGTAAATCAAATATCCGCAAAAGGGATCTCTCAATTGTCGTCAAGATGAAGACGAATTATGCGAGCTAGATCTCCGGGGCCAAAGAAGATTTGAAACATCTCCAAGATGACGGAGCTTGTGACGGATCCTTCCAGGGAAAGTTCGGATCACCGTCGAGATGAAGGCGGATGTGATGGACCTACCGACAAGCCCTAAAAGATATTTGATTTCTGCTATCATCTAGAGAATTTTGACCAATGAACCTATGTCGTCAAGCCTAACTCCTGAGAAAAGCAAGGATTAGAACATATCCAAGATGAAGGAGTTTGTGACGTACCCTTCCCCTGAAAAAATAGAGAAAAAGTCGGGACATCTCCAAAATGAAGGAGGATGTAAAAGAACCTAAAAAAGCTCCATGGTTCAAAAGAGTGCAAAAAGATCATCATGGAAATACCCAGGATATCGAACTGCCCAAAACTGTCAGGAATCATCTTTATCTATGTGATATTCTTTTATCAATATCTCTTCACTCAATTGCTTTTATGAAGCTGAGAATGTTTCCTCTCTTTTCATATCAAGGAAACTGATGTCTTCCTTAAAGAAGCTCAACAACAACAAACTTTGAATTTGACTCTTGATTCTACAGAGTTAGCTCAATGGAAGCTAATACTCTAGGTGGAAAGAGGTGGTATTTTTCATACACAATTCAATCATGCTGAATCAACTACAATTTTGACATCTTATTGGCAATATTTTCTCATTATCCCAAGATGAAGTGTGAACTTGATATTCGTTTTGACGTATCTTGACGTCATCCCTCCTTAGGACTGAAAAGTCCTTTCCTTTTGTCTGATCTGAGCGCTCTCAGATTTGCACGCTTCCCCGTATTCCCCACTATCCCACCATAGACAGTTCTCGCTCAGGATAAGGGTTAAACCTGAACTCTTTGCAAAAGGTCTGTTATTGTCAAAAGCTATTTTCAGTCTCAGCAATGAGGCGCCCAAGAACAACCCCTTTTCAAGCTTTAGGGACCCCCATTTTCATCCTTTTGCAAAAATCCCTCTCAGACTTGTTGTGCAAAGTCTAGAGGTCCCATCACAGTTTCCCCGCTCTTAGAGGATCCTGTATCCATTCAGGCTAAGGATTAAACTTATTACCTCGCTCCTCGAGGTATAGCCCAAAAACCTTCGGCGAGAGGTCGTCTGTTTTTAGAAAGCTGATTTAGTCTCAGCAATGAGATGCCCCAGATCATCCCCTTTTCAAGCTTTAGGGAATCTCTTATTTTTCTCTTCTCGCAAACCCCTTCTAGATTTGTTCGTCCAAATTCCGAAGGTCCCATCATGGTTTCTTCATCCAAGGATTCCGTATGGTTGCCCCTTTCAGGTTAAGGGTTAAGCCTGAGCCTCGTTCCACGAGGTATCTTTCCGTTCAGGTTAGGGTTAAACCTGAGCCTCATTTTCGACTAGATATCCTTTCTAGTCCTTCCACGGTTTCTTCACTTGAGAACTTCGTGCGATTCCTCCCACTCAGGTCAAGGGTAAAACCTGAATCTCGCTTTTGCGATGCATTTGTTGTCCCATCATGGCTTCCTCGTTTGAGGATTCTGTATGGTCGTCCCTTTCAGGATAAGGGTTAAGCCTGAACCTTGTACTTCGAGGTATTTTTCCTTTCTCAGGTTTGGGTTAAACCTGAGTCTCGTTTCGACGAGGTTTTTTTCCTCCAATCCCAGCGTGGTTCTTCCCATCGCGGAATTCATGCTTTGTATATTCATCTAAGATAGGATCCTACTTAAGCTTCATCTCACGAGGCATTGTCCAAAATGTCCCATCAGGGTCCTCAAATATTCCTTTCCCCATTCAGGTTATTTTGAGATATATTCGTCCCATCCAGGTTAAGGGCTAAACCTGAGCCATCCCACAAAGATTGATCTCGCCTCGCCCATGAGACTTGATCAGAACTCCAATCTTTCATCATTTCGGGATCATCACTCAAAATCCCATCACGACTTCCTCATTTTCTACTCAATCATATCGTTTTCGAGGATTTCATCTTCCCAAAGCCATTCAAGGATAAAGTTTTAAACCTGAAAAACCATGTCTTTCAAATAAATTCTTCCACACCCAGCTCAGGTCTGCTGACTGGGGCATTTTCAAAATTTGGAGTGTTTCTTTGCCACTAAGCTCGGCTTTCAACCGGCTTAGTAGCAAAGAGGGGCATCTGTGAACACCCCAAATTTTTCAAAATATGGTAAGTATTTTCTTTTTGGCCTTTGACCCCATTTTCTGAGTAATTGAGTCAGTAAATCTAAATACCAGTTTGATTCTCAAAGTTTTATTGAAATTAAATTCATTTTATCTATCTGACTCAATTTCGGATCCGGATCCAGATAAAAGATCCAAATCTGAGCTTCGTTGTCCAATGTTTAAAATCAAATTGTCAAAATTTCCAAACTAACCTTTTGAAAAGCTCAGACAGTTCGTCCGGTATCCGTTTGGATCCATCGAATTATATTTCTCAATTTGAGGTTTAAAACTCAAACATTTTGTCAAAACCTGGGTCCAAACCCATTCTCCTGAAGAAATTTCCCCGAAATGGTCCAAAATTCTCAAAAAAATGCTTTTGTAAATATTTCTCAGAAAAATATAAAAAAAAATTAGTTTTCTCGTAAAACCTTAGATTTTTATACAAAAAAAAAATGAAAAATGCAAATAGAAAAAAAAATAATAAATAATTTTTTTTTTTTATGGAAAATGAAGAAAAAAAAAAGTACATATGGCTTTTTAGACCTGTTTTAGAAAATTTTATTTTAAAAGACCCTTTTTTTGGAAAATTTTGAGAAAAATCCCCGTTAACCAAGTTAGGGTTTCTCGAAATGAGGCTTTTTTCTCTCTCCACTCTCTCTCGCATACTCTCGGCTCTCTGGCCTTCTCCCTCCCCTTCTCTTCCTCTTCCAGAACCATCTTCTCCCCTTGTGCAACCTCCTCTCCACCGCCCTCCGATCCTCTTCTTCTTCCATCATCGAGCAACCACCACCTTTCGATCAACCATGGCCATCATCGACCCTCAATCTCCAACAGTCTCTGCATCTCTCCCTTTCTCGCCCGCTAGATCAATCTCCCCTCCATCGCATGCCTCATCTCCCGTTCATCCCTAACCGTTTGGCACCCTTCTGGATCCTTCCTCCGCTTCTTTTAAAAGCAAGCATAGGGGGGGATCAGGAAGGAGGACATCGATCACAGCCATCAAAGGCAGCCATCTCTTTTGGGTTTCACTGCGTTTGATCTTTCTCCCCTCACTAATCCATTTTTTACCACCATCGGACTTCTCTTTTCTCCCTTCGGATCCATTTTTTTTTACCTTCATCTCTTTTCCCTTCCCTAAACCCCTCTTCACGGTGCCTCCTCTGCAAGTAGCTGCTATCAACTCCTCCTTCACGGTGCCTCTTTTACAGGATTCCCAAGCAATCCAATTGGTCGAACATCAGTGAAGTGCGGGAACTACAGCATCTCTGCAAGAACCTGTTTCCTCTGCTGATCGACTTAAGAGGGCTGATCCATCCTCAACTTCCCAAGGAAAGACCATCACTCGATCGATTAAATCGAAGCAAAGCTCCACCACGACAAATTTCATATCTATGCCACGACAAATGATACTTGTAAGAGTGTAGGACTCGAAAATTGTGCGCAATCAGCTGCCACGCGTCACTGAAGCTCAATCTACAGTGCCAAAACATATTACATCACAGCCACTCGAGTTTATCACAGTAAAGTGGTATTCCTTTTTGTAAGTATTATAATCACAAGGGCTAGCAGTAATTAAAATTGTCTTGGTTTTACTGTAAAAATACTGTTCACTGAGGTTGCATTCAAATTCACATTATGTACATCTTTGCATCTTAATCTGTGCACCTTTCCACGCTAACCTGTGGCTGCAGGCTAAACAGCGATCGAACCAGGTCATCGTCATCAATGAGCTATCATCGATAGTATTGATTTTTGTTGAAATCAATTTGAGTGGCGTCTCATCAATTACAATAATTTCTTTGGCATCAAATAGCATATACCCACCTGCGCACATTCACTAGCATAGTGCCTGCACTTTCATCTTTTGTGTTGCACCTCACAGGGTCCATTGCATTCTCATAATGTTATTTATAGCATCTGTTTTTGCACATCACTTCACTTCACCATAATTTTCTATATCACTACCATCACACCCTTTATGTACCTTCCATTCACAAACTGTATCCAGTTTACTGCATCGACTGTCAAACCCATGTCCTGCCAATTCAAAGTCAGATGCATACTTTGATCGAAATCAGACTTCTGATCAATAAGGAGATACATGCTTTGTGGCCGTGTAAAACTACTCTGGGTTTACTGAATGAGAGTCACAATGACTGTGATTTGCTGTAAAGAAAAGAAACCCCTCCTAAGCATTCTGTAAAAACTGACAATACAACAAAAGAGGATGATATCTCTGCATCCTAGTTTCTTGCTATTTCTGGAGTCTTTTCTAAAGAGCAGATCTTCTCATGACACAAAATCTCGATAAGAGGTTTGATCGGGACAAGAAGGCAGGGATCCTACCTTTCATCTTAAGTTTTGCGTTAAGATTACCACACCATGGAAAGCTTGTATTATCATTGATGCTTAAGGCAGTGGGTAACATCTTGCTATTTATTGAGGAGACAAAACAATTGTTATTTAGTCATGAGCATGAGTTGTTAGGAACTAAAACTAAGATTCTTTTTTACATTTACTGGAAAATGTGTTGTTCTTTTGTTCCCTATTTATTTCTATTTTCCAGTATTATGTTTTAGTGCTTATCATATCTCGCATCATGTCATCATTTATTACTCCATTTCCATTGGTAACCAGTCATAACAGTGACATTGTTTTGCAGAGTTCAGTTTGCAGCAAATCGGTCGGCTGTGTGTTGTCAATTTGCTGCAAAATCAATTTAATTTCGTCAAAACAATTCATCGTATGTAGTCATTTTCTTCGCAGCATTCCCTGTTGATCATGCTCCACTATTAGCATATCACCACTTGCCACCAGTCACTATTTATGCACCTTCTCACTTCCACTGTGTCACCACTACTTTCATGGTAATATTTTCAGCATATCTTTAGTGTTTTATTTGTGCACATTCATTGCACTATGTAACAGCACCATAGCACTTTAAAGACACCCCACTACATTTCTACTGTACATTTTCCCATATTCTGCATATATAACCCCTATGCCACACCTTCACCTACACTATGCACCTATGCATACTCCACCATTCACTAGGTATGAATTCCTCCATTAGCTCAGGCACATCATTTTAGCATTACACTTCCATTTGGAGGGCATATATATATTCTAACTAACTTAGGATATCATTCATACCTTTCAAACAAACCTACTTTAGGTTCATTATTACATTACATTTAGGATGTTACATGTATATTCTAATACTTACTCAACATATGATTCCAGTATAGAGTTTGTCATTCACATTGCATTTTCATTAGCATAAAATATATGATTGAGTATTTCATTAGCTACATCTTAGGTCCAATGTGATATAGGTGAATTGCTTTCTATGCATATATATCTTGTGTTAACTTGAATTTTACAGGGATTAGATAGAAATGTTCTTTTTCTTCTTAGTTTTTTTTTTTTTTTTTGAAATTGTAATTTCAATTCCCTTCAAAATCTGTAATAGTTAGATACTCATGAGAAATTTTACTCTTCCTTTTCTTTATTAGATTAGAATGTATGAGCATATACACCCTCTAAAAATGTATGTTTTATATCATTTTTCTCTCTGTTATTCCAAAATCTCAGCAATGGTGAAACACGAATGGCACATGCACCATTTCGTAAGAGGTAATTAATCCTAAGTTGATGATTTACATCAATGGCCATAGTCAGGATGTAAACAAAACTTAGTATTTTTATCTTTTATGAAATAACACTGGATCCACACTAGATCTTTTTCAAAAATCATCATATTTTCAAATATTTCACCTTTTATCAGAGTTTAACTTAGAATTAATTCAATATATATACCAATGGCCATAGTCAGGGTATATTGAGAGTTAATTTCATTTTAAACTCTATAAAAGCACAAAATGTGTTTCATTCTTCACCCGAATTTAAACATAGATTATCATATAATACATTCAATGACCATAGTCAAGGATGTATTATATCTTCAATCTTGTTTTAATTCACTTAAAGAATGGAATAGCTTTTCAAAATCCAATTTTAAAATTCTTCAAATTCATTCATCATTTAGGATAGAATTGCATCATATTTCCGAAATTTCTTTTTTCAAAAACTCCAAGTAATGTAAATATCTTCCTCAATCTATCTTCAATCCTTATCAAATCCGATTTATTCTTTCATTTTTCAAATTCTATTTCATTTTCAAATCTCGGAGTTCAATTTAACTTTGAGATTTCAAATTCATTTTATATTCCAATTCAAATCAGATTTCAAAGTTCAAAATTTTGAAATTCCAAATTCAGTTTATATTCGAAACTCCAAACAAACTCAAAGTTCAATCTAACTTTGATTCCAAAGTTCAAAGCTCCAAAACCAAAGTCCAATTTGACTTTGAAACTCATTCTCAAAATCAAGTTTGGAGCTCCAACTCCAAAGTTAGATCCAAATTACATCTCGGATTCCAGATTTTGGATCCAATTTCCATTTAGGATTCTAGAATCCATAATCCAACTTCACATTGGATCTTAGACTTCAGATCCGATTCCATTTTAGGATCCAAGACCCAATTCTACATTGGATCTCAGACTTCAGATCCAATTTCCTTATAGGATCCAGAATCCAACTCTACATTGGATCTTAGACTTCAGATCCAATTTCCTTATAGGATCCAGAATCCAATTTCACATTGGATCTCAGACTTCAGATCCAAATCCATCTTAGGATCCAGAGTCCAACTCTACATTTGGATCTCAGACTTCAGATCCACCCCATTTCAGGATCCGGAATCCAATTCCAATTCTAGACTTCAATTCCATTTTTGAATCTAATCTGAATCTCTTAAATCCATTTTTATTTTTAAATACCATTTGATTTTCTCAGTCCATTCTAAATTCAAACTTCAAAATCTAAATTCAATTCCATCTCAAGTATTCATTTCCTTTTCTAAGTTTAAGTTCAGAATTCAAAGTCCATTTCCGACTTTGAACTTCATTTCCTTTCATCTCAAAACTTCCAATCACTCTTTCTCAAAATCAAGATTTATCCTTCTAAACTCTGATTTTACTTAGAATTTCTCTGATCTATCTCGAGTTCTTAGTTAAATTCAATCATTTCTTCACCCCTTTACCAAGTTCATCTCAGAATACTTGGAAATTTCTAAATCAAATTTCAAAAGAGCATACATCTTTGCATTGCACAAGCATGATTCTTTGTGCATTTAAAGTTAGAATAAATTCTTAGATTATATTTAGGCAAAGCAAAAGGCATAGATTCGATCCTTGGTTCGATTACCCCTGGTAAAGGCGCCAGGAACGGTCGAACCTCGTACCGACGACCGAATCCCGTCTCTCCATTTTCCCGCAATTTTTCAAAACGGAGGCGAGTTATTTGCTAAATATTTTCAAATTAAGGTCAAGTGAGACCGCGCAAAATAGTTCCTCTTCTCTCTTTCTTTCTTTCTTTTCTCTTCTCTCTTTTTTTCTTTCTTTTGTTCTTCTCCCTTCAAAAAGGAGGAGAATGGAGGTTAGAAAAGGAAAAGAGAAGGAAGGGAGAGGAACCATAAAGAGAGGAAAAATTTTACGACGATCACAAGGTGCTGACGAAATGGTTGGCAGAAGAGCTGCCGGAACCAATGGAACGGCATAATGATGTCCGTTGATGGAACGATGCCAGATCGGCTCGTATCCCTGTGCCTGCAAGGGCACCTTGTTCGTAAGGGCCGTCGAGCCAGAGTAGAGGTTGCGCCTTGACTAGGTTTGGACTCGTTGCGTAAAAATACGCTGAGTAGCCGATCTATTTAGATTGAGTCATATGCATGCTCATTGAGAACGGTTACGCAACCAGACTCGTAAGGACCGAAGAGTCAGAGTGTGTTGTTTCCACCCAAAGAGGTGTGATGCTCGTGGTGGCCGAAGTGCCAAGAGCGATGTTCTGCATGCATATGAATAAGACTTAAGGTCGCACATGCCCCGCGGTTGAAAATCGTGTTAAAGGTACCCCCTCAGTAATGACTGTGTTGGGGCAGACTGAATGGGGTCGGGTACATACTCCCGTAGTGCTAAGGCATGGGCTGCCTAAATGGCATGCAGATTCTGTCCAAGTAATTGTAAGACTGGCAGACCCCTTAAGGAATTATGCTCACTGTGGAATGACAGTGATGGTACAGCCTTGAGTGACACGTATTTTACTTTGGACCTGATAGAGTCCACGATGGCCTCAGTCACTCATGGGTTTTGGGGTCGTGGTTATCCTTAAGATCAAAGGATTGAACCCAACTACTGCAAGTAGAGGATGCATCCGAATATGAGCCTAGTAGGGTTCTCCCAGTTGAAACACACTGCCCTACTATGGATAGGGTCAACAGGCCTCTGGGGTATCTAAAATACATAGAATAATCAACCCCCAGAACGTCGCGTTGATGCCCGGACAATAGCTCTACCTGCGTACTAAAGGCTGGAGCAGTTAATTATCAAAACAATGCATTAGCTTAGGTTCAGCGATGCTTGAATGTATGCGTGGATGGTCGTTGTTGAGTCAGTCCTGCATAACCTTTGTGAAGGTGTCATGTTCGGTATACTACTTGACCGACTGGGCAAAGACCCGTGTTGTATCCGCACGACTAAGCGAAGCTCGAGGAGCTGTCCTTAGATGCGTGCTATACGGATGTGCCAAGTATGAAGACTTGAGCTAGACATCACTTTGAGACCCGAAAGAGGTCATGGCTAAGTCGTGGAGACTTAAGCAGTTATTCAAATCACAGCTCTGAAAAGGCTTGCTCTAAGTCATGAGGACTCGAGCGGATGCTCAACTCATAGCCTTGCAGAGGCTCTTGCGATATACGCTAAGTCTTGGAGGCTTGAGCGTCGTTATTATGCCTTGCGACCCTGAGTGGTCATTATTTTACTTGAGTTGAATGGATGTATGATTGCATGCTTACCAGACCATCAATGGTTCTGACCCCGTTTAATGGGGATTTCAGGTGTTGGACCTGCGTGGCGATATGTGGAGCAAGGCGGCATCGAGTTCTAGGGTTTCTCTAGACAGAGTTGTACTGCTTCCTTTTATTGAACCTACACTGTTTTTCTAAAGCAGTAGTGTTGTAATAAACATGTGGTTTTCGATAAAATGGAACACTTTGGTGGTCAATGAGTTGCTTGACCACATACCTGCAACGTGCTTGGAGTTTTCTAAAACCGACAACTCATTATCGTCTGATTCCGCTGCTAAAAGCTTTTGTAAGTTCCGCTGCAAAGAAAAAAAAAAGAAATTCATGAAAATTTTAACTTAGCTTTGTTTTGGAAATCCGGGGCGTTACAAAAGTGGCAACTATGTTGTGCAATGGGGAAGGTACGACTAGTCAACTGGCTATCTCGTACAAAGAACTACGAAACTACAAGGACGAAGCCCGAACATTTGTTGCATCGAAGCCGCAGCAGCAACAACCCAATCTGGTTGTAACAAGGCCAAACTCTCGCCTAAAACCCATAGCACCGTTCAACTAGAATGCAGACCAAGTACTATAGCTGCACAACTTGGGAACGAAGTCTCCAATACAACTATAAAGGTGATACTACTATGCGAACCTACGCGGCCCGTTGGTCTAGACAACTGTACAGACCTAGGCAACAGGATCATCCGGTCTTGTGTCATCGACACTAGTGCAGTCCCATAGGCTGGAGTCCGGAGCTCTCTATCGAAATGGGAACACGAGACAAAAGGAAGGGAAAATCCAACAGCGGTGTTGGAACAGTTCCCAAAGGGGTCAGCAACCTTACCAACCACACAGATGAAAAAGGATACTAAGCGCACACACGCATGCCCGGCTTGGGCTGTGATGCCGAACTGCGGCAACACCCGGGACGAGGTGGTAACACCCCATAAGTGTTAAACTGAAGAAGAGGATGGGGACGAACATCAAACTGTACTGTCCCATATCCCGCACACTACTGGGACCGAATCCCTTGGGCCAGGTAGGTTTGGCCTAGAAAGAGTCACGACAACAAGGAGAGGTATGCATCATAGAACATAAAGTTATTGACGTAGTATCATGAATTACACACAGATACAAAAGGACACGTATGTGCATCGTGTCACAAGTGCGAGAACTAGTCAAGCGACAATGCCAACCATTGCACGCTATGATGAGACAGTTAGAAGCATTTGTCACGGTAAGGTGTGACTCAGAAGTTGTGCCAAGGTTCTTAAACCATGCATCACAACTACAAGCGAGCTCATCTCGCTACGTGGGGCCATTGCCCGCAACAGAACTCGTCAAGGAGTTCTAACAGTCGCATAAGTTTCACTAGACTGTGATTCCAACATGAATCTAGAGAATCCCTACATACTTAGGAGAAATGCATGTAATTGCCAATGTGATAGTACATTCGCATATCACCAGGGTGAGCATACGATAGCATTCATTAGAGCAAAGCTCAAATGCTCAAGTGTGTGGCAGTGAACGACTTCTTGTGAACACCCCAAATTTTTCAAAATCTTTTAAATATTCCCTTCTTGCCCCTAAATTCATTTTTGAGCAAAATGAGTCATTTTTTAAATCTAAATTCCAGTTCATTTCTCAAGTTTTACTGAAATTAAATTCATTCTATATGTTTAAATTGATTTCGGATCTAGATCCATTGTCCAGATCCAAATCTGAGTCTCATTGTCCAAGTTTTAAATTAAAATTATAGAAAATACCAAAAATAGTTTTTAAATAGCTCGGACAGTCCATCCGACATCCGTTTGGATCCATCACGTTGTATTTTTCGATTCGAGTGTCAAAACTCAAACATTTTCTCAAAACCTGGGTCCAAACCCCTTCTTTTGAAGAAATTTTCCCGAAATAGTCTGAAACTCTTAGAAAAATACTTTTGTAAATATTTTTTAGAAAAATACAAAAAAATTAGTGTTCAATCTTTGTTTTCGTATAAAAACTTAGATTTTTGTTCCAAAAATACAAAAAAATGGAAAAATCCTGCAAAAAATCAGAAAAACTACGAGAAAAATAAGTGGTTTTTAAAGATTTTGCCAAAACCTCATCTTGAGCCATTTTTCAAAAATCTTAAAAAAAAGAGAATCCTTCTTTTGGAAATTTGAGAAAGGGCGAACGGCCATCTCCTGCGCACTCCTCCCTCTATTTCCACCTCCTATCTTCAACAAACCCATGGATTTTCCTCCCACCATCTTCAACCACCTCCTTCTCTCGATCTCCCTTTTCACTCTTTAAAAGAGGAGCACGCAGAGGGGAGAGGGATCCGTCTCCTGCCTCTCCATTGTCATCCATCTTCTATCCCTCCACGCTTCTACTCTTCTTCTTCCCCATTTTTTTTTTCTCTGTTCCTCTTTCCTCATCGGCCGAAGAAAGTCCATCCTGCCATAAGAACTTCAAGCCACAAGTTAATTCAAAGTGTTTTACTCAAGTAAAGTTACAGGAATTGGTTCTGCTGTGAAGCCTTCAGACCCAACTTTTGAGAAATTGGACTCAAGATACAAAAATCGAACAATTAATGACGCTATCCAGGGTGTTATAGAGATCAACCCTCTCCACCAACATCATTGCCAGTTGCGGTCACTAAAGTACAGCTCACGGAGGCTTCTAATGCTGCCAACTTCTTCCATCACCATGCTGATAATGACTCAATGATTCAAGACAGCATCAAACTTGCTCCACCAAAGTCCGGATAAGAGGTTAGTTTACCTTAAATTTGTTGTTAAACCTACTAAGATATGCTCAGAAGAGGGTACCGCATCGCTTTTAGAGCCCAAGGTTCCGGACCAAATGACATGTGGATAATCCAAATTGAATTAGCAACAGCATACGACCCTGCCCATTCACTTCTTTCCTGCTAAATACATTGTCCATTCATATTGATGCCTCCATTGCATATTAATACTGTTGTCTATTGCAGAAGTCTCATACATTGCCACATTATCACATCATGACCATCCTTTCCTTCACTATAACATTTCTAGCAGTGTTATCCCCATCTGCCACTTCATTCTACTACTGTAGGCATGTATCCCCTGTATATCTTCATCACTGCACTTGTCCACACACTCACCCACAGCACCCATGTCGTCATCTTCCCCTGTGATCTCTAGCATGCTTATCACTGCCACCACATTATCATATCCCAGAACATTTCCACTGTTCCACTACACTGTGTTGGGTCAAAATTAACTAGGTGTCAGTCTTCCTTATGCCATTTGTTATATAGTATCATCCATATTACCTCAAAGGCAGGTAATCTCTCAAATAAGAGTATAGTTCACAGTGGTATATGATCAGTTCTGTATATATCTTTGCCTTGATTCATTTTATCTACCTTTAGCCTACAGCTGTGTGTCTTTTTCTCAAATCACATTTGGCACATGCATTTTATAATATAAAGTCTGTATCTCCTTCTTATAATCTCATACACACATACAGTTTCACTTTAATATAGAGATTACATATTGTGCCCCATGGTTTTGTACATTATCTAACTCTCAGCAGTCTCATGAATTACTATAATTTCATTAGGCATCCTTAATGATTCCACGAATCACTGTGGCTTCGTATATATTCATGACAAATCCATGAATCGTTGTAGCTTTATATACACCTACATCATGTCATCCTTATGCCGCACTTCATTCCCAGCCCCACATGCAAACACTTTCCAACTGTTACCACTTGCTGCAGATCGCAGTATACACAGCGACAACATTCTATCTGGTGTAGCCCTCACCTTCACCACACTCTTATAGCACTAATCCCTCACACAGCCAACACAACATTCACCTCTATCACTTTTTTTCCCTCACCATGCCACAACCTCTTACTTGCCATCTTCTGCGTTTGCTGCTAATGGTACTGTTCCTTACAGCCCCTTGCCCTTAGTAGTAAAATTTCCTTAAAAACTATGGCTCTCAGTCATCTATACTGCTATTTCTCCCATTTCTGGACACCGGCAGCAGCGCTAGGCCCTGTCGTAGCTCTCATATATTCACAAGCAGTGCCAACCACTGTTGTGATTCCATTATCACTCCTTCACTGCAGCCTCCCACCGCTATAGTACCAGTTGCAGTACATCTTACTGCACCTTCAGCTTAGTTGCCTAGACCACATCCATTGCACCTACTGTTACCCTACTGCTGCACCTCTTTAGCTGCATATTCAGCATCAACGGCAACTAAACACTTCCGGCATGGTAATTCATAGTACCTGTGCATTCCAATGCATATCTTTGGTAAGCTCCTTTTTGCTTGCATGTTTTCTATATAACATACATGTGCATTTACTGCATAAGGTTATGGATTCTCGATATTCATTATCGCATTACAACTCATTTTTATAGATGATAACTCGTGTTAGTCGGCACTTAAGTAAATAATGATTTAGTTTAACAATATCTACATTGTGTTATGTTTTTAGTAATGTTTCATTCCCCATTTTTTGCATATATGTCCACTATCATTCCTATCTGAGCACTTCATCAATTAACATCTATATATATGCATGCAAATTTTTCCTTCCCTTTTCATACTAACCGAGTGTTTTGCAAGGAATATGGGGAGGATATCATTTCTTGAGGTTGTAAATTCAATTTTTTTGTAATAAGTTAGGATTTAATGAGAATTTACATTTCCAGTTTTAGATAGAATGAATGATCATTATAAATATCATGAATCACTTGTTCTCATATTTTCCCCTTTATTTTCAAAGATTCACGAATGGGAACACGAATGGCACGTGCACCATTTCATAAGAGGTAATTAACCCTAAGTTGATGATTTACATCAATGGCCATAGTCAAGCTGTAAACAAAACTTAGGATTCTTATCTTTTATAAAATAACATTGGATCCACACTGAATCCTCTTCAAAAATCATCATATTTTCAAATATTTCTCTCTTTTATCAGAGTTTAATTTAAAATTAATTCAATATAGATACCAGTGGCCATAGTCAGGGTATATTGAGAGTTAATTTCATTTTAAACTCTATAAAAGCATAAAATATGTTTCATTCTTCACTTGAATGTAAATATAGATTATTATATAATACATTCAATGACCATAGTAAAGGATGTATTATATCTCCAATCTTATTTTAATTCATTTAAAGAATGAAATAGCTTTTCGAAGTCTACTTTTAAATTCTTTAAATTCATTCATCACTTAGGGTAGAAGTGCATCATATTTTCAATTTTTTTTTTTTTTTAAAAACTCCAAGTGATGTAAATATCTTCCTCAATCTATCTTAAATTCTTATAAAATCCAATCCATCCTTTCATTTTTCAAATCCTATTTCATTTTCAAATCTCAAAGTTCAATTTAACTTTGAGATTTCAAATTCATTTTATATTTAAAATTCAAATCAGATATCAAAGTTCAATTTGACTTTGAAATTCCAAATTTATTTTATATTCAAAACTCCAATCCAACTCAAAGTTCAATTTAACTTTGAGATTCTTGATTCATTTTCTAAAGTTCCAAATTCAAACTTCAAAATTCAAGGTCTGATTTGACTTTGAAATTCATTTGTATATTCAAGATTCAATTTCTAAATTCAATTGGAAATTCTGATTCATCTCCTGATCCCAAATTCTAACTTCAAAATTCAAAAGTCCAATTTGACCTTGGAATCCATTTGTATATCCAAAATTCAAATTCTAACTTCAAATTCAAAGTTCAAATTGACTTTGAAATTCATTTGTATATCCAAAATTCCAAATCTAAATGAAATTTCAAAGTTCAAATTAACTTTGAAACTTCTGATTCATCTTCCAAATCCAAAATCAAAGTTTGAGATTGTTCCTGAATCTCAAAAGCTTGGCCTTTTTTAAGTTTTAAATTCAATCTGGGTTTTCAAAACCCAGATCCCTACTCAAAAGTCCCATTTTGGACTTTCAAAAACTCAAATCCAAAATTAGATCAACTTGAATCCAGTTTTCTAAATACAAATCTACTTTAGATCTCAGACTTCAGATCCAAAATCCATCTTAGGGTCCAGAATCCAACTTTACCTTGGATCTCAGATTACAGATCCAAAATCCATTCTAGGATCCAGAACCCAATTCTACTTTGGATCTTAGATTACAGATCCAAAATCCATTCTAGGATCCATAACCCAATTCTACTTTGGATCTCAAACTTCAGATCCAAATCCGTTTAGGGTCCAGAATCCAATTCCAATTTGGATCTCAGATTTCATATCCTAAATCCATTTTAAGATCCAATTCCATTTCTAATTTTAGATTTCAGATCCAATTCCACCTACAGATCACATCTGAATTTCTTAAATTCATCTCTATTTTTAAAATACCATTTCTCAAATCCATTCTAAATTTCAAACTTCAAAATATAAATTTAATTTCATCTCAAGTATTCATTTCCTTTCCTAAATTCAAGTTCAAAATTCAAAGTCCATTTCTGACTTTGATACTTCATTTCCTTTCATTTTCAAAGCTTCAAGTCATTCTTTCTCAAAATCAAGATTTATTCTTCCAACTCTGATTTACTTCAAAGACTTAGAATTTCTCTGATCTATCTCAAGTTCTAAGTTAGATTCAATCATTTCTTCACTTCTTTATCAAGTTAATCTCAGAATACTTGGAAAATTTTCAAAACATCTTTCAAAAGAGCATACATCTTTGCATTGCACAAGCATGATTCTATGTGCATCTAGATTTAGAATAAATTCTTAGATAATATTTAGGCAAAGCAAAAAGGCATAGATTCGATTACCCCTGGTAAAGGCGCCAGGAACGGTCGAACCTCGTACCGACGAGCGAATCTTGTCTCTCCATTTTTCCCGCAAATTTTCAAAACGGAGGCGAGTTAAATTTCTAAATATTTTTCAAATCAAGGTCAAGTGAGACCGCGCAAAAGAGTTCCTCTTCTCTCTTTCTTTCTTTCTTTCTTTCTTTTCTCTTCTCTCTTTCTTTTTCTTTCTTTTATTTTTCTCCCTTCAAAAAGGAGGAAAATAAAGGTTAGAAAAGGAAAAGAGAAGGAAGAGAGAGAAACCACAAGAGAGGAATAATTTTGCGATGATCACAGTTTTGGCGACCATGAAGGGACTCGTCTTCGTCCGGTTGAATCTATGCCTTTGCTTTGCTTTTATATAATCTAAGTCTTTATTCTAACATATGTCAGCTACATTTTCCATGCAAACCTTAGGAGCCTAGACTCTGTCCTAAGCTCACGTTATTTGCATATAGGATCTAAGTATGGTTTGGTAGGACCATATTGAGGAGATTATATCCATGTTAACATTAGATTTTAGGACTGAAATACAACACTCCTCAATTTTAGGGATTGAATGTAAACAATGTATGCAAGTGTATACTTCTTTTCATTTAAATCTATCTCTTTAGGACTTGCATTAGAGCCTTCTGGTTTTATCTGCATGTGATCATGTTTTTGAAAACATCCCTACCTATATTGTCCCGGTCTTCACGTTGCTGGGCTGTCTCACTGAACCATAGTTCGGGAGAGAGCCTCACAAGTGGGCCACTTATTTGGGTTCGCGCCCCCTACCACGTACCTAAGGGCCATAGTCCAAGGTATATCGGTAGGTGCTCAAGGATGTTGGGAAGCCTTTGCCTTAGAACCGGAGAGATATCTTATATGCCACGTACTTCGAGCTTCGGCTTAAGTATATCGACTTACCTTGATTGGAATCAGATGATATAAATCTTAGAGTTAGGATTAAGGTCCTATCAGCCATTTCAAATATTGCATATAGAGTCAGCTTTAGGGAATGTTGCTTGTACATCCTTGTTTGTATATCTGTAATTGCATGATATTTTATATTTTCCTTATATTCTCCAAAACCCTGGGTATATATTATTTCAACAAATTTTCCCTTTTAAAACCCAGGTGTACTGTCTCTTCTTCTGATTTCTTCAAATTCTTTTTTATCCTGCCTGCTATTTTTTAAAATTTTTAATCCTTGTCATCTATTTTCAAAATTTGTTTTCCTCATTCATGAGAGAAATGATATTACCTATGAGGGCTTTTCAAAAAAATCTTCGTTATGACCAAAGAGTTCAAATATTCTTTGGTCTAACCTTTGTCAAAAATCAACCCTCGTGTTGATCATATCTTCAAAAATAAGTTTCTGAACCATTGCATTGAAAATTCAGAACTTGTGTTGATCCTATCTTCCAAGATCGGTTTCAAAATGTTATATTCAAAGATCAACCCTTGTGTTGGTCTCATCTTCCAAAATGGATTTCAAATCTTTTTATTCAAAAGATCAACCCTTGTGTTGGTCTTATCCTCCAAAATTGATTTCAAATCTCTATATTCAAAGATCAACCCTTGTGTTGGTCTTATCATCCAAAACTGATTTCAAATCTTTATATTCAAAGATCAACCCTTGTGTTGGTCTAAATCCTTCAAAATGAGTTTCGAATCATTCAAAGATCAACCCTTGTGTCAATTTTAAATCATTATATTCAAAGATCAACCCCTGTGTTGGTCTTATCTTCCAAAATTGGCTTTAAAACATTATATTCAAAAATCAACCCTTGTATTGATCTTATTATCAGTTTTGAACTATTATTTTTAGAAATCAGATCTACTGTTGATCTTTTTCTTCAAAAATAGGTTTTCAAAACCATTGCCATCAAAAAATTGACCCTCATGATGATCTCTCATGTTTGATTTAAAGGATCAAATCTCGCACTGATCATTCTTCTTGTGGTGGATTTTCTTCCCCCAAAATGATTTTTCACCTATCTTTTAAATAAACATTTTCCTTTCAAGATCCCATATGCAGGCAAGATCAGAAAATCTCCTTTTTCTCAAATCTTATAAATCTTCAGTTAAATTTGATATCTTTATCAGTTTCATTCATTTTGTTCATATTTTTATCAAGTTTACATCAATTTTATCAAATTTTACCAAGTTTTTCTCAATTCTATTAAATTTTATTCTATTCTTCTAACCCTTTCAGGATAAGGGATAAACTTGATGCCTCTTTCCCATGAGGTATTTTCTAAATCTTCTTGTGCCCCTTTCAGGTTAAGGGATAAACCTGACCCTCGTTGTCTGAGGTGTAACGTTTCAGGTTAAGGGAAAAACCTGACCCTCGTTGTCTCAGGTGTACCCTTTCAGGTTAAGGGAAAAACCTGACCCTCATTGTCCGAGGTGTACCCTTTCAGGTTAAGGGATAAACCTGACCCTCGTTGTCCGAGGTGTACCCTTTCAGGTTAAGGGATAAACCTGACCCTCGTTGTCCGAGGTGTGCCCTTTCAGGTTAAGGGATAAACCTAACCCTCGTTGTCCGAGGTGTTTCCCTCAGGTTAAGGGATAAACCTGACCCTCGTTGTCTGAGTTGTTCCCCTCAGGTTAAGGGATAAACTTGACCCTCGTTGTCTGAGGTGTTCCCATTCAGGATAAGGGAAAATCCTGAGACCCCTTGTAGGAGCAATGACGCTACCTATGAGGATTCTTTTGTAAATACAAGTTTTGTCAATCTTTGTTGATTTTCTAGATTTATATCAATTTCCCTTCATTAAATTTTCTTAAATTCTATTCTTGTTCCCATTCAGGATAAGGGATAATCCTGAGACCCCTTGTAGGAGCAATGACGCTACCTATGAGGATTCTTTTGTAAATACAAGTTTTGTCAGTCTTTGTTGCTTTTCTAGATTTATATCAATTTCCCTTCATTAAATTTTCTTAAATTCTATTCTTGTTCCCATTCAGGATAAGGGATAATCCTGAGATCCCTTGTAGGAGCAATGATGCTACCTATGAGGATTCTTTTGTAAATACAAGTTTTGTCAATCTTTGTTGATTTTCTAGATTTATATCAATTTCCCTTCATTAAATTTTCTTAAATTCTATTCTTGTTCTCATTCAGGATAAGGGATAATCCTGAGACCCTTGTAGGAGCAATGACGCTACCTATGAGGATTCTTTTGTAAATACAAGTTTTTCCAATCTTTATTGATTTTCTAGATTTATATCAATTTGCCTTCACTAAATTTTCTTAAATTCTATTCTTTCTCCCATTCAGGATAAGGGAAAATCCTGAGACCTCTCATGGGGGGCAACAATGCTACCTATGAGAATTCTTTTTGCAAATACAAGTTTTACCGATCTTTATTGATTTCTAAATTTATATCAATTTTTCTTTAAAGTTCTATTCTTTTTCCCATTCAGGATAAGGGATAATCCTGAGATCACTCATAAGAGCAACAATGCTACCTGTGAGAATTCTTTTTACAAAAATAAATCAATTTTCTCAAATGTTCTACATTTTTTCAAAGTTCTATATCCTTTTGTCTTCTCAAAGTTTATTCTTTTTATATTTCCCATCAGAATAAGGGTTTAATCCTGAAAATTGGACCGCATACCTGGTCCATCTAAATCATAGATCGTAAATTCTAAATCTTGTCATATCCCTTCTAAATTCAAGTCTCAGGTTATCTCTTCACAAAATCTTCTATTCCCCCTTCAGGTTAAGGGATAAACCTGAATCATTCTAAATTCTTATCAAATGTCTACTCTTCTCCCTTTCAGGTTAAGGGATAAAACCTGAATCATTTTTCCTAAGTTCTCTTTAAATGTCTATTCTATGTTTCCCCTTCAGGATAAGGGATAATCTTGAAACCCCGACAATCATTCTTGCTTCAATCTCTAAAATGTCGGTCTCCTTCTCGACTCTCAGTTGGAAAACCCGGTGCTCGCACTGGTTATTTCGCTGAATTTTCAAATCTAAAGATCAAGTTCAGTCACAAAACTCAGTCCTCGTACTGGTTGTCTTTCAAAAGCCTCAATCTTAAATCAGGTTTTTAAATGAAATGTCCCAACTACTTCGCTGGTCGTTAAATGATTAAATGAAAAGTCTCAGCTACTTCGCTGTGTTATCATCGCAAAATTTTAACTTTTGCAAATCAAACTGACCTTTGAAAAAGATTTTTGAAAATAACTCGCCTCCGTTTTAAAATGCGGGAAAATTCCGTAGAATGGGACTCGCCTATCGGTACGAGGTTCAACCGTTCCTGCCACCTTTAACAGGGGTAATCGAACCAAGGATCAATCTTATGCTCTACTCTATTCAACTTGCCTAAATCATATTCTAATTTCTAAATACACAAAGAATCAGGCATGTGCTATGAATTTTCAGAAAAATGCACATTTGAAAACATGATGTTTGCTTTGAATGATTGAAATATTTAGAAAATATAAATCTTGGAAATGATATCACATGAGAAATCGTGAAATGGGATTTGAAATATACTTCTGAGAGAAATAAAAATCGATTTTGAGGAATCCTTGATATTTGGTGAAAATCGATTCTGAGAGACTTGGTTTCTCTGAATTCAAACTTGGAAATTGAAATTCTAACTTAGAAAATTTGAATTTGGAACTTGGGAAATACTTGAAATATTCTTTGAAATTCAATGCTTTTGGGAAAATCGATTTTGCTATAAGACTTGGGAGATTTTGAGAAATTCAATTTCCTTGACTTGGATTTTGAATTGGAGTTGACAAATGCATGAAATGAATGAATATGGATTTGAGGAATTGAGAAATACTTTTTGTATTTTTGAGAAATGCAGTGCATTTTGAAGTTAGCCTAAGAGTGTAGGCTGAATGTGGCTAATGTGAAGATCATAAATCTAAGTATCATTCATATTCTGACTATGGCCATAAATACAAATTCCACCAAGTTTATAAACTTCATAGAAGCTAGTGCATGTGCCATTCGTGTAGACCATGGTGAATTTGTAAAAATATGCATGAATCATCATCCATCACACATTAACATTATTTAAAAAAATAAACTATATGCAATGCAACCTAAGCTAAGCAGGAAATGTAAATTCTTATTCCAAAGTTTAATTACAAATTACATCACTATTGAAATTTAAATACATGAAAAATAAAGTCTTCAATGTACCTGCAAAACTAGAAAACTTTGTTAATGAATATATGTTGGCTTTTCTAGATTTATCCAACAATATCAGGAAATTGTTGGATTTTGCTAGATATAAGCCTCTTCCTTGATTCCCTTAAATAAAAATGATAAAGTATGAAATAAAATGGAATAAATATGAAAGAGAAGATATGGAATTTCGAAATTGGGGTCAAAATGACCAAAATACCCCTAATAACAAGACTATGGCCTTGAAATTAGGGTTTTTAGAAAGATATTTTGATAAAATGCAAATTTTGAAATTTGAATGGAATAAACCCAAACCAAATATGCTATGACATGATTAAAAATATGAAATTAGGGTTAGTGATTTCGAAATTTAGGTCAAATGACCAAATTGCCCCCGATAGCAAGACTATGGCCTTGAAATTAGGGTTTTTAGAAATAGATTTTTGGTAAAAACTTAGGTTCTATGCACTAAATGAAATCAAATGAGCATCAAATTAAACCTAAAGCATCCTAATATGATTATGAACATGATTAAACCCTAAAAACATATGCTTATGCACGAAAATCCAATAATATCTCAAAAACTGTGATTTTAGCAGTGTTTTGGATCTTTCAGGAACCCGGTTTTGCAATTTGCTTAATTCAGCCATCAAATGGATTCCAAAATCCATAAAAATTGGTACCTGCACTTGTTATAACCCTAATGTCGAATATAAAAATAATTTTTTGACATTAAATTAATCCAAAAATTGCATTAAACCCTAAAAATATGCTATTTTTGACCTAATTCACCAACCAATTTCAGTCCAAGACCTGAACCAGGGGTCAAATCTCCATGTAAATTTATGAAATTTTACAGAGACTAACTAAGAAGAAAAACAGAGATTTCCCAATTTACAGATCGGAAAAAGCATCTCCGGTTAGGGAGAAACCCTTCCGGCAATCTGAGCTAACATATTTCACTCTTAACAGCGATTAAAACAGCTATTCCAGATTGAAAATACAGGAATAAATAGCAATCCTAAACAAAAATTTCTGAAATTTTAGTGGTGAACCGTAGACATAAAAATAACAATACTCAGGTTTTACAGATCTAAAATCGGATCTGTGGTTTGGGATTTATGACTAACACAAGTCTGATTAGGGTTTTGGTAAACCCTAACGAGCTTTAAATTTAAAAACAGATTCTCTAAAAGGGGAAAAATACTAAACAATGATCAAAAAATCCGAAAATTTCACAGAAGACATATATACTCAATGTGAATCCATATCACTTTACAGATCTAAAATCAGATATAATATGAGAGAAATATCATAACAGCAAGTTACCTTCTTGATTTTAACCATGATTTTAAAGCTTTAAAAACCCGATTTGATGTCTGATTTTTTTTGACAGGGTTGCCGAGATCCAAAACCTCTGATTTTTCTACAGTAACTCAATAACTCATGCATGCATCACATATAAAAAAATCAGAAATAAACAACGAGTGCTTCAATCCGAAATAACATCATCTTTACTGTTCTAAACCTAGAACACACAGAAATTTAAGAAACTTGAAAAACCATGCATTAACTAATGTAAATAAATAAAATAAACCATAAAACAGTAAATAAAACTTATTTCTATGCTATAGAACGTAAAAAAAACATGACTAAACCATGAAAATAAATTAAAAACAGGGAATTAATGGCTGGAATTTGATATCACCTTTAAAACATAGATTTAACCCATTAAAAAGGGTAAATCATATATTTTATTGGTTAATAATGCAAAGAATCATGTTAAAATCAATTCTAATGGATTAAAATCTCTGTAAATCATCCAAAACAGGGTTAGATCACCTTCTTGGAGTGTTCTTGCTGATTCTTGATGGTTCTTGAGGTTGAATCCATGGTTTAATCCATGAAGGGGATGACACCAATGGCTAAAATTGATTTAAAACATGAAAAAGTATTAAATAAAACTAAACAATATTAAAAATATTACCTTGGTGCTTGCAGCTGCAATGGAGGAAGGTGGAGGTGCTGGAGAGGAGATAGAGGCCACGAAAATTTGAGAGAAAAGAGCCCTCCTTTTGGCCCCCCTTAGGTCCCTTTTTATAGTTTTTCAAAAAGTCACTTAATTAGGGTTAATTAAGAGGTTTTTCATTTTTTAGGACTCTTTCTAATAAATCCACTAAAGGCAACGATTTTTTGTAGTTTTCTAACCTAGCTAGGACTCTAATTAATCCCTAATTAGCCCCTAACTAAACCTAAAAAAACCCCAAATGTGATGCCACTAGGCATCTTTCACATTTGGGTTTTTAAAACACCTTTAAAAACATTTAAAAACACTAGTTTTAAAAACTAATTTTCAAAATGAGTTTTCAAAATGGTTTTGACTCTTCTAAACCTCTAACACTAACCAAGACATCAACTAACCCTAGTCTAGCCCTGACTTACTCGAATATGGCGCCACCCCGAGTGGGCCCTACTTGAGTTTTTTTAAAAAAAAATGATTTTAAAACTTGAAATTGAAGGAGTTTTCAAAAGCTTTTCAAAAGCAAACTTTGAAATTAGAATTTTTGAAATGATATAGGATCCTAACTGAGTTAGAATTTTTCTGGATATGGTGCCAACTGAGTGGGCCCACATCAAATTTTGAACATTTTTGAAATAAACACTGAAAATGGCTTTGAAAAGGGGTTAAAATTGACATTTGAAATTCAAGATCTTTGAAAATAGGGTCTCAAGCGAACTGGAACTCCGGGTTAGAGTCCTGAACCCTTAGGACTCTGAGTTTTTTTAGATTTTAAAAGCTAAATGAAAGAATTTTCAACAGATTTTATCAAGAAATGATGAAATAAGTCAGAAAACACAGTCTGGGTTAGACTCCTAACTCGACCGAACTCTAAAATAGAGTCCTGAACTAACTGGACTCTGTAAAATGACCTAAATTTTGAAAGCAAACGGAAAAGATCGAAAAATGGAAGTAAAACAGACTTCAAAACAGACTCCTGACCGGATCAGGACTCTGAGACAAGAGTCCTGATCGGACTAAAACTTTCAAAAATTTGAGAAATTTGATGAATAGAGGCATTCAGAAGCGACACCATCTAAATGGGTCTCATCTGTGAATTGAAATCGATTAAAGTTTGAATTTGAAAGGAATCCAGATTGTTTCCTTGAGAAAATATTTCGAAATATAAAGTCCTGGGGTTGGAAAATGACAGAGTATTGAATAAAAACCCGGGTTTTGAAATTGATTTTGGAATAAAAGCTTTAAAATTCAAATCTGGATTGAATGTTTTGAAATAGGAGTGCTGGATCTCGAAAATGAGATGCAATGTCATGCAATGCTATGCAATGACATGCAATGATATGCTGAATTCATGCAATGATAAGCAATGACACATGAAATCGATGAATACTGAATGAGGAGGAAAATTTGGGGTGTTTACACGCTGGTAGTTAAATGATTAAATGAAATGTCCGAGCTACTCCGCTGGTCATTAAATGATTAAATGAAAAGTCCCAGCTACTTCGCTGGTCGTTAAATGATTAAATGAAAAGTCCCAGCTACTTCGTTGGTCGTTAAATGATTAAATGAAAAGTCCCAGCTACTTCGCTGGTCGTTAAATGATTAAATGAAATGTTCCAGCTACTTCGCTGGTCGTTAAATGATTAAATGAAATGTCCCAACTACTTCGCTGGTCGTTAAATGAAATGTTCCAGTTTTCACTGGTCGTTAAATGAAATGTCCCAGTTTTCACTGGTCGTTAAATGAAATGTCCCAGCTACTTCACTGGTCGTTAAATGAAATGTCCCAGCTACTTCGTTGGTCGTTAAATGAAATGTCCCAGCTACTTCGCTGGTCATTAAATGAAAGGTTCCAGCTATTTCGCTGGTCGTTAAATGAAAGGTCCCAGTTTCCCCTGGTCATTAAATGAAATGTCCCAGCTACTCCGCTGGTCGTTAAATGAAATGTCCCAGCTACTTCGTTGGTCGCTAAATGAAATGTCCCAGCTACTTCGCTGGTCGTTAAATAAAATGTCCCAGCTACTTCGCTGGTCGTTAAATGAAATGTCCCAGCTAAGTCGCTGGTCATTAAATGAAAGGTTCCAGCTATTTCGCTGGTTGTTAAATGAAAGGTCCCAGTTTCCCCTGATCATTAAATGAAATGTTCCAGCTCCTTCGTTGGTCGTTAAATAAAAGGTCTCAGTTTTACTGATCATTAAATGAAAGGTTCCAGCTACTTCGCTGGTCGTTAAATGAAATATCCCAGTTTACTGGTCAGAATGTCCAAAATCATAAATTGCAACTAAAGGTCACATCAACATCTATATTAAGTTATTATTTCACAAAGAATTCATGAAAAATTTGCCAATTTGCTAAAAGTATTTGTTGATTCCAATATTCTTAAATGCACAAAAGAATCATCTCAAATTACCTTAAGTATTCTTTCCAAAAAGGTGAAACTTTTTGCGAAAAAGAGGTAAAATTCAAATCTTTTCCCTGTTGATCAACCAAAAGGATGAGAGAAATGAGAAATATCCTCGGTATGATTGGCGAAAAAAATATTCAATGACGTTGAAAAGCCAGAAGTGAATTGATATTGATCATGACTATGACGCATGTTTAAAGATAATTTTCTGGCAATCAGACAGTGGAAATATCCCGAGCTACAAAAAGAATTCATTTAATCCATATCCTCTCATTTTAAAGCTACAAACCAAATATCTGCAAAAGGGATCTCTCAATTGTCGTCAAGATGAAGGCGAATAGGCGAGCAGACCCCCGGGGCCAAAGAAGATTTGGATCATCTACCGAGATGAAGGAGTTTGTGAAGGATCCTTCCAGGGAAAGTTTAGATCATTGTCGAGATGAAGGCGAGTGTGATGAACTTACCGACAAACCCTAAATGATATTTGATTTCTGCTACCATCAATAGACCTTTTGAGTCAATATCATATATAATCCCTAAGAAAAAGAAGGATCAGAGCATCTCCAAGATGAAGGAGTTTGTGACGTACCCTTCCTTGAAAAAGAGAGAAA
The DNA here is from genome assembly GCF_984573655.1 of Nuphar pumila. Taxonomy (NCBI): domain Eukaryota; kingdom Viridiplantae; phylum Streptophyta; class Magnoliopsida; order Nymphaeales; family Nymphaeaceae; genus Nuphar; species Nuphar pumila. Next base: position 85,164,915 of record NC_143256.1, on the reverse strand, counting down.
AGTCAGGACACATCCAAATGAAGGATGATGTAAAAAGCCCGAAAAAGTTCAATGACTCAAAAAGAGTGCAAAAAGATCATCATGAGAAAACACTCAGATATCAAACTGCCTAAATTGCCAGAAGTCATCCTTTCTTATGCAAAATATCTGTTATCAATATCTTTTCTTTACTTGCTTTTATGAAATTGAGAATATTTCTTCTCTTCTCATATCAAGGAAATAGATAGCTTCCTTGAAGAAAATCATCAGCGCTAAAATTTTGAATTTGACTCTTAAAACCGAGAAGTTAACCTCGTTGGAGGAAATACTCTAGGTAAAAGAGGGAATGTCTATTGCACACATGCACACATTTTCAAACGTTGAAGTCAACTATAAATTTATCTTATTGGCAAAATTTTCTAGATATTCTAAATAATGAAATAAATATTCAATATCCATTTTGATGCAACCTGGCGTTGTTTATATTTTTCAGAAGAGTTACCCCATTCAGTTGAAGTATCTCTCCTGTCCCATCACGGTTTCGAGAAATCCGTATGGTTGTTCCCACTCAGGTTAACTGTCAAAACATGTACTTCCTACGAGAGGTCATTAAATTCAAAAGCTGATTTAGTCTCGGCAATTAGACGTCCAAGTTCATCCCTTTTTCAAAGCTTTAGGGAACCCCATTTTCTTCCTCCTTTCGCAAACCCCTTTCAGATTTGTTCGCTCAAACTCCAAAGGTCCCATCATGGTCTCTTCACTCGAGGATTCTGTATGGTCGTCCCCTTCAGGTTAAGGGTTAAGCCTGAACCTCGCCCCTCAAGGTATTTTCCTTTTTCAGGTTTGGGTTAAACCTAAGTCTTATTTTGATGAGGTGTTTTCCTTCCAGTCCCATCATGGTTCTTCCCATCGAGAAATCCAGGCTTTGTATATCCATCCAGGACAGAATCTTTCTTGAGCTTCATCTCATGAAGCATTTTCTCAAAAATGTCCCTTCAAGGTCCTCATATATTCCTTTCTCCATCCAAGCTATCTTAATATATCTTCGTCCCATCCAGGTTAAGGGCTAAACCTGAGTCATTCCACAAAGATTGATCTCGCCTCACCCATGAGACTTGATCAAAACTCCTATCTTTCATCATTTCGGGATCATCACCCAAAGTCCCATCACGATTTCCTCACTTTCTACTCAATCATATCATTTTCGGGGATTTCGTCTTCCCAAAGCCATTCAAGGATAAAGTTTTAAACCTGAAAAACCATGTCTTTTAAATAAATTCTTCCATACCCAGTTCAGATCTGCTGATTGGGGCATTTTTCAAAATTTGGAGTGTTTTCTTTGCCACTAAGCTCGGCTTTCAACCAACTTAGTAGCAAAGAGGGGAATCTGTGAACACCCCAAATTTTTCAAAAGCTTTTAAATATTCTCTTCTTGCCCCTAAATTCATTTTTGAGCAAAATGAGTCATTTTTTAAATCTAAATTCCAGTTCATTTCTCAAGTTTTACTGAAATTAAATTCATTCTATATGTTTAAATTGATTTCGGATCTGGATCCATTGTCCAGATCCAAATCTGAGTCTCATTGTCCAAATTTTAAATTAAAATTATAGAAAATAGCAAAAATAGTTTTTAAATAGCTCGGACAGTCCATCCGACATCCGTTTAGATCCATCACGTTGTATTTCTCGATTCGAGTGTCAAAACTCGAACATTTTCTCAAAACCTGGGTCCAAACCCCTTCTTCTGAAGAAATTTTCCCGAAATAGTCAGAAATTCTCAGAAAAATACTTTTGTAAATATTTTTTAGAAAAATACAAAAAAAATAGTGTTTAATCTTTGTTTTCATATAAAAACTTAGATTTTTGTTCCAAAAATACAAAAAAAATGGAAAAATCCTGCAAAAAATAAAAAAAAAATCGGAAAAACTACAAGAAAAATAAGTGGTTTTTAAAGATTTTGCCAAAAACCTCATCTTGAGCCATTTTTCAAAAATCTTAAAAAAAAGGGAATCCTTCTTTTGGAAATTTGAGAAAGGGCGAACGGCCATCTTCCGCGCACTCCTCCCTCTATTTCCACCTCCGATCTTCAACAAACCCATGGATTTTCCTCCCTCCATCTTCAACCACCTCCCTCTCTCGATCTCCCTTTTCACTCTTTAAAAGAGGAGCACGCAGAGAGGAGAGGGATCCGTCTCCTGCCTCTCCATTGTCATCCATCTTCTATCCCTCCACGCTTCTACTCTTCTTCTTCCCCATTTTTTTTTCTCTGTTCCTCTTTCCTCACCGGCCGAAGAAAGTCCATCTTGCCATAAGAACTTCAAGCCACAAGTTAATTCAAAGTGTTTTACTCAAGTAAAGTTACAGGAATTGGTTTTGCTGTGAAGCCTTCAGACCCAACTTTTAAGAAATTGGACTCAAGATACAAAAATCGAGCAATTAATGGCGCTATCCAGGGTGTTATAGAGATCAACCCTCTCCACCAACATCATTGCCAGCTGCGGTCACTAATGTACAGCTCACAGAGGCTTCTAATGCTGCCAACTTCTACCATAACCACGCTGATAATGACTCAATGATTCAAGACAACATCAAACTTGCTCCACCAAAGTTCGGCTAAGAGGTTAGTTTACCTTAAATTTGTTGTTAAACCTACTGAGATATGCTCAGAAGAGGGTACCACATCGCTTTTAGAGCCCAAGGTTCCGGACAAAATGACATGTGGATAATCCAAATTGAATTAGCAACAGCATACGACCCCGCCCATTCACTTCTTTCCTGCTAAACACATTGTCCATTCATATTGATGCCTCCATTGCATATTAATACTGTTGTCTATTGCAGAAGTCTCATACATTGCCACATTATCACATCATGACCATCCTTTCCTTCACTATAACATTTCTAGCAGTGTTATCCCCATCTGCCACTTCATTCCACTACTGTAGGCATGTATCCCCTGTATATCTTCATCACTGCACTTGTCCACACACTCACCCACAGCACCCATGTCGTCATCTTCCCCTGTGGTCTCTAGCATTCTTATCACTGCCACCACATTATCATATCTCAGAACATTTCCACTGTTCCACTACACTGTGTTGGGTCAAAATTAACTAGGTGTCAGTCTTCCTTATGCCATTTGTTATAAAGTATCATCCATATTACCTCAAAGGCAGGTAATCTCTCAAATAAGAGTATAGTTCACAGTGGTATATGATCAGCCCTGTATATATCTTTGCCTTGATTCATTTTATCTACCTTTAGCCTACAGCTGTGTGTCTTTTTCTCAAATCACATTTGGCACATGCATTTTTATAATATAAAGTCTGTATCTCCTTCTTATAATCTCATACACACATACAGTTTCACTTTAATATAGAGATTACATATTGTGCCCCATGGTTTTGTACATTATATAACTTTCAGCAGTCTCATGAATTACTATAATTTCATTAGGCATCCTTAAAGATTCCACGAACCACTGTGGGTTCGTTTATATTCATGACAAATCCATGAATCGTTGTAGCTTTATATACACCTACATCATGTCATCCTTATGCCGCACTTCATTCCCAGCCCCACATGCAAACACTTTCCAATTGTTACCACTTGCTGCAGATCGCAGTATACACAGCGACAACATTCTATCTGGTGCAGCCCTCACCTTCACTACACTCTTATAGCACTTATCCCTCACACAGCTAACATAACATTCACCTCTATCACTTTTTTCTCTCACCATGCCACAACCTCTTACTTGCCATCTTCTGCGTTTGCTGCTAATGGTACTGTTCCTTACAGCCCCTTGCCCTTAGCAGTAAAATTTCCTTAAAAACTATGGCTCTCAGTCATCTATACTGCTATTTCTCCCATTTCTGGACACCGGCAGCAACGCTAGGCCCTGCCGTAGCTCTCATATATTCACAAGCAGTGCCAACCACTGTTGTGATTCCATTATCACTCCTTCACTGCAGCCTCCCACCGCTATAGTACCAGTTGCAGTACATTTTACTGCACCTTCAGCTTAGTTGCCCAGACCACATCCATTGCACCTACTGTTACCCTACTGCTGCACCTCTTTAGCTGCAAATTCAGCATCAACAACAACTAAACACTTCCGGCATGGTAATTCATAGTACCTGTGCATTCCAATGGATATCTTTGGTAAGCTCCTTTTTGCCTGCATGTTTTCTATATAACATACATGTGCATTTACTGCATAAGGTTATGGATTCTCGATATTCATTATCGCATTACAGCTCATTTTTATAGATGATAACTCGTGTTAGTCGACACTTAAGTAAATAATGATTTAGTTTAACAATATCTACATTGTGTTATGTTTTTAGTAATGTTTTATTCCCCATTTTTTGCATATATGTCCACTATCATTCCTATCTGAGCACTTCATCAATTAACATCTATATATATGCGTGCAAATTTTTCCTTCCCTTTTCATACTAACCGAGTGTTTTGCAGGGAATATGGGGAGGATATCATTTCTTGAGGTTGTAAATTCAATTTTTTTGTAATAAGTTACGATTTAATGAGAATTTACATTTCCAGTTTTAGATAGAATGAATGAGCATTATAAATATCATGAATCACTTGTTCTCATATTTTCCCCTTTATTTTCAAAGATTCACGAATAGGAACACGAATGGCACGTGCACCATTTTATAAGAGGTAATTAATCCTAAGTTGATGATTTACATCAATGGCCATAGTCAAGATGTAAACAAAACTTAGGATTCTTATCTTTTATAAAATAACATTGGATCCACACTGGATCCTCTTCAAAAATCATCATATTTTCAAATATTTCTCTCTTTTATCAGAGTTTAATTTAAAATTAATTCAATATATATACCAATGGCCATAGTCAAGGTATATTGAGAGTTAATTTCATTTTAAACTCTATAAAAGCATAAAATATGTTTCATTCTTCACTTGAATGTAAATATAGATTATTATATAATACATTCAATGACCATAGTCAAGGATGTATTATATCTCCAATCTTATTTTAATTCATTTAAAGAATGAAATAGCTTTTCGAAGTCTACTTTTAAATTCTTTAAATTCATTCATCACTTAGGGTAGAAGTGCATCATATTTTCAAAAATTCCTTTGTTTAAAAACTCTAAGTGATGTAAATATCTTCCTCAATCTATCTTCAATTCTTATAAAATCCAATCCATCCTTTCATTTTTCAAATCCTATTTCATTTTCAAATCTCAAAGTTCAATTTAACTTTGAGATTTCAAATTCATTTTATATTCAAAATTCAAAACAGATATCAAAGTTCAATTTGACTTTGAAATTCTAAATTCATTTTATATTCAAAACTCCAATCAAACTCAAAGTTCAATTTAACTTTGAGATTCTTGATTCATTTTCTAAAGTTCCAAATTCAAACTTCAAAATTCAAGGTCTAATTATGACTTTGAAATTCATTTGTATATTCACGATTCAATTTCTAAATTCAATTGGAAACTCTGATTCATCTCCTGATCCCAAATTCTAACTTCAAAATTCAAAAGTCCAATTTGACTTTGGAATCCATTTGTATATCCAAAATTCAAATTCTAACTTCAAATTCAAAGTCCAAATTGACTTTGAAATTCATTTGTATATCCAAAAATTCCAAATCTAAATGAAATTTCAAAGTTCAAATTAACTTTGAAACTTCTGATTCATCTTCAAATTCAAAACCAAGTTCATCTTCCAAATCCAAAATCAAAGTTTGAGATTGTTTCTGAATCTCAAAAGCTTGGCCTTTTCTAAGTTTTAAATTCAATTTGGGTTTTCAAAACCCAGATCCATACTCAAAAGTCCCATTTTGGACTTTCAAAAACTCAAATCCAAAATTAGATCAACTTGAATCCAGTTTTCTAAATACAAATCTACTTTGGATCTCAGACTTCAGATCCAAAATCCATCTTAGGGTCCAGAATCCAACTTTACCTTGGATCTCAGATTACAGATCCAAAATCCATTCTAGGATCCAGAACCCAATTCTACTTTGGATCTCAGATTACAGATCCAAAATCCATTCTAGGATCCAGAACCCAATTCTACTTTGGATCTCAGACTTCAGATTCAAATCCGTTTAGGGTCCAGAATCCAATTCCAATTTGGATCTCAGATTTCAGATCCTAAATCCATTTTAAGATCCAATTCCATTTCTAATTTTAGATTTCAGATCCAATTCCACCTACAGATCACATCTGAATTTCTTAAATTCATCTCTATTTTTAAAATACCATTTTTCAGATCCATTCTAAATTTCAAACTTCAAAATCTAAATTTAATTCCATCGCAAGTATTCATTTCCTTTCCTAAATTCAAGTTCAAAATTCAAAGTCCATTTCTGACTTTGAAACTTCATTTCCTTTCATTTTCAAAGCTTCAAGTCATTCTTTCTCAAAATCAAGATTTATTCTTCCAACTCTGATTTACTTGAAAGACTTAGAATTTCTCTGATCTATCTCAAGTTCTAAGTTAGATTCAATCATTTCTTCACTCCTTTATCAAGTTCATCTCAGAATACTTGGAAAATTTTCAAAACATCTTTCAAAAGAGCATACATATTTGCATTGCACAAGCATGATTCTTGGTGCATCTAGATTTAGAATAAATTCTTAGATAATATTTAGGCAAAGCAAAAAGGCATAGATTCGATCCTTGGTTCGATTACCCCTGGTAAAGGCGCCAGGAACGGTCGAACCTCGTACCGATGAGCGAATCCCGTCTTTCCATTTTTCCCGCAAATTTTCAAAACGGAGGCGAGTTAAATTTCAATTTTTTTATTCAAATCAAGGTCAAGTGAGACCGCGCAAAAGAGTTCCTCTTCTCTCTTTCTTTCTTTCTTTTCTCTTCTCTCTTTCTTTTTCTTTTTTTTATTTTTCTCCCTTCAAAAAGGAAGAAAATAGAGGTTAGAAAAGGAAAAGAGAAGGAAGAGAGAGAAACCACAAGAGAGGAAAAATTTTGCGATGATCACACTTCTTCGTGACACTACATTACATAATACATTAAAATATACTTAACTAATTTGTGAAGTGCCAAGGTGCCAGTTACGTGTGACAAGCAAGAGCCTCATTGCATTATCTCAATGATACATGCCATGTGTTTCATAATCAAGTAAGACCTTATTTCTCTTTGAAGGCATGGGACCATCATCAAAGGAATTCGTGTTCTATGCAAGAGAAACCCATTTCAAAAGCGGACATACATGCCTACGTGAGTCCATATCACATCACATAAAGGAGTTACCATATCATTGCACACATTACGCTAAGTACATATTGTTTACTTTGGCCACTGAGCACTCTTGTTTATATTATAACTAGTAAAAATGTGGAATCATTGGGGTATTTGAACCCTGTGCTATGGATGCATACACACAGCCCCAAAGGCTGCAACTGGGAGGTCCAAAGTTTGCTGACGAAGTGGAAAGGCGCAACACAATAAAGACATATATATATCTATCTATAACTTCGGCGGCAATTCAAAAGAGAGAAAACGGCAACGAGCCCAGTAGCGCGGCGGCTACAACCGGCTGCGAGGTAGGAGTCTGTCCAGGACAGACCCACGGCACCATCAAGACACTTGAGGCAACAACTACTGCGTTGACAGCAGCTAGCACACTGCTGGGGCCGAAATGAAGGAAAAACTGGGACAGCAACTATGTTGTCCCGCAAACGGCAAAGGCCCAAAACCCTGGACCAAATGGGGGTTCAGTCTAGGGGAGGTCACGGCTGGGGCTCAGCCAATGCAAACCAGCCCCAGGTCTGGACTGAATCGGTTCAGACCCATGCTGGACCGGTTCCAACAGCAAGCAAAGGTCTGGACTGGGCGTCCAGACCAAACACTGTTCAGCCAAAAAGACCAGTCTAGGTCTAGACCGACTGGTCGAGACCATGGAGGGCGTGCTCTAATTGAGCACGGTTTGGACTGTGCGTCCAGACCCGAGCTAGACCCATCCAGCAACGCAGAGAAAGGGTGCACCAGCTGCCTACACCCGGCTGCAACCTATCTGCTGCACGGCTGCAGCAAGGTCCAAAAAAAATCAAAACCCGAAGGAAAAGGGCATGCAGGGCATGACGCCAACTCAACAAGTTGGAGCAGGCCTTTGACAGGTTTGGACCACATTCGGTCCAGACCATGTCAGGTCTGAGGCTGGGAACCGAACCCACAGCAACCCAAGTTGGTGGGTTCGGCAAAAGCTCAAGCTGAACCGAAGAGAGGGAGAAAGAAAGGGGCGTCACACTGGGGGCAGGTCTAGTAAGAACCCTGCTGGACACGTCCAGCGTGTTTGGACCGTCCAGCCAAGAAGATAAAACAATGACCCAACCTGTAACAGAAATTGTAAAGGCTGAAAACAATGGGAAAGCCTGATGTGCACATTCACGGCTCGACCTGTTGGGCCGAGACCAGCAACACCCAAAAGGGGCTAACCCGCATAAGCCAGGTTGCTGGGCTTAGGCCGAACCATTGTCTCCTAGCCAAAATGGAGAGAGAAGAGAAAAAGATAAAAATATCTTGGCAAGGCCCGGTGGACAAGAATCAAACCATATGCATAAAATGCGTCAATGGCCAAAAGATAATGCTTGAGTGGGAGATGGCTTCTAGCCATTGTGCAACTATAATACAAAACGAGGAAAAGAAGCAAATCTTCGAAATAGAAAATCACAAGAAATGGAAAAGCATTTTATCATGGTTTATTCATAGAAATTGCATGTAACGTACTACAACAAATGCATGAGTACGAATAAAAAAATATGAGCTCATGACGTCTTACCATTATTTTGCTCAATGCAATGCATGCAATGAAAACTATAGAAATGAGAAAACCCAAAATGATTTCAATAATAAAACCTAAAACGTTTTCAACGAAAAAGAACCCAAACGATTTCAATGGGCATCACACTACCTCATTTTGCAACAAACAAGAGAAAAGTGCATTATAAGCATGCTAGAAACGAATTCCACTTCCATGGGGTTTGTGTAGGAGTGTCTCACCTACGAGGCTTTGGAAAATGGAAAAACAAGGTGTTGCTCACGGTTGGGGCTAGAACTAGGCTCACACACACTCAATATCTCCTCTCTCACTCACAGTTTAGAGAAGGGAAGGAAGGGGAGGAGGAGAGAGAAGCTCCTCAAAAAAAATCTAAGGCAATGCCTCTTTCTCTCTCTTCAATGCTCTAAATAGGTTAAGGTTTAAGGAGTGGACGGCTGGGATTAACCCAGCTAGGATGGAGGGCTGGGGTGCTCCACGCCCCCCTCCTAGAAATCCACGCCCAATGCATGTAGGTGTTTTGAAATCATTTTAAATTCTTTCAAAAATGCCACTTTGAAAACCATTAAAACTTGAAAGAATTACATGGGCTGCCCTTAAGGCTCAGCCAATGGGTTTCTAGCATTTAAAATCCTTCAAAAATGTTGCAGAAATGCCATGGGGCACCAGCCTCATGCTCTCTCTTTGAAAGGTGTGCCCCTCATAATTGTTCATTATGAGCCTTTTTGAAAAGGCAATGGCCAATAGTGGCTTACTTTTCAAATGCCATGCAAAATGTCACAAAAGTGCCACTCAGCTGGTCAAACCTTGACCATCTGGTCAACAAAGACTAAGGATGTCCACTAGACAGGACGCCCAATGGATTTGGGTCCTCATCTAATTGATCTGCTCCAAAACCAAAAATCGCCACTTGTTAAACTTCAAAACTATGCTTAATTAATGCACTAAAATATTAGTTAAATTCAAATAAATCATTCACTTCTCTAATTATCCTCAATTAATATGAAATGGTTAAGGCCTTTCAATAAAATTGTCTTTCGTTTGCAAGAACTAAGCGTATTATGATTTCGGGTCCAAAACTCGTAATTCCCATGCACTGACAAGGTTTTTATGTCGTATAAATCCCCAATTCGGGGATAAACTATAAAAACATATTATAAATTAACCCTTAAAATTTAAAAGGTTAATTCATCCAATATTAGGCACTTCTTACTTACACTGTATATTTACGCGATTTTTGGGTCGCGCGTACAAAGCCAAAACACAAGACATTCAAAATATACTTAATTATGCAATATAACCTCGTAATTATACGAAAGCATATATATCAACATTAAGTAAGCAGTAAACTTCTCAAAAATATTCCCGGACCTTACATGCCAAACCTGCCAAGGCATCCTCTGAGGCTACCAAAGAAATTCCTGAATTCCTCGAACACTTCATCAAGCCCGCCCCAGAGAAAAGTGAGACACCTGCACAAAAGTCGATAACTGCCTTATCCAATGTCTTAATTCTGGACCTAGCACAAGCTTCCACCAAGCATCAGCAAGTATTAGATGATCTGCTGCAAAAAATCAAGGTGAAGTCGAGCATAACTCCTGAGGACATGGACCAGATAGTCAATCAGGCCATGAGATGCTCCCATTACTTTTTCAGATGAAGATCTCTCCAAGCCTCATGTATTTCACCACAATGCTCTATATGTTGTGATTCGAACCAGAGGAATGACTGTTCCTCATGTGCTGATAGATGGAGGCAGCAGCCTCAATATATGCTCGGAAATGACAGCCAAAGCTTTGGGCATCAAAGAAAAGGAGTACATCCCGGACCCAATCACCATCTACGGGTTCGATAACCATGGCCAGACGGCAAAAGAAAAAATCTTCCTAGAGATCTTCATTGATTATTCCGTCCATTCAGTTCTCTTTCATGTGGTCAATGTGCCACCAACGTACAATCTATTGTTGGGACGATCGTGTATCCACAACACGAATGCAATGCCATCTACTCTTGATCAATGCGTCAAGTGGTCAAAAGGTGGAATGATCACAACAGTCTTGGATGAAGATCCGGAGCAGAGGCTAGCACAACCCATGGTTCCCAGACCCACTTTCACTACTGATATCCCTAGTATTAGGGGCATTAAAGAGGTTAGTTTCGAAGAGAATTTGAGAATACTACAAATGACAGAGCAACCACAACATACAGTGGCCATGACTCGATGGAGAGGCCTACAGTTTTTCAAGATTGGAGGGCAAATTGACTATAGCACATTCAGGGATCATCCCCTATTTTCCCAATTTATGAAAGCCAAAAGGGGATTTGATCTATTAGTAAAGCATGGCTATCAGTCTTTCCAAGGCCTGGGCAAGAATGGAAATGGCTGCCTTGAGCCAGTAATTCCTCAGCACTATCCTCAAAGAGCTGGATTGGGCTTCACTGGCAAAAGATCACAGAAGAGCATTGTTTTTATCAAAGAAACGCACTGAGGGCATCTGCTTGTCTTTTCATTTCTATTCTTTTGTTTTCGCACTGGGATGATATCCCGTTTCATTTTAATCATTTTCACTTGACCAATTTAGTTTTTTAATAAAATTGCAAATTTCCTTGATCTATCTGGATGTCATTTGTCTTCTTACTTCTCAATATCAAATCTTTTCAAATTTGCCATTACTTTGCTCTTTTATTTTTTCAATTATTTTCTCAGCAAAAGCAATTTGTTTTATGATGGGCGATTTCCCTAAATATAATTTATTCTCCAAATTTCAGAATGTCTTCCTGATCTATCAAGAAGCTAATTCTTAACCCAAATGCCTTTTCGAAACCGACAGTGATTCATCAGGTCAAAGCAAGAGCAGAATGCGGTCAGACTACAAAGCAGTCAGAAGAACCCGCAGAATTCGATTCAGCTCTTCAAGAATTACCAGAATTTGCATCAATTTAGAAACAAGATGAGCCATCATCCTTAGTTCAAGATCCGACTGAGGATATCAATATTGGATCAGAAGATGATCCTAAAATTCTTAAGCTCGGCAGCAGTTTAAGCCCGGAAGAGAAAGAAAGGCTCACCAATTTTCTCAAACAGCATGAAGAAGTGTTTGCATGGACTTATGAAGACATGCTAGGTCTGGATACCAAATTGGTTGAGCATCGTCTTGTCCTAAAACCAGATGTCAAGCTGGTTAAGCAAAAGCTGGGAAAGATGGATCCTTGAGTGGAACAACAAGTTAAGGAAGGTCTGGAAGACCTACTCAAAGCAGGATTCATTCGAACCATTGACTACCCAGATTGGCTATCAAATATTGTCGTTGTCCCCAAAAAGAATGACAAAGTTTGAATTTGCATCGACTTTAGAGATCTCAATAAAGCGACTCCTAAGGATGATTATCCGCTTCCTAATATTGATCTTTTGATCGATAGCACGACGGGTCATGCCATGTTCTCTTTTATGGACGGATATTTAGGATATAATCAGATCAAGTTAACCGCTCATGATCAGTCTAAGACATCTTTCACTACTCCTTGGGGCACTTTCTGTTATACGGTCATGCCATTTGGGCTTAAGAATGATGGAGCCACTTATCAGCGTGCTATGGCCGTCATTTTCTATGATCAGATGGCGATTCTTTGCTTGTCGTTAATCAAGTCCTAGCCGAATGGCAAGTGAATGATAAAAAATTACTTTCTTATCATAAGATCGTCTCAGCTCTTGCCAGCAATTTCGAAGAGTTTCAACTTTTCCATATCAAAAGAGATTTCAATCAAGTAGCTGATAGTTTAGCCAATCTGGGATTCATCATGTTTTTCAAGAGTGGAGAATCTTGTCGCTCCTTTGAAATTGGCAGATTTGATCAACCTGCTTTCGTTCTAGCAGAGCAAATAAACCAGGCTGAGCACAAGAAGAAGCCTTGGTATCATGACATCAAAAATTTTATTGAAACTGGCGAATTTCCTCCAGAAGTCTCAAAAAAAGAGAAGCGAGCAATTCAATGCATGTCTGGCTATAAATACCCCAAATTTTCCTCATCCATTCTCAAACAATCCTCCTCGTGCAGTGCCAACCCTGCTAAATCAGTGTAGGAGTCAAACCCCAAGTCTGTGTTAGAAAACTACCATTTTACCCACTTTTATTAGGAAAATTACCATTTTACCCCTAGGTCATCCCGAACCTCAGTCAGTCGGAGTCAACCAAGCTCATTGGTCAGTTCAGAACAGTTAGAATATCAGTCATTTCAAGCTTATCTGAGCTCACAATGAACAAACCATTTTTATTTCTGACCATTCTTGCCAAAATGGGATCATTTCTTCAAAAATTAGCTTATTTCTCATTCAAATCCAAGCCAATTGTCTCTGAATTAGTCATTCTCACTCAGTCCTATTCCTTAGAGTCTATCTTAAGCTCACCAGGAGTTCAAGTGCTCCAATTTTAGTTCAAATCCACTTTCAAGTGTCTAGGAGTCCATTTTAGCCCATTTCAGCTCATTTAGCTAAAATTGAGCTAAGTCCAGTTAGTTCAGCTAGTGTTCGAGCTTTGATTTTATTTCATCTTAGTATTATTGACCTTTGTTCTAGCTCAGATTCGTAATTCATTTCACTCCAGTGACCATTCTGTACCATTTCTCTAAAAACGACAGCTTTTCTTGAAAATTTAGTCGAAAAGGTCAGTTCAGTCAGTGCCTTTCAGTCTAGTCAAGTTCTGAGACCCTAGAACCCAGTTCATTTCAGTTCAATCTAGCTCACACCCCAATCTTCAGTGTCACTCTGGCCCGGTAGAATCTGTGTTATCGTTGCAAAATTTTTCCCTTCCCCGTGGAAGAGAGGGAAAACGATTCCGCGAGTCAAACTTAACCAGAATTTGAAAATTGTTTTGAAATACTCGCCTCCATTTTCAAAATAGTGAGAAATATTTCGTGGAATGGGACTCGACCTGTCGGTACGAGGTTCGACCGTTCATGCCGCCTTTAACAGGGGTAATCGAACCAAGGATCAAATGTGTGCTTGACTTAGTTAAATCATCAAAATTGTGTTCTATCCTAAATGCACAGAGAATTCAGGCATGTGCTATGAAACTTTGTAAAATGTAGGTTGGAAAACATGATGTATGCTTAGAAAATGCTTTGGAGTTGGAAAATGTTTCTAATGCAGATGATGGAAATCAATCTCTCAGGAAAACTCTGATAAAAGGATTTGAAAATCTTAAGAAAGTTTCTGGAGATTTTGAGAAAATCATGAATGGATGGAAATCCTCAGAAAATAGAAAGAATTCTTGAGAAAAGATGAGCATTTGAATGGAAAATATTCCAACTTTGAAAATCGTCTTTAGAAAATGATTGAAGATTTGTAGGAAAACTCTTTTTGAGAAAAGAAATCAAATCTTAGGAAATTGAAATCCTGAGAATCCTAGCCTTAAGGACGTGAAAATCGGTTTTGGACTTTGGAAAATAGTTGAGAATCCTTGGGAAACTCCTTTTTAAGAATGGAACATTCAAATCTTTGAGAAAGCCATATTTTGAAGGAGTTTCAAGATATCTTTGAGAAATCGATTTTCTTAGAAAAGGATCCTTTGATTTTATCAAAAAGAAAAGCATATGACTTCATGATGCAAACTATCCTGAATGAATGAATGTCTCTTTATGAAAACATCTTTTCAGAAAAATATGCAATTTTAAAATTAAACTAAGGTAAGATTACCACATATTCCGACTATGGCTGTAAATATGCTTGTAATTTACTTAGTTAATTCTAAAATATTTTATAAATATTGAAGATATGCAGTGAATTTTGGAAGATAGCCTAAGAGTGTAGGCTCGGTGTGACTAGTAGAGAGATGCTGAATCTGGGTCTCGTCCATATTCCGACTAGGGCAGTAAATATGGACTCCACCGAGTTCATCAACTCCCTAAGAGTTGGTGCACGTGCCATTCGTGTACATCCATAGTGATTTTGAAATAAAATGCATGAATCACATAATCAGGATATTGCAGAAATTCAAACTATATGATATGCATCCTAATCTAAGCAGAAAGATAAATGTTACATTATTACATCACTAAATAAAATTAAAGAAAAGGAAAATTTCAGATTTCAGCTTCTCCCTTTTAATGTCCCTGCTAAACTTGAAATGGGGTTAGCTCAAATATGTGGGTTTTTCCAAGATTTTCCAATAATATCCTGAGATTATTGGACTTAGCTGGATATAAACCCGATTTTCATACTTCCTTGATATTTGAATGATGCAAATGTATGAAAATACGATAATAAATAGTTTGAAATTCGGAATTATGGTCAAAATAACCAAAATACCCCTAATATTAAGGTTATACCTTTAAAATCAGGGTTTTTGAAGGAGTTTTGACAAAATTTAGGGATTTTGAAATGCAAATGGATCATAAAACGATGATGAAATGCATGATAAGACATGATGATATGCTGCTAAATACGATGGGACTGTAAAATTCAGAATTGACATTTAAAATTTGGCCAAAATAACGAATTTCGCTTGTTTTTCGCCCGGATCAGGGTCCCGCAGGAACCCTGTTTTGATGATACGGCTAAACCGATCATCAAACGGTTCTAAAATCATGCTAAATTTGGTAGAGAGCATCCCTCTACCCTTAGAAACAACATATAATGATAAAATGCATGAAATGACATGGCCTAGATGCAAAATCTCAAAGAAAACCCTAAAATAAGCAAATTTCGCCTATGGGTACGAACCAAACATAGCATTTAACGCAATAATGCAGAAATCCATCATAGAAATGTCTTATATTTTGCAGGATGCTAAAGGACATGAAAATAAACATCTTTGGCTTTTACAGCCTCGGGATTTGACCTACGGTGAGTTTGGTAGCAGAGATTTGGTTCTGATAGGACTAAAATCAATAGTATCTCATGTAAAAATAAACAAAAAATGATCATTCACCCCCAAAATTTCTGAACATTAAATAAGGAACTAATGACATGCATATGAACAACTTTTATTTGTATGGATTGGGCATTTGATCAACTGGATGAGAAACACAAATATGACATTACACGCATAAACCAGAAGATTATATTAAATACCAAAACAAAAGACTGAAATAAAAAATACGAAACTAGCTTGAAGACTGTCATAAAAATTGCATAATTTCAGAATCAAACAAAGTACATTCAGAACATAAAATTTATTTTTTACATATTTGGATTTTGAGCTATATTCAGAGAGAACTAATTGATGTAAGTCAATTCATAGTCTCAGAGGCTCAAATTAAGCTCTGACACTGGTCTCGAACTCTCGGATTTTTGTCAGACAGCAACATAAATCATAAAAACCGGATAAAATCAGATTAAATAATAGACTTAATTTTGAGTTCATAGCATTTTTCGTATTGGTAATCAAATCTTCCACGAGGGAGATCTCGATTTTATAAATTGGGCTTCAACATCCTGAGCGCTTTCTGGGTCACAAAACCCGACTTGGCATTTTGAATTTTGAATAAAGAAAATGAACTCAAATGATTCGAATTTTTTTTTGAATTATCAGGGACAGCTATGGGCACATAATATGATTTTTTTGGCATTTTTAGAGAAAAATAAAAACATAAAATAACGAGTGGACTAACTGACAAAAACAAAGAATTACAGAAATTAAACAAAATTGAAATAAATGCTAAAAATAATCTGACTAATTCCTAAAATATGATAAATTAATGAAATAAAATATGAATTAAATCTAATTAATGCATGAATGCTAGAAAATCATCAAGGAAGCATAATTATTTTTAATATATGTCGTTTTATGAGAATAGTTTGATCCATCATTCGGATGAACCCTTTCTTCAAAACGAAAATTCAATATGCAAATCAAGACAAGAGCATTTTTTCATTAGAACCAATTAGAATGTGAACTCATCTTGTGTTCTTTAGGTATTCTTGGAGTTTCAAGAGTCAAGTTTCAAATGGCACCAAAGAGGGCGTGGACACAGAGAAGAGAACGAGAATTAAAAACTCAAGTTGAAAATGCAGAACTAAAAAGAGAGCTCTCCTTGACTGGGCGTGGGCTAGGGTATTTATAGATTTTCTGAAGAATTTTGAAATTCAAATAGAATGAATCTGGACCCTCCATGTGGCACCATCTCAGAGGATGCTATTTTGGATTTTTGGAATGAAAATGCAAATTTTGTAGATATGACACCTCAGCAGAATTCAAAAATTTTGAAGGGGAGTTGGCTTGATTTTCTCTACAGGAATCTCCCATGTGGTTGTCAACACCCCAAATTTTTCATTCACCTCGCCAACATTTCCACCAAGCCTCATCATTCAGCCTTTGAAATCGCCGAAGGGGCAAAATGGTCATTTTCTGAGCTCAGAACTTGCAAAAGTCTAAATTTCATCTGCAACTCTCAAAATTTCTCTATTTCAGCTCAGATGTTCAAGATTCTACTCCTGACAGGAGACGGGAATCTCCAAAGCCCGGTTCAGGATTACATGTCATAAGACATGGCATCTCATATCACTGCACTGCACAACATGTCATTTCGAGATCCAGAACTCTCGATTTCAAAATTTTCAATCCATATTCGAATTTCAACTATTTTTAAAAAAAATCGATTTCAAAACCCTGGGTCTTCAAAATTATCAATTCTTCCCATTCTACCACCAGGACTCTGAATTTCAAAATATTTCCTCAGGAAAATGATCTGGATAGTTTTCAATATGGATTTCAGCCACTTCACCTCAGATTTTGCCCTTTTGTCAAACAATTTCAACTATCATTCTTTTACAAAATCGCCTTACAGGGGCCAACTCTTTTCAAAAATTTCTGTTTTGGCAATTAGTCCAGATTTTATGAAAATTTCAAAAAGAGGTTTTTGTTGTCTTGTCCTTATTTCAATAAAGAAGCAATGTGGGACCCACACTGAGGTGGTGTCACATAGGCTTTTCTTTTGAAAAAAACTGAACTTTGAAAAACCCAAAAATATAGGAGCCTTGTCCCCTGGATTGGCGCCACTTGTCTTTTCTCTCTCCTCCCATTTACCTGCCATGTGTCAACATAGGGTTCACCTAGAGGTGGCACCACATGTCACCTTCTCTCTTCTGCCATCCTTTGACACGTGTCAGTGTGGGACCACCTTAAGAAGCCACCACATGTCATTTGACATCCTCTTCATTTAATGCCACGTGTCAGTGCCCACCATCTTCACCCTGTGCCATGTGTCATTCCAAAGTCACAATGAGATGCCAAGTGTCATATGTTGTCCTGTTCAGAAAAAGTAAAGTTTTGTCTCCCCTGAGGTGGCGCCAGTGGAAGTGTGTCTCCTGCAGAGGACACGTGTCACTCTCTCCTTTCCTCAGAAAAAGCTGACTGACACATGTCATTCTCTACTCTTCTCAGAAAAAGCAAGTGACACGTGTCATTCTCTGCTCTTCTCAGAAAAAGCAAATGCCACATGTCATTTCTTGCTCTCTTCAGAAAAAGCTAGAATTCAAACATTCAAATCCTTCCAGAGGTGGCGCAAATCCTGAACTTCACATTTTCGATTTTGTCTGAGATGGCGCCACATGTACTTGGCCCTCCTTCTCTTCCCTCTGCCACGTGTCAATCTCTGCTTCTTTCAGAAAAAGCAGGATGACACATGTCTCCCCCTACTTTTCTTAGAAAAGTAGGTGACACGTGTCATTTCTAGCCTCCTTCAGAAAAAGTAGAAGACACGTGTCACTATTGGCCTTCTTCAGAAAAAGCAACCATTCAAAAAATTTCAGACAAGGCCTAGGTGGCGCAAATGCTGATTTTCCTGCATAAACTCACCTTTATTTTATTTTGAGGTGGCGCCACATGGTTCTTCCTCTCTCCCCAACCACCACATGTCACTGCAGGATCTCTCAGAGGAGGCGCCACATGTCCACCCTCTATTCCTCCAGAGCCAACCCCATTTGAATTTCAAATCTCCCTCTGAGGTGGCACCATTTGAGAAGACTCCTCCAGCCAACTGACACTTGTCAAAAGCAAAATCATCCTGAACTACCACATGTCCAGACCTCCCTGCATCGGAAAAAGTAGAAACAGCTCCCCTCTGAGGTGGCGCATTTTGCTTCTTCCATTCCTGTTCTCCTGCCACATGGCAGTGTGGAGCCACCCTGAGGTGGCACCACATGTCAGCCCCTGCTCCCTTCAGAAAAAGCAGAAATTTGAATATTCAAACTCCTTTAAGGTGTCACCTTCTGAGCCCACTGCCCTGTTCTTCTGACATGTGTCAAAAGCCACTCTGATGTGGCACCACATGGCATGCTCCTACTGATTCCAACTTTAAACCTCAAACTCCCTTTTGAGGTGGCGCCATTCCAGAACCCCACTTGGCTTCATTTTGTATTTATTTTATTTCTTTTATAAAAGCAGCCCCCTGAGGTGGCGCCATAGAAGAACCTTCAGAAAAGTAGAAGTTTGAATTTCAAACTCCAAGAGAACACCCCCTGAGGTGGCGCAATTTGGGAGCCTCCTGCATAGAAAATCAAGCCACCATTTTGAAAATTTTCAAACTCCCCTGCTGAGGTGTCTCACCCACAAAATTCCCATTTTATTTTCTCAAAAAATCAAAATAGCATGCCCTGAGATGGCGCCACATGGAGGGCTCAGATTGAGCCTGTTTGAAATTCAAAATTTTCAAAAGAAGGCTACAAGTACAATGACTCACGCCCAGTTTAGGGACTCCAATTTTGGATTTTGAACTTCAGCCTAGATCCCCTTCAGAACTCAAGTGTATTCCTCTGAATTCACGCCCCCCCCCCTTGGGCTCAGTGGAGAAGGTGCAGTGAAGCACCGACCTTGCTCGTGTCGTGGCCAATTTGATCTAAGCGTGGGTCGATCTTCGTGAACCATCTGAAGCCTGGATCAAAGGACGAAAGAAGCCGTTGGTAGCTGTACATTTCGAGAGTTTCAAAGCTGCATAAAAACGCAAGGTGCACCTCCCTTCCTCTTGATTTCATAATATCATGATTTGATGCGTGTTGTCGCTTGAAGAAAGAGCTCATCCGAGGGATGGATTGAGCTATTCTCACAAAATGACATATATCAAAAAAAATATTACTATGCTTCCTTGATGATTTTTAGCATTCATGCATTTAGCTAAATTTAATTTGTATTTTATTTCGTTAATTTAGCATGTTTTATAAGTTAATTAGGTTTAATTTGGTATTTATTTCAATTCTGCTCAGTTTCAGTAATTCTCTGTTTTTGTCAGTCAGTCCACACATCATTTCATGCATTTATTTTTCGTTAAAAATTCTAAAAAAATCATGGTATGCGCCCTTAGGTGTCCCTAGAAATGTGCCAAAAATTTGGAAGGATTTCAATTTGTTTACTGCGGTAAACATTCAAAATGGTAAGTCGGGTTTTGTTACCCAGGATGCATTTTAAAAACTCATTTCCGACTTGTAAAATCAAGATCTCTCTCATGTGAGGTCCGATTTTCGATCCGAAAGATGTTCTAAACTCAAGAGGATGTCTAGTTTTTAACCTGATTTTCTAAGAGGTTTCTCATTTTTTTTTATGTCTGACAAAAATCCGAGAGTTCGGGACGCATGTCAGAGCCTGATTTGGGCCTATAAGATTTTGGATAAACTTAAGGAGATGGGTTCTCTTTGGGTATTGCTCCAAATCCGAATCTGTAAAAAGTGAATGCCATGTTCGGGATGTCCTCTGTTTGCATATGAAAGCTTATGATTTTTAGAATAATTTTGATATCTGTTTCAGATTTTGCTTGTCAGTCTCCTGTTGTGTCACATTTATCTGTTCTGTTGCTTTAGGCATGAAAAGTCATATTTTTATCTCTGTTCCTGTTGATAAAATGCCAAAATTATAAAAATAAAAGTTTTTCTTATGTGTGTCAGTAGTTTCTCATTTAAATATCAGAAATTTCCATGGTTGTTTTCTATTTTTTTTAGCATTTTATATTAGATTAGGTCGATTTTACCTCCGTGAGAACCAAATTCCCATTACCGAACTCACCGTAGTTCAAATCTCGAGGCTGTAAAAACTAAAAGTGTTCAATTTCAGGTCATTTACAGTCTGCAAAATATCAGAAGTTTTTATGGTGTAATTTTTTGCATTATCATATTAAGTATTGCATTTGGTTCGGGTCCGTAGGCGAAGTTCGTCCATTTTAGGATTTTCTTTAAATTTTAGTATCTAAACCATGTCATTTCGTGAGTTTTAGCATTCTAGGTTGTTTATCAAAATAGGTAGATGCTTCATACCTAATTTGGTGTGATTTGGAATTCATTTGAGGCTCGGTTTAGCCATATCATCAAAATAGGGCCCCACGGGACTCGGATCCAAGTGAAAATCAAGCAAAATTCATTATTTTCGATGAAGGGTAGCATGTCAAATTCTGATTTTACAGTCCTAAGGTGTTTAGCAGCATGTCATCATGTCTCATCATGCATCATTTGTTTCAATTCGAATTTCAAAATCTCAATTTTTACCAAAATTTCCTTCAAAAACCCTGATTTTAAAGGTATAACTTTAATATTAGGGGTATTTTGGTCATTTTGACCACAATTTCGAATTTCAAACTATTTTCTACTGAATTTATTGCATTTACATCATTTCAAATATCAAGAAAGCATGAAAATAGGGTTTATATCCAATTAAGTCCAATAATTTCAGAATATTATTGGAAAATGTTAGAAAAACCCACATATTTGAGCTAACCCCATTTCAAGTTTGGCAGGGACATTCAAAGGAAGGAGTTGAAGTCTGCAATTTCCTTTCTTTTATTTATTTAGTGATGTAATAATGTAAATTTTGGAATAAGAGGTTTAATTTTGTGCTTAGATTAGGATGCATATCATATAGTTTGAATTTCTGCAATATCCTGTTTATGTGATTCATGCATTTTATTTCAAAAGCACTATGGATGTACACAAATGGCACATGCACCAACTCTTAGGGAGTTAATGAACTCGGTGGAGTCCATATCTACGGCCCTAGTCGGAATATGGACGAGACCCAGATCTATCATCTCTCTACCAGTCACATTGAGCCTACACTCTTAGGCTATCTTAAAATGCACATCATATTTCCAATTTTTCAAAGTATTATGCATTAAATCAATTAAACTCTAAACATCTTCATGGCCACAGTCAGAATATGTGAAGGATTTATTTTGACTTAATACACATTTTTCCAACAAATTTCTTAGAAAATCTTTCAAAGTGCATTCATTCACTCATATCATTTGCATCATGAAATCATTGGTTTTCCCATGATTTTCTTAAGAAAATTTCATTCTCAAGAAATCGATTTTTCAAGAAACTCTGAGAATTTTTCAAAATCGGTTTTCCCAAGTCAAGTTTTTCCACAGTTTTCCATGAAAAGGGTTATTTTCTCAAGATTTTCAAAAGAAGTCTCTCACCTTTCTCAAAGATCAAAATCGATTTTCCAGTATTTCAGGGATAAGATCCTTAGGATTTCAGTTTCCCGAGTTTCGACTTTCCATCTCCAAATGATTTTACAATGAATTTCAATCATTTTCCAAAGAAAGCTTTCAAAACTTGAAGTTTTTCTGACAAGCATTTTCCCTTCAAAGATTTACCCCCCTTTTCTCAAGAATTCTTTCCATTTTCTCAGGATTTTCATCCATTCATGATTTTTCCACACCTTTATGAACTTTCTCGTGATTTCAAAATCCCTTTCATCTGAGTTTCCTGAGAAATTGACTTTCCCTGAGAAAGATCTTTCAATTCCAAATGTTTTCTGAGCATACATCATGTTTTTCCAACTTACATTTTCCAAAATCTCATAGCACATGCCTGAATTCTCTGTGCATTTAGGATAGAACACAATTTTGATGATTTAACTAAGTCAAGCATAGTTTTGGTCCTTGGTTCGATTACCCCTGTTAAAGGCGGCAGGAACGGTCGAACCTCGTACCAACAGGTCGAGCCCCATCCCATGGATTTTCCCGTAATTTTCAAAACGGAGGCGAGTATTTCAAAAACAATTTCCAAAATCCGGTCAAGTTTGAATCGCAAAAGCATTTCCCTCTCTCTTCCGCAAGGAAGGGAAGACGGGAAAAATTTCGCAACGATAACAGTGGTGCCACCTCAGAGGATGTTATTTTGTAAATCAAATAAAAAAATAAAATTAAGGAAGAAAATTCTGGATTTGCGCCACCTCAGTCTGGAGTTTGAATATTTGAATTCTTGCTTTTTCTGAAGGGAGTAGAGAGAAACATGTGGCATTTGCTTTTTCTGAAAAGAGCAGAGCTTGACATGTGTCATTTGCTTTTTCTGAAGAAAGCAGAGCTTGACATGTGTCATTTGCTTTTTCTAAAGAAAGCAGAGCTTGACATGTGTCATTTTCTTTTTTTGAAAAGAGCTGAGCTTGACATGTGTCATTTGCTTTTTCTGAAGAAAGTAGAGCTTGACATGTGTCGGCTGCAGAAGGAAGCACCTCAGATGACACCACCTCAGGGGGGACAAATCTACTTTTTCTGGAGAAAGGAGAGCTGGACATGTGGCGACTCGGGGTGGTTCCAAACCTGACAAGTGTCAGCTTGCAGGGGGAGGCCTCTCAGATGACGCCACCTCAGACTTATTTGAAATTCAAACATGGTTGGTTATGGAGAAAGGAGGGATGGCCATGGGGCGCCACCTCAGGGTGGCCCCATATTGCCATGTGGCAAATGAATAAGAGAGAAAGAGAATGACATGTGGTGTCACCTCAGGGTGACCCCACACTGACACGTGGCATGAAATAAAGGAGATTGAAGACATGTGGCACCACCTCAAAGAGGCCCAACACTAACACGTGTCATGAAATGGAAAATGAGAGAAAATGACATGTGGCACCACCTCAGGGTGGACCCCACATCGCTTCTTTATTGAAATAAAAGCTAGAAAGTAAAACCTCTTTTTGGAATTTTCATTAAAACCTAGACTAACTGGCAAATAAGAAATACTTGGCCTAATTGCAGAAATTTTGAAAAAAGGTGGCCTCTATGGGACGATTTTGTAAAAGAATAATTTTTTTTTGAAATTGCTGACAAAAGGGTAAAATCTGAGATGAAATTTCTAAATTCAAAGCTTCGTCCCCTTCTTCAAGGCAGAGTCGATCCAGTTGATAAAATTTAAAAATCCATATTGAAAACTATCCAGATCATTCTCCTGAGAAAATCTTTTGAGATTCAGAGTCCTGGGGGTAAAATGGGAAGAATTGGCAATTTTAAAGACCCAAGAGGTTTGAAATCAAATTTGAAAAAGTTATAAACTCGAATCTGGATTGAGAGTTTTGAAATTGAGAGCTTTGGACATCGAAATGACATGCTGTGTCGTGCAGTGATATGAAATGCTCATGCAATGATATGCAATGACATGTCTCGGGGGATTTCATATTGCATGAAGAACTGAAGTTTCTTATCTCTTGATGTGAATAGAACTTTGAGATTTTGTGACTGGAGATGATTCTAAGCAAAACAGTAGAAAAAATTTGAGAATTGGGGATGAAATCTGGACACCTGCGGGGTCCGAGCTCAGAAAATGACCATATTGCCCTTTGAAGATCTTGGAAGACAGACTGCAGTGATTGGTGAAAGTGTTGGGGATATGCGTAAAAATTTGGGGTGTTTACAGATGCCCCTCTTTGCTACTAAGCCGGCTTGTGGCCGAGCTTAATGGCAAAGAAAAACACACCAAATTTGGGCTATATAAAATGCCTCAGTTAGAAGGATCTGACTGGTATGAGAAAATTAGCCCTAATGAAGATGATAGTTATGAAATGGAGAGTGAAGAAGAAAGATTCATTCTGCGAGAGTGAAGTGCAGGTTTTGCCCTTATCCTGGATGGGACGAAATACCTTGCATGGAACGAAGCTCAGGTTTTAACCCTTAACCTGATTGGGGAATGAAATACCTCATCAAAATGAGGCTCAGGTTTGTACCCTTAACCTGATCGGGCGGAAAAATAAAAAACCTCATCAAATGAGGCTCAGGTTTATACCCTTAACCTGATCGGGCGGAAAATGAAATACCTCATCAAATGAGGCTCAGGTTTATACCCTTAACCTGATCCGGCGGAAAATGAAATACCTCATCAAAGGAGGCTCAGGTTTATACCCTTATCCTGATCGGGCAGAAAATGAAATACCTCATCAAATGAGGCTCAAGTTTATGCCCTTATCCTGATTGTGTGGAAGTGAAATACCTCCGCAAATGAGGCTCAGGTTTGTACCCTTAACCTGATCGGGCAGAAAATGAAATACCTCATCAAAGGAGGCTCAGGTTTATACCCTTATCCTGATCGGGCAGAAAATGGAATACCTCATCAAATGAGGCTTAGGTTTATGCCCTTATCCTGATTGGGCGGAAGGGAAATACCTCCTCAAATGAGGCTCAGGTTTGTACCATTAACCTGATCGGGCGGAAAATGAAATACCTCATCAAAAGAGGCTCAGGTTTATACCCTTATCCTGATCAGGCAGAAAATAAAATACCTCATCAAAGGAGGCTCAAGTTTATACCCTTATCTTGATCGGGCAAAAAATGAAATACCTCATCAAATGATGCTCAGGTTTATGCCCTTATCCTGATTGGGCGGAAAATGAAATACCTCATCAAAGGAGGCTCAGGTTTATACCCTTATCCTGATCGGGCAGAAAATAAAATACCTCATAAAAGGAGGCTCAAGTTTATACCCTTATCCTGATCGAGCAGAAAATGAAATACCTCATCAAATGAGGCTCGGGTTTATGCCCTTATCCTGATTGGGCGAAAGTGAAATGGAATCCTCAAAGGAAGAGACCATGATGGAACCTTCGGATTTTGCACAATAAATCCGTTAGGGGTTTTGCAAAGGGAAGGAAAAATGGGGTCCCTAAAGCTTGAAAAGGGATCAGTCTTGGGCGTCTCATTGCTGAGACTAAATAGCTTTTGAATTTTCCTTTTGCGATAAGATGATTGGTGGTTCGACCTCGAACCGAAATGGGACTATCTGTGGTTGGACAGTGGTGTGATCATCGCAAAATTTTTCCTGTTCTCTTGTTGGTTTCTCTCTCTTCATTCTCTTTCCCTTTTCTAACCTCTATTTTCCTCCTTTTTGAAGGGAGAAAAATAAAAGAGAGAAAAGAAGAGAGAGAAGAGAAAAGAAAGAAAGAGAGAGAGAAGAGGAACTCTTTTGCGGGTTTTCACTTGACCTTGATTTGAAAGATATTTAGCAAATAACTCGCCTCCGTTTTGAAAATTTGCGGGAAAAAGATGGAGAGACGGGATTCGCTTGTCGGTACAAGGTTCGACCGTTCCTGGCGCCTTTACCAGGGGTAATCGGACCAAGGATCGAATCTATGCCTTTCTCTTTGCCTAAATATAATCTGAGAATTTATTCTAACTCTAAATGCACAAAGAATCATGCTTGTGCAATGCAAGAATGTATGCTCCTTTTGAAAGATGTTTTGAAAATTTCCAAGTGTTCTGAGATGGATTTGATAAGGGAGTGAAGAAATGATTTGAATCTAACTTAGAACTTCGAGATGGATCAGAGGAGTTCTAAGTTTTTGAAGTAAATCAGGATTGGAAGAATAAATGAGAAGGAATGACTTAAAGCTTTAAAATGAAGTTTCAAAGTCAGAAATGGACTTTGAATTTGAACTTTGAATTTAGGAAAGGAAATGAATACTTGAGATGGAATTTGAATTTAGATTTTGAAGTTTTGAAATTTAGAATGGATCTGAGAAAATCAAATGGTATTTAAAAATGAATTTAAGAAATTCAGATGTGATCTGTAGATGGAATTCGATTTGAAATCTAGAATTGGAAATGGAATTGAATTTTGGATCTGAAGACTGAGATCCAAAGTGTGATTAAATTCTGGACCCTAAAATGGATTTGGATCTGAAGTCTGAGATCCAAGAAGTGGAATTGGATCTGAAGTCTGAGATCCAATGTAGAGTGGGACTCTGGATCCTAAGATGGATTTGGATATGGAGTCTGAGATCCAATGTGGAAGTTGGGTTCTGGATCCTAGAATGATTTTGGATCTGAAATCTGAGATCCAAATGTAGAATTGATTTCTGGATCCTAGAATGGATTTAGATCTGAAATCTAAAATCCAATGTAGAATTGGACTCTGGACCCTAAAATGGATTTGGAGTTAAATTCAGGAGATGAATCAAGAACTTCCAAGTTTAAGTTGAACTTGGAAAACGAATTTTAGAATTTGAATCTTGAACATACAAATGAATTTCAAAGTTAAATTGGATTTAGAATTTGGAATTCGAAATACAAGATGATTCTGAAGTTTCAAAGTCAAATGGGACCTTGAAATTGGATTCTTGAATTCTTTTGAGAAATAGAGTTGAATTTGAATTTATGAATGGGGTTTGATCTGAGAAATGAAGGAAAGAATTACTTGGATTTATGAAAAAGAATTTAAAAATATGATGCAATTCTATCTAAATGATGAATGAATTTAAATTTTTGAAATTGGATTTTGAAAAGCTATTCCATTCTTTAAATGAATTAAAACAAGATTGAAGATATAATACATCCTTGACTATGGTCATTGAATGTATTATATAATAATCTATATTTAAATTCAAGAGAAGAATAAAATATATTTGGTGCTTTTATAGAATTTAAAATGAAATTAACTCTCAATATACCCTGACTATGGCCATTGGTATATATTTTGAGTCAATTTTAAGTTAAATTCTAATAAAAGGAGAAAATATTTAAGGAAATATGATGAATTTTGAAAATGGATCCAGTGTGGATCCAGTGTTATTTCGTAAAAGATAAAAATCCTAAGTCTTGTTTACACCCCGACTATGGCCGTTGGTGTAAATCATCAACTTATGATCAATTACCTCTTACGAAATGGTGCACGTGTCATTCGTGTTTCACCATTTGTGAGAATTTTGAGAAATAAAGGAAAAGATGAATGAAAACAGGCAATTTGTAATTTTATAATGCTTATTCATTCTACCTAAGACAGGAAATGTAATTTCTTATTCAAATCTAGCTATTACAACTCGAATCTGATTAAAAATTGAAAGAATCTCTAAGAGGATAGCTATTTTCATGTATTTCCTGCAAGATGGAGTGAATATAGAGCAAAGTGCAAAAGAAAAATACATAGGAAATGAAGGATGCTATATCAAAATTTCAATGTTCAAACTCATATGAGGACCTATGTGTGTTAGAGGAAATTCTTTATGTTATTCCAGATAATCATTTGATCATGACCTTACCCAAGCTGGAATTTCTTAGAAACAAACTAATTTCCTATTGCATTCAGCCCTCTTTGAATCATTTGACAGAAGCCATGTTTTTAATGTTAACTTCCAAACCAGGATCCCTTCAAAACATATACCCACATCAGCCAATTTCAGCATATTTGCATTATGAAGATGAGAGATGATTTTAATGTATCTTCATGCTAACATAAAACAGAACTTCAATAGAGAGGGAAATATTATGCCAATGAGACAGCAAAAGGAAACATGGGATGCACAGACATGTAGTTCCCAACCTGCTACAGCTTCACAAACATGACTAAGTGTAGCTGCTACCGAAATGGCGTGGATACTAAACATGGAACATGTTGTATACTAAAACATGGAACACACACATGCACATAAATCAGCTCCAGGAAAGAGTGCCAGGTAAGAACCTTGAGTTCGACTGGTATTGTCAGTTTAGATTGCTTGATAACCTTGTTATAATAGTACTTCCTTCTGGGGTAGTAAACTCTTTTCAGATAGTTGATACATCAACCCTCTGAATGTATAACAGCGGAGTCACCTGCATGATCCACCTGTCAGTTCCGATGTGCTTTCAAGACATTTAGCATGGTATACATATCCAAGGATTAGAACTGCAATGCATCTCTAAGGCCAACAGTTGTGGGTGTGAAGTGCAACATGGTGTTAGTGCAGCAGTTGGCTGCATATATTACTATAGAAATCACAGTAGGTGGAAATGTGCAGATGGTGGCTGCTAGATGTGGAGCATAGTGCTGATGCACATGGAGTGGTGATAATGTTGTGGTAAAGGTATAGCAAGGGAAGGGTATATGAGTGCAAAATGGAAAATTGTAAGGTGTTGTGTGCAGTGACAGTGGTGTGATGAAAAGTGCAGGAATGTGAAATAAAATTATCTGAATTTTCTATTACAACAAAGTAAGGATATAAAAGAACATAAGAAGAGAAGGCACCAGCTAAAGTTTGTGGTTAAGCTAGCAAATTCGGAATAAACAGCTTAGCAAAATACAAGAACAAGGACATCACAGGACCCAGTTCAAAAAAAAAAAAATCATCCTTGGTCTTTACCAAGTTGCCTTCAAGCACATTTTTAACATTTTTAAACACAAGTGACTTGCAGCAAGTTCAATATTCCTAGATAATCCGGATGATGACAGACAAATCGGTTGGCCAAGCCTTTGAATTTGATGAATAAAACATCCTCTAAAAGTATCTCGAGTACATGATAACAAGGATCATGGCAGAAGATAATGTGTATGTTATTGATTTGTGTCTTTTCAGTTGGAATCACTGAGTGTTTTTGTGAGGAATCTCTTTAAAATCAACAAGACATTACTGCATTTAGCAAAGATGATGCAAGAATAATACCTCTTCTGGAGTTAATGGGCACTTTCCGATGGTAGTGATACCAAAGTGGCAGTTAGGTCTGGCGACCGAATATGACCTATCACGTTTTGATAAAGACCATACATACGAGAACATCATTTAGCAGCCAATGGCTGAGAGTGACTATACCTGAGTTTATTGAGACATGTATCTCTTTGTGTAAAAGAATAGGAACAACAACCTGCAGGAACTAGCAAATGTGATATTCTGAACAAATATATAATGAAATTAACTTGATCCCACAAAGATATTTAAGCTTGTCTTTGCAACCATGTCAAGATATCTTCACGGTGATTGTTTGGTATGCTTTTGCAGCAAATAGAATAAGATTTCCATAGCAATTCATGACAAATACTTATAACTGAAAAAGAAATTTCACAGCAACTGAGAGGAATTTATAACAAAACAAATGCGGATATGGATCCTGTAAAATTAACGCAGCAAACTGTTTATTCAACCCATTCCAAATATGAGATTTTCGAAATTCAAAACAGTAAATTGATTCCCCTCTTCTTCTTTTTTTTACTACTGAACATCAACAAGGTATGAATAGAATCTTATGAGTTTCTCCAACCCGGGAATGCCTCTGGCCGACCACTGAGCTATCTTGCTTTGGATGTTCTCATAATCGAAACTCTATCCGAGGCTTCTATAAGAAATTTACAACTGGAGCATACAGATGGATGCATGATGGATAAACAAAACATATAATGAAATAAGGGGAGATTAAATATAGAGAATGACGTCTACTGGACCAGAGTATTAGATCATTGTAATCTCTAACTTAAATAAAAAAAAAGGAAGATCAAGTGGATGATTGCAGCTGAGATGGATCTGGCGTGCTGCAAACTGTGGAAAAACTCAAGCGATGCTGAAGCACCATCGAGGTGGTAAATCTAACAACAAAGGATAGTTGACAGAGATTCGAAAATCAACGAGAATTAAAATTAAATGCAAACTGGAAGTCACGATAAGGGCCAGAAAATTGGATAACATTAAGAGCAAATTGAAAATCAGCATAAAACAAAACGTAAATTGCAAAACAGCCAAGCATAAAGAAATGCAGGGAAGCATGAAAAATGAGTGATCGAGTGTCGATCAAACATCGCAATAAGCACAGGAAATCAGGATGTGTAGGAGAAATCGGAATATGAACAAATAATCAAGATCGAATGGCAATAAAACAGAAAATCAAAATCAAAACACAACGAAAAGGAAATGAAGGAGAAAAAAAAAAGAAAAAAATGTTGGAGTGCCAGCACTCTATTGATATCACACGAGGGATAGGCTGACGTTGCACAAGCAACTCAGTGCCATCAGTGGTGTTTTAGTGAAGTAAAAAAAAAATAGGAGAGATTAAAAGGAAATCAGAAAAGAAAGAGAAAAGAAGAAAAAAAATAAAATAAAGAGGGATATGTAGAATAGATGCAAAGACGAAATAAACAACAATAATAATGACAATGATAAAAGCTAAGGTTCGAAGAAAGCCAATGGACCGGCGATGCCATTGCGGGGCATCGTTGGTCCTCGGTAGGTAAGAAAGGATCCAATAGAAATTCTGTAGTAAACTTGAAACAGGGATGGGTATCGAAAAACTAGAAGGTAGAGGAGAATACGCACAATCAGATAATCAAGGGTAAGGATGAACGAAATCGGATTCTAAAGAGGTGTTAAAAATTGTTCTGATAAACCAAAGGAAAAAGCACTCAGAGATACAGGGGAAGAATCTCACCTTGTTTTGCAGAAATCCTGAAGGAAAGAACTGATGTCCCTTCGGTGGAATCGGATAGAAAGCCCGTTATCTCTTCCTACTTGCAGGGCCTCCAGAGCGTGATTCTGCTTTTGTGGAGGGGATGGAGGACGGTCGTGAAGGAGGAAGAAGATGCGAATGGGGAGGCAGAAGATGGATGAAAACAAGAGGAAGGAGAAGAAACAAAGGGGTGCGGGAGTGAAGGCGATGAAGGGAAGCGTTGAAAGAAGGAGAGAGCGATGGTGGGGTGATAACGGATGCCCGATCGGGAGCCTTGCGTGCCCCTTTTAAGGATGGAGGAGAAGGATCTGGAGGAAGAAATCGGTTGGAGATGGGCGGCGATGGAGAGAGATGGTTGAAGGCTTGGCGATCCATGGTTGAGAAAGGGGGAAGGAGTGAAGCCGTCCGATGGGGAGGACCCTTCTGGAAGGTAGCCTGCGAGAGAGGGAGAGAGGGTTTCTGTGAGAGAGAGAGAAAAAAAAAAACTTTGTAACCTTAAAGAAAACGTGATTTTTTCTTTTTTTTCATAAAAACCCTTTTGTTTTAAAGATTTTCAAATGGCCGACTCTTTTTCAAAAGCTTTTGCAAGAACTGTTTTTAGTTTAAAAAATTGTTTTTTTAAAAAAAAGAGTTTTTCAAAAGTCTGAATTTTGTTTATTTTATATATTTTTTGTTTTTTTTGTTCTTTTCTTCACTTTATATACATTTTATGATATTTTTGAAAACAAAACTCTAAAACTAAGAATTTTAAACTAATTTTACAAAATTTCAAAATATATATATAAAAAAAAGGGTTTTTCTAAAAAATCAAGGTTATTTTGAGAAAATTTCTTCAGAAAATGGGTTTGGACCCAAGTTTTGAGAAATGTTCGAGTTTTGAAACTCGAATCGAGAAATACAACATGATGGATCCAAACGGATGTCGGAGGGACTGTCCGAGTTATTTAAAGACTATTTTTTGTATTTTCTATAATTTTAATTTAAAATTTGAACAAGGAGACTTAGATTTGGATCTGGACAATGGATCCAGATCCGAAATCAATTTAAATATATGAAATGAATTTGATTTCAATAAGACTTGAGAAATGAACTGGAATTTAGATTTGAAATGACCCATTTGCTCAGAAAATGAATTTAGGGGTAAGAAGGGAATATTTAAAAGATTTTGAAAAATTTGGGGTGTTCACAAGTGGGGACACAGGGAAGTGTGCAAATCCGAGAGCCCAGGTTCTCAGATTGTAAAAAGAAGAGAAGGAATCTTGAAAACTCCCGTAATCAAGTCCTAAAGAGGGATGAAAATGGTATCAGGATATGTCAAAACGGACATCAAGCTCTCACTCCATGTCAAGATAGCTAGAAAATATTATCAAAATGTTGAGAATTTTGTTATTGATTCAAAGTATTTGAAAATGATGCACATTGTTGCAAAAATATTCCTTCTTTTCTACTTGAAGTGTTACTTCCAAATGGGATTGACTTCATAGAATCAAGATTTGGAATCTAAATTGCTTGCGATTGACCTTTTTCAAGGAAGCTATCAATTTCCTTGATATGAACAGGAAAGAGAGAATTTAATATTATGAAAGCAATTGATGAAAGAATATTAATAATAGAATTTCACAAAATCAAAGAAGATTCTTGATAGATGTGGCAGTTTGATATCCTGGGATGCTCCTCTCATGATAATCTTTCTGCACTCTTTTGGGCTCTCTTGGGCTTCGGGAGAGTTTATTACATCATCCTTCATTTTGGAGATGTCCTGACTTTTTCTCTCTTTCTTTTCCCTCTCTTTCTCTCTTTTTGGAAAAGTACGTCACAAACTTCTTCAACTTAGAGAAGTTTCGATCCTTCTTTGCCTTAGGGGTTATGTTGATGACATTAGCTCATGGGTTGAAAATCTCTGAATGATAGCGGAAATTAAATATCTTTTAGGGATTGTTGGGAGGTTCATCGTATCTGCCTTCAACTTGACAGTGCTTTGGACTTTCCCTGAAAGGATCCGTCACAAACTCCTTCATCTCGGAGATGATCCAAATCTTTTTTGGCCCCGGGGATCTAACTTGCATAATTCGCCTTCATCTTGACGACATTTGAGAGATCCCTTTTGCAGATATTTAATTGCAGCTTAGGTGATTTGAGGAAATAGGGCTTGGGTGAACTCTCTCTTTTCCTAGCGTTCAGGATATTTTCACTACCTCATCTTCACAAGAATGGTCTTTAAGGATGTGTCATAACTGCGATCAATATCGATCATTTATGGCTTTGCCATAATATTAAATTTTCTTTGTTGGCCATATCGAAGATTTATCCTTCATCCTTTTGGTTGGCCAATGGAAAGAATTTGAATTTTGAATCTTTCTTCACAAACGTTTTTCCCTTTTGGAAGTAATGCTGAATGTATTCTGAGGTAAAGATTTATGCAATAAAGATTTTGAAATCAACAAGTAATTGATTGACAAAATATTCTTGAAATTCTTGGTGAAAGAGAGCATTTGACATCTGTCTTAACGCATCCGTGACAAAAATTATCCTCTCCTTTCCCCAAAGGAGAAGACTCAGGCTTAGCCCTTACATGAATGGGAAATGGAAATTACTCCTCTCTTCCTTGAAGAGGAGGTGTTTGCAAAACGAACTTTTGAAGAGAAATTGAGCTTTCGTCAAAGCTCCCTAATATTAGGCTTCTCTTATGGAAAGGGGACCGATAATAATGAGGTCGGAAAATTGGGTCATGAAGAAACGAGTCCATCACACTCTCCCTAAAAAAGAGAGTTCTCCATGACGAAAATGGCCTAGTATGAAAATTGGGGTTGCCACAAGGAAAGCGAGTCTCCATCGAGCTTCTCCCTATACAAGGGTTCCTTGTGTAAAATTAGAAATTGTTTTGCAAACGGTTCACGAAGACGCGAGTCCCTTCAAACTCTCCCTAAAAAGGGGCTAGGTGAACGAATTGGATAGCATGCGAAAAGAATGAGCTCCCTCGAACATTAAAGGGTCTCTCGCAAGCGAAAATGATTGAAATTTGGATATTGGGCCAATAGGCGGAATGAATACGACCATGATTGGCAAAGGTGACCAGCAGGTCAAAAATGATTGAGATAGAATTGGTAACCCGAAGGTTTGAAATTGGATGACCTAACGGTCAAAATTGAGAATTGGTTGACCCAAAGGTCGAAGTTGTGTGACCCGGAGGTCAAAATTGAGAATTAGATGACCTGACGATCAAAATTGAGAATTTGGTAATTGGAATTGAAAATTGGAAATTGGGTGACCCAGAGGTCAAAATTGAAGAACTGAATGATCTAAAGATTTAAATTGGAAATTGGTGGACAAAAGGTCAAATTTGAGAGATTGACTGACTCTGGGGATCAAAGTGACTTGGATCAACAAAGGAGAATAAATTTGGAGGAAAACTAGAGTCCGAACTCGATTTTTCAAGGGAAAAATAATTTTGATGAAGAACTCAAGTCAGAACTCGGTTTAAAGGAAACTAATTTGAAGGAAAACTCAAGTCAGAACTCGTATCTTCAAAGGAAAAATAATTTTAAAGGAAAACCAACTTGAAAGTTGAAAAATGTACCAGTTCGAGCACTAGATTTTGAAATGATACCAGTTCGAGCACTGAATTTTGAAGTAATACCAGTTCGAGCACTGGATTTTGGTTCAGTGCTAATGATTGTCTTTCAATTTTGAATAGCAATTATGAATTGTGATGGGACTGTTTGTTGAAATCCCACTACTGACCAAATTGATATTAATGCAGTTGAATGCAAATGAATGCAAATGAATGCAAATTGATCCACATGGATGCACAAGTGTGTGAAATGAGAGATTTGCTCATCCTGCCTGCATGTAGAACAAAATTTAAAGATGCCCCAGTGTAACTGGGAAAAGAAAGTTTGATCCTTATTGAAGGAAATAGGAAGATTACAAGGGAAGAATAGATGCTTCAAGTATATAACTTTTTCAAGTGTCGAGCATTAATGGGATCTGGTAATTCTACCCCATCGGCATTGATGAGCCGATCTTAGTCGCGGGGTAATGCTTCTTTGACGACATAGGGACCTTCCCAATTTGGCGACCATTTCCCGCCAGGATGATGCTTGAGATAAGCTGTGGATCGAAGCACTAGATCATTGACTCTGAATCTCCTTTTGATGACAGACTTCGCATATTGTCTGGCTATTCTTTGGCGATAGGATTGAGCATGCTCTGTTGCTTTTAGCCTTCTCTCGTCGAGCAAGTCTAGCTGTATCAGTCGCTGCTGCTGGCATTGATCAAGAGGTAATTCTAGAAGTGATGCAAATTTTAAAGCGGGCTTCTGAACATGCAGAGGTAATACTACTTCTGTTCCATAGACCAGCTCTAATGGAGTAGCATTTGTTGGAGTGTGAATGGTGGTCTGGTAGGCCCATAGTGCATCGTGGATTTTCTCATGCCAGTCACGGCCTGTTTCTACAGTTCGCTCCAAAATACGAATTAATATCTTATTGGTAGCTTCTGCTTAACCATTCCCTTGAGGATAGTATGGAGCGGATAAATGATGATGGATTTTGAACTTTGAACAGAATGTCTTCATTCTTTCATTCTTGAAATGACTGTCATTATCTGACATGATGTCATGTGGGATGCCGAAACGGCAAAGGATGCTCTTGTGAATGAATGAGACTACATGTCGTCCTTCTACTGTGCGAAGAGTGATAGCTTCTACCCTCTTTGTGAAATATTTTGTTGCGGCAAGAAAGTATTTGTGTCCATTTGAAGCAGAAGGAGTGATGGGACCTACGACATCAAAAGCCCACATAGAGAACGGCCATGGTGAAACAATAGATTGCAAATATGTTGTTGGCGCATGAATAGAAGGTGCATGTATCTGACATTGGACACACTTCTTTACAAAATGATAACAGTCTTGCTGCATAGTCTTCCAATAATTATCGGCTCAGATGATTTGTTTGACAAGGGTTTGGTAGCCGACGTGGCCACCGCAAATGCCTTCGTGTGCTTCTCGCACGACTTTTTTGGCTTCATCTTCGTTTAAGCATCTGGAATACTCTGAACTGAATCCACGACGGTAGAGGATGTTTGCCAGAATGAAATATCGGGTAGACATACGCTGGATTGCTCACTGCTCTTTCTTTGAGAGTTCTGGAGAAAATTCACCAGTTTCTATAAAGTTCTTGATGTTGTAATACCAAGGCTTCTTCTTTTGCTCAGCTTGGTTTACTTGTTCCGTTGGAAGGAAGGCAGGTTGGTCAAGTCTGCCAATTTCAAAAGAGCGACAAGATTCTCCGTTTTTGAATGCCATAATGGAGCTTAGGCTGGCTAGGCTATCAGTCACTTGATTAAAATCTCTCTTGATATGGAAGAGCTGAAATTCTTCAAACTTGCTGACAAGAACTGAAACAATTTTCTGATAAGGAAATAGCTTTTGATCTTTCACTTGCCATTCGGCTCGGACTTGATTGACAACGAGTAATGAGTCACCGTAAGCATGCACTCTCTTGACATTGAAGTCTAGTAGAATCTTTAGACCTTGAATTAAAGTTTCATATTCGGCCATGTTGTGGGTGCATTGAAAATCTAACTTGAGAGAAAATGGAATCATCTCTTTCTCAGGAGTGATTAATAAAATTCCAATGCCTATTCCTGCCATGTTTTTGGAACAGTCGAAAAATAAATTCCAGATTGGAGATTGTTGGATATTGCATATTTGCTCATCAGGGAAGTCATCTTTGGCTTTCAGTTCTTCTGCCAAAGAAAAATCTGCCAATTGATCTGCAATTGCTTGACCTTTGATTGATTGTTGGGAGACATATTCTAAGTCATACTGCATCAGTAAGACTTGCCAATTGGCGACCCGTCCACTGAGAAAAGGTTGTTTTAGGATGTACTTGAGAGGATTGAGTTTAGACAAGATTTTGACTTCAGATGCTAGCAGATAGTGTCTTAACTTCTGACGCATCCATACCAAAGCTAGGCAGGTCCTCTCTATTTGAGAGTCTTTCTTTTCATAGTCTATGAAAGTCTTACTCACATAATAAATGGCATGCTCTATTAAGCTGCCTTCTTTGTATTGCACCAAGAATCCACCGCATGCGACTTGATTGACTGAGATGTATAACAAAAGGGGTTTTCCCAATTCTAGCGGCTTCAGAATGAGAGGATTGAGAAGATACTTCTTGATACGATCGAATGATTGCTGACATTCTGGTCCCCATTCAAACTTCACTCATTTTTTGAGCAAGTGATTGAAAGGCTCGCATCTCATTGCCAAGTTGAAAATAAATCGTCAAATTGATTGCATACGTCTCTGAAGGCTACGCAATTCTTTGAGATTTGTTGGGGGTGGCATATCAATGATAGCCTTTGCTTTGGCTGGGTCAACTTCAATTCCCTTTTTGCTGACCAGAAAACCCAACGGTTTGCCTGATTCGACTCCAAAAACACACTTTTGAGGGTTAAGTCTTAATTTATAAAGAATGAGCCATTTAAACACTTGATCAAGTGTTTCAATGTGATCTTCTTCCTCTTTGGATTTCGCGAGGATATCATCAACATATGCATCCATGATTTTTCGCATCTGATCATGGAAGATAATGGACATTGCTCGTTGATACGTTGCTCCAGCATTCTTGAGTCCAAATGACATGATTGTATAACAAAAAGTGCCCAAAGGCGTAGTAAAGGAAGTTTTTGATTGATCGCGGGCGGCCAACTTAATTTAGTTATAGTTGAAATATCCATCTATAAAAGAGAACATGGCATGTCCTGTCGTGCTGTTGATTAGAAGATCAATGCTGGGAAGTGGATAATCATCTTTCAGAGTCGTTTTATTGAGGTCTCTGAAGTCTATGCAAATCCTCACTTTGCCACTTTTCTTTGAAACAACGAAAATATTGGCTAACCAATCTGGGTAGTCAATAGTTTGAATGAATCCTGCTTTGAAAAAGTCTTCAAGTCCTTCTTTGACTTGTTGTTCTATTCTAGGATCCATTTTCCTCAGCTTCTGTTTGACTGGCTTAGCATTTAGCTTTAAAACGAGGCGGTGTTCTACTAATTTTGAGTCTAAACCTGGCATATCTTTATATGCCCATGCGAATACTTCTTCATGTTGCTTGAGGAAGTTAGTGAGCCTTTCCTTCTCTTTCGGGCTCAGACTGATTCCGATCTTGAGAATTTTGGGGTTGTCTTTTGAACCTATATTGACATCTTCAGTCGGATCTTGTACTAGAGTAGATGGTTCGTCTTGCTTCTGAACTGAGGCGAATTCTGGCAATTCTTGAAGAAACTGATCAAATTCCGCATACTCATCTAACTGCTTTGTAAATTTGCCATCTTATGTGCTGGCTTTGACTCTGTGAATTGCTACCGACTTCTGAAAAGCCTTTGGATTGAGAACGAGCTTCTTGATTGCTCGGGAAGACATTCTAAAATTTTGGATAAGAAATTTGATTCAGGTAAAATCACCCATCATAAGACAAACAATATTTGAAAAGAATCATGCATGAAATGACATTGGAATTATAAAATGAGGAGGTAGAGAGAAAGGAAACAGATGACATCCAGATAGACAAAGAAACTTGAAAATTTATTGATTTTGACTTGATCAAAGACATTGAGACATTTATTTTGAAAGGAATAGAAAGGAAATACAAAAAATGATTCTTAATGTGCCCCTTAACAAAAACAGTCTTTTTTTGTGAGCCTTCATTGGAGAACCCTAATCATGCTCTGTGGGGATGATGCTTTTGAATCACTGGTTCGATGCGACCGTCTTCATTTTTGCCCAATCCTTTAAAGGGTTGATAACCATGCTTCAGAAGTTAATCAAATCCCTTCTTGACTTTCATAAACTGCGGAAACAACGGATGATCTTTGAGAGTGTTGTAGTTGATCCGACCTCCCATCTTGAAGAATTTAGGACCTCTCCATCATGTCATGGCTACAGTGTGTAGAGATGGCTCTGATGTCTGGAGCATTTCTAGACTTTCTCCGAGACTGATTTCTTCACTTTCCCTGATGCTGGGGATGTCTGCTGTGAAGTTTGGTCGAGGGATCATGGGCTGCGGGAGCCTTTCTTCTGGGTCTTCACCCAGTACAATTGTGATCATTCCACCTTTGGACCATTTTACGCATTGATAAAGGGTGGAAGGTACTGCATTTGCATTGTGAATCCACGTCCTTCCGAGCAGCAGATTATAGGTGGGTGGCACATTAACCACGTGAAAGAGTACTGAATGCACTGAGTAATTGATAAATACTTCTAAGAAGATTTTTCCTTTTGTCGTTTGACCATGGTTGTCAAATCCATATATGGTGATAGGATCTGGAATGTATTCCTCCTCTTTGATGCCCAGTGCCTTCGCTGTCATTTCAGGATATATGTTGAGGTTGCTGCCTTCATCAACCAGCACATGGGGTACTGTCATTCCTCTTACTCGAACGACAATGTACAAGGCATTATTATGAAAGGAGTGAGGCTTTGGAAGGTCCTCATCCGAGAAGGTGATTGGTGCATTTGTCATGGATGAATTCACAATTTGAGCCATGTCTTCAGGTGTGGTACTTGGTTTGACTTTAATTTTCCGCAGTAGTTCATCCAGTACTTGTTGATGCTTGCAAGAACTTTTGGCTAAGTCCAAAATTGAAACATTGGACAAAGCAGTCAGTGGCTTTTGAATTTCCTTTTCCGACATGGGCTTGATGAACTGATTAAGGAATTCAGGAATTCCTTTTAATTTCTTAGAGGATGACTTTATGGGTTCTTTAGATACTTTCAGCTTGCCAAATGCTGAAATTATATCCATCTTCTTAGTGGCTGGTGCTGCTTGTTGCAGCACTAACACCTGATGCTGAATTTGGAGATCTTGAAGGGAACACGACTTGATGTGTTCTTGAGGTAGGAATGGTTGTTCGGCTATTACTGCTGTGGTGTGCGGAGGAAATGGCTGATTGAGAATGTCAATTTTTTCTTCTTCATCTCCTTCCACCAAAAGATTCTTGTCAATGTAATCCTGCACAATATTCTTGAGAACGAAGCAGTTCTTAGTGTTGTGTCCCACTGTCCTGTGGAACTTGCAGAATTGGTCTTTCTACTTCCTTATAGGCACAGGGGGATTGGCCAGTCTTGACAACTTGATCATTTCCTTCGACAACATATACTCGAGCACATCTTCAAGCGATTGGTTGAGAGGAGTGAATTTTTTGTCGTAGCTCCATCCTTCATGTTTGGTCTTTTCACGCAGTTTTGGCCCTTGATCTTGCTGAAGGGGCTTATTATATTAAGGAGCAGGCTTCCCTCTCTGATCCCCTTTGTTATTTGAATTTCTTGCGTCGTAGCAGTAATCTTTCTTCTGCCCTTTATAACGATTGTTGTTGTTGTTGTTGGCAGAGTAGGTGAAGTGAGATTTCTTTTTCTGCTCACCATGAGGGTTATTCTTGGAAAATGTGAAGCCCTCATAGACTCCATTCTTCACGCTTATCTCAAGCCATTCGGCTCCTTCAGTCAGCCCAATAAAAGTTTTGGATGGTGCGGTGGAGATTAAGCCTCTCAAAGGTTACGAAAAAATGTTGAGGATCAGCAATAAAGCATGCATTTCTAATATGGGATCCCTCATTCTGTTGCAAGCTGACCTCCATCTATGAATGAAATCCCTTGCCTTCTCATTTTCATTCTGCCTTAGATTACAGAGATGGCTTAATATTGAGAGCGCCTCCGTGTTGAACAAGAAGCGTTCAATAAACAGGTTCACGACTTTATCAAACTCCTTGAGCTCGATGGGATTGATATGCTCAGCATACCATTTAGCTGCAACTCCTTCCAAGCTGCAGGGGAAGCATAGAAATAGTGCTCTGTTGTCCCTCTTGAATCTTGAGCACTCTGCGAAGAATGTGGCGAGATGAGCTTTCGGGTCGCCAGAACCGTCGAACTTGATGAACTTGCAGGGTAGATTCTCCAGATTTTCATCCCCTTCTAGGCCATCGTAGAAATCTTCACTGGTGAAGATTTTCTCGCCCTTGTCACGGGCTTGCAGATCTTTAACAACTCTAGCCATTTCCCTGAAATGTGCTTGCAGGGGGTCTTCTGTGACCTGACTTTTCAGTTTGCGGCCTCTCCTTTGCTCCCGGCTATATTTCTGAAATGTTGGGGGCACCTCATATTCTTCATCGGTGTCTTTTGCTGATTTTGTTCCATCTGATATTTCTTCTTGTTGAACTAGCTTTTGGGAAGTCTTTTTGGATTTCTTAGCCTCGTGACCATGGAGCTTTTGTTTGAATGGATTCTTCTCTGAGCTGGTTCTAGCCTGCTCACTCATCATTTTGTTCATTATCTTCTGGAACATTACATACATCTGCGGATCTATGCCATCATCCTCTTGCTGCTGACCTTGACTTCTAAGGGATCTGAGTGAATCCATTTCTCCTTCCAAGGCTAAGGAAATAATGCGTTGAGATGATGTTTTTCTTCCGGACCTTGTCTCAACCATCAAATGTTGCAGATGCTCTCTGCAGGGCAAAGACCCGATTAAATTCTTAGGGAATTTGGAAGAAATATTTGCTGGGAATATGGTAGACAATTGAAAAAGTATCACATTATTAGGGATTGAGTCATCGTAAGGATTACGACAATTGTGTTGTCATCCTTTTGTAAGAGAAATGAATAACGGAAAATGTGCCTTGTTACCTAAGCGCGGTCGTCAAACCATAATAGAAAGAGAGGAAATTTTATTGGAATGAGAAAATTTGAACTTTTTATTGATCTTGATAGAGAGGTGGAGGACAAACGATTTGCCACCATTCATGATAGTCGGCAGACACTTTAGGACCAAAAAAGAATTTAAGAGAAACAAAGGAATCCCAACCATAGCGGGCAGAATGATATGCCCTGGACCATTGTGCGAAAGTGAGATCGAATTTTGCCATAGCTCCTGACAGTAGTCGGGTTTTGACGTATTGCTGCCTCTGGGAAAACTGTCGAACACATTGCTCCAGTTGGTAGTAAGTACAGAAGAATGGTCCAACAATTTGAACTGCTTGCCATAAGCGTATGTATATCTGGGAGGAGATAATTGTCAATCAAAGTAGTCTCAGACTATGTCATCTTCCTGGAAGCTGTCGATCATGGACCGGTACTGCACCACTGGGAGGAGTTCTTGGCCATTGTATCTGAAAGAATTTGCTCGGGCTAGAATATGCCGGAAGAACCAGGATTGAAGCGCATAGATGCATCCTTCGACGAGAATAGACTCTCCAAGTGAGAAACAGGTCAAACCCCGATATAGGAAGGCGAGCGCTGCCATAGCTATGGAGAGACGCTTGGTCTGTCGACTTCCCCATCTTCTCATGAGCTGGATTATTTTGATATCCATGTAGTTTTGTTCGTCTGGGAAGAGGGCTAATCCTACAGTGCATAAAACCATTGCATTCTGGATTCTTTCCCGGGCTGTCCTTGATAATGAGCTGACTTCGACGAAGGTCCTGTATTGATGGTATAACTCAAGCAGATTGACATATTCATTTCCG
Source organism: Nuphar pumila (assembly GCF_984573655.1). NCBI lineage: Eukaryota > Viridiplantae > Streptophyta > Magnoliopsida > Nymphaeales > Nymphaeaceae > Nuphar > Nuphar pumila. The sequence continues at coordinate 85,122,240 of NC_143256.1, read as the reverse complement.
TCCAACTGGATCAGGGGCTAAGATCGGCAACCTGTCATACGAGCTAAGGAATCTCGGGGGTCCAAACCCTTGACATTGATCAGAAACTGATGCTCTAACGGATCTCCTGGTTGACTGGCTGGTTCTGGTAATCCCATAATCTCTGAAAATTCATCCATTAAAATGGTCATCTCTCCCCACGGGAACCAGAAAGTGCATGTCCGTGGATTCCATCGCTCTGCCATTGCGTGGATCAGGTTGTCGTTGATGGTCTGCTTTCCGACTGTTGATGCCACTTCTAATCCACACTGGCTCAAATGGTCCGGGAACATGCGAGAAAAGCTTTTGAGCCATGAATAATACCACCGGGGAATGAAAAATAGGGTCGATTTGACTGGATGCCATCAGACTGAAAATAGAGAGAGACTCAGAATCAGACTTAGGAAGAATATAGAAGATTTTGAAAATTTACAGGCAGGATAGAAAATGCAGCTGGAAATTCGAGATCCAGTAGAACGGGAGAATGGAAAATCACCTGGAGTTTTGAAAGAAATTAGATGTTTGGGAAAATCATCCAGGGTTTTAGAAAATAATAGAAAAAGATGAGAATATGGAAATTTGAAAAAATATTTTTGGGGAAAACATGAGAGGAATAACGACAATATAAAACAGTCACATCCTGCACAAACATTTATGCACATACAGCATTCCCTAAAAGGTTGACTCTAAATGCATCATTTTGAAAAGCAGTTGTAGGACCTTAATCCTAACTCTAGGCTCAGATCATCTTTGTCCAATCCAGTTATGCCGATATACCCGAACCGAAATCCGAGGTACGTGACATATAATTTCAACTCCGGATCTAAGTTTAAGTTTCCCAACATCCTTGAGTGCCTACCGATATACTTCGGACTGTGGCCCTTAGTACGTGGTAGGGGGCATTTAACCCAAATAAGTGGCCCACTTGTGAGGCTCTGTCCCGAACTAGGGTTCTGGAAGAGAGCCCAACAACGTGAAGACTGGTTAAAAATAGGTAAGAGAGGTTTGAAAAAAAATGATCACATGCAAGAAATAGAGGGCTCTAAGTCCTAGAGAGATAGTTTTTGAAAACTTTTTGAAGAAGCATACATTGTTTGCATTCAGATCCTAAATTGAGGAGAGTTGTGTTTAGACCTAAGTCTACGTGAGCATAAAATTATCTCCTTAATATAGTCCTACCAAACCATGCCTAAGCTATATGCAGTCAATGTCAGCTAGATCAGAATCTAGGCTCCTAGGTTCGCATGATATCAGAAAGCAAAAGAGCTGACATTTTGAAAACACAGTGTTGATAATTGAACTAAGTCAAGAATATTTTTTATCAGACAAGGACAGGTCCCATCACGATCGCCAAACATGTTATCGTCGCAAAATTTTTCCCTTCTCTGCGGGAGAGAGGGGAAACGATTCCGTGAGTCAAACTTGACCAGAATTTGAAAATTGTTTTGAAATACTCGCCTTCGTTTTGAAAATAGCGGGAAATATTTCGTGGAATGGGACTCGACCTGTCAGTACGAGGTTTGACCGTTCATGCTGTCTTTAACAAAGGTAATCGAACCAAGGATCAAATGTGTGCTTGACTTAGTTAAATCATCAAAATCGTGTTCTATCTTAAATGCACAGAGAATTCAGGCAAGTGCTATGAAACTTTATAAAATGTAGGTTGGAAAACATGATGTATGCTTAGAAAATGCTTTGGAGTTGGAAAATGTTTCTAAGGCAGATGATGAAAATCAATCTCTCAGGAAAACTCTGATAAAAGGATTTGAAAATCTTAAGAAAGTTTCTGGAGATTTTGAGAAAATCACGAATGGATAGAAATCCTCAGAAAATAGAAAGAATTCTTGAGAAAAGATGAGCATTTGAATGAAAAATATTCCAACTTCGAAAATCGTCTTTGGAAAATGATTGAAGATTTGTAGGAAAACTCTTTTGAGAAAAGAAATCAAATCTTAGGAAATTGAAATCCTGAGAATCCTAGCCTTAAGGACGTGAAAATCGGTTTTGGACTTTAGAAAATAGTTGAGAATCCTTGGGAAACTCCTTTTTAAGAATGGAACATTCAAATCTTTGAGAAAGCCATATTTTGAACCAGTTTCAAGATATCTTTGAGAAATCAATTTTCTTGGAAAAGGATCCTTTGATTTTATCAAAAGGAAAAGCATATGACTTCATGATGCAAACTATTCTGAATGAAAGAATGTCTCTTTATGAAAACATCTTTTCATAAAAATATGCAATTTTAAAATTAAACTAAGGTAAGATTATCACATATTCCGACTATGGCCGTAAATATTCTTGTAATTTACTTAGTTAATTCTAAAATATTTTATAAATATTGAAGATATGCAGTACATTTTGGAAGATAGCCTAAGAGTGTAGGCTCGGTGTGACTAGTAGAGAGATGCTGAATCTGGCTCTCGTCCATATTCCGACTAGGGCCGTAAATATGGACTCCACCGAGTTCATCAACTCCCTAAGAGTTGGTGCATGTGCCATTCGTGTACATCCATAGTGATTTTAAAATAAATTGCATGAATCATATAATCAGGATATTGCAGAAATTCAAACTATATGATATGCATCCTAATCTAAGCAGAAAGATAAATCTCTTATTCCAAAGTTACATTATTACATCACTAAATAAAATAAAAGAAAAGAAAAATTGCAGATTCCAGCTCCTCCCTTTGAATGTCCCTGCCAAACTTGAAATGGGGTTAGCTCAAATATGTGGGTTTTTCTAAGATTTTCCAATAATATCCTGAGATTATTGGACTTAGCTTGATATAAACCCGATTTTCATACTTCCTTGATATTTGAATGATGCAAATGTATGAAAATCCGATAATAAATAGATTGAAATTTGCAATTATGGTCAAAATAACCAAAATACCCCTAATATTAAGGTTATACCTTTAAAATCAGGGTTTTTGAAGGAGTTTTGACAAAATTTGGGGATTTTGAAATGCAAATGGATCATAAAATGATGATAAAATGCATGATAAGACATGATGATATGCTGCTAAATACGATGGGACTGTAAAATTCAGAATTGACATTTAAAATTTGGCCAAAAAAATGAATTTCGCTTGTTTTTTGCCCGGATCAGGGTCCCGCGGGAACCCTGTTTTGATGATACGGCTAAAATGATCATCAAACGGTTCTCAAATCATGCCAAATTTGGTAGAGAGCATCCCTCTACCTTTAAAAACAATATAGAATGATAAAATGCATGAAATGACATGGCCTAGATGCAAAATCTTAAAGAAAACTTTAAAATAAGCAAATTTTGCCAACGGGTACGAACCAAACATAGCATTTAACGCAATAATGCAGAAATCCAACATAGAAATGTCTTATATTTTGCAGGCTGCTAAAGGACATGAAAATGAACATCTTTAGCGTTTACAGCCTTGGGATTTGACCTACGGTGAGTTCGCTAGCACAGATTTGGTTTTCATAGGACTAAAATCAATAGGATCTGATGCAAAAAAAAAAAAAATAATCATTGACCACCAAAATTTCCGAAAATTAATGAGGAACTACTGACATGCATATGAACAACTTTCATTTGTATGGATTAGGCATTTGATCAACTGGATGAGAAACAAAAATATGACATTACACACATAAAGCAGAAGATTAGATGTAAATACCAAAACAAGAGACTGAAATAAAAAATATGAAACTGGCATGAAGACTGTCATAAAAATTGCAAAATTTCAGAATCAAACAGGGTACATTTAGAACATAAAATTCATTTTTTGCATATCCAGATTTGGAGCTATATTCAGAGACAACCAATCGATGTAAGTCAATCCATAGTCTTAGAGGCTCAAATTAAGCTCTGACACGTGTCTTGAACTCTCGGATTTTTGTTAGATAGAAAAAAAAATCATTACTAATTGATAAAATCATAATAAATAATAGACTTAATCCCAAGTTCAGAACATTTTTTGGATCAGGAATCAGATCTTTCATGAGGGAGATGTCGATTTTACAAGTCGGGATCCAACATCCTGAGCGCTTTCTGGGTCACAAAACCCAACTTGGCATTTTGAATTTTGAACAATGGAAATGAACTCAAATGATTCTGATTTTTTTTTAGATTATCAGGAACAGCTATGGGCACGTAATATGATTTTTTTGGCATTTTTAAAGAAAAATAAAAACATAAAATAACGAGTGGACTAACTGACAAAAACAGAGAATTACAGAAATTAAACAAAATTGAAATAAATGCTAAAAATAATCTGACTAATTCCTAAAATATGATAAATTAATGAAATAAAATACAAATTAAATGTAATTAATGTATGAATGCTAGAAAATCATCAAAGAAGCATAATTATTTTTAATATATGTCGTTTTATGAGAATAGTTTGATCCATCATTCGGACGAACCCTTTCTTCAAAACGAAAATTCAATATGCAAATCAAGACAAGAGCATTTTTTCAATAGAACCAATTAGAATGGGAACTCATCTTGTGTTCTTCAGGTATTTCTAGAGTTTCAAGAGTCAAGTTTCAAATGGGACCAAAGAGGGCGTGGACACAGAGAAGAGAATGAGAATTAAAAACTCAAGTTGAAAATGCAGAACCAAAAAGAGAGCTCCCCTTGACTGGGCGTGGGCTAGGGTATTTATAGATTTTCTGAAGAATTTTGAAATTCAAATAGAATGAATCTGGACCCTCCATGTGGCGCCATCTTAGAGGATGCTATTTTGGATTTTTGGAATGAAAATGCAAATTTTATAGATATGACACCTCAGCAGAATTCAAAATTTTTTGAAGGGGAGTTGGCTTGATTTTCTTTGCAGGAATCTCCCATGTGGCGCCACCTCAGAGGATGTTATTTTGTAAATCAAATAAAAAATAAAATTAAGGAAGAAAATTCTGGATTTGCGCCACCTCAGTCTGGAGTTTGAATATTTGAATTCTTGCTTTTTCTGAAGGGAGTAGAGAGAGACATGTGGCATTTGCTTTTTCTGAAAAGAGCAGAGCTTGACATGTGTCATTTGCTTTTTTTGAAGAAAGCAGAGCTTGACATGTGTCATTTGCTTTTTTTGAAAAGAGCTGAGCTTGACATGTGTCATTTGCTTTTTCTGAAGAAAGTAGAGCTTGACATGTGTCAGCTGCAGAAGGAAGCACCTCAGCTGGCACCACCTCAGGGGGGACAAATCTACTTTTTCTAGAGAAAGAAGAGTTGGACACCTGGCGACTCAAGGTGGTTCCACACCTGACAAGTGTCAACTTGCAGGAGCAGGCCTCTCAGATGGCGCCACCTCAGGCTTATTTGAAATTCAAACTTGGTTGGTTCTGGAGGAAGGAGGGATGGCCATATGGCGCCACCTCAGGGTGGCCCCACATTGCCATGTGGCAAGTGAATAAGAGAGAAAGAGAATGACATGTGGTGTCACCTCAGGGTGACCCCACACTGACACGTGGCATGAAATAAAGGAGATTGAAGACATGTGGCGCCACCTCAAAGAGGCCCCACACTGACATGTGTCATGAAATGGAAGATGAGAGAAAATGACATGTGGCGCCACCTCAGGGTGGACCCTACATCGCTTCTTTATTGAAATAAAAGCTAGAAAGTAAAATCTCTTTTTTGAATTTTCATTAAAACCTAGAGTAACTGGCAAATAAGAAATACTTGGCCTAATTACGGAAATTTTGAAAAGAGGTAGCCCCTATGGGACGATTTTGTAAAAGAATGTTTGTTTTTTTGAAATTGCTGACAAAAGGGTAAAATCTGAGATGAAATTGCTAAATTCAAAGCTTCGTCCCCTTCTTCAGGGCAGAGCCGATCCCGTTGATAAAATTTAAAAATCCATATTGAAAACTATCCAGATCATTTTCCTAAGAAAATCTTTTGAGATTCAGAGCCCTGGGGGTAAAATGGGAAGAATTGGCAATTTTGAAGACCCAGGAGGTTTGAAATCAATTTTGAAAAAGTTATAAACTCGAATCTGGATTGAGAGTTTTGAAATCGAGAGTTCTGGACCTCGAAATGACATGCTGTGTCGTGCAGTGATATGATATGTTCATGCAATGATATGCAATGACATGTCTCGGGGGATTTCATACTGCATGAAGAACTGAAGATTTTCATCTCTTGATGTGAATAGAACTTTGAGATTTTGTGACTGGAGATGATTCTAAGCAAAACAATAGAAAAATTTTGAGAATTGGGGATGAAATCTAGACTCCTGCGGGGTCCGAGCTCAAAAAATGACCATATTGCCCTCTGAAGATCTTGGAAGACAGGCTGCAGTGATTGGTGGAAGTGTTGGGGATATGGGTGAAAATTTGGGGTGTTTACAATCCGAAAACCATTTCTTGAATCATTTTGCAAATTTTATCAATTTTAACACTTTTTGAACTAGTACAAGTGTCAATCGGGGTCTAACATCCAAAATTCTTCATTCAGGGTCTGCATTTCGCATAACATTTCATATCATTTCTCAGCATTTTATAACATTTCATTTTCGAAGTCCAGAACTCCAATTTTAAAAATTTCAATCCAGATTGAGTTTTAAAAGTTTTCAGAAATCAATTTCAAACCCTGGGTTTCCAAAATTGACATTTTTACCCCTAGGATTCTAAATTTGGAAATATTTTCTCAAGAAAAACAATCTGGATTTTTTTCAAACTCAAATTTTCAAATTCTACACTGGATTTGCTTTGTGACGGGGTATTGAACTTCAAATTCCGAGATCGTTTTAAAAACTGTCAAAAATAGCTTGTTTCGTCTGAAAATTTTCTAAAAAGACTATTTTACCCCTCTAATCTTCAAAATGAATTTCAAAATTGGAATTTGGACCCGCTCTGAGATGGCCCATCCATTTGCAATTTCCTTTTAATATATATATATATAAAAGAAAAAAAATTATTTTTTTTATTTTTTTTTACCTAAAGTGGGACCCACTAGGGGGTCTACCCCCCCCTAGCCCCCTCTCTTTCCTTTCTTCCTCTACTTCTTCTTTCCTTTTCTTTCTTCCTCTCCTTTCTTCTTCTTCTTTCTTTTCCTTCCTTTATTCTTCCTTCTTTTCCTTCTTTCTTCCTTTCTTTCTTTCTTTTCTTCTTTTTTTTTTCTTCTTTCCCTTCTCTTCTCATTCACATGGATTTCCTCCAGCCATCTCCTTCTCTTCCTTTCCCTCTTCTTTCTTCCCTCTTTTCTTTTTTTTCCCCTTTCCTTTCCTCTTTCCTTTCTTTTCTTCCCCTTCTTTCCTTCCCTTCTTTCCTTTCCCTATTGCCCAGCCCATTCACGTAAACCCTTTTCTTCCCTCTCATTGAAACCTATTTCCATTAAAAAAAACTTAGGAAAAAAATATTATTTGGCCCTAAAACCAAAAAGGGAGGAAGACTCTAGGATTTTTTTCACGTATTCTCTTTCTCTTTCTCTCTCTCTCTCTCTCTCTCTCTCTCTCTCTCTCTCTCTCTTTTGGCTGCAGCCCTCATTGCTGCACCTGTACCAGCCCCTCCAAGGCCCTTCCTTGGCAACATCTACCAGCTAATGCAATGTCCTCAAGTTGGTTCAGCCACCACAGCAAGTCCATCACTACAACGGCAACCTTGAAGTAGCATCTCCAGCCAGCTCCACTTCTTCCAAGTGCACCTCCTGCCACCTCCAAGTAGCCAACCTCCAACAGTTCCAGCAGTCGATCACCTCCATTAATAGTAACCTCCATCATCTTCATTGCTGCAACCATCAGCTATACTGAATGACCGACCCCAACCCCCCAGCCGGTCCAAGGTAAAGGTCCTCTTCTATTTCATCACTTTATATTAACTTTGCTAAAACTGTGAAATGATCATCCTTGACGCCCATGAGAAGAAAGCCTTCAAACCTTACTTCATGAAGACAACATGACATGTATTCAAGGTGTGGATTTGCAGTAATAGGAGGTCTGCTTCAAGGGTTTACATGTTAGAAGATAATGGATCCATCTATGTTATACGTTGATTCTACATAGATGAAAGAGATCCATTCACTCTATGAATCAGATCTTCCATCTTTATAGCCAAACTAAATAAATATTATTCACACCTCTATGAGATTTTCTTGAAATTTTGTTTGAGGCATAGATTCCATGTTTTAGTCATCGTTTTAGTCTTGCTTTATCAGTTTGTATGTATTTTATTTACTTAGTTAGTTTCATTGAAATAAAGTTGTTGGTTTATAAGTTTTGGTTTTAGATATTCAGCCCCATCATTATTTCATGTATGATTTTTATTCATAAAATTTTAAAAAAATTATGTTTGTTATATTATCATGTCTGTGACATCATGTCAAAAGTTTCGAATCCATTCGGATTTCAGGACTCCATTAAATGAATCAAACCCTAAATTGGGTTTTCTATACTTTGGAATTTTCAAGTTCTGTTTTAGCGAACTTGAGGACCCAGATTCACCCCCGTGGGAGATCCGAATTCTCCCATAAAAATTACAGTAGATTCATGGTGGAATCTGCTAATTGTCTGAAAATTTTGAGATTTTTATAAACAGATTTGACCTCTGTTAAAAATCAATTTTCCTAGACCCCTAGGAAAACCTCGATCTCAAACCGTAGCCTGAATGCCAAATTTCAACATGAAAGTTGTTTCTAACCCATTCCTCTGTCATTCCCCAAAATTTGAGAATTTTTGGAATTGTCCAAGTATTTTTCTCGGATTTATCTTTTTTGTCTGACAGATTCTCATGCCTAAGAATTCCAAAGACCCAGGTCTCTGATAACAGTGTGCTCATTTCCAAACTGTAATCTGAATCCCAATGCTATAAAAAGATGAAATTTGCCTATGTTTGTCAGGGACATTTTCTCACAACTCCGGCCATTTTTCCATCTGACTGCTATTTTTCCCCGAAACCTGTCTCTTTGCCCTAAATCCTAGAGTCGCCGGATTCTGATCCGACTTGCTGGAGATGTCCAGCACCGACCATAGGTCAAAACCAATATATATAAATGGAAAAAATATTTGACTAACTGTCCTCTATCACCCCATAAAATTTGGGAAATTTTTATGGAAGTTTAGTATCCAAAATTCAATTTAGAGTTATCATTTTAGGCAAAAATCACACAATTTAGGGTTTTTATTTGAATTTCAATATTTAAAAATACCAAAAAAATATATTTTCGGATTCTATTATTTTACTAGGGTTAGTCTAGGTGTCCATGTTAAATTTGGCTCAACTCTAAGTTCATTTGCTTTGTGTGTTAGTTTATTTTTAAATTTAGAAGCGAAAATCGAGTCAAATTTGATATTTTATGATATTTTTGTCATTTTAGGGTTTTTATCATATAAATAAGCATATAGAATCATATTAAGCTTAATTTCAATCTCATTTGCATTTCAAATTCTCATTTTTGCAAAATTTATTTCAGAAAACCCTGGTTTCAAGGCCATAGTCTTGTTATCAGGGGCATTTTGGTCATTTTGATCTAAATTTCAAAATTCCAAACTTTAATTTTCCAAATTTTCATGCATATCATCATATTTCATCATATTGTGTTTGATTTTATTTCATTTGATTTTCAAATTTCCAAATTTTACAAAAATTCTTTCAGAAAACTCTGATTTCAAGATCATCAGGGGCATTTTGGTTATTTTGACCTCAATTTCGAATTTCCAAGTTTATTTTTGAAATTTATTCCTTATTTCTTATGTTTATATCAAAGGGGGTATTATTTTGGGTTTATATCTAAATAATATCCGATAATTTCTAATATTTTTGTATAAATTCAGATAAACCTACATTTCTGGTCTAACATTGTTTTCTAGTTTTGCAGGAACATTCAAGAAGAAGATTTAGTTTTTTTATTTTTTTTCTTTATTCAATTCAATGTAAAAAGTAATGTAATATTTGGAATAAGAGTTATTTTTCAGCTTAAAATATGATTGCATTGCATATAGTTTAATTTCTGAAAAATTCAATATCTGATGTATCATTCATGCATATTTTCCAAAATCACTATTGTTGACACGAATGGCACGTGCACAAGCTCTTATGGAGTTTATAAACTTGGTGGGATTCGTATTTATGGCCATAGTTAGAATATGAAGAAAACCAAGATTTATGATCTTCGTATTAGCCACATTCAGCCTACGCTCTTAGGCTAACTTCAAAAATGCACTGCATTTCTCAAAATTTCAAAAGGATTTCCCAATTCCTCAAAGAAATATCTTTCAAATTCATATTCATTCACTCAATTTGCATTATTTTCAAACTCATTTTCCAATTCTATTTCAGAAAAATCGATTTTCTCAAGATTTCCAAGTCTTTCTCAGTATTTGATTTTCTCAGAATTCTAAGTTTTCAAATGAGATTTCCAAGTATTTTTCAAGTTCAAATCATGATTTCCCAAGATTTCCACATTCTCAATTTCATTTTAAAAAAAAAAATCAATTTTCTCAGAGTTCCCATTTTTCTGAGAATCCATTTTCCATTTCAAAATGATTTTTCAAAGAATTTTCTGATTTTCTTAGAATTCTCAAATCCATTTCCTTAAAAAAAGCAATCCAAATCTCAAAATCGATTTTTCCAAATTCCAAGTTTTCCTGAGAATTCATTTTCCAATGCAAATTTCTTATTTTCAATGAAATTCAATGATTCTCCCATGAATTCCATTTTCACGCATTTTTCCAGTCATTTTTCAAGTACATTTCAATTTTTCAAGGCAAACATCATATTTCTCAAACTTGCATCTTTTCAAATTTCCATAGCACAAGTCTGATTCTCTATGCATTTTAGGAAAATAGAGCATAATTTAGATATTTGAGTAAAGTTAAAGCACACATTTGATCCTTGGTTCGATTACCTCTGGTAAAGGTGCCATGAACGGCTGAACCTTATACCGACTGGCGGATCCCATTCCACGAAATTTTCTCACAAATTTTTAAAATGGAGGCGAGTAATTTTCAAAACCAATTTTTAAAAACTTTGGTCGAGTTTGACTCGCAAAATCATTTCTCTCACTCTCGCAGAGGGAGGAGAAAAAATTTTGTGATGATCACACTGGCCGATACTTTATTCTTGTCGATGTTCTCTATCGTCGTGGATTCAGTTTCGAGTATTCCAGATGTTTGGACGAAGAAGAAGCTAAAGAAGTTGTGCGAGAGGCACACAAAAGTATTTGCAGTGGTCATGTTGACTACCAAACTCTTGTCAAGCAAATCATTCAAGCAGAATATTATTGGAAAACCATGCAGCAAGACTGCTATCATTTTGTAAAGAAGTGCGTTCAATGCCAGATGCATGCACCTTTCATTCATGCGCCAACAACATATTTACAATCTATCATCTCTCCATGGTCATTTTCTATTTGGGTCTTTGATGTCGTGGGCCCCATCACTATTTCTGCTTCAAATGGCCACAAATATTTTCTTGCCGCAACAAAATATTTTACTAAATGGGTAGAAGCTGTCACTCTACGCATAGTAGAAGGTCGACACGTGGTCTTATTCATCCATAAGAATATCCTATGTTGTTTCGGCATACCGCATGATATTGTGTCAGACAATGACAGTCATTTCAAGAATGAGAGAATGAGGACATTCTACTCAAAGTTCAAAATCTATCATCATTTCTCCGCTCCTTGTTATCCTCAAGGGAATGGTCAGGCAGAGGCCACCAATAAAATTTTGATTTGAATCCTAGAGCGAACTTTGGAAACAGGTTGTGACTGTAATGAAAAGATCCATGATGCGTTGTGGGCATACAGAACCACCATTTGAACTCCAACTAATGCTACTCCGTCAGAACTTGTCTACAGAACTGAAGTAGTGTTGCCTCTACATGTTCAAAAACCTGCTCTGAAATTTGCATCACTTCGAGAATTACTTCTTGATTAGTATCAGCAACAACAGCTATTACAACTTGATTTGCTTGATGAAAGAAGGCTCAGAGCAGCATACATATCGTCAGAGGATTGCCAGACAATATACAAAATGTGTCATTGAAAGAAAATTATGAGTCAACGATCTAGTGCTCAGATCAATGACTTATCTCAAGCACTGCCCAGGTGGCAAGGAGTCACCAAATTGGAAGGGTCCCTATGTTGTCAAAGAGGCATTACCCCATAATTCATATCGGCTTATCAATGCTAACGGAGTGGAACTATCAAATCCTATCAATGCTCGACATTTGAAAAAAATTTATACTTAAACCATCTGTCTTATTCTTTGTAATACCTCAAATTTTCTTCAATAATGGTTAAATTCTTCTTTCCCAGTTACACCACGGCATTTTTAAATTTTTTTTTATCTACAAATATCCTGTATGCAGGCAGGATAAACAAATCTCTTATTTTGCACGCATGTGCACCCATTTTGTATTCATATTTGCATATATCTGCATTCATTGGCATTGACATTCATTGGCATCAAATTCATTACCCATTCAGGATAAGGGATAATCCTGAGACCCCGACAATCATTCTCGTTATAATTCCCTCTTCTTAAGTGAAATAACCGTTTGAAATACAATATATGCTCCCCCTGTCAATATGCCATATATATTATGATGATTTAAATATGATATCAGAAATAAAAAATGCATAAAAATAGTAATCATAAAAAAAATCAGAATTAACATAAAAAAGTTTGTGTACACTTCATGTGTATGAGATAAAGAGTTAAACGTTTTTCTCCTACATCAGAGAGGTAGGTTTTCTCTCCACCTTTGTCATTGACAAAAAGGAGGGATCAGAGTAGAAGAGTTAATATTATAGACCAGGTTGAAGCAAGTTGAGAGTTGAAGACAATAATTCAAGAAATGGATTTCAAAAAATACATGGAGTGATCCATTGTTTTGAGACAGAGTGAAGAAGGAAGTGAGCTCAATTCATGTGAAAGAGATGAATAGAGATAAAGTCAAGCTATGACATCATGTCATAACAATGAAAAGACATAAAGAGAAATTTTAAGTTGGGCGTATGAAGAGAAGTTCAAAAATATCATAAAGAAGCAAACAACAAGTTGAGAGAGTAGTCAAAGAAAAGAGTGATGACAAACATGGATTTTCAAATAAGACGGATAGAAAAAAGGACAAAAAAAATTAATGAGTGACATGAGATGAAAGACAAAAAGAAATGTCATGATTGTCTTGAATTAATGTTTATAGCTCATATAGGTATAACAGACATATTGTTGAAAGACATAGTTTGAAAGACAAAAAAAACTTGACATGGGAGAGTCCATTGTTTTGGAGAATAAAAAGTGAAGTTTTAAAATCTTATCACAGGGCCAAATCCCCGGTTTTGAGATGACAAAAGGTGAATTCAAATTTTGTGAAAGAGAGAGAAAAATGAGACCAATGAAAAAAGGACAACTAAACTTAATTGATTTGCTATGTAAAAAAATATAAGAAGAAAGACATGATTGTTGAAAATGAGTTTTGTATAGATTCTTATAGAGATGTGTAAAAGAGACGATTAGACATAAAGTTGAGTGTACTTAAAGATAATATATTTCTGAATAAGGGGTAAAAAAAAATGGCGATAAAGAAGAAGTTCAATCATGAAAAACACACAATATGTTGAGAGAAATATCAAAGAGAAGAAAGATGAGAGTCATGGGGGTCGATCCAAAGTTTAGAAACATAAAGGAATGTCATGATTAATTTGTGTTTCCTTATTGATAGTCGTGTGGGTCGATCCAAAGTTTAGAAACATAAAGGAATGTCAAGATTAATTTGTGTTTCCTTATTGATAGTTGTGAGAGAGGAGAAGATACGAGGTAATGATGGTGAAGTCACTTGTATTTGATAAAAATAATAATAATAATAATTTTTTAAGAAAGAGGGGCCAAAAATGGCGTGTAAAGATGATGAGATCTAAAGTGGAATAAATCAGAAATAGTATTTGAGAGTGGATACCAAAAGTGGCGAGAAAAGAAAAAAATAATTGGTTTTAAAAGAACACAATGCATGAATGAACCAAAGTGAGTGACATGCGTGATAAGATAAAAATGTAAACACAAGAGTATAAAATATGATTTAAATGTAAGATAGTCTAAAATACAATTCGTAAATGAGTGAGGGAAGACAAAAGATGATTTGACATAAAGTGTTTTGACATGCTTATGTGTTAAACTTTAATTATTATTTAAAATAAATTTCGTAAAGGAAAGTTTATAGTAAAACTATAGTTTAATATTTGAAAAAGTGAACTCGTGTAGAATGATTTTACTATATCCCAATTAGTCATATGAATTTTAATTAAATTAATGATAGTTTATAAATCACTTAATTTACAGATTCCTAATTCTCTTCTAATTTGTATAAAGTTGATCATGCATATATTTTAGGGATATTTCATATAAAAATATGCATGATTTCATGAGAAAATGATTTAAAAACCCAATTTTATGTTAGTTTCGAGTAAATGTGCTAAAATAATATAAGAATAGAAAATGCATGAAAAATAGTGTTATTTTACATTTTAATGCATATTTTAGTGTTTGACATAATTGTAGTAGTTTAGTTTTTGAAAATCATAAAAAAAAGTAGAGTTAGAATAGACTTAGTTTTTGTATTTTCTAAAACATAGTTATTTTGAGTTGCTTTATAAATAACTTTTTGAAGAGAGGTTTTGAAATGGAATTCTTTGAAATAAGATGGACTTATGGAAAAACTTTCAAAATTATAAATACCATACGTAGGGGGAAGAGAGGCTTGTCTTCTCTTTTATGCTTTTGCCTTCTCTTCTAACCCTTCCCCTTCACCTTGTTTCTTTCCTCCTTCTCCTTCTCCCTTGATCTCTCTTCTTTCTCAATCCGGTGGAGGTATCCAGCTATGGTAATGGCATATAGGAGGATTCCACTTCTCTTCTAATCCCTCCGGTGAGTCTTATCATCTTATCTTCTTCTTCTTCTTCTTCTTCTTCTTCTTCTTTATGAATTTTCATTTTGATTTCTGTTAAGCATTCATAACTCATATTAAAAGAAATGTGTTTTGATTTACTGTTTTTGTTTCATAAAATTTTTAATAGATTTTAATTTGTAGTTACATGAATCAGTTCTGCATAAATAAATAAAAAAAATGAATAAATAAAATAAAAAAGAAAAAAAACATTGCCGCTGAAACTTAGAACTCCTGTAGCCGTGAAAATGTTTCCGGTTTTCTTAGATCTGAAGTCCTGATAAAACATCAGATGTAAAACATTAAAAAAAATGTTTCAGCAATCGGTGGATTTCAATATTTCTACAGGACTTGATCTGAAATCTACCGCCGGATTTCAACAAATTTCTACAGAAATTTGATCGAGCATATGGATCGATTTCCAGTTTTTCCTGGCGAACATTGTTTTTCAAAGCTTATTTTTGGTATTGATCGGAGCTCTGGACTGCTGCAAAGAACCGCCAGGATACAGATAAGATGATTAGTGCCTGAAATTTCTGGACTTGCCATAGATGATGATCGGAATCTCTGATCACCGGAGTAATTGTTTTTTTTTTATGGTTGATATTTCCGGTGGATGCTATTAAGATTTCTGGTGGAGGCTGTCAATATTTGAAATTCTAGTGTGTGTTTTTGAAAACATTCGATTGGATAGTGTGATCTAAAGTAAAAGTATGAATTGTGAATCATCATTGTTGGGCATCTGTGAAATTTAGCAGAAACAGGTGAATCCGCCGGAAGTTCTCTGCAAATAGCTGAGATTTATCTGATTATCGGAATCCTAATCATCTAACCATCAGATCTCCTCCAAGTCACTGGCTAAAATTCAGACTTCTACTGTAGCTTTGATCTGTCTTGTAGATCTCTGATTGTTAAAATCCTCATCCCTGAATCCGCCGGAAGTTCCAATTACCATCGTGAACTGTATTTCCTGTAGAACTCACCGGTGGTTACACAGTTCTCCGGCTATTCTTCTTACTGAGTCATTGTGAGAGCCAATCTCATCCGTGTGATTCAAACGTGAAAAGATATTTTCACAATGTGTTGAAACAAAATTGGGTTTTCACGATCTATTGAATTTAAAAACTGATTTTTACGGTTGTGTTGATTTTAAAACTGGATTTTCACTGAAATTTTATCATGTTTTTACTGTTGGTTCTCACTGAAACTTTTAATGTTAGTTAATTGAAAAATTAGTTAGCTATTAGTTAAATGAGCAGTTAGCTGTTAGTTTACTAAATCATTAGTGATTAGTATAATTTTTTTTTGAAGTAGCCAAGTAATGTGTAATTGTTAGCTTAGTTACTTTTGCTAAGTAAGTAGTAGTTATTAGTAAACTGTTAGTTAAGTGTTTTAGAATTAGTTAGTTGTTATTAGATTTAATTAGAATTAGTTGTCAATTGTAATTAGTCAATTAGATTTCGTTAATGATTTCTTTCGTATTCTTAGTAGTTAGTTAGTCTATTTTGTTTAGTATAGTTTTATTCTTGTATTGTGTACTGCTCGTGTTTCGTTTCAATTGTGCAAGATTGCAAAGGACTGGAGTGGTAGCAATTACGTGACACAACGAAGTACGAAGAATAAAGCTTCCTTTTGCTTTTATTTTTAGAATTAGGAATTTAATTGGGTTTGTAATAATTGCACTTTACGCCCTCTGCGAAGGGTATTCATTTGTTGTAATAGTTAGTTGTTTTTACCTTTTCTGAACATTTTACATTTCAATAATTCGGCAATAAAGAATAGTTTCGATTTGTGTACTTGAATACGAAATATTCTCGTTCCCTGAGTTCGACCCGGTCTCATCCACTAGTGAGAACCGGTTTTTATTATTTGATGTCTGGTTTTCACATGTTTTTCATATAAAAATCTTTTCAAAATTACAACGATTTAAAAGAAGACATCAAATTTTTGGCGCCGTTGCCGGGGAACGGCGTAATATTAGTATTCGCTTTATTGCCTAGTGTTTGTGTGCATTTAGGTTTAGAACCACGTATGTGCATATCTTATAGACGAGCTTACTTTTCTGCACAGCCCACCTATTAGGATTCCCTTAGAGGTGACTGTGTACGATTGGTACAGTACACATAGATTTCATATTTCTTTGCATAATCTCTGTTATGTGTAACTGCGTGGTGTTTGTTTAGTTTTTGTTGTTTTTAGTTTACTCGCTTTGTGGTTTGCGTGGTTTGGCCGCTTAGTGCGTTAGTTAGGTAGAAAACCCAAAGTTAGGACGTGAGCTACACCGGTCTATTACGAGGTGTATGCATGGGCGACGCTCACTTGACCCCGAGCTGGTAGAGCCGATTGAGGACCCCGAGTCCCTTATTAGGAGAGCCCAGAGATCTGCAACCATGGCTGAGAATCAACAGATTACTCGTCCTCTGAGGGAGTATTTCATGCCCAACACTTACACTCCCACCTCCTGCATCGCAAGACCTGATGTAGGAGCAAACCATTTCGAGATAAAGGCCAGTGTGATCCAAATGTTACCCTCGTTTTATGGCCTTAGCAATGAAGACCCATATCGTCATCTCGATGAATTTTTAGAGATTTGCTCGACAGTGCGAATCAACAACTTTGGAGATGACGCGATGAGGTTGACCCTGTTCCCCTTCTCTCTGAAGGACAAAGCGAAGAGTTGGTTAAAATCATTAGATACTGTTCGAATTACCACTTGGGAACATATGCAAAGAGAATTTTTAAAGAAATATTTCCCAATTGGTAAAACGAACCAGTTTCGTAAAGCGATAACCAGTTTTTCCCAAATTGAGGGAGAACAGTTTCATGAGTCATGGGAGAGATTGAAAGATCTTCTCCGCAAGTGTCCCCACCACCAGGTGCCTCGCTAGCAACTGGTGCAATATTTCTATGACGGTCTTACTGAAAAGAACCGTCAAATGGTGGATGCCGTATGTGGGGGCACATTTATGCTCAAAAGTGAGGATGAAGCATGGTCGCTTTTTGAGACATTGAGCGAGAATTCGATGCACCATGCGACAGCCTCACGGTTCGATAGGGCTGCACCTGTACAGGATAGCATTAAGAAGGCAGGTATTTTTGAGTTAGGGATGAACCTTGAGTTGAGCAACAAGGTAGACCAACTGTCCCAGAAATTAGATCAGTTTTTGTTGGGTCCCTCCCCTGCCATGCATGTGTGCGCGTTGTGTGCGAGTCCTGCACACCATGTCTTCGAGTGCCCAGTTGCGCCACAATATCCTGAGTTTGTCCAAGAGCAAGCTCAGATGGCTCAAAACTTCGCTAGGCCCGTACCTAATCCATTTTCCAACACTTATAACCCGGGCTGGCGAAATCATCCCAATTTCTCACGGCGCAACTCACAGATCCACCCACCCAACACTTCCCAGAGTCAACCAAGTCAAGGCGGTTATGCGCCTGGATTTCAAAGATCCAGTTATCCTCCAGTCCAACTTGTTTATACTCAACCCCAGTCTCATGAGCCTTTACATAGTCAATCTTTTGAGGATAAGATTTTGCAAGCTTTGAGCTCACATACCCAGTCTATTGCAAAAGTAGAGACTCAAATGGGGCAGCTTGCTGAAGCACTTAGCAGTCGAAGTGAGGGGACATTGCCTAGCCAGCCTATTGTCAACCCTAAGGGAAAGGAACCCATGCGTAGCTTGCATATGACTGATGCACATAAAGAGCAAGCTCAAGTAGTAACCCTTAGGAGTGGGAAGCAGTACCAAGCGAGGGAGGCTGCAGAAGAAAGAGAGAAGATAAGCGAGAAGCAGTCTGTGCCTAATATTTTACCTCAAGAAAGCGAGAAGGTTCTTCCATCTGAGCCTTCACCATCCTACATTCCCAAAGCCCCCTTTCCTGAGGCGTTAGAGAGGCCGAGAGCATTAGGTAAGTCCGGAGTGAACATGCAAGAGATGCTTGAGATATTCAAGCACGTTCAGATAAACCTCCCCTTACTAGATTCTATTCAGCAGGCCCCTGCATATGCAAAGTTCCTCAAAGATCTTTGTACGCAGAAAAGGAAGTCGATGTCCCATGTGCAGAAAAGATTTATTTAACCGGGCAGGTGAGCGCAGTATTGCAACATCAAACCCCACCTAAGCTCAAGGACCCAGGGACTCCTATCATCTCATGTGTCATAGGAAACATCACTATTGGGCGTGCATTGCGCGACCTTGGGGCAAGTGTTAACATCTTGCGGGGTTTCTTTTATGACCAATTTGGATTGAAAGAGATGAAACCTACACCTATGACTCTTCAGCTCGTAGATAGATCTATCAAGGTCCCAAGAGGGATACTTGAAGATGTTTTAGTCAAGGTGGAGGATTGTTATTTCCCTGTCGACTTCGTGATATTAGATATGGAGGGAGTTGATAGCCCACAGCAGACTCCTATTATTCTCGGTCGCCCCTTCCTAGCTACCGCCAATGCGTGCATCAATTGCCGCACTGGTGCGATGGATGTGTCATTCGGAAATAGGAAGATACGGCTAAACATTTTTCGTGCTACTATGGGGCCTGCTGTTGAGGAGGCTTCTTTCGAGGTTGATGTCATTCAAGACCTCGTAGAAACAGAATATGCTTGGTTATTGAGTAATCCACCTCATGAGGAGGATAAGGAATCATTAGATGAGGATCACCTAAAATTACGTGAAAATCAGATAGGTGAGTTAAGTTGGATCGGGCACTTCGAGCCATTTAGAGGTAGACAGGACGGGAACATAGTGCGCAGTGTCACAGATGACACTATTTTTCATAGAGAGCCCGATTGAGTCTGACTTCATGTCCATTGATCTCATGGACGATGAAGGATTTTTCCAGGGATCCGTCTGGCTGGGGACGTGAAACTTAGCGCTTTATGGGAGGCAACCCATATCTTGTATATTATTAGATTTGCTTAGAATTTATAGATTTTATTTTGTTTTTACATTTTCGTTTTATTCATGAGTTTTTCATGTTGTTTATGTTTCATTCATGAGTTTCATGTTTTATCTTGTATACATTGCATTCATTACATTCATAGAACGTGTATTTTTTAATTCATGTAAGGTCATTCTACTCTTTTCCCTCATTTATTTTCTCTCATGTGCATTCACGTAGTTTCATATAAGCATCGGGGAGTGCCACTGGGACAGTGTCATTCAAACATGGGGGAGGGTGTAGTTTGCACACCTTGATATTTCTATTTACGTTCTTGCACATGTTTACACATCTCTCATGAAAAGTAGATTTTTAAAGAAAGAGTTTGAACTTATATGAATGTTATTTCAAATCTGATGTTTTTAGAGGATTTTTAAAAACTTTTCTGACATAGATCTAAAAATTATGGTTGTTTATGTGGATTTCAAAGAAATGATGATAGATACATGTTAGAATTTATTTTGAATCATAAATATGAATATGCACAGTTCTATTTTTGAAAAACTAAGCAAATGAACAAAAGCGTAAAAATGAGCTCAAAAGAAAAAAATATAGCATGCGTTAGGTTGTTTGGATAATTCCACAATCATTAGTAGATGGAACTTAGATGTAAGTTGAAACTTTTAATTCTATTTTCGAAAAGGAGAGTGAAAAACTTCGTGATCCTAAGTAACTGAGAATAGATACAAGTTGAAATGTTTGACTCTCATGTTATAAGGGTGAATGAAGGAAGTCACTTTTATGTCTTAGTTGATATCTTTTGGTATGCATTGAAAAAGTATAGAAGATATTGACATTGCACAAGGCATAAAAGCAGACCACACGTAAGCTATAAGAGAAAAATAAGTGCGCAAAAAGAAAAAGCGTGAAAAAAATGAAAAAATTGAGAAAAGAGCTGAAAAAGAAAGAAAAGTTCAGTGCTTAGAAGTGCGATTGAGAAAACCTGTGCAGAAAACATATGTGTGAGGATAAGTAAATAATAATATGTTTTTATTGGATTTTCTAAGAATAAAACATAAATAATTGTGATATTTAGAAAAGTGAAAGAAATTTTTTTCTGTGGTGGTATATAAAAGACTCTAATTATGTTTTGATTTTGAAATAACAAGAAATATTTGTGAAAACAAAGTCTTTAATTACCTACTGATTATGAGGATGTGTAATATTATGCATACATGACAGAGATGTTTGTGGGTAGCATCACTGCAAACCCTCACGAGACCTTACTCGTCCACTAGGGTAACCCAGGGGTTGAAAGGGCTTGTTGCATGAGCTAAATGCAACCGTGATTCCTACGAAAGTGAGTTAGGTGATAATATGATTTCGTGCATTTTTCTAGTTTGCTCGAGGACTAGCAAAACATAAGCATGGGGGTATTTGATCATGCATATATTTTAGGGATATTTCATATAAAAATATGCATGATTTCATGAGAAAATGATTTAAAAACCCAATTTTATGTTAGTTTCGAGTAAATGTGCTAAAATAATATAAGAATAGAAAATGCATGAAAAATAGTGTTATTTTACATTTTAATGCATATTTTAGTTTTTGAAAATCATAAAAAAAAGTAGAGTTAGAATAAACTTAGTTTTTGTATTTTCTAAAACATAGTTATTTTGAGTTGCTTTATAAATAACTTTTTGAAGAGAGGTTTTGAAATGGAATTCTTTGAAATAAGATGGACTTATGGAAAAACTTTCAAAATTATAAATACCATACGTAGGGGGAAGAGAGGCTTGTCTTCTCTTTTATGCTTTTGCCTTCTCTTCTAACCCTTCCCCTTCACCTTGTTTCTTTCCTCCTTCTCCTTCTCCCTTGATCTCTCTTCTTTCTCAATCCGGTGGAGGTATCCAGCTACGGTAATGGCATATAGGAGGATTCCACTTCTCTTCTAATCCCTCCGGTGAGTCTTATCATCTTATCTTCTTCTTCTTCTTCTTCTTCTTCTTTATGAATTTTCATTTTGATTTCTGTTAAGCATTCATAACTCATATTAAAAGAAATGTGTTTTGATTTACTGTTTTTGTTTCATAAAATTTTTAATAGATTTTAATTTGTAGTTACATGAATCAGTTCTGCATAAATAAATAAAAAAAAATGAATAAATAAAATAAAAAAGAAAAAAAACATTGCCGCTGAAACTCAGAACTCCTGTAGCCGTGAAAATGTTTCCGGTTTTCTTAGATCTGAAGTCCTGATAAAACATCAGATGTAAAACATTAAAAAAAAAATGTTTCAGCAATCGGTGAATTTCAATATTTCTACAGGACTTGATCTGAAATCTACTGCTGGATTTCAACAAATTTCTACAGAAATTTGATCGATCTTCTGGATCGATTTCCAGTTTTTCCTGGCGAACATTGTTTTTCAAAGCTTATTTTTGGTATTGATCGGAGCTCTGGACTGCTGCAAAGAACCGCCAGGATACAGATAAGATGATTAGTGCTTGAAATTTCTGGACTTGCCGTAGATGATGATCGGAATCTCTGATCACCGGAATAATTGTTTTTTTTCATGGTTGATATTTCCGGTGGATGCTATTAAGATTTCTGGTGGAGGCTGTCAATATTTGAAATTCTAGTGTGTGTTTTTGAAAACATTCGATCGGATAGTGTGATCTAAAGTAAAAGTATGAATTGTGAATCATCATTGTTGGGCATCTGTGAAATTTAGCAGAAACAGGTGAATCCGCCGGAAGTTCTCTGCAAATAGCTGAGATTTATCTGATTATCGGAATCCTAATCATCTAACCATCAGATCTCCTCCAAGTCACTGGCTAAAATTCAGACTTCTACTGTAGCTTTGATCTGTCTTGTAGATCTCTGATTGTTAAAATCCTCATCCCTGAATCCGCCGGAAGTTCCAATTACCATCGTGAACTGTATTTCCTGTAGAACTCACCGACGGTTACACAGTTCTCCGGCTATTCTTCTTACTGAGTCATTGTGAGAGCCAATCTCATCCGTGTGATTCAAACGTGAAAAGATATTTTCAAAATGCGTTGAAACAAAATTGGGTTTTCACGATCTATTGAATTTAAAAACTGATTTTTACGGTTGTGTTGATTTTAAAACTGGATTTTCACTGAAATTTTATCATGTTTTTACTGTTGGTTCTCACTGAAACTTTTAATGTTAGTTAATTGAAAAATTAGTTAGCTATTAGTTAATTGAGCAGTTAGCTGTTAGTTTAATAAATCATTAGTGATTAGTATAAAAAAATTTTGAAGTAGCCAAGTAATGTGTAATTGTTAGCTTAGTTACTTTTGCTAAGTAAGTAGTAGTTATTAGTAAACTGTTAATTAAGTGTTTTAGAATTAGTTAGTTGTTATTAGATTTAATTAGAATTAGTTGTCAATTGTAATTAGTCAATTAGATTTCGTTAATGATTTCTTTTGTATTCTTAGTAGTTAGTTAGTCTATTTTGTTTAGTATAGTTTTATTCTTGTATTGTGTACTGCTCGTGTTTCGTTTGAATTGTGCAAGATTGCAAAGGACTGGAGCGGTAGCAATTACATGACACGACGAAGTACGAAGAATAAAGCTTCTTTTTGCTTTTATTTTTAGAATTAGGAATTTAATTGGGTTTGTAAATATTGCACTTTACGCCCTCTGCGAAGGGTATTCATTTGTTGTAATAGTTAGTTGTTTTTACCTTTTCTGGACATTTTATATTTCAATAATTCGGCAATAAAGAATAGTTTAGATTTGTGTACTAGAATACGAAATATTCCCGTTCCCTGAGTTCGACCCGGTCTCATACACTAGTGAGAACCGGTTTTTATTATTTGATGTCTGGTTTTCACATGTTTTTCATATAAAAATCTTTTCAAAATTACAACGATTTAAAAGAAGACATCAAATTTTTGGCGCCGTTGCCGGGGAACGGCGTAATATTAGTATTCGCTTTATTGCCTAGTGTTTGTGTGCATTTAGGTTTAGAACCACGTATGTGCATATCTTAGAGACGAGCTTACTTTTCTGCACAACCCACCTATTAGGATTCCCTTAGAGGTGACTGTGTACGATTGGTACCGTACACATAGATTTCATATTTCTTTGCATAATCTCTGTTATGTGTAACTGCGTGGTGTTTGTTTAGTTTTTGTTGTTTTTAGTTTACTCGCTTTGTGGTTTGCGTGATTTGGCCGCTTAGTGCGTTAGTTAGGTAGAAAACCCAAAGTTAGGACGTGAGCTACACCGGTCTATTACGAGGTGTATGCAAGGGCGACGCTCACTTGACCCCGAGCTGGTAGAGCCGATTGAGGACCCTGAGTCCCTTATTAGGAGAGCCCAGAGATCTGCAACCATGGCTGAGAATCAGCAGATTACTCGTCCTCTGAGGGAGTATTTCATGCCCAACACTTACACTCCCGCCTCCTACATCGCAAGACCTGATGTAGGAGCAAACCATTTCGAGATAAAGGCCAGTGTGATCCAAATGTTACCCTCGTTTTATGGCCTTAGCAATGAAGACCCATATCGTCATCTCGATGAATTTTTAGAGATTTGCTCGACAGTGCGAATCAACAACTTTGGAGATGACGCGTTGAGGTTGACCCTGTTCCCCTTCTCTCTGAAGGACAAAGCGAAGAGTTGGTTAAAATCATTAGATACTGTTTGAATTACCACTTGGGAACATATGCAAAGAGAATTTTTAAAGAAATATTTCCCAATTGGTAAAACGAACCAGTTTCGTAAAGCGATAACCAGTTTTTCCCAAATTGAGGGAGAACAGTTTCATGAGTCATGGGAGAGATTGAAAGATCTTCTCCGCAAGTGTCCCCACCACCAGGTGCCTCACTAGCAACTGGTGCAATATTTCTATGACGGTCTTACTGAAAAGAACCGTCAAATGGTGGATGCCGTGTGTGGGGGCACATTTATGCTCAAAAGTGAGGATGAAGCATGGTCGCTTTTTGAGACATTGAGCGAGAATTCGATGCACCATGCGACAGCCTCACGGTTCGATAGGGCTGCACCTGTACAGGATAGCATTAAGAAGGCAGGTATTTTTGAGTTAGGGATGAACCTTGAGTTGAGCAACAAGGTAGACCAACTGTCCCAGAAATTAGATCAGTTTTTGTTGGGTCCCTCCCCTGCCATGCATGTGTGCGCGTTGTGTGCGAGTCCTGCACACCATGTCTTCGAGTGCCCAGTTGCGCCACAATATCCTGAGTTTGTCCAAGAGCAAGCTCAGATGGCTCAAAACTTCGCTAGGCCCGTACCTAATCCATTTTCCAACACTTATAACCCGGGCTGGCGAAATCATCCCAATTTCTCATGGCGCAACTCACAGATCCACCCACCCAACCCTTCCCAGAGTCAACCAAGTCAAGGCGGTTATGCGCCTGGATTTCAAAGATCCAGTTATCCCCCAGTCCAACCTGTTTATACTCAACCCTAGTCTCATGAGCCTTTACATAGTCAATCTTTTGAGGATAAGATTTTGCAAGCTTTGAGCTCACATACCCAGTCTATTGCAAAATTAGAGACTCAAATGGGGCAGCTTGTCGAAGCACTTAGCAGGCGAAGTGAGAGGACATTGCCTAGCCAGCCTATTGTCAACCCTAAGGGAAAGGAACCCATGTGTAGCTTGCATATGACTGATGCACATAAAGAGCAAGCTCAAGTAGTAACCCTTAGGAGTGGGAAGAGTACCAAGCGAGGGAGGCTGCAGAAGAAAGAGAGAAGATAAGCGAGAAGCAGTCTGTGCCTAATATTTTACCTCAAGAAAGCGAGAAGGTTCTTCCATCTGAGCCTTCACCATCCTACATTCCCAAAGCCCCCTTACCAGAGGCGTTAGAGAGGCCGAGAGCATTATGATGATGCATGAAATACACATCATGTAAATAAGTTTTTCATGCATTTTGTATCAAGTTTAAGGTTTTAAACCCATGTTTAGATGTGTTTTGATAGTAAGGGGCTATGGTTCGAATTTCAGAAAAATCGGAGTTAAAATGAGAGAGTTATGGCTATTTCAGTGTTTGGGCACGAATTTCGAGATGGATCGGATCCATATCCGACCCATTTAGGTTAAGTGGACCTTGGATCAACTCTTAGAAAGCCCAAAACCCAACCCACACGCCTATCCATATCCATTTCAAAAAGCTTTTCTGAAAACCCCCCAGAAAGAGGCGCCTAAAAAATATATTTTTTATATAACAGTGTTTTTGCAAATTCCAAAAAGTATAAATATACTTTTTAGAGAAGCCCTAGGCGTCTTTGTCTGTGTTTGGATGCCCCTTGCAGTGAATCTACTCCAGCAACTCCTTCCTCTTCATCTCCCCCACGTGTTGGCCATTGAAGACCGGTCTATGCTTGATTTTCAAGCATATTTTTTATCTTTCTTTGTGTTCTTTTCATTTCTTTCTTGTTCCTTGCTGTAGTATTCACCATTTTTCTGTATTTTTGCAGGTGTAGCAGAGGTGGAGACCATTAACCTTGGGCGGGAGTGCGAAACACACCACCAAGGTGAGTCGGCCCTACCTCCATCCGGCTTTCTATTCCCTCCGATCGAGAATCGGCTCACATTCCACCGTCGGTGGATCTCCAACGTGTAGCAGCTGCAAAGGTGTCGTTTTTTGGTGAAGTACAGCATTCTCGAACTGTGTAGGACGTCCATCTCCAGCCACGGTCCGCTCTTCTTCATCCCCCCGGTCGTCGGATCTTCCAAAAGGTAGGTCTTCTTCTTCCTTCTCTTCTAGCTAAAACCGAAAATGAGTGTTGGTTTTCTTTTCCTTATTTTCTGAGTGTTTCTGGTTTTATTTTTATTTTCAACCTTAGAATAGAGTTCGTGCATAGGCCAGCACGTTAGCTTAGGTTTATTTATTTGCTTGATTCATTTGAATCAAGTTTTTGTTGATTTTTCATTCTTTTTATAAAAATCGGCTAGATCTTCATCTAGCCGATTCTTCAAGTTTGTCATAGGCATTCTTGGGGCTGTTTTACAGAAAATCCAATAAAAAAGGTGTTCATTTTGATTTACCTTATTCGGTTTTGTGTGGGTTGCATTTGGTTTTAATTGAAAAGAAAAATAAAAAAAATCGGCTAGACTTATTCTAGCTGATTCTTGATTTTCACAAAAAATATTTTTCTTTGTTCTGATTTTTTTTTATGTCCAGCATGTGTATTGAGTTGTTTTGCTGATAATCCATTTATAAAAGTTCAGTTTAATTCATTTTATTCGTGGGTTGTGCTTGTGTCTTGTTTGTTTTCATTTTTGAAAAAGAAAAAAAAAATGGCTAGAGATATTCTAGCCGATCTTTACATTTTCGTTAAAAGTGTGTTTGGGTTGGTAAGACGTGTGGTTTACTGTGTGTTTAGTATGTTAACAGTAGCATAAACTTGTGTTAGTCATTGCATTGTTTTAGGATTGATTTAACTAATTGTTTTAATCATTTTTCGTTTTTGTGTTTTGAGTCTATTGTTGAAAATTATAAAAATCAAGTTTTCTTTTTTTTTCATGTTTTTAATTCTAGCATAGTGCTGTTCTTGTTAGCCTTTGTGTAATTAGGAGTCCTTTGTATTATTTTCTAATTTCGTTTTATCAAAATAGTGGTTATTTAGTTTTATTGCTTTTTGTTAATTTATAATTTTATTTTATTTTTCGTGTAGTTCTTCTTCTTCCCCAAGGTGGGGCGGCAGCCATTAGAGCTCCCCTTGAGCTCTTGGTCGATTTTTTTTAGCAAGTCTTAATTGTCATTAATTGAGTTAGGAAGGTGTCTAGGTTCAATGTATTAGGGTTTTCTTTCCTAGCCGTTTTTAGGGGTTAATTAAGTAGGTTTTGGGAATTAGGTTAGCATTAACTCCTAGGAAATCGTCTTTTCATTTAATTCCTTTTATTCCCTAGGTAGAATTAATTCTTTTAGTTTAGAAAGTAGCCCCTATTGTAGTTGGCGATTTTGGAAAAAGGAGGCTCTTCAAAAGTCGTGTGAAGCATTTAAGGAAAATTTGGAATTTTGAATGGGCATTAAAGAAGGAGTTATTCCTTAACTTTGGAAAGTGTTTTTGGCATTAAACAAAAATTCCAATCTAGGATCCACGATTTCCATAGAGCATTAAAAGCACTTTAATTCCATCTTGAAAAGCAAAAATCATGGATTTCTAGATTGGCCTTTTCATTTTTCCAAAAGGAGCTTTAATAGCAATTAAGGAGTGTAACTCCCTCTTAAAATGGGGCGATTTTTGAGAATCCAAAGCATTTCAAAGTTCGGAATTTAGTAATTATTACATTCCTTTTCCAATCCTCTCCATTAAAATCGTTAACTTTGAATTAATTGTAGGAATTAAGAGGTTACTACTTTAGTCTAGACCTAACCTAGTCAAACCGAGCCTAAGTCGAGTCAAACCCTAGTCTACATCCCCTTTGAGTCTAGTCAAAACCTAGCCTAGCCTACGTCAAAGCCTAGACCACACCTAGGTCGAGTCTAAGACCAAAGCCCAACCTTAGTCAAGCTTAGTGGAGTCAACCCTAACCTAAGTTTAGGTCAACCTAGTCTACCTAACCTATCTAAGTCAAACCTAGTTGATTCAAACTTAGTCCAAGCCCACCTAAACCCAACCAACCCTAGTTGACTAGGTCAACCCTAAACCGAGTTCAACCTAGTCTTAATAAGCGTAAGTCTAAGACCAAGACCTAACCCGAGTCAAGTTTTAGTCTAACCCATGGTGAGTCCAAACCGAGCCTAGGTTGAGTCAACTCTAGTCTAAGTCAAACCTAACCTAGGTTAAACCAAGTTGAGTCAACCTAAACCAAGCTAACCCAACCCTATCCAAGTCAAACCGAATCCACCTAAGTCAACCGAACATAGTTGACTAAGTCAACTCAAAACCGAACCCAACTAGTTAGGTCAAACCTAGCCGAGTCCACATTAGTCCAAGTTGAGTCAACCTTAGCTCGAGCCTATCTCTCTCAACCTAGTCAAAACCGAGCCTACCTAATCCAATCCGAGTTCATCCGAACCCAATCCGAACCTACTCAAGCCAAAGCCAAGCTTAGTGGAGTCAATTGAGTGAACCCTAACCCTAGTCTTTGTTCTTTAGTGAATTAAGTTCATTTAGTATTATTTATTTTGATTTTTATACTAATTAATTTATTTATCTAATTTAGTTTTAGTGTAGAAGTGTGTGTACATATATCGTATTTGCTTCGTATGTGTGAAATGTGTTTTGTGATTGTTTGATTGGTAGTTAGATACTACTTAACTTAGTAGTTGGATTGCATTTTATTTCATAGCATAGTTGCATTTGCATTGTTAGTTAAAGTAGTTTTAGTCATAATTTGCTTATCGTGTTTTGTTCGTCGTGCATTTAGCGCATTCGTAATAGTCATCTGCATATACACTGTTATTCAGTGTCATTTAGATTGCATTAGGTCTGATTTGTCTTTTAGAGTGTTAAAATAGATTCATAAAGTGAATAGTACACTCAAATAAAAACCAGATTTTTGCCCTGTCGCACCAGCAGTATTTTCTGTGCAAAAATTCTGTGTTTTCCAAAAACATTTCTTCTATTCACTTTATTGACGTGTTATTTGACTGCAGACCAAATTTCAGCTCATTCGGAGTTGATTTGGTCTGATTTTTAAGCGTTTTGTAAAAACCACTTTTTCTGGATTTCAAATTACAGGACTGTCGATATCCTGATTTTTCCCAGATTTGAAACGCTTATATCTGGAGTTCCAGATACTGTTTTTCAATTCTGTAAAAACTGTCAGTTTGTTTAATCTGTCTGTTGCAGAACAGAACAAATTTTGGGAAAATCGGACCTCGTTTTCACTATCAAACAGTGGTTTTCCGATAACCTGACAGAATGCTATTTTACACTAGATAGGGGCAGTTTCGTAATTTTCTTAGTTTCGGCAATTTAGACTTGTTTTCAGTAGTTTCTGCATTTTAGGAGTTGCATAATCATCATACAGCATTAGTAGAATTAATTTGGTTAATTTTAGAATTAATTTAGTATTTTATTTAATTTTTGTTTGATAAATAGCATTTTTTTATTATTTTCGTAAAAGTAGAATTAGTTTTAGTTATTGTTTGCATTATTATAATAGAATACTAACTTTGTATTTTTCTGCATTTTTAGGTTGTAAAGCATATTTAGTTTCCAGGGTTATTTTCCAAGTGTGAGGAGCGAATAATTGGCAAAAAGACGGAAATACCCTTGGTGTGGAGCAGAAGAAATAGT
Organism: Nuphar pumila; assembly: GCF_984573655.1. Classification (NCBI taxonomy): domain Eukaryota; kingdom Viridiplantae; phylum Streptophyta; class Magnoliopsida; order Nymphaeales; family Nymphaeaceae; genus Nuphar; species Nuphar pumila. The sequence goes on along the minus strand of NC_143256.1, from coordinate 85,092,230 downwards.
TGCTTGTTTATTTTCATTTTAGTGATTAAATGTATTTGTATTAGTTTTACAATTTTAGATTGACATTTGTTATTAATAAATTAAATTTCCTAGAAATATCGTGATTAATTCCTGTTCCCTGAGGATTCGACCCGTACTTACCACTTTGTGGAAAGTCGGTTTTTATATTTTTGGTTGACGATTTTCCAAAGCTTTATTGAAAATAATTGTTTTAAAAAGAGCATTCCAAAATATCAACCAAATTTTGGCGCCGTTGCCGGGGAACGGCGAATTAATTACTTTATTTATTAGAGTTTAATTTATTAATTTGTTTTAGTTAGTTAATTAGTTGTTTTCTTTTTAGTTAGTAGGATTAGTAAGTGAATATAGGATTAACATAGTTAGTAAATATAGGATTCACGTATTGTTCTTTTTAGGATTCACTTAATTATCATTCTGCAAGGAGCGATTAGACAGGTGGGTTTTAGAAAAACATAGTTTGTGATTTCCTGTATTTATTTGTTTTAGCATTTTAGAATAGTTTACTTTGTTACTTAATTATTTAGTATAGAATTCTGACATAGCTAGATAGCATATCTGTTTTTTTTTTTAGTTACTGTTATTTGTTTATTTACATTTTAGTATTTGTGTTAGTTTATTTTTTTATTTTTAGAGTTAGGTCGTTCGCTTACATCTGGTCTTAGTACCAGTGTATGCAGGGTCGACGAGGTCTAGGAACCCCATTACACCCATTTGTTGACAACCCAGAGAGAATTTTACATTCTCATCGAAGTTCGGCAACAATGGCTGACATGGATCCTCCACCTCCACCCCCAGTTCTTTCACGCCCTCTGCGGGAATACTTCATTCCCACAGACTATGTTCAGGCATCCTACATTCGGAGACCCGATGTAGGAGCGCCGCATTATGAGATTAAGGCCAGCATTATTCAGATGCTTCCATCCTTTTATGGCCTTAGTCATGAGGATCCCTACCGACATTTAGATGAATTCCTCGAAATCTGTTCTACTGTTAAGATACAGAATTTCGATGATGATGCGTTGAGGTTGACTCTATTCCCCTTTTCATTGAAGGACAAAGCCAAGTATTGGCTAAAGTCCTTTGATTCTGTAGAAATAGAGTCCTGGGATCAGTTGCAACAGGAGTTTCTTCGGAAATACTTTCCCATTGGTCGCACGAACCAATATCGTAGAGCCATCACTAGCTTTTCAGAGCTAGATTCGTGAGCGCTTTCATGAGACCTGGGAGAGAATGAAGGATCTCCTCAGGAAATGTCCCCATCATCAGGTGCCAAAATGGTAACTGGTGCAGAGCTTCTATGATGGATTGTCTGACAAGAATCGTCAGATGATCGACTCTTCATGTGGAGGGACATTCATGCTGAAGAGCGAGGACGAAGCATGGAGGTTATTTGATACATTGGCCGAGAATTCACTTTACCACGCTTCGAGCTCTCATTCTGATAGAGCCACACCCAGGATTCAGAAGAAAGCTGGTGTTCTTGAGATTGGTCCATCTACTGCATTACAGTGCAAGGTAGACATGATTGCTCAAAAGCTGGACCAACTTCTCTCAGGACCATCCACTACACAGCAGGTGTGTACTCTTTGTGCCAGTCCGGCACACGAGATCACTGAGTGTCCTTCGGCAGCTCAGTACCCTGAATTTGTTCAAGAACAAGTTCAGGCAGCTCAGGGTTACGTCAGACCGCCGAATAACCCATTTTCATCGACATATAATCCGGGTTGGCATAACCATCCAAATTTTTCATGGAAGAATCCACAGTCTTCCATGCAGATGCCTACACCCTCTCAGCCAGTTCGGCAGCCATCTTTTACTCAGTCATTTCAAAGACCGAACTATTCTCAGTCTTCTTCTTCTTCTGTCACTCCCCCGATTCCGCAGGAGTCTGCCCCGCAGACATCTTTTGAGGAGAGACTTCTCTAGGCATTCCAAGAGGTGAAAACCTCTAATCAGAACGCCTTCGAGAAGTGTAGCCAGATTTTGAGCTCGCATATGCAGTCCATTGCGAAGTTAGAATCGCAAATGGGACAGTTAGCTGAGGCTATTAGTAGGAGACCCGAGGGTACATTGCCGAGTCAGGCTGTCATGAACCCGAAGGGTAAGGACCAGATGACTGGAGGCCTATTTCATACCGAGACACAGCAGCAGGCTAAATCAGTTATGGCCTTGAGGAGTGGACGTGAGTATCACGTTGAGAGTAGAGAGCGAGAGAGTAGAGAGAGGATAGAGGAGCCAGAGACCATTGTTTCACCTACGTTGGCTCAGCCATCATCCACATCCCCATCATCATCTTCATCATCATCTTTATCTTCATCCTCAGAGAAGAAGAAGGATAGGAGTGAGCCTTCTCGCAACGAGGAGGAGCCAGCAGAGTATATTCCCCCACCACCCTATCCCAAAGCATTAGAGTCTCCTGGTTATAGAGGGAAGCAAGGTGCGAAGATCCAGGACATGCTTGACATCTTCAAGCATGTGCAGATCAACCTACCTTTGCTCGATGCGATTCAGCAGGTGCCGGCATATGCCAAATTCCTGAAGGAACTATGTACGCAGAAGCGTAAATCTAGAGAGAGAGTTCCTAACAGGGTCCATCTGACTGAGCAGGTGAGTTCAGTACTTCAGCATCAAACACCACCAAAGCTCAAGGACCCTGGAGCCCCTATCATTGCTTGTACTATAGGGAACATCCGGATAGAACGCGCATTGCTCGATCTTAGAGCAAGCGTGAACATTCTGCCCGGGTATTTCTTTGATTCTTTCGGGCTAGGAGAGATGAGATCGACTCCGATTACACTTCAACTGGCAGATCGTTCTGTCAAGGTACTGAGAGGTGTCTTGGAGGATGTGCTAGTTAAGGTGGATGATTTTTATTTTCCAGTCGATTTCATTATTCTTGATATGGAAGGAGTAGATAGCCAGCACTAGACTCCGATCATTTTAGGCAGACCATTCTTGGCGACTGCCAATGCATGCATCAACTGTAGGATCGGAGCCATGGATCTCTCATTCGGCAATAGGAAGGTAAAGCTGAATATTTTCAATGCCGCGATGGGACCAGCAGGAGACATGGACTGCTTTCATGTAGACATTGCACATGAGTTAGTGGAGGAGCAGCCCGAGTTGTACATTACTGAGGATTCCTTAGATTTGTACCATATAGAGAAGAATAGCGGTGTAGATAGTGTAGATGTGTCTAGAGTGTCGTCAGAGAGACCACCCTGGGGAGCTGTTAGGGAGCCTCTTCCACCACTTGCGGAGACCCCCGCCAAGTCCTCGATCGAATCACCTCCGAAACTCGAGTTGAAACCTTTACCGGATTCACTCAAGTATGCATACCTCGAAGATGAGGAGACTCTGCCTGTGATCATCTCGTCCTTGCTCACTGAGGAGCAGGAACAGAGATTGCTGACTATTCTTCGAGAGCACAAGGCAGCGATTGGCTGGGGAGTTGCTGATCTGAAGGGGATTGATCCTTCATTCTGCATGCATCGAATCCATTGTGATGAGGAAGTCAAGCCATTTAGGGATATGCAGAGAAGGCTAAATCCCAACATGAAGGAAGTGGTAAAGAAAAAGGTAGTGAAGTGGTTGGATGCCGGAATCATTTACCCTATTTCTGATAGCCAGTGGGTCAGTCCGATTCAGGTTGTGCCGAAGAAGTCAGGACTCACTGTGGTTGAGAACAAGAAGGGTGAGAGAATTCCGATGAGGACCACTACAGGATGGCGAGTCTGCATCGATTATAGGAAGCTGAATGTGGCAACTAGGAAAGATCATTTCCCATTGCCATTCATTGATCAGATCTTAGAGAGACTCGCAGGGCAGAGCTACTACTGCTTTCTAGATGGATATTCAGGATACAATCAGGTAGCTGTCCATCCTGACGACCAGGAGAAGACCACGTTTACATGTCCTTATGGCACCTTCGCGTTTAGACGTATGCCGTTTGGGCTCTGTAATGCCCCAGCTACTTTTCAGAGGTGCATGCTTGCTATCTTCTCAGACATGATTGATGATGTGATGGAAGTTTTTATGGATGACTTTTTAGTGTATGGCTCTTCTTTTGAAGATTGCCTCCAAAAACTTGCTCGAGTACTGAGTAGGTGTGCGGAGACCAATCTCGTCCTGAGTTGGGAAAAGAGCCATTTTATGGTCCAGGAGGGGATTGTGCTAGGACACATTGTGTCCAAGCGTGATATTGAGGTTGACAGAGCGAAGGTGGAATCCATTTCCCGTTTGACTCCACCCACCTCTGTGAGGCAGATTCGATCATTTTTAGGGCATGCGGGATTTTATAGGCGGTTCATAAAAGATTTCAGCAAAATCTCTCGACCGCTTTGCACTTTATTGGAGAAAGACCAGCCCTTTGATTTCGGTGAGGATTGTATGAAGGCCTTTGAGATTCTCAAAGAGGCCTTGATTACTGCACCTATTTTGAGACCTCCAGATTGGACTCTTCCATTTGAGATTATGTGCGATGCATCTGATTATGCTATGGGGGCTATTTTAGGACAACGCATTGATAGGAAGCCCTATGTGATCTACTATGCGAGTAGAACTCTGTCTGATGCCCAGATGAATTATACTATGACAGAGAAGGAACTACTTGTGGTAGTTTTCGCATTGGATAAATTTAGGTCCTATTTACTCGGTTCGAAGGTGGTTGTCTATTCTGACCATTCTGCATTGAAATATTTGTTGAACAAGAAAGACACCAAACCGAGATTGATTCGTTGGGTTCTTCTACTACAGGAGTTTGATCTCGAGATTCGAGATAAGAAGGGAAGCGAGAATGTAGTAGCAGACCATCTTTCCAGACTGATCGTGGAGACCACGCAGGATCAGAGGCCGATCAGTGATTCTTTCCCCGACGAGCAGATCATGTCAGTCAGTACACCGCAGTTACCCTGGTTTGCGGATATTGTGAACTATCTGGTTTCGAGGCAGATACCTGAGCATTGGAACAAGAATGAGCGCGAGAGATTCCTATCCCAGGTGAGGCACTATTATTGGGATGAACCGGAGTTGTTCAAATACTGTGCAGACCAGATCATTAGGAGATGTGTTCCGGAGGAGGAGTACCAGTCCATTCTGAATTTTTCCCATTCATTAGCCTGTGGAGGGCATTTTAGTAGTAGGAAGACGGCTGCAAAGGTTTTGCAGTCAGGATTTTATTGGCCCACACTCCACAGGGATGCTCATGAGTTCTGTAGGCGATGCCAGCAGATTGGGAACATGTCCAAGAGGGACATGATGCCCTTGCTTCCGATTTTGATAGTCGAGATTTTTGATGTTTGGGGCATTGATTTTATGGGACCATTTCCGCCTTCCTTCGGAAATTTATACATTCTGGTGGTGGTTGATTATGTGTCCAAGTGGGTCGAGGCTGTGGCAACCAAGACCAATGATCACAGAATAGTGCTTAAGTTCATTAAGCACAACATTTTCAGTCGTTTTGGGGTGCCACGTGCGATGATTAGCGATGGTGGCAAACATTTTAGGAATGTACAGATAGCTTCTCTTCTGAGAAGATATTCTGTCAATCATAGATTCACCACTCCATATCATCCGCAGACTAGTGGACAGGTTGAAGTGTCCAATAGGGAGATTAAGCGAATTTTAGAAAAGACAGTTCGTCCGGACCGCAAGGATTGGTCCCAGCGCTTAGATGATGCACTTTGGGCATATAAAACTGCATTCAAGACTCCCATTGGCATGTCCCCGTATCGCCTTGTATTTGGGAAAGCATGCCATCTTCCTGTCGAGCTAGAACATAGAGCGTATTGGGCTATCAAGAAATTGAATTTTGACCTCACCCAGACTGGCAAAGAGAGAGCACTGCAGCTCTCAGAATTAGAGGAACTCAAGAATGATGCATATGAGAATGCCAAATTATACAAAGCTCGCACAAAAGCATTTCATGATAAGCATATTGTCAGAATAGTGTTTGAGCCAGATCAGAAAGTGTGGCTATACAATTCTCGTTTACATTTATTCCCAGGGAAGTTAAGATCGAGATGGACAGGTTCGTACATTGTGAAAGAAGTATTTCCCCATGGAGCAGTGACATTATTCGATCCTATGACCCAAGGTACATTCAAGGTAAATGGGCAAAGACTTAAGCCATTCATTTCAGATACCTTGCAGGATGGTGAGTGTGAGATAGTGCATCTCACGAAGGCTTGAGGATTCGACCAGAGGGATGTATCATATGTACATTATTTATTTTTTATTTCAGTGTTTTTCTTTATTTAGTATTTCATTTCACATGTGCTAACTTGTGTTTTGATGTATGCAGGATGAATTTAACATTTAGTGTATCAGTTACCAGGTGCATGGAAGAGCTTGCAAAGAATTCAAAGATCAGATGAAATTCAACTTTAGAAGCTCAGAGCAAATCAGGTTGTATCTATCCTTTCTCCCATATTTTTGTTAGTGTCTTTTAGTGTGCATGTGCATTACATTTTTACGTATTTTGTATGCCACTAGGGACAGTGTCATTCAAGCATGGGGGGGTGGTTTAGATGCATGCACACAAAAATTTCAAAATTTTTTGTATGACTGGTAATCTAAGTAGGCATTTGAGAATAAGTTGTAACATATATGATTATTTTTGGCATAATCTAACAGTTTATAAATTTATAAGCCCCATAATTTTTTTTTTCTGAACTGAGTCAAATAGAGTAGTTATTCATGAGAAAATTCAAAGAAAAGATAGTATTTGATTGTTAGAAAATTTTGAATCACTTTAGTATAAGTATGCACAGTATGTTTTCTGAAAGAAATAAGCAATGGAAAGATGTGTTTGAAAAATGAGTTTAAAAGAATAGAGCTACGTTTAGTTGTTGATGTCTTCGTGAATCCTAGTAGTGGAACTCAGACACGAGATGAAGTGTTTGAGTATCTTAACGAAAAGGATAACGAAGGAGATCATTCTCTTGTCTAAGTCGATATCTGTGACCTTTGTAGTTCGAGTAAGTAGAATCTGAAGGGTGTTTTACACCTGGTGCCCCAAAGCCAGCTGGTTTAGGAGCTACCGGTTCGAAAGCTTGTTACATGGACTGCATAGAAAGCCTAAGAGATAGAGACATTGCACATGATGAGAGGAAGACTATACGTAAACTATTAAAATAGAAAGTCTAGTGACTCGAGCAATTAAGTCTGAGGGATACTTTGTATCTAGTGCCCTAAGGCCGGCCGGCTTGGGAGTCACTGACCCAAAGCTCGCTACACGGGTCACGAAAACTGACTATTCGAAATAGTGCTCATATGAGAAGAATGCGCAAGAGATCAAAAGTTGAAAAAAGAGTGAAAATGAGAAAAAAAGAATGTGCTGAATGAGAAAATTTTCATTGCTTAGGCATATATGTGTATTACTGTGCAGAAAATATACAAGTGAGAATAAATGAGTAAAATATGAGAATACTTGACTTTCGGAGAAAAATCATGAACTAGCTACAATATTAGAAAAGTGAAGGAAAAGAATTTTTACTGTGGTGGCATGAGATTTTTAAACTTGTTTTGAGAATGTCAATTACATGAAATATTTATTACAACTGCATTCTTAAGAGCCTAATATTTTTGAAAGATCATCCTCGCATTTCATTGATGTTTGTGGGTAGCATCGCTGCAAACCCTCACGAGACCTTACTCGTCCACTAGTGTAAGCTAGGGGTTTAAAGGGCTTATTGCATACGCTAAATGCAACCGTGATTCCTACGAAAGTGAGTTAGTATTATGCATTCATGCTTAGCATTTCTTGTCCTCAGTGCATATCATGATTAGGGTTTGTTAAGGGACTAACAAACATTCAAGCATGGGGGTATTTGATGATGCATGAAATGCACATCATGTAAACAAGTTTTTCATGCATTTTTTATCAAGTTTAAGGTTTTAAACCCATGTTTAGATGTGTTTTGATAGTAAGGGGCTATGGTTCGAATTTCAGAAAAATCGGAGTTAAAATGAGAGAGTTATGGCTATTTCAGTGTTTGAGCACAGATTTCGAGATGGATCGGATCCATATCCGACCCATTTAGGTTAAGTGGACCTTGGATCAACTCTTAGAAAGCCCAAAACCCAACCCACACGCCTATCCATATCCATTTCAAAAAGCTTTTCTGAAAACCCCCCAGAAAGAGGCGCCTAAAAAATATATTTTTTATATAACAGTGTTTTTGCAAATTCCAAAAAGTATAAATATACTTTTTAGAGAAGCCCTAGGTGTCTTTGGCTGTGTTTGGACGCCCCTTGCAGTGAATCTACTCCAGCAACTCCTTCCTCTCCATCTCCCCCACGTGTTGGCCATTGAAGACCGGTCTATGCTTGATTTTCAAGCATATTTTCGATATTTCTTTGTGTTCTTTTCATTTCTTTCTTGTTCCTTGCTGTAGTATTCACCATTTTTCTGTATTTTTGCAGGTGTAGTAGAAGTGGAGACCATTAACCTTGGGCGGGAGTGCGAAATACACCACCAAGGTGAGCCGGCCCTACCTCCATCCGGCTTTCTATTCCCTCTGATCGAGAATCGGCTCATATTCCACCGTCGGTGGATCTTCAACGTGTAGCAGCTGCAAAGGTGCCATTTTTTGGTGAAGTACAACATTCTCAAACTGTGTAGGACGTCCATCTTCAGCCACGGTCCGCTCTTCTTCATCCCCCCGGTCGTCGGATCTTCCAAAAGGTAGGTCTTCTTCTTCCTTCTCTTCTAGCTAAAACCGAAAATGAGTGTTGGTTTTCTTTTCCTTATTTTCTGAGTGTTTCTGGTTTTCTTTTTATTTTCAACCTTAGAATAGAGTTCGTGCATAGGCCAGCACGTTAGCTTAGGTTTATTTATTTGCTTGATTCATTTGAATCAAGTTTTTGTTGATTTTTCATTCTTTTTATAAAAATCGGCTAGATCTTCATCTAGCCGATTCTTCAAGTTTGTCATAGGAGTTTTTGGGGCTGTTTTACAGAAAATCCAATAAAAAAGGTGTTCATTTTGATTTACCTTATTCGGTTTTGTGTTGGTTGCATTTGGTTTTAATTGAAAAGAAAAATAAAAAAAATCGGCTAGACTTATTCTAGCCGATTCTTGATTTTCACAAAAAATATTTTTCTTTGTTCTGATTTTTTTTTATGTCCAGCATGTGTATTAAGTTGTTTTGCTGATAATCCATTTATAAAAGTTCAGTTTAATTCATTTTATTCGTGGGTTGTGCTTGTGTCTTGTTTGTTTTCATTTTTGAAAAAAAAAAAAAATCGGCTAGAGATATTCTAGCCGATCTTTACATTTTCGTTAAAAGTGTGTTTGGGTTGGTAAGACGTGTGGTTTACTGTGTGTTTAGTATGTTAACAGTAGCATAAACTTGTGTTAGTCATTGCATTGTTTTAGGATTGATTTAACTAATTGTTTTAATCATTTTTCGTTTTTGTGTTTTGAGTCTATTGTTGAAAATTATAAAAATCAAGTTTTTTTTTTTCATGTTTTTAATTCCAGCATAGTGCTGTTCTTGTTAGCCTTTGTGTAATTAGGAGTCCTTTGTATTATTTTCTAATTTCGTTTTATCAAAATAGTGGTTATTTAGTTTTATTGCTTTTTGTTAATTTATAATTTTTTTTTTCGTGTAGTTCTTCTTCTTCCCTAAGGTGGGGCGGCAGCCATTAGAGCTCCCCTTGAGCTCTTGGTCGAATTTTTTTAGCAAGTCTTAATTGTCATTAATTGAGTTAGGAAGGTGTCTAGGTTCAATGTATTAGGGTTTTCTTTCCTAGCCATTTTTAGGGGTTAATTAAGTAGGTTTTGGGAATTAGGTTAGCATTAACTCCTAGGAAATCGTCTTTTCATTTAATTCCTTTTATTCCCTAGGTAGAATTAATTCTTTTAGTTTAGAAAGTAGCCCCTATTGTAGTTGGCGATTTTGGAAAAAGGAGGCTCTTCAAAAGTCGTGTGAAGCATTTAAGGAAAATTTGGAATTTTGAATGGGCATTAAAGGAGTTATTCCTTAACTTTGGAAAGTGTATTTGGCATTAAACAAAAATTACAATCTAGGATACACGATTTCCATAGAGCATTAAAAGCACTTTAATTCCATCTTGAAAAGCAAAAATCATGGATTTCTAGATTGGCCTTTTCATTTTTCCAAAAGGAGCTTTAAAAGCAATTAAGGAGTGTAACTCCCTCTTGAAATGGGGCGATTTTTGAGAATCCAAAGCATTTCAAAGTTTGGAATTTGGTAATTATTACATTCCTTTTCCAATCTTCTCCATTAAAATCATTAACTTTGAATTAATTATAGGAATTAAGAGGTTACTACTTTAGTCTAGACCTAACCTAGTCAAACCGAGCCTAAGTCGAGTCAAACCCTAGTCTACATCCTCTTTGAGTCTAGTCAAAACCTAGCCTAGCCTACGTCAAAGCCTAGACCACACCTAGGTCGAGTCTAAGACCAAAGCCCAACCTTAGTCAAGCTTAGTGGAGTCAACAATAACCTAAGTTTAGGTCAACCTAGTCTACCTAACCTATCTAAGTCAAACCTAGTTGATTCAAACTTAGTCCAAGCCCACCTAAACCCAACCAACCCTAGTTGACTAGGTCAACCCTAAACCGAGTTCAACCTAGTCTTAATAAGCCTAAGTCCAAGACCAAGACCTAACCCGAGTCAAGTTCTAGTCTAACCCAGGGTGAGTCCAAACTGAGCCTAGGTCGAGTCAACTCTAGTCTAAGTCAAACCTAACCTAGGTTAAACCAAGTTGAGTCAACCTAAACCAAGCTAACCCAACCCTATCCAAGTCAAACCGAATCCACCTAAGTCAACCGAACATAGTTGACTAAGTCAACTCAAAACCGAACCCAACTAGTTAGGTCAAACCTAGCCGAGTCCACATTAGTCCAAGTTGAGTCAACCTTAGCTCGAGCCTATCTCTCTCAACCTAGTCAAAACCGAGCCTACCTAATCCAATCTGAGTTCATCCGAACCCAATCCGAACCTACTCAAGCCAAAGCCAAGCTTAGTGGAGTCAATTGAGTGAACCCTAACCCTAGTCTTTGTTCTTTAGTGAATTAAGTTCATTTAGTATTATTTATTTTGATTTTTATACTAATTAGTTTATTTATCTAATTTAGTTTTAGTGTAGAAGTGTGTGTACGTATATCGTATTTGCTTCGTATGTGTGAAATGTGTTTTGTGATTGTTTGATTGGTAGTTAGATACTACTTAACTTAGTAGTTGGATTGCATTTTATTTCATAGCATAGTTGCATTTGCATTGTTAGTTAATGTAGTTTTAGTCATAATTTGCTTATCGTGTTTTGTTCGTCGTGCATTTAGCGCATTCGTAATAGTCATCTGCATATACACTGTTATTCAGTGTCATTTAGATTGCATTAGGTTTGATTTGTCTTTTAGAGTGTTAAAATAGATTCATAAAGTGAATAGTACACTCAAATAAAAACCAGATTTTTGCCCTGTCGCACCAGCAGTATTTTCTGTGCAAAAATTCTGTGTTTTCCAAAAAGTTTTCTTCTATTCACTTTATTGACGTGTTATTTGACTGCAGACCAAATTTCAGCTCATTCGGAGTTGATTTGGTGTGATTTTTAAGCGTTTTGTGAAAACTGCTTTTTCTGGATTTCAAATTACAGGACTGTCGATATCCTGATTTTTCCCAGATTTGAAACGCTTATATCTGGAGTTTCAGATACTGTTTTTCAATTCTGTAAAAACTGTCAGTTTGTTTAATCTGTCTGTTGCAGAACAGAACAAATTTCGGGAAAATCGGACCTCGTTTTCACTATCAAACAGTGGTTTTCCGATAACCTGACAGAATGCTATTTTACACTAGATAGGGGCAGTTTCGTAATTTTCTTAGTTTCGGCAATTTAGACTTGTTTTCAGTAGTTTCTGCATTTTAGGAGTTGCATAATCATCATACAGCATTAGTAGAATTAATTTGGTTAATTTTAGAATTAATTTAGTATTTTATTTAATTTTTGTTTGATAAATAGCATTTTTTTATTATTTTCGTAAAAGTAGAATTAGTTTTAGTTATTGTTTGCATTATTATAATAGAATACTAACTTTGTATTTTTCTGCATTTTTAGGTTGTAAAGCATATTTAGTTTCCAGGGTTATTTTCCAAGTGTGAGGAGCGAATAATTGGCGAAAAGACGGAAATACCCTTGGTGTGGAGCAGAAGAAATAGTTGCTTGTTTATTTTCATTTTAGTGATTAAATGTATTTTTATTAGTTTTACAATTGTAGATTGACATTTGTTATTAATAAATTAAATTTCCTAGAAATATCGTGATTAATTCTTGTTCCCTGAGGATTCGACCCGTACTTACCACTTTGTGGAAAGTCGATTTTTATATTTTTGGTTGACGATTTTCCTAAGCTTTATTGAAAATAATTGTTTTAAAAAGAGCATTCCAAAATATCAACCACATTAGGTAAGTCCGGAGTGAACATGCAAGAGATGCTTGAGATATTCAAGCACGTTCAGATAAACCTCCCCTTACTAGATGCTATTCAACAGGTCCCTGCATATGCAAAGTTCCTCAAAGAACTTTGTACGCAGAAAAGGAAGTCGATGTCCCATGTGCAGAAAAAGATTTATTTAACCGGGCAGGTGAGCGCAGTATTGCAACATCAAACCCCACCTAAGCTCAAGGACCCAGGGATTCCTATCATCTCATGTGTCATAGGAAACATCACTGTTGGGCGTGCATTGCTCGACCTTGGGGCAAGTGTTAACATCTTGCCGGGTTTCTTTTATGACCAATTTGGATTGAAAGAGATGAAACCTACACCTATGACTCTTCAGCTGGCAGATAGATCTATCAAGGTCCCAAGAGGGATACTTGAAGATGTTTTAGTCAAGGTGGAGGATTGTTATTTCCATGTCGACTTCGTGATATTAGATATGGAGGGAGTTGATAGCCCACAGCAGACTCCTATTATTCTCGGTCGCCCCTTCCTAGCTACCGCCAATGCGTGCATCAATTGCCGCACTGGTGTGATGGATGTGTCATTCGGAAATAGGAAGATACGGCTAAACATTTTTCGTGTTGCTATGGGGCCTGCTGTTGAGGAGGCTTCTTTCGAGGTTGATGTCATTCAAAACCTCGTAGAAGCAGAATATGCTTGGTTATTGAGTAATCCACCTCATGAGGAGGATAAGAAATCATTAGATGAGGATCACCTAGAATTACGTGAAAATCAGATAGGTGAGTTGAGTTGGATCGGGCACTTCGAGCCATTTAGAGGTAGACAGGATGGGAACATAGTGCGCAGTGTCGCAGATGAGACTATTTTTCATAGAGAGCCTGATTGAGTCTGACTTCATGTCCATTGATCTCATGGACGATGAAGGATTTTTTCAGGGATCCGTCTGGCTGGGGACGTGAAACTTAGCGCTTTATGCGAGGCAACCCATATATTGTATATTATTAGATTTGCTTAGAATTTATAGATTTTATTTTGTTTTTACTTTTTCGTTTTATTCATGAGTTTTTCATGTTCTTTTTGTTTCATTCATGAGTTTCATGTTTTATCATGTATACATTGCATTCATTACATTCATAGAACGTGTATTTTTTAATTCATGTCAGGTCATTCTACTCTTTTCCCTCATTTATTTTCTCTCATGTGCATTCACGTAGTTTCATATAAGCATCGGGGAGTGCCACTGGGACAGTGTCATTCAAGCATTGGGGAGGGTGTAGTTTGCACACCTTGATATTTCTGTTTACGTTCTTGCACATGTTTACACATCTCTCATGAAAAGTAGATTTTTAAAGAAAGAGTTTGAACTTATATGAATGTTATTTCAAATCTGATGTTTTTAGAGGATTTTTAAAAACTTTTCTGACATAGATCTAAAAATTATGGTTGTTTATGTGGATTTCAAAGAAATGATGATAGATACATGTTAGAATTTATTTTGAATCATAAATATGAATATGCACAGTTCTATTTTTGAAAAACTAAGCAAATGAACAAAAACGTAAAAATGAGCTCAAAAGAAAAAAAATATAGCATGCGTTAGGTTGTTTGGATAATTCCACAATCCTTAGTAGATGGAACTTAGATGTAAGTTGAAACTTTTAATTCCATTTTCGAAAAGGAGAGTGGAAAACTTCGTGATCCTAAGTAACTGAGAATAGATACAAGTTGAAATGTTTGACTCTCATGTTATAAGGGTGAATGAAGGAAGTCACTTTTATGTCTTAGTTGATATCTTTTGGTATGCATTGAAAAAGTATAGAAGATATTGACATTGCACAAGGCATAAAAGCAGACCACACATAAGCTATAAGAGAAGAATAAGTGCGCAAAAAGAAAAAACGTGAAAAAAATGAAAAAATTGAGAAAAGAGCTGAAAAAGAAAGAAAAGTTCAGTGCTTAGAAGTGCGATTGAGAAAACCTGTGCAAAAAACATATGTGTGAGGATAAGTAAATAATAATATGTTTTTATTGGATTTTCTAAGAATAAAACATAAATAATTGTGATATTTAGAAAAGTGAAAGAAATTTTTTTCTGTGGTGGTATATAAAAGACTCTAATTATGTTTTGATTTTGAAATAAAAAGAAATATTTGTGAAAACAAAGTCTTTAATTACCTACAGATTATGAGGATGTGTAATATTATGCATACATGACAGAGATGTTTGTGGGTAGCATCACTGCAAACCCTCACGAGACCTTACTCGTCCACTAGGGTAACCCAGGGGTTGAAAGTGCTTGTTGCATGAGCTAAATGCAACCGTGATTCCTACGAAAGTGAGTTAGGTGATAATTTGATTTCGTGCATTTTTCTAGTTTGCTCGAGGACTAGCAAAACATAAGCATGGGGGTATTTGATCATGCATATATTTTAGGGATATTTCATATAAAAATATGCATGATTTCATGAGAAAATGATTTAAAAACCCAATTTTATGTTAGTTTCGAGTAAATGTGCTAAAATAATATAAGAATAGAAAATGCATGAAAAATAGTGTTATTTTATATTTTAATGCATATTTTAGTGTTTAACATAATTGTAGTAGTTTAGTTTTTGAAAATCATAAAAAAAAGTAGAGTTAGAATAGACTTAGTTTTTGTATTTTCTAAAACATAGTCATTTTGAGTTGCTTTATAAATAACTTTTTGAAGAGTGGTTTTGAAATGGAATTCTTTGAAATAAGATGGACTTATGGAAAAACTTTCAAAATTATAAATACCATACGTAGGGGGAAGAGAGGCTTGTCTTCTCTTTTATGCTTTTGCCTTCTCTTCTAACCCTTCCCCTTCACCTTGTTTCTTTCCTCCTTCTTCTCCTTCTCCCTTGATCTCTCTTCTTTCTCAATCCGGTGGAGGTATCCAGCTATGGTAATGGCATATAGGAGGATTCCACTTCTCTTCTAATCCCTCCGGTGAGTCTTATCATCTTATCTTCTTCTTCTTCTTCTTCTTCTTCTTCTTCTTCTTCTTCTTCTTCTTTATGAATTTTCATTTTGATTTCTGTTAAGCATTCATAACTCATATTAAAAGAAATGTGTTTTGATTTACTGTTTTTGTTTCATAAAATTTTTAATAGATTTTAATTTGTAGTTACATGAATCGGTTCTGCATAAATAAATAAATAAAAAAAAACGAATAAATAAAATAAAAAAGGAAAAAAACATTACCGCTGAAACTCAGAACTCCTGTAGCTGTGAAAATGTTTCCGGTTTTCTTAGATCTGAAGTCCTGATAAAACATCAGATGTAAAACATTAAAAAAAAAATGTTTCAACAATCGGTGGATTTCAATATTTCTACAGGACTTGATCTGAAATCTACCGCCGGATTTCAACAAATTTCTACAGAAATTTGATCGATCATCTGGATCGATTTCCAGTTTTTCCTGGCGAACATTGTTTTTCAAAGCTTATTTTTGGTATTGATCGGAGCTCTGGACTGCTGCAAAGAACCGCCAGGATACAGATAAGATGATTAGTGCCTGAAATTTCTGGACTTGCCGTAGATGATGATCGGAATCTCTGATCACCGAAATAATTGTTTTTTTTTCATGGTTGATATTTCTGGTGGATGCTATTAAGATTTCTGGTGGAGGCTGTCAATATTTGAAATTCTAGTGTGTGTTTTTTAAAACATTCGATTGGATAGTGTGATCTAAAGTAAAAGTATGAATTGTGAATCATCATTGTTGGGCATCTGTGAAATTTAGCAGAAACAGGTGAATCCGCCGGAAGTTCTCTGCAAATAGCTGAGATTTATCTGATTATCGGAATCCTAATCATCTAACCATTAGATCTCCTCCAAGTCACTGGCTAAAATTCAGACTTCTACTGTAGCTTTGATCTGTCTTGTAGATCTCTGATTGTTAAAATCCTCATCCCTGAATCCGTCGGAAGTTCCAATTACCATTGTGAACTGTATTTCCTGTAGAACTCACCGGCGGTTACACAGTTCTCCGGCTATTCTTCTTACTGAGTCATTGTGAGAGCCAATCTCATCCGTGTGATTCAAACGTGAAAAGCTATTTTCACAATGTGTTGAAACAAAATTGGGTTTTCACGATCTATTGAATTTAAAAACTGATTTTTACGGTTGTGTTGATTTTAAAACTGGATTTTCACTTAAATTTTATCATGTTTTTACTGTTGGTTCTCACTGAAACTTTTAATGTTAGTTAATTGAAAAATTAGTTAGCTATTAGTTAATTGAGCAGTTAGCTGTTAGTTTACTAAATCATTAGTGATTAGTATAAAATTTTTTTGAAGTAGCCAAGTAATGTGTAATTGTTAGCTTAGTTACTTTTGCTAAGTAAGTAGTAGTTATTAGTAAACTATTAGTTAAGTGTTTTAGAATTAGTTAGTTGTTATTAGATTTAATTAGAATTAGTTGTCAATTTTAATTAGTCAATTAGATTTCGTTAATGATTTCTTTTGTATTCTTAGTAGTTAGTTAGTCTATTTTGTTTAGTATAGTTTTATTCTTGTATTGTGTACTGCTCGTGTTTCGTTTGAATTGTGCAAGATTGCAAAGGACTGGAGCGATAGCAATTACGTGACACGACGAAGTACGAAGAATAAAGCTTCTTTTTGCTTTTATTTTTAAAATTAGGAATTTAATTGGGTTTGTAAATATTGCACTTTACGCCCTCTACGAAGGGTATTCATTTGTTGTAATAGTTAGTTGTTTTTACCTTTTCTAAACATTTTACATTTCAATAATTCGGCAATAAAGAATAGTTTAGATTTGTGTACTTGAATACGAAATATTCCCGTTCCCTGAGTTCGACCCGGTCTCATCCACTAGTGAGAACCGGTTTTTATTATTTGATGTCTGGTTTTCACATGTTTTTCATATAAAAATCTTTTCAAAATTACAACGATTTAAAAGAAGACATCAAAAGTCTTCATGTTTTAAAGGTTTTGTGAAAATGTCTGCTAATTGTCAATTAGTGGGTATAAATTCAAATTTAGTTATGTTGTTTAAAACTTGTTTGTTTAAAAAGTGGTGTCGAATTTGAATGTGCTTTGTACGTGAGTGAAGAATAGGATTTTTAGATAGATTAATTGTACTTGTATTATCACATAAAATAGTCATATTTTTGAATTTTAAACCAAAATCATTTAAGGTTTGTTTCATCAAAGTCAATACCTTTCTCTTGATTGTAGCCTTGAGACACAAGCCTTGCCTTGTTTCTTATAACATTACATGATTCATCCAGCTTGTTTCTGAAGATCCATCTGGTCCCAATGATTTGATGATCTTTTGGTTTTGGTACAAGATCCCATACATTATTTCTTTGGAACTGGTTAAGTTCTTCAGTCATTGCTAGCATCCAGAACTCGTCTAGGATGGCTTCATCAATCTTTTTAGGTTCAAGTTGAGAAATGAAAGTCATATTTGCAATACGTTCCAACTGAGCTCTTGTTTGAAGCCCCTTGGTCAGGTCTCCTAAGATCTGCTTTTGAGGATGATCTTTGATTTTGGTAAATGTTATTTGATGATCATCTTCATTAGATTTAGCTCTGTTATCTAAGAGAAAATCTATACTTTCAAAATCATCATCGTTAGTCTGCTTATGAACAGATTGATCAACAGATTCATAAAAACTGACATGTATAGATTCTTTAATAGTATTAGTACTCTTATTAAAAACTCTTTATGCTTTACTATGACTTGAATATCCTAAGAATATGCCTTCAACAGATTTAGCATCAAATTTATCAAGGCTATCTTTTGTGTTTAGGATAAAGCATTTACACCCAAAGACTTTGAAGTAGTCTATTCTTGGAGTTCTGTCATAGAATAGTTCATAGGGAGCTTTTTTCAAGAGAGGTCTAATAAGTACTCTATTTGAAATATAGCATGCAGTGTTAAAAGCTTCAGCCCAAAAATATTTAGCAAGATTGTTATGTTGAAGCATAGTTCTGGCAGATTCTTGAAGGGTTCTATTCTTTCTTTCTACTACATCATTTTGAGGTGCAGCTCTAGGAAAGGCAAAGTTATGTGAAATACCATGCAAGTTAAAAAAATTTACAAAAAGATCATTATCAAATTCTCCTCCATGGTCACTACGAATTTTAACAATAGTAGAGGATTTTTTATTTAATAACTTTTTACATAAAATTTCAAATTCACAAAACATATCACTTTTATTTTTCAAAAATATTACCCAAGTGAATCTTGAGTAATAATCAACAATGAAAAAAGCATATTTATTATGATTAAGACTAGCTACCCTAGAAGGACCAAAAAGATCCAGGTGGAGAAGCTCTAAAGGTCTTTTACTTGACATAACATTCTTTGATTTGAAGGATGATTTTGACAATTTTCCTAATTGACAAGCATCACAAAAATAGTCTCTTTTAAATGGTATTTTAGGTAACACACAAACCAAGTTATTTTTAGCCAGTTTAGAGATATATTTAAAGTTAGCATGTCCCATTCTCATATGCCATAAATTTTAAGAGGCATTATTTGCTATGAGACAATGTTCAGTAATACTATCTAAGTATAATTCATATACATTATTTTTCCTTATACCTTTTAAAACAATATTTTCATTTGTGTCCACTATGAGGCATGCATCATGTTTAAAACTGACATTATATCCTATGTCACACATTTGACTGATGCTTAAGAGATTGTGTTTTAAACCTTTAACAAGGAGAACGTCTTTGATAAGACGTTTATCGATATTACCAATATTGTCAATACCAATTATCAAACCTTTGTTGTTATCTCTAAAGGTGACGGTTCCTCCTTCTTTATGATGAAGAACAACAAAAAGATTTGGATGTCCTGTTATATGTTTTGAACATCCACTGTCTAATATCCATTTGTTCTTCTTTTTCAATGCCTGCAATAGATCAAGTAAAAACTCTTTTTGGTACCCGATTGGGTCCCTTTTTGTTACATTTTGGAGCCCATATCCATTTTGATTTGGGTTTATCTATAATCTTAGAGGAGTACATGGAATTACAATTATAATACTTCTATTTAGGTTCAGCAGAACCTTTGACAAAAGTGGTCTTTTGATTCGTATAAGAAGGTTTATTATAATTTGAGTAATCAATACCATTCTTGTAAAAAGAGAATTTTTGAGAGGATAGGAGTTTGTCCAAGTTCTTTTTTCCCTTGATAAACTTGAAAACCGTTTTCATAAGGTTTTCAGTTTTACCTTTTAAATCTGAAATTTCTACTTGAAGATTTTTAGTCTTGGAGCTAGTAGACGAGATTTCAGAAGTAAGCATGAAATTTTTCTTTTTCAACTCAGAATTTTCAACAATGAGTTTTTCTGTGAAAGCTCCAAATTCTCAGATTTTAAAATTTTATTTTTGAGACTCATTTTTCTAGATTCTTCAAATAGTTCTTGAAAAGCATCTAGAAGTTCTTCAAAGGAAAAGTCAAAAATTTTACTTACAGAGCTTTTGTTTGCCATGAAGCACATGTTTGCAGTTTCGGCTTCATCATCACTTGACTCTTCACTGGTGGATGGTTCTGAATCATCCCATTGAGCATGGAGAGCCTTCTTCTTGAAGAACATTTTCTTTGGTTCCTCAACTTTAGATTTTCTTTTCAGAAGCGGACAGTCACGTCTTACGTGACCTGGCTTATTGCATTGATAGCACATGGTATCTTCTTTAGAATCTTTGTGCTTTTTGGACAGCTTGTTCTTTCTCATGAAGCACTGGAATCTTTGAGTAAGTAGCGCAATTTCAGATTCTTTTTTTGAGTCGTCATTCTCAGAAATGGTTGAGAAGGCTAGATTTTTCTTTGAAGGTTGTTCTTCTTTCCTTCTTTCCTTCATATGGACTTCATAGGCCATAAGATTGCCTATTAAGTCATCCAGAGTAAGCTTCGAAAGATCTTGGGCTTCTTCAATAGCTGTAGTCTTTTTCTCCCAGTTAGTTGTGAGAGATCTCAAGATCTTTTTTACCTTATCAGTCTGAGAATGAGTTTCTCCTAGAGATTTAAGATCATTGGTGATATTGGTGAATCTAGTGAACATTTCAGTAATGGTTTCATCTTTGATCATCTTGAAAAGTTCATATTTTTTAACCAATGATGAGATCTTAGCTTCTTTTACTCTGTTTGTTCTCTCATGAATAACTTTCAGAGAATGCCAAATATCATGAGCAGAATCACAAATGGATATTCTGTTAAATTTATTTTGGTCTATGGCACAATATAGAGCATTCATGGCTTTTGCATTTAAGTTTGTCCTTTTTCTTTCTTCATCAGTCCATGAAGAGTAGTCTGATGTAGAAGAAGAATATGGACATTCTACGATATTCCATAGAGCAAAATCTACACACTTGAGAAATATGATCATTCTACATTTCCAATAGCCATAGTTAGTGCCATTAAAAAAAAGAGGGCGAGATGAGTCTTGACCTTCGATGTCACGAGCATAAGAGGTTGATGCCATTTTTGTGCCGGAAGACTTGTTATGTCGAAACCAGCAGAACCTGCTCTGATACCAAATGAAATTCCACTAGAGGGGGGTGAATAGTGAAATTCGTTGCAGATCAATAATATAAAAAATATGACAATAAGGCACAACACAATAAACACAGGATTTATATTGGCTCGACCGAGTTACTGACCTACATCCAATCCCCAAGTAAAACACTTGAGTCTTTCACTATAAAATTCTTGTTACGGGATAAATAGTACAATACCCTCTTCCTCAGAGGTCTACTTCTCTCAACAGAGAAGGGAAACACCCTCTTCCTCA
The DNA here is from genome assembly GCF_984573655.1 of Nuphar pumila. Taxonomy (NCBI): domain Eukaryota; kingdom Viridiplantae; phylum Streptophyta; class Magnoliopsida; order Nymphaeales; family Nymphaeaceae; genus Nuphar; species Nuphar pumila. The sequence goes on along the minus strand of NC_143256.1, from coordinate 85,070,985 downwards.
GAGGTCTACTTCTCTCAACAGAGAAGGGAAACATCCTCTTTCACAGAGGTCTACTTCTATCAATAGAGAAGGGAAACACCCACTTTTACAGATGTCTACTTCTCTAAAAAAAGAAGGGATACAGCAGTAAACAGAAAGTTACAACACTTTTCTATAGAACCTTCAGAATGATATGCAGAGTATGAATACACGTATGAAGATTCTCAGAATGTTATCTCTTTTGAAAATGGGCAGAACAATCTCTTAGGAGAACAGAATGTTCTTTTTCTTTTTCTTTTTCTTTACACACACTTGATTCTTTTGTCAGAGAGCTTTTCTTATCTTTTTCTCTTTCTTTTCTCTTTCTTTTCTCTTTCTTTTTCTAAGCCCTTTTTCAGTGTGTCGAGTAGGAATTTTTCTCTTTGAAAGCTTACTTGTGTTTTGATATTATTTTGTTTGTATATATATAGGTCTTTCAAAAATAGTCGTTGCCTTTTGAAATAATTGTTCTTTTGTGATGTGAGATGCCATGTCATCTCAAAAACAACTTTCTATGAGAAAATGTGTGAAAAGATATGAGTACTATATTGCTTTTTCAAAAAGTCGTCATTCCATAATTTAAAGAATTGTTAAGTAATAAATGTTTGGTGTATTTAAATAATGATAGTTTCTTCAAGTCGCCATTTCTAAATTAAATAGTTTAAGGTACAATATACGTTGGTGTAATTAAAAATGATATTTAATTTGTAATGGGTCTTTTCTCAAATAAATATTTTGTAGTACATTGAACGTTGAAGTATTTAGAAATGTAATTTATATTGTGATTTGTCTTTACTCAAATAAATGATTTATAGTACATAAATTGTTTTGAGTTTATTTTTATTACAAATCGTCACTTCTTTGTTTAAATGCATGTAAGTAAATAAATGCTTGTTTAGTACTTTATTTTACAAATTGTCATTTCTTGAGTAAATGCTTTAGAAGTACCATTTAATGCTTACTAAAAGAATGATGACTTCAAGTATAAGTCGTCACTTTTTGAGTGAGTGTTTTTGAAAATATATTTAATGCTTAAAAAAATAAATGGTCATTTCTTAAAATAATATTTATTTTCTCAAATCGTCATTTCTAAAATGAATGATTTGAAGTGTAATAAATGCTTGAGTAATACTTATATTACAAATAGTCATTTCTCAAATAAATGCTTGTGTATAATGAACGAATACATCTTTTCACAATTTCTCTTTTCTTATATAAATGTTTATGTATTATGAACCAAAATTTCTTATGTAAATGTTTGTGTATTATGAACCAATGTATTTTGTATTTTCTTATATAAATGCTTATGTATTATGAACCAATACATCTTTTCACAATTTGTCTTTTCTTGTATAAATGCTTATGTATTATGAACGAAAATTTCTTACGTAAATGTTTGTGTGTTATGAACCAATGCATTTTGTCTTTTCTTACATAAATGCTTTTGAAATCATGAGCTTTTATATCTTGTCAAATTGTCTTTTTCATAAATGCTTGTAGGAAGTACAATTAATGCTTTTGAAATCATGAGCTTTTTATATCTTGTCAAATTATCTTTTTCATAAATGCTTGTAGGAAGTACAATGATTTATTTCAAAAAGGTGTTTTTGAAATAATACAAATATACATAATGTATGTTTTTTATGAAAGCTTGTCTTTTTGTGAATGAATGACTTGTATGATTTTAAAGCATATAGTCTAATATGAAATATGCATACTTTTGAAGGTTCTGTTACATATGACTCTAAAGAAAAAAATCTTCATCTTGAAGTAGCCGATCTTCTTGGATAATCTTTAATGCATCTCTTTGGCTCATCAAGCTTTTTCTTCAGAGTAGTATGATTGCATCAAATTGTTGCACTTGATCAAGTTGTCTTCACTCTTCTTAAGTGAAATAACCTTGCATCAAATACACGTTAAATACATAGCACATCATATCCAGTCATAATATGACATATCCAGTTTCAAATATGAAAGAATATCATATTTATCATATCTCATGAAAGCATATCATATATTTATCATGTATCATATATATGCATCATGAAAGCATATCATATATTTATCATGTATCATCAAAACATAGTTTCTCAACATTCTCCTCCTTTTTTATGATGACAATATATGCTCCCATTATCAATATGCTATATATATTATGATGATTTAAATATGATATCAGAAATAAAAAATGCATAAAAAATAGTAATCATAAAAAAAAACAAAATTATCATAAAAAAGTTTGCGTACACTTCATGTGTATGAGATAAAAAGTTAAATGTTTTTCTCCTACATCGGAGAGGTAGGTTTTCTCTCCCCCTTTGTCATTGACAAAAAGGAGGGATCAGAGTAGAAGTGTTAATATTATAGACCAGGTTGAAGCAAGTTGAGAGTTGAAGACAACAATTCAAGAAAAAGATTTCAAAAAATACATGGAGCGATCCATTGTTTTGAGACAGAGTGAAGAAGAAAGTGAGCTCAATTCATGTGAAAGAGATGAATAGAGATAAAGTCAAGCTATGACATCATGTCATAACAATGAAAAGACATAAAGAGAAATTTTAAGTTGGACGTATGAAGAGAAGTTCAATAATGTCATAAAGAAGCAAACAACAAGTTGAGAGAGTAGTCAAAGAAAAGAGTGATGACAAACATCGATTTTCAAATAAGACATGGATAGAGAAGAGGACAAAAATAATTAATGAGTGACATGAGATGAAAGACATAAAGGAATGTCAAGATTGTCTTGAATTAATATTTATAGCTCATATAGGTATAACAGACATATTGTTGAAAAACATAGTTATAAAGACAAAAGAAACTCGACATGGGAGAGTCGATTGTTTTGGAGAATAAAAAGTGAAGTTTTAAAATCTTGTCACAGAGCCAAATCCCCAGTTTTGAGATGACAAAAGGTGAATTCAAATTTTGTGAAAGAGAGAGAAAGATGGGACCAATGAAAAAAGGACAACTAAACATAATTGATTTGCTATGTAAAAAAATATAAGAAGAAAGACATGATTGTCGAAAATGAGTTTTGTATAGATTCTTATAGAGATGTGTAAAAGAGGTGATTAGACATAAAGTTGAGTGTACTCAAAGATAATATATTTGTGAATAAGAGGTAAAAAAAATGACGATAAAGAAGAAGTTCAATCATGAAAAACACACAATATGTTGAGAGAAATAACAAAGAGAAAAAAGATGAGAGTCATGGGGGTCGATCCAAAGTTTAGAAACATAAAGGAATGTCATGATTAATTTGTGTTTCCTTATTGATAGTCGTGAGAGAGGAGAGGATACGAGGTAATGATGGTGAAGTGACTTGTATTTGATAAAAATAATAATAATAATAAATTTTTAAGAAAGAGGTGCCAAAAATGGCGTGTAAAGATGATGAGACCTAAAGTGGAATAAATCAGAAACAGTATTTGAGAGAGGATACCAAAAGTGGCGAGAAAAGAAAAAAATAATTGGTTTTAAAAGAACACAATGCATGAATGAACCAAAGTGAGTGACATGGGTGACAAGATAAAAATGTAAACACAAGAGTATAAATTATGATTTATATGTACGATAGTCTAAAATACAATTCGTAAATGAGTGTGGGAAGACAAAAGATGATTTGACATAAAGTGTTTTGACATGCTTATGTGTTAAACTTTAATTATTATTTAAAATAAATTTTGTAAAGGAAAGTTTATAGTAAAACTATAGTTTAATATTTGAAAAAGTGAACTCGTGTAGAATGATTTTACTATATCCCAATTAGTCATATGAATTTTAATTAAATTAATGATAGTTTATAAATCACTTAATTTACAGATTCCTAATTATCTTCTAATTTGTATAAAGTCTTCATGTTTTAAATATTTTTTTAAAATGTCTGCTAATTGTTGATTATGTTGTTTAAAACTTGTTCTCTAAAAAAGTGGTGTCGAATTTGAATGTGCTTTGTACGTGAGTGAAGAATAGGATTTTTAGATAGATTAATTGTACTTGTATTATCACATAAAATAGTCATATTTTTGAATTTTAAACCAAAATCATTTAAGGTTTGTTTCATCAAAGTCAATACCTTCCTTCTGATTGTATCCTTGAGCCACAAGCCTTGCCTTGTTTCTTATAACATTACATGATTCATCTAGATTGTTTCTGAAGATCCATCTAGTCCCAATGATTTGATGATCTTTTGGTTTTGGTATAAGATCCCATACATCATTTCTTTGGAACTGGTTTAGTTCTTCAGTCATTGCTAGCATCCAGAACTCGTCTATGATGGCTTCATCAATCTTTTTAAGTTCAAGTTGAGAAATGAAAGTCATATTTGCAATACGTTCCAACTGAGCTCTTGTTTGAACCCCCTTTGTCAGGTCTCCCAAGATCTTTCACAGAGGTCTACTTCTATCAACAATGAAGGGAAACACCCTCTTTTACAGAGGTCTACTTCTCTCAATAGAGAAGGGATACAGCAGTAAACAGAAAGTTACAACACTTTCCTATAGAACCTTCAGAATGATATACAGAGTATGAATGCACGTATGAAGATTCTCATAATGTTATCTCTTTTGAAAATGAGCAGAATAATCTCTCAGGAGAACAAAATATTCTTTTTCTTTTTCTTTACACACACTTGATTCTTTTGTCAAAGAGCTTTTCTTATCTTTTTCTCTTTCTTTTCTCTTTCTTTTTCTAAGCTTTTTTTAAGTGTGTCGAGTAGGAATTTTTCTCTTTGAAAGCTTACTTGTGTTTTGATATTATTTTGTTTGTATATATATAGGTCTTTCAAAAATAGTCATTGCCTTTTGAAATAATTGTCCTTTTGTGATGTGAGATGCCATGTCATCTCAAAAACAACTTTCTATGAGAAAATGTGTGAAAAGATATGAGTACTATATTGCTTTTTCAAAAAGTCGTCATTCCATAATTTAAAGAATTGTTAAGTAATAAATGTTTGGTGTATTTAAATAATGATAGTTTCTTCAAGTCGTCATTTCTAAATTAAATAGTTTGAGGTACAATATACGTTGGTGTAATTAAAAATGATATTTAATTTATAATGGTTCTTTTCTCAAATAAATATTTTGTAGTACATTGAACGTTGAAGTATTTAGAAATGTAATTTATATTGTGATTTGTCTTTACTCAAATAAATGATTTATAGTACATCAATTGTTTTGAGTTTATTTTTATTACAAATTGTCACTTCTTTGTTTAAATGCATGTAAGTAAATAAATGCTTGTTTAGTACTTTATTTTACAAATGGTCATTTCTTGAGTAAATGCTTTAGAAGTACCATTTAATGCTTACTAATAGAATGATGACTTCAAGTATAAGTCGTCACTTTTTGAGTGAGTGTTTTTGAAATTATATTTAATGCTTAAAGAAATAAATGGTCATTTCTTAAAATAATATTTATTTTCTCAAATCGTCATTTCTAAAATGAATGATTTGAAGTACAATAAATGCTTGAGTAATACTTATATTACAAATAGTCATTTCTCAAATAAATGCTTGTGTATTATGAATGAATACATCTTTTCACAATTTGTCTTTTCTTATATAAATGTTTATGTATTATGAATCAAGATTTCTTACGTAAATGTTTGTGTATTATGAACCAATGTATTTTGTCGTTTCTTACATAAATGCATATGTATTATGAACCAATACATCTTTTCACAATTTATCTTTTCTTGCATAAATGCTTATGTATTATGAACGAAATTTTTTTACGTAAATATTTGTGTGTAATGAACCAATGCATTTTGCCTTTTCTTACATAAATGCTTTTGAAATCATGAGCTTTTATATCTTGTCAAATTGTCTTTTTCATAAATGCTTGTAGGAAGTACAATTAATGCTTTTGAAATCATGAGCTTTTTATATCTTATGAAATTATTGTTTTCATAAATGCTTGTAGGAAGTACAATCATTTGTTTCAAAAAGGTGTTTTTGAAATAATACAAATATACATAACGTATGTTTTTATGAAAGCTTGTCTTTTTGTAAATGAATGGCTTGTATGATTTTAAGCATATAGTCTAATATGAAATATGCATGCTTTTGAAGGTTCTGTTACATATGACTCTAAAGAAAAAAATCTTTATCTTGAAGTAGTCGATCTTCTTGGATAATCTTTAATGCATCTCTTTGGCTCATCAAGCTTTTTTTTCAGAGTAGTATGATTGCATCAAATTGTTGCACTTGATCAACTTGTCTTCACTCTTCTTAAGTGAAATAACCTTGCATCAAATACACGTTAAATACATAGCACATCATATCCAGTCATAATATAACATATCCAATTTCAAATATGAAAGCACATCATATTTATCTTATCTCATGAAAGCATATCATATATTTATCATGTATCATATATATGCATCATATATTTATCATGTATCATCAAAACATAGTTTCTCAACAAAGAATTCTCTTTAAATTTTGTGAAATTCTATTATCAATATTCTTTTTCACCAATTGCTTTCACAAATAAGAATTCTTTCTTTTCTGATCATATCATGGAAATTGATGGCTTCCTTAAAAGAAAGTAAATTGCAAGCAATTTGAATTCGAATCTTGATTTTATGAAGTCAAGCCCAGTTGGAGGTAATACTTTAGGTAGAAAAGAGGGAATATTTTCTCAGCAATGTGGATCATTTTCAATCATTTTGAATCAACAATAATTTTCAACATTTTGACAATTTTTTCTAGCTATCTTGGCGTGAAGCGAGAGCTTGAGGTTCATCTTTGGCGTATCCTGACACCATTTGTTATCCCTTTTAGGACTTGATAACGGGAGTTTTCAAGATTCCTTCCCTTATGTTGGTATAATATGAGTGCCTAGGCACTCAGATTCACACACTTCCCTGTGTCCCCATTATCCCACCATAGACAGTCCAATTTCGGCTCGAGGTTAAGCCACCAATCATTTTCTCGCAAAAGGTCATCAATTTCAAAAGTTATTTAGTCTCAGCAATGAGGCGCCCAGAATCAAACCCCTTTTCTAGGTTTAGGGACCCCAATTTCATCCTTTTGCAAAACCCTATCAGATTCATTGTGCGGAAGTCCGAAGGTCCATCATGGGTTCTTCTTTCGAGAATCCCATCATTTTCATTTTCCGGTCAGGTTAAGGGTTAAACCTGAGCCTCATTTTGATGAGGTATTTCATTTCCCGGTCAGGTTAAGGGGTTAAACCTGAGCCTCATTTTGATGAGGTATTTCATTTCCTAGTCAGGTTAAGGGTCAAACCTAAGCCTCGTTTCTATACGAGGTATTTCTCTTCCCCATCGAGGATAAAAGCAAAACCTGAATCTCACTTCTTTGAAGTAAATTTTTCTTCTTCATTCTCCATTTCATATCTTCCATTCTCATCAGGGCTAATTTTCATATCCAGTCAAATCCTTCTAACTGGGGCATTTTTATAGCCCAAATTTGGTGTATTTTCTTTGCCACTAAGCTCGTCCCTAAGCCAACTTAGTAGCAAAGAGGGGCATCTGTAAACACCCTAAATTTTCCTCCTCCATTCTCGAACACCCCCACTTATCCAGTGCCAACCCTGGTAGGTTAGTGTAGGAGTCAAACCCTAAGTTTGTGTAAGAAAATTACCATTTTACCCACTTTCATTAGGAAAATTACCATTTTACCCCTAGGTCATCCCAGACCTCAGTCAGTTGGAGTCAACCAAGCTCATTGGTTACTTCATAACAATTAGAATTTCGATCATTTCAAGCTCATCTGAGATCATGATGAGTAGACTATGTTCATTTCTGACCACTTCTGCCAAAATGAGATCATTTCTCTAGAAATGAGCTCATTTCTCACTCAAATCCAAGCCAATTGTCTCTGAGTCAGTCATTCCCAGTCAATCCTATTCTTTTGAGTTTAGCTTGAGCTCACCAGAAGTTCAAGTGCTCTAGTTTTAGTTCAAATCCACTTCCAAGTGTCTAGCAGCCCATTTTAGCCTATTTCAGCTGAAATTAAGCTGAGTTCAGTCAGTTGAGCTAGTGTTCAAGCTTTGATTTTAGTTCATCTGAGTATTACTGACCTTTGTTCTAGCTCAAACCTAGCTCAGATTTGTAATTCACTTCACTCTAGTGACCATTCTGTACCATTTCTCTAAAAATCACAGCTTTTCTTGAAAATTTAGTCGGAAAGGTCAGTTGAGTCAGTGTCTCGTCAGTTCAGTTGAGTTCTCAAACCTTAGAACCCATCTCAATCCAGTTTATTTCAGTTCAATCTAGCTCAAACCCCAATTTTCAGTGTCACTCTGGCCCGGTAGAGCCCGAAAACCATTTCTTGAATCATTTTTCAAATTTTATCAATTTTAACAATTTTTGAACTAGTACAAGTGTCAATCAAAGTCCAATATCCAAAATTCTTCATTCAGGGTCTGCATTTCGCAACATATTTCATGTTATTTCTCATCATTTCATAACATTTCATCACATTTCATTTCAATTTTCGAGATCCAAAACTCCAGTTTTATAAATTTCAATCCAGATTGAGTATTAAAAGCTTTTAGCAATCAATTTCAAACCCTGGGTTTTTTAAATTAACATTTTTACCCTCAAGATTCTAAATTTGGAAATATTTTCTCAAGAAAAACAATTTAGATTTCTTTCAAACTCAAAATTTTAAATTCTAAACTGGATTTGCCTTGCAACGGGGTATTGAACTTCAAATTTCGAGCTTATTTTAAAAACTGCCAAAAATAGCTCATTTTCTCCAGAAATTTTATAAAAAAGACTATTTTACCTCTATGATTCTCAAAATGAATTTCAAATTTGGAAAGAGAGCCCACTCTAAGATGGCTTATTTACTTGCATTTTATTTTATTATATATATATATGTATATAAACATTTTTTTGCCTTATTTTATCATTTATTTATTTATTTTTTATTCCATTTTTTTTTAGAGGTGGGACCCACAAGAGGGGATGACCAACCTCCTCTCCCTTCCTCTTCTTTCCTTTTTTCCTTCCTCTCCTTTCCTTCTCCTCTTTCTTTTCTTTCCTTTTTTTTCTCTTTTCTTTCTTTCTTCCTTTTCTTCTTCTTCTTTCTTTCCTTTCCTCTTTTCTTTTTCTTCTTCCTTCTTCTTCTTTCCTTCCTTCTCTCCTTGGTCCAGCCCACTCATGTATCACCTTCCTCCTTTTTCTTTCTCTTCTTCCTCCTTTCTCTTCTTCTTTCCTTTTCTTTCTTTCTTCTTTCTTTCCTTCTTCCTTCTCCTTTCTTTCCTTCTTTCTTTCTCCCCTTTCTTTCTTTCCATTTCCCATTGTCCAACCACCTTATTACTCCTTACCTTCTTACCATTCTTCAGGACTCTCATACGTTGGAACCCTTTTTTGGAACCTATCCCTCTAAGCCCCCTTAGCTCTCCTCTCTCAAACCCCTAGTTCTCACTTCTTTCTTTCCTCTCCCGATTCCCTCACTTGGCAGCCAATAGCCTCCAGCAAAAGAGCCTTTTGGAAGCAGCCACAACAGCGGCCTCTCTTGGTGGAACTTACTCCCAGCCAAGGATATCACGCCAGCCCCTTTGATCTCTCCCCAGCCGCTTTCTCCAGCCGTGGTGATCACCTCCTTTGCAGCCATCGTTTGCAGCAGCCCACCTTCAACCTCCACAGCAACTCCTCCTTCACGCCTAGCAGCAGCTCCTCCACATCAAAGCCATCTCCACGCCCAGCCGGCACCTCCTTTGCAGCAAGGCAATACCTCCAGCTTTGCTGCCATCTTCAAGTACCTCACTACAGCCGAACCCCCAAAGTGAGCCCCTATCTTTCTCATTTCACGATTTTCACTAAGTCATTGTTAAAACCCCTATGATATTTATCCTTGTCATTCATTGACTAGAGGTTTTAAGCTTCATTTTCATAGGGCTGTTATAAGATCAACTCATAAGCTGGGCCTACAATTGCATGAATGTCATTTTTGTGGGTTTTAAATCAAGAAAATATGATAAAACATGCATTTTATTCATTAAGGCTATATGGACTACGGGATTCATCCACCGGTTGGGTTGGATCTTCCGTTTCGCAAGCCAACAACAAGAATACGTTGTACTCCCATTTATTTGCATTTTAGTTTTATACTTCATGATATTTTATGTTAGAAAATGCATCTAGGTTAGGATTATTTCATTCATTTCATATAGATTTCATTATTTCCTAAGTTAAAATCCATAGAATTCATTTCGGTACAAAGTCTATGTATTATTTCATGTGAATTTTTGTGTCCATAAATTCTGCAAATTTTATTTTTGTTAGATCTGTACAACCTTTAGTTATTGTTAAAATTTTGATTTAATTTGAAATCATTATTATCATAAAAAAATAAAAGGTTGACACTGGGTTTTGGACCCTCTCAAAATTTCATATTCTATTTTAGTAGACAAGAACCTTTGAGATCTCCTAGATGGACGATCTGAATTTCCCTCAAAAAAATACCATGAGTCCTTATTAGAGTCTACTATTTTCTAGTACTTTTCTAGTTTTTTCTAAGTAGCTTTAAACCCGCTAAAAATCAATTTTCCCAGACCCTTGGGAAAATCTCACTTCTTCTTCGTTAGGGTCTAGATCGACCCTAACCCACTGTGTTCATTTAACCCATAGGCTCTATGCCAAAACTTCCAACAAAGAACTTGTTCCTAACCATTCCGTCTGTCTTTTCCCAAAATATAAGAATTTTAAGAATAGCTTAAGTATTTTTCCTGAAATTAACTTCTCTGTCTGTCAGATTCCTATGTCTGAGAATTTTAGAGACCCAGGTCTGTTATAACCCTCTGCTCTCTCTCAAACCGTAACTCAAATACTAAAACTGTAAAAAAAGGAAACCTTACTCTATTTGTCAGAGACATTTTCCCAGAGTTTCAGCCATTTTCTCATCTGTCTGCTATTTTTTCCATAGTTTTTCCTGAAACATGTCAGTCTATCCTAAATACTAGAGTCGCCGGATTCCAATCCGACTTGTCGGAGCTGTCGAGCTCCGACCATAGGTCAAAACCAGAATCTGTAAAAGGAAAAAATCTTTGCTTAACTTTCATTTGTCACCCCATAAAATTTGGAAAATTTTTATGCAAGTTTATTACCTGAAACTCAATTTAGAATTAGCATTTTAGGCAAAATCTTGATTTTTAGGATTTTTAGTTATTTTCCACATTAAAAAAATAACAAAAAAATAGATTTTCGAGTTCCATTCTGTTTTTAGGGTTAGTCTAGGTGTCCATGACAAATTTGGCTCAATTCTAAGTACATTTGCTTTGTATGTTAGTTTACTTTTAAATTCAAAAGCGAGAATCAGGCGAAAATCAAGTCAAATTTGATATTTTATGATATTTTTGCCATTTTAGGGTTTTTATCATGTAAATAAGCATGTCATGTCATATTAGGTTAATTTTAATATCATTTTCATTTCACATTTCCCATTTTTGCAAAATTTATTTCAGAAAACCCTGGTTTCAAGGCCATAGTCTTGTTATCGGAGGCATTTTAGTCATTTTGACCTAAATTTAGAAATTCCAAACTTTAATTTTCCAAATTTTTATGCATATCATCACATTTCATCATATTATGTTTGATTTTATTTCATTTGATTTTCAAATTTCCAAATTTTACAAAAAATCTCTCAGAAAACCCTGATTTCAAGGTCATTACGGGTATTTTGGTCATTTTGACCCCAATTTCGAATTTCCAAGTTTATTTTCAAATTTTATTACTTATTTCTCATGTTTATATCAAAGGAGGTATGAATTTGGGTTTATATCTGAATAACATTTGATAATTTCCAATATTTTTGTATAAATCCAGATAAACCTACATTTTTTTGCTAACATGTTTTCTTTTGGCTGCAGCCCTCATTGGTGCACCTCTACCAGCCCGTCCAAGGCCCTTCCTTGGCAACATCTACCAGCTAATGCAGTGTCCTCAAGCTGGTTCAGCCACCACAGCAAGTCCATCACTACAACGGCAGCCTTGAAGTAGCATCTCCAGCCAACTCCACTTCTTCCAAGTGCACCTCCTGCCACCTCCAAGTAGCCAACCTCCAACAGTTCCAGCAGTCGATCACCTCCATTAATAGTAACCTCCATCATCTTCATTGTTGCAACCATCAGCTATACCGAATGACCGACCCCAACCCCCCAGCCGGTCCAAGGTAAAGGTCCTCTTCTATTTCATCACTTTATATTAACTTTGCTAAGACTGTGAAATGATCATCCTTGACGCCCATGAGAAGAAAGCCTTCAAACCTTACTTCATGAAGACAACTGGACATGTATTCAAGGTGTGGATTTGCAGTAATAGGAGGTCTGCTTCAAGGGTTTAAATGTTAAAAGATAATGGATCCATCTATGTTATACGTTGATTCTACATAGATGAAAGAGATCCATTCACTCTATGAATCAGATCTTCCATCTTTATAGCCAAAATAAATAAATATTATTCACACCTCCCTGAGATTTTCTTGAAATTTTGTTTGAGGCATAGATTCCATGTTTTAGTCATCGTTTTAGTCTTGCTTTATCAGTTTGTATGTGTTTTATTTACTTAGTTAGTTTCATTGAAATAAAGTTGTTGGTTTATAAGTTTTGGTTTTAGATATTCGGCCCATCATTATTTCATGTATGATTTTTATTCATAAAATTCTAAAAAAATTAGGATAGTTATATTATCATGTCTGTGACATCATGTCAAAAGTTTCGAATCCATTCGGATTTCAGGATTCCATTAAATGAATCAAACCCTAAATTGGGTTTTCTATACTTTGGAATTTTCAAGTTCTGTTTTAGCAAACTTGAGGACCCAGATTCACCCCCATGGGAGATCCGAATTCTCCCCTAAAAATTATAGTAGATTCATGGTGGAATCTACTAATTGTCTGAAAAATTTGAGATTTTTATAAACAGATTTGACCTCTGTTAAAAATCAATTTTCCCAGACCCCTAGGAAAACCTCGATCTCAAACTGTAGCCTGAATGCCAAATTTCAACATGAAAGTTGTTCCTAACCCATTCCTCTGTCATTCCCCAAAATTTGGGAATTTTTGGAATTGTCCAAGTATTTTTCTCGGATTTATCTTTTCTGTCTGATAGATTCTCATGCCTAAGAATTCCAGAGACCCAGGTCTCTGATAACAGTGTGCTCATTTCCAAACCGTAATCTGAATCCCAATGCTATAAAAAGATGAAATTTGCCTATGTTTGTCAGGGACATTTTCTCACAATTCCGGCCATTTTTCCATCTGACTGCTATTTTTCCCATATTTTTCCCTGAAACTTGTCTCTTTGCCCTAAATCCTAGAGTCGCCGGATTCTGGTCCGACTTGCTGGAGTTGTCCAGCACCGACCATAGGTAAAAACCAGAATATATAAATGAAAAAAATCTTTGACTAACTGTCCTCTATCACCCCATAAAATTTGGGAAATTTTTATGGAAGTTTAGTATCCAAAATTCAATTTAGAGTTAGCATTTTAGGCAAAAATCACAAAATTTAGGGTTTTTATTTGAATTTCAATATTTAAAAATACCAAAAAAATATATTTTCGGATTCTATTATTTTACTAGGGTTAGTCTAGGTGTCCATGTAAAATTTGGCTTAATTCTAAGTTCATTTGCATTGTGTGTTAGTTTATTTTTAAATTTAGAAGCGAAAATCGAGTCAAATTTGATATTTTATGATATTTTTGTCATTTTAGGGTTTTTATCATATAAATAAGCATATAGAATCATATTAAGGTTAATTTCAATCTCATTTGCATTTCAAATTCTCATTTTTGCAAAATTTATTTCAAAAAACCCTGGTTTCAAGGCCATAGTCTTGTTATCAGGGGCATTTTGGTCATTTTGATCTAAATTTCAAAATTCCAAACTTTAATTTTCCAAATTTTCATGCATATCATCATATTTCATCATATTGTGTTTGATTTTATTTCATTTTATTTTCAAATTTCCAAATTTTACAAAAATTCTTTCAGAAAACTCTGATTTCAAGATCATCAGAGGCATTTTGGTTATTTTGACCTCAATTTTGAATTTCTTATTCCTTATTTCTTATGTTTATATCAAAGGGGGTATGATTTTGGGTTCATATCTGAATAATATCCGATAATTTCTAATATTTTTGTATAAATTCAGATAAACCTACATTTCTGGTCTAACATTGTTTTCTAGTTTTGCAGGAACATTCAAGAAGAAGATTTAGTTATTTTATTTCTTTTCTTTATTCAATTCAATGTAAAAAGTAATGTAATAATTGGAATAAGAGTTATTTTTCATCTTAAAATATGACTGCATTGCATATAGTTTAATTTCTGAAAAATTCAATATCTGATGTATCATTCATGCATATTTTCCAAAATCACTATGGTTGACACGAATGGCACGTGCACAAGCTCTTATGGAGTTTATAAACTTGGTGGGATTCGTATTTATGGCCATAGTTAGAATATGAAGAAAACCAAGATTTATGATCTTCGTATTAGCCACATTCAGCCTATGCTCTTAGGCTAACTTCAAAAATGCACTGCATTTCTCAAAATTTCAAAAGGATTTCCCAATTCCTCAAAGAAATATCTTTCAAATTCATATTCATTCACTCAATTTGCATTATTTTCAAACTCATTTTCCAATTCTGTTTCAGAAAAATCGATTTTCTCAAGATTTCCAAGTCTTTCTCAGGATTTGATTTTCTCAGAATTCTAAGTTTTCAAATGAGATTTCCAAGTATTTTTCAAGTTCAAATCATGATTTCCCAAGATTTCCACATTCTCAATTTCATTTTCAAAAAAAAAAAATCAATTTTCTCAGAGTTCCCATTTTCCTGAGAATCCATTTTCCATTTCAAAATCATTTTTCAAAGAATTTCCTGATTTTTCAAAGAATTCTCAAATCCATTTCGTTAAAAAAAGCAATCCAAATCTCAAAATCGATTTTCTCAAAGTCCAAGTTTTCCTGAGAATTCATTTTCCAATGCAAATTTCTGATTTTCAATGAAATTCAATGATTTTCCCATGAATTCCATTTTCACGCATTTTTCCAGTCATTTTTCAAGTACATTTTATTTTTTCAAGGCAAACATCATATTTCTCAAACTTGCATCTTTTCAAATTTCCATAGCACAAGTCTGATTCTCTGTGCATTTTAGGAAAATAGAGCATAATTTAGATATTTGAGTAAAGTTAAAGCACACATTTGATCCTTGTTTCGATTACCCCTGGTAAAGGTGCCATGAATGGCTGAACCTTATACCGACTGGCGGATCCCATTCCATGAAATTTTCCAACAAATTTTTAAAATGGAGGCGAGTAATTTTCAAAACCAATTTTTAAAAACTTTGGTCGAGTTTGACTCGCATAATCATTTCTCTCACTCTCGCAGAGGGAGGAGAAAAAATTTTGTGATGATCACACTGGCCGATACTTTATTCTTGTCGATGTTCTCTATCGTCGTGGATTCAGTTTTGAGTATTCCAGATGTTTGGACGAAGAAGAAGCTAAAGAAGTTGTGCGAGAGGCACACAAAGGTATTTGCAGTAGTCATGTTGGCTACGAAACTCTTGTCAAGCAAATCATTCAAGCAGGATATTATTGGAAAACCATGCAGCAAGACTGCTATCATTTTGTAAAGAAGTGCGTTCAATGCGAGATGCATGCACCTTCCATTCATGCGCCAACAACATATTTACAATCTATCGTCTCTCCATGGTCATTTTCTATTTGGGCCTTTGATGTCGTGGGCTCCATCACTATTTCTGCTTCAAATGGCCACAAATATTTTCTTGCCGCAACAAAATATTTCACTAAATGGGTAGAAGTTGTCACTCTACGCATAGTAGAAGGTCGACACGTGGTCTTATTCATCCATAAGAATATCCTATGTCGTTTTGGCATACCGCATGATATTGTGTCAGACAATGACATTCATTTCAAGAATGAGGACATTCTGCTCAAAGTTCGAAATTTATCATCATTTCTCCGCTCCTTGTTATCCTCAAGGGAATGGTCAGGCAGAGGCCACCAATAAAATTTTGATTTGAATCCTAGAGCGAACTTTGGAAACAGGTTGTGACTGTAATGAAAAGATCCATGATGCGTTGTGGGCATACAAAACCACCATTTTAACTCCAACTAATGCTACTCCGTCAGAACTTGTCTATGGAACTGAAGTAGTGTTGCCTCTACACGTTCAAAAACCTGCCTTGAAATTTGCATCACTTCGAGAATTACCTCTTGATTAGTATCAGCAACAACAGCTATTTCAACTTGATTTGCTCGATGAAAGAAGGCTCAGAGCAGCATACATATCGTCAGAGGATTGCCAGACAATATACAAAATGTGTCAATGAAAGAAAATGCTGAGTCAACGATCTAGTGCTCAAATCAATGACATATCTCAAGCACTGCCCAGGTGGCAAGTGGTCACCAAATTGGAAGGGTCCCTATGTTGTCAAAGAGGCATTACCCCGCAATTCATATCGGCTTATCAATGCCGACGGAGTGGAATTGTCAAATCCTATCAATGGTTGACATTTGAAAAAAATTTATACTAAAACCATCTGTCTTATTCTTTGTAATACCTCGAATTTTCTTCAATAATGGTTAAATTCTTCTTTCCCAGTTAGACCGGGGCATTTTTAAATTTTTTTTTATCTACAAATATCCTGTATGCAGGCAAGATAAACAAATCTCTCATTTTGCGTGCATGTGCACCCATTTTATATTCATATTTGCATATATCTGCATTCATTGGCATTGACATTCATTGGCATCAAATTCATTACCCATTTAGGATAAGGGATAATCCTGAGACCCCGACAATCATTCTCGTTATAATTCCCTCTTCTTAAGTGAAATAACTATTTGAAATACAATATATGCTCCCCCTATCAATATGCCATATATATTATGATGATTTAAATATGATATCAGAAATAAAAAATGCATAAAAATAGTAATCATAAAAAAATCAGAATTAACATAAAAAAGTTTGTGTACACTTCATGTGTATGAGATAAAGAGTTAAACGTTTTTCTCCTACATCGGAGAGGTAGGTTTTCTCTCCACCTTTGTCATTGACAAAAAGGAGGGATCAGAGTAGAAGAGTTAATATTATAGACCAGGTTGAAGCAAGTTGAGAGTTGAAGACAACAATTCAAGAAATGGATTTCAAAAAATACATGAAGCGATCCATTGTTTTGAGACAGAGTGAAGAAGGAAGTGAGCTCAATTCATGTGAAAGAGATGAATAGAGATAAAGTCAAGCTATGACATCATGTCATAACAATGAAAAGACATAAAGAGAAATTTTAAGTTGGGCGTATGAAGAGAAGTTCAATAATGTCATAAAGAAGCAAACAACAAGTTGAGAGAGTAGTCAAAGAAAAGAGTGATGACAAACATGGATTTTCAAATAAGACATGGATAGAAAAGAGGACAAAAAAAATTAATGAGTGACATGAGATGAAAGACATAAAGAAATGTCATGATTGTCTTGAATTAATATTTATAGCTCATATAGGTATACCAGACATATTGTTGAAAGACATAGTTTTAAAGACAAAAAAAACTCGACATGGGAGAGTCCATTGTTTTGGAAAATAAAAAGTGAAGTTTTAAAATCTTATCATAGGGCCAAATCCTCGGTTTTGAGATGACAAAAGGTGAATTCAAATTTTGTGAAAGAGAGAGAAAAATGAGACCAATGAAAAAAGGACAACTAAACTTAATTGATTTGCTATGTAAAAAAATATAAGAAGAAAGACATGATTGTTGAAAATGAGTTTTGTATAGATTCTTATAGAGATGTGTAAAAGAGGCGATTAGACATAAAGTTGAGTGTACTTAAAGATAATATATTTCTGAATAAGAGGTAAAAAAAATGGCGATAAAGAAGAAGTTCAATCATGAAAAACACACAATATGTTGAGAGAAATATCAAAGAGAAGAAAGATGAGAGTCATGGGGGTCGATCCAAACTTTAGAAACATAAAGGAATGTCATGATTAATTTGTGTTTCCTTATTGATAGTCGTGGGGGTCGATCCAAAGTTTAGAAACATAAAGGAATGTCATGATTAATTTGTGTTTCCTTATTGATAGTTGTGAGAGAGGAGAAGATACGAGGTAATGATGGTGAAGTGACTTGTATTTGATAAAAATAATAATAATAATAATTTTTTAAGAAAGAGGGGCCAAAAATGGCGTGTAAAGATGATGAGACCTAAAGTGGAATAAATCAGAAATAGTATTTGAGAGTGGATACCAAAAGTGGCAAGAAAAGAAAAAAATAATTGGTTTTAAAAGAACACAATGCATGAATGAACCAAAGTGAGTGACATGCGTGACAAGATAAAAATGTAAACACAAGAGTATAAAATATGATTTAAATGTATGATAGTCTAAAATACAATTCGTAAATGAGTGAGGGAAGACAAAAAATGATTTGACATAAAGTGTTTTGACATGCTTATGTGTTAAACTTTAATTATTATTTAAAATAAATTTCGCAAAGGAAAGTTTATAGTAAAACTATAGTTTAATATTTGAAAAAATGAACTCGTGTAGAATGATTTTACTATATCCCAATTAGTCATATGAATTTTAATTAAATTAATGATAGTTTATAAATCACTTAATTTACAGATTCCTAATTCTCTTCTAATTTGTATAAAGTCTTCATGTTTTAAAGGTTTTGTGAAAATGTGTGCTAATTGTTAATTAGTGGGTATAAATTCAAGTTTAGTTATGTTGTTTAAAACTTGTTCATTTAAAAAGTGGTGTCGAATTTGAATGTGCTTTGTACGTGAGTGAAGAATAGGATTTTTAGATAGATTAATTATACTTGTATTATCACATAAAATAGTCATATTTTTGAATTTTAAACCAAAATCATTTAAGGTTTGTTTCATCCCTTCTGATTGTATCCTTGAGCCACAAACCTTGCCTTGTTTCTTATAACATTACATGATTCATCCAGCTTGTTTCTGAAGATCCATCTAGTCCCAATGATTTGATGATCTTTTGGTTCTGGTATAAGATCCCATACATCATTTCTTTGGAACTGGTTAAGTTCTTCAGTCATTGCTAGCATCCAGAACTCGTCTATGATGGCTTCATCAATCTTTTTAAGTTCAAGTTGAGAAATGAAAGTTATATTTGCAATACGTTCCAACTGAGCTCTTGTTTGAACCCCCTTTGTTAGGTCTCCCAAGATCTTTCACAGAGGTCTACTTCTATCAACAGAGAAGGGAAACACCCTCTTTTACAGAGGTCTACTTCTCTCAACAAAGAAGGGATACAGCAGTAAACAGAAAGTTACAACACTTTCCTATAGAACCTTCAGAATGATATGCAGAGTATGAATGCACGTATGAAGATTCTCAGAATGTTATCTCTTTTGAAAATGGGCAGAATAATCTCTCTGGAGAACAAAATATTCTTTTTCTTTTTCTTTACACACACTTGATTCTTTTGTCAAAGAGCTTTTCTTATCTTTTTCTCTTTCTTTTCTCTTTCTTTTTCTAAGCTTTTTTTAAGTGTGTCGAGTAGGAATTTTTCTCTTTGAAAGCTTACTTGTGTTTTGATATTATTTTGTTTGTATATATATAGGTCTTTCAAAAATAGTCATTGCCTTTTGAAATAATTGTCCTTTTGTGATGTGAGATGCCATGTCATCTCAAAAACAACTTTCTATGAGAAAATGTGTGAAAAGATATGAGTACTATATTGCTTTTTCAAAAAGTCGTCATTCCATAATTTAAAGAATTGTTAAGTAATAAATGTTTGGTGTATTTAAATAATGATAGTTTCTTCAAGTCGCCATTTCTAAATTAAATAGTTTAAGGTACAATATACGTTGGTGTAATTAAAAATGATATTTAATTTGTAATGGGTCTTTTCTCAAATAAATATTTTGTAGTACATTGAACGTTGAAGTATTTAGAAATGTAATTTATATTGTGATTTGTCTTTACTCAAATAAATGATTTATAGTACATAAATTGTTTTGAGTTTATTTTTATTACAAATCGTCACTTCTTTGTTTAAATGCATGTAAGTAAATAAATGCTTGTTTAGTACTTTATTTTACAAATTGTCATTTCTTGAGTAAATGCTTTAGAAGTACCATTTAATGCTTACTAAAAGAATGATGACTTCAAGTATAAGTCGTCACTTTTTGAGTGAGTGTTTTTGAAAATATATTTAATGCTTAAAGAAATAAATGGTCATTTCTTAAAATAATATTTATTTTCTCAAATCGTCATTTCTAAAATGAATGATTTGAAGTACAATAAATGCTTGAGTAATACTTATATTACAAATAGTCATTTCTCAAATAAATGCTTGTGTATTATGAATGAATACATCTTTTCACAATTTGTCTTTTCTTATATAAATGTTTATGTATTATGAATCAAAATTTCTTACGTAAATGTTTGTGTATTATGAACCAATGTATTTTGTCGTTTCTTACATAAATGCTTATGTATTATGAACCAATACATCTTTTCACAATTTGTCTTTTCTTGCATAAATGCTTATGTATTATGAACAAAATTTTTTTACGTAAATATTTGTGTGTAATGAACCAATGCATTTTGCCTTTTCTTACATAAATGCTATTGAAATCATGAGCTTTTATATCTTGTCAAATTGTCTTTTTCATAAATGCTTGTAGGAAGTACAATTAATGCTTTTGAAATCATGAGCCTTTTGTATCTTATCAAATTATTATTTTCATAAATGCTTGTAGGAAGTACAATGATTTGTTTCAAAAAGGTGTTTTTGAAATAATACAAATATACATAACGTATGTTTTTATGAAAGCTTGTCTTTTTGTGAATGAATGACTTGTATGATTTTAAAGCATATAGTCTAATATGAAATATGCTTGCTTTTGAAGGTTTTGTTACATATGACTCTAAAGAAAAAAATCTTCATCTTGAAGTAGCCGATCTTCTTGGATAATCTTTAATGCATCTCTTTGGCTCATCAAGCTTTTTCTTCAGAGTAGTATGATTGCATCAAATTGTTGCACTTGATCAAGTTGTCTTCACTCTTCTTAAGTGAAATAACCTTGCATCAAATACACGTTAAATACATAGCACATCATATTCAGTCATAATATTACATATCCAATTTCAAATATGAAAGCATATCATATTTATCTTATCTCATGAAAGCATATCATATATTTATCATGTATCATATATATGCATCATGAAAGCATATCATATATTTATCATGTATCATCAAAACATAGTTTCTCAACAAAGAATTCTCTTTAAATTTTGTGAAATTCTATTATCAATATTCTTTTCACCAATTGCTTTCACAAATAAGAATTCTTTCTTTTCTAATCATATCATGGAAATTGATGGCTTCCTTAAAAGAAAGTCAATTGCAAGAAATTTGAATTCGAATCTTGATTTTACGAAGTCAAGCCCAGTTGGAGGTAATACTTTATGTAGAAAAGATGGAATATTTTCTCATCAATGTGGATCATTTTCAATTATTTTGAATCAACAATAATTTTCAACATTTTGACAATATTTTCTAGCTATCTTGGCGTGAAGCGAGAGCTTGAGGTTCATCTTTGGCGTATTCTGACACCATTTGTTATCCCTTTTAGGACTTGATAACGGGAGTTTTCAAGATTCCTTCCCTTATGTTGGTATAATATGAGCGCCTAGGCTCTCAGATTCACACACTTCTCTGTGTCCCCATTGTCCCACCATAGACAGTCCAATTTCGGCTCGAGGTTAAGCCACCAATCATTTTCTCGCAAAAGGTCATCAATTTCAAAAGTTATTTAGTCTCAGCAATGAGGCGCCCAAAATCAAACCCCTTTTCAAGCTTTAGTGACCCCAATTTCATCCTTTTGCAAAACCCTATCAGATGCATTGTGCGGAAGTTCGAAGGTCCATCATGGGTACTTCTTTCGAGAATCCCATCATTTTCATTTTCCGGTCAGGTTAAGGGTTAAACCTGAGCCTCATTTTGATGAGGTATTTCATTTCTTGGTCAGGTTAAGGGGTTAAACCTGAGCCTCATTTTGATGAGGTATTTCATTTCCTAGTCAGGTTAAGGGTCAAACCTAAGCCTTGTTTCTATACGAGGTATTTCTCTTCCCCATTGAGGATAAGGGCAAAACCTGAATCTCACTTCTTTGAAGTAAATTTTTCTTCTTTATTCTCCATTTCATATCTTCCATTCTCATCAGGGCTAATTTTCATATCCAGTCAAATCCTTCTAACTGGGGCATTTTTATAGCCCAAATTTGGTGTATTTTATTTGCCACTAAGCTCGTCCCTAAGCCAACTTAGTAGTAAAGAGGGGCATCTGTAAACACCCCAAATTTTCCTCATCCATTCTCGAACACCCCCACTTATCCCGTGCCAACTCTGGTAGGTCAGTGTAGGAGTCAAACTCTAAGTTTGTGTAAGAAAATTACCATTTACCCACTTTCATTAGGAAAATTACCATTTTACTCCTAGGTCATCCCAGACCTCAGTCAGTCGGAGTCAACCAAGCTCATTGGTTAGTTCAGAACAATTAGAATTTCGATCATTTCAAGCTCACCTGAGCTCATGATGAGCAGACTATGTTCATTTTTGACCACTTCTGCCAAAATGGGAGCATTTCTCCAGAAATGAGCTCATTTCTCACGCAAATCCAAGCCAATTGTCTCTGAGTCAGTCATTCCCAGTCAAACCTATTCTTTTGAGTCTAGCTTGAGCTCACCAAGAGTTCAAGTGCTCTAGTTTTAGTTCAAATCCACTTCCAAGTGTCTAGGAGACCATTTTAGCCTATTTCAGCGGAAATTGAGTTGAGTTCAGTCAGTTGAGCTAGTGTTCAAGCTTTGATTTTAGTTCATCTCAGTATTACTGACCTTTGTTCTAGCTCAAACCCAGCTCAGATTCATAATTCACTTCACTCTAGTGACCATTTTGTACCATTTCTCTAAAAATCATAGCTTTTCTTGAAAGTTTAGTCGGAAAGGTCAGTTGAGTAAGTGTCTCGTCAGTCCAGTTGAGTTCTGAAACCTTAGAACACAGCTCAATCCAGTTTATTTCAGTTCAATCCAGCTCAAACCCCAATTTTATAAATTTGAATCCAGATTGAGTTTTAAAAGCTTTTAGCAATCAATTTCAAACCCTGGGTTTTTTAAATTGACATTTTTACCCTCAAGATTCTAAATTTGGAAATATTTTCTCAAGAAAAACAATTTGGATTTCTTTCAAACTCAAATTTTTAAATTCTAAACTGGATTTGCCTTGCAACGGGGTATTGAACTTCAAATTCCAAGCTTATTTTAAAAACTGTCAAAAATAGCTCATTTTGTCCAGAAATTTTATAAAAAAGACTATTTTACCTCTATGATTCTCAAAATGAATTTCAAATTTGGAAAGAGAGCACACTCTAAGATGGCTTATTTACTTGCATTTTATTTTATTTTTTTTAAATATATATATATATATATATATATATATATATATATATATATATATATATATATTGCCTTATTTTATCATTTATTTATTTATTTTTTATTCCATTTTTTTTTAGAGGTGGGACCCACAAGAGGGGACGACCAACCTCCTCTCCCTTCCTCTTCTTTCCTTTTTTCCTTCCTCTCCTTTCCTTCTCCTCTTTCTTTTCTTTGCTTTTTTTTTTCTCTTTTCTTTCTTTCTTCCTTTTCTTCTTCTTATTTCTTTCCTTTCCTCTTTTCTTTTTCTTCTTCCTTCTTCTTCTTTCCTTCCTTCTCTCCTTGGTCCAGCCCACTCACGTATCACCTTCCTCTTTTTTCTTTCTCTTCTTCCTCCTTTCTCTTCTTCTTTCCTTCTTCCTTCTCCTTTCTTTCCTTCTTTCTTTCCCCCCTTTCTTTCTTTCCATTTCCCATTGTCCAACCACCTTATTACTCCTTACCTTCTTACCATTCTTCAGGACTCTCATACGTTGGAACCCTTTTTTGGAACCTATCCCTCTAAGCCCCCTTAGCTCTCCTCTCTCAAACCCCTAGTTCTCACTTCTTTCTTTCCTCTCCCGATTCCCTCACTTGGCAGCCAATAGCCTCCAGCAAAAGAGCCTTTTGGAAGCAGCCACAACAGCGGCCTCTCTTGGTGGAACTTACTCCCAGCCAAGGATATCACGCCAGCCCCTTTGATCTCTCCCCAGCCGCTTTCTCCAGCCGTGGTGATCACCTCCTTTGCAGCCATCGTTTGCAGCAGCCCACCTTCAACCTCCACAGCAACTCCTCCTTCACGCCTAGCAGCAGCTCCTCCACATCAAAGCCATCTCCATGCCCAGCCGGCACCTCCTTTGCAGCGAGGCAATACCTCCAGCTTTGCTGCCATCTTCAAGTACCTCACTACAGCCGAACCCCCAAGGTGAGCCCCTATCTTTCTCATTTCACGATTTTCACTAAGTCATTATTAAAACCCCTATGATATTTATCCTTGTCATCCATTGACTAGGGGTTTTAAGCTTCATTTTCATAGGGCTGTTATAAAATCAACTCAAGAGCTGGGCCTACAATTGCATGAATGTCATTTTTGCGGGTTTTAAATCAAGAAAATATGATAAAACATGCATTTTATTCATTATGGCTATATGGACTACGGGATTCATCCACCGGTTGGGTTGGATCTTTCGTTTCGCAAGCCAACAACAAGAATACGTTGTACCCCCATTTATTTGCGTTTTAGTTTTATACTTCATGATATTTTATGTTAGAAAATGCATCTAGGTTAGGATTATTTCATTCATTTCATATAGATTTCATTATTTCCTAAGTTAAAATCCATAGAATTCATTTCGGTACAAAGTCTATGTATTATTTCATGTGAATTTTTGTGTCCATAAATTCTGCAAATTTTATTTTTGTTAGATATGTACAACCTTTAGTTCTTGTTAAAATTTTGATTTAATTTGAAATCATTATTATCATAAAAAAATAAAAGGTTGACACTGGGTTTTGGACCCTCTCGAAATTTCATATTCTGTTTTAGTAGACAAGAACCTCTGAGATCTCCTAGATGGACGATCTGAATTTCTCTCAAAAAAATACCATGAGTCCTTATTAGAGTCTACTATTTTCTAGTACTTTTCTAGCTTTTTCTAAGTAGCTTTGAACCCGCTAAAAATTAATTTTCCCAGACCCTTGGGAAAATCTCACTTCTTCCTTGTCAGGGTCTAGATCGACCCTAACCCACTGTGTTCGTTTAACCCATAGGCTCTATGCCAAAACTTCCAACAAAGAATTTGTTCCTAACCATTTCGTCTGTCTTTTCCCAAAATATAAGAATTTTTAGAATAGACTAAGTATTTTTCCTGAAATTAACTTCTCTGTCTGTCAGATTCCTATGTCTGAGAATTTTAGAGACCCAAGTCTGTTATAACCCTCTGCTCTCTCTCAAACCGTAACTCAAATACTAAAACTGTAAGAAAAGGAAACCTTACTCTATTTGTCAGAGACATTTTCCCAGAATTTCAGCCATTTTCTCATCTGTCTGCTATTTTTTCCATAGTTTTTCCTGAAACATGTCAGTCTATCCTAAATCCTAGAGTCGCCGGATTCCAATCCGACTTGTCGGAGCTGTCGAGCTCCGACCATAGGTCAAAACCAGAATCTGTAAAATGAAAAAATCTTTGCTTAACTGTCATTTGTCACCCCATAAAATTTGGGAAATTTTTATGCAAGTTCATTACCCGAAACTCAATTTAGAATTAGCATTTTAGGCAAAATCTTGATTTTTAGGATTTTTAGTTATTTTCTACATTAAAAAAATAACAAAAAAATAGATTTTCGAGTTCCATTCTGTTTTTAGGGTTAGTCTAGGTGTACATGACAAATTTTGCTCAATTCCAAGTTCATTTGCTTTGTATGTTAGTTTACTTTTAAATTCAAAAGCGAGAATCAGGCAAAAATCAAGTCAAAATTGATATTTTATGATATTTTTGCCATTTTAGGGTTTTTATCATGTAAATAAGCATGTCATGTCATATTAGGGTTAATTTTAATATCATTTGCATTTCACATTTCCCATTTTTGCAAAATTTATTTCAGAAAACCCTGGTTTCAATGCCATAGTCTTGTTATCGGGGGCATTTTAGTCATTTTGACCTAAATTTAGAAATTCCAAACTTTAATTTTCCAAATTTTCATGCATAACATCACATTTCATCGTATTATGTTTGATTTTATTTCATTTGATTTTCAAATTTTCAAATTTTACAAAAATTCTCTCAGAAAACTCTGATTTCAAGGTCATTACGGGTATTTTGGTCATTTTGACCCCAATTTCGAATTTCCAAGTTTATTTTCAAATTTTATTACTTATTTCTCATGTTTATATCAAAGGGGGTATGAATTTGGGTTTATATTTGAATAACATTTGATAATTTCTAATATTTTTGTATAAATCCAGATAAACCTACATTTTTGTGCTAACATGTTTTCTAGTTTTGCAGGAACATTCAAGAAGAAGACTTTTATTTGCTTATTTCATTCAATTCAATGTAATATCAAGTTGTAATAATTTAGAATAAGAGTTACTTTTCAGCTTAGAATAGGACTGCATAGCATATAGTTTAATTCTTGCAATTCTCAGTATCCGATGTATGATGCATATGCACATTTTCCAAAATCACTATGGTTGACACGAATGACACGTGCTCAAGCTCTTAGGAAGTTTACGAATTTGGTGGGATTATTTATGGCCATAGTCAGAATATGAAGAAAACCAAGATTTGAGATCTTCATATTAGCCACATTCAACCTACACTTAGGCTAATTTCAAAAATGCATTGCATTTCTCAAAATTTCAAAAGGATTTCCCGATTCCTCAATGAAATATCTTTCAAATTCACCTTCATTCATTCAATTTGCATAATTTTCAAACTCATTTACCAATTCCATTTTAGAGAAATCGATTTTCCTAAAAATTTCCAAGTCTTTCTCAGGATTTGATTTTCTTAGAATTCTGAATTTTCAAATGAGATTTCAAGGTATTTCCCAAGTTCAAATCATGATTTCCCATGGTTTCCACATTCTTAATTTCATTTTCAAATCCCAAAATCGATTTTCTCAAAAACTTTGAATTATTTCTGAAATTGATTTTCCTAGAATTCCCAAATCCTATTCAGAAATCGATTTTCTTAGAAAAAGCTATTCCAATCTCAAAAATTGATTTTCTCAGAGTTTCCATTTTTTTGAGAATCCATTTTCCATTTCAAAAATCATTTTCCAACGAACTTCCTGACTTTCTCAAGATTCTCAAATCCATTTTCTCAGAAAAGCAATCCAAATCTCAAAATTGATTTTTTCCAAAGTTCAAGTTTTCCTGAGAATTCATTTTCCAATGTAAATTTCTGATTTCTAATGAAATTCAATGATTTTCCCAGGAATTCCATTTCAAGCACTTTTCCAGTCATTTTTCAAGTACATCTCAATTTTCCAAAGCGAACATCATATTTCTCAAATGTGCATTCTT
The DNA here is from genome assembly GCF_984573655.1 of Nuphar pumila. Classification (NCBI taxonomy): domain Eukaryota; kingdom Viridiplantae; phylum Streptophyta; class Magnoliopsida; order Nymphaeales; family Nymphaeaceae; genus Nuphar; species Nuphar pumila. The sequence goes on along the minus strand of NC_143256.1, from coordinate 85,043,484 downwards.
TTTAAAATTCCATAGCACATGCCTGATTCTTTATGCATTCTAAGAAAATAGAGCATAATTTAAATATTTTAGTCAAGTCAAAGCACACATTTGATCCTTGGTTCGATTACCCTTGATAAAGGCGCCAGGAACGGTTGAACCTCGTACCAACAGACGTATCCCATTCCAAGGATTTTTCTCACAAATTTTCAAAAACGGAGGCAAGTAATTTTCAAAACCATTTTCAAAACTTTGGTCGAGTTTGACTCGCAGAATCGTTTTCACTCTCTCGCAGAGAGAGGGGAAAAATTTTGCGACAATAACAAGGGGGCGATTTTTTGAAAACTCCTAAGCTAACCCTAACTCTACCTAATCTCCATAAGTCCTAATTAAACCCTAAATCAATCCAAATATGGTGCCAAACCCTGTGGGCCCACATTTGGTTTTTAAAGGCTTAAATTTAAAAGTTAAAAATGTGTTTTGAAAATAATAAAGTAAAATAAAGTTTTAAAATCAATTTGGACCTTTTCAAACTTCTAACCTAATTAGGACACTGACTAACCCTAATCTAACCCTGACTCTTTCAAATGTGACACCACCCAGAGTGGGCCCCACTTGATTTTCAAAAGCGATTTTTAAAGCTTGAAAATGAAAGTTTTCAAAAAGAGGTTTAGAATTTGGAATTGAAATGAAATTTTTTTGAACCAAACAGAGTTCTGACTAGATCAGAACTCTTTCAAATGTGGCGCCAACTGAGTGGGTCCCACATTAGGGTTTTGAAAAAGTTAAAATAAAGACTGAAAATGGTTTTAAAATGGAGTTAAAATCATCAAACAAAATTTAGAAGTTTTGAAAATAGGGTCCTAAGCGAACAGAAACTCTAGACCAGAGTCTTAAACTGACTAAAACTCTAAAATTTAGGTTTTTGAATGCCAAATGAAGAGGTTTTGAAAGGATTTTCTCAAAACTAGTGAAAATATGTCAGAAAAAGCAGTCAGGGTTAGAGTCCTAACTCAATCGAAACTCTGAAATAGAGTCTTGAATCAACTGGAACTCTGTGAAATGTACTAATTTTTGAAAACAAATGAAGAGAATGAAAATGGAAGTAGAAACAGAAATCAAAATAGAGTCCTAACTGGATTAGGACTCTGGGACAGAGTCCTGATTGGACTGAAACTCTAGATTTTTGAAAGATAAATAAAGGAATTTTAAAAGGTTTTCTTTGATAAAATGAGCAGAAAATGAAGTTAGGGTCAGAGTCCCAATTCAACTGAAACTCCTGAAATAGAGTCCTAAGTTAACTAAAACTCTACAAAATTGGATTTTTTTCAAAGAACAGGTGAAAAGGTTTTAAAAACAAGTGAAAATGGGAGTTAAAACAGAAATCAGAACAGAGTCCTGATCAGATTAGGACTTTGAGATAGAGTCCTAATTCGACTAAAACTCTAAGAATTTTGATTTTTCTATAAATAGATAAGAAGATTTTAAGAGCTTTTCGCAAAAACAGGTGAGAACAAGATGAAAACTGAAATTAGAATTAGAGTCCTGATCCAATTGGGACTTTGGGATAGAGTCCTAATTCGACTAAAACTCTTAAAATTTAGGGTTTTCTAGAAAACAAATGAGAGGGTTTTAGAAAATAGGTGAAAATAAGATAAAAATTGAAGTCAGGTTAAGAGTCTTGATTCGACTAGGACTCTTGGGAAGAGTCCTAATTCGACTAGAATTCTGAGAATTTTTTGGTTTTCTGAGAAGCAAATGACGAGATTTTAAAAAGGACTTTTGAAAACAAGTGAAAATGAAATAAAAAATGAAATCAGGATAGAGTTCTGATTTAATTAGGACTTTGGGGCAGAGTCCTAGTCCAACAGAAACTCTAAAATTTTGGCCAAAATGAAGGGTTTTGAAAGGTTTTCTCGAAATAAGATAAAAATAGAGGTGAAAAGTAGAGTTTTGATCCGACTAAAACTCTAGAAAAGAGTCCTAATTCGACTGAAACAACAAGATTTTGGCCAAAATGACAGGAATGGACAAGGGATAAGGCTACCTCTGATTTAAAACCAAAATAGAATTTTGAAAAAGGTTTAAAAAGTAAAAAGATAGAGTCTTGATCCAACTAGGACTTTCAAAATTTGAGAAATTTGAGGAATGAAGGATTCCAGAAGCGACACCACCTAGATGGGTCTCATCTGAGAACTGAGATCAGTTAAAAATTGATTTTAAAATGAATCCAGATCATTTTGTAAAGAAAATATTTTGAAATAAAAGAATATAAGTTACTCGGTGTTAACAAATGGCAAAATGTCGATTTAAAAACCCAAGTATTTGGAATTGATTTTGAAAGAAAAGTTTTAAAATCGAATCTGGATTAAATATTTTGAAAAACCAAAGTGTTGGATCTCGAAAATGCCATGCAATGGTGTGCAATGATATGAAATGTCATGTAATGGTATGAGGTGATATGCCAAATGCATGCAGTGATATGCAATGACACGTGAAATGTAAACCCTGGATGAGGGATTTAGAATCCCAGACCCCTGGCAGACACAAAGAATTGAAAATTCTCATCTGAGGATAAGAACTGATAATTGAGATTGAGCCAAAATGAGGATTGAATCTTGATTGTATGATGAAGTATTGAAATTTATTATAAAATTTGGGCTATGAACAACCCTGGCTCAGATATCTACCAGCTGGTTCCCTGAAGGCTGCAGAGAGTGGGTCCTAGTGGCAAAAGGAAAGGGTTTATGAGTGAAAGTTAAAAATTTGGAGTGTTTACAGTTGAATCCCTCCCGATCCAGTTTTCTCAGTGGTTCTTAGGTTGAATCCCTCTTGAACCAATCTTGTTTTAAAAAAAATGATTTGTAGGTTGAATCCCTCTTGATCCAGTTTTCTTTGCGGTTCTTAGGTTGAATCCCTCCTGAACCAATCTCGTTTTCAAAAAATTCAATATATAGGTTGAATCCCTCCTGATCCGGTCTTCTTTACGATTCTTGGGTTTAATCTTTTTGAACCAATCTCTTTTCTCAAAAATGCGGTTCTTAGGTTGAATCCCTTTTGAACCAATCTCTTTTCCAAAAGATGTGGTCTGTAGGTTGAATCCCTCCTGATCCAATCTTTCTGTCATCAAATCCAATTTGTCAAATGCCAAACTTTTCAAATGTCAATCATTTTGTCTTGCGAAGGACCCTTTTTCTAAGGAGAGTTTGAGGGAGCGCGTTCCTTTCACATGAAATCATTTTTATTGTTCGCAAGAACCCTTTTTCCAGGGAGTGTTTGAAGGGAATCATTTTCTTCACGAACTGTTTGCAAAACAACAATCAATTTTTACACAAGGAACCCTTTTTTCAGAGAGAATTTTGTGAACACCCCAAATTTTTCAAAATTTTATAAAAATTCTCCTTTTTTGCCTCTGGCCTCCATTTTCTGAATAATTGAGTCAGTTTTAATCAAAATTCTAGTTATTTCTCAGATTTTATTGGAATCAGATTCATTTTATATATCTAACTCAATTTTTGGATCCAAATACAGCACTAAAATCCAAATCTGAGCCTCGTTATCCAATTTCTAAATTAAAATTACAAAAACACCAAAAATAGTTTTTGAATGGCTCAGACAGTCCATCCGATATCCATTTGGATCCACTATTCTATATTCCTCGATTCAAGATCCAAAACTCAAATATTTTCTCAAAATTCTGGATCTGAACCCATTTTCTAAGGATATTTCCAAAGTTTAACCCCGAATTCTCAGAAAACCCTTCTTTTGTAAATATTTTTAAATTTCACAAAAATAATTCAAAATCATTTGGTTTCTCATAGTTTTAGAGTTTTTATTTCAAAAACACCAAAAAATACAGAAATTACAAAAAAAAAGAACAAAAAAAATAATAATAGAAAAAGAAATTCATAAAAGATAGTTTGAAAACCTCCTTTTGAAAATATCTTTTTGTTAAAAAACCCTCTTAGAAAACCTTTGAAAAGGATCCGCTCTTCTGAATTTTTTTAAAAAATCTTCATACTCGATTCAAAAATTTTCCAACGGTCTCTCCTTATAAAGAGAGACCGCGGGGAAGGGGTCGAGAATCGATTAGGCTCATCGCCCATCCATTGCTTTCTTTTCTCCCTTTGATCCTCTCCTCTTCTCCAGTAGCAGAAGACCTCTACAGTAGAAGAGAAGAGCTTGGCTTCCTCATTCAGAACCTCTGCAGAGCTTCAGTAAGTCCCCCTTTTCCTTCTTTGATTTTCCTTGAACTTTTTTTTTTTTAGTTTTTCTGTTTCTGACACCCATTAACGCACCATGGATGGTATCCAGTTGCCTATAGCTATCCCGATACCTCCTTGTGCTACAATAATGGAATTTCGTATTCCAACACATTTTCATTTTCTTCTCTTCTTTTGATATTTTGCTGTTTGAATCCGCTTAGAGTTCGATTTCTGATTCTATCATCAATCTATATATGGCAGTTCTGATTGATATTTTACTTTCATTCTGTTTACGTTTGAGTTCTTGTTTTATTAGATTTCCCGTTTCTCCCTTTTATTCATTGTAGTTAATTAACCTGTTATTTTCATTTTCTTCGTATTAACATCTGTTCCTCCAATCATCCATCGCATTCATATCATGTTAGATCATCCCCTTTCTCTTTTGATTCTCTATAAAAACTTCTCTTATCGGAATCCGGCGACTCTAGGATTTAGGGTAGACTGATAAGTTTCGGGAAAAACTATGGGAAAAATAGCAGACAAATGATAAAATGGTTGAAATTCTGGGAAAATGTCCCTAACAAATAGAGGAAGGTTTCCTTATTTTACAGTTTTAGGATTTGGGTTACGATTTGAGAGAGAGCAGAGGGTTATTAGAGACCTGGGTCTTTGAAATTCTCAGACATAGGAATCTGACAGACAGGAAAGTTAATTCCGGGAAAAATACTTAAACTATTCTAAAAATTCTCAAATTTTAGGAAAAGACAGAAGGAAGAGTTGGAAACAACTTTTATGTTGGAAGTTTTGGCATACAGCATATGGGTTAAACGGACACAGTGGGTTAGGGTCGGTCTAGACCTTGACAAGGAAGAAGTGAGATTTTCCCAAGGGTCTGGAAAAATCGATTTTTAGCAGAGACCAAAGCTACTTAGAAAAGGCTAGAAAAGTACTAAAAATAGTAGACTCTAATAAGAACTCATTGTATTTTTTTGAGGGAAATTCGGATCGTTCATCTAGGAGATCTCAAAGGTTCTTGTCTGCTAAAACAAAAGTTGAAATTTTGAGAGGCTCCAAAACCCAGTGTCAACCTTTTATTTTTTTATGATAATAATGATTTCAAATTAAATCAAAATTTCAACAAAAACTAAAGGTCGTACAGATCTAACAAAAATAAAATTTGCAAAATTTATAGACGCAAAAATTCACATGAAATAATACATAGACTTTGTACCGAAATGAATTCTATGGATTTTAACTTAGGAAATAATGAAATCTATATGAAATGAATGAAATAATCCTAACCTAGATGCATTTTCTAACATAAAATATCATGAAGTATAAAACTAAAATGCAAATAAATGGGGGTACAACGTATTCTTGTTGTTGGCTTGTGAAACGAAAGATCCAACCCAACAGGTGGATGAATCCCGTAGTCCATATAGCCTTAATGAATAAAATGCATGTTTTATCATATTTTCTTGATTTAAAACCTACAAAAATGACATTCATGCAATTGTAGGCCCAACTCTTGAGTTGATCTTATAACAGCCCTATGAAAATGAAGCTTAAAACCCCTAGTCAATGGATGACAAGGATAAATATCATAGGGGTTTTAACAATGACTTAGTGAAAATCGTGAAATGAGAAATATAGGGGCTCACCTTGGGAGTTCGGCTACAGTGAGGTACTTGAAGATGGCAGCAAAGCTGGAGGTATTGCCTTGCTGCAAAGGAGGTGCCGGCTGGGCATGGAGATGGCTTTGATGTGGAGCAGCTGCTGCTTGGCGTGAAGGAGGAGTTGCTGTGGAGGTTGAAGGTGGGATGCTGTGCAAGGGCTGCTGCAAACGATGGCTGCAAAGGAGGTGATCACCACGGCTGGAAAGAGAGGCTGGGGTGAGATCAAAGGGGCTGGCATGATATCCTTGGTTGGGGGTAAGTTCCACCAAGAGAGGTCACGACTGTGGCTGCTTCCAAAAGGCTCTTTTGCTGGAGGCTATTGGCTGCCAAGTGAGGGAATCCAAAGAGGAAAGAAAGAAGTGAGAACTAGGGGTTTGAGAGAGGAGAGCTAAGGGGGCTGAGAGGGATAGGTTCCAAAAAAGGGTTCCAACTTATGAGAGTTCTGGAAAATGGTAAGAAGGTAAGGAGTAATAAGGTGGCTGGACAATGGGAAATGGAAAAAAAGAAAAGGGGGAAAGAAAGAAGGAAAGAAAGGAGAAGGAAGAAGGAAAGAAAGAAAGAAAAGGAAAGAAGAAGAGAAAGGAGAAAGAAGAGAAAGAAAAAAGAGGAAGGTGATACGTGAGTGGGCTGCACCAAGGAGAGAAGGAAGGAAAGAAGAAGAAGGAAGAAGAAAAAGAAAAGAGGAAAGGAAAGAAAGAAGTAGAAGAAAAGGAAGAAAGAAAGAAAAGAGAAAAAAAAAGAAAGGAAAGAAAAGAAAGAGGAGAAGGAAAGGAGAGGAAGGAAAAAAGGAAAGAAGAGGAAGGGAGAGGAGGATGGTCGACCGCTCTTGTGGGTCCGACCTCTAAAAAAAAGGAATAATAATAATAATAAATAAATGATAAAATAAGGCAAAAGAAATGTTTATATATATATATATATATATATATATATATATATATTTAAAAAAAAATAAAATGCAAGTAGATAAGCCATCTCAGAGTGGGCTCTCTTTCCAAATTTGAAATTCATTTTGAGAATCATAGGGGTAAAATAGTCTTTTTTAGAAAATTTCTGGACAAAACGAGTTATTTTTGACAGTTTTTGAAATGAGCTCGGAATTTGAAGTTCAATACCCCGTTGCAAAGCAAATCCAGTTTAGAATTTAAAAATTTGAGTTTGAAAGAAATCCAAATCGTGTTTCTTGAGAAAATATTTCCAAATTTAGAATCTCGGGGGTAAAAATGTCAATTTTAAAAACCCAAGGTTTGAAATTGATTTCTGAAAGCTTTTAAAACTCAATCTGGATTGAAATTTATAAAATTGAAGTTCTAGATCTCGAAAATTGAAATGAAAAGTGATGAAATGTTATGAAATGATGTGAAATGATGAGAAATGACATGAAATGTGTTGCAAATTGCAGACCCTGAATGAAGAATTTTGGATATTGGACTTTGATTGACACTTGTACCAGTTCAAAAGGTGTTAAAATTTGCAAAATGGTTCAAGAAATGGTTTTCGGGCTCTACCGGGCCAGAGTGACACTAAAAATTAGGGTTTGAGCTGGATTGAACTGAAATGAACTGGATTGAGTTGGGTTCTAGGGCTTCAGAACTCAAGTGGACTGACAAGACACTGACTCAACTAACCTTTCCGACTAAATTTTCAAGAAAAGCTATCATTTTTAGAGAAATGGTATGGAATGGTCAATGAAGTGAAGTGAATTACGAATCTGAGTTGGGTTTGAGCTAGAACAAAGGTCAGTAATACTGAGATGAACTAAAATCAAAGCTTGAACACTAGCTCAACTGACTGAACTCAACTCAATTTCAGCTGAAAGAGCTAAAATGGGCTCATAGACACTTGGAAGTGAATTTGAACTGAAACTGGAGCACTTGAACTCCTGGTGAGCTCAAGCTAGACTCAAGGGAATAGGATTGACTGAGAATGACTGACTCGGAGACAATTGGCTTGGATTTGAGTGAGAAATGAGCTCATTTCAGGAGAAATGATCCCATTTTGGCAGGAGTGGTAAAAAATGAACATAGTCTGCTCATCATGAGCTCAGGTGAGCTTGAAATGATCAAAATTCTAATTGTTCTGAACTGACAAATGAGATTGGTTGACTCCGACTGACTGGGGTCTGGGATGACCTAGGGGTAAAATGGTAATTTTCTTAATAAAAGTGGGTAAAATGGTAATTTTCTGACACAAACTTGGGGTTTGACTCCTACACTAACTTACCAGGGTTGGCACTGCACGAGTGGGGGTGTTCGAGAATGGATGAGGAAAATTTGGGGTGTTTACACCCCCCATCTAGTTATCCAAACCCATTTAGGAAATTTTCAAAATTCTTTCTAAAATAGCCTTTCGAAAATCTATAAAAAAGGGGCAAAAGGCGGGGGCGACCCCTATTCTTCCTCTCTCCCTTTCTTGCTACTTCTCTCTCCTCCCAGCATCATCTCTTTCCTCCATTGGATCAACAACCCCCAAGGTAAATTTTCTCCACCTTACATCATTAATTTTATTAGTTTTTTTTTTTGCTTTTTTCCATGGATTTCACCATTGCCGCCTATTGGTTATGAGAATCAAGCTTCCTTTTCGTAAAGCATCATAAAATCGATTCAAGAAAGTAATCTAACGCTGTTTGAGGGCATTTTTTATGATTCTAATCCATTAAAATCGTTAGAAATATTGGTTTTTATGTTTAAACTCAATAAAAGATGAGATTCGCCCGTTAAATGGGTCAAATCTCTCTTTTCGAAGGCTAAATCAAATTCTAACCGTGTATTCCCTGATTTTTTTTATTTTCTTATTATATTAATGTTTATTTTACTCATCCAAGTATCAAATCTAAATTCATGATATTATTTTCATGTTTTTCTTATTATTTTTCATGTTTAGATTAGGATTTTTCAAGTTTTATCGATGATATGCGATTTTCGATCCCGGGCACGTGGGAACAGTGTTATTTCATGGATGTTTTTCTGTCAAAAAATTTGATGTTTTTAGGGTTAAACCGTTAATATGTCAGTGATTTTATGTAAAAAAATTGGATTATTTTGGGTTCTAGAACCCTATCAAAAAAATAGAAAACCAAACCTTACTTTTTAAACCATGAAATTGCTACGTAGATTCGAGAACAACTTTCCGAGGGGATATCTCTCTTGTCATGGATCCGATCAATTGTCCATAAGTTATAGTGGTTTCATATTGATGTCTAGTATTTTATGTAAAATTATCAGATTTTTATGCATCTGTTTGCTATTTTTCCTTTGTCAGAAAGTAGAATTGATTTTACAGAGCTCGTTATGCATTGTCTAAACCCTAGATCATCTTGTGTCAATCCTATCTCCCTCACCAAAGATCCGATCGATGATCCGTAAATAAGAAAATCTTTTTATGTGTATCTGATATTCACTTCTAAAATTTTGAACCTGATTTGCTATATTTCCTTATACCCGAAACCGGATGTATTTATTTTAACTCGTTATATATTCGTCAGAATCGAGCATATATTGCCAGAATGATATCTCCCTAACCAAAAATGATTTTTCCAATCTGTAAAAAAGAAAATATTTGTTTTTTTGTCTAGTATTTATCTATAAATTTTTATAAATTTCCATGGTTATTTGATACCTGATTTGGGCCTGACACTGTGACAGGTATGTGTCCGTAGGCAAAATTGTGTATTTTAGGGTTTTATTTAATTTTTATATTAAAATAATATCAAAATTTTATTTTTTTGAATAAAATTTTATTTTTTTGAATAAAATTTTATTTTTTTGAATAAAATTTAATTTTAGAGTTATCAGAACTATCCATATTGATTTTTATAGATTTTTGAGTTTATTTGATATATTATTTGATTAAATCATGAAAATAGGGTGCCTACAGAGTCCCAATTCGAGTAAAACACTGGCGAAAATCACTATTTTTGTGATATTTTAGTTTTTTTATAAAATGTTTCATACTTTTAATAATTGATTATGTTTATAATCATGCTAGGGTATTTTATACCCGATTTGGTGTTTATTTGAATCCATTTGAGCCCTAAATCCAAAGTTTTACCAAAATCTTTTTTGAAAACCTTAATTTCAAGGCCATAGTCTTGTTTTGGGGGGTATTTTTGTCATTTTTATCTAAATTCTGAATTTTAAAGTTATTTATTTATATTATTTCTTCAATTTTACATCATCTTTTATTATGTTTATCTTAGGGAAACATAGAAAAGGGCTTATATCTGAATAAAGCCAGTAATTTCCAGATATTATTGGATACATCCAGAAAAGCCAACATATTTTCACTAACAAGTTTTCTAGTTTTGCAGAAACATTCAAGAGTATATTTTATTTTATTTCTTTTTTCAATTTTATTTAAATTATAATTATAAATAATTTGGAATAAGAATTTACTTTCCCTGCTTAGAATAGGATTGCATTGTATATAATTTTATTTTTCAATAATGTTAATGTGTGATGGATGATGATTCATGCATATTTCAAACTCACAATGGTCTACACAAATGGTACGTGCACTAGCTTTTAAGGAGTTGATAAACTCGGTGGGTTTCGTATTTATGGCCATAGTCAGAATACGAACAAAACTCAGATTTATCATCTTTTTCTAAGCCATAATCGGCCTACACTCTTAGACTATCTTAAAAAACCATTGCATATTTCAAAGTTTTCTAAACATTTTTCTTCTTTTAGAATCCAATGAACTATATTCAATACGTATTCGTGGTCATAGTCAGGGATATGTAAAGAATTTATTTAATCAAAGTTCTATAAGGCACAAAAATTCTTTTTCTCAAAGATTTTCCTCAAATTCTTCAGAAAATATTTTTGTAAATTTCATTCATTCATCTAGGTTAGACTGCATCATAAAAGGATTTCATAGGGCCACACACCCACTTTTCTGAATAAATTCAGAGATTCTATCTCTAAAGAAATCGATCTTCCTCAAAGTTATCTAAATTTTCTTAAAATTCAATTTTCTCAAAACTTCAAGATTCCTTTTCCTCAAAATCGATCTTCAAGGATTTTCCTCTTTTCAAATACCTTCTCTAAGTTCAAAAATCGGTTTTCCAAGTCTCAATACTTCTCAATTTCAGCAGTCAAAATAAAAAAAATCAACTTTCTCTAAGTCTTTTCTCAAAATTGGTTTTCTCAGGATTTCTTTAGAAATTGATTTTCCTTTTCTTCAAAAATGTTTTCCAATGTGATTCACGATTTTCAAAGTATCCTTTCTCCAAGTTTTTCCAATATTTGAAGCATACATCATATTTTCAATCTGCATTTTTCAGAATTTCATAGCACATGCACGATTCTTTGTGCATTTAGGACTAAAACATCGATTTAGACAAGTTAAGCAAAACAAAGCACATGATTGATCCTTGGTTTGATTACCCCTGGTTATGGTGCCAGAAATGGTTGAACCTCGTACCGACAGGCGAGTCCCATTCTTCGAAATTATCTTGCATTTTAAAATGGAGGTGAGTTATTTTCAAATTTTTTTCAAAGGTCAGTTTGACTTGCAAAAGTAAAATTTTTGCAATGATAACTGGTTTGGTGACCGTGATGAGACCTGTCTTTGCTTGATCAATCTAATGCTTTGCTCTATTCAATTTTGTCAAAATCGTGTTCTACAATGTCAGCTCTATTTCTTGTGAACCTAGGAGCCTAGAATCAAACCCAACTGACATGGATTGCATGTAGACTTAGGCATGGTTTGGTAGGACTGATTGAGGAGGCATTATTCATGCTCACTTAGACATAGGTCAAGTACAATCCTCCTCAATCTAGGATTTGATTGAAAACAATGCCTGCTTCTCATAAAATTTTCAAAATTTCTACTTCTTTAGATCATTAGAGCCTTCCGTTTTCTTGTATGTTGATCATACTTTAAAAACAACCCCACCTACCTTTACCTGACAACTACGTTGCTTGGCTTTCTTCCAGAACCATAGTTCGGGACAAAGCCACAACTGGGCCACCTATTTGGGTTGACCCCCCCTACCACGTACCAAGGGCAATAGTCCAAAGTATATCGATAGGCACTCAAGGATGTTAGAAAATATGAGCCTATGTAAACACCCCAAATTTTCACCCTCATTCACAAACACGTACCTTCTGCCACTGGGACCCACTCTTTGCAGTCTTTAGGGAACCAACTGGTCGATATTTGAGCCAGGGTTATTCATAGCCCAAATTTTATAAAAATTCCAATACTTCATCCTACAATCAAGATTCAATCCTTATTTTGGCTCAATTTCAATTATCAGTTCTCATCCTCAAATGAGAATCTCCAAATTCTTTGTCTCTGCCAGGGGTTCAGGATTTCAAGTCCCTCATCCAGGGTTTACATTTCATGTGTCATTGCATGTCGCTGCATGCATTTGGCATATCATTTCATATCATTTCATGGCATTGCATGTCATTGCATCTCATTGTCGAGATCCAGCACTTTTATTTTCAAAATCTTTCAATACAGATTTGATCTTAAAACTTTTTTTTCAAAATCAATTTCGAAAAACTTGGGTTTTAGATCAACATTTACCATTTTGTCAACCCCAGAATCCTATATTTCAAAATATTTTCCTTAGAAAACAATCTAGATTTATTTCATACTCAATTTATAACTGATTTCAAATTTCAGATGAGATCTGACTAGGTGCTATCCCTTCTGGATTCCTTCATTTATCAAATTTCTCAAAAATCTCAGAGTCCTAGTTGGATCAGGACTCTGTCTTTTCGTCTTTTTAAACCTCTTTAAAATTCCATTTTGATTTTAAACCAGATGTAGTCATATGCCTCGCACAATCTTTTCATTTTAGCAAAAATCTCAGAGACCTAGTTGGATCAGGACTCTCTTTCCAGAGCCCCAGTCGGATCAAGACTATGCCTTTTACTACTATTTTTACCTATTTTTGAGAAAACCTTTCAAAATCTTTTATTTTAGCCAAAATTCTAGAGTTCTAGTTGGATCAGGACTCTTCTTCAGAGTTTCAGTCAGACTAGGACTCTATCCCGATTTCATTCTTTACTCCTGTTCTTCACTTGTTTTCGAAAACCTTCTCATCTGACTTTCAAAATAGCCAAAATCTTATAGTCCCAGTAGGATTAGGACTCTTTTTTAAAGTCCAAGTCAGATCAGGACTCTACGTACTACTGCCATTCCTATCTATTTCGAGAAAACTTTTTTCAAAATCTTTCATTTTAGCCAAAATTCTAGAGTTTTAATCGGATTAGGACTCTTCTTCAAAGTCTCGGTTGAATTAGGACTCTATCTTTCATTGCTATTTTTACTTGTTTTCAACCAAATCTTTCAGGAGAAATCAGAAATTCAGAGTTTTAGTTGAACCAGAACTGTATTCAAAGAGTCCCAGTTGGATCAGGACTGAACCTAACCTCAATTTTGAGAGAATCTTTCAAAAATATCTTCATTCATCTCTTCAGAAACCAAAATTGTTACACTTTTATCACAGAGTTTCAAAATTCTGGGACTCTGTCCCAGAGTCCTAATCGAATCAGGACTCTATCCTGAGTTCATTTTCTTACTTCATTTTCACCTATTTTCAAAATCTCATCTTTTGCTTTCTAGAAAACCAAAAATTTCTAGAGTTCTAGTCGAATTAGGACTCTTCCTCAGAGTCCTTGTCAGATCAGGACTCTGAACAAGACTTCAGTTTCTACCTTATTTTCACCTATTTTCCAAAATGCTCTCGTCTATTTTCTCATAAAATCTAAAATTTTAAGAGTCCTAGTCAAATTAGGACTCTGTCCCTAGAGTCCCAATTGGATCAGAACTCTGTTTTGATTTCACTGCTTGTTGCTATTTTTACTGGTTTTCAAAAATTCTTTTATCAGTTTTCAGAAAAGGCCAAAATCTAGAGTTTCAGTCCGATCAGGACTCTGTCCCAGAGACATAATCCAATCAGGACTCCATCCTGATTATTGTTTCTATCTTCACTCTCATTTTTCTCCACTTGTTTTCAAAAATTAATTCATTTTGCAGAGTTTCAGTTGATTCAGGGCTATTTCAGAGTTTCGGTTGAGTTAGGACTCTAACCCCGACTGCATTTTCTAACTTATTTTCACTAGTTCTAAGAAAATCCTTCAAAAACCTCTTTGTTTGGCTTTCAAAAACCTAAATCTCAGAGTTTTAGTTGGTTCAGGACTCTGGTTCAGAGTTTCAGTCCGCTTAGGACTCTATTTTCAAAACTTCTGAATTTTATCTGTTGATTTTAACTCCATTTTCAAACTATTTTCAGTCTTTATTTCAACTTTTTCAAAACTCTGATGTGGAGCCTACTTAGTTGGCACCATATCTGAAAGAGTTTTGATCTAATCAGGACTCTGTGTCATTTCAAAACTTTCGATTTTAAGTCTACTTTTAAACCTCTTTTGAAAATCCCTCATTCTCAAGTTTTGAAATCATTTTTGAAAAATCAAACGGGGCCCACTCTGGGTGGGGCTACATTTGAAAAAGTTAGGGTTAGCTTAGGGTTAGTCAGTGTCCTAGTTAGGTTAGCAGTCTAGAAGAGTCCAAACTTGATTTTAAAAGTTACATTTTTACTTTAGAGTTTAACCTTGATTTTAAAGTTTTAAGAATTAGGGTTTTTGAAAAAGACCAAGTGGTGCCACATCTGAAAGGGTTAGGGTTAGTTTAGGGTTAGTCCATGTCCTAATTAGGTTAGGAGTTAAAAAAAAACCCAAATTGATTTTAAAACTTTATTTTATTTTAGTGTTTTCAAAACATCTTTTTAACTTTTAAATTTAAACCTTTAAAAAACCAAATGTGGGCCCACAGGGGTTGGCGCCACATTTGGATAGGTTTTAGGGTTTAATTAGGACTTAGGTAGGTTAGTTAGAGTCCCACCCAGGCTAGGAGTCCTCATAAAAATCGTCTTTCCATAGTGGTTTTAGATAGAGTTTGAAAAAAGTCAAAGTTAGGTATTAATTAAGCCCTAATTACATGGATTTTCAAAAAGCTATAAAAGGGGCTCTTTAGAGGGGTCAAATGAGGCTTTATCTCTCTCTTTTTCTCTCCCAATTTTCATGGCCTCTCTCTCCTCCCAGCATTTTCTCCTTCCTCCATTGAAGCTGCAGCAACCCAAGGTGAGATTTTGTTTTTTTTTATGTTTTCTTTATTTATTTTTTATGCTTTTCACTATGAAATCCACCATTATCGCCCCTTGTTTATGGATTTCAAGTATGATCTACCTTCAAGAACCCTAAAATGAAATCAAGAACATGATCTAATGTTGTTCCATGATTTATTTCATGTTTTTAATCCATTAGAATAGTTTAGAATATTATTTTTTATGTTTTTGTCAAATAAAAGATGAGATTCACCCGTTAAATGGGTTGAATCCGTCTTTTGAAGGCTAAATAAAGTTATAAACATGCTTTCCCTGATATTTTTATTTTATTTCACTGTATTAATGTTTATTTTGATGATTAAAGCTTTAAATCCAATTTCATTGTGTTATTTGCATATTTTTTTCATTATTTTCCATGTTTAAATTAGGGTTTTTAGTGCTTTATTGAATATCCATGTGTTTTGATCCTGGATGCGCAAAAATTGTGTTATTTCATGCTTAATCTTTCGTTAAAAAAATCTGATTTTTTAGGGTTGATTTATGGGTTTGTCAGTGAACTCTTGTAAAAAAATCAGATCATTTTGGGTTCGGAAACCCTGTTAAAAAAATAGAAAGTTGAACCATCATTTCCAACCCGTGAAATCGCTATTGAGATTCAAGAGCAACTTGCAGATGCGATATTTCTATCATCCGAGATTCGATTCATGATCCGTAAATTGAAATAGTTTCATATTGATGTCTAGTATTTACTGTAATTTTTCAATATTTTCTGTTTCTATCTACTATTTTTTCTTTGTCAGAAGGTAGAATCAGTTTCTTAGAACTTGTTACGTCTCGTTTAAACCCTAAGTCGACTTGTGTCGATCGTATCTCCCTAACCGGAGATTTGATCGATGATTCATAAAATGAAAAATCTTTCTATGTGGGTCTGATATATACTGATAAAATTTCATAATTTTTAATGTGGTTTGCTATATTTCCCTATACCCAAAATCAGAAGCACCTGTTTTAACATGTTTTATATTTGTTAAATTCAAGCGTATATTTCCAGAACAATATCTCCCTAACCAAAGATGATTTTTCTGATCTGTAAATAGGGGAATCTCTGTTTCTATGTCTAGTATCTCTCTGTAAAAGTTTATTAATTTCTATGGTGATTTGATCCCTGATTAAGGTCTGACACTGTGACAAGTACGTGATTGTGACAAAATCGCGTATTTTTAGGGTTTTATGCAATTTTCATATTGAGATAATGTCAAAAATAGATTTTTTTTATTTTATTCTAATTTTAGGGTTATCAGAAGTGCATGTGTCAATTTTTATTAATTTTAGAATTTGTTTGATGCTTGGTTTGATTAAATTACAAAAATAGGGTTCACGCAAAGTTCCGATTCAAGCAAAACACTGGCAAAATCATGATTTTTGTGATATTTCTGATTTTTTTTATAAAAGTTGATGTTTTTAGGGTTTGTACATGTTTTTTACCATAAAAGGGTGCTTCACATCCTATTTTGTGGTTATTTGATTTTATTTGAACCCTAAATCCAAGATTTTACCAAAATATTTTCTGAAAACCCTGATTTCAAGGCCATAGTCTTGTTTTCAGGGGTATTTTTGTCAATTTTCCCAAAATTCTGAATTTCAAAGTTATTTATCTTTATTATTTTTTTAATTTTACATCCTATTTTATTATGTTTATCTCAAAAAAACATGGAAAAAGGCTTATATTCGGATAAATCCAATAATTTCCAGATATTACTGGATAAATCCAGAAAAGCCAACATATTTTCACTAACAAGTTTTTTAGTTTTGCAGGGATATTAAAGGTTGTATTTCTTTTATTTTTTTTAATTTAAATTCAATTAGTGATGTAAATTAATTGTAAATTTGGAACAAGAATTTACTTTTCCTACTTAGATTAGGGTTTGCATGTGCATATAGTTTAATTTTATAATAATGTCAATGTATGATGAATGATGATTCATGCATATTCAAATTCACTATGGTCTACACGAATGGCATAACTTGATTGAGTTCGTATTTATGGCCATAGTCAGAATACGAACAAAATCCAGATTTATCTTCTTTTAAGTCACAATCAGCCTAAACTCTTAGGCTATTTTCAAAATCATTGCATATTTCAAAGTTTTCTAAATTCTTTTCTCCTTTTAGAATCAAATGGGTTATATTCAATCCATATCTGTGGCCATAGTCAGTGATATGTAGAGAATTTAATCCATGGAAATTCTATAAGGCATAAAAATTCCTTTTCAAACAATTTTCTCAGAAATCTTCAGAAATCTTTTCTCTAAATCATATTCATACATCATTTAGGTTTAGATTGCATCATGAAAGTATTTCACAGAGCCACACACCCCTTTTTCGGTTTATTTCTCTACTTCATCTCAGAAAAATCGATTTTCCTTAAATTTACCCTAAGTTTCCTCAAAATCAATTTTCTAAAAAACCCTTTGGTTTTTTTCCAAGGATTTCTCAAGTATTTCCCAAGCTCAATTCATGATTTTCCAAGTTATATTCTCAATCTTAAAATTCAAATCCAAAGAAATCAAGTTCTTCCAAAGTTATTTGAAATTCCCCAGAAATCGATTTTCATAAAACACTTGGATTTCTCAGAAATCGACATTTCTTTTACTCAGAAGTGCTTCCCAGACATGATTCACGATTTTCAAAGGGTCATATTTTCCAAGAATTTTCTAAGTATTTCAAATCTCTGAAGCATACATCATGTTTTCAAGTCTGCATTTTCTGAAATTCATAACACATGCGTAATTCTTTGTGCATTTAGGAATAGAACATTGATTTAGACAGCTGAATAAAGCAAAGCACATGATTGATCCTTGGTTCAATTACCCCTGGTAAAGGTGCCAAGAACGATTGAACCTCGTACCGACAGGCAAGTCCCATTCCTCGAAATTATCCTGCATTTTAAAACAGAGGCGAGTTATTTTCAAAATCTTTTTCAAAGGTCAGTTTGACTTGCAAAAGTAAAACTTTGCAATGATAACAGGTTTGGCGACCGTGATGCGGCCTGACTTCGCCTGATCAATCTAATGCTCTACTTTGTTTGAATTGTCAAAATCGTGTTCTACTAATGTCAGCTTTTATTATGATATCATATGAACCTAGGAGCCTAGAATCAAACCCAACTGACATGGATTGCATGTAGACTTAGGCATGATTTGGTAAGACTGATTGAGGAGGCATTATTCATGCTCACTTAGACTTAGGTCTAATACAATCCTCCTCAATGTAGGATCTGATTGAAAACAATGTTTGCTTCCTAGAGTTTTTTAAAATTCTACTTTTTTAGGTCTTAGAGCCCTCTGTTTTCTTGCATGTAATCATATTTCTAAAACAACCCCACCTATCTTTACCCAGTCTTCATGTTGCTGGGCTTTCTTTCAGAACCATAGTTCAGGACAAAGCCTCACAACTAGGCCACCTATTTGGGTTAAACCCTCCTGCCACGCACCAAGGGCCATAGTCCAAAGTATATCGATAAGCGCTCAAGGATGTTGGAAAACATAAGTCTAGAACCAGAGAAATTCTCTAATGCTACGTACATCGAGCCTCGTCTTGAGTATATCAACATAGCATGATTGAACACAGATGATCTGAGCCTTAGAGTTAGGATTAAGGCCCTACAACTATTTCAAAACTTGTGCATCTAGAGTCAGCCTTTAGGGAATGTTGTATGTGCATACTTGTTTGTATAGGATGTGATTGAATGTACTTTGGTTATTTTCTTTTATTCTATTTATTTTCTCATATTTTTCATAAATTTTCTAAAAATACTGGTCAATTTTCAAAAAACCCTTATTTCTACTTATTTTCTCATATTCTCTTTATTTTTACAAAGATCTTCTCAAACCCTGAACGAATTTCCAAATCTTCTATTTTCTTCAAAACTTTAGGTGATTTCCATCCTTCTTTTTCTCTAGATCTCGAAGTTCCAGCCTTGTTTTTATCCTGCCTGCAATTTCTTCAAAAATCATATATTTTCCTCAAATCTTGTCCTGATTTCCTCTTTATTTTCCAGTCTATCCTGATGGCATCCAGTCAACTTGATTTAGTCTTTCCTGAGGGCCATAACTCTGATGAGGTGTGGCAAGGTCTCCCATTAGGAAGATATGATTTTGACAAAATGGGTTAAAAATCAGACCATAAAAATAACACAGTATAATAGGGTTGCGGTTTTTAACCAACATCTGGCATGAAAATACTATATAAATTAATAAAAATTGGCATGGACAAACTAGATTCAATGGTTGAGACATCTTTTTTTACAGATTGGAGAGATCATCTCTATTTAGGAAGAAATCACTTCAACAAGTTTGTTCAATTTCGGGTCAAATCTGGATGAGGCCAAATGATAAGGTCTAAATCCTGATTTTTTTGGTAGACCAAACAAACTCAGAATGATTTGATTTTTGGTGAAGATCCCGAAAACACATAGATGAAGATGCAATAAAAAAAATCAAATCAAAATGAGGCCTAATTATATGCAAATTGATGAAATAAAAAATAGACTAGAATAAAAATATCATATACACATGATTGAATGGAATAGAACCTCATTAATGAATTGATCTAATGATCAAACATGAGATCTATCATTTCAAATAATGGATGATAATGAAAATGATGTAAAAATAGAATCAAAACATCTAAAAATGAAATTGAAAGCATTGAGGCATAAATTGAAATTGATTTAGCCGATAAAATATTAGATTTGATCTATTGAAGATCAAATCTTATAATTCTAATGGCTTAGAATGAAAATACATAAATCAAATAGCAATTCAAAAGCATAAAATGAAAATTAACATAGAAAAGAAGTAGATCTACATTGTTATTTATGAAATTAGAAAGAAATTGAAAGAAAATAAAAGATCTAATTATAAAAATTGAAAATTATAAAAAGAAAAGAAAGAGGAAAAAATCAAAAGAGGGAAGAAAGAACTTACCTTTGGGCTGAAGAAAGGATCTTATTTTCCCTATTTGGTGCCAATCCCAAGGAGGAAGGAAGGAGAGAGAGAGAGAGAAAAGAGGAGAAAGAGAGAATTCCTTTGATTCTCTCAATTTCTCAAATTTTAAAGTTATGGAAAAGAGACCTTCAAGGGGTCTATTTATAGCCCAACTTGGGGGAATTTCAGACATAAAAAATATGAAAAATATCTCCTCCAAGTTGGAGCCAACCTCATGTGGGTATTTCCCTTTTTTCAAATGGGCAAGGTTGGTATTTTATCAAAAAATGCACATGTGGCACCCCTTTTGCAAGTGGGTGCCCATGTGGGTCTTTTTAAAGTTTTGTAAATGGGTAGAAGGGGAATTTGATGGAATTTTTGACACATGGCATCACTTGTCAAGTGATGCCTATGTGTGTTTTTAAAAGCAAGAAGGGTTTTTAAAAGTGGATTTTAAAAATGATTTTGGTTTTTTTTTTAAAATGCCAAGTGAAGCCCCTTCTTTGAAAATATTTTTTTTTGTTTTTTTATTTTAAAATTAAGATGAAAAGTGAAATAAAATATGAGAAATATAAAGGGGAATTTAGAAATATTTGGATTCAAGAATCCAATTTTGATTTTTATCCAAATTGGGTTAAAACCAGATCCAGATTGAATTTTTTAGAATTTTGGCAAAAATATTGAATTTGGATTTGAAATTCAAAGATTATTTTTGAAATTGGGATAAAAATTGGATTTTGATTTGAATTTGAAACCCAAGAATTGATTTTGAATAAAAAATGGATTTTGAAACTGGATCTGGATCCATTTTGATATTTCAAAATCCAAATTGAATTATGAACTGGATCTATGATATTTTTCAAAGGATTTTTGCAAAATGATGGATTTGAATTTGAAATTCAAGAATTGATTTTGAAATTAAAATAAAAATTGAATTTTGAAAAGGATCTAGATTCGAGGTTTTGAAAATGATTGGATCTGGATCTCGATTTGAAGGAAATTGGTTTGAAATAGGAATCAAACCCTGAATATGGATTTTTGAAGAGTTGAAAAATGAAAAACCCCAAATTCATAATGAAAGTTGGGATTTTGGATTTGGATCTTGGATCCAGCTTAGAAAGTGGGATTGGATCTTGAATCTAGATCAGAATCCAAGAAGTGAATATTGGATCTCAGATGTTAGTTGAATCTGAGTTTAGAAATTGATTCATTTAACCTTCTGAATGGATCAGAAGGTGGATCCAGACTGAAATGGATCCAAAATGATTAATTGGATCCTGGATATCCGATAAGATATTTTAGGTTAAATGAATAAATTAGACTCTGGATATGGATTTCTGAATGCATCAGATGAAAAATCCAGGTCCGGGATGAGATTTGGACACCAGATCCAGCATTGGATCCACTATTTGAATTGAAATGGATTGGATCTCGGATATTGATGAATTATCAGATGAAGGAATTGATCCAAGTTTTTATTTGGGACTTGTCTCAGTTCAAAAAATGTTAGAAATGATGTTCTGAAGAAATTTTTATTTTTTGTTTTTCGCCCTATATGGGTAGAAACATGGTACAGAATTGGTCTGAACTAATTTGAACTGGATATGATTGGAATGAACTGAATCAGAAGCCAGTTATACTAAGGTGCACTAAATTCGAAGCTAAGACACTAGCTCAACTAGCTGGGGTTAGCTCAATCTAGACTGAATTGAGCTCAAATGGGCTAAAATGAAGGTTCAAGTGTGTGAATAGTGACTTTGAAGTGAAATTGGACCATTCAAACTCTTAAGGAACTTAGATTAGACTCATGGGGATAGGATCTACTGGATCTGACTGACTCGGGGACAGTCTGGCTAAAATTTGAGCTAAAAATAAGCTTATTTTGCATGAAATGAACAGAATTTAGCTCGAATGAACTGACACAGCTCCTCGTGAGCTTAGTGGAGCTAGAAATGATTGTCATTCTAACTCTTTCGAACTTAGAATGAGCTTGGCTACAACGGACTTGACTAAAAGGGCTAAGGGTGACTCAGGGGTAAATTTTATTGACAAAACGGAAAAAACTGACCTCTAGAACGGGATAAACCTAGGGTGAGACTTTATATTGCCCTATAAGGGATTTGGCATCTGTGAAAAGGAATGTCTGGAATGGACTTAAAAAAATTGGGGTGTTTACAGGTCTTTTCGGCTCTGATACCAACTTGGTGGGACCCTAATTTCAAGATCGATTTGAAGACGACCTTTGATAGGTCCTTTGAATTCTAGAGTTTGAAATGAACATTGATATGGTAACACAAGTGTAGTATGTGCGAGTGATAGTTTTCACTAAGTCACTACACTATTACAAGGTAGGAAGGGGGGTTTCGTCTAGCCCGAGGCTAGGTTACAAGCTCAAACATGAAACAACTCTTACAACATTACAAGGGAGGTTATAGCCTTCTAGACTACTTCAGCATTAACTCAATATTCTACCACACATTTGATTGCTTACAAGAGACTCAGCTTAGGGAGGTTCACCATGTCATCCTACTGTGAAAGGATTGCCAATCCTTCACTACGGCTGACTGCATTCCCGAACCTTCACTGGTGCTCACTATTGTGGTGCGCCACTAAGGAATATTGCACGCATGGTGAAGCAGATGACGCAGAAGGTTGTGAGTCATAAGCACATATAATAGGCGCAAAGCATTGAAAGTGCGTGTGACAGTAAGTTGCACAATCACAGTCGCATGACAGGAAAGAGCTATGCACAAGGCCGAGTTGATGCTTGTTGGCCACTAAGCAAATGAGGTAGGTGTGAACACCCCAAATTTTTTTAAAAAATCCAAAAAATTCTCCTTTTGCCCCTGGCCCCATTCTCTGAATAAATTGGGTCAATTTATGATCAAAATTCCATTCATTTCTTGGATTCACTAGAATCCAAATTCAAAATTTCATATCTGACCCAATCTCGGATCCAGATCTGATATCCGAACCCGATTTTGGGTTCAGATCTTCTATTTTTCAAAAAATCAAAAAAATCAATTCTTTGTATTTTCTCAGATATTTTATCCAGACTCAGTTTTAATTTGAGGTCCAAACTCGAATATTATCTCAAAATCCCAGATCCAGATCCATTTTTGAAACCCAAATTCTGAAATTAACTCTGTATTTTTCCTAAAAACCTCATTTCAGAAAACCTTAAAATTTCAAAATAAAGATTTTACAAAAACCTTTCAAAAACTTTGTTTGGGTCCCATCTGTTAAAGTCCTCATGTTTTCCTTATATTTTTGGGTTTTTCTTTCAAAAATTCAGAAAAAGTAGCCTATCCTCTTTTTTGAAAACCCTTTTATTAACTAAAAACCCCTTTTGAAAAACTCTTTTTCTAAAACCCCTTTTTTGAAAAAATCCTAAATACAAGGGATCCCTATTATAAAAACCATAACGGCTTGCTGTTATACAAATCCATCGCAGGGGTCCCCTTTGATCATCCGTCTTCACCCCTTCCCCTCTGATCCATTCTCGCATCCATCCATTGAGCCCATCTGCCTTCTTCCCTCCTCTATTCCTCTTTTCTTCTTCTTCCCTTCTTCCTCCTTCTTTCTTTTGATTCCTCCCCTTTTGATCGAGCGAAGGCGTTTTCTGCAGCAAGAGTCCACATAGCGCAAGGAACTCCATCCGATTCAAGAGGTTGATCAAGTAGTGGCACAAAGGTAGAGATTCCCCCTCCTTTGAATCCTCGGTAAGATCCTCTTTCCCTCTTTCTTCCCTTCTCCTCTTACCGTCATTTCATTTTATTTCTGCAACTTTGAATTTCTTCATACCGACAATGTTTATCCATTCTGTCTCGGTTGATCCCCTCTTACATTTCCAACGTATTTACTAGTTGTTGCATCTTCTCTGGTTCACAATTTTTCCCCTCTTCTTATTTTTTTTTGCTGCCCATCGAAGGCAATCTTGTATCATTGATCTGCATATCGCAGCCTTAATGATACACATTGCTACAACAACATTGCCTCTAATTCAATGCTTACTGCATTTGAGGTTACAACATGCATATTGCTTTCATCTTTCTGTTAATTTTTCTGTTTAATTTCCTAATGTATTTGTTCGATATGCACTTGTCCATCGTGTTGCAATCCATATTTTCCGTGTTCTATTATCTTTGTTTTATCTCCAATATTTTGATTGAATTCATTTCTTGTTTCTTTTTTTTTTCTTTTTTTTACTGTTTCGCTGGTTCACTTATTGCTCACTTGATTCACTCATTCATTCGTTGTTGGAGTAATGAATCAGTGGAACATATCAAAAAGCACTCTGCTATACTGTAGCATCGATCACCATAATGACTAGCTAAGTACATTAGGCTCCTTTTAATGCATCAAGTGAGATCTGGTATTCGATCATGGCTTCCACCTGAATTTATGCAGTAGACATTTTCAATATTAATATTTTTCGAAAAGTTCTTTGTTTATATCTACAGTAAGATTACATTAAAATCTAGTGCTTTGTTCATACTTATTGGAATTTTGATATGTGCTTGGTGTTAGTAAAAAAATATATATATAAATGTTGTTTATAAAAAAATCTATTGCGTGTCCCCTTGAGAAATTGAGTCACCAATTTCAGCGCTCCAAAGGCACAGACATCCGATCCAGAAGAGGATTGGTAGTGAAATCAGTAATGTGCAATAACTCCATTGACATTTTATGCATATATGGGATGACATGTAAATCCAATGAGGAGTTAAAGGAGATGGAAAAGAGAGGCATTTCAGTGGATATACTTATGTATAATTCCCATATCCTTGGGCATTGCAGAGACAATCACTTTCAGGAATCAGTTTGGTAATCAAATTGCTATGATATTTGTTTTAGTTGCTATTTTAGAATTCATCCGTTGTATTGGGTCTTTATTAATATCTGCATATTAAGGTCAAGCATCTCACTCACTTTCACTATCATCCCACTATACCTTACAGCATTGCCTACTGTTACCAACAACCAATTGTGCACCTTCTTCATCAGTGTTACAACATCTCACTACTGATGCACCTTCACTAGCTTCACTTACCCACTCCACCACCGGCTATCCATATCTCACAACATTTTCACTATCATTCACTTGCCATACTATTCACTCCTACACTCCAATTCATATCATTGCAACAATGTTCACTGCTACACCTATGTACAGCTTATGCACAACACTTTCCATTCACTGTATATCACACTTTCAACATCACTTCATCACCTACATTCTCTACACCCTCACTGCTGCATATACTCTGTGCACAGCCCTGTGTTGCACCTGTGACACACCACCCAACAACCTCCAACCTACCCACTTCCACCTGCTGTGACTTCCACAGCAACACCTGTAGCACAACCCCCCCCCCCCAACCTAGCCTCGGCTACTATTGTGACCACCGATTTTGCTCCACTTGCTGTCCAACATACCCCCCCTTACCACTTGCCACTTACCACACAACACATTCACTACACCTTTGTAGCCTCCAGGTCAGTATCTTTACTCCTTACCTGCCACCTCTATCACATACAGCATAAGCAACTCACTCCATCTGCGGTTACGATTTCATTTAATACACCCATTTACCTATCATTTTCAAGCTCCAGCACATTCCTGCAAAATGATAGATGCAGTAAAAAATGTGAATATTGCATCTGATAAAACCCCTTTTACATAGAGTTCACTGTATCTTTGTGCTTCTAGCCACATTTATACCCCCTTTACACCTTGCAACACAACATATCACCACTTCCATAGTAATCTCCAGTATATTCTCCCATCTCACAGCCCATGCACATCACCCTTCACCTTTTCACAACACCCCCAATGTAATATATATCATGTTACCTCAACTTCCAGCCCTCACCTGCACTTTCAACACCCCTTCATCCTTACTTGCATATCATTAGTAGCATATCTTTTATCCTGCCCCTGTTCAGCAAACCATTTGTTGTTTCATATTTCTACCTATGAATACCTATCATACCACTGTTATACTTCCCATATATCACCCAACACATACATCCTCACTAACCCAAGGCCTTGTATATGTCTTCTTATATGTAGATTGTCCCTAGCCTAAGATGTTACATATGTGTGCTTACATATATATTTTCTCATAAGATGTGCACATGGGCCTTTCATCATCAATATAAGCATGGCCACTTGCACATTCATTTCTTCATTAGAATAGGCCCAAATCCTATGCATTTCTAATTCCAATACGATATTCACAATTTCTCTCTGCATTTGTCTATCATTTTGTGCTAACCCTGTTTTGCAGGAAAGATGTAGACCAAAATGTTAAATGCCTTCTTAGATTAGGATTTTGTTATTTCAATTTCAAGTTTGTAATAAGTAGACATTAATGAGATTTTTTATCTTTCCAGTATTAGAATAAAATGTATGAGTATATAGATCTCATAATTACCTATGCCATCTCACTTTATTTTATTTTTATTTCAAAAATCCATAATGGTGAAACACGAATGACACGTGTACCTTTCTAATAGGAGGTAAATAATTCCAAGTAAATGATTCACATTTATGGCCATAGTCAAAATGTGAACAATACTTAGGATTTTTATCTTTTATGGAATAACATTTGACCTTCACTTAGGTCTCTTTTGAAAATCATCATATTTTTCTGAAATATTCTTTCTTTTATCAGAATTTAATATGTGAATTAATTTAAGATATATTTGTGGCCATAGTCATGGATATATTAAAAGTTAATTTTATTTTAAATCCTATAAAGGTACAAAAATTTATTTTATTTTTTATTAGAATTTAAATACAGATTATATTATAATACATTTGTGACCATAGTCATAAATGTATTATGATTTAATTTTATTTTAATTCTATTAAAGAATGAGATATGCTTTTAAAATTCCAATCTTTAAATAAATTTCAAAGCATTCATCATTTATGATATAATTGCATTCTTTTTCATATTATTTCAAATCATCTTCCAAATCCAAGTGATGTTGAAATAAGCTTTCAAAAACTTAGTTTTATTTTCTAAATTCAAAAT
Source organism: Nuphar pumila (assembly GCF_984573655.1). Classification (NCBI taxonomy): domain Eukaryota; kingdom Viridiplantae; phylum Streptophyta; class Magnoliopsida; order Nymphaeales; family Nymphaeaceae; genus Nuphar; species Nuphar pumila. The sequence goes on along the minus strand of NC_143256.1, from coordinate 85,016,508 downwards.
CATTTTCAATTTTTATTTACAAATTCAAATTCATCTTTTATTCTCAAATCTTATTTCAAAATTCTTATTCCAATTATGAATTCAGCTTCAATTCCCAAATTCAACTCTGATTGTAAATTCAAAGTCTAAATCCAATCTCAATTTCCAAATTCATTTCCAAGTTCAAAATTCAATTTCAAAATCAATTCAATATTCCAATTTCAAAGTTCAATTCAACTTTGAAATTCCATTCTGATGTCAAATTCTATTTCTAATTTCATTTCAAGATTTTAGTATCAATTCCAAGTTCAACTCTTATTTTCAATTTCCATTCCAAATTTCATTTTCAATATCAAATCTTTCTTCTTCAATCCAAATTTAAATCCACTTCAAATCTTTGATCTCAGTTATGATTTCAACTTCAGAATCTCGAATTCTCTTTTCAAAATCTCAAGTTCAATTCAAAATTCCAAGTTTAGGTTCAAATTCCGGTTTTCCAAGTCAAGTTCAACTTTTTGAACCATTTTTCAAACTTATTTCAAATTCACTTGGAAAAACCCAAAATTTCAGAAGCATTTCTCAAAAGCATACATCTTTGCATTTTTCATTGCACAAGCATGATTCAATATGCATTTTAGGATATTTAGAATAAACACTTAGACAAATTTAGGCAAAGCAAAAGGCATTAATTCGATCCTTGGTTCAATTACCTTTGGTAAAGGCGCCAGGAATGGTTGAACCTCGTACCGATGAGCGAATCCTGTCTTTCCATCATTTTCCCGCAAATATTTTAAAAACGGAGGCGAGTAAATTTTCAAAATCTTTTTCAAATAAAGGTCAAGTGAGACCTTGCAAAAGAGTTTCTTTTCTTTCTGTCTTTCTCTTCTCTCTTCTTTCTTTCTTTTTCCCCTTCAAAAAGGGAAAAAGGGCAGAAAGAAAAGAGAAAGAGAGAAAAAGGAAAATAAAAAATTTTAAAACAATCATAGTAGGTGCACACATGAATTGTGTAAGCAGGTAAAGAGTGCATTGTGAGGTGTGTATGTGGTGATTTTGCTGCGTATCTTGCAAGAGCGTGCATCATCAAACGTAGCACACTGTTGTGCTCCGTTAACATGCATTGCAGGAGAGGTGCAGTGTGGTACGCGGATGCTGTGCATGCTACGATGCAAGGATGATGCGGTGCGTGCAATGTATAGATGATGCGACTGTGCAGATCAATAGGGATTGCAATTGTTGTACATGAAAGGTGACATTGCATGATGAGATAGAAGAATGTTGCAGTGTGTGCGGCACTCTAGGCATTGTGTGTTGTTGCAGTTAAAGCATTTGACTCAACGAGCGAGGCGATGGTGCACTGCTCCGGTGGAAGGCGTATCGCAAAAGCAAGGCCACATTGAGGTACGACAGATGTGTGCATACGCAATGCTGTGCTGCACTAGATGTCTACACACTTGCAGTGTGTGCTAAGTCTCAGTGACGATCCTAGACCTATGCTAGCTAGAGTAGACTATGTCGTTGAAAGAGAGCGTCGACTGAACAACCCTCTACGAAGGTTGTGATCATCGCAATTTTTTTTCTCTTGTATCCTTCTTTCTTTTCCTCCTCTTTTTCCTTTCTAACTTCTATTTCCCTTTTTGAAGGGGAAATAAAAGACAAAAAAGAAAAGAGAAAAGAAAAGAAAGAGAGAGGAACTCTTTTGCAAAGGTCTCACTTGACCTTAATTTTAAAATAGATTTTAAAATTACTCGCCTCCATTTTAAAAATTTGTGGGAAAATGGAGAGACGGGATTTGCTCGTCGGTACGAGGTTCGACCGTTCCTGGTGCCTTTACCAGAGGTAATCGAAAGAAGGATCAAATTTTTGCCTTTTGCTTTGCCTAAATATCATCTAAGAATTTATTCTAAGTCTAAATGCACAAAGAATCATGCTTATGCAAATGCAAAAATGTATGCTTTTGAGAAAAATAGTTTTAGAAATTTGAGATTTTCCAAGTGATTCTGAAATAAATTTGATAATGGAGTGAAGAAATTATTCAAAAGGCTTTGAAATTGGTTTGAAAAAGTTAGATTTTGAATCTAACTTGGATTTTGAAATAGATCTGGAAGAAGAGACTTGAAATTCCAAGTCTGGGAGTGATTAGAATTTGGAACGATAAGCCTTCAGATGAAAAGAAAAAGAATTTAGACTTGGAATTTTGGAATAAGAATGAATTTTCAAAGTCAGAATATACTTTGAATTTGAATCAATTTTCAAGAATCAATTTTGAAAAGGGAAATTTTGAATTCAGAAACTAAAACAGGAATTTGAATTTGAAATTAGACTTGAGAAATAGATTTGAAATTGGCTTTGGAAATAAGAAATGGAAATGGAACTGAATTTTAAATCTGGAATAGAATTTGATCTGAAATCTGGAATCCTAGATGGATTTGAATCCAAAACATGAATCCTAAATGGAATTGGATCCGAAGTCTGGAATCCAAGATGGAATTTGAATCCATAATTTGGAATCCTAAATGGAATTGGATTCGAAGTCTGGAATTCAAGATGGAGTTGAATCCGAAATCTGGAATCCTAAATGAAATTGGATCCAAAGTCTGGAATCCAAGATGGAGTTGAATTTGAGATCTAGAATCCTAAATGGAATCGAATCCGAAGTCTGGAATCCAAGATGGAATTCGAATCCGGAATCTGGAATCCTAACTGGAATTGGATCCAAAGTCTGGAATCCAAGATGGAATTGGATTTGAAAATCCAAATGGGGCTTTGAGGATGACTCAGAATTTTTGAAAATCCAGATTTGAATTTAAAAGTAGGCTTTAAACTTAGAGAAAATCGAATTTTTGAGATTCAGAATCAATCTCAAAAACCTTGATTTTGAATCGAGAATTAAGACTCAATCTTTAGATAGAACTTTGAAAAGTAAACTTGATTTAAAGCTTGAGATTAGAAGATGAATCAGGAGTTTCAAAGTTAAATTGAACTTTGAAATTTGATTTGAAATGTTAAATTGAATTTGAAAATGAATCCTGGAAATGGAAAATGAATTTGAATTTTCAAAGTTGAATTCAACCTTGAAATTGGATTTGAATTGGAAATTGAATTTTTGAACGTAGAAGTGAATTTGAAATTTCAAAGTCAAATTGGACTTTGAATTTGAAGATTGAATTTTTGAAATAAGATAGAATTGGAAATAAAAGGATGAATTTGAATAAGGTTTAAAGATTGATTTGAGAAATAAAGAAGATACTTGAAAATATATCTCAAAATCACTTGGATTTTGACAATGAATGTTTGAAAATATGATGTAAGTCTATCCTAAATGATGAAATGAATCAAAGGATTTGAAGTTGGATTTGAAAAGCATATTTTATTCTTTAATAAAATTAAAATAAGATTGAAGATATAATACATTTCTGACTATGGTCATAAAATGTATTATATAATAATAATATCTAAATTAACTCTCAATATATCCTGAGTTTTGAGTTAATTATTGCCTTTATAGGGTTTAAAATGAAATTAACTCTCAATATATCCTGACTATGGCCATTGATATATATTTTGAGTTAATTTTAAGTTCAAATCTGATAAAGGAAGAAAATATTTAAAAATATGATGATTTTGAGAAGAGATCCAGTGTGGATCCAATGTTATTCCATAAAAGATGAAAACCATAAGTTTTATTCACACCTTGACTATGGCCATTGATGCAAATCATCAACTTAGGATTTAGTCACCTTTTATTAGAATGGTGCACATCCCATTCGTGAGATTTTTGAAATAAAGAGAGAAGAATGATATGGAAACAGATAATTCATGATATGTACATGCTCATACATTCTAATCTAGTACTGAAATGTAAAGTTTTTCATTAATATCTAACTATTACATCAATTGAATGAATTTAAATTCCTATACTAAGAAGGAAAGTGACCATTTCTGCCTAATTCCTGCAAAATCCCAATGAGCTCAAGAACAAAGATATACATATAGACAAACATCAAGTTACATGCAAATGATGGAATGGATGCTAATATGCACACTAAGCTAATGTGAAAACAAGTTTTTATGATATACATGATGACACACTAAATGAGAAAGGTTTATGAGGTTTAAAGCATTGATGCCTACGAAAAACAAAGGCACGTGTTTAATGGAAGAGGCTCCATGTAGGCCTAAAGAGTTGCTATGAAGGCAAATTAGCCATGAATACATGATAAGGTTTTATGGAGATGCAAAGGAGATGTGTTGATAAGTGTTGAGACTTGTGCACAAATGATTGTGAGACTGCTAGCCATTGCCGAGAGGAGGCAGCTGGAGTATAAGGGTGACTGTAGTTGGTGCAAAAAAATGGCAGCAGTAATAGGAAAATGCATTGGATGATAAATGTAACAGTGGCTGATGCTAGATGATGAAGATAGCACAAAGTGAATGCTAAATATGTATATATGGAAGATGTTAAATTATACAGATAAATATGTATATATATATACACATATATGTTATATATGACATAGATGTAGAGTAGGTGAGTTGTGGCAAGTGAGTGGAGGAGATGCATTAGATGTTGTGAAAGTGAAATGCAGTAGGGTGTTGCTGTGTAGCTAGTGAAAATATGTAACTAAGATGAGACTGCTGATATGGCACTGTGCTGAAGTGTTGCATCAGGGAAGGATACTGTGCACTATTGGAGTGCATATACTAGCAGATGGGGACATCGAATGAAATAAAATGTTGTGTGCAGAGGTACCATGTAATGAACAATGCATATAGTTAGTGGGTGCAAGTAGTGAAAGATATTGCACAAACTGTAGTAGTGTGTTGTGTGATGGTTTGAAGTGAACATGCCATTTAGGTGAAGAGGCTTCAGTAGGTGGAGAAACATGTGTAGATGTTACTGTAAGTACGACAAGGATGTGAATGAAGTATATGACATGGCAGATTGTTTATTATGTGTTAGAATGCTACAGCCAATAGTAAGTGAATCACATCTTGCTATAAATGTTGTTGTATGGGGATGTAATGAGTAATAGTACAGTGCACTGGGTATGGAAAATGTTGTGAAATTATGTAGCAGTGAAGGGTAGGTGATGAAGGGTATGCATCAAATGCATTGTGAAATGGAAACGGTATATAGGTGGCAGGTAGTGATAGTGTGTGTTTGTGAGCTAGAACAACCATTGGACTGTTGTACTCATGTATGCATAGAGGTTGTGAATGGATAATGTCAGATGGAGTGAAATGAAAATGACCATATTATATCCATGCTCCTATTATGATTCATTCCAATCCCATTCAAAAGATTAAATGTAGGAATTTCAAAGGCACCTCCAACTTCATACCTGTTGAGTACCCAAAAGCCCACAACTTTCATATTGTGGTATTATCTGAAAGGAACACATCAAATGTTGGGTCCAACCATCAAGACGCCCAATAGTGGAGAGGATGCATATATTCATAATGAATTGATGCAGACAGACCTAGGGATATCAAGTTCAACTAGTTTATTGCTGTTTGTGATGGTGCACCATGCCTTTTTGACTCCCAATATTTTCAGTTGGGATGTTATGAACCGGAATGCAACCAGCTTGAGATGTATACCGAGACTAAGTCACTTGAGCCCCAAGATAACATATGTATTAACAGATACAAACCATGAACGCATATCAAGAATGTGGATAAAAGACTATTTCTTAAAAGGAAAATTGCAGAGGCTGGATGGTGAAGCCTAATGAATGAATTAGGCTAATCAGGCGTTGCAGCATGAATACAGGTAAACATATGCCTGAGTTTAGGGATGTGAATATGAGATATTCCAATGACCTTGATGGCACTGGAGTTAATATTGGTATGCAGGTGATGTGATGCTGGATGCTGATGATAAGAAAAACACCTTTATGAAAACCCTTCAAAAGGAAAGAAGAGAAAGAAAAAAAATGAATACATGAACGCAAAAAAAACATAATGCTTCTGAAAGAAATTTACAGGCTCATAAGAAACCTCAAATTCTATCTATAAGACTAGGCAGTTCATATCAAAGGGGTTAGGAGAAATATCGTCAGGATAGACAAGAATTTAATCAACAAAAAGTAGCTACTAATAACATACAATAACCAACCTGTAGTTGTGGCTAATGCATATATTTTCCAGAGTGTGATCCACGAAGATGAGAAAATTCATTTCCAAGTCAAGACCTGGTTGCAGTTAATACAGATTAAACATGGCCCATGAGGAGGTGAAGTAACTTGACAACCGCTGCAACACAATAGCATTGCCACTTGAAGTCACTGACAACTTGATCTTGAGCAGGTTTGGAATTTGCAGCTTTTGTAATTTTCTAATGTCGGCTGGAGGGGGTCCTGAAATAGCATTGCTTTGCAACAACACAGACCGCAGTTTAATGAGGTTTCCAAACATGTTAAGGCTAACAACGGACCTACTCTGCAATAGTTGAAAATTCTTATTCCTCCCATGCTAGACCTCTTCAAAAACTCAAAAGAACAGGAGAGAAAAGGAAAACAGCAGGACAAAACCCATCATCCTCGTTTTGGTTCCTTCCCCAGTACACACACTACCTCCCCACCATCATCTCCATGATACCATTGGGACAGTTGCACACGGTGAGATGGATTCCTTGAGCGTGCGTTGTCTCACACGTTGTGCACTATGCAAGGCTCCACAATGATTTTTTATAAAAGCCGACTGCTAAGGCACAGAGAGCATCTACTTAAGTCCAATGCCCTTGAGAGCACGGGTTTGCTCCTTACCCATGGCAGACATCACAATCGCCACAAGGTTTTTACCTTTATCAGCCCCATTTTTTTTATCTAAGATCACCCTGAGTATTACCAATGAAAGACAAGATTTCAGAAACACAAAAGAAAGAGGATATTACTTAATGAATCAACAAAATGTAAGAAACTAAAAAAAATACAACTCAAGACATAGATTGCAATAGTAAGCACAAAATAAACTTAAAAATGCATATTGCTATGAAACAACGGTTGGAACGGTGATAATGCAAACCACGCGTGATGAGGGATGAATCCCAATTATGGGCCCGAACCAAACTGGCTATAGGGATTATGCGAGAAATTGATAAAAGATGCAGGGAAACAAAACATGCTAGGGAGACGTATCTATGTAGCATGATAATCCAAATGAAATCTGGGGGGATTTTTAGACGCCATGATCAACCAAACGTCTGAATTACAACAAAAAAAAATAAAAAATAAAAATAAAGATACATGAGATAAGTTAAACGAAAAGCAATTAAATGCTATTGAATATAAACAAAAGATAAAACAGGAATCAAAGAAACAACTCAGTAATTTAATAAATTGACTACAAAAATTGTAAAAGAAAATGAAAATATAATACTGTAAAGATGAAAACGAGAAGAGTCGATGTTCTGTTGCAAAAATGCAAGTTGATGCTGCTATGAACAGGTCAACATTGCATATCGTGCTTTTAATGGAGCAGAGGCATTGAGCCAATGCTATAGAAAATGAAAAGGGGGAAGTGAAATCCAGAAAACGAAGAGGAAGAGGGATTAAACTAAAACAAAACATAAATCGAAATTATAACATGCATATACTAAACCACTGGAATTCAATAACGAAAAAAAGAGAAAACAAAAGAAGAAGAGATAATAAAATAAAAAATAAAAATAAAAAAATGTTGGAATGCATATTCTGTCAATGTTGCAATCCATAACTCAATGCTGCTATATGCAGATTGACATTATAGCAGATGCTTGCAGAGAGCAAAATAGAGAAAAATTAAGAGAATGACGTTTAATAGAAAGAAGAAGGATTAATCCTTACCTTAGCTACTGTTGGCGAAATCGGGATCCCTTCTGTTGCTCGGAAGGTGGCACCGAAGAGTAGAAAGAGGGGGAATCGAAAAAGGGAATGAAGAAGAGGGAAGAAAAAGAAGGATCGAGAAGGAGACAATGAGGAGGTGAATCGCGATCTCAGGATGAAGCGTGATTTCTCAGTGAGAAGAGTCAAGAGGGGAAGGGTGAAAACGGATCTTGAAGATGAGTGATGGGGTCGAAGATGGATCGAAAGAGAGAAGCAATGCGTATGGAGGGGTGAAACACAATGGATGAGGAGGAGAAGGGTGCCTGTTCATATAGGCAGAAGGAACCCTCGAGAGAGATCCAGAATCATCCAGAAAGAGGGACAGGTCGACCCTGTGAAACTGAATTTCGTTAAGGGCTTTTTCTAAGCACGCCCTTCAATTTGTTAAAATTTTCAAAACAAGGCTCTTTTATAAGGTTTTTCCAAAGAAATGGTTTTCAACAAAAGACGATTTTCAAAAAGGCTTTCGAGCTATTTCTTTTTTGTATTTTCTCTTTTCTATTTATTTTTTTGGTTCTTTTCTCTATATTTTCTATTTTTTTGTGTTTTTTTTAAATAAAAATTCTAAAACTAAGGGATTTTTAAATTATTTTTTATAAAAAATTACAAATATTTACAAAAGAAGGGTTTTCTGAGAATTCGGGGTTATTCTCGAGAAATTTCTTCAGAAAATGGGTTTGGATCCAGATTTTGAGGAAAATTTCAAGTTTTGGACCTCAAATCGAAAAATATAGGATAGTGGATCCAAATGGACATCGGATGAATTGTCTGAGCCTTTCAGAAATTAATTTTGGTATTTTTGTAAATTGGTTTAGAAATTGGGTAACGAGACTCAGATTTGAATTTTGGTATTGGATCCAGATCTGAAATTGAATCAGGTATATAAAAATGGAGTTTATTCCAGAAAATTCAAAGAATAACTAAAATTTAGATTGAAATTGACTCAATTTTCTCAGAAAATGGAGCCAGGGGCAAAAAGGGGAATACTTATAAAATTTTAAAAAATTTGGGGTATTCATAGATGCCCCTCTTTGCTACTAAGCTGGTTGAAAGCTGAGCTTAGTGGCAATGAAAACACTCAAAATTTTGAAAAATGCCCCAGTCAGCAGATCTGAACTGGGTGTGGAAGAATTTATTTGGAAAGACATGATTTCTCAAGCTTAAAACCTTATCCTGAATGGTTTTGGGGAGACAATCCTCAAAAAAGGAGATGACTGAATAACAGAAATGAGGAGATCGTGATGGGACTTTGGGCGAAGATCCCAGAATGATGAGAAATAAGAATTTTGATCCAGTCTCATGGGTGAAACAAGATAAGCTTTTTAGAATGACTTAGGTTTAGCCCTTAACTTGGATGAGACAAAGATATTTCAAGATGAATTGAATGGGGATAGGAATACATGAGGACCTTGATAGGATATTTTTTGAGAAAAATGCCTCGTGAGATGAAGCTCAAGTATAATCCTTTCCTAGATGGCTATGAAGAACATGGATTCCACGACAGGAAACCATGATGGGACTGAGAGAACTACCTCATCGGAACGAGGCTCAGGTTTAACCCAAATCTGAACGGAAGATATCTCGCAGCGCGAGGTTCAGACTTAACCCTTAACCTGAAAGGGGCGATACCTCAAGGAGCGAGATTCAGGCTTAACCCTTAACCTGAAAGGGATGATACCTCGAGGAGCGAGATTCAGGCTTAACCCTTAACCTAAAAGGGACGACCATACAAAATCCTCGAAGTGAAGAAACCATGATGGGACCTTCGGAGTTTGGATGAACAAATTCGAAAGGGGTTTTGCGAAAGGAGGAAAATGAGGTTTCCTAAAGCTTTGGAAAAGAGATGATATGGCGCGCCTCATTACTGAGACTGAAATCAACTTTTAAAATCGATGACCTCTCACAGAAAAGTACAGGTTTGACCCTTAACCTGAGCGGGTGTGACCATACGGAATTCTCGAATGAAGAAACCGTGATGGAATAGGAAGAGATACCTTTCCTGAACGAGGCAACTCTTTTTTGAAAAGGTACACAACGCTAGGTCGTATCAAAATAGATATTGAATATTTATTTCATTTTTGAATAGCTAGAAAATTTTGCCAATAAGATAAAATTGTAGTTGATTCAAACGCTTGAAAATGTGCACGTATGTGCAAAAGACATTCCCCTTTTTACGTAGAGTATTTCCTCTAACGAGGTTAACTCCTCGATCTTAAGAGTCAAATATAAATTTTAGTGCTGATGATTTTCTTCAAGGAAGCTATCCATTTCTCTGATAGGAGAAGAGAAGAAATTTTCTTAATTTCATAAAAGCAAGTAGTGAAAAGATATTAATAAAAGAATTTTGCATAAGAAAAGATAACTTTTGGTAGTTTTGACATCTGGGTGTTTTCCCATGATAATCTTCTTGCACTCTTTTTGAGTCATTGAGCTTTCTCGGGTTTTTACATCATCCTTCATTTTGGAGATGTCCTAACTTTTTTTTTTCTAGGAAGGGTACATCACAAACTCCTTCATCTTGGATATGTTCCGATCCTTCTTTTTCTTAGAAATTATACTTGATGTCATTGGCTCAAAAATCTTTTAATGATAGCAGAAATCAAATATCTTTTGGGGTTTGTTGGGAGGTTCATCACATTCGCCTTCATCTCGACGGTGATCTGAACTTTCTCTGGAAGGATCCGTCACAAACTCTTTCATCTCGGAGATGATCCAAATCTTCTTTGGCCCCGGGGTCTAGCTCGCATATTTGTCTTTATCTTGACTTCAATTGAGAGATCCCTTTTGCAGATATTTGATTGCAGCTTAAATAAATGAGAAGATATGTATTAAGTGGATTCTTTTTATAGCTCAAGATATTTCCATTGCCTGATTGTCAGAAAGTCGTCTTTAAACATGCGCCATAGCCATGATCAATATCGATTCGCTTCTAGCTTTTCCACATAATTGAATATTTCTTTCGCTAATTATACCAAGGATATTTCTCACGTCCTTTTGGTTGATCAACAAAGAAAATATTTGAATTTTATCCCTTTTTACAAAAAACTACACCTTTTTGGAAAGAATACTAAAGGTAATCTAAGGTGATTCTTTTGTGCAGTAAGAATATTGGAATCAACATATATTTTTAACAAATTGGTAAAATTTTCTAAATCCTTTGTGAAATAATCACTCAAATGGGACCTTGAGCTAAACTTTTCTGATCTTGGAGATCCCAACCAGTAAAATTGGATTTTGTTTTTTATGAACCAGCTTGAAAGCGAGATTTCTATTTTGACCGACCAGCTCGAAAGCAGGATTTGTTTAACCAACCAGCTCGAAAGCAAGATTTGTTTGACCGACCAGCTTGAAAGCAGAATTTTGTTTTTGAAAGACCAACTCAAAAGCAGAATTTTGTTTGACCGACCAGCTCGAAAGCAGGATTTGTTTGACCGACCAACTTGAAAGCAGGATTTAGTTTTTAAAAGACCAGCTCGAAAGCAAGATTTGTTTGACCGACCAGCTCGAAAGCAGGATTTGTTTGACCAACCAGCTCGAAAGTAGGATTTTGTTTTTGAAAGACTAGATCGAAAGCAGGATTTTGTTTGAAAAAATGATTGATATTGATAGAGCTGTGACCCGAAGGCTTGAAAATGATAGATATTTGATGAAATTGTAACCCGAAGGCTTGAAAATGATAAACATTGATGAAATTGTAACCCGAAGGCTTGAAATTGATAAACTTTGATGAAATTGTAACCCAAAGGCTTGAAATTTGAGAATTGGATGACCCAAAGGTCGAAATTGAGACTAAAACTTTGAATTTTGATGAATGGTTAGTGTAAAGACTAAACCTGAGGGGCCAGCTGATTAACCAGCCAGACACTAGCACGAGCGCTAGGCATACCAGTACGAGCACTGGATTTTGAAAAGGCACCGGTACGAGCACTGGATTTTCTAACTGGAAGTTTGAAAAGGAGACCGACATTCTCAAGATATTTTGGAAACGGAAGTGGGAATGATTGTCGGGGTTTCAGGATTATCCCTTATCTTGAAGCGGGAGAAGGAAATACCTCGAAGGCCGAGGTTTAAGTTTATCCCTTAACTTGAGAGGAAAAAAAATACCTCGAAGGCCGAGGTTCAGGTTTATCCTTTAACCTGAAAGAAAAAAAGAATACCTTGGAGGACGAGGTTCAGTTTTATCCCTTAACCTAAAAGGGGAAAGAATACCTTGAAGGTTGAGGTTCAGGTTTATCCCCTAACCTGAAAGGGGAAAAGAATAAAATTTTGAGGAGAATAAATGACAAGGGATAGAAATTGACAGAAATTTATAAAATTGAGAAAATTTAATAAAAAATTGTCTTGCAAAAGAATTCTCATAGGTAGCATTATTGCTCCTATGAGGGGCCTCAGGATTATCCTTTATTTTGAATGGGAAAACAAGAAAATACCTCGAAGGTCGAGGTTCAGGTTTATCCCTTAACCTAAAAGGGCAAAAAGAGGAAAGGAGTTCCTCATGGGAAAGAGGCATCAGGTTCATCCCTTAAGCTGAAAGGGTAAAAGAATGAATAGAGATTGACAAAAATTGAAAGAATTAAAAAATTGATAAAAATTGATAAAATTTGATAAAGAAGGATAAAAATTGATAAGATTGACAAATGATTAAATAAAAATTGATAAAATTGAGAAAAGAAAAGAGTTTATTTGATCCTGCCTGTATGTGGGATCTTTAAAGTGAGAGGAGAATGTTCATTCAAAAAATAAATGAAAAAAAAATCATTTTTGGGAAGAGGATCAACCGCGAGGTTGATTTTTAAAGAATGATCAACACAAGAGCTGATCTTTGAAGAAGAATCAACACGAGGGTTGATTTTAAAGAGAGATCAACATGCGGGTTGATTTTTGAAGACAATGGTTTGAAACCCATTTTGGAAAAGGAAGATCAATGCGATGGTTGATTTTTTGAAAAAGATTGAACCAAAGTATTGAACTTTTGGTGATCATGACGAAGATTTTGCAAAATTTTTCAAAATTTCATGATTTTGAAAAACCCTCATAGGTAATATCATTTCTCTCATGAATGATGTCGGGATTGTCCCTCCTTTAAAAGAATAGGAATTTAATGTGGCCTAATGGAGGCCGATGGCAAAGAAGATTCTTGAAATGAAAATATAATTTTTCAAAAATAAAATGCCCCAGTGTGGCAAAGGAAAGAAGTTTTTGATATCGAAGATATGAAGAAAATTAACATTGCATTGATAAGCAAAACTGATAACAAAGACTGAAATATTTACAAGTGCTTTGACCAAAAGGTCACAAAAGACTAGGCTGACTCGACCCTTACAAGGTGACTGAAAAAAAAGGAGAAAGCAGAAAAACTTTGGCATGGTTCGGGAAAGCTAGGCCAGGACGGGTAGCTGATCCTCCTCTTCAATAGTGAAACTCTTGTCAACACAGTCTTAAACAATATTTTTGAAGACGAAGCATCGCTCAGTATCGTGTCCCATAGCCCAGTGGAATTTGCAGAATTTGTCTTTCCATTTTCCCAGGGTGACTGGGGGATCAGCAACTCTTGGAAGTTTAACCATCCCTTTGCTCAACATGCACTCAAGGACTTTTCGAGGGGCTGATCGAGAGGAGTGAACTTGCGGTCATGATCCCAACCTTCATGTTTTGGCTTCTTTCGAGTGCCTTCTTTCTTTTGGGAGCAGGATTGAAGAGGTTTGGTTAGGACAGTCGGCTGATCAATTGTTTTATTTTCTCCCAGAATTTTCTTATTGACGCAGTCCTGGACAATGTTCTTAAGGACAAAACAATCCTTCGTGTCATGCCCCACTGCCAGGTGAAACTTGCAAAATCGTCCTTTGAATCTACCCATGATTACTGGGGGATTGGCAATTTTTGGTAAACGGATCATGTCTTTTGCAAGCAGACATTTTAGAACATCCTCGAGTTTCTGATCTAGAGGGGTGAACTCTCAATCAGTGCTCCAGTCTTTGTGCTTTGGCTTTTCTTGATTCTTTTTCTTCTGTTGAGGACTAAACTGGAGAGGTCGATTATTCTGCTTGAAGGAGCCTCTTTTTTTGCCTTCATTGTTGCTTCTGCTGAGCTTAGGTCTTGCCATGCTGCTGCTGCCATTGTTGTCTTTAATGTTCTTAGAGAATGTGACTGGTGTCATCTCCTCGGCTAACTTCTTTCTGGTGCTTGACTCGGGTAGCTCCGATAACATCTTGGTCATCATCTTTTAAAACATTCTGTACATGGCCAGATCAATGTCATCTTCGCTTGTCTGATCCTGCCTTTTTACTGGTCTCAAGGAACTCATTTCTTCGATACTGCTTGGCGTTGTTCTCTTTCTTGACCTTGTTTGAACCATGATGAAATATCAACACTTTCTGCGAAAAAAAAGGGGTGGTTCAGACCGTTGAATTTTTGGGAGAAATTTTTGTCACGAGAAGGAATCACGTTAATAGATTTTGAAAAATGATATCTTATTGCTAGGAATTGAGTCGTCACAGAATTTGTGACAATTGCGTTGTTACTCCATGGAGAGGAATAAACAACTGAAAAATATGAAGAAAAAATGCTATTTTGAAAAGGATATCTCTAGGCGAAAAGAGATTTTATTTATGAAAAGGTAAACAAGAATTTTTAAAATAGAATCAGAAGATACATTGGAAAGATAGGCGGGAAAAGAATTTAAAAATAGATGGTAAAGATTTAAATTTCAAAGAATTGCAGGCAGGATCAAAAGAATTGAAGAAATCAGAAGAAGAAAAGAAAAATACACTTTGGTTTTGAAAATAAAGAGGAAATTTTGAATAATATACCCAAGGCCTTTGGAAAATATAAGTAAATATAATAAGTGTATATCACAGAATCATAGTTGTACAAACAAGGATGCACAAACAACATTCCCTAAAGTTGACTCTAAATGCAATATTTGAAATGGCTTGTAGGACCTTAATCCTAACTCTATGGTTCAGATCGTCTGATTCCAATCAAGATATGCCGATATACTCAAGCCGAAGCTCGAAGTACGTGGCATAGAAATATTTTTGGTTCTAAGGTAATGGCTCCTAATATCCTTGAGCACCTACCGATATACCTCGGACTATGGCCCTTAGGTACGTGGTAGGGGGGCAGTAACCCACAGAAGTGGTCAAGTTGTGAGGCTCTCTCTCGAACTATGGTTCAGTGAGACAGCCCAGCAACATGAAAACCAGGACAATATAGGTAGGGATGTTTTTAAAAACATGTTCAACATGCAATAAAACCATATGGCTCTAATGCAAGTCCTAAAGAGATAGAATTTAAATGAAGGGAAGCATACACTTGCATACATTGTTTGTATTCAATCCCTAGAATTGAGGAGAGTTGTATTTCAGACCTAAGTCTAAGTGAGCATGCATAAATTTCCTCAATATGGTCCTACCAAACCATACTTAGATCCTATATGCATTATGTCAGCTTAGGAAAGAGTCTAGGCTCCTAAGGTTTGCATGGAAAATGAAACTGACATTTGAAGAATAAAGACTTAGATAATATCAAAGCAAAGCAAAAGGCACAAATTCAACGGACGAAGACAAGTCCCATCACGGTTGCCAACTTCTGTGATCATCGCAATTTTTTTTCTCTTGTATCCTTCTTTCTTTTCCTCCTCTTTTTCCTTTCTAACTTTTATTTCCCTTTTTGAAGGGAAAATAAAAGACAGAAAAGAAGAGAGAAAAGAAAAGAAAGAGAGAGGAACTCTTTTGCGAAGGTCTCACTTGACCTTAATTTTGAAAAAGATTTTAAAATTACTCGCCTCCGTTTTAAAAAATTATGGGAAAATGGAGAGATGGGATTCGCTTGTCAGTACAAGGTTCGACCGTTCCAGGCGCCTTTACCAGAGGTAATCGAACCAAGGATCGATTTTTTGCCTTTTGCTTTGCCTAAATATCATCTAAGAATTTATTCTAAGTCTAAATGCACAAAGAATTATGCTTGTGCAATGCAAATGCAAAAATGTATGCTTTTGAGAAAAATAGTTTTAGAAATTTGGGATTTTCCAAGTGATTCTGAAATAAATTTGATAATGGAGTGAAGAAATGATTTAAAAGGCTTTGAAATTGGTTTGAAAAAGTTAGATTTTGAATCTAACTTGGATTTTGAAATAGATCTGGAAGAAGAGACTTGAAATTCCAAGTCTTGGAGTGATCAGAATTTGGAAAGATAAGCCTTCAGATGAAAAGAAAAGGAATTTAGACTTGGAATTTTGGAAAAAGAATGAATTTTCAAAGTCAGAATGGACTTTGAATTTGAATCGATTTTCAATAATCGATTTTGAAAAGGGAAATTTTGAATTTAGAACCTAAAACAGGATTTTGAATTTGAATTTAGACTTGAGAAATAGAGTTGAAATTGGCTTTGGAAATGAGAATTGGAAATGGAACTGAATTTTAAATCTGAAATAGAATTTGATCTGAAATCTGGAATCCTAGATGGATTTGAATCCGAAACATGAATCCTAAATGGAATTAGATTCAAAGTCTGGAATCCAAGATGGGATTTGAATCCGGAATCTGGAATCCTAAATGGAATTTGATCCGAAGTCTGGAATCCAAGATGGAGTTGAATCCGAAATCTGGAATCCTAAATAGAATTGGATCTGAAGTTTGGAATCCAAGATGGAGTTGAATCCGAGATCTGGAATGCTAAATGGAATTGGATTCGAAGTCTGGAAACCAAGATGGAATTTGAATCCAGAATCTGGGATCTTAACTGGAATTGGATCCAAAGTCTGGAATCGAAGATGGAATTGAATTTGAAAATCCAAATGGGGCTTTGAGGATGAATCGGGATTTTTGGAAATCCAGATTTAAATTTAAAAGTAGGCTTTAAACTTAGAGAAAATTGAATTATTGAGATTCAGAATCAATCTCAAAAACCTTGATTTTGAATCGAGAATTAAGACTCAATCTTTAGATAGAACTTTAAAAAGTAAACTTGATTTAAAGCTTGAGATTAGGAGATGAATCAAGAGTTTCAAAGTTAAATTGAACTTTGAAATTTGATCTGAAATGTTAAATTGAATTTGAAATTGAATCCTGGAAATGAAAAATGAATTTGAATTTTCAAAGTTGAATTCAACCTTGAAATTGGATTTAAATTGGAAATTGAATTTTTGAACATAGAAGTGAATTTGAAATTTCAAAGTCAAATTGGACTTTGAATTTGAAGATTGAATTTTTGAAATAAGATAGAATTGGGAATAGAAGGATGAATTTGAATAAGGTTTAAAGATTGATTTGAGAAATGAAGAAGATACTTGAAATAATATCTCAAAATCACTTGGATTTTGACAAAGAATGTTTGAAAATATAATGTAAGTCTATCCTAAATGATGAAATGAATCAAAGGATTTGAAGTTGGAATTGAAAAGCATATTTTATTCTTTAAGTGAATTAAAATAAGATTGAAGATATAATATATTTCTGACTTTGGTCATAAAATATATTATATAATAATCATATCTAAATTCAAATGAAGAATAAAACATATTTTAGTGCCCTTATAGGGTTTAAAATGAAATTAACTCTCAATATATCCTGACTATGACCATTGATATATATTTTGAGTTAATTTTAAGTTAAAATTTGATAAAGAAAGAAAATATTTAAAAATATGATGATTTTGAAAAGAGATCAAGTGTGGTTCCAGTGTTATTTCATAAAAGATGAAAACCATAAGTTTTGTTCACAGCTTGACTATGGCCATTATTGCAAATCATCAACTTAGGATTTAATCACCTTTTATTAGAATTGTGCACGTGCCATTCATGTTTCCCATTCGTGAGATTTTTGAAATAAAGAGAGAAGAATGATATGAAAACAAATAATTCATGATATGTACATGCTCATACATTCTAATCTAGTACTGAAATGTAAAGTTTTTCATTGATATCTAACTATTGCATCATTTGAATGAATTTAAATTCCTATACTAAGAAGGAAAGTGACCTTTTCTGCCTAATTCTTGCAAAATCCCAGTGAGCTCAAGAATAAAGATATACATATAGAGAGACATCAAGTTACATGCAAATGATGGAATGGATGCTAATATGCACACTAAGCTAATGTGAAAACAAGTTTTTATGATATACATGATGACACTTACACTAAATGAGAAAGGTTTATGAGGTTTAAAGCATTGATGCCTACGGAAAACAAAGGCACGTGTTTAATGGGAGAGGCTCCATGTAGGCCTAAAGAATTGCAGCAGCCTTGAGAGTTGCTATGAAGGAAAATTACAGACTGCCATGAATACATGATAAGGTTTTATGGAGATGCAAAGGAGTTGTGTTGATAAGTGTTGAGACTTGTCCACAAATGATTGTGAGACTGCTGGCCCTTGCTGAGAGGAGGCAGCTAGAGTATAAGGGTGACAGTAATTGGTGCAAAAAAATGGCAGCAGTAATAGGAAAATGCATTGGATGATAAATGCAACAGTGGCTGATGCTAGATGATGAGGATAGCACAAAGTGAATGCCGCCATTTGACAGACTGAAGATGGTGGAATGATGGGAGTAACATATATATATATATATATATATATATATATATATATATATGTAGAGTAGGTGAGTTGTGGCAAGTGAGTGGAGGAGATGCATTAGATGTTGTGAAAGTGAAATGCAGCAGGGTGCTACTGTGTAGCTAGTGAAAATATATAACTAAGATGAGACTGCTGATATGGCATTGTGCTGAAGTGTTGCAGCAAGGAAGGATACTGTGAACTAATGGAGTGCATATACTAGCAGATGGGGACATCAAATGAAAAATAATGCTGTGTGGAGAGGTACCATGTAATGAACAATGCATATAGTGAGTGGGTGCAAGTAGTGAAAGATATTGCACAAACTGTAGCAGTGTATTGAGTGATGGTTTGAAGTGAACATGCTGTTTAGGTGAAGAGGCTTCAGTAGGTGGAGAAACTTGTGTAGATGCTACTGTAAGTACGACAAGGATGTGAATGAAGGATATGATAGGGCAGATTGATTACTGTGTGTTAGAATGCTACAAACATCAGTAAGTGAATCACATCTTGCTATAAATGTTGTTGTATGGGGATGTAATGAGTGATAGTACAATGCACTAGGTATGGCAAATGTTGTGAAATTATGTAGCAGTGAAGCGTAGGTGATGAAGGGTATGCATCAAATGCATTGTGAAATGGAAAGGGTTTATAGGTTGCTGGTAGTGATAGTGTGTGTTTGTGAGCTACAACAGCCATTGGACTGTTGTACTCATGTATGGACAGAGGTTGTGAATGGATAATGTCAGATGGAGTGAAATGAAAATGACCATATTATATCCAAGCTCCTATTATGATTCATTCCAATCCCATTCAAAAGATTAAAGTAGGAATTTCAAAGGCACCTCCAACTTCATACCTGTTGAGTACCCAAAAGCCCACAACTTTCATATTGTGGTATTATCTGAAGGGAACACATCAAATGTTGGGTCCAACCATCAAGACGCCCAATAGTGGAGAGGATGCAGATATTCATAATGAATTGATGCAGACGGACCTAGGGACATCATGTTCAGGTAGTTTATTGCTGTTTGTGATGGCGCACCATGCCTTTTTGACTACCAATATTATTGGTTGGGACGTTATGAACCGGAATGCAACCAGCTTGAGATGTATACCGAGACTAAGTCACTTGAGCCCCAAGATAACACAGGTATTAACAAATACAAACCAGGAACGTATATCAAGAATGTGGATAAAAGGCTATTTCTTAAAAGGAAAATTGCAGAGGCTGGATGGTGAAGCCTAATGAATGAATTAGGCTAATTAGGCGTTGTAGCATGAATGCAGGTAAACATATGCCTAAGTTTAGGGATGTGAATTTGAGATATTCCAATGACCTTGATGGCACTGGAGTTAATATTGGTATGCAGGAGATGGATGTTGATGATAAGAAAAACACCTTTATGAAAACCCATCAAAAGGAAAGAAGAGAAAGAAAAAAAAATGAATACATGAACACAAAAAAAACATTATGCTTCTGAAAGAAATTTACAGGTTCATAAGAAACCTCAAATTCTATCTATAAGACTAGGCAGTTCATATCAAAGGGGTTAGGAGAAATATCGTCAGGATAGACAAGAATTTAATCAACAAAAACTGGCTACTAATAACAGACAATAACCAACCTGTAGTTGTGGCTAATGCATATATTTTCCAAAGTGTGATCCATGAAGATGAGAAAATTCATTTCCAAGTGGAGACCCGATTGCAGTTAATACAGATTAAACATGGCCCATGAGGAGGCGAAGTAACTTGACAACCGCTGCAACACAATAGCATTGTCACTTGAAGTCACTGGCAGCTTGACCTTGAGCAGGTTTGGAATTTGCAGCTTTTGTAATTTTCCAATGTCAGCTGGAGTGGGTCCTGAAATAGCATTGCTTTGCAACAACACAGACCACAGTTTAATAAGGTTTCCAAACATGTTAAGGCTAACGATGGACCTACTCTGCAATAATTGAAAATTCTTATTCCTCCCATGCTAGACCTCTTTAAAAACTCAAAGAACATGAGAGAAAAGGAAAAGAGCAGGACAAAACCCATGAACCAATCATCCTCATTCTGGTTCCTTCCCCAGTACACATACTGCCTCCCCACCATCATCTCCACGATACCATTGGGACAGCTGCACACGGTGAGATGGATTCCCTGAGCGTGCGTTGTCTCACGCGTTGTGCACTATGCAAGGCTCCACAACGATTTTTCATAAAACCGACTTCTAAGGTACAAAGAGCATCTACTTAAGTCCAATGCCCTTGAGAGCACGAGTTTGCTCCTTACCCATGGCAGACATCACGATCGCCACAAGGTTTTTACCTTTATCAGGCCCATTTTTTTTATCTAAGATCATCCTCAGTATTACCAATGAAAGACAAGATTTCAGAAACACAAAAGAAAGAGGATATTACTTAATGAATCAACAAAATGTCAGAAACTAAAAAAAATACAACTCAAGACATAGATTGCAATAGTAAGCACAAAATAAACTTAAAAATGGAGATTGCTATGAAACAAGGGATGGAACAGTGATAATGCAAACCACGCGTGATGAGGGATGAATCCCAATTACGGGCCCAAACCAAACTGGCTACAGGGATTATGCAAGAAATTTATAGAAGATGCAGGGAAACGAAACATGCTAGGGAGACGTATCTATGTAGCATGATAATCCAAATGAAATCTGGGAGGATTTTTAGACGCCATGATCAACCAAACGTCTGAAGTACAGCAAAAAAAAAAAAAGATACATGAGATAAGTTGAACAAAAAGCAATTAAATGCTATTGAATATAAACAAAAGATAAAACAGGAATCAGAGAAACAACTCAGTAATTTAATAAAATGACTATAGAAATTGTAAAAGAAAATGAAAATATAATACTGTAAAAGGTGAAAACGAGAAGAGCCGACATTCTGTTGCAAAAATGCAAGTTGATGCTGCTATGAATAGATCAACATTGCATATCATGCTTTTAATGGAGCAGAGGCATTGAGCCAATGCTATAGAAAATGAAAAGGGGGAAGTGAAATCCAAAAAACGAAGAGGAAGAGGGATTAAACTAAAATAGGACATAAATCGAAATTATAACATGCATATATAAAACCACTGGAATTCAATAACGAAAAGAAGAGAAAACAAAAGAAGAAGAGATAATAAAATAAAATAAAAAAATGTTGGAATGCATATTCCGTCAATGTTGCAATCCATAACTCAATGCTGCTATATGCAGATTGACATTACAGCAGATGCTTGCAGAGTGCAAAACATAGAAAAATTAAGAGAACAAAGTTTAACAGAAAGAAGAAGGAATAATCCTTACCTTAGCTGCTGTTGGCGAAATCAAGATCCCTTCTGTCGCTCAGAAGGCAGCACCGAAGAGCAGAAAGAGGGGGAATCGAAAAAGGGAATGAAGAATAAGGAAGAAGAAGAAGGATCGAGAAGGAGACGATGAGGAGGTGAATCACGATCTCTGGATGAAGCATGATTTCTCAGAGAGAAGAGTCGAGAGGGGAAGGGTGAAAATGGATCCTGAAGATGAGTGATGGGGTCGAAGATGGATCGGAGGAGAGGAGCAATGCGTATGGAGGGGTGAAACGTGGTGGATGAGGAGGAGAGGGGTGCCTATTCATATAGGCAGAAGGAACCCTCGAGAGAGATCCAGAATCATCCAGAAAGAGGGATAGGTTGACCCTATGAAACTTAATTTTGTTAAGGGCTTTTTCTAAGCACGCCCTTCAATTTGTTGAAATTTTCAAAACACGGCTCTTTTATAAGGTTTTTCCAAAGAAATGGTTTTCAACAAAAGACTAATTTCAAAAAGGCTTGAAGCTATTTCTTTTTTGTATTTTCTCTTTTCTATTTCCTTTTTGGTTCTTTTGTCTATATTTTCTATTTTTTTGTGTTTTTTTTTAAATAAAAATTCTAAAACTAAGGGATTTTTAAATTATTTTTTATAAAAAATTACAAATATTTACAAAAGAAGGGTTTTCTGAGAATTCGGGGTTATTCTCGAGAAATTTCTTCAGAAAATGGGTTTGGATCCAGATTTTGAGGAAAATTTCAAGTTTTGGACCTCAAATCAAAAAATATAGGACAGTGGATTCAAATGGACATCGGATGAATTGTCTGAGCCTTTCAGAAATTAATTTTGGTATTTTTGTAAATTAGTTTAGAAATTGGGTAACGAGGCTTAAATTTGGATTTTGTTACCGGATCCGGATCTGAAATTGAATCAGATATATAAAAATGGAGTTTATTCTAGAAAATCTAAAGAATAACTGAAATTTAGATTGAAATTGACTCAATTTTCTCAGAAAATGGGGCCAGGGGCAAAAAGGGGAATATTTACAAAATTTTAAAAAATTTGGGGTGTTCACAAAGGTGTAGAAGCCAGAAAAACCTCCCTTACTGTAGCAGCACTAGAAAGACCTCTGAAGTGCATAGAGTGAGTCCTTTTGAGCGGCAATAGCACGATCATCCTCCATCACGAACAACACAAGCAGTTGAGGTTGCATTAGAGATTATGCTATTATGATTTCACTTAAATAGCTAGAGGTGTCAATTACTCACCTTTGCAAGAAGGTTAGTACTGCAATCTTGACATCTTTGTTGGTAATGGGATGTTTCTTTTAATTGTCAACCTGAATCCAACTCCTACTTTTTCATTATTCTCCTTACCAAATTTTTATAACCATTCCTTTATTCCGCAGAAAACCTTGGCATTGTCGCATGGTTTCGACAAGGTCCGGGAAGAAGACTGTCCCACCACAGTACAACAACTATATAGAAGAAATGAGTTCCCCTAGTTCATCCACAAGACAGGGTCAGGAAGGTGGAGATGATATCAATCCAGCTATGTGCAATCTGTTCCAGAAGATGATGACAAAAATGCTATTAGAGCAAACTGGGGCAAAATCAAGAAAGGTACCCTCCAAAAATAAAACCAAAGGCAACCCCATAAAGAAGCATGTCAAGATTGGCAAAAAGAATATTCAACATGACAGTGCTTCTGAAAAGGCAGATTCAGCAGAAGAGGATTTAGAGAAAGAACAACCTTTATTCTTTAAGAATCCTCTGTATCAGCATAAAAGATTCATTCATATTGAAGAGCCAGAGTCGGTGAGTCAGCCCAAGATTCAAACCCCAGCTAAAGACCCAGTCCAGCTTCAACTCAAATAAATGGCTCGTATGGTCAAAGATCTTCAAGCCAAAGACAAGGGCAAAAAGGTATACACCAGTGAGGATTTCTATGATGGTCTTGAAGGGGGCGACAGTTTGGAGGATCTTTCCAGCAAATTTATCAAGTTTGATGGGACTAGTGATCCCAAGGCTCACCTGACCATGTTCTTTGAGGAATGTAACTGATTCAAAAAGGACAACATGGCCCTATTCAAATGTTTTCCCCGAAGCCTAGAAGGCATAGCAGCAAAGTAGTCTGCGGAGCATATCAACTCGATCAAGCTGCGGGAATTTGGTAAAGTTGTCAATTTATTTATCGAGAGATTTCTCTTCAATACTGAGGCTTTATCGAGATTGAACCATCTCTGCAACCTCAGGGAGAAAGAGAATGAGAAGGCAAGAGATTTCATTTATAGGTGGAGATCCACTTGCAATAAAATGAGAAACCCAATCTCAGAGGAGCACGCATTATCCATCATTCTGAACAATTTTGCTCAACCTCTGAGGAGCCTTATTTCTACTTCCCCATCAAGATCTTTTATTGAATTAATAGAACGAACAAAATGGCTAAAAATGGGGATGAAAAATGGTGTGTATAAGGGCATCATGCTCTCAAAGAGCAGTCAAGATGCCAAGAAGAAGGCACATGTCACCTTCTCAATGAACACCACCAAAGACATTAATAATGGCAACCACAATAAGGGTGGCAAGAACAATAACAATAGCAACTTAGGGGGCCTCAATCCCAGCAAAAACAAGACAAAAGGGGCAACACCTTCAAGCAGAATGACAAGTCTCTCTAGTATAGCTCCCAGTAGAAAACAAACACTCAAGAAAAGTTGAACCACAATGCCTGGAGTAATGACCGCAAATTCACCCTCCTAGATTAGCCACTCGAAAAGGTTCTTGATCATATGCTAATCAAAAAGATGGTTAAGCTCCCCAAAGTCCCTGATCCTCTCATTGTTATAAAAAAATTTAAGGATCAATTATGCAAGTTCCATTGGATAATGAGGCATGACACTGAACACTGCTTCATCTTCAAGAATATAGTGCAAGACTGCATCGACAAAAATCTTCTTGTAGAAGATAAGGAGGAGAGTCAGTGAGGCATCTCCTGATTTGGAAAGACCAGTGCAAAGGAGCTATTATTATCAAGGGGATGAATTAAAAGTTGCAATGCCAATGTTTTTCTTGTTCTTTTCTTCTTTCGTCGTTTTGTAGGAACGATGTAATCCCAGTTCCTTTTTATGTTCTTCTTAGTTTGTCACTTTAGTCCCCAGTCATTTGTTGACATTTTATCAATAAAGTATCAATTCTCTTCACATTTATGATGTCCAATATCTCTTTCCTTCGCTATACTGCGGCATCTTTTATTATGAAACTTCATTTTTGCCCATAACATCTTATGCATGGAAGGATCAAAAGATTCTTTTATCATTAACTCTCGAGGCATCATCATAACATGATGAATTCCTCTTTTCCTACCCATTCAGGATAAGGGACAATCATGAGATTATCCATAGGAACAATAGGACTACCTATAGGGGTCTGTCCAAAATCGTGAACCTTTTTGAAAATTTTTGCAAAATCTCCAAGCGCTTTCAAATCATCGATCTTTTCTAATTCAACCCTCAGGTTGAGCTATTTACAAAACTAGTTTTTAACCAGTCTCTTTCTAATTCAGCCTTCAGGTTAAACCTTTTTATCAAAAACTAGTTCTCACCGGTATCTTCAAATTCAACCCTCGCTTTGAGCTTCTTTTCAAAACCAGTCTTTACAGGTTTTCTTCAAATTCAAACTTTGGGTTGAGCCCCCTCTTTTTATAAAAACTAGTTTGAACCAGTCTTTTCTAAAAATCAACCTTCGGGTTGAGTTTCTTTCAAAACTAGGTTTACCAATATTTTTTTCAAAGAACAACCCTCATGTAACACCCCGAATTTTCAAAACAAAGCTAAGTTAAAATTTTCATGAATTTCTTTTTTTTTCTTTGCAGTGGAACCTAGAAAAGCTTTTAGCAGCAAAATCAGACGATAATGAGTCATCGGTTTTAGTAAACTCTGGGCAAGTCACAGGTATGTGGCCAAGCTCTCCTTGACCACCAAAGTGTTCCATTTATCAAAACCACTTATTCATTACAAACATCACTGCTTGAAAAAATAGTATTTGGTTTAATAAAGGAAGCAGTACAACATTGTCTAGAGAAACCCGGGAACTCGATGCCGCCTTGATTCGCATATCGCAACGTAGGTTCAACACATGAAATTCCCATTAAACGAGGTCAGAACCACTAATGGTCTGGTAAGCAAGCAATCATACATCCATTCAACTCAAGTAAATGCATTGACCACTCAAGGTCATAGTTCACAATAACTATGCTCAAGTCTCCATGACTTAGCGTATATCGCAAGAGCCTCCTTCGGGCTATGAGTTGAACACTTCGCTCAAATCTTCATGACTTAGCGCAAACCTCTTCAAGGTTGTGATTTGAATCTCTCGCTCAAGTCTGCATGACTTAGCGTAAGCCTCTCTAGGGCTGTGATTCGAATATCTGCTCAAGTCTCCATGACTTAGCATTGACCTCTTCTGGGTCTCAATTGGGATGTCAAAGTTCAAGTCTTCATACTTGACACATCGTATCTTATGAGCCTAAGATACAAGTTTCTCGAGCTTCACTTAGTCGTGTAGATATAACACGGGTCTTTACCCTATTGGTCCAATAGTATACCGATCATGACACCTTCACTAAGGTTATGCAGGACTTGACACAACAATGTTCATTCACTCATACATTCAATACATCACTGAACCTAGAACTAATGCATTGTTTTGATGTTATCTTTTTACTCCCTGGTATATGAAAGAACTTTTGTTCAGGCATCAATGTGACATTCTGGGGGTTGATTATTTCATGTATGTTAGATACCCCAGAGGCCTGTTGACCTCATCCATGTTAGGGCAGTAAACTCGTACCGGGAGAACCCTAATAGGCCAGTTCGAATGCATCCTCTACTTGAAGTAGTTGGGTTCAATCCTTAGATCTTAAGGATAACCACAACCTCAAACCTCTTGAGTGACTGAGGTCCCATTGAACTCTGTCAGGTTCATAATCAAATACATGTCACTCAAGTTGTACCATCACCATCTGCCACAGTGAGCGTTAGTCCTGAAGGGGTCTGTCGGTCTAACCGTTACTTGTCGGATATGTTCTTGCCATTCGGACAAGCCAGTGCATCCCACACTGAGGATACATGTACCCGACCCCATTTAGTAATCCCCCCTAACATGACCATTAGCCATGGGGTTCATGAGACATTTAAGTCTGATTCATATGCATGCTTAACTGAGCTCTCGGCACTACGACCATCACGAGTACCTCACCTCCTTTGGGTGGACAACGTACTCCGGCTCTGCGGCCCTTACGAGTCTAGTTGTATAATCAGTATTCATGAGCATGCATATGACTCGATCTCAATGGATTGAATACTCGGCGTGAATCACCTCAATGAGTAGTTGGCCTATTCAAGACACAACAACTACTCTGGCTCTGTGGCTCTTACGAGTAGTGGCCTAGTCAAGGCGCAACAACTACTCTGGCTCTGTGGCCCTTATGAGTAAAGTGAACTTACAGGCAAAGCATGGAAATGGGCTATTCTGGCAGCATTCCAACAACAAGGCATCCTCGTGCCATTCAACTGGTTTTGGTAGCTCTTTTGTCAACCATTTCGACAACACTTTTCCTGCTTCGACGGGAGGAGTGAGTCAAACCTTTTTATGTTATAGAAAGCACATGACAGAATATGGGCAATACCTCTTCTGTATGATGGAGTAACATGCTACGCTCTTTCCGAGCTTGGTTGAGCTTCTTTAGAAATTTCTGCAGCACTCCCTCTCTTTATCTGAGGAAGCGTGCGTTTATTTCAAGCTCGGTGAGCATCTATTTAGAATTCCAACAGTACTTCCCCTCTTTGACGTGAAAATCTCTATGTTTTAACTTGAGAATGGATGTGCACTGTTGTGCGTACTTTTCATCTATCGAGGTTGGATAGAACCTTGGGCTATATCTAGGCCATGCGCAAGTGACTTAGGTCTTTACAAAAAAACAGTTTTGCACAAAGGCAAAGCCTTTCCAATAGAGGCTTCATTCGTCAAGCAGAATCTTGATCGAGGAGCGATAATGGAATTGCAATGGCGATTTGGAGTTGATCTCTATTTGAATGCTTATTTACGCGCACTATATTTAGTATAAGCAGAAGCATGTGCTTTATATTGGCAGTGGCGTAAAGGAGTGCATATACATATTGTTTGGGGGGTGAAACCGAACAAAATATCTTACATATATAATTCTAGAAAGCAGGAGCCTAGGCATCGTTCAACGCAATGGCAAGATAAAATGTGTAATATAAGTGCATAATTGTAAATTGTAGAAAGCGAGAGCCTTGTCATTATATAACATAACAGCAAGATAAAATATAATATACGCGAGAATCAATATCCAACAATAGTCGCAAGGCGAGCGCATGAACACTGAAGTATCCTAGAAGGCTCAACCAAGGACTAGCGCGAGATACTATTTTTAAGAACGCATCTACTCTGTATTCAGACATATATATCTGACGATAGTCACAAGGCGAGCGCGTGAACACTGAAAGATACTACTTCAGAAAGTATACGTCATATACAAACAAGCAAATACTTGAGAGAGATGGATCAATGAAGCAAACTTACTTCAAATCGGGGAAGAAATGACTCTAGAACGCTTCGACTGCTTTGAACGAGGTTCAAACCTTCCTTCGAGAGGTCAGACTAGGTCAGATGAGTTTGACCTAGTTGAGGAAGAGCAGATCAAGCTGCTAAACCCAAGTGATTTGAACCAAACTGGGTTCAGTCTAAGTCAACTAGGTCATGCAGGTTCAGACTTAGCCCAAGTAGGTTGGGTCTAGGCTAAGTGAATCAAACTCGGTTTTAGGACCAAAAGGGATGTTGACTTTGACTAAACCCAACAAGGTTCAATCCAAGTCAAGTGGGTTTGAACCAGGTTAGGTGGATTCAGATTAAGTCAGGTAGGCTCAGACCAGGTCAGGCAGGTTCAAACTAGGTCAGGTGGGCTCAGAAGGGCTAGGCTAGGTAGGGGAGGTTTAGGAAAGAGAGAGAAGATGAGAGGGGGATTGGCGATTTTTTAAGGAGGGGGGAACCTCTATTTATAGCCAAGATTACTTGGCCCCCAAGTAATCCCACCTCTTTGGATTTTTCTAGAAAAATCCAAAGAGCTCTTTCCCCTTCTTACCCTTGGCTTTCCAAAATTTTCAAGAGGTTCCTTTCAGGTAGGGCCCACTAGATATCTTCATGGGATATTTTGTGAGTCCCACAAGATATTTTTTAAGAAATATTTCTGTGGGTCTCACCAACATTTTTGTGGGCCCCATAAAAATTTTGGGTTTTTGATGATTTTTTTTTGAAAAAAAATTTAGTACGTCATTCTCTTCATATTGATGTAACTAAGAAAGTTGGCTCGTACAAATCTATTGATTTTATTTAGGGAAAAAGTTATGACTCCCTGCCTGTTTGAGCATATATTTACGAAGATACAAATATCCTAAGCATAGCTGGTTCATACAAATCGATTTGATTTGTATGTCAGATTTAGATGTTATTTTCACTTAAAATACCTCGTGAATTTATTCAAAACTTTTGCTGAAAAATTGCGGGTCTTGCATCATTACCCCCTTAAAAGAATTTCGTCTACGAAATTTAGTTAAGAGTACTGCATGAATAACTCAGGATATTTCTCCTCTATCTTAGATTAATAATTTTATTTACTTAGTTCAACATCATATTCATTCCAATCGTAATCTCATATCATGATCCATGATCGATGAGGTATGGTTCTCATATCTGAGTTTAAATTATGCTGCAACAATGGCAACTTTTGCTTAACTTGTCTTCTTCCAACTGGCTATCACTCATAGTCATTCTGTGTAACTATTTTATACATACAGATCATTTTCACAAGGTTTAACCATATTGAAACAAGTCCTATGTCAAATTACCTGGACTTGGAAATGTACTTCTTCACAGGTTTGCCTTCGTCAAACTTACCTGATATTGGATCAGTACACCCTCACGGAATCATACTAGCCCAGCTACTAGTTTTGGAACATGTACACTCACATAGAGTTGTACATCCTCACAGGCTCGCCCTAGCTAGACTATCTGATCTTGAATATGTAAAACCTCACAGAACTCTCTTCTTGGGAACAATTTCTCGATGGTTTATTTTATTAAGTGACTTTTAGCATTCTAATTACGCAAACTTAATTTCTCAATCATGGGGTCTATAACCATCAATTTTGGTTATAAGCACTTAAAATTTAATTTGACAACTCCAAAATTACTTTAAAGAGTAAGGATACATATTCATTCAGATGACCATACACAAGGTCATGAGCCTCTTGTCTCGAGCATTCATTTGATCTTGTTTTCTGATTGTTTTTTACCCAATAAAACTCTATCTATCAAGGTATTCAGATTCCTTGATACGGTCATTATCCGTGAGTTGTTTGGTTGTCACTGCATAGACACGACCTGCCACAGGTTTTTGCTCTACCCTAGGTAGTGGCAGTCATTGTTGTTGTGTTTGTTGAGAGAGTCTTCCAGATCCCATATTTTTTCATTAAAGATCTGAGGCCTTCCTGCAATATTCTCTTATACTATTCCCTAGTTTGCTATAATATAGGCAGCTTCTCGTATCACGAGGACAAACCCCTCCGGGGTGATCTGAGCTACACCTTGAGCATAAAAAATTAGACTGTCGGTAGGGCTGATTGACTTCTATCATCTGTAATGGCCGCTCGGCCTGTGGAGTAAAGTTCTTTTCTTGAAAATCCCTTTTATAAAATAGTGGTCGTGATTTCTAGCCACCTAGGAGCGTCCTCTTGTTGTTCTCATTACTGGTTACCGGTCTCTTTCCTACGACCCCTTTGGATCGCTCCCAGTCCACGCTAATCTTCGAAGATGCTGCCACATCAGCTTGGAATGTTTGGGGCATACTAGTTATCACACGAGACCGTAACTCTCCCTGCAATCCATTTATATATTTATCGACTATTTTCTGGTCAGTGTCGAATAACCTGAAGCAGTATCGCTCAAGGTTCTGAAACTTGGTAATATAGTCGATGAGACTCATACCACCCTGCTCTAGTTCTAGGAACTCCATCTTTTTCTTATTTTTGGAGTGCAATGGGAAGTAGTGATCCATAAAAGTTCTCTGAAAGTCATCTCAAGGAATGACTTCAAGTTATGAGAACTGGATGATCTTAGTGGTATCCCACCACTTTCGTGCATTGTTCTTCAGCCTATATGTGCCAAAGTTGGTCTTTTTATCCTTTGGTACTTGTGAACACCTCAAAATTTCATAAATATTCCCTTTTTGCCCCTGGCCTCCATGTTCTGAGCGAATTGAGTCATTTTCACTCAAAATTTTAGTTTATTTCTCAAATTTACTGGAATCAAATCCATTTTCTATATCTGACTCAATTTTAGATCTGAATCCAGTGCCAAAATCCTAATCTGAGCCTCGTTATTCAAAACTAAAAAAAAATACCAAAATAATTTCTGAAAGGCTCAGACAATCCATCAGATGGCCATTTGGATCCACTATTCTATATTCCTTGATTCAAGATCCAAAACTTGAATATTGTCTCAAAACCTGAATCCGAACCTGTTTTCTGAGGAAATTTCCAAGGTTTAAATTTGAATTCTCAGAAAACCCCTCTTTTTGTAAATATTTCTCAAAAATACAAAAAATAGTTTTAAATCCCTTATTTTTTCCATAGTTTCAGAGTTTTATTTTAAAACACAATATATATATATATATATATAGAAAACACAAAAAAAATACAGAAAAATAGTCTGGAAGCCCCTTTTTGCAAAGATTGTTTCGTATAAAGGCCTTTCGAAAAAGCTTTGAGAAGAGCCACTTCTTCAGAAATTTTACAAAATTTTTGGACCCAATCTGCAAAAGGCCTAACGGCCTCTCGTCATGAAGGAGAAACCGCAGAGGTGAAGGGCAAGAAGCACCCCATGTGCCTTCTCCCTTTCTCAGTCGTCTGATCCCTAACCAACCTCCACTTCTCGATCTTTCTTCCATCTTCTACATAAAGAACCGCAGGGAGGGGGTCCTGGATCCATTGACGCTCAACTTCCATCTCCTCTCTCATTACGATCCTTCCTCCCTTCGGTGTTTCCCCTCTCTGCTGAAGAGAGCCCTCCTTCAAATCCCTCTGCAAAGCCACGAGCATCATTCCCCGCCTTCAAAATCTTTGCGAAAACCAGGTAAGAGCCTCTCCCATCTATTTTCTCTGATTTTTTCTGATTTTCTGGTTTTTCTTGCCCATTAACACATTATGAATGATGTTGAGTTGCATATAGCAACCCCAATGCATCACTGTGTAATAGCAACAGAATAAGCAATTCCAACATTTGCATATCCGCTTGATTCTGATTTCTGTTAAATCTAACATCCTTTGCATTACTTTCTGTATTTTCATTTTATATGTTTCAGCATATCATCCCTTCCCTTCTTACAATTTCATAATTCATCGGCCCTTTTCAATTTGACTTCATTTTAGTTCAGAAATGACTTCTTCCATGACATCTGATCTGATCTAGTATCAGATCGGGTTCATTTGACGGAAGTCTTTCAATCAATCTCATGTTCCTCCTATAATTTTGTCACGCTTTCTCATTAAGAGTTGAATCAGTGAGTCCTTAGCAACTTTGATTTTCTTTCGTATCAAATCTTCTTTGATGATCGAATTATATTTTATTGTCTGTTCTTATTTTGTGATTACATATTTCTGTTCATTTTTTCCTCTTTCTCGCAATTTATCCTACCTGGTTGTATTCTACTGCTGGTATTCGGAGGAGGCATGTCGGGGTATTGAATATCCGTTTGTCGATGAACCGTATGATACCTAGCATTATCAACCATCGGTCTCATCGATTGATCCTGTGTGCTAACTTCTCTATTTAGCATCATCATTTTTATTTCCGGTTACATTTTTGTCTAGAGTACCATTTCCATTCTCGATTTCTACATTTTATCCTCTAGAGTTTCTTCATCATATTCACTTGAGCCAGTTATTCTGTCTCACCTACACCCATGGCTGAAGATGGGAATCTCAAACCAGACCGACTGCAAAATCACATAATGAAGTCATTACCCAAAAAAGGGAAGCCAATATCTGGTCTCATTTCGGTGATCGGATTAAATTTCGTTAAGAGAGGTTTTGACCATCTGCAACGTAGCATCAAAGTAATATACTTTGTATCCATGCAAATTTCTATGTAGATTCAATACCATTAGCATGATTTGCTTAGGTTCTCGTTGTAATGGGGGTTCGTATTTGCAGTAGCAGAACTCATGTCCTTGTGATGCAGGTTCTATGTTGTGCTCAATCTCAGCAATGCATTTTTTTTTCTTTTTTTCTTCTTTTCTTTTTTTTTATTACATTGTTACATCATCTCATCTGCTGGTTTCATTTTGCCTCCACTGTTCATTACTAATGTCATTGCTCGCATGATATTCCCAAATTTTGAAATTGAATTTTAAAATTTCATCTCCTGTGATTATACTAATGCCTCCTTTTCAGTTTCTCTTACTGCATTATATTTTACCTTTCATTTATTGATTATTTGCATTCATTGCCTTATTTGCATAAGTCCCCTTCTGTATAGTTGTATTTTAGCTTATACTCGCATCCCCACAGTCGAAAAGCAAAAGATACAAAGTCTCTCACTCTGCACTAGATAAGATGTTTTCTGGGGATATCGGCACCTTCACCATCGTCACCGCATCCTTTAAGCCCTGGTTAGGAGCGATGACCTAAAAAAAAAGGCATAATAGCAGAGGTGAATATCTGAGTCTAATTCGAAACTTGAATTAGATCTTCAAGTCAAGTCTAGGTTTTTATGTTTGATCCCTGATAAATATCTGAGAGTTTACCTACTGAATTGTTGGGAGGGGAGGTTTAATGAGTTTCAAAATGCCTGCAAGCTCATTTGATTTCTGGATGTTTGAGAGTTTCAACTTAACGAGCAGAAGTGTCTAATAATGAAGGAGTGATTTGACTCACTGCTTGGTTGATCATTGGAATCATGTGGAGTCATCAAAACGTTATTTGCAAACTTCAGTAATTACTAAGCATTACTGATATTGAAATCGATCATCTGGATCGATGAGTTGATATCCGGCAACTTTTCCAAGTTTTAATGCACAACCACATTTCGGCACTAATCAAAGGCCAAAATCAATTCATTTGTAGGAATTTTCAGTGACCACTCTATTTAAATCATTATTGAATCTCACCCATGCTTGTTACTTTACAGAAGCGAATCTTATAATCAGTGTTACCACTCTCCAGAAAGGTATATTTTACAACCATTATCAAAATATCTTCTGTGTTAGGCATTGCAGCAGCTGTCGTCTTGGTTCTACATCTAAGCTTGGTATGTGAGTTCCTTGAAACAAACCTCGTTATGTTCATTGAATTTCACTTATTGTGGCTTGTTTTCGTCTGCTGGATTCATCTAAGCTTGGTATGTAAGTTCCTTGAAACAAAACTCGTTATGTTCATTGAATTTCACTTACTATGGCTTGTTTTTGTCTTTCTGAAAATTGTCGAGAGTTTTGGAGAATGACAATTGAGTGTTATGGGGACCTTCATCACTGATAACTAATCCCCAACTGATAGTTAACCTACAGCTAGATGCTATTGATCAACTGAAATATTTTTCCATTTGATACTCATGACTATAAATTATGAAATTAACAAAGTTCTCACAGTGGAATTTTACTGCAATTCACTACTCAGAAGCTGTGTGAGAATCCATAGGATGTGGGCCTAGAACTAGCAGGGATCGAGTCATAACCCTAAGATTTTGTTAGCAGTGTGAGTGTGTTAGCAATGTGTTAGCATTAGATGAACTAGCCTTGGTATACGTGTTAATATATGTCACTAGGGGCATAAGGTAGTCTGCATAACAAGTTAGTCAGTCTATGAGTTAGCATAGGTTGTGTTAGTATATGAGTGGTTAGTGTGTGCATTAACAATCAGTGTATGCCGATTTTCACAATAAATGTTTTACTTTCCCTTAATATTTTCCTTAATATTTTTGCCAAGTATCCCTAGTAGTAGCCTTAGTGTTGGGTAGCCTATATCAGCGCCGGTTTTTGCATATGTTTAGCCTTTCTACACCCACTTAGAACCATTATCCTACAACATATTCCCTGTAAAATCTCTTCAAGCATACCTGCTATACCATCAATCATTTGTTCCCTATGTGCATCCAGCTTAGTACCAACACTCTTCTTCCCAATACACCAATAGCACTGTCCCCTGTTATGTCACCTTCACATCCCTACTGTCACTCACATGATATCCATGACATCTTCATAACCTCATACACAACTTTCCCAGCACACTAAGGCTTTAATTCCATTGTGCTACAACTTTGCATACACTAGCAGCTATACTCCAGAATCCCACTGAAGGTCGTGTCCTTTTTTTTTTAGCTGTGATTAAGCTTCTTTAAGTGTCCATACCTCACAATATGTCACATATACTGCATATACATATCGTGCTTAGATGTATATATATGTATGTTATTTTCATTAGCTTAGAATATACATCCCATCTTCAACATCATCATGTATCATTTCACAATTTCTCTAAATTCCTGCATTTTCATTATTAGGCGTACATTCT
Source organism: Nuphar pumila (assembly GCF_984573655.1). Lineage (NCBI taxonomy): Eukaryota > Viridiplantae > Streptophyta > Magnoliopsida > Nymphaeales > Nymphaeaceae > Nuphar > Nuphar pumila. The sequence goes on along the minus strand of NC_143256.1, from coordinate 84,981,161 downwards.
AAATAGATACTTTCTCATGGACACAGTGCATTCGTAGGCCTTCTAACCTACATTCTCCCATTGGCCTAACACATCATGTAGGTTCATTTTTATCATTAGCTTAAGAAATAGACATGATCTGGTCCATCTTATTTTTAAGATAGCATTTTATCCCCTTGTTGTATATTGCATTTTGCTAACTCTATCTTGCAGAAAAGATATAAATCGTTAGATTTTCCTTTTTCCAGATTAGGAATTCGAATTTCGATGCAATCTCAATGATGTAATAGCTAGATTATAATGAGAATTTTACATTCCCAGCATAGATTAGAATGTATGAGCATATATTTTCATAGAATTACTTGTTTCAGGACATTTTCCTCTTTTATTCTAAAAATTCACAAATGGGAACACGAATGACACGTGCACCATTCTAGTAAAAGGTGATTAAATCCTAAGTTGATGATTTGCATCAATGGCTGTAGTCAAAGTGTCAACAAAACTTAGGGTTTTCATCTTTTATCAAATAACATCGGATCCACACTAGATCTCCTTCAAAAATCATCATATTTTCAAATATTTTTTCCTTTATCAGAGTTTAATTTAAAATTAACTCAAAATATATATCAATGGCCATAGTCAGGATATATTGAGAGTTAATTTCATTTTAAACTCTATAAAGGCACCAAAAAATGTATTTTATTCTTCAATTGAATTTAAATATGAGTATTATATAATATATTTTATGACTATAGTAAAAAATGTATTATATCTTCAATCTTATTTCAATTCATTTATAGAATGAAATATGCTTTTCAATATCCAATTTTTAAATTCTTTAATTCATTCATCATTTAGGATAAAATTACATCATATTTTCAAAATTCTTTTCATATTATTTCAAAATCCAAGTGATTTTGAGATAATTCTTCAAATATCTTCTTCACTTCTCAAATCAATCTTCAATTCTTATAAATTCAAATTCTTCTTTCTATTCTCAAATTCTATCTTATTTCAAACTTCAAAACTCCAATTTCAAAGTCCAATTTGACTTTGAAATTTCAAAATCATTTTTTTCTTCAAAAATTCAACTTCCAATTCAAATCCAAATTCAAAGTTCAATTCAACTTTGAAAATTCAAATTCATTTCCATTTTCAGGATTCGATTTTAAATTCAATTCAATATCCCATATTGTATTTCAAAGTTCAATTTTAAGCTTTGGAATTTCCAGATTCATCTCTTGATTTCAAAGATTCAAGTTTAAATTCAAGGTTTATTCTTTATTTTTCAAAAATCTCCAAAGTTCTATCTATAGATTGAATCTTGATTCTCAATCAAGGTTTTGAGATTGATTCTGAACCTCAAAATATGATCTTTCCCCAAATTTAAGCCCACTTTCAAATCCAATCTGGATTCCTAGAATGCAGATCCATCTCCTAATCCCATTTAGGATTCCAGATCTCGAATTCAATTTCATCTTGGATTCCAGACTTCGGATCCAATTCCATTTAGGATTCCAGATTTCAGATTCAACTCCATCTTGGATTCTAGACTTTGGATCCAATTCGATTTAGGATTTCAGATTTCGGATTAAAATCCATCCTGAAAATCAAGATTTCAAATCCAATTCTATTTTCAAATTCCACCTAGATCCAAGATCCATTCTAATTTTAGACTTTAAATCCGGAATTCAATTCCCTTTCAAGATTCCATCTCAAATTTGAATCCTAGATTCAAAATCAAAATTCAAAGTTTATTCTAACTTTGAAAATTCATTTTCACTTCAAAATTTCTATCTCAGTTGCAAAATCTCCTTTTCTCCTTATTTCTTCAAATCAAAATCCATTTTCCAAATTCTGATTATTCCAAGACTTGGAATTTCAAGTCTCTTTTCCAGATCTATTTCAAATTCTAAGTTAGATTCAAAATCTAACTTTTTCAAACCAATTTCAAATCTTCGAATCATTTCTTCACTCCATTATCAAATTTATTTTAGAATCACTTGGAAAATCTCAAAAATTTCTAAATCATTTTTTCAAAAGCATACATCTTTGCATTTGCATTTCACAGGCATGATTCTTTGTGCATTTAGACTTAGAATAAATTCTTAGATAATATTTAGGCAAAGCAAAAAGGCATAAATTCAATCCTTGGTTCGATTACCTCTAGTAAAGGCACCAGGAACGGTCGAACCTCGTATCGACGAGTGAATCCCGTCTCTCCATTTTTCTGGCAAATTTTCAAAATGGAGGTGAGTAATTTCAAAACATTTTCAAAATTAAGGTCAAGTGAGACCTTTGCAAAAGAGTTTCTCTCACTTCTTTCTTTCTTTTCTCTCTTTTTTTCTATCTTTTATTCCCCTTCAAAAAGGGAATAGAGACTGGAAAGGCAAAGAGAAGGAAAAGAGGGAATAAGGAGGAAAATTTTTGCAATGATCACAGATTTGGCAACCGTGATGGGACACGTCTCTGTCCGGTCGAATTATGCCTTTTTTGCTTTGCTTTGATATTATCTAAGTCTTTATTCTATAAATGTCAGCTTCATTTCCATGCAAACGTTAGGAGCCTAGACTCTGTCCTAGCTGACATACTGCATATAGGATTTAAGTATGGTTTGGTAGGACCATATTGAGGAGACTATTCCATGCTCACTTAGACTTAGGTCTGAAATACAACTCTCCTCAATTCTAGGGACTGAATGCAAACAATGTATGCAAGTGTATGCTTCTCTTCATTCAAATTATATCTCTTTAGGACTTGCATTAGAAATATCTGATTTCTTGCATGTTAAACATGTTTTCGAAAACATTCCTACCTATATTGTCCTGGTCTTCACGTTACTAAGTTGTCTCACTGAACCATAGTTCGGGAGAGAGCCTCGCAACTGGACCACTTATTTGGGTTAGCGCCCCCTACCACGTACCTAAGGGCCATAGTCCAAAGTATATCGGTAGGTGCTCAAGGATGTTGGGAAGCCATTACCTTAGAACCAGAGAATTATTTCTATGCCATGTACTTCAAGCTTCGGCTTGAGTATATCGGCATATCTTGATTGGAATCAGATGATCTGAACCATAGAGTTAGGATTAAGGTCCTACAAGCCATTTCAAATATTGCATTTAGAGTCAGCCTTTAGGGAGTGTTGTATGCACATCCTTGTTTGTGCAACTGTGATTATGCGATGTTTCCTTGTATTCTTCTATATATATCGAACATTTTCCAAACCCTGGGTATATTATTCAAAATTTTCCCTTATTTTCAGAAACCCAGGTGTATATTTTCTCTATCTACATTCTTTTTTTTTATATCAAATTTTCTTCAAAATCCTGGAAATCCTTTTTTTAAAATTCTCTTGATCTTTCAAAATTTTCAAGATTCGTGTCTATTCTCTTTTCTTCAAACAGTCTATCCGTAAGTCCTGCATTCTACCTGATCTCTTCATTCCTCTTTGCCCCAGTATTACTCCAATGACATCCAATTCCCTCGATGATGTCTTTCCCAGAGATCATGTCTTCTATCAGATGAGGGATGAATCCCCAGATCATCGGGTTATCCAGACTCATTCCTTCTTCCCCAAGTGGTACTATTCTTGCTTCACCACATTCTCGTGTATGTTCTTAGACCACTTGGATGACTGTGGATAAGAGATGGCATCGGCAGTAGGCAAGCGAACCATCAATAGAAGTTTGATTCAGTCCGTGGTAGAACGGTGGAATCCACGTACCTGCACATTTTGGTTTCCATGAGGGGAGACGACTCTACTGGTGGACGAATTCAATGACATTATGGGATTGCCCGAACCAGCTGGTCAGCCAGATGATCCTGTCGAGCAGCAGTTCCTGATTAACATCAAGGGGATCGATGTTTGAGAAGCTTTAGTCAGAGCAACAAGAAGCAGATCTTGGCCTATCACCGAAATCAATGGAAATTAGTTCATTGACCTGTTTGGACTCTATCGCAAGTACAGAGCTTACAAGGAAGTTGACACCTTGTTTCGAGCAGCGAAAGACAGAATTCAGCATGCCATGGTCCTATGCACAGTGGGATTAGCATTCTTTTATGACGGTCAGAACTTTGTCGATGTCAGAACTGTTCAGCTCTTTCGAAGATGGGGAAGCAAGCTGACCCATCATCTCTCAATTTCTATGGCCGTCGTAGTCTTTCTCTACCGAGGCTTAACTCGCTTTGCTCTTGGAGAAACCATTTTGGTAGAAGGATGCACCTACGCTTTGTAGTCTTGGTTCCTGCGACATGTGCCATCAAAAGCCAGTTCCTTCAGGTTCAACAGTAAGAAGCCAAAATCTTCCATTCAGTGTCGAGCTTTGATCGAGGGTCTGCATCAGGAGGAGATCGTTTGGGATTACTTCGACAGGCAGGGATCAAGTCCTCGCTACACTTATGCCTATGACAAACGTTACAGGTTGTTAGGGCCCTTCTTCTGTATCAACTATCAGCCAGAGAGGTGTCTTAGACAGTTCTCGCAGCGGCAGGTTCAAGTCAATACTCGTTTCCCGGCAGGCAACATGCCAGAATTCGATCTGCAGTCGGATCAGTGGTCTGGGGCATACCATGCGGCCAAATACACTTGGGATTCCTTCATTTCTCTTTCTGTATTTTCTGGACTCAATGTATCTACTGAATATCAAGAGTAGTGGCAAACTGTCTGTCCACCCTCTCTTTGTCTCTGAATCTATTATCAATAAAATTTACTTTTTGTTCTATTGAAAAGCATTTTGGGACAAATATTATTTTTAAGCATGAATGGCCGCGATAGATGTGACGACCTTATCCCCAGCAATGGGATCATTCTTTTTATATCTTCCTCATTCTTCTCCTGTATCTTTTGTCATGGTTGACGACCTTGCCTAGGTAACAAGGCACATTCTTCAGTTGTCATGAGAATGATGACGCAATTGTCACAAATCTTGTGATGACCCAATCCCTGGTAATGGGATGATCCTTTTAATTGTCTACCACGTCCTTCATTCTTTTCCCAAAATCTTGTTTTGAAAAAAGCTTCTTCCGCGCTCTAACCATTCCCTTATTCTGTAGAAAACATTGGCATTGTCGGAATGGTTCCAACAAGGACTGGAAAGGAAACGGTTCCTCAACACTGCGACAGTGAGATCGAAGGAATGGACTCTCCTAAATCAGTCAGAGGATAGAGTCAGAACAAGGAAGATGATATTGATCCCGCTATGTATGGTATGTTCCAAAAGATGATGGCCAAGATGATGTCCGAACAAGCTGAGGCCAGTCTAAAAAAGGCAGTTCCTAAGAGCAAACTGAAGAAAAAAACTGTGCAAAAACAAGTCAGAATTATCAGAAAGAAAGTTCAGCTAGACACTACTTCTGAAGATACAAAATCAATGGAAAAAGAGTCAGAATCCTCTGCGACAGTTTGTAAAGATCACTGAAGAGCCCGAATCTGTGAACAAGCCTAAGTTTGGGACTCCAGTTGAGGATCTGATGTGCGAGCAATTGAAGAAAATGACTCGAGCAATCAAAGATATTCAGGCCAAGAGCAAAGGCAAGCAGACTTATACTGGCGAGGATTTCTACGATGGCCTTGACGGAGACGATGATCTGGAGAATCTTCCTCGCAAATTTCTCAAATTTGATGGAATGGGCAATCCAAAAGCTCATTTGGCCACATTCTATGCGGAATGCGGCCGCTTCAGAAAGAACAATAGGGGTTTGTTCATTTGTTTCTTGCGCAGCTTGGAAGGAGTAGCAGCCATGTGGTATGCAGACCACATCAACCCTATCGAACTACGAGAGTTCGATAAAGTAGTAAACTTGTTCATCGAGCGCTTCATGTTCAATGTTGAGGTCTCGCCCACTCTCAACCATTTTTATAATCTGAAGCAGAATGAAAACGAAAGAGCAGGAGAGTTCATTCACAAGTGGAGAAGCACCTGTAACAGGATGAAGGTTCCCATCCCAGAGGAGCATGCCTTGCAAATCATCCTCAATAACTTTTTCCAACCTCTGAGGAATCTCATCTCCACGTCTCCTGCAAAATCATTCATTAAGTTGATTGAGAGAGCCGAATGGCTCGAAACAAGATTAGACAATGGCCTCTACGAAGGTTACCTGTTCGTCTGAGGTAACCCCAAGCAGAAGAAGAAGGCACAGTTCACCTATTCTACAGACATTTCAGGCAGTAGCAGCGGTCCTAGCAGTAAGAAAAATAAGAAAAATCGCAACAAGATCTCAGGAAGTTCTGAGAGAGCAAACTCTGCAGCCCAGAAAGATAAATTCGTTAAGCCACAGCCTGCTCAGCCTGAAGAGAAGCAGCAACTAAAGCCAAAGCACGATGGTTGGAGTTATGACAGAGAGTTCACAGCTCTAGAGCAAACCCAGGAAGATGTCCTGGAATACATGTTGTCAAAGGGGATGGTCAAACTCCCTAAGGTGGCGGATCCTCCAGTTGTTATGGGTAAATGGATGGAGAAATTCTGCAAATTTCATCGAACTATAGGGCATGACACAGAGCATTGTTTTGTCCTTAAAAATATCATCCAGGATTGTATCGACAAGAATTTGTTGATCGAGAATGAGGACGAAGAGCAGCCTGAGATCTTGTCCAAGCCTTTTCCCAAACATTCAACTTTAGTTATTTTAGAGCAAGTAGTTTTTCTTCAGGACAGTATTTAGTCATGTTCTAGCCAAGACATTCAGGATCAGCATCAGGTCCTAGTGCTGCGTCAGACATAGTCTTCCACCAAGAGGGTGGATATCACTTCAATTCTCAGCAACAAGAAACCAATCAGTGAGCCAGCAAAGGTGACAACAGAAGCCACCAAGCAGATTCTCAGGATTCCAAGGCGCTTCATCAAGACAACTTTAAAGAAGGATAAAGATACTAAATCAGTTCAGAAGCCTATCACGGCATTGTCAAACATCTCCATTCTGGATTTGGCCCTTGCTTCCCCGGAACATCAGCAAGTTCTGGATGACCTATTGAGAAAGATCAAGGTCAAGCCAAGCACAATTCCGTAGGACATGGCGCAGATAGCCAACCAAGCCATGACAAACGCACCCATAACTTTCTTAGATGAAGACTTGCCAAAGCCTCATACATTCCACAACAATGCTTTGTATATAGTGGTGCGAACCAGGGGCATGATAGTCCCTCATGTGCTCGTTGATGGAGACAGCAGCCTCAATATCTGTCCAAAAATGACGGCCAAGGCCTTGGGTCTGAAAGAAGAAGAGTATGCCTCAGATCCCATAACGATCTATGGCTTCGACAACCATGGGCAGACAGCCAAGGGGAAGGTTTTCCTTGAAATCTTCATCAATTATTCAGTGCACACTGTGTTGTTCCACGTGGTGAATGTGCGCCTACATGCAATCTTCTTTTGGGGCGTACTTGGATTCATAATGCCAATGTTGTTCCTTCTACCCTTCATCAGTGCATCAAGTGGTCGAAAGGGGGCATGATTACCACCGTTTTGAGGGAAGATCTGAAAGAGAGGCTTCTGCAGCCCATGATTCCTCGTCCTACTTTCACAGCAGATATCCTGAGTATATGAGAAGTTGATGAAATCAATCTTAGTGAAAGTCTAGACATGATAAAGTTGAAGGAAGTCCAGCCAACAGACAACGTCACAGCAGTGGTTCAGTGGCAGGGACCTCACTACTTCAAGCTGAGAGGGCACCTCAATTGCGCTTCTCTCAAAGATCACACTCTTTTCCCTCAGTTTTCTAAGACCAAGAAAGGCTTTGATCTTCTGATGAAGCATGGCTACTAGCCCTCCAGGGGACTTGGTAAGAATGAGGATGGCATCCTAGAGCCAATTATACCCACTTGGCATACCCCTGGTGCAGGTTTGGGTTTTATGGGTCAGTCATTGGGCAAGCGCACTACCTTCATCAAAGGAGCAAAATGAGGAAGATAATGCCATTGTTTTCTGCTTTCTTTTCTCATCATCTTGTAGGGACAACTCAGTCCCAGTTTTTCCTTTCTTTATCAAATCATCTGTAAATATCAAAGTTGTTGTTTTCGGCTCCAATCTATCAATGAAATTTTGATCTTTTCTCTTCACATCTTGGCGTATATGATTCTTTGCTTACATTTTTGTCTATGTCATCATTCTTTGTTTCTGTACAAAAGGTGATTTTTGAATTGCTTACTTCTCCTCAAAAACCTTCTTTGCGTTTTTTAGGATTGCCAAATCATGGCTCCTAAATTTCTCAAAAGGCTCATTATCAATCCCAATTTCTCTCAAAATAATCTCAAACTGGCCAAAATCTGCAAGGTAAAGGCAGTGGCAGGGGTCAGCAAGATGGCAGAACAGATTAAAGAGCTAGCAGAGTTTGATTCAGCGATTCAAGAGTTACCAGAATTTGCTAGTATTCAGAAACAGGATAAACCATCGCCTTTGGTTCAAGATTCGACGGAGGATGTCAATATTGGTTCAGAAGATGATCCGAAGATCCTCAAAGTTGGCTCCACTTTAAGTTTAGATGAGAAGGAAAGACTCATCTATTTTCTCAAACAACATCAAGAAGTTTTCGCCTAGACTTATAAGAATATGCCAGGCTTAGATCCCAAACTGGTCGAGCATCGTCTTGTGTTGAAGACAGACTACAAGCCAATCAAGCAGAAACTCAGGAAAATGGATCCCCGAGTAGCACCACAAGTTAAAGAAGGATTTGAGGAATTGTTAAAGGAAGGATTCATCCAGACCATTGATTATCCAGACTAGTTGGCAAACATCGTAGCAGTTCCCAAAAAGAATGGCAAAGTTCGAATCTGCATTGATTTCAGGGATCTCAATAAGGCTACCCCAAAGGATGATTATCCACTCCCTAATATCGATCTTTTGATCTACAGCACGACAGATCATGCCATGTTTTCCTTTATGGATGGATACTCAGGTTACAACCAAATCAAACTGGTCGCTCGTGACCAATCAAAAACTTCTTTTTACCATGCCTTGGGGTACATTTTGCTACACAGTCATGCCGTTTAGGGTAAAAAATGCTGGGGCAACCTATCAGAGAGCAATGACAGTTATTTTTCATGACCAGATGCATAAAAACATGGATGCCTATGTGGATGACATCCTCGTCAAATCCAAAGAAGGAGAGGATCATATTGATGCTCTCGGTCAAGTCTTCGAAAGACTCATTCTATACAAGTTGAGACTCAACCCGCAGAAGTGCATTTTTGGAGTAGAGTCAGGCAAACTGATTGGCTTTATGATCAGCAAGAAAGGAATAGAGGTGGATCTAGCTAAGGCAAAAGTGATCATTGATATGCCACCTCCTACCAATCTCAAAGAGCTGAGGAGCTTTCAAGGGCGCATTCAGTCGATTCGATGTTTCACCTCTAATTTGGCCATGAGATCCGAGCCCTTCAATCACTTGTTGAGAAAAGAAGTGAAATTTGAATGGGGATCAGAATGTCAGCTTTCTTTTAAGCGCATCAAGCAATATCTCCTCAATCCACCCATTCTGAAGCCACCAGAGTTGGAAAAACCACTTCTCTTATACATTTCTGTCAACCAGAATGCTCATGGCGGATTTCTTACACAGTATGAGGAAGGCAGCCGGATAGAGTATGCCATCTACTATATGAGAAAGACTTTTATCGACTATGAGAAGAGATATTCTCAGATGAAAAAGACCTGTCTAGCCTTACTATGGATGTGTCAGAAGCTGAGACATTATCTACTGGCCTTAGAGATAAATTTTTTGTCAAGGCTCAATCCCCTCAAGTACATCCTTGAGCAACCTTTCCTTACTAGACGGATTGCGAAATGAAAGTCCTCCTGATGCAGTACGACTTAGAGTATGTTTCTCAGAAGTTAGTTAAAGGTCAGTCTATCGCAGATCAGTTGTCAGATTTTTCGTTGACAGAAAAGATCAAGGCGAAAGATGATTTTCCCGATGATCGCATCTGCAACATTCAATAATCTTCAGTTTAGACCCTATTCTTCGATAGAGCTCAGAATATGTCCGGCATAGGGATTGGAATTTTGTTGATCACTCCCGAAAAGGAGATGATCCCTTATTCCCTTAAGCTCAACTTTCAGTGTACTCATAACATGGCCGAGTATGAAGCTCTAATATAAGGTCTCAAAATTTTGCAAGACTTCAACGTCAAAAGATTACATGCCTTCGGTGATTCATTGCTTGTAGTCAATCAAGTTAATGTTGAATGGCAAGTGAAGGATTCAAAATTAATCCCCTATCAGAAGATTGCCTTAGCTCTCATAGGCAACTTCAAAGAATTTCAGCTCAATCATGTCAAGAAGGAATACAATCATATAGTCGATGGCTTAGCCTGCCTGGGCTCCATTTTATCATTCAAAGACAGTGAATTTTGTCGTTCCTTTGAGATTGGCAGACTTGATCAACCTGTCTTCCTTTCAGCTGAACAAGTAAACCAAGTCACTCAAAAAGCGAAACCTTGGTATCAAGACATCAAGGATTTTATTGAAACCAGTGAATTCCCGCCGGAGATGCCAAGAAAAGAGCAATGCGCGATCCAGCGCATGTCAATTCGCTATTTCATCCTTGTCAATACTCTCTACCATCGTGGGTTCAGTTTTGAGTACGCCAGATGCTTAGACAGAGACAAACCGATGGAGGTTGTCCAAGAGGCACACGAGAGAATTTGTGGTGGCCACGTTGGCTACCAAACACTCGTCAAGCAGATCATCCGGTCAGGATATTACTGGAAAACCATGCAACAGAATTACCATCGATTTGTGTGGAAGTGTGTCAAATGTCAAATGCACGCACCTTCCATTCATGCGTCAGCCACATACTTGCAGTCTGTACTTTCTCCTTGGCATTTTTCAATGTGGACCTTCGATATCGTAGGCCTGATCACTCCTTCGACTTCTAATGGCCACAAATATTTTCTCGCATCCACAGAGTACTTCACCAAATGGGTCAAGGTTGTAACTCTGCGAACAGTGGAAGGCCAACATGTGATTTCTTTTATTCATAAGAATCTTCTTTGTCGTTTCGGCATACCACATGATATTGTGTCAGATAACGGTAGCCACTTTAAGAATAAGTAGATGAAGACCTTTTGTTCAAAGTTTAGGATTCATCATCATTTCTCATCTCTGTATTATCCTCAAGGGAATGGTCAGGCAGAGGCCACCAACAAGATTTTGATCCGCATTCTAGAAAGAACTGTGAAAACGGGTCGTGATTGTCATGAAAAGATGCATTATGCACTTTGGACATACTGGACTACCATTCAGACTTCCACCAATGCTACTCCTTCAGAACTTGTCTATAGAACTGAGCTGGTACTACCTCTCCACGTTCAGAAGCCCGCATTCAAGTTTGTGTGGCTCATAGAACTCCTGCTTGATCAGTATCATCAGCAGAGGTTGGTACAACTCGATTTATTGGATGAGAAAAGACTAAAGGCAGCAGAGCATGCTCAAGCTTATCGTCAAAGGATAGCTCAGCACTATGCCAAGTCCGTCATTGAGAGAAAATTTTGAGTTAATGATCTGGTGCTCAGATCGACAACTCATCTCAAGCATCGACCACTGGGCAAGTGGTCACTGTTATCATCGCAAATTTTTTCCCTTCTCTTGCGAGAGAGAAACGATTCTGCGAGTCAAACTCGACCAAAGTTTTGAAAATGGTTTTGAAAATTACTCGCCTCCGTTTTGAAAATTTGCTGGAAAATTTCGTGGAATGGGATCTGCCTGTCGGTACGAGGTTCAATCGTTCCTGGCGCCTTTACCAGGGGTAATTGAACCAAGGATCAAAAGTGCGCTTTGACTAAGTTAAATTATCTAAACTATGCTCTATTTTCCAAAGATGCACAGAGAATCAGGCATGTGCTATGGATTTTTGAAATAATGCAAGTTTGAGAAAATATGATGTTTGCTTTGGAAAATTGAAATATGCTTGGAAAAATGATTGGAAAAGTGCTTGAAATTGGAATTCCTGGGAAAATCATTGAAGTTCATTGGAAATCGGAAATTGAATTGGAAAATGAATACTCAGGAAAACTTGGACTTTGGGAAAATCGATTTTGAGATCTAGATTGGTTTTCAGAGGAAATGGATTTAAGAATTCTGAGAAAATCAAGAAAGTTCATTGGAAAATGATTTTTGAAATGAAAAATGGATTCTCAGAAAAATGAGAATTCTGAGAAAATTGATTTTTGAAAACTTGGGATTTTGAAAATTTTAGAATTTTAAAACATTGGAAAATATTGATTTGAACTTGGGAAATGCTTTGAAATGTCATTTGAAAACTTAGGATTCTGGGAAAATCAAATCCTAAGAAAGACATGGAAATTCTTGGGAAAACTAATTTTTCAGAAATGGAATTGGGAAATGATTTTAAAAATGATGCAAATTGAATGAATGAATGAATTTGAAAGGGAATTTCATTGAGGAATTGGGAAATCCTTTTGAAACTTTGAGAAATGCACTGCATTTTTGAAGTTAGCCTAAGTGTGTAGGCTGAATGTGGCTAATATGAAGATCATAAATCTTGGTTTTCTTCGTATTCTGACTATGGCCATAAATACGAATCCCATCGAGTTTATAAACTCCATAAGAGCATGTACACGTGCCATTCGTGTCAACCATAGTGATTTTGGAAAAATGTGCATGAATGATATATCAAATATTGAAAATTGTTGAAATTAAACTATATGCAATGCAATCCTATTCTAAGCAGAAAAGTAACTCTTATTCCAAATTATTACATTTGATGTTACATTGAATTTAAATAAAAGAATAAAAACTAAGTCCACTTCTTGAATATTCCTGCAAAACCAGAAAACAATGTTAGCACATAAATGTAGGTTTTTCTGAATTTATCCGAAAATATGGGAAATTATCGGATATTATTCAGATATAAACCCAGAATCATACCCCTATTGATATAAACATGAGAAATAATGAATAAATTATGAAAATAAACTTGAAATTCGAAATTGGGGTCAAAATGACTGAAATGCCTCTGATGACCTGAAAATCAAGGTTTTCTGAAAGAATTTTTGTAAATTTTGAAAATCAAATGAAATAAATCAAACACAATATGATGAAATATAATGATATGCATGAAAATTTATGAAATTAAAGATTGAAATTTCGAAATTTAGGTCAAAATGACCAAAATACCCCTGATAACAAGACTATGGCCTTGAAAACAAGGTTTTCTGAAATAAATTTTACAAAAATGAAAATGATGAAATGAAAATGATATTGAAATTAACCCTAATATGATATGACATACTTATTTACATGAATGAAACCCTAAAATGGCAAAAATATCATAAAATATCAAATTTAACTTGATTTTCGCCTGATTTTCGCTTCTAAATTTAAAGATAAACTAACATATAAATCAAATGAACTTAGAATTGAGCCAAATTTTGCATGGACACCTACAATGACCATAAAAACAGAATGGAGCTCAAAAATCTATTTTTTTTGTATTTTCTTAATATGGAAAATAGCTAAAAATCCTAAAAAATCGGAATTTTGCCTAAAATGTTGATTCTAAATGGGATTTCGGATATCAAACTTCCAAAAACAAATCCCAAATTTTATGGGGTGATATAAGACAGTAAGGAAAGAATTTTTTACTTTTACATAATCTGGTTTTGACATATGGTCAGAGTTGTACAGTTCCGGCAAGTCAGATCGGAATCCAGTGAGTCTAGGATTTGGGGGAAACAGACAGGTTTCGGGAGAAAATATGGGAAAAATAGCAGACAGATGGGAAATATGCTAAAATTGTGGGAAAATGTCTCTTACAAATAAGGAAAATTTTGATATTTTCACACTATTGGGATTCGGGTTACGGTTTGGAAAATGACACACTATTATCAGAGACCCGAATCTCTGGAATTTCTGGATATTGGAATCTGTCAGACAGAAAAGAAATTTTTGGGAAAACTACTGAAACAATTTCAAAAATTTCCAAATTTTGGAAAATGACAGGAAATTATGTCAGGAACAACTTTTGTGTTGAAAGTTTTTGCAGACGGGCTACGGGTTGAGCGGACTTAGTGCATTAGGGTCTGTCTATACCCTGACAAAGGAAAATCAAGATTTTCTCAGAAGCCTGGGAAAATCGATTTTTGACCGAGGGTAAATCTGCTTGTACAGATCTCAAAATTTCCAGATCATTAGTATATTACTTTGTAAATCCACTGTGATTTTTAGGAGAAAATTCGGACCTCCCACAGGGGTGAATTCGAAGGTTCTTTTCTGCTAAATCAGAGATTGAAAGTTCTGGAAATGTAAAATCCCAGTCTGGGATTTGATTGGTTTGAGAGGGTTCCGAAACCCAAACGGACACAAATTTTTGGCAAAAAATCAATAACATCTAACCACGACCATCATGCTATTTTCCAGTATTTTTGAATAAAAAAATTTAGATGAAATCATAACTTGACTTTACATAAACATGGATTCTAAATCAATTGCTAATAAAACTATAGAACATGAACAATATGCATCATGAGATTAAACTAAATGCAAGATTTAAACATGTAATCTATGTGAAATGCAAAAATAAAACAGTAAAACAATCAGGGAAATATGATACATTCTTGATTTGACTCTTGAAACGAAGGATTCAACCCATGAGACAGATGAATCCTATCATTTATAGAGCTTTCAATATAGTGGATAAGGGCCTTACGATGTTTACTAATTTAAAACCATGAAGAGGACCTTCACATGACCCTTGGTCCAGCCTTTGATTCGGCTCCACAACATCCTCATAAGAAGAAAAAAAAAACGAAGCCTAGAGGCCTCAAGTCGATGGATGACAATGGTGAACACCATGGGACTTTAACAAGAACCAATGGAAATAAGAGGATAATGGCTTACCTTGGGGAGCTGTGATAGTTGATGCTATAAAGTGAAAGGTGAAGCTAGGAGAGCCTTTGGAAGGGATGGCTGGAAGCAAACACCAACTGGAAACTTGGTTGAGAGGAGGTCGTGGATCCAGTGGCTGCAATCAAGGTGGATCGGCTGCTAGGAGAGAAACTTGGAGCGAAGCTGCTGGTGGCTGCAACTTGGAAGTGGTTGTAGCTGAAGGTGTGGATGGCGCCAATGGAGACGCTCTTGCTGGTAGCTGCAATGAAGGGCGTCAGCTGCAAGGAGGATTCCGGCTGGAGCTTGAAGATGGCGTGGCTGATGGTGAAAGCTGCTTCAAAGTGGCTGCCAGCTGAGTGAGAGGAGTGGCTGCAGTTGTGCAAGGGGAAGCTGGAGGTGGCTGGGCTAGGCGTCCAAGGAGGTGGCTGTTGTAGGGTGTAGGAGGGCTGCCATGAAAGGTGGGAGTGCTGTGTAATGGGAGTGAAGAGATTAAGAGAGAGAGAGAGAGAGAGAGAGAGAGGGAAAAGGGGCTGGAAGGAGAGCTCAACGTTTTCCTCTCCTTTCTTTTTTTTTTTCTTGTTGAACTTAGGAAAAGACTCTCATCCACTTAGGGCTTAATGACCCAATGAAAAAAAAAGGAAGCACCCTTTACGTGAATGGATGGGCAAGAGGGAAAGGAAGGAAGGAAGGGAAGAAGGAAAGAAAGGGAAGAAAAGAAAGGAAAGAAAGAAGAAAAAGAAAAGGAAAGAAACGAAGAAGAAAGGGAAAGATAAAGGGAAAAAGAAAAGAAAAAGAAAGGAAGGGAGAGGGGGCTGGAGGTTTGGGCGATCACCTTGTGGGTCCCACCTCCTCTCAAAGAAAATAAAAAAAATAAAAAATAAATAACAAACAAATTAAAAAAAAATAAAATGAAAGAAAAGGAAAAGATAAAACTTTTTTTTTTAAATAGAAATGAAGGATCCATCTGAGAGTGGGCTCTCTTTCCAAATTTGAAATTCATTTTGATAATCATAGGAGTAAAATGGTCTTTTTAGAAAATTTCTGGATGAAACGAGCTATTTTTGGCAGTTTTTGAAACGAGCTCGGATTTTGAAGTTCAATACCCTGTTGCGAAGCAAATCCAGTGTAGAATTCAAAAATCTGAGTTTGAAATAAATCTAAATTGTTTTTCTCGGGAAAATATTTCCAAATTTAGACTCCTGGGGGTAAAAATGTCAATTTTGGAAACCCAGGGTTTGAAATTGATTTCTAAAAACTTTTAAAACCCGATCTGGATTGAATTTTATAAAACTAGAGTTCTGGACTTCGAAAATGAAATGAAATGTTATGAATTGCTGAGAAATGATGAGAAATGACATGAAATGCTATGCGAAATGCAGACCCTGAATGAAGAATTTTGGATGTTAGACTCCGATTGACAGTTGTACTAGTTGAAAAAGCATTAAAATTGATAAAATTTGCAAAATGGTTGAAGAAATGGTTTTCAGGCCCTACCGAGCTAGAGTGACATTGAAAATTAGGGTCTGAGCTGAATTGAACTAAATTGAGCTGAATTAAGCTAGGTTTTAGAGTTTCAGAACTCAAATGAACTGACCAGACACTGACTCAACTGACCTTTCCGACTAAATTTTCAAGAAAAGCTATCATTTTTAGATAAATGGTACGGAATGGTCACTGGAGTGAAGTGAATTACGAATCTGAGCTGGGTTTGAGCTGGGTTAAAGGTCATTAATACTGACATGAACTAAAATTGAAGTTTGAACACTAGCTCAATCGACTGGACTCAGCTCAATTTCAGCTGAAAGGGCTGAAACGGGCTCCTAGACACTTGGAAATGGTTTTGAACTAAAACTGAAGCGCTTGAACTCCTGGTGTGCTCATGCTAGACTCAAGGAAACAGGACTGACTGTGAATGAATGACTCAGAGACACTTAGATTTGAGTGAGAAATGAGCTCATTTCTAAAGAAATGATCCCATTTTGGCAGAAATGGTCAGAAATGAAAATGTCTTTCTCAATGTGAGCTCAAATGAGCTTGAAATAACTGATATTCTAACTGTTATGAACTGACCAATGAGCTTGGTTGACTCCGACTGATTGGGGTCCGGGATGACCTAGGGGTAAGATGGTAATCTTCCTAGTGAAAATGGGTAAAGTGGTAGTTTTCTGAGACTGACTCGGGGTTTGACTCCTACACTGACCTAACAGGGTTGGCATTGCACAAGAAGGGTTGTTTGAGAATGGATGAGGAAAATTTGAGGTGTTTACAGATGCCTTTCTTTGCTACTAAGTCGACTTGAAGACGAGCTTAGTGGCAAAGAAAAACACACCAAATTTGGGCTATAAAAATGCCCCAGTTAGAAGGATCTGACTGGATATGAAGATTAGCCCAGATGAAAATGGTAGATATGAAATGGAGAATGAAGAAGAGAAACTTTACTTCAAAAAGAAGTGAGATTCAGGTTTTGCCCTTAATCTGGATGGGACGAAAAATACCTCGTGTAGAAACAAAGCTCAAGTTTGACCCTTAACCTGACCGAGAGATGAAATACCTCATCAAAATGAGGCTCAGGTTTAACCCTTAACCTGACCGGGAATGAAATACCTCATCAAAATGAGGCTCAGGTTTTGATCCCTTAACCTGACCGGGAAATAAAATATCTCATCAAAATGAGGCTCAGGTTTAATCCCTTAACCTAATCGGAAAATGAAATGATGGGATTCCATAAAGAAAAACCCATGATGGAACCTTCGGACTTCCGCACAATGAATCCGATAGGGGTTTTGCAAAAGGATGAAATTGGGGTCCCTAAAGCTTGAAAAGGGGTTTGATTTTGGGCACCTCATTGTTGAAACTAAATAACTTTTGAAATTGATGACCTTTTGTGAGAAAACGATTTGTGGCTTAACCTCAAGCCGAAATTGGACTGTCTATGGTGGGACAGTGGGGACTCAAGAAAGTGTGCGAATCTGAGAGCCCAGGCGCTCAGATTATACCAACAGAAGGGAAGGAATCTTGAAAACTCCCGTTATCAAGTCCTAAAATGGATAACAATTGATGTCAGGGTGCATCAAAGATGAACCTCAAGCTCTTGCTTCGCGCCAAGATAGCTAGAAAATATTGTCAAAATGTTGAAAATTATTTTTGATTCAAAATAATTGAAAATGATGCACATTGGTGCGAAAATATTTCCTCTTTTCTATCTAAAGTATTACCTCTGACTGGGCTTAACTCCGTAGAATCAAGATTCGAATTCAAATTGCTTGCGATTAGATTTTTTTCAAGGAAGCTATCAATTTCCTTGATATAAACAGAAAAGAGTCTTCTTGATATTGTGAAAGCAATTGGTGAATGAATATTGATAGTAGAATTTCACAAATTTTAAAGAAGATTCTTGACAGATTTGGCAGTTTGATATCCTGGGATTCTTTTCTCACGGTGATCTTTCTGCACTTTCTTTTCTTCTTTTTTTGTGACAGAATTGGAGCTTTTTTGTTTTTTTTGGGGATTACATCATCCTTCATTTTAGAGATGTCCTGACTTTTTTCTCTCCTTTTTTTTTAAAAGGGTACGTCACAAACTCCTTCATCTCAAAGATGTGTAGATTCTTCTTTTCTCTCAGGGATTATATTGACGGTTGTTGGCTCTTTGGTTGGAAATCTCTTGATGATAGCAGAAATTAAATATCCTTTAGGGTTTGTCGGGAGGCTCATCGCTGTCACCTTCATCTTGATGGTGATCTGAATTTTCCCTGGAAGGATCTATCACAAACTCCTTCATCTTGGAGATGATCCAAATCTTCTTTGGCCCCGGGGGTCTAACTCACATAATTCATCTTCATCTTGACGATAATTGAGAGATCCCTTTTGCAAATATTTAATTGCAGCTTAAGTGATGGAGGAGATATGGAAATTAAATGGATTTTTCTGTATCACCCAGGATATTTTGACTGCCTTATTTTTCAAGAATGACCTTTTAAAAATGTGTCATTGACTGCGATCAATACCGATCACTTATGGCTTTGCAACAATATTGAATTTTCTTTGTTGGCCATATCGAGGATCTATTCTTCATCCTTTTGGTTGGCCAATATAAAGATTTTGAATCCTTTTTCGTGAAAGCTTTGTTCTTTCAGAAGTAATACTTAAGGTATTCTAAGGTAATTCTTTTGTGCAGTAAAGATTTTGAAATCAACAAGTATTTGATGACAAATTGACAAAATGTTCTTGAAATCCTTTGTGAAAACGAGCATTTGAAGCATGACTCAACGCATCCATGACAAAAATTTTCTTCTCCTTTCCCCAAAGGAGAAGATTCAGAAATGAGAAATAGAAATTACTCCTCTCTTCCCTGAAGAGGAGGTGAACAAAGGATAGCATGCGAAAAGAATGAGCTCCCTCGAACTCTCTCTGTAAAAAGGGTCTCTCGCAAGAGAAAATGACTGAAATAGGTATTAAGTGACCAAAAGGTCGAAATTGGAAATTGGAAATTTAGAAATGGGAATTTTGAATTTAGAAATTGGAAATTGGAAATTGGAAATTGGAAATTGGAAATTGGAAATTGGAAATTGGAAATTGGAAATTTGAAATTGGAAATTTGAAATTGGAAATTTGAAATTTGAAATTTGAAATTTGAAATTGAAAATTGAAAATTGAAAATTGAAAATTGGAAATTGGTTGACCTGAAGGTCAAAACTGGAAGTCAGAAATTGGGTGACCCGGAGGTCGAAATTGAGAATTTGAACTAATATAAAGATTAAATTTGAAAGAATGACCAATACGCATACAAGAACTGGTAAAATAACCAATGCGAGGTTAGATTTTGTAAAAGAACCAATTTGAGGATTGGATTTGGGAAGGACCAGTGCTAAACCGGATTTGGAAGGGTGTGAACACCCCAAAATTTTCAAAAGTTTATAAATATTCCCTTTTTTTGCCCCTGATTACATTTTTTTTAGCAATCGAGTCACTTTTAAATATGAATCCCATTTTATTTCTCAAGTTTTCTGAAATTAAATTCATTTTGCATATCTGACTCAATTTCGGATCTAGATCCAGATAAAAAGACCCAAATCCGAGCTTCATTATCCAATTTTTAAATCAAATTCTCAAAATTTCCAAAACAACTTTTTGAAAGGCTCGGACAGTCCATCAGG
This sequence comes from Nuphar pumila, assembly GCF_984573655.1. Lineage (NCBI taxonomy): Eukaryota > Viridiplantae > Streptophyta > Magnoliopsida > Nymphaeales > Nymphaeaceae > Nuphar > Nuphar pumila. Next base: position 84,961,190 of record NC_143256.1, on the reverse strand, counting down.
CATCCGTTTGGATCCATCGCGTTATATTCCTCGATTCGAAGTTTAAGGCTCAAATATTTTTTCCAAACTTGGGTCCAAACCCATCCTTCTGAAGAAATTTCCCCGAAATGACCTGGAATTCGCGGAAAAACACTTTTGTAAATATTTCTAAGAAAAATACAAATAAAATAGTGTTTAATCTTTGTTTTCCCGTAAAACATTAGGATTTTATTTAAAAAAAAATACAAAAAAATGGAAAATACAAATAGAAAAGAAACAAAAAATTGGTTTTGAAAAACCACTTTTAAAAAACCATTCTTTTGCAAAAACCTTTCCAAAAACACCCTTTTTGAAAAAACGGATTTTTGAGAAAACTTGTTTTGCAAAAATTTATTAGGGAGCCCCCTCTTTGCAAAAACTGTAAAATAAAGGGGCCCCCTTTGAACTCATTTTTTTTAGGGTTTCGGTAAAAACCCTTCGCAAGAGGATTGAATAGGAGGACCTTCTCCTTCTCGCGGGTGATCCATGGTGCCTTTCCCCTCCCTCATCCATCACCAACAATCTGTCTCTCCTCCACCCATCTTCAACCAATTTCTTCCCGAACCCTCCTCCTTCTCTTTAAAAGAACCTCTCCATCCTCCTCTCAAATCCCCGCTTCTTCACCACCGCACCCCTCTCCTCTTCTTCTTCTTAAGAAAGCCGATCATTCCGGCAGCAGAGTTACAGATAAGTGACCACCTTCCTTTACTTTTTTTTCTTTTTGTAAGCCTTCCTTTCTGTTGGTTTTTAGCATTTCCCTGTTCTGATTTTTATTCCTCTTCATATCTTTTCTATTATTACAAGCAAAATGATGGAATCGACCAACAATATATGCCAGATCGATCCATCCATTGCAACAATAACGGAATCCATCGATTCCAACACCTAATTTCTTCTTTCCCTCTTTTTTTCCTTTTAATTTGTCTCTTGTATTTGATCTCTTGTTTTAATGACATCGGATTACTGGTAGCTCGTTCCATTTTATTGTATTCCTGCCTTAAATTTCATTACACCAGATGGTTCATTATATTTTATTTTGTTTATTTTGTTTATTTTTTTCTTCTTTTTTTTCTCTTGCATCTGATTTCTAGTTTTCTTTTTAGTAAATAGATTTTGTATTCAATCACCTATTGGTATTCAGATTACTGTTTCATTGATTTTTTAAATTCTGCTTTGATTCCGATGGCCTGAAAGTCATAGTGAGCTTGCGTTCCCGATTCACATTGAACTCCTTATTTTATAATTGATGGTTTGTCTGGAAATTCATTCATTGCATTCCCCTTTATTCCCTATTTTTTTTAGTTACCGTTTTAATCTTTCTGTTGATAGCATTTTACTGTATTTGATTTCATTGAACACTTACTGTTTTGGTTATCATCCTGATCTAAGTGCTCTGTTGATTTCATTTTTTTATTATTATTATTATTCGATCTTTCGATATCCATTCATTGCTTCCAGCATATGTCATCTCTTTTGTCACCCGTGTTGTCCCTAGCAATCGGGGAAACATGTCTACAACGAAGGTTGTGTAGCATCTGTGAAGCCATTTCAGCATCTGTGGGTACCAGCCTCTTGATACATCCATGCACTGGAATCGGGCCTTTCTTGGTCCAGCAAGATTGCTGGCAATATGTCCGGAAATTCGCCTCGCAGTTTCAGTGTAGATGCCGATAGTTTTAGTGCCCTGGACGAGCATTTCAATATTCCCCACCTCACCTTGTGTTAATCCCCTATATCCTCATTCATATTTTTACATGCTGATATGGGTTCATTTGTATTCAGGTTGCAGTAGCTGATTAGTATCTTTTGCTCATTTACCTCATCTGCATTAGTGTGTCCTATTTCATATGTTTAAAATAGACTTTGCCATCTTTTTTTTTTTTACCTTAAGTGGTGAGACTAATCTGGATTATTGTTTGAAGAGTCATACCCGAAATGGCTATAATAAACCCTACATACTACGTCCAGCATTTCCTCTTCTGATTGTTAAGCATATTATGCCTTTTGTAAGTCCGTTGGTGATGATATTTGATAAGCCCTGCATATCAACCATTAGTAATTCTTTAGTTTGCGTATTTGGGAAATGAGTAATTCACCATCATTCAAGAAGAATCGAGTGCTTTACTTTAGGGTCGGAGTTTCAAACAAGGTTTTACTGATGTAAAAGGGAAGGTAACGGTGTGTACCCAGACTTCTATACAGATTTTACAGTATATTGATCATGTCAGTGTATCTTTGAAAGCTCAGGTTGCGGGAGAGTAAGTTTTGCCTCTGACTTTTCCAATACCTCCACCTCCCTTCGGGAATTTATATTTAATATTGTGTGATTTTTTATTTCAGAACCATTGCTGATATGTCTTTTTCGAGTTGCAGGTTTGCAGGTGTTATGGCATATTAAAGATTATAGTGATGTAGGAATTAAAGAGCATTTGTTGCCATTGATCGATCTCTGCTGATAGAGATGAATACAGGTTCCACGTCACAAAATCCTGAGCTATAATGTTGGCGTAGTCATTTAGCAAAAATCGAGCAACATATAGGGGACCTATTGGTCTGTTCGCGATTTACCTACGCTTTGTGGGGGAGTCAGGAGGAGAAAGAATTTCATCTAGTACATTCCATTCACCATTGCCTTAAAAAGATTCCAGACAAGGATAAGGCATGTTCCATTGAAGAGAACAACCATATTCTGCACCAAAGAAGCATCGACCTCAATATAGCTGATAAAAATGACATTGCAGCCACAGGTTTTATGTATCATTAAACAAGAACTACAGTACTTCATCATTGCTACTAAATATCACGATAATTGAAAGTTGTTCAGGTAATTCTGGTTTTAACTGAAGGGCTTTGGATCTTCAATATCTGATGGTGCTTTGTCTATTCTATCTAGTATATATCTCCTGTTTACTGCATTCTTAATAAATTAATGACTCATGATATCTTCTTTCATACACAGGAGGTGTCTCTGTGTAATATAACTTTATTCTTGTTCACCATCGCATTTTTTTTATTGTAATATTGAAATTTCACCAGATACCATATTGATCGGCGTCCCTGCTGATGATGCAATGATTTTCAGCATATCCGATGAATCAACTGTTCCTATATTTAGATTTGTTTCTGCAAACATCAGTATCTTTGTGTATGCTATGATCGGTAATTTGATAATTCAAGTTTGTTAGGCTATGTTGGAAAATTCCAGATCTGTTTAAGGTTAAGTGGCCTCATATGATGTTGTTGGTAAACTCTTTAAATCGGTGCTTAATGCCAATTGGTAGCAACGTGGTCACGACCGGGGAGCGAAGTTTCTTATTCTCACGAATTCTGTTCTTAGAAATCTAAGCACCAGCTTCAATTGTAATACAGTTATCTTTGGTTGTTGGCAACCAGTTCTGTTACAGATTAAATTCTCATGTATTCTAGCATTTCCAAAATGAAGAGTCTGTCTTCATGGGAGCTCAGTGTGCAACAAATAGTCGTGATAAGGTAACAAAGGCACGTCTCCACCTGTTAAGCTAGAGCTGACATTTGCCCAAAGAAATTCAGAGGGTATACATGTAGAATTCAAGGTGACATTGATAACAATCGTTCGTATGATGGCTATGAAAACAATTTCAACAACTTCAAGATGGTGTTGTCTCCAGCTCGTCCAGGTGATGATTCCTGTCAACTGTTCAGCCATCATGGAAACAGAGGTTAGTACCCCATTCGATCCCCTGCACATATTCGCTTTCCACTGTTTCTGCAATTGCCTGCATATCATAGTACATATTCAATGCTTTGCTCATATTTCATTATAGCATGCCAACATTTCAATTTCAGCTATATAGCATATTAGAGCCGTTAGTTGAATACAGCATCTCATGACTTAGTGTTAGCAAAACCATACTGTGCATCACCATTTTTTTTCACCTTCATAACAACCAGCTCACCATCATCTTCCACTACTACTGTCACATATCTACACTCCAACATCACCACAGCAGCAGTATATACAGCCCATAATATGTTCAAAATGGGAGTTTCCCAAGCTTGAGATCACCTCAATATGAACAAGCAGCTCACTTGCAGGACATGCACACAAAGCAAATCTTATCTGGGGCAGTCAGGTGGAAAAATTGAATCAACAACAGCAGAATTTCGTTTGTAGGGCAACCCTACAGAAATTTTCACCATACTTACAGTATATATCACTTTGCACTTTCCCTCATGTTATATATATATCATTCTTACCCTACCTTTTAGCATTTAGACACCTCTCTCATCACCCTTTTCATTTTCATTTATCACATAATGTGTGTATATATATATATATATATATATATATATATATATATATATATATATATATATATATATATATATGTGATTTTCCATTCATAGCAGTTCTTCCTTCATTGTCCATATGATGTATCAATGTCTTCACCATCCACTTAGAATTAGCTTTATGCATACATGATCATATGTTTCCTTTGGACCTAAGTATTAAGCCATATAGGCATCCTCACATGCATAGCACATAGGTGTATATATGAACCCTTTTATCATTCCCATCTTTAATTCAACACAAATTTTGCAGGTTTTTCTTCCATGAGCTTCTTTGTGCAAACTCTTGTTTTGCAGGACTTCTCCCTTGGCTTAGAAGCTTTGACATTTTCAAATTCAATTCAAATAATGTAACAGATAGAGCATAATGAAAATTCTGTGTTTTCAATCTTAGATAGAATGAATGAGCATTGTAAAAATCATAAATTGTTTATTTTCATACTTTTTGTCTTTATTTCTCAAAAAATCACAAATGGGAACACGAATGGCACGTGCACCATTTTAATGGGAGGTGATTAAATCCTAAGTTGATGATTCACATCAATGGTCATAGTCAGGATGTGAACAAAACTTAGCATTTTCATTTTTTATGGAATAACACTGGATCCACAGTGGATCCTCTTAAAAAATAATCATATTTTCAAATATTTCCTTCTTTTATTAGAGTTTAACTTAAAATTGGCTCAAAATATATACCAATGGCCATAGTCAGGGTATATTTAGAGTAAATTTCATTTTAAACTTTATAAAAGCACAAAAATATGTTCTATTCTTCACCTGAATTTAAATATAGATCATTATATAATACATTCAATGACCATAGTCAAGGATGTATTATATTTTCAATCTTATTTTAATTCGTTTGAAGAATGAAATATGATTTTCAAAATCCAATTTCTAAGTTATTTAAATTCATTCATCATTTAAGATAGAACAACATCATATTTTCAAAATTCTTTTCCAAAATCCAAGTGATGTAAATATCTTCTTCAATCAATCTTTAATTCTTGTAAAATCATATTCATCTTTTCATTTTCAATTCTATTTCATTTTTCAATCTCAAAGTCCAATTTGACTTTGAGATTTCAAATTCATTTTATATTCAAAAATTCCAATTCAAAACAAATTTCAAAGTTTAATTTGACTTTGAAATTCCAAATTCATCTTATATTCAAAACTCCAATCAAATTCAAAGTTCAATTTAAAACTTTGAAGTTTTCTGATTCATCTTCTGATTCCAAATTCAAACTTCAAATTCAAGGTCTAATTCGACTTTGAAATTCATTTGCATATTCAAGGTTCAAAATTCTAAATTTCATTTTTCAAGTTCAATTCAAACTTAGAAGTTCTTGATTCATCTTCTGAATTTAAAATCCAAAAATCCATTTTAGGATCCAGAACCCAATTCTACTTTGGATCTCAGACTTCAAATCCAATTCCATTTTAGGATCCAGAATCCAATTCTACCTTGGATCTCAGACTTCAGATCCAAATCCATCTTAGGATCCAGAGTCTAACTCTATCTTGGATCTCAGGTTTCAGATCCAAAATCCATTTAGGATCCAGAATCCGACTTCCACTTTTGGACCTTAGATTTCAGATCCAATTCCATTTTAGGATCCAGAACCCATTTTAGGATTCAGAATCCAATGCCATCTTGGATTCCAGATCTTGGATCCAGAATTTAATTCCATTCCCAATTCTAGATTTCAAATCCAAATTCTATTTTCAGATTTCACCTGAACTTCTTAAACCCATTTCTATTTTTAATACCATTTGGATTTCTCAAGTCCATTCTGATTTCAAATTTGAAATTCAAATTCCATTTCAAATACTCATCTCCTTTCCTAAATCCAAGTTTAAAATCCAAATCCAAAATCCATTTCCGACTTTGAAACTTCAGTTCCTTTCATTTCAATTTTCAAACCATTCTTTCTCAAAATCAAGATTTATTCTTCCAACTCTGATTTACTTCAAAGACTTAGAACTTCTCTGATCTATCTCAAACTCTAAATTAGATTCAATCATTTCTTCACTCCATTGTCAAGTCTATCTCGGAAAACTTAGAGATTTCCAAAACCTCTTTAAAAAAGAGCATACATCCCTGCATTGCACAAGCATGATTCTTTGTGCATTGAGATTTAGAATAAATTCTTAGATAATATTTAGGCAAAGCAAAAGGCATAAATTCGATCCTTGGTTTGATTACCCCTGGTAAAGGCGCCAGGAACGGTCGAACCTCGTACCGACGAGCGAATCCCGTCTCTCCATTTTCCCGCAATATTTTCAAAACGGAGGTGAGTTAAACTTCTAAATATTTTCAAATCAAGGTCAAGTGAAACCCCGCAAAAGAGTTCCTCTTCTCTCTCTTCTTTTTCTGTCTTTTATTTTTCTCCCTTCAAAAAGGAGGAAAATAGAAGTTAGAAAGGAAAAGAGAAGGAAGAGAGAGAAACCACAAGAGAGGAAAAATTTTGGCGTGATCACAGTTTTGGCGACCGTGATGGGACTCGTCTTCGTCCGATCGAATTTATGCTTTTGCTTTGCTTTAAATATTATCTAAGTCTTTATCCTTCAAATGTCTGCTACATTTCCATGCGAACCTTAGGAGCCTAGACTCTATCCTAAGCTGACATCATTGCATATAGGATCTAAGTATGGTTTGGTAGGACCATATTGAGGAGATTATTCCATGTTCACATTAGACTTAGGTCTGAAATACAACTCTCCTCAATTTTAGGGATTGAATGTAAACAATGTATGCAAGTGTATGCTTCTCTTCATTTAAATTCTATCTCTTTAGGACTTGCATTAGACCTTCCTGGTTTTATCTGCATGTTGAACATGTTTTTTGAAAACATTCCTACCTATATTGTCCCGGTCTTCACGTTGCTGGGCTGTCTCTCTGAACCATAGTTCGGGAGAGAGCCTCACAACTGGACCACTTATTTGGGTTCGCGCCCCCCTACCACGTACCTAAGGGCCATAGTTCGAGGTATATCGGTAGGTGCTCAAGGATGTTGGGAAGTCATTACCTTAGAACCGGAGGAATATATTTATGCCACGTACTTCGAGCTTCGGCTTGAGTATATCGGCGTACCTTGATTGGAATCAGATGATCTAAATCTTAGAGTTAGGATTAAGATCCTATTTGCCATTTCAAATATTGCATATAGAGTCAGCTTTAGGGAGTGCTATTTGTGCATCCTTGCTTGTATGTCTGTGATTGAATGATATTATATATATATATATATTCCTTATATTTTTCAAAAACCCTGGGTATATATTATTCAAAATTTCCTCTTTTAAAAACCCAGGTGTATTACCTTTTCTTTCTGATTTCTTCAAAATCTTTTTTTGATCCTGCCTGCTATTTTTCAAAAATTTTAAATCCTTGTCATCTATTTTCAAAATTTGTTTTCCTCCATCATGCGAGAAATGATATTGCCTATGAGGATTTTCAAAATCATAAAATTTCTGCAAAAGTCTTCAAAAAGTTCAAATATTTTGATCTAAATCTCTTTTAAATAAACTAACATGTTGATTCTTCCTTTTCCAAATTAGGTTTTGAAAACCATTTGCCTTCAAAATCATCACCTCGTTTTTTCTCTTTCAAAATTGGTTTTTAAACCACTATCCTCGAAATTAAACCTCATTATGATCTCTCATGATGATTCCCTTTTTAAAGGATCAGATCCTCGCACTGGTCATTCTTCTTGTAGTGGATTTTCTTCCCCAAAATGATTTCTCCCTTATCTTTTAAATAAACATTTTTTCTTTTCAAGATCCCATATGCAGGCAGGATCAAAAAAACTTATTTTCCTCAAATCTTATAAATTTTCATCTAATTTTGTTATCTTTATCAATTTCATTCATTTTATTCATATTTTTATCAAGTTTACATCAATTTTATCAAGTTTTTCCCTCAATTTTATAAAAATTTTATCAAAATCTATTTTCCCTTTCAGGTTAAGGGATAAACCTGATGCCTCTTTCCCGTGAGGTATTTTCTAAATCTTCTTTTTCCCCCTCAGGTTAAGGGATAAACCTGACCCTCGTTGTCTGAGGTGTTTCCCATTCAGGATAAGGGATAATCCTGAAACCCCTCGTAGAAGCAATAATGCTACCTATGAGGATTCTTTTTCAAATTTTCTCGATTTTGTAAATGTCTATTAAATTTCTCTTTATTAATTTTCTCCAAAAATTCTATTCTTTCACATTGCCCTTTCAGGTTAAGGGATAAACCTGACCCTCGTTGTCCGAGGTGTGCCCTTTTAGGTTAAGGGATAAACCTGACCCTCGTTGTCCGAAATGTGCCCTTTCAGGTTAAGGGATAAACCTGACCCTCGTTGTCCGAGGTGTGCCCTTTCAGGTTAAGGGATAAACCTGACCCTTGTTGTCCGAGGTGCACCCTTTCAGGTTAAGGGATAAACCTGACCCTCGTTGTCCAAGGTGTACCCTTTCAGGTTAAAGGATAAACCTGACCCTCGTTGTCCGAGGTGTACCCTTTCAGGTTAAGGGATAAACCTGACCCTCGTTGTCCGAGGTGTTCCCATTCTGGATAAGGGATAATCCTGAAACCCCTCGTAGGAGCAATAACGCTACCTATGAGGATTCTTTTGTAAATACAAGTTTTGCCAATCTTTATTGATTTTCTAGATTTATATCAACTTCCCTTCATTAAATTTTCTTAAATTCTATTTTTTTTCCATTCAGGATGAGGGACAATCCTGAAACCCCTCGTAGGAGAAATAATGCTACCTATGAGGATTCTTTTGTAAATACAAGTTTCGTCAACCTTCATTGATTTTCTAAATTTATATTAATTCCTCTTTATTAAAATTCCTTAAATTCTTTTTCCCATTCAGGATAAGGGATAATCCTGAGACCTCTCGTAGGGGCAACAATGCTATCTATGAGAATTCTTTTTGCAAATACAAGTTTTATCGATTTTTATTGATTTCTAAATTTATATCAATTTCTCTTCAAATTCTTTTCTTTTTTCCATTCAGGATAAGGGATAATCTTGAGATCACTCATAGGGACAACCATGCTACCTATGAGAATTCTTTTTGCAAATACAAGTTTTATTGATCTTTATTGATTTCTAAATTTATATCAATTTCTCTTCAAATTCTATTCTTTTTCCCCTCAGGTTAAGGGATAAACCTGACCCTCATTGTCTGAGGTGTTCTCCCTCAGATTAAGGGATAAACCTGACCCTCGTTGTCTGAGGTGTTTCCCATTCAGGATAAGGAATAATCCTGAAACCCCTCGTAGGAGCAATAATGCTACCTATGAGGATTCTTTTGTAAATACAGGTTTTGTCAATCTTTGTTGATTTTCTAGATTTATATCAATTTCTTTTCATTAAATCTCTTTAAATTCTATTCTTTTTCCCATTCAGGATAAGGGATAATCCTGAAACCCCTCGCAGGAGCAATAACACTACCTATGAGGATTCTTTTGTAAATACAAGTTTCGTCAACCTTTATTGATTTTCTAAATTTATATCAATTTCTCTTTATTTCCTTAAATTCTTTTTCCCATTTAGGATAAGGGATAATCCTGAGACCTCTCGTAGGGGCAACAATGCTACCTATGAGAATTCTTTTTGCAAATACAAGTTTTATCGATCTTTATTGATTTCTAAATTTATATCAATTTCTCTTCAAATTCTATTCTTTTTCCCATTCAGGATAAGGGATAATCCTGAGATCACTCATAGGGGCAACCATGCTACCTGTGAGAATACTTTTTACAAAAATAAATCAATTTCCTCAAATGTTCTACATTTTTTTTAAAGTTCTATATCCTTCTGTCTTCTCAAAGTTTATTCTTTCTATATTCCCCGTCAGGATAAGGGTTTAATCCTGCAAATTGGACCGCATACCTGGTCCATCTAAATCATAGATCATAAATTCTAAATCTTGTCATATCCCTTCTAAATTCAAGTCTCAGGTTATCTCTTCATAAAATCTTCTATTTCCTTTTCAGGATAAGGGATAATCCTGAAACCCCGGCAATCATTCCTGCTTCAATCTCTAAATATCTTAAGAATGTCGGTCTCCTTCCCGACTCTCAGTTGGAAAAACCCGGTGCTCGCACTGGTTATTTTGCTAAAGTTTTTTAATCTAAAGATCAAGTTCAGTCCTCGTACTGGTTGTCTTTCAAAAGTTTCAAACTTAAATCAGGTCATTAAATGAAAAGTCCCAGCTACTTCGCTGGTCGTTAAATAATTAAATGAAAAGTCCCAGCTACTTCGCTGGTCGTTAAATGATTAAAAGAAAAGTTCCAGCTACTTCGCTGGTCGTTAAATGATTAAATGAAAAGTCCCGGCTACTTCGCTGGTCGTTAAATGATTAAATGAAAAGTCCCAGCTACTTCACTGGTCGTTAAATGATTAAATTAAAAGTCCCAGCTACTTTGCTAGTCGTTAAATGATTAAATGAAAAGTCCCAGCTACTTCGCTGGTCGTTAAATGATTAAATGAAAAGTCCCAGCTACTTTGCTGGTCGTTAAATGATTAAATGAAAAGTCCCAGCTACTTCGCTGGTCGTTAAATGATTAAATGAAAAGTCCCAGCTACTTTGCTGGTCGTTAAATGATTAAATGAAAAGTCCCAGCTACTTCGCTGGTCGTTAAATGATTAAACGAAAAGTCCCAGCTACTTCGTTGGTCGTTAAATGATTAAATGAAAAGTCCCAACTACTTCGCTGGTCGTTAAATCATTAAATGAAAAGTCTCAGCTACTTCGCTGGTCGTTAAATGATTAAATGAAAAGTCCCAGCTACTTCGCTGGTCGTTAAATGATTAAATGAAAAGTCCTAGCTACTTCGCTGGTCGTTAAATGATTAAATGAAAAGTCCCAGCTACTTCATTGGTCATTAAATGATTAAATGAAAAGTCCCAGCTACTTCGCTGGTCGTTAAATGAAATGTCCCAGCTACTTCACTGGTCGTTAAATGAAATGTCCCAGCTACTTTGCTGGTTGTTAAATGAAATGTCTTAGCTACTTCGTTGGTCGTTAAATGAAATATTCCAACTACTTCGCTGGTCGTTAAATGAAATGTTCCAACTTCTTCATTGGTCGTTAAATGAAATGTCCCAGCTACTTCGTTGGTCATTAAATGAAAGGTTCCAGCTCCTTCACTGGTCGTTAAATGAAAGGTTCCAGTTTTACTGGTCAGAATGTCCAAAACCATAGATTGCAACTAAAGGTCGCATCAAAATCTATATTGAGTAAGTATTTCACATAGAAGTCATGAAAAATTTGTCAATTGACTAAAAGTATTTGTTGATTCCAATATTCTTACTACACAGAAGAATCACCTCTGATTACCTCTAGTATCCTTTCCAAAAAGGTGAAACTTTTTGCGAAAAAGAGGTAAAATTCAAATCTTTTCCCTGTTGATCAACCAAAAGGATGAGAGAAATATCCTCGGTATGATTAGCGAAAGAAATATTTGATAACATTGAAAAGCCAGAAACGAATTGATATTGATCATAGCTTTGACGCATGTTTAAAGATGATTTTCTAGCAATCAGACAGTGGAAATATCCTAAGCTACAAAAAGAATCCACTTAATCCATATCTTCTCATTTCTAAAGCTGCAATCAAATATCTGTAAAAGGGATCTCTCAATTGTCGTCAAGATGAAAGCGAATATGCGAGCAGACCCCCGGAGTCAAAGAAGATTTGGATCATCTACCGAGATGAAGGAGTTTGTGAAGGATCCTTCCAGGGAAAGTTCAGATCATCGTCGAGATGAAGGCGAGTGTTATGAACCTACCAACAAACCCTAAATGATATTTGATTTCTGCTATCATCAATAGGTCTTTTGAGCCAATATCATCAATATAATCCTTGAGATAAAAGAAGGATCAGAACATGTCCAAAATGAAGGAGTTTGTGACGTACCCTTCCTCAAGAAAAGAGAAAAAAGTCAGGACATCTCCAAAATAAAGGATGATGTAAAAAGCCCGAAAAAGTTCAATGACTCAAAAAAGAGTACAAAAAAAAGATTATCATGAGAAAACACTCAGATATCAAAACTGCCTAAATTGCCAAAAGTCACCTTTTCTCTTGCAAAATTCTTTTATCAATGTCTTTTTACTACTTGCTTTTATGAAATTGAGAATATTTCTTCTCTTCGCATATTAAGGAAATAGATAGCTTCCTTGAAGAAAATCATCAGCGCTAAAATTTTGAATTTGACTCTTAAAACGAAAGAGTTAACCTTGTTGGAGGAAATACTCTAGGTAAAAGAGGGAATATCTTTGCACACATTTTCAAACATTGAAGTCAACTATAAATTTATCTTATTGGCAAAACTTTTCTAGATATTCTAAGAATGAAATAAATATTCAATATTCATTTTGATGCAACCTAGCATTGTTTATATCTTCCAGAAGAGTTATCCCATTCAGTTGAAGTATCTGTGAACACCCCAAATTTTCCAAAATTTTGTAAAAATGACCATTTTGCCCCTAACCCCATTTTCTGAGAAAATCAAGTCATTTCTTCAGATTTTCTGAATTAAATTTCATAAAGCTATATTCAAAATTAATTCTGGATCTAAATCCAGTACTTCAAATCCATATTACCTCCAAAAATCCGGATCAAAACCCGTTTCTGAAGAAATTTTCTCAAAATAGCTCTAAAAATTCTCAGAATTTTTTTTTTTTTTCTTTTGTAAATATTTTTACAAAAACACAAAAAAATTAGTTTTAAATCCTTAACTTCTCATAAAGCTTTAGGATTATTCTAAAAATACAAAAAAATAGAAAAATGACATGAAAAGCCAAAAAAATTGGGAAAAGTTATAGGAAAAACAAAGAATTTTTAAGCCTTGTGATACAATTTTCTGAAAACCTCATTTTCATAACCATTTTTTAAAAAGTTCCCTAAAAAGGAAGCCTCCTTTTGGAAAAAGTAGAGAATTCCAACAACCCTCTCCCGCACGCCTCTTTCCTTCTCCTCTCCGCCCTCAATCTTCAAACAACCATCGTCGTTTTCCACCCTCAATCTTCAACGACCTCCCTCTCGAATCCTCCACAGCCCCTTTAAGAAGAGACCTCCACCACTTCTCGAGGGATCCATTTTTTTTTTGGCTAACATCCCTGGTTTTCCTGTACATCCATCTACAAGCTATCAAAACTCATCTCTCACAATCCATGAGCTTCTGTTAGTCGACAATTTTCCGGGGGTGCCATTGCAATCTATCAACTTCATCCACGATCGCCATCCATCTTTCGATCCCCTTGCATCGACTAAGAGCCATCGCCATCGAGTTTTCTCTAAAAAAAAAATCCATAAAATCCCTCTTCACACGAGCGATTTCTCCCTCAAGCTTCTTCTGGAGGACTATTTCTTCTTATCAAAGATCATCTACATCCACTTATCCATTACGAGCATCCTCCTCTGCAAGCGACAGCCGCCCATCCTCCTCTACAGGTAAGAGAGTCGCCTCCCTCCTTGCTTCTCAGTATAAAATTCCATTACAAATTCTGCATCTATTTTCTGAAGCATACATGATAGGAATGGTCTACTTATAGCAGAGCAACCTATCTCGATGCAACATTAATAGGAATATGTTAATTCCAATATCATTTTCTTCTAATATGAGATTTATTACTTTTACATTTTTTTTTTATTTTGTTGTTTTGGTTCAACTGCGCCTAATTCCATGATCGTGATACCCGAATCCCCTTTTAACCAGGTTTTAAACTCCAGCGGGTGTTGTATTCCCTGCTTACTTTATTTCAATCCCATTTACGTTTCACCTATGGAATGCTTCCTATGAATGACCACCGGTCTGATCCCAGTATCAGATCGGATGTGTTTCACAAGAGATTCCAATCAATCCTTTTGTCCCTCCTCTCCCCTCCTAAGAATCATTTTTTTTTTTTTTCTTTCTTTTTTTTTTTTATTGCGTTTTTGTAACTGCTTCATAAAACTCAGGGTCCATGGTTTCATTGCTATTTTGTTATATGAACATTCTTGTTTCTCTGTTCCCTGATCTCTTTTCCATTTTCAGTATTCTTATTAATTCCACCTATAGTAGGCGGCATCAACATTATGTGCCTGGCGTGAATCTTTTTGTAACATCCCACGCTCGCACATTATCTGTCACGTTTATATCATTTAATGGTCATGATTTGCATAACTCTTCACCAACACTCATGCACGACATGGCCTTCATCCTTCATCAATTCTTTTAGATGAAATAGGGATAGGCGGTTTTAGCCTCCAGCAAACATCTGAACTATGAATCATCGTGAGGTTCAGCCTTTGCAAACTAGAAGATATACAGCCGATGCTCAGGTTAGAGATTAGCCATGACATTGGAAATGATCAATTCATTCACAGGACAGGTGGCTCTGCTCTCACAAACTTCAAAGCTCATGATCATGTAGACTGAGATCCTGTGGATCAATCAGGATAGATTCTTAAGGCTGAAAACCTTTCTGCTGAGGTGGTTAATGGCACACGGATGCTCATTTTTTTTCTTTTTTTCCTTTTGTCATTAGTGTTTGCCCCATTTTTATATATTCTGCTGGTTGCTGTACGCATAATCAAACCTTGTTCTTGAATATGACTTGATTCATATGCTAAAAAGAATTGTATCCAAGATTGGCCGTGAGACCATATTTGCAATGTGCTGAAGCATTTTTTTTTTTTTTATATATATGGCCAAATACCAACTCATGATTCTCTATCCCCATCTTCATATTCATTATTGCTCATCTTTGTTCTGCTAAAAGTTGCTATATAAATTCTAACAGTGTCATAACAAGGGAAGTTGTTTGTTGCCCATGACAAATTGCAATTCGTATCTGCTGTCTTTGTGGGTTATTGGGGATTTTGACATGATGGGATATGTCATGAACAGACATCTTTGTGGATTTCTGCTAAATGTTGCCATATAAATTCTAACAGTGTCATAACAAGGGAAGTTGGTTGTTGTCCATGCAATGATGTATCTGAGAAATGTCATAGCGATGATAATGTTGGATGCCATTTTCTTTTTTTTTTAGTTGTAATCCTTGTTGCAGCATATCACCATTACCATGACACTTGATGCACCTCGCCCCCTTTTTTTTTGTAGTTACAACAGTAGCTACCATACCTTCACAAAACCTCCCTCCGTTCCACTTCCTACTGCACAAAAACCATAGCAACCACTCATGCCTATTGACTGTAGCCTGTACACCTTTACATTGTCCATCTCTACTTAAACACCTTGCTGCATACATACTTCAAACCCCAGCATATATAGTTTTGATAAAACCATCTTGTATATAGATTCCTGCAGTTATCAATCAACCATAGATGTTTGTTTATAGATCTCTGCATCCTTTTTTTTTTTTGTGCTAATAGTATCGTCCACCCTGTATACTGTCATAGCATCATTTGGTGAATATGAGTTGATTTGCCTATTTGAATATGAGCGTCCACTCCTCATAGGAGACACCTCCAATATGTCACCGTAGGGTCGGTGGTTTGCCTTTGCATCACCTGTACAACACCTGCTGTATACAATGATCAGTCTTCATCGGTGGCTGAAAATTTTAGTATAAGGCTGGATTGGCACTTCCAGTGGATCTATGATATTAAGGTTACCTTCTTGCTGGTTTGAAAAGATCTCTTCA
Organism: Nuphar pumila; assembly: GCF_984573655.1. Classification (NCBI taxonomy): domain Eukaryota; kingdom Viridiplantae; phylum Streptophyta; class Magnoliopsida; order Nymphaeales; family Nymphaeaceae; genus Nuphar; species Nuphar pumila. The sequence continues at coordinate 84,945,191 of NC_143256.1, read as the reverse complement.
TCGGTAAAGTCTTAGCAACAGCAAGAGGGTCATCAATGGACATTTTGCTGAGGGTATATATGCGTATATCTGTGATACTTGAAGCCCACTGTTGAGAACTCATCATTAGGCCCTGTGCAGAATATATATTCACAATATATGGTATATATATATTCCTGTGTTTTGCCACGTGACTATAGAGGTGTACCTTTAATATATCATGTATATTGTTAATTGGGTATGAATGCCATCATCATATGCATCTATATGCTTCTTTCCTTTGACATATTCATTTAGTTTTAATTCAAAACTCAACTTTTTTTTTTTTTCTTTTTTCTCCTTTTCTTTCTCTTTCTTCTCTATGTCGGATAGTTTGCTTTATAGCTAATTCAATTCTTTTTGCAGGAAATATGCGGATAAAGTTATCATTTGAAGTTAAAAATTTGATTTTATGAGTTGTAATAATTAGATTTGAATGAGAATTTACATTTCCTGTTTTAGGCAGAATGGATGAGCATTATAAACATCATAAATTGTTTGTTTTCATGCATTTTTTTTTTTTTTGCCTTCATTCCTCAAATTCTCACAATGGTAACACGAATGGCACGTGCACCATTTAGTAAGAGATAATTGATACTAAGTTGATGATCCACATCAATGGCCATAGTCAGGGTGTGGACAAAACTTAGCATTTTTACCTTTTACAAAATAATACTGGACCCACACTGGATCCATTTTCAAAATTCATCATGTTTTCCATAAATATTTTCCTCTTTTATCAGAATTTGACTTAAAATTAACTCAAAATATATACCAATGGCCATAGTCAGGGTATATTGAAGGTTAATTTCATTTTAAATTCTATAAAAGCACCAAATGTGTTCCATTCTTCACCTGAATTTAAACATAGATTATTATATAATACATTCAATGACCATAGTCAAGGATGTATTATATCTTCAATCTTATTTTAATTCATTTAAAGAATGAAATAGCTTTTCAAATTCCAATTTCAAAATTATTCAAATTCATTCATCATATAGGATAGAATTGCATCATATTTTCAAAAACTTTCTTTTTCAAAAACTCCAAGTGATGTTAATATCTTCTTCAATCTATCTTCGATCCTTATCAAATCCAATTCATCTTTTTCATTTTCAAAATTCAGTTTCATTTTTAATCCCAAAGTTCAATTTAACTTTGAGATTTCAAAGTCATTTTATTCAAATTCAAATCAAATTTCAAAGTTCAAATTGACTTTGAAATTCCAAATTCATTTTATATTCATATTTTCGATCAAAATCAAAGTTCAAATTAAACTTTGAGATTCTGGATTCATTTTCAGAATTTACAAATCCATTTTAGGACCTAGGATTCAACACTCATGTTAGATCTCAGGCTCCAGATCCAATTCCTCCTCAGGATCCAGACTCCGATTTCACTTTGGATCTTAGACTTCTGGTCCAAATTCCATCTTAGGGTCCAGAACCCAACTCTACATTGGATCTCAGACTTCAGATCCAAATTTATCTTAGGATCCAGACTCAAACTTCACTTTGGATCTTAGACTTCAGATACAAATCCACTCTAGGATCCAGAACCCAATTCTATTGTGGATCTCAGATTTCAGATCCAATTCCATCTTAGGATCCAGGATCCAATTCTACTTTGGATCTCAAACTTCAGATCCAAAATTCCATTTAGGATCCAGAGTCCAACCCTATCTTGGATCTCAGATTTCAGATCCAAATACCATCTTGGATTCCAAATCTTAAATCCGATTCCATTCAAAATTCCAAAATCCAAATTCCATTTTAAATTCCAATTCTTAAAGCCAATTCCATTTCATTCAAACCAAGTTCCTATTTCGGATCCTAAATCCAAAAATCAACTCAAAACTCTATTCAGAATCCAGAACTTGGATTCGGATTTCATCTTGAAATTCCAATTGTTACAAATCCCATTCCTCAATTCCTTTAGATTTCCCACATTTCCTTCTAAAATCAAAACTTCAAAATTGGAATTCAATTCCATTCCAAATATTCATCCAAGTTCAAAACTTCTAAATTCAAAGTCCATTTATGACTTTGAAAATTTCCTTCATTCTCTTTTTTTCAAGACTTCAAGATCAATTCCCAAATTCCAGATTTATTTTCCCAAGCTCTTGATTATTCTAAAACTTAGAACTTTAATCTTAAGTTCTAAGTTAGAAAATATTTCTTCACTTTATCAGATTCACTTGGGGATTCTTCAAAACATTTTCTAAAAAAGCATACATCTTTGCATTTGCACCAGCATGATTCATTGTGCATTTTTTTAAATACTTAGATAATTTCTTAGCAAAGCAAAAGGCATTAATTCGACCCTTGGTTCGATTACCCCTGGTAAAGGCGCCAGGAACGGTCGAACCTCGTACCGACGAGCAGATCCCGTCTCCTAGTTTTCCCGCAAATATTTCAAAACGGAGGCGAGTTATTTCAAAATATTTTTCAAAATCAAGGTCAAGTGAGACCCGCAAAATAAATTCCTCTTCTCTCTCTTTCTCTCTTCTCTCTTTCTTCCTTTTCTCTCTTCTATTTTTCTCCCTTCAAAAAGGAGGAAAATAGAGGTTGGAAAAGGAAAAGAGAAGGAAGAGAGAGAATATTATAAGAGAAAATTTTTTTTTTTGCGATGATCACAGTTTTGGCAACCGTGATGGGACACGTCTCCGTCCGGTCGAATTATGCCTTTTCTTTTGCTTTGATATTATCTAAGTCTTTATTCTACATATGTCAGCTACATTTTCATGCAAACCTTAGGAGCCTAGACTCTGTCCTAAAGCTGACATCATTGCATATAGGATTTAAGTATGGTTTGGTAGGACCATATTGAGGAGATTATTCCATGCTCACATTAGACTTAGGTCTTGAATACAACTCTCCTCAAATTTAGGGATTGAATGTAAACAATGTATGCAAGTGTATGCTTCTCTTTATTTCAAATCTATCTCTTTAGGACTTGCATTAGAGCCATCTGACTTTTTGTTGAACATGTTTTTCAAAAACATCCCTTACCTATATTGTCCCGGTCTTCACGTTGCTGGGCTGTCTCACTGAACCATAGTTCGGGAGAGAGCCTCACAACTGGACCACTTATTTGGGTTCGCGCCCCCCTACCACGTACCTAAGGGCCATAGTCCGAGGTATATCGGTAGGTGCTCAAGGATGTCGGGAAGCCATTACCTTAGAACCGGAGAGATATTTCTATGCCACGTACTTTGAGCTTCGGCTTGGGTATATCGGCGTATCTTGATTGGAATCAGATAATTTGAACCTTAGAGTTAGGATTAAGGTCCTACAAGCCATTTCAACTTTTGCATTTAGAGTCAGCCTTTAGGGAGTGTTGTATGCGCATCCTTGTTTGTGCAGCTTTGGTTATGTGATATTTCTCTTATTCTCTCATATATAGGTATCAGACCCTTTTCAAAAACCCTGGGTGTATTATTCAAAAAACTTACCCTTATTTTCAAAAAACCCAGGTGTATATTTCTATCTACATACATTTATTTATTTATTTTTTTTTTTCTCTTTTTGATTAAAAACCCTGGAAAATTCCTTTAAAATTTTATCAACCTTTTCAAAAAAATTTCAGGTTTGATTCTTTAAAGAGTCTATCCATAAGTCCTGCATTCTATCTAATTCTCCTTATTTTCTTTTCCTCAGTATCTCTCCGATGGCATCTGAATCTCCCGATACTATCTTTCCTTGGGATCATGTCCTCTATCAAATAAGGAATGGAACCCCAGATCTGCGGGTCATCCAGTCTCGTACTTTCTTCCCACGGTGGTATTATTCTTGGTTCGCCACCTTCTCACATATGTTCCCAGATCACTTGGATGACTGTGGGTTGGAGATGGCATCAGCAGTAGGCAAGCGAGTCATCAATGGAGCGTTGATTCAGGCCATGGCAGAACGATGGAATCCACGTACCTGCACATTTTGGTTTCCATGGGGAGAGATGACTCTACTGATGGACGAGTTCAACGACATTATGGGATTGCCCGAACCAGATGGTCAGCCAGATGATCCCGTCGAGCAGCAATTTTTGATCAACATCAAAGGGGTAGATGTTCGAGAAGCCTTAGCAAGAGCAACAGGGAGCAGATCCTGGCCTCTCACCGAGATTGGTGAGAATCAGTTCATCGACCTGTTCGAATTATATCAAAAGTACGGAGCCTACAAAGAGGTTGACACTTTGTCCCGAGCAGCGAAGGACAGAATTCAGCACGCCATGATCATGTGCACAGTGGGGTTAGCCTTCTTCCAAGATGGTCAGAATTTTATAGACATCAGAGTTGCCCAGCTCTTTCGGAGATGGGGAAGCAAGCAGACCCGTCAGCTCTCAGTCTCCATGGCCGCATTAGCCTTCCTTTACAGAGGTTTGGCTCGATTCGCTCTTGGGGAGACCATTCTGGTAGAAGGATGCACTTATGCCTTGCAGTCGTGGTTCCTACGCCACGTTCCCTCAAAAGCCAGTTCTTTCAGGTTCAACAGTAAGCAACCAAAGACAGTCATCCAATGCCGAGCTCTGATCGAGAAGCTGCATCAGGAGGAGATCACCTGGGATTTCTTTGACAGAAGAGAGACTGTTCCTCGATACACTTATGCTCGTGACAAGCGCTACAAGTTGATGGGCCCTTTCTTTTGTGTCGATTATCAGCCGGAACGATGTCTGAGGCAGTTTTCACAGCGGCAGGTCCGTGCCAACACCCGTTTCCCGACAGGCAATATGTCGGAATTCAACCTGCAGTCGGATCAGTGGTCTGGGGCATATCATGTCGCAAAATATACCTGGAACTCCTTTATTTCTCTGTCTATATTTCCTGGGCCAAATGTATCATCTGAATATCAAGAGTGGTGGCAAACTGTCTGCCCACCCTCTCTTTATCCTTGAAAGTTACAAATATCAATAAAATTTTAGTTTTTGGCCAAAAATGTTATTTTCTGTATTTTGTTTGTAGCACAAATAAAAGTCACAAAAACTTGAGTGACGACCTAATCCCAGGTAAAAGGGATATTCCTTCCGCACTTCTTCAAATCTTATCATGGTTGACGACCTCGCCTAGGTAACAAGGCACATTTCTCTGTTATCATCAAAGGGTAACACAATAATCATAAATCGTGCGATGACCCAATCCCGGGTAATGGGATAATCTCTTGAAATTGTCTACCAAAATCCCCTCATTTCTTGCTTTCTCTCGAAGGAATTATGATTTTCAAAAAGCTTCTCCATACTCTAACCATTCCCATATTCTACAGGAAAGCTTAGGCATCTGGAAAATGGTTCAGACAAGGGCTGACAAGAGGGCTGCTCAACAACACAGTGACAACGAGTCAGAGGAGATGAATTCTCCTAGATTGACCAAGAAGCATGACTCCGGAGATGAAAGCGATGTTGATCCGGCCATGTACCGGATTTTTCAGAAAATGATGACTAAAATGATGGCCGAGCAGGCTAAGGCGGCTCCAAAGAAGGCGGCTTCTAAGACCAAAGCTAAGAAGAAGCCCATGAAAAAGCCCGTCAAGATCAGCAAGCAAAAGGTACAGCGTGACAGTACCTCTGAAGATTCTGAGTCAGCAGAAGAAAATTCTGAAGAAGAGCAGTTGATATACATCCCGAAGCATCTGCGGCAGTCCAAGAGGCCGGTAGAGGAGCCAGTGTCAGTGAACAAGCCCAAGCATGGGCCCCCTGCAGAAGACTCTATCCAGGCACTGACCAAAATCGTCAAAGACCTGCAGGTCCGGGATAAAGGAAAAAGGGCATACACTAGGCAGGATTTCTACCTTGGTTTGGAAGGAGACATCAATTTGGAGAATCTCCCCCGAAAATTCATTAAATTCGATGGATCCGGAGACCCCAAGGCCCACCTTGCCATGTTCTTCGCAGAATGCGCCCGGTTCAGCGAAGACAACCGTGCCCTCTTCCTCTGTTTTCCCCGCAGTTTGGAGGGAATAGCCGCCAAATGGTATGCCGAGCATGTCAATCCCATCGAGTTAAGGGATTTTGACAAAGTCGTTAATATGTTTGTGGAACGCTTCCTATTCAACACGGAAGCTCTGCCCACCCTGAACCACCTGTGCAACCTGAAACAAGAGCCCAATGAAAAGGCTAGGGATTTTATCCACAAGTGGAGAAGCCTGTGCAACAAAATGAGAAACCCTATCTCTGAGGAGCATGCCCTCCAAGTCATTCTCAACAACTTCTCCCAGCCCCTAAAAAGCCTCCTCTTCCCATATCCCTCCAAATCGTTTATTGAACTGACGGAGCGAGCAGAATGGCTCGAGATGGGAGTAGAGAACGGGATGTACGAAGGTGTTGCCTTAGCCAAAAATGTGCAAGACCCAAAGAAGAAGGCACACTTCACCTACTCCGCCGAGGTTCCAGGGGATGATCAGGGCAGTAGCAGCAATCAGGGCAGTGGCAGTGGCACAAAGCCCGAGCAGAATAGAGGAAGGAAAGGGAAATTCTTCAAAAACAATGATAAGCCTCTCCCGACCGGTCCTCAACAAAAGGGGGACCTTCAAGAAAAACCTAAACATATAAACTGGAGCAGGGATCGGAAGTTTACTCCCCTCGACCAGCCACTGGAGAAGATTTTGGAATATTTGCTGTCTCACGGGATGGTAAAACTTCCCAAGGTGGCAGATCCACCAGTGCTCATGGGAAGATTTAAGGAATAATACTGCAAATTCCACAGAGCGATGGGCCACGACACTGAGTACTGTTTCGTCCTGAAGCATCTGATTCAGGATTGTATTGATAAAAGCATCCTCATCGAGGATGAAGAAGAGGGCAAAATGGACATTCTGTCCGCCCCATTCCCGAAACATTCAGTGTCAACCGTTTCAGAAGGTTCTTTTCTCCCGCAGAGTCACATACATCCTTGCTCCAGCAAAGAAATAAGTTTGCAGCATCAGGTGATGGTTCTACATCAGAGTCAACCTGCATTTCAGAGAGGGGATATCCTCTCATTTTTAAATATTAGAAACATGTCAGTTGAGAGTGGAAAGATCCAAGTTTTTCCAAAAAGATTTGTGAAAAGGGAAGCCTGCATAGAGGAAGCAGAAACCTCGGAAGCAGCAGAAGAACGGGCCAAAAGCCTTCAGAAGCCCATTACAGCGCTCTCCAATATCTCCATCTTTGAGTTGACTCACGACTCTCCCCAGCATAAAGAAAAACTAGATGATCTATTAAGAAAGATCAAAGTAAAGCCGGGCACCACGCCCGAAGACATGGCGCATATAGTAAACCAAGCAATGACTAACGCGCCTATTACCTTTTCAGATGAGGACTTGCCTAAGCCTCATTCATTCCACAACAATGCATTGTATATAGTGATCAGGACCAGGGGCATGACTGTCCCGCACGTACTCATTGATGGGGGCAGCAGTCTGAATATTTGCCCAGAAATGACAGCAAAAGCATTGGGATTAAAGGAGGAAGAATATGTGCCTGATCCCATCACCATCTATGGCTTCGATAATCATGGGCAAACTGCCAAAGGCAAAGTCTTTTTGGAAATCTTCATCAACTACTCAGTGCATACTGTATTGTTCCATGTCGTCAATGTACCACCGACTTACAATCTTCTGTTGGGACGAACATGGATCCACAATGCCAATGCCGTTCCATCAACTCTCCACCAGTGCATCAAGTGGTCTAAGGGTGGAATGATCACCACCATTTTGGGTGAAGATCCTGAAGAGAGGCTGCCACAGCCTATGATTCCTCGACCGACATTTACAGCAGATATTCCAAGCATTCGAGAAGCAGATGAGATCAACCTCAGCGATAGTCTAGAGATGCTGAAACTGAAAGATGTCATGGAAGAGGAGAATATTGCGGCTACGGTCCAATGGCAGGGACCTTGTTTCTTCAAGTTAGGAGGACGCATTGATTACGCCTCCTTCAAAGATCACCCTTTATTCCCTCAGTTCTCCAAAGCCAGAAAGGGATTTGATCTGCTGATAAAACATGGATATCAGCCATTCCGGGGCATAGGAAAGAATGAAGATGGTATAGTGGAGCCAATCATTCCTACTCAGCATTCAGACAGCTCAGGATTGGGGTTCACCGGCCAGGATTCCAGCAAAAGGACAGTTTTCGTCAGGGGAAACAAGTAAAGATGATGCCTTAGTTTTCCTGCTTTCTTTCCTTCTCTTTTTGTAGGGACAATACAGTCCCATCTTTTGTTAAAGTCTTGTAAATACTTTACCTCAATCAATAAAAAAAAAAAAAATCAAATCTTCTCTTCAAGCATCTATCATTTTTCTTCTTATACTTTGTCTATGTCGTTGCTCTTGCTTTATACAAATTTTTTTGATTTGGCTCATACTTTCTCTTGAAAACAACCTCTTTTTTGGCATTTTCAGGACCATTAAACTCCTGAATCAATGACAAGATTTGTTATCAATCCCAAGTATCTAAAATTGGCAAGGTTTCCTGAGATGAAAGACAGAGCAGAGGTCAGTCAGGCAACAGAGCAGACTGAAGAGCCAGCTGAATTTGATTCCACTATTCAGAATTTACCAGAATTTGCTCACATTCAGAAGCAGGATGAACCATCAGCCTTGGTTCAAGATCCAACTGAGGATATCAACATTGGGTCGAAAGATGATCCGAAGATTCTCAAAATTGGGTCGAGCCTAAGCGAAATTGAAAAAGCTAGACTCATCCAATTCCTCCAAAGGCATCAGGAAGTATTTGCCTGGACTTACGAAGATATGCCAGGGTTGGATATCAAACTGGTTGAGCATCGACTCAAGTTGAAACCAGAAGCCAGACCAATCAAGCAGAAATTGAGGAAATTAGACCCTCGAATTGAGCAACAAGTCAAAGAAGGACTGGAAGATTTATTGAAAGCAGGCTTCATCCGGGCCATTGATTACCCAGATTGGTTGGCAAATATCGTAGCAGTCCCTAAAAAGAATGGAAAAGTTCGGATCTGCATTGATTTCAGGGATCTCAATAAGGCTACCCCGAAAGATGATTATCCACTTCCTAATATTGACCTCTTGATCGATAGCACAGCAGGTCACGCCATGTTTTCTTTCATGGACGGATATTCAGGTTATAATCAAATCAAGTTGGCCGTTCGTGATCAGTCGAAGACCTCATTTACTACTCCATGGGGAACCTTCTGCTATACAGTTATGCCATTTGGGCTCAAAAATGCCGGGGCGACTTATCAAAGGGCAATGGCCGTTATTTTCCACGATCAAATGCACAAGAATATGGATGCGTATGTGGATGACATTTTGGTTAAGTCTAAAGAAGAAGAGGATCACCTTGATGCTCTTAGTCAAGTTTTTGAAAGACTTATTCTTTACAAATTAAAACTTAATCCGCAGAAATGTGTTTTTGGAGTTGAGTCTGGCAAATTACTTGGCTTCATTATCAGCAAGAAAGGAATCGAGGTGGATCCGGCCAAGGCAAAAGCCATTATTAATATGCCGCCTCCAACTAATCTCAGGGAACTGCGAAGCCTTCAAGGACGTATTCAGTCTATTCGCAGGTTCATCTCCAATTTGGCTATGAGATGTGAGCCTTTTAACCACTTGCTGAGAAAAGGAGTTAAATTTGAATGGGGATCAGAATGTCAGCTCTCGTTCGAGCGCATCAAGCAGTATCTCCTTAATCCACCAGTTTTAAAGCCGCCTAAGCTGGGAAAGCCTCTCTTGCTATATATTTCAGTCAATCAAAATGCTTGTGGTGGATTCCTCGCTCAGTATGAAGAAGGCAGTTTGATAGAGCACGCCATCTACTACGTGAGCAAAACATTCATTGATTATGAAAAGAAGTATTCTCAGATGGAGAAGACTTGTCTAGCTCTGGTCTGGATGTGCCAGAAATTGAGACATTACTTATTGGCTTCTGAAATCAAGTTTCTATCGAAACTTAATCCGCTTAGATACATTCTTGAACAACCTTTTCTCACTGGACGAATCGCAAAGTGGCAAGTCCTGTTGATGCAATATGACTTAGAGTATGTTTCTCAAAAGTCGATTAAAGGCCAAGCGATCGCAGATCAGTTGGCAGATTTCCCTCTGACAGAAGAAATTAAAGCAGAAGATGATTTTCCTGATGAGCATATCTGTAATGTCCAACAGCCCCCAGTTTGGAACTTGTTCTTTGATGGCTCTAAAAACATGTCCGGCATCGGGATTGGAGTCCTGTTGATCACTCCAGAAAAAGAAATGATCCCTTATTCTCTCAAGCTTGGTTTCCAATGTACTCATAATATGGCCGAGTATGAAGCTTTAATACAAGGCCTCAAAGTCTTGCAAAATTTTGATGTCAAGAGAGTGCACGCCTTTGGTGATTCCCTACTTGTTGTCAGTCAAGTTAACACTGAATGGCAAGTGAAAGATTCCAAATTGATTCCGTATCAGAAGATCGTCTTAGCTCTTGTGGACAGCTTCGAAGAATTTCAGCTCAGTCACATAAGAAGAGAGCATAATCAGATAGCCGATGGCTTAGCCAGCTTGGGCTCCATTTTATCATTCAAAGGTGGTGAATCATGTCGTTCTTTCGAAGTTGGCAGACTTGAGCAACCTGCTTACGATTCAATTATGCAAGTAAACCAGGTTAATCAGAAGGAGAAACCTTGGTATCAAAACATCAAAAATTTTATTGAGACTGGTGAATTTCCACCAGAAGTGCCTAAAAAGGAGCAACGTGCGATTCAACGCATGTCTACTAGATATTTCATTCTCGCCAATATCCTCTACCGCCGTGGATTCAGTTCTGAGTATTCAAGATGCTTAGACAAAGAAGAAGCTTTGGAAGTTATCCAAGAGGCGCATGAAGGGATTTGTGGTGGTCATGCTGGCTATCAAACTCTCGTCAAGCAGATCGTTCGAGCAGGGTACTACTGGAACACCATGCAACAGGACTGTCATGGATTTGTGAAAAAATGCGTCAAGTGTCAATTACACGCGCCTTATATTCATGCTCCGGCCACATATCTACAATCAGTTGTTTCTCCTTGGCCATTTTCTATGTGGGCTTTTGACGTCGTCGGCCCGATTACTCCTTCTGCTTCCAACGGCCACAAATACTTCCTGGCTGCGACAGAGTACTTCACGAAATGGGTTGAAGCTGTTACTCTACGCACTGTAGAAGGCCGCCATGTGGTTTCTTTCATTCATAAGAACATTCTTTGCCGCTTCGGCATACCACATGATATTGTCTCAGATAATGGAACCCATTTCAAAAATGAGAGGATGAAAACATTCTGTTCTAAATTCAGAATTTCCCATCACTTCTCAGCTCCTTATTACCCTCAAGGGAACGGCCAAGCTGAAGCCACCAATAAAATCTTGATTCGTATTTTGGAAAGGACTGTGAAGACAGGTCGAGACTGGCATGAGAAGATTCATGACGCACTTTGGGCATATCGGACCACCATTCGGACTCCGACTAATGCCACTCCTTCAGAACTTGTTTACGGGACTGAAGTGGTATTGCCTCTCCATGTCCAAAAGCCCGCTCTCAAATTCGCTTCTCTCATAGAATTGCCACTTGATCAGTATCAGCAGCAGAGATTGGTGCAACTAGATTTACTGGATGAAAAGAGGCTCAAAGCAACAGAGCACGCTCAAGCTTATCGACAGAGGATAGCCCGACATTATGCCAAGTCTGTCATTGAGAGAAAATTTCGAGTTAACGACTTGGTGCTCAGATCGACAGCTCATCTCAAGCATCGACCACATGGCAAGTGGTCACCCAATTGGGAAGGCCCTTATGTGGTCAAGGAAGCTTTGCCCCGCAATTCGTATCGTCTAATCAATGCAGATGGGGTGGAGATGCCAGATCCCATCAATGCTCTGCATTTGAAGAAATTTTATACTTAGAATTTTCATTCAAAAATCTTTTGTACTATTCAGAGAGCCATTTCAATAAAAATAACGATCTTCTATCAATTCTTACATTCTTCTCCATGATACTGGGGCATTTCATTTTAATCCATAATCATCTTCTTCCATCATATGCAGGCAGGATTAGACGAAAGTTCTTATCCTCAAATTTTGTTAATTCTTAATTGATCCTGTGATTTTTATTGTCTTTTGATTCATTTTGCTTTGATCAGATTTACATCAAGCTAATGCTCGTTTATGTCAAGTTTTAACAAATTTTTCAATCTTATTAAAAATTTTTTTTTTCTACTTTTATCTTCAAATTACCCCTTCAGGTTAAGGGATAAACCTGATGCCTCCTTTCAATGAGGTATTCTCTTTATTATTTCCCCGTTCAGGATAAGGGGATAAATCCTGAATTATCTTCTAAAAAGTCATTTTGAAAATCTAGCTCATCTTCAAAACCCAGCTCTCGCACTGGTTATTTCTCAAAATTGAGCTCATTTGGAAAATCCGGTTCTCACACCGGTAACCTTCTAAAATCAGTCTTCTGACCAAAGACCTTTCTCCTTCTAAATTCAAGTTCTGACTTAAATCTCCCAAAACTTCACGTATTTTCAAAAGATCCAGCTTTTGCCGGTCATGTATTTCCAAAGGACCCAGCATCTCGCTGGTCATATATTTCCAAAAGATCCAGCATCTCGCTGGTCATGTATTTCCAGAGGATCCAGCATCTCGTTGGTCCTGTATTCCAAAAGATCCAGCTCCCGTTGGTCGTGTATTCCAAAAGATCAAACCCTTAGGGTGCGACTCCTCAATTCTATCATTTCAAGGTCTTCAATTCTATCAGTTTCCCAACCTCTGGTTGTAATATCCTCAAAATCCAGTATTTTTCACTGGTCGGGATTTAAAAATCCAGTTTTCATAACTGGTCGGGATTTAAAAATCCAGTTTTCATAACTGGTCGGGATTTGAAATCCAGTTTTATAACTGGTCGGGATTTGAAATCCAGTTTTCATAACTGGTCGGGATTTGAAATCCAGTTTTCATAACTGGTCGGGATTTGAAATCCAGTTTTCATAACTGGTCGGGATTTAAAAATCCAGTTTTCATAACTGGTCGGGATTTGAAATCCAGTTTCATAACTGGTCGGGATTAAAAATCCAGTTTTCATAACTGGTCGGGATTTGAAATCCAGTTTCATAACTGGTCGGGATTTGAAATCCAGTTTTCATAACTGGTCGGGATTTGAAATCCAGTTTTCATAACTGGTCGGGATTTGAAATCCAGTTTTCATAACTGGTCGGGATTTAAAAATCCAGTTTTCATAACTGGTCGGGATTTGAAATCCAGTTTTCATAACTGGTCGGGATTAAAAATCCAGTTTTCATAACTGGTCGGGATTTGAAATCCAGTTTCATAACTGGTCGGGATTTGAAATCCAGTTTCATAACTGGTCGGGATTTGAAATCCAGTATTTTTCAGCTGGTCGGGATTTAAAAATCCAGTTTCTCATAAACTGGTCGGGATTTCCAAAACCTAATATATTTCATCTGTCCAGTTTTCTAAAGACTGATTTCTTGCACCATTTCTTTAAATTACAGCTAAATGTCTAATCAAAATCTATATTGAGTGATTATTTCATAAGAAATTCGTGAAAACTTTGCCAATTTGCTAAAAGCATTAGTTGATTCTAAAAGTCTGACTGCACGAAAAGAATTTTCTCAGATTACCTCTTCCATTTCCTTCCAAAAAAGGTGAAACTTTTCGCGAAAAGAGGTAAAATTCAAATCTTTTCCTGTTGATCAAACCAAAAGGATGTAAGAAATGTCCTCGATATGATCAATAAAAGAAATATTCAATGACGTTGAAAAGCCAAGAGTGATTTGCTATTGATCATGGCTATGACGCATGTTTTAAGACGACTTTCTGACAATCAGGCAGTGGAAATATCTTGAGCTATAAAAAGAATCCACTCAACCCATCCCTTCTCATTTTCGTTTAAAAGTTGCAATCAAATATCCGCAAAAGGGATCTCTCAATTGTCGTCAAGATAAAGGCGAATTAAGCGAGTAGACCCCCGGGGCCAAAGAAGATTTGAAGCATCTCCAAGATGACGGAGTTTGTGACGGATCCTTCCAGGGAAAGTTCAGATCACCGTCGAGATGAAGGCGAGTGTGATGGACCTACCAACAAACCCTAAAAGATATTTGATTTCTGCTATCGTCTAAAGACCTTTTGAGCCAGTGAGATCAATAGAACCCCTGAGATAAAAGAAGGATCGGAGCATCTCCAAGATGAAGGAGTTTGTGACGTACCCTTCCCTGAAAAAGAGAGAAAAGTCAGGACCCATCCAAATGAAGGATGATGTGAAAAACCGAGAAAGCCCAGTGACTCAAAAAGAGTGCAAAAGATCATCGTGGGAAAACACTCGGATATCAAACTGCCAAAGTTGTCAGAAGTCATCTTTTCTCATGCAAAATTCTTTTATCAATATTTCTTCATTTTCTGCTTTTATGAAATTAAGAATATTTCTTTTATTCTCATATCAGGGAAATGGACAGCTTCCTTGAAGAAATCATCAGTGCTAAAATTTTGAATTTGACTCTTAGAACTGAGGAGTTAACCTCATTTGGGGGAAATACTCTAGGTAAAAGAGAGAATATCTTTTGCACATACGTGCACATTTCCAAATGTTTGAACCGACTACGATTTTATCTTATTGGCAAAATTTTCTAGCTATTCCAAAAATAAAATAAACATTCAATATCCATTTTGATGCAACCTAGCGTTGTCTATATCTTCTAGAAGAGTTGCCTCATCCAGTTGAAGTATCTCTTCCTGTCCCATCACAGTTTCTTCAGTCAAGGATTCCGTATGGTGTTCCCACTCAGGTTAAGGGTCAAAACCTAAATTTTCTGCGAGAGGCCATTTGATTTCAAAAAGCTATTTCAGTCTCAGCAAATGAGACACCCAGAATCATTCATTTTTCAAAGCTTTAGGGGCTCTATATTTCCTTCTTTCGCCAAAACCCCTCTCGGATTTGTTCGTCCAAATTCCGAAGGTCCCATCGTGCTTTCTTCATTTTTGAGAAACCCGTATGGTAGATTTCCTATCCAGGTTTAAAATTAAACTGGAACCTCGCTTTGCGAGGTATCTTCCTTACAGGTTTGGGTTAAACCTGAGTCTCGTTCCAACGAGATCCCTCGTTTGGATGAGATGATTTCTTCCAGTCCCATCATGGCTCTTCCCATCTAGTAATCCATGCTTTGTATATCCATCCAAGAAAGGATTTTACTCGGGCTTCATTTCACAAGGCCTTTTTCCAAAATGTCCCATCAAGGTCCTCATGTATTCCTTTCCAAATTCATTTTTGATATATCTTCGTCCCATCCAGGTTAAGGGCTAAACCTGAATCATTCCAAAAAGAGCATCTTGTCTCACCCATGAGACCTGATCAAAATTTTCATTTCTCACCATTTCAGAATTTCCATCTAAAGTCCCATAACGATTTCCTCATTTTTTACCCAATCATATCATTTTCGAGGATTTCGCCTCCCCAAAACCATTCAGGATAAGGTTTCAAAGCCTGAAAAGCCATATTTTCAAAATAATTCTTCCACACCCAGTTCAGACCTGCTGACTGGGGCATTTTAAAATTTGGAGTGTTATCTTTGCCACTAAGCTCAGCTTTCAACCGGCTTAGTAGCAAAGAGGGGCATCTGTGAACACCCCAAATTTTCCAAAATTTTGTAAAAATGACCATTTTGCCCCTAACCCCATTTTCTGAGAAAATCAAGTCATTTCTTCAGATTTTCTGAATTAAATTTCATAAAGCTATATTCAAAATTAATTCTGGATCTGAATCCAGTACTTCAAATCCATATTACCTCCAAAAATCCGGATCAAAACCCGTTTCTGAAGAAATTTTCTCAAAATAGCTCTAAAAATTCTCAGAAATTTTTTTTTTTTCTTTTGTAAATATTTTTACAAAAACACAAAAAAAATAGTTTTAAATCCTTAACTTCTCATAAAGCTTTAGGATTATTCTAAAAATACAAAAAAATAGAAAAATGACATGAAAAGCCAAAAAAATTGGGAAAAGTTATAGGAAAAACAAAGAATTTTTAAGCCTTGTGATACAATTTTCTGAAAACCTCATTTTCATAACCATTTTTTAAAAAGTTCCCTAAAAAGGAAGCCTCCTTTTGGAAAAAGTAGAGAATTCCAACAACCCTCTCCCGCACGCCTCTTTCCTTCTCCTCTCCGCCCTCAATCTTCAAACAACCATCGTCGTTTTCCACCCTCAATCTTCAACGACCTCCCTCTCGAATCCTCCACAGCCCCTTTAAGAAGAGACCTCCACCACTTCTCGAGGGATCCATTTTTTTTTTGGCTAACATCCCTGGTTTTCCTGTACATCCATCTACAAGCTATCAAAACTCATCTCTCACAATCCATGAGCTTCTGTTAGTCGACAATTTTCCGGGGGTGCCATTGCAATCTATCAACTTCATCCACGATCGCCATCCATCTTTCGCTCCCCTTGCATCGACTAAGAGCCATCGCCATCGAGTTTTCTCTAAAAAAAAAATCCATAAAATCCCTCTTCACACGAGCGATTTCTCCCTCAAGCTTCTTCTGGAGGACTATTTCTTCTTATCAAAGATCATCTACATCCACTTATCCATTACGAGCATCCTCCTCTGCAAGCGACAGCCGCCCATCCTCCTCTACAGGTAAGAGAGTCGCCTCCCTCCTTGCTTCTCAGTATAAAATTCCATTACAAATTCTGCATCTATTTTCTGAAGCATACATGATAGGAATGGTCTACTTATAGCAGAGCAACCTATCTCGATGCAACATTAATAGGAATATGTTAATTCCAATATCATTTTCTTCTAATATGAGATTTATTACTTTTACATTTTTTTTTTATTTTGTTGTTTTGGTTCAACTGCGCCTAATTCCATGATCGTGATACCCGAATCCCCTTTTAACCAGGTTTTAAACTCCAGCGGGTGTTGTATTCCCTGCTTACTTTATTTCAATCCCATTTACGTTTCACCTATGGAATGCTTCCTATGAATGACCACCGGTCTGATCCCAGTATCAGATCGGATGTGTTTCACAAGAGATTCCAATCAATCCTTTTGTCCCTCCTCTCCCCTCCTAAGAATCATTTTTTTTTTTTTCTTTCTTTTTTTTTTTATTGCGTTTTTGTAACTGCTTCATAAAACTCAGGGTCCATGGTTTCATTGCTATTTTGTTATATGAACATTCTTGTTTCTCTGTTCCCTGATCTCTTTTCCATTTTCAGTATTCTTATTAATTCCACCTATAGTAGGCGGCATCAACATTATGTGCCTGGCGTGAATCTTTTTGTAACATCCCACGCTCGCACATTATCTGTCACGTTTATATCATTTAATGGTCATGATTTGCATAACTCTTCACCAACACTCATGCACGACATGGCCTTCATCCTTCATCAATTCTTTTAGATGAAATAGGGATAGGCGGTTTTAGCCTCCAGCAAACATCTGAACTATGAATCATCGTGAGGTTCAGCCTTTGCAAACTAGAAGATATACAGCCGATGCTCAGGTTAGAGATTAGCCATGACATTGGAAATGATCAATTCATTCACAGGACAGGTGGCTCTGCTCTCACAAACTTCAAAGCTCATGATCATGTAGACTGAGATCCTGTGGATCAATCAGGATAGATTCTTAAGGCTGAAAACCTTTCTGCTGAGGTGGTTAATGGCACACGGATGCTCATTTTTTTTCTTTTTTTCCTTTTGTCATTAGTGTTTGCCCCATTTTTATATATTCTGCTGGTTGCTGTACGCATAATCAAACCTTGTTCTTGAATATGACTTGATTCATATGCTAAAAAGAATTGTATCCAAGATTGGCCGTGAGACCATATTTGCAATGTGCTGAAGCATTTTTTTTTTTTTTTATATATATGGCCAAATACCAACTCATGATTCTCTATCCCCATCTTCATATTCATTATTGCTCATCTTTGTTCTGCTAAAAGTTGCTATATAAATTCTAACAGTGTCATAACAAGGGAAGTTGTTTGTTGCCCATGACAAATTGCAATTCATATCTGCTGTCTTTGTGGGTTATTGGGGATTTTGACATGATGGGATATGTCATGAACAGACATCTTTGTGGATTTCTGCTAAATGTTGCCATATAAATTCTAACAGTGTCATAACAAGGGAAGTTGGTTGTTGTCCATGCAATGATGTATCTGAGAAATGTCATAGCGATGATAATGTTGGATGCCATTTTCTTTTTTTTTTAGTTGTAATCCTTGTTGCAGCATATCACCATTACCATGACACTTGATGCACCTCGCCCCCTTTTTTTTTGTAGTTACAACAGTAGCTACCATACCTTCACAAAACCTCCCTCCGTTCCACTTCCTACTGCACAAAAACCATAGCAACCACTCATGCCTATTGACTGTAGCCTGTACACCTTTACATTGTCCATCTCTACTTAAACACCTTGCTGCATACATACTTCAAACCCCAGCATATATAGTTTTGATAAAACCATCTTGTATATAGATTCCTGCAGTTATCAATCAACCATAGATGTTTGTTTATAGATCTCTGCATCCTTTTTTTTTTTTGTGCTAATAGTATCGTCCACCCTGTATACTGTCATAGCATCATTTGGTGAATATGAGTTGATTTGCCTATTTGAATATGAGCGTCCACTCCTCATAGGAGACACCTCCAATATGTCACCGTAGGGTCGGTGGTTTGCCTTTGCATCACCTGTACAACACCTGCTGTATACAATGATCAGTCTTCATCGGTGGCTGAAAATTTTAGTATAAGGCTGGATTGGCACTTCCAGTGGATCTATGATATTAAGGTTACCTTCTTGCTGGTTTGAAAAGATCTCTTCATCGGTAAAGTCTTAGCAACAGCAAGAGGGTCATCAATGGACATTTTGCTGAGGGTATATATGCGTATATCTGTGATACTTGAAGCCCACTGTTGAGAACTCATCATTAGGCCCTGTGCAGAATATATATTCACAATATATGGTATATATATATTCCTGTGTTTTGCCACGTGACTATAGAGGTGTACCTTTAATATATCATGTATATTGTTAATTGGGTATGAATGCCATCATCATATGCATCTATATGCTTCTTTCCTTCAACATATTCATTTAGTTTTAATTCAAAACTCAACTTTTTTTTTTTTTCTTTTTTCTCCTTTTCTTTCTCTTTCTTCTCTATGTCGGATAGTTTGCTTTATAGCTAATTCAATTCTTTTTGCAGGAAATATGCGGATAAAGTTATCATTTGAAGTTAAAAATTTGATTTTATGAGTTGTAATAATTAGATTTGAATGAGAATTTACATTTCCTGTTTTAGGCAGAATGGATGAGCATTATAAACATCATAAATTGTTTGTTTTCATGCATTTTTTTTTTTTTTGCCTTCATTCCTCAAATTCTCACAATGGTAACACGAATGGCACGTGCACCATTTAGTAAGAGATAATTGATACTAAGTTGATGATCCACATCAATGGCCATAGTCAGGGTGTGGACAAAACTTAGCATTTTTACCTTTTACAAAATAATACTGGACCCACACTGGATCCATTTTCAAAATTCATCATGTTTTCCATAAATATTTTCCTCTTTTATCAGAATTTGACTTAAAATTAACTCAAAATATATACCAATGGCCATAGTCAGGGTATATTGAAGGTTAATTTCATTTTAAATTCTATAAAAGCACCAAATGTGTTCCATTCTTCACCTGAATTTAAACATAGATTATTATATAATACATTCAATGACCATAGTCAAGGATGTATTATATCTTCAATCTTATTTTAATTCATTTAAAGAATGAAATAGCTTTTCAAATTCCAATTTCAAAATTATTCAAATTCATTCATCATATAGGATAGAATTGCATCATATTTTCAAAAACTTTCTTTTTCAAAAACTCCAAGTGATGTTAATATCTTCTTCAATCTATCTTCGATCCTTATCAAATCCAATTCATCCTTTTCATTTTCAAAATTCAGTTTCATTTTTAATCCCAAAGTTCAATTTAACTTTGAGATTTCAAAGTCATTTTATTCAAATTCAAATCAAATTTCAAAGTTCAAATTGACTTTGAAATTCCAAATTCATTTTATATTCATATTTTCGATCAAAATCAAAGTTCAAATTAAACTTTGAGATTCTGGATTCATTTTCAGAATTTACAAATCCATTTTAGGACCTAGGATTCAACACTCATGTTAGATCTCAGGCTCCAGATCCAATTCCTCCTCAGGATCCAGACTTCGATTTCACTTTGGATCTTAGACTTCTGGTCCAAATTCCATCTTAGGGTCCAGAACCCAACTCTACATTGGATCTCAGACTTCAGATCCAAATTTATCTTAGGATCCAGACTCAAACTTCACTTTGGATCTTAGACTTCAGATACAAATCCACTCTAGGATCCAGAACCCAATTCTATTGTGGATCTCAGATTTCAGATCCAATTCCATCTTAGGATCCAGGATCCAATTCTACTTTGGATCTCAAACTTCAGATCCAAAATTCCATTTAGGATCCAGAGTCCAACCCTATCTTGGATCTCAGATTTCAGATCCAAATACCATCTTGGATTCCAAATCTTAAATCCGATTCCATTCAAAATTCCAAAATCCAAATTCCATTTTAAATTCCATTTTAAATTCCAATTCTTAAAGCCAATTCCATTTCATTCAAACCAAGTTCCTATTTCGGATCCTAAATCCAAAAATCAACTCAAAACTCTATTCAGAATCCAGAACTTGGATTCGGATTTCATCTTGAAATTCCAATTGTTACAAATCCCATTCCTCAATTCCTTTAGATTTCCCACATTTCCTTCTAAAATCAAAACTTCAAAATTGGAATTCAATTCCATTCCAAATATTCATCCAAGTTCAAAACTTCTAAATTCAAAGTCCATTTATGACTTTGAAAATTTCCTTCATTCTCTTTTTTTCAAGACTTCAAGATCAATTCCCAAATTCCAGATTTATTTTCCCAAGCTCTTGATTATTCTAAAACTTAGAACTTTAATCTTAAGTTCTAAGTTAGAAAACATTTCTTCACTTTATCAGATTCACTTGGGGATTCTTCAAAACATTTTCTAAAAAAGCATACATCTTTGCATTTGCACCAGCATGATTCATTGTGCATTTTTTTAAATACTTAGATAATTTCTTAGCAAAGCAAAAGGCATTAATTCGACCCTTGGTTCGATTACCCCTGGTAAAGGCGCCAGGAACGGTCGAACCTCGTACCGACGAGCAGATCCCGTCTCCTAGTTTTCCCGCAAATATTTCAAAACGGAGGCGAGTTATTTCAAAATATTTTTCAAAATCAAGGTCAAGTGAGACCCGCAAAATAAATTCCTCTTCTCTCTCTTTCTCTCTTCTCTCTTTCTTCCTTTTCTCTCTTCTATTTTTCTCCCTTCAAAAAGGAGGAAAATAGAGGTTGGAAAAGGAAAAGAGAAGGAAGAGAGAGAATATTACAAGAGAAATTTTTTTTTTTTGCGATGATCACAGTATCTCTCCTATCCCATCACGGTTTCGAGAAATCCGTATAGTTGTTCCCACTCAGGTTAAGGGGCAAAACCTGTATTTTCTGCGAGAGGTCATTAAATTCAAAAGTTATTTCAGTCTCAGCTGTGAGACGCCTAAGATCATCCCTTTTTCAAGGCTTTAGGGAACCCCATTCCCTCCTTTCGCAAACCCCTTTCGGATTTGTTCGTCCAAACTCCGAAGGTCCCATCATGGTTTCTTCACCCGAGGATTCTGTATGGTCGCCCTTTCAGGTTAAGGGATAAGCCTGAGCCTCGCTTTGCGAGGTATCTTCCATTCAGGCTAGGGTTAAACCTGAATCCAGTTCGACTAGATATCCTTTCTAGTCCCACCACTGTTTCTTCATTTGAGGACCTCATGCGATTCCCCCCACTCAGGTCAAGGGTTAAACCTGAATCTCGCTTTGGCGATGCATTCGTTGTCCCATCACAGTTTCCCCGCTATTCGAGGATCCTGTATCCATTCAGGCTAAGGATTAAACCTATTACCTTGCTCCTCGAGGTATCACCCAAAACCTTTTGCGAGAGGTCGTTTGTTTTTAGAAAGCTGATTTAGTCTTAGCAATGAGACGCCCCAGATCATCCATTTTTCAAGTTTTAGGGAATTCCTTGTTTTCTCTTCTCGCAAACCCCATTCGGATTTGTTCGTCCAAATTCCGAAGGTCCCATTATAGTTTCTTTATCCAAGGATTCCGTATGGTCGTCCCTTTCAGGATAAGGGTTAAGCATGAACCTCGTTCCACGGGGTATCTTCCGTTTAGGTCTGGGTTAAACCTGAACCTCGTTTCGATGAGGTAATCCTCCTGTCCCATCATGGTTTTTCCCCACAAGGAAATCCATACTCTTTATACATCCATCTAGGAAAGGATCATGCTTGAGTTTTATCTCACGAGGCATTTCTCTCAGAAATGTCCCATCGAGGTCCACTTATATTTCTTTCCCCATCCAAGTTATCTTGATATATCTTCGTCCCATCCAGGTTAAGAGCTAAATCTGACTTATTCCATAAGATTGATCTTGTCTCACCCATGAGACTTGATCAAAATCCTTATCTTCTTCCATTTTGGGATCTTCATCCGAAGTCCCATCACGATTTCCTCATTTCTATCATTCAGTCATACCATTGTCGAGGATTTCGTCTCCCCAAGCCATTGAGGACAAGGCTTTAAGCCTGAAAAGCCATAATTCTTCCACACCCGGTTCAAATCTGTTGACTGGGGCATTGTCAAAATTTGGAGTGTTATCTTTGCCATTAAGCTCGGCTTCTTACCGGCTTAGTAGCAAAGAGGGGCATCTGTGAACACCCCAAATTTTTCAAAAGTTTATAAATATTCTCTTTTTTTGTCCCTGATTACATTTTTTTTAGCAATCGAGTTACTTTTAAATATAAATCCCATTTTATTTCTCAAGTTTTCTGAAATTAAATTCATTTTGCATATCTGACTCAATTTCGAATCCGGATTCAGATAAAAAGATCCAAATCTGAGCTTCGTTATCCAATTTTTAAATCAAATTCTCAAAATTTCCAAAACAACTTTTTGAAAGGCTCGGACAGTCCATCCGACATCCGTTTGGATCCATCGTGTTATATTCCTCGATTCAAGGTTTAAGGCTCAAATATTTTCTCCAAACTTGGGTCCAAACCCATCCTTCTGAAGAAATTTCTCCGAAATGACCTGGAATTCTTGGAAAAACACTTGTAAATATTTCTCAAAAAAATACAAAAAAATTATTGTTTAATCTTTGTTTTCCAATAAAACTTTAGGATTTTATTTAAAAAAAAATACAAAAAAATGGAAAATACAAATAGAAAAGAAACAAAAAATTGGTTTTGAAAAACCACTTTTAAAAAACCATTCTTTTGCAAAAACCTTTCGAAAAACACCCTTTTTGAAAAATCAGGTTTTTGAGAAAACTTCTTTTGCAAAAATTTATTAGGGAGCCCCCTCTTTGCAAAAACTTGAAAATAAAGGGGCCCCCTTTGAACTCATTTTTTTTTAGGGTTTCGGTAAAAACCCTTCGCAAGAGGATTGAATAGGAGGACCTTCTCCTTCTCGCGGGTGATCCATGGCGCCTTTCCCCTCCCTCGTCCATCACCAACAATTTGTCTCTCCTCCACCCATCTTCAACCAATTTCTTCCCGAACCCTCCTCCTTCTCTTTAAAAGAACCTCTCCATCCTCCTCTCAGATCCCCGCTTCTTCACCACCGCACTCCTCTCCTCTTCTTTTTCCCTCTGATTTATATGTGTTTTTTCCCCTTTGGCTTAAGAAAGCCGATCATTCCGGCAGTAGAGTTACAGATAAGTGACCACCTTCCTTTACTTTTTTTTCTTTTTGTAAGCCTTCCTTTCTGTTGGTTTTTAGCATTTTCCTGTTGTGATTTTTATTCCTCTTCATATTTTTTCTGTTATTACAAAGCAAAATGATGGAATTGACCGACAATATATGCCGGATCGATCCATCCATTGCAACATTAACGGAATCCATCGATTCCAACACCTAATTTCTTCTTTCCCTTTTTTTTCCTTTTAATCGGTCTCTTGTATTTGATCTCTTGTTTTAATGGCATCGGATTACTGGTAGCTCGTTCAGTTTTATCGTATTCCTGCCTTAAATTTCATTACACCAGATGGTTCATTATATTTTATTTTGTTTATTTTGTTTATTTTTTTTCTTTTTTTTTCTCTTGCTTGTGATTTCCAGTTTTCCTTTTAGTAAATGGATTTTGTATTCAATCACCTATTGGTATTCAGATTATTGTTTCGTTGATTTTTTAAATTCTGCTTTGATTCCGATGGCCTGAAAGTCATAGTGAGCTTGCGTTCCCGATTCACATTGAACTCCTTATTTTATAATTGATGGTTCGTCTGGAAATTCATTCATCGCATTCCCCTTTATTCCCTATTTTTTTTAGTTACCTTTTTAATCTTTCTATTGATAGCATTTTACTGTATTTGATTTCATTGAACACTTACTGTTTTGGTTATCATCCTGATCTAAGTGCTCTGTTGATTTCAGTTTTTTTTATTATTCGATCTTTCGATATCCATTCATTGCTTCCAGCGTATGTCATCTCTTTTGTCACCCGTGTTGTCCCTGGCAATCGGGGAAACATGGCTACAACGAAGGCTATGTAGCATCTGTGGAGCCATTTCAGCATCCGTGGGTACCAGCCTCTTGATACATCCATGCACTGGAATCAGGCCTTTCTTGGTCCAGCAAGATTGCTGGCAATATGTCCGGAAATTTGCCTCGTAGTTTCAGTGCAGATGCCTATAGTTTCAGTGCCCTGAACGAGCATTTCAATATTCCCCACCTCACCTTGTGTTAATCCCCTATATCCTCATTCATATTTTTACATGCTGATATGGGTTCATTTGTATTCAGGTTGTAGTAGCTGATTAGTATCTTTTGCTTATTTACCTCATCTGCATTAGTGTGTCCTATTTCATATGTTTAAAAGAGACTTTGACATCTTTTTTGTTTTTTTACCTTAAGTGGTGAGACTAATCTGGATTATTGTTTGAAGAGTCATACCCAGAATGGCTATAATAAACCCTACATACTACGTCCAGCATTTCCTCTTCTGATTGTTAAGCATATTATGCCTTTTGTAACTCCGTTGGTGATGATATTTGATAAGCCATGCATATCAACCATTAGTAATTCTTTAGTTTGCATATTTGGGAAATGAGTAATTCACCGTCATTCAAGAAGAATCGAGTGCTTTACTTTGGGGTCGGAGTTTCAAACAAGGTTTTACTGATGTAAAAGGGAAGGTAACGGTGCGTACCTAGACTTCTATACAGATTTTACAGTATATTGATCATGTCAGTGTATCTTTGAAAGCTCAGGTTGCGGGAGAGTAAGTTTTTCCTCTGACTTTTCCAATACCTCCACCTCCCTTCGGGAATTTATATTTAATATTGTGTGATTTTTTATTTCAGGACCATTGCTGATATGTCTTTTTCGAGTTGCAGGTTTGCAGGTGTTATGGCATATTAAAGATTATAGTGATGTAGGAATTAAAGAGCATTTGATGCCATTGATCGATCTCTGCTGATAGAGATGAATACAGGTTCCACGTCACAAAATCCTGAGCTATAATGTTGGCGTAGTCATTGAGCAAAAATCGATCAGCATGTAGGGGACCTATTGGTCTCCCCGTGATTCACCTACGCTTTGTGAGGGAGTCAGGAGGAGAAGGAATTTCAGCTAGTACATTCCATTCACCATTGCCTTAAAAAGATTCCAGACAAGGATAAGGCATGTTCCATTAAAGAGAACAACCATATTCTGCACCAAAGAAGCATCAACCTCAATACAGCTGATAGAATTGACATTGCAGCCACAGGTTTTACGTATCATTAAACAAGAATTACAGTACTTCATCATTGCTACTAAATATCACGATAATTGAGAGTTGTTCAGGTAATTCTGGTTTTAACTGAAGGGCTTTGGATCTTCAATATCTGATGGTGCTTTGTCTATTCCATCCAGTATATATCTCATGTTTACTGCATTTTTAATAAATTAATGACTCATGATATCTTCTTTCATACACAGGAGGTGTCTCTGTGTAATATAACTTTATTCTTGTTCACCATCGCATTTTTTTTATTGTAATATTGAAATTTCACCAGATACCATATTGATCGGCGTCCCTGCTGATGATGCAATGATTTTCAGCATATCCGATGAATCAACTGTTCCTATATTTAGATTTGTTTCTGCAAACATCAGTATCTCTGTGTATGCTATGATCAGTAATTTGATAATTCAAGTTTGTTAGGCTATGTTGGAAAATTCCAGATCTGTTTAAGGTTAAGTGGCCTCATATGATGTTGTTGGTAAACTCTTTAAATCGGTGCTTAATGCCAATTGGTAGCAACGTGGTCACGACCGGGGAGCGAAGTTTCTTATTCTCACGAATTCTGTTCTTAGAAATCTAAGCACCAGCTTCAATTGTAATACAATTATCTTTGGTTGTTGGCAACCAGTTCTGTTACAGATTAAATTCTCATGTATTCTAGCATTTTCAAAATAAAGAGTCTGTCTTCATGGGAGCTCAGTGTGCAACAAATAGCCGTGATAAGGTAACAAAGGCACGTCTCCACCTGTTAAGCTAGAGCTGACATTTTCCCAAAGAAATTTAGAGGGTATACATGTAGAATTCAAGGTGACATTGACAACAATCGTTCGGATGATGGCTATGAAAACAGTTTCAACAACTTCAAGATGGTGTTGTCTCCAGCTCGTCCAGGTGATGATTCCTTTCAACTGTTCCGCCATCATGGAAACAGAGGTTAGTACCCCATTCGATCATCCCCTGCACATTTTCGCTTTCCACTGTTTCTGCAATTGCTTGCATATGATAGTACATATTCAATGCTTTGCTCATATTTCATTATAGCATGCCAGCATTTCAATTTCAGCTATATAGCATATTAGAGCCGTTAGTTGAATACAGCATCTCATGACTTAGTGTTAGCAAAACCATACTGTGCATCACTATTTTTTTGCACCTTCATAACAGCCAGCTCACCATCATCTTCCACTACTACTGTCACATATCTACACTCCAACATCACCATAGCAGCAGTATATACAGCCCATAATATGTTCAAAATGGGAGTTTCTCAAGCCTGAGATCACCTCAATATGAACAAGCAGCTCACTTGCAGGACATGCACACAAAGCAAATCCTATCTGGGGCAGTCAGGTGGAAAAATTGAATCAACAACAGCAGAAATTCGTCTGTAGGGCAACCCTACAGAAATTTCCACCATACTTACAGTATATATCACTTTGCACTTTCCCTCATGTTATATATATATCATTCTTACCTTACCTTTTAGCATTTAGACACCTCTCTCATCACCCTTTTCATTTTCATTTATCACATAATGTGTGTATATATATATATATATGTATATATGTGATTTTCCGTTCATAGCAGTTCTTCCTTCATTGTCCATATGATGTATCAATGTCTTCACCATCCACTTAGGATTAGCTTTATGCATACATGATCATATGTTTCCTTTGGACCTAAGTATTAAGCCATATAGGCATCCTCACATGCATAGCACATAGGTGTATATATGAACCCTTTTATCATTCCCATCTTTAATTCAACACAAATTTTGCAGGTTTTTCTTCCATGAGCTTCTTTGTGCTAACTCTTGTTTTGCAGGACTTCTCCCTTGGCTTAGAAGCTTTGACATTTTCAAATTCAATTCAAATAATGTAACAGATAGAGCATAATGAAAATTCTATGTTTTCAATCTTAGATAGAATGAATGAGCATTGTAAAAATCATAAATTGTTTATTTTCATACTTTTTTCCTTTATTTATCAAAAATTCACAAATGGGAACACGAATGGCACGTGCACCATTATAATGGGAGGTGATTAAATCCTAAGTTGATGATTCACATCAATGGCCATAGTCAGGATGTGAACAAAACTTAGGATTTTCATCTTTTATGGAATAACACTGGATCCTCTTAAAAAATAATCATATTTTAAATATTTCCTTCTTTTATTAGAGTTTAACTTAAAATTGACTCAAAATATATACCAATGGCCATAGTCAGGGTATATTGAGAGTAAATTTCATTTTAAACTTTATAAAAGCACAAAAATATGTTCTATTCTTCACCTGAATTTAAATATAGATCATTATATAATATATTCAATGACCATAGTCAAGGATGTATTATATTTTCAATCTTATTTTAATTCGTTTGAAGAATGAAATATGATATTCAAAATCCAATTTCAAAGTTATTTAAATTCATTCATCATTTGAGATAGAACAACATCATATTTTCAAAATTCTTTTCCAAAATTCAAGTGATGTAAATATCTTCTTCAATCAATCTTCAATTCTTGTAAAATCCTATTCATCTTTTCATTTTCAATCTCAAAGTCCAATTTGACTTTGAGATTTCAAATTCTTTTTATATTCAAAAATTCCAATTCAAAACAAATTTCAAAGTTCAATTTGACTTTGAAATTCCAAATTCATCTTATATTCAAAACTCCAATCAAATTCAAAGTTCAATTTAAAACTTTGAAGTTTTCTGATTCATCTTCTGATTCCAAATTCAAACTTCAAATTCAAGGTCTAATTCGACTTTGAAATTCATTTGTATATTCAAGGTTCAAAATTTTAAATTTTATTTTTCAAGTTCAATTCAAACTTAGAAGTTCTTGATTCATCTTCTGAATTTAAAATCCAAAAATCCATTTTAGGATCCAGAACCCAATTCTACTTTGGATCGCAGACTTCAGATCCAATTCCATTTTATGATCCAGAATCCAATTCTACCTTGGATCTTAGACTCTAGATCCAAATCCATCTTAGGATCCAGAGTCCAACTCTATCTTGGATCTCAGGTTTCAGATCTAAAATCTATTTAGGATCCAGAATCCGACTTTCACTTTTGGATCTCAGATTTCAGATCTAATTCCATTTTAGGATCCAGAACCCATTTTAGGATTCAGAATCCAATGCCATCTTGGATTCCAGATCTTGGATCCAGAATTTAATTCCATTCCCAATTCTAGATTTCAAATCCAAATTATATTTTCAGATCTCACCTGAACTTCTTAAACCCATTTCTATTTTTAATACCATTTGGATTTCTCAAGTCCATTCTGATTTCAAATTTGAAATTCAAATTCCATTTCAAATACTCATCTCCTTTCCTAAATCCTAGTTTAAAATCCAAATCCAAAATCCATTTCCGACTTTGAAACTTCAGTTCCTTTCATTTCAAGTTTCAAACCATTCTTTCTTAAAATCAAGATTTATTCTTCCAACTCTGATTTACTTCAAAGACTTAGAACTTCTCTGATCTATCTCAAACTCTAAATTAGATTTAATCATTTCTTCACTCCATTATCAAGTCTATCTCGGAAAACTTGGAGATTTCCAAAACCTCTTTCAAAAAGAGCATACATCCCTACATTGCATAAGCATGATTCTTTGTGCATTTAGATTTAGAATAAATTCTTAGATAATATTTAGGCGAAGCAAAAGGTATAAATTCGATCCTTGGTTCGATTACCCTTGGTAAAGGCGCCAGGAACGGTCGAACCTCGTACCGACGAGCGAATCCCGTCTCTCCATTTTCCCGCAATATTTTCAAAACAGAGGCGAGTTAAACTTCTAAATATTTTCAAATCAAGGTCAAGTGAAACCCCGCAAAAAAGTTCCTCTTCTCTCTCTTCTTTCTTTTTTTTTCTCTTCTCTCTTCTTTTTCTGTCTTTTATTTTTCTCTCTTCAAAAAGGAGGAAAATAGAAGTTAGAAAGGAAAAGAGAAGGAAGAGAGAGAAACCACAAGAGAGGAAAAATTTTGCGATGATCACAAAGGGCCAATTTGAGGATTGGATTTGGGAAGGACCAGTGCTAAACCGGGTTTGGAAGGACCAATTTGAAGATTGGTTTTTGGGAAGGACCAGTGCTAAATCGGGTTTGGAAGAACCAATTTAAAGATTGGTTTTTGGGAATGACTGATGCTAAATCGGGTTTTAGAAAGACCAATTCAAAGATTGGTTTTAGGGAAGGACCAGTGCTAAACCGGGTTTGGAAGGACCAATTTGAAGATTGGTTTTTGGGAAGGACCGATTCTAAATCGGGTTTGGACATACGAGGTGCTAAATTGGGTTTAGAAGGACCAATTCGAAGATTGGACTTTGGAAAGGACCGATGCTAAATCGGGTTTTGGAAGGACCAGGTGCTAGACTGGGTTTAGAAGGACCAGGTGCTAAACTGGGTTTGGAAGGACCAGATGCTAAACTGGGTTTGGAAGGACCAGGTGTTAAACTGGGTTTAGAAGGACCAGGTGCTAAACTGGGTTTGGAAGCACCAGGTGCTAAATTGGGTTTAGAAGGACCAGGTGCTAAACTGGGTTTAGAAGGACCAATTCGAAGATTGGACTTTGGGAAGGACCGATGCTAAATCGGGTTTTGGAAGGACCAAGTGCTAGACTGAGTTTAGAAAAACCAGGTGATAAACTGGGTTTGGAAGGACCAGGTGCTAAACTGGGTTTGAAAGGACCAGATGTTAAACTGGGTTTGGAAGGACCAGGTGCTAAACTGGTTTGGAAGAACCAGGTGCTAAACTGGGTTTGGAAGGACCAGGTGCTAAACTGGGTTTGGAAGGACCAGATATTAAACTGGGTTTGAAAGGACCAGGTGCTAAACTGGGTTTAGAAGGAAGATTCGAATCAGAATTCAAATCTTCAAGGGAAAACTAAATGATATGGGTTTTGAAAGAAAATTCGAGTTGGAACTTGGATCTTCTAGACCAATTACTAAATTGCAGAAAAGTTTAAGTAGAAACTCAAACTTCTAAACGAAAGCTAAGCGAATCGAATTTCGAAGAAAATTCAAGTCAGAATTCCAAATTTTCTAGACCGATTCTGACATTTGAATTGGATTTGGAAGAAAATTCGAGTGAGAACTCTAATTTTCTAGACCAATTCTAGGATCTGAAGGAAGGAAAATTAGACCAATATAAATTGGATTTAAGAGTTTTAACCAATAAAACAGGATTAAGAAAAATACCAGCAAGAGTACCGGATTTTGAAAGGGTACTAGCACGAGCACTGAATTTTGAAAAATTATCAGCAAAAATACTGGATTTTGAAAAATTACCAGTATGAACACTGGATTTTGAAGAAAACTTTACCAGTACGGATACTGGATTTTGGAAAATTACCAACATGAACACTGGGTTTTTGAAAAATTACCAGCACGAACACTGGTTTGAAAATTACCAGCATGAACACTGGTTTTTAAAGAATTACCAACACAAACACTGGTTCTTTGAAAATTACCAGCACGAACACTAGGTTTTGAAGAATTACCAGCACGAACACTAGTTTTTTTGAAAATTACCAGCACGAACACTGGTTTTTTTGAAAATTACCAGCACGAACACTGGGTTTTGAAGAATTACCAGAACGAACACTTGGTTTTTTTTTTTAAAAAAAATTACCAATTGATTTTGATAGAAGATTTTCAGTCTTCACCATCACGATGACTTGGACAACTGTTGGGGTCTCAGAATTTATCCCTTATCCTGAATGGGTAGCTCAGGTTTATCCCTTAACCTGAAGGGGAAATGAATTTGATGCAAGTGAATGTAAATAAATGTGAATAAATGCATGCAAATGCAAATGAATGCAAAATAATGGATATACATGCATGCAAAATGAGAGATTTGTTTGATTTTGCCTGCATACAGAACATTTTGAAGGCAATTTTCAAAATAATGCCCCAGTATAATAGGAGAAGAAGAATTTGACCATTATTGAAGAAAATATATTGAGGAATTACAAAGGATGGAATAGAAGTTTAAGTATAGAATTTTTTCAAATGTTGAGCATTGATAGGGTCTGATAATTCCACACCATCGACATTGATGAGCAGATATAAATTGTGGGGTAATGCTTCCTCGACAACATAGGACCCTTCTCAATTCGGTGACCAATTGCCACGTGGGCGGTGCTTGAGATAAGCCATTGATCTGAGCACTAGATCATTGACTCAGAATTTCCTTTCAATGACAGATTTTGCATATTGTCTGGCTATTCTCTGATGATACGATTGAGCATGCTCTACTGCTCTGAGTCTCCTTTCATCGAGTAAATCAAGTTGTACTAGCCGTTGTTACTGATACTGATCAAGAGGTAATTCTAGAAGTGATGCAAATTTCAGAGCAGGTTTCTGAACGTGTAGGGGCAGTACTACTTAAGTTCCGTAGACAAGTTCTGACGAAGTAGCATTAGTTGGAGTCCGAATGGTGGTTCTGTATGCCCACAATGTATCATGGATCTTCTAATGCCAATCACGGTCTGTTTCCAAAGTTCACTTCAGGATTCGAATCAGAATCTTATTGGTGGCCTCTGCTTGACCATTCCTATGAGGATAATAAGGGGCAGAGAAATGATGATGGATTCTGAACTTTGCGCAGAAAGTCCTCATTCTCTCATTCTTGAAATGACTGCCATTGTCTGACACAATGTCATGCGGTATACCAAAGCGGCAAAGGATGTTTTTGTGTATGAATGAGACCACATGTCGACCTTCTATTGTACGTAGAGTGACTGCTTCTACCCATTTAGTGAAATATTCTGTTGCGGCAAGAAAATATTTGTAGCCATTTGAAGAAGAAGGAGTGATGGGACCCACAACATCAAAGTCCCACATAGAAAATGGCCATGGAGAGATGACAGATTGCAAATATGTTGTTGGTGCATGAATAAAAGGTGCATGTATCTGGCATAGAGCACACTTCTTCACAAAATGATAGCAATCTTATTGTAGTCTTTCAATAATATTCTGCCCGGATGATTTGCTTGATAAGAGTTTGGTAGCCGACGTGACCACCGCAAATGCCTTCGTGTACCTCCCGCATGACTTCTTTGGATTCATCTTCATCTAGGAATCTGGATGTAAGACCCGCAATTTTTCAGAAAATATCTGAATAAAATTCATGAGGCAATTACCGCTAAAAATAGCATTTTTCTCAGAATGCGAAACGAATCAATTCCTGTGAGCCAGTTACACTTAGGATATTCGTCGAATCGCGAATATATGCTCAAACACTCTGGAAGCCATAACTTCCTGTCTGAACAAAATCAAAGGATTCCTGCGAGCCAACTTTCTTAGTGGCATCAATACAAAGATAATGGCGTACTCAGAATTTTTCAGAAAAAAATCGCCGAAAACCCGAAATTCTTGCGGGACCCACAGAAATATGGGTGGGACCCACAGAAATATTTCTCAGAAAATATTCTAGAAGATTCTAGAATATTTCGGCACCTTCCAGCACCTTCCAGAGCCTTCCAGCTCCTTCCAGCACCTTCCATGGAAGGGATTTCTGAAAAGCCAAGGGGTAAAGAGGGGATTCTGAAACTTGGGGCCCAAGTTTCAGAACCTATAAATAGAGGAGCCCCCCTCTCTTTAAAAATCGCCAACCCCTCTCTCTCTCCTCCTTTTCCCAAACCTCCCCTACCTAGCCTAGCCTACCTGAGCCCACCTGACCTGGTCTGAGCCTGCCTGACTTAGCCTGAGCCTGCTTGACCTGGTCTGAGCCTGCCTGACCTTGTCCTAACCCACCTGACCTAGGTCTGAACCTACTTGACCTAAGTCTGAACCCAGTTGACTTAACCTGAACCTGGTTTGGTTCAAAGTCAAAGTCCAAGTCCTTTTTCGAGCGAAGTTCGAAGTTGATCCTTTTTCGAAGTCGAGCCTCGTTCGAAGCGTTTGAAGCAATCGAAGTCGTTTCTTCCACAATTTGAAGTAAGTTCGCTTCATTAAACCACCTCTCTCAAGTATTTTATTGTTTGTATATAGCATATATTTTCTGAAGTAGTATCTTGCTTTAGTTCTTGGTTGAGCCCTCTAGGACGCTTCGGTGTTCACGCGCTCGCCTCGTAACTATCGTCGGATATATATGTTCGAATACGCAGTATATGCGTTCTTCAAAATAGTATCTCACCCTAGTTCTTGGTTGAGCCCTCTAGGACACTTCGGTGCTCACTCGCTCGCCTCGTAACTATCGTTGGATACAGATCTAGGTGTATATCTGCTGATTCTGCCGACGCGTCTTATATCGCACAGGCTATGTAATTTACCCTTGCCGTCGCGTCGTATGATGCCAAGGCTCCCTGCTTTCTGTACTTCCGATTAAAGCACTTCCGATTATGCATTTACTTACGCCGTCGCGTCGAACGATGCCAAGGCTCCTGCTTTCTGCAATGTATTTACTTACGCCGTCGCGTCGAACGATGCCAAGGCTTCTGCTTTGTTATATATGTAGAATATTTCGTTCAGTTACACACCCTGAACAATAGTATATGCATTTCCTTTACGCCGCCGCTGTATAAAGCACAGGCTTCTGCTTATATTACATATATGGCGCGTAAGTGAGCGTTCAAATGGAAAAAAACTCCAAAATCGCCCATGCGATTCCCTTACCGCTCCTCGTACAAGATTCTCCTTGACGAATGAAGCCCCTATTGGAAAGGCTTCGCCTTTTGGCAAAATGCTCGTTACGTAAAGACTAAATCAATTACGTATGGCCTGGCTATGGCCTAAGGTTCCTGCAACCTTGATGGATGCAAAGTACGCACAACGGTGCACATCCATTTCTCGAGTTAAGCGTAGCGATTTCCCACCAAAGAGGGGAGATGCCGCTGAAATGGATAAAAGAAACGCACGCTTTCTCTGTAAAAGAGAGGAAGTGCTGCTGAAATTCCTGAAGGAGCTAAGAATGGCTTAGAAAGAACGTAGCAGAAGTGCTACCCAGTTTATGGAACGCTTTCTACGATGTAGAGAGGTTCGTCGCACCACTGCCGGTAGAGCAGAGAAGGTGTCGACAGAATGGTTGGCAGAAGAGCTGCCAGAACCAGTTAAGTGGCACAATGATGTCCTTTGTTGGAACGATGTCAGAAGGACTCGTCTCCCTGGCACCTGCAAGGGCACCATACTTGTAAGGGCCGTTGCGCCAAAGTAGTGGTAGCGCCTTGACAAGGTCCTGAGCTCGTTGCATAAAAATACGCCGAGTAGCCGATCCGTAGAGATCGAGTCATGTGCATGCTCATTGAGAATTATCAGACAACCAGACTCGTAAGGGCCGCTGAGCCGGAGTGTGTTGTTTCCACCGAAAGAGGTGAAGTGCTCGTCAAGGCCGAAGTGCCGAGAGCAGAGTTAAGCATGCATATGAATAAAACCTTTGTTCCACGGTGAAAACCGTGTGGTTGATTGGGGTCGGGTACATACTTCTCAAAGGCTGCCCTATAGGCATGCAATGTTCATCAAGTAATTGTAAGACCGGCAGGCCCCTTTCAGAATTTCTCAGCGAGGAAGACGGTGATGGCGCAGCCTTCAGTGACATATATTTCACCCGAACCTGATAGAGTTCATTGATGGCCTTCGTCACTCAGAGGTATGGAGGTCGTGGTTATCCTTAAATATCTAAGGATTGAACCCAACTACTGCAGTAGCAGAATGCATTCGGATACCTAGTAAGGATCTCTTCTGGTATGCTGTACCGTCCTACTAGGGGGATGGGGTCAACAGGCCTCTGGGGTATCTAAAATACATAGAATAATCAACCCCCAGATCGTCGCGTTGTCACCCGGATATGAGTCCCCTAAGCCCAGAGGGAGGTGCAATTATCGAAACAAAGCATTAACTTAGGTACAACGCTACTTTGAATGTATGAGTGGATGACGTTGTTGAGTCAGTCCTGCATAACCTTTGTGAAGGTGTCATGGTCGGTATACTACTGTACCGATTGGGAAAGAACCCTATTGATATCCGTACGACTAAGTGAAGCTCGGAGAGCTGTCCTTAGATTCGTAGGATACGGATGTGCCAAGCATAAAGGCTTGAGCTAGACATCCATTCATGACTCTGTGGAAGTCAAGGCTAAGTCGTAGAGACTTAAGCGGTTATTCTAACTCACAGCTCTTAAGAGGCTTATGAGAAGTCATGAAGACTTGCGTGGATGTTCAACTCATAGCCCTGATGAGGCTTTTGCGATATACGCTAAGTCATGGAGTCTTGAGCGTCGTATTACGAACTGCGACCCTGAGTGGTCTATGCATTTACTTGAGTTGAATAGATAGGTGTTTGCCTACTTACCAGACCATCAGTGGTTCTGACCCCGTTTAATGGGGATTTCAGGTGTTGAACCTGCGTGGCGATATGCGGAGCAAGGCGGCATCGAGTTCCAGGGTTTCTCTAGATAGAGTCGTACTGCTTCCTTTTTATTGAACCTTCACTGCTTTTCTAAGCAGTAGTGTTGTAATAAACATGTGCTTTCGATAAAATGGAACACTTTGGTGGTCAATGAGTTGCTTGGCCACATACCTGCAACGTGCTCAGAGTTTTCTAAAACCGACGACTCATTATCGTCTTATTCCGCTGCTAAAAGCTTTCTAAGTTCCGTTGCAAAGAAAAAAACAAAAAAAATTCATGAAAATTTTAACTTAGCTTTGTTTTGGAAATCCGGGGCATTACAGAATTGGTATCAGAGCAAGAGTCTGAGAAACCTGGTTCGAGATCCGTCTTGTCCACCATATCGCACTGTAAGTATATTTTGTACTTCTTGTTCTGATCTGGGTGCATCTTTGTATAGATGGCAACTCACGACTCCCAAGGATACTGCTATCGTTGCGGAATCATGCACGATGAGTGGGTATGCCCATATGAAGTCCAAGACTGCCAGTATTGTGGCGAAGGAGGGCATTCCGCCAACGAATGCCAAATGAAACATACCGCCGATATGGGTCGGCGGGGATCGCTTGGCCTTAGGGATGAGACCTCGCGTGTTAGTGGGCCACATTACTCCAGTAGAAGGAGTAGCCGTACTCCAGCAACTTCTGATGAACTACCGTCTCTGGTAGGATTTGACTTGAACTTCCTTGAGGGATTTGGTCAATCGCAAGGCTATCAACAGGCATCATGTATGCCTAGCTTGCACAGTTGGGAGGAGGGATGCAACAACTCCTTCTATAATCCCATTATGATTTCAGATTACTCGAATCAAAGTACTATTATATGGGGGAACAGAGCGGCTTCACCAACGCCGAGTCTGAATGGCCAGGAAGAGGGATACAACCTATATCGTCCCGTTATGGTCTCGGATTCCCCGAGCCATGATGCCACTGAATGGACAAGTGGACCGGCATCACTGATCTATCCACAAGAGTCGCTTGAGAGTGCGGAAGTGCCGCCCAAGCCAAAGCTAGTTGTGCCTGCACCAAGGCAATGTGGAAGTAAACGATACTTCGGGTTCTTTGGGTCAAGAAAGAAATCCAGTTCCTAGAAGAGACTGGTAGTGTTTTGGAGTCAATAGACTCATGTACCTAGTTTCTCAACGCCTAAAAGTCTGCCAGTGCGGCATGACATTTTGTTTAAGGCGATGCTTGTGTAAATGTGATGTATATTAAGTAAATAAAACTTTGCTCGATATATACATTGTGAAACTAAAACACGTTGCTTGTATGTGGTAGATAAATGGCTCCTACGACGAGGAGAACCATACCAAGCGAGGAGTCCCATACTCAAGGATTTCTGCTGGAAACACTCAACAATTTGGTTACTGCCATTCGAGAAACAAGGCCAGAACCAGTCGCACCTCGAAGCGAAAACCTTGGTGGAATAACCTATGAAAAATTTCTCAAGCTCGATCCACCAGTCTTCGCCGGTAGAGCCGATCCTAAACTGGCAGAAAGTTGGGTCGAAGAGATCGAACGTGCCTTCCTGGTGCTGGGAGTACCAGAAGAAAAGAAGACCAACTTTGGCACGTACAGGCTGAAAGACAACGCACGAAAGTGGTGGGATACCACTAAGATTATCCAGTTCTCGGAAGTTGAAGTCATTCCTTGGACTGACTTCCGGAGAGCTTTCATGGATAATTACTTTCCATTACACTCCAGAAACAAGAAGAAGATGGAGTTTCTGGAATTGGAGCAGGGTGGCATGAATCTGATTGACTATACCACCAAATTTCAAAATCTTAAACGGTACTGCTCCCGGTTATTTGAGACCGACCAAGAAAGGGCCGACAATTACATCAATGGACTGCGAGAAGGGCTAAGGTCACAGGTTATCACCAGCATGCCCCAAACGTTTCAAACGGCTGTGGCAGCAGCTTCAAAAGTACAAGTGGATTGAGAGCGATCAAAAGTGATCATAGCAAAAAGGCCCATAGTTGATGGTGGGAACAAGAAGAGAATGTTTCCAAGTGGCCAGGGTTCACGACAACCCTTTCAGAAGAAAAGGTTCCAAGGTGGGAATAACACTCAACAAGTTGTAAGGCCAAGGCAGAACATGGCTCCAAACAACCTGCAGTCCAACTCGAACTGCCCAAAATGCCATGTAAATCACGCAAGAGGACCATGTCCACGTGACACAGGTGGATGCTTCTACTGTGGCAAAGTGGGCCACATTGCAAGACAATGCAGGAAGAAGCTTATTGATGAGCAGAGGAGGAATGCCGGATCTGCCGGACCCTCTCAACAAGTACCACAACGAACACTAGTCCAACGACCCCCACCTAGAGTAGAACAAAGGCCTGCTGCAGGTCGTGTATACGCTGTAACGACTGAACAAGTCGAAGCCGGTGACCTCATTGAAGGCACCGTACTTGTTAATGGACATGCAGCTTACGTCTTGTTTGATTGTGGTGCTACTCATACGTTTATCTCTGACGATTTCACCGAACAACTCCACGCCTCAGTGCAACCGATTGATAAAATGATCGAAGTATATAACCCGTTGGGGTCACGCACCAAATGTATCCGGTGTGTGAAAAATTTGGATATTGAGATAGCAGGGCAACACTTGCCTACTGACGCCATCCTGATCGATATGATACAGTACGATGTCATTCTGGGAATGAATTGGTTGGCTCAAAATAATGCCAAGATTCTGTGCCGCGAGGGCAGAGTGATTCTATCTCGACCGGGATTGCCTAAAATGGAATATCGGTTATCCAAACCAGTTCCACAAAAAAGGCTCATATCAACACTTAAGGTACAAAAATACCTTAGGAAGGGTTGTGTGGCCTTCCTGTTGAGTCTCTCGGTGGAAAAATCCAACGACCAACCCCTTGAGAGTTTGGAAGTAGTGCGGGAGTTTCCTGATCTGTTTCCTGAGAAATTGCCAGGACTTCCGCCACTTCGTGAGGTTGAATTTGGAATTCAATCCTTACCTGGAACAGCGCCGATATCCAAAGCCCCTTATCGTATGGCACCAGCTGAACTCAGTGAGTTGAAATGTCAGTTGGAAGAACTTATGGAATAAGGGTTCATCCGACCAAGTATGTCACCATGGGGAGCCCCGGTACTATTTGTAAAAAAGAAGGATGGATCCCTAAGGTTATGCATCGATTATCGGATGCTTAACCAGGCAACCGTTAAAAATAAGTACCCGTTGCCTCGGATTGAGGACTTATTCGATCAGCTCAGAACAGCGAGAGTGTTCTCCAAGATCGACCTCAGGTCTGGATACCATCAGCTCAGAGTTAAGGAGGAGGATGTACCTAAGACTGCCTTCAGAACGAGATATGGCCATTATGAGTTCGTAGTAATGCCCTTCGGACTTACTAATGCGCCTGCTGTCTTTATGGACCTGATGAACCAAGTGTTCAAGCCATACTTAGACACTTTTGTCATCGTCTTCATTGATGACATTCTCGTGTATTCAGAGAATGAGGAACAACACAAGGAGCACTTGAGAATCGTCTTGAAAACCCTTCAAGATAATCAGTTATATGCCAAGTTTTCAAAATGTGAATTCTGGCTAGACAAAGTAATGTTCCTTGGCCATGTGATCTCCAAAGATGGAATTGCAGTAGATCCTGCGAAGGTCGAAGCTGTGATAGACTGGAAGCAGCCAGAAAATATCACTGAGGTCCGCAGCTTCCTTGGACTTGCTGGATATTATCGGAAGTTCATACAGGACTTCTCCCGAATCGCCATACCAATGACGAAATTACTGAAAAAGGGAGTCAAGTTTGAATGGACTGACCAGTGTAAGGAGTGCTTTGAGGTTCTCAAACAGAGGCTTACCACTGCCCCTGTCCTTACCTTACCTTACCTTCTGGTCAGAGAGGCTTCGTTGCTTATACCGATGCCTCGGGAACAGGTCTGGGTTGTGTATTGATGCAGCATGGCAAAGTAATCGCCTATGCATCCCGTCAGTTAAGAATTCATGAGAAAAACTATCCAACCCACGATCTTGAGCTTGCCGCGGTAGTGTTCGCACTTAAAATATGGCGACACTACCTTTATGGAGAGAAATTTGAGGTCATGTCGGACCATAAAAGCCTAAAATACCTCTTTTCTCAAAAGGAACTCAATATGCGGCAACGGCGATGGCTGGAATTCCTCAAAGATTATGAATTCACGCTTTCCTATCACCCTGGAAAAGCGAATGTTGTAGCAGATGCCCTTAGTCGCAAGACTGTTGGCACTCTGGCCAACCTCACGGGACAATGGAAGCTGATGGAGGATTTTGTCGGTTGGAAGCCATTCCTGGCTGACCCAGGAAAGATTCGATTGTCATGCCTGACAATCCATATCGAGATCCTCGATCGCATTGTAGCTGAACAGTTCAAGGACCCCCAGTACTTGGAATTAAAAGCTCGTGCTGAAAGAGATGACACTTTCTTCCATTTAAAAGAAGATGGAGGAATATGGATGGAAGAAAGGATTTGGGTTCTAAATAACCCTGAGCTAAGACAGGAAGTACTCCAGGAGGCTCATAACAGCAAGTACACCATTCACCCTGGAGGTACGAAAATGTTTCGGGACTTACAGAGAAAGTACTGGTGGAGGGGTATGAAACGGGATGTGGCTACATTTGTCTCAAAGTGTTTGATCTGCCAGCAAGTAAAAATCGAGCATCAACGACCTGGTGGAAAGATGCAGCGGATCGAGATTCCAAAATGGAAATGGGAAGGCATTACGATGGATTTCATCGTTGGATTGCCTCGATCCAAGAGAACACGATTCGATATGGGTGATCGTGGACAGACTCACCAAGTCTGCTCACTTCCTGCCAATCAACACTCGATACTCAACTGAACGATTGACAGAGATCTACATTCGGGAAATCGTTAGACTCCATGGAGTGCCGATTTCGATCATATCCGATCATGACCCGAAGTTCACCTCTCACTTTTGGGAGCAGCTTCAGAGAGCCCTGGGGACGAAACTCAAGTTCAGTACAACATTTCATCCCCAAACAGATGGGCAATCAGAATGAACCATACAGACTCTTGAAGATATGCTAAGAGCCTGTATGCTAGAATGGAAAGGTGATTGGGATTCCCACCTAGCGTTGGCTGAATTTGCTTATAATAATAGCCACCACGCTAGCATTGGGATGGCACCGTATGAAGCCTTGTACGGGCGACCCTGTCGATCACCAATCCATTGGGGTGAAGTGGGTGAGCGAACCTTGGACTCGCCCATAGTGTTGCAGCATTATACTGAGCAGGTCCACATGATCAGGAAGAAGCTACTAACTGCTCAGAGTCGACAGAAGAGCTACGTTGATCAGCGGCGTAGGGAACTCACTTTTGCGGTTGGAGATAAGGTTTTTATCAAGGTCTCCCCAACCAAGAGTGTGTTTTGTTTCGGAAAGAAGGGGAAGCTCAGCCCCAGATTCGTTGGTCCCTTCGAGGTTTTGAGCTGGATAGGAGAGACCGCCTACAGAGTAGCATTGCCACCGCAGTATACACAGATACACAATGTATTTCACGTGTCAATGCTTAGAAAATACGTTCACGACCCTTCCCACGTCATCCAACATGAAGATATTGACATCCAGGAGGATATGACGGTGGAAGAAAGGCCAGTAGAGATCATGGACCGACGGGAGCAAGTGCTAAGGACGAAGGTCATTCCACTTGTCAAAGTGAGATGGCAACATCACGGAGTCGATGATTGCACTTGGGAGCCCGAATCGGATATGCGGGATAAATATCCTGAACTCTTCACCTTATACTCTTAGCTGAATTTCGCGGACGAAATTCCTTTAAGGGGGTAATGATGTAAGACCCGCAATTTTTCAGAAAATATCTGAATAAAATTCATGAGGCAATTACCGCTAAAAATGGCATTTTTCTCAGAATGCGAAACAAATCAATTCCTGCGAGCCAGTTACACTTAGGATATTCGTCGAATCGCGAATATATGCTCAAACACTCTGGAAGCCATAACTTCCTATCTGAACAAAATAAAAGGATTCCTGCGAGCCAACTTTCTTAGTGGCATCAATACGAAGATAATGGCGTACTCAGAATTTTTCAGAAAAAAATCGCCGAAAACCCGAAATTCTTGCGGGACCTACAGAAATATGGGTGGGACCCACAGAAATATTTCTCAGAAAATATTCTAGAAGATTCTAGAATATTCCGGCACCTTCCAGCACCTTCCAGAGCCTTCCAGCTCCTTCCAGCACCTTCCATGGAAGGGATTTCTGAAAAGCCAAGGGGTAAAGAGGGGATTCTGAAACTTGGGGCCCAAGTTTCAGAACCTATAAATAGAGGAGCCCCCCTCTCTTTAAAAATCACCAACCCCTCTCTCTCTCCTCCATTTCCCAAACCTCCCCTACCTAGCCTAGCCCACCTGAGCCCACCTGACCTGGTCTGAGTCTGCCTGACTTAGCCTGAGTCTGCTTGACCTGGTCTGAGCCTGCCTGACTTAGCCTGAGCCTGCTTGACCTGGTCTGAGCCTGCCTGACTTAGCCTGAGCCTGCTTGACCTGGTCTGAGCCTGCCTGACCTGGTCCTAACCCACCTGACCTAGGTCTGAACCTACTTGACCTAAGTCTGAACCCAGTTGACTTGACCTGAACCTGGTTTGGTTCAAAGTCAAAGTCCAAGTCCTTTTTCGTCCGAAGTTCGAAGTTGATCCTTTTTCGAAGTCGAGCCTCGTTCGAAGCGTTTGAAGCAATCAGAGTCGTTTCTTCCACGATTTGAAGTAAGTTTGCTTCATTAAACCATCTCTCTCAAGTATTTTATTGTTTGTATATAGCATATATTTTCTGAAGTAGTATCTTGCTTTAGTTCTTGGTTGAGCCCTCTAGGACGCTTCGGTGTTCACGCGCTCGCCTCGTAACTCTCGTCGGATATATATGTTCGAATACGCAGTATATGCGTTCTTCAAAATAGTATCTCACCCTAGTTCTTGGTTGAGCCCTCTAGGACACTTCGGTGCTCACTCGCTCGCCTCGTAACTATCGTTGGATACAGATCTAGGTGTATATCTGTTGATTCTGCCGACGCGTCTTATATCGCACAGGCTATGTAATTTACCCTTGCCGTCGCGTCGTATGATGCCAAGGCTCCATGCTTTCTGTACTTCCGATTAAAGCACTTCCGATTATGCATTTACTTACGCCGTCGCGTCGAACGATGCCAAGGCTCCTGCTTTCTGCAATGTATTTACTTACGCCATCGCGTCGAACGATGCCAAGGCTTCTGCTTTGTTATATATGTAGAATATTTCGTTCAGTTACACACCCTGAACAATAGTATATGCATTTCCTTTACGCCGCCGCTGTATAAAGCACAGGCTTCTGCTTATATTACATATATGGCGCGTAAGTGAGCGTTCAAATGGAGATCAACTCCAAAATCGCCCATGCGATTCCTTTACCGCTCCTCGTACAAGATTCTGCTTGACGAATGAAGCCCCTATTGGAAAGGCTTCGCCTTTTGGCAAAATGCTCTTTACGTAAAGACTAAATCAATTACGTATGGCCTGGCTATGGCCCAAGGTTCCTGCAACCTTGATGGATGCAAAGTACGCACAACGGTGCGCATCCATTTCCCGAGTTAAGCGTAGCGATTTCCCACCAAAGAGGGGAGATGCCGCTGAAATAGATAAAAGAAACCCACGCTTTCTCCGTAAAAGAGAGGAAGTGCTGCTGAAATTCCTAAAGGTGCTAAGAATGGCTCAGAAAGAACGTAGCAGAAGTGCTACCCAGTTTATGGAACGCTTTCTACGATGTAGAGAGGTTCGTCACACCACTGCCGGTAGAGCAGAGAAGGTGTCGACAGAATGGTTGGCAGAAGAGCTGCCAGAACCAGTTAAGTGGCACAATGATGTCCTTTGTTGGAACGATGTCAGAAGGACTCGTCTCCCTGGCACCTGCAAGGGCACCATACTTGTAAGGGCCGTTGCGCCAAAGTAGTGGTAGCGCCTTGACAAGGTCCTGAGCTCGTTGCGTAAAAATACGCCGAGTAGCCGATCCGTAGAGATCGAGTCATGTGCATGCTCATTGAGAATTATCAGACAACCAGACTCGTAAGGGCCGCTGAGCCGGAGTGTGTTGTTTCCACCGAAAGAGGTGAAGTGCTCGTCAAGGCCGAAGTGTCGAGAGCAGAGTTAAGCATGCATATGAATAAAACCTTTGTTCCACGGTGAAAACCGTGTGGTTGATTGGGGTCGGGTACATACTTCTCAAAGGCTGCCCTATAGGCATGCAATGTTCATTAAGTAATTGTAAGACCGACAGGCCCCTTTCAGAATTTCTCACCGAGGAAGACGGTGATGGCGCAGCCTTGA
This sequence comes from Nuphar pumila, assembly GCF_984573655.1. Classification (NCBI taxonomy): domain Eukaryota; kingdom Viridiplantae; phylum Streptophyta; class Magnoliopsida; order Nymphaeales; family Nymphaeaceae; genus Nuphar; species Nuphar pumila. Next base: position 84,900,559 of record NC_143256.1, on the reverse strand, counting down.
GTGACATATATTTCACCCGAACCTGATAGAGTTCATTGATGCCCTTCGTCACTCAGAGGTATGGCGGTCGTGGTTATCCTTAAATATCTAAGGATTGAACCCAACTACTGCAGTAGCAGAATGCCATCGGATACCTAGTAAGGATCTCTTCCGGTATGTTGTACCGTCCTACTAGGGGGATGGGGTCAACAGGCCTCTGGGGTATCTAAAATACATAGAATAATCAACCCCCAGATCGTCGCGTTGTCACCCAGATATGAGTCCCCTAAGCCCAGAGGGAGGTGCAATTATCGAAACAAAGCATTAGCTTAGGTACAACGCTACTTTGAATGTATGAGTGGATGACGTTGTTGAGTCAGTCCTGCATAACCTTTGTGAAGGTGTCATGGTCGGTATACTACTGTACCGATTGGGAAAGAACCCTATTGATATCCGTACGACTAAGTGAAGCTCGGAGAGCTGTCCTTAGATTCGTAGGATACGGATGTGCCAAGCATAAAGGCTTGAGCTAGACATCCATTCATGACTCTGTGGAAGTCAAGGCTAAGTCGTAGAGACTTAAGCGGTTATTCTAACTCACAGCTCTTAAGAGGCTTATGAGAAGTCATGAAGACTTGCGTGGATGTTCAACTCATAGCCCTGATGAGGCTTTTGCGATATACGCTAAGTCATGGAGTCTTGAGCGTCGTATTACGAACTGCGACCCTGAGTGGTCTATGCATTTACTTGAGTTGAATAGATAGGTGTTTGCCTACTTACCAGACCATCAGTGGTTCTGACCCCGTTTAATGGGGATTTCAGGTGTTGAACCTGCGTGGCGATATGCGGAGCAAGGCGGCATCGAGTTCCAGGGTTTCTCTAGACAAGGTTGTACTGCTTCCTTTTTATTGAACCTTCACTGCTTTTCTAAGCAGTAGTGTTGTAATAAACATGTGCTTTCGATAAAATGGAACACTTTGGTGGTCAATGAGTTGCTTGGCCACATACCTGCAACGTGCTCGGAGTTTTCTAAAACCGACGACTCATTATCGTCTTATTCCGCTGCTAAAAGCTTTCTAAGTTCCGCTGCAAAGAAAAAAAAAAAAAGAAATTCATGAAAATTTTAACTTAGCTTTGTTTTGGAAATCCGGGGCGTTACACTGGAATATTTAGAACTGAATCCACGATGATAGAGGACATCAGCGAGAATAAAATATCGGGCAGCCACACGCCGAATCACTTATTGCTCTTGCCAGTGATATTCTGAGAGAATGAGACATATGTCTTCTCCTTGATGGGAGTCTTTCTGAGACTGTCTTCAGCTTGCTCAGACATCATCCTAATCATCATTTTCTTGAACATCTGATATGTAGTAGGATCAATGTCATCCCTATCATTCAAACTCTGTCTTCTGGCAGATCTTGGAGAATCCATTTCTTCTTGTCTGCTTCTAAAATCACTGATGTACTGACACAGTGGTGTCTTCTTGCTTGATCTGATCTGAACCACTTGAAAATACCGATATTCTCTGCAGAATGAGATGGATGATTATATTTTGATGATGAAGATTCAGGATAGAAATAAATATAGAAAAAATATTTGATGAGAATTTGGTAGATAATTGAAAGAACATCCCATTACTAGGGATTGGGTCATCGCTGGAGTCATGACAATTGTGTTGCCATTCTTTGCGAGGAGAACGAACAACTGCAAATATGCCTTGTCACCTAGGCGAGGTCGTCAAACCATGATAGAATGAAAATTAAAGGATTTTTTTTTATTGAAGGAAAAATATGATTGCATCAATAGTGGACTTGAGAAAGAGGGGGCATATAGACAGTCTGTCACCACTCTTAACGATCAGCAGAGACACGAGGACTGAAGAAAAGAGTGAGAGTGACGAAAGAATCTCAGCCATATCTGGCAGAATGGTATGTTTCGGACCACTGCGTTGATGCAAGGTCAAACTCTCGCATAACCCCTGATAGTAGCCGAGCTTCTATGTGCTTCTGTCTCCAAGAAAATGCCTGACGCATCACTCTGGATAGTAGTAGGTACAAGAAAATGGGCCAAGTAGCTTGAATTGCTTGCCATACACATATGTATATCTGGAAGGCGATAATTCTCGATCAAAATAGTCCCATACTACTTCTTCTTCCTGCAGATAATCGATCAGGAATCGATACCGTGCAACTGGAAGGAGCTCCTTGCCGTTATATCTGAACAAACTAGCACTGGTCGGCACATGCTGAAGAAACCAAGACTGAAGTGCATAAGTGCATCCCTCGACTAAGATGGACTCTCCAAGTGTGAAGCGGGTCAATCCTCTATATAGAAAAGCAAGCGCGACCATGGCTATCGAGAGACGCTTGGTCTGTCGACTTTCCCATCTTCTCAGAAGCTGTACTATTCTGACATCCACATAATTTTGTCCATCTAGAAAGAAAGCAAGTCCCACAGTACACAAAACCATTGCATATTGAATTCTCTCTCGAGCTGTCCTGGATAACGAACTGACTTCTGCGAATGCCCCGTATTGTCGGTAGATCTCGATTAGGCTCACGTATTCATTCCCATTTTCTTCAATCAGTGGCCAAGACTTGCACCCTGTCATGCGAGCTACAACATCTTTAGGGTCCAGACCCTTGACATTGATCAGAAATTGTTGCTCTAATGGATCTCCAGGCTGACCAGCTGGCTCAGGCAGTCCCATGATCTCTGAAAATTCGTCCATCAACAGGGTCATCTCGCCCCATGGGAACCAAAATGTGCAAGTGCGCAGATTCCACCGCTCTGCCAGTGCATGGATCAAATTGCCATTAACTGTCAACTTTCCCACCGCGGATGCCAGTTCCAACCCGCAATCGCTCAAATGGTCCGGAAACATACGGGAGAATTTTTTGACCAAATATAGTACCACCGGGGGAAGAAGGGTCTGGTGCTGAGAGATCGATGCTCAGGAAGACTTTGTCGCACCTCGTAGGAGATGTGACGTTCGGGAAAGACAGAGTCGAGCTGACTGGATGCCATTGGACTGAAAGATAGGAAGATTGGAATTAGACTTTGGAGAAACACAAGAATTTTTGAAAATTGCAGGCAGGATAAAATAAAAAGCTAGAAATTCAAAGTCCAAAGGAACGAAAGAATGAAAAATCACCTGGAGTTTTGAAGAAAAGGTAGATAATTTAGAAAAATCGTCCAGGGTTTTTGAGAAAAAGGAGATATTTCATAAAAGATAAAAAATGAGGTATTTTGAAAAATTGTCTCGTATTTTGGAAAAATTGGGAAAAATATGAGAAAATAAGACAAAAATGAATATCATACATTCAATCACAAACAATTATGCACATACAGCAATCCCTAAGAAGCTGACTCTAAATGCATTGATTTTGAAAGAGCTTTAGGACCCTAATCCTGACTCTAGGCTCAGATCAACTATGTTCAATCATGCTATGCTGATATATTCGAGCCGAGGCTCGATGTACGTGGCATAAAATTCTTCTCTGATTCTAGGCTTGTGTTTTCCCAACTTCCTTGAGCACCTGCCGATATACGTTGGACTATGGCCCTTGGTACGTGGCAGGAGGGCGTTAGCCCAAATAAGTGGCCCAGTTGTGAGGCTCTGTCCCGAACTATGGTTCTGGAAGAGAGCCCAGCAATGTGAAGACCAGGTAGACATAGGTGGGGTGGGTTTGAAAACATGAGCACATGCAGACAAACAGAGGGCTCTAAATCCTAAAGAGATAGAATTTTGAATTTTTTGAAGAAGCAAACATTGTTTTCATACAAGTCCTAGATTCAGGAGTGTTATATTTCAGACCTAAGTCTAAGTGAGCATGAATAATTCTCCTCAATATAGTCCTACCAAACCATGCCTAGTCTACATGCAATCCATGTCAGCTGGGTTCAAGTCTAGGCTCTTAGGTTCACATGATATCAGAAAATAAAGCTCACATTTTGTAAAGCACGATTTTGACAACTGAGCTAAGTCAAAGCACATAATTGATCAGGCGAAGACAGGTCCTATCACTGCCGCCAAACCTGTTATCATCGTAAATTTTTTCCCTTCTCTTGCGAGAGAGACGATTCTGCGAGTCAAACTCGACCAAAGTTTTGAAAATGGTTTTGAAAATTACTCGCCTCCGTTTTGAAAATTTGCTGGAAAATTTCGTGGAATGGGATCTGCCTGTCGGTACGAAGTTCAATCGTTCCTGGCGCCTTTACCAGGGGTAATTGAACCAAGGATCAAAAGTGCGCTTTGACTAAGTTAAATTATCTAAACTATGCTCTATTTTCCAAAGATGCACAGAGAATCAGGCATGTGCTATGGATTTTTGAAATAATGCAAGTTTGAGAAAATATGATGTTTGCTTTGGAAAATTGAAATATGCTTGGAAAAATGATTGGAAAAGTGCTTGAAATTGGAATTCCTGGGAAAATCATTGAAGTTCATTGGAAATCGGAAATTGAATTGGAAAATGAATACTCAGGAAAACTTGGACTTTGGGAAAATCGATTTTGAGATCTAGATTGGTTTTCAGAGGAAATGGATTTAAGAATTCTGAGAAAATCAAGAAAGTTCATTGGAAAATGATTTTTGAAATGAAAAATGGATTCTCAGAAAAATGGGAATTCTGAGAAAATTGATTTTTGAAAACTTGGGATTTTGAAAATTTGAGAATTTTAAAACATTGGAAAATATTGATTTGAACTTGGGAAATGCTTTGAAATGTCATTTGAAAACTTAGGATTCTGGGAAAATCAAATCCTAAGAAAGACATGGAAATTCTTGAGAAAACTGATTTTTCAGAAATGAAATTGGAAAATGATTTTAAAAATGATGCAAATTGAATGAATGAATGAATTTGAAAGGGAATTTCATTGAGGAATTGGGAAATCTTTTTGAAACTTTGAGAAATGCAGTGCATTTTTGAAGTTAGCCTAAGTGTGTAGGCTGAATGTGGCTAATATGAAGATCATAAATCTTGGTTTTTTTCGTATTCTAACTATGGCCATAAATACGAATCCCATCGAGTTTATAAACTTCATAAGAGCATGTGCACGTGCCATTCGTGTCAACCATAGTGATTTTGGAAAAATGTGCATGAATGATATATCAAATATTGAAAATTGTTGAAATTAAACTATATGCAATGGAGTCCTATTCTAAGCAGAAAAGTAACTCTTATTCCAAATTATTACATTTGATGTTACATTGAATTGAAATAAAAGAATAAAAACTAAGTCCTCTTCTTGAATATTCCTGCAAAACTAGAAAACAATGTTAGCATAGAAATGTAGGTTTTTTTGAATTTATCCGAAAATATAGGAAATTATCGAATATTATTCAGATATAAACCCAGAATCATACCCCCTTTGATATAAACATGAGAAATAATGAATAAATTATGAAAATAAACTTGAAATTCGAAATTGGGGTCAAAATGACCAAAATGCTTTTGATGACCTGGAAATCAGGGTTTTCTGAAAGAAATTTTGTAAATTTTGAAATTTTGAAAATCAAATGAAATAAATCAAACACAATATGATGAAATATGATGATATGCATTAAAATTTATGAAATTAATGATTGAAATTTCAAAATTTAGGTCAAAATGACCAAAATACCCCTTATAACAAGACTATGGTCTTGAAACCAGGGTTTTTTGAAATAAATTTTGGAAAAATGGAAAATATGAAATGCAAATGATATTGAAATTAACCCTAATATGATATGACATGCTTATTTACATGAATGAAACCCTAAAATGGCAAAAATATCAAATTTAACTTTATTTTTGCTTGATTTTCGCTTCTGAATTTAAAGATAAACTAACATATAAATCAAATGAACTTAGAATTGTGCCAAATTTGGCATGGACACCTAGACTGACCCTAAAAACAGAATGGAGCTCGAAAATCTATTTTTTGTATTTTCTTAATATGGAAAATAGCTAAAAATCCTAAAAAATCGAAATTTTGCCTAAAATGTTGATTCTAAATGGAATTTAGGATATCAAACTTCCATAAAAATTTCCCAAATTTTATGGGGTGAAAGAGGACATTAAGGCAAGATTTTTTTACTTTTACACATTCTGGTTTTGACATATGGTCGGAGTTGTACAGCTCCGGTAAGTCGGCGGAATCCAGCGACTCTAGGATTTGGGGGAAACAGATAGGTTAGACAGAGGAAAATTGATATTTTCACACTATTGGGATTCAGGTTACAGTTTGGAAAAGGGCACACTATTATCAGAGACCCGAATCTCTGGAATTTCTGGATATTGGAATTTGTCAGACAGAAAAGAATTTTTTGAGAAAAATATTAAGACAATTCAAAAAATTCCCAAATTTTGGGAAATGACATGAAAATATGTCTGGAACAACTTTTGTGTTGAAAGTTTTTGCAGACAGGCTATGGGTTGCGCGGACTCAGTCAATTTGGGTCTGTCTATACCCTGACAAAGGAAAATCGAGATTTTCTCAGGGGCCTGGGTAAATTGATTTTTGACAGAAAGTAAATCTGCTTGTACAGATCTCATAATTTCCAGATCATTAGTAGATTACCTTATGAAGCCACTGTGATTTTTAGGGAAAAATCCAGACCTCCCACAGGGGTGAATGCGAAGGTTCTTTTCTGCTAAATCAGAGATTGAAAGTTCTGGAAATGTAAAATCCCAGTTTGGGATTTGATTGGTTTGAGAGGGTTCCGAAACCCAAATGGACACAAAGTTTTGGCAAAAAATCAATAACATCTAACCATGACCATCATGCCATTTTCCAGGATTTTTGAATAAAAAAATTCAGATAAAATCATAACTTGACTTGACATAAACTTGAATTCTATAGATTCTAAATCAATTGCTAATAAAACTATAGAACATGAACAATATGCATCATGAGATTAAACTAATTGCAAGATTTAAACATGTAATCTATGTGAAATGAAAAAATAAAACAGTAAAACAATCGGGAAATATGATCCATTCTTGATTTGACTCTTGAAATGAAGGGTTCAACCCATAAGATGGATGAATCCTATCGTTTATAGAGCTTTCAGTATAGTGGATAAGGGCCTTACGATGTTTACTAATTTAAAACCATGAAGAGGACCTTCACATGACCCTTGGTCCAACCTTTGATTCGGCTCCACAACATCCTCATAAGAAGAAGAAAAAAATGAAGCCTAAAGGCCTCAAGTCGATGGATGACAATGGTGAACACCATGGGACTTTAACAAGAACCAATGGAAATAAGAGGATAATGGCTTACCTTGGGAAGCTGTGATAGTTGATGCTATAAAGCGAAAGGTGCAGCTAGGAGAGACTTTGGAAGGGATGGCTGGAGGCAAACACCAACTGGAAACTTGGTTGAGTGGAGGTCGTGGATCCGGTGGCTTCAATCAAGGTGGATCGGCTGCTAGGAGAGAAGCTTGGAGCAAAGCTGCTGGTGGCTGCAACTTGGAAGTGGCTGTAGCTGAAGGTGTGGATGGCGCCAATGGAGACGTTCTTGCTGGTAGCTGCAATGAAGGGCGTCAGCTGCAAGGAGGATGCCGGCTGGTGCTTGAAGATGGTGTGGCTGATGGTGAAAGCTGCTTCAAAGTGGCTGCAGTTGTGCAAGGGGAAGCTGGAGGTGGTTGGGCTAGGCGTCCAAGGAGGTGGCTGTTGTAGGCTGTAGGAGGGCTGCCATGAAAGGTGGGGGTGCTGTGTAATGGGAATGAAGATATTAAGGGAGAGAGAGAGAGAGAGAGAAGGGGCTGGAAGGAGAGCTCAACATTTTTCTCTCCTTTCTTTTTTTTTTCTTGTTGAACTTAGGAAAAGACTCTCATCCACTTAGGGCTTAATGAACCAATGAAAAAAAAGGGAGCACCCTTTACGTGAATGGCTGGGCAAGAGGGAAAGGAAGGAAGGAAGAAAGGGAAGAAGGGAAGAAAAGAAAGGAAAGAAAGAAGAAAAAGAAAAGGAAAGAAAGGAAGAAGAACGGGAAAGAGAAAGAGAAAAAGGAAAGGGAAAGAAAGGAAGGGAGAAGGGGCTGGAGGTTTGGGCGACCACCTTGTGGGTCCCACCTCCTCTCAAAGAAAATAAAATAATAATAAAAAAATAACAAACAAATTAAAAAAAATAAAATGAAAGAAAAGGAAAAGATAAAACTTTTTTTTTTAAAATAGAAATGAAGGAGCCATCTTAGAGCGGACTCTCTTTCCAAATTTGAAATTCATTTTGATAATCATAGGGGTAAAATGGTCTGTTTAGAAAATTTCTAGACGAAACGAGCTATTTTTGGCAGTTTTTGAAACGAGCTCGGATTTTGAAGTTCAATACCCCGTTGCAAAGCAAATCCAGTGTAGAATTTAAAAATTTGAGTTTGAAATAAATCCAAATTGTTTTTCTCAGGAAAATATTTTCAAATTTAGACTTCCGGTGGTAAAAATGTCAATTTTGGAAACCCAGGGTTTGAAATTGATTTCTGAAAACTTTTAAAACCCGATCTGGATTGTATTTTATAAAACTGAAGTTCTGGACTTCAAAAATGAAACGAAATATGATGAAATGTTATGAAATGCTGAGAAATGATATGAAATGATGAGAAATGACATGAAATGCTATGCGAAATACAGACCCTGAATGAAGAATTTTGGATTTTAGACCCCGATTGGCTGGGTTTGAGTTGGGTTAAAGGTCAGTAATACTGACATGAACTAAAATTGAAGTTCGAACACTAGCTCAATTGACTGGACTCAGCTCAATTTCAGCTGAAAGGGCTGAAACGGGCTAAAATGGGCTCCTAGACACTTGGAAATGGTTTTGAACTGAAACTGGAGTGCTTGAACTTCTGGTGAGCTCAGACTAGACTCAGGAAAAAAGGACTAACTGTGAATGACTGACTCAGAGACAATTGACTTAGATTTGAGTGAGAAATGAGCTCATTTCTAAAGAAATGATCCTATTTTGGTAGGAATGGTCAGAAATGAAAATGTCTTTCTCACTGTGAGCTCAAATGAGCTTGAAATGACTGATATTCTAACTGTTATGAACTAACCAATGAGCTTGGTTGACTCCGACTGACTAAGGTCCAGGATGACATAGGGGTAAGATGGTAATTTTCCTAGTGAAAATGGGTAAAGTGGTAGTTTTCTGAGACTGACTCGGGGTTTGACTCATACACTGACCTAACAGGGTTGGCATTGCACGAGAAGGGTTTGAGAATGGATGAGAAAAATTTGGGGTTTTACAGTCACCCAATTGGGAAGGCCCTTATGTGGTTAAAGAAGTATTGCCTGGCAATTCATATCGTTTGATCAACGCAGATGTGGTGGAACTGCTAGATCCAATCAATGCTCTGCACTTAAAGAGATTTTATACTTAAAATGTTCATTGTAGCCTTTTGTACTCTTCAAAGAGCCTTTTCAATGAATAATGATCTTCTATCATTCCATTATTCTTCTCCGTGATACTAGGGCATTTTTATTTTATATATATCTATCTTCCCTTCATCACATGCAGGCAGGATCAGACAAACTCTTTTTCCTAAAAAACTTCTCAATTTTCAGTTAATCTTGTTATCTTTGCTAGTTTCATCCATTTTTCATTTTTCATCAATTTGATCAAATTTTCATCAATTTACTATCAATTACATCAGTTTTTATCAAGTTTTATCCATTTTTCATCAATTTTTAAAATTTTATCAATTTTATTCTCTTTACCCTTTCAGATTAAGGGATAAAGTTGATGCCTCTTTTCAATGAGGTACTCCTTTGTTCTTTGTCCCTTTCAGGTTAAGGGATAAACCTGAATCTCGTCCTGCGAGGTCCTTTTTCTTTCAGGATAAGGGATAGTTTTGAGGTCTTCCATCATTAATTTGTCCTCAAGTTTCTACCAATTTCTTACCAATATTTTTTAAATTTTTATTGTCAATTTTATCAATTTTTATTGATTCTTTCCTTTTTATCAATTCCTTTTATCCTTTATCAATCTCTATCAATTTTGTCAAATTTTATTCTATTCTTCTTTAGAATAAGAGATAATCCTGAAACCATCATAAATAAATTCAAAATCTTAGGCCATCTTGGGTCAAGGATCTTGAATGAATCTCTCATCTTCTTCACGATCATCGAAATCTATTCATACCTTTTTTCAATCCCTCCAAAATCCGACTCCTGGGTTAGAATTACTTCCTTCCTGTCTGAGTTCTGACTCAGGTTTCTGTTTTTGTTTTTTCTTTATTTTAAAAGTCCGAGTTCCGACTCAGGTTTTTCCTTTTTATATTTCGTGTGAAGTTCCGAGTTCCGACTTGGACCTCCTATTGGATTCAATGCTCGTGTTGGAACCAATCGTTCCTTTGAAGATTTGAGTTTTCAAACTCGGGTTTTCCATTTTATCATTATTTTTTAAGATCCGGGTTTTGACTCAGGTTTTCCTTTTTTATATATTTTGTTTGAAGTTTCGTGTTCCGACTCAGACTTCCTATTGGATTCAACGCTCGTGTTGGAACCAATCGTTGCTTTGAAGATTCGAGTTTTCAAACTCAGGTTTTCCATTTCATCTTTATTTTTAATATCCGAGTTCCGACTCGGGTTTTTCCTTTTTTATATTTTCATTTGAAGTTCCGAGTTTCGACTCAGACTTTCTATTAGATACAATGCTCGTGTTGGAACCAATCGTTGCTTTGAAGATTCGAGTTTTCAAACTCGGGTTTTCCATGTCATCTTTATTTTTAAGATCCGGGTTCCGACTCGGGTTCTTCCTTTTATATTTTTCATTTGAAGTTCCGAGTTCCGACTCAAACTTCCTATTAGATCCAACACTCGTGTTGGAACCAATCGTTGCTTTGAAGATTCGAGTTTTCAAACTCGGGTTTTCCATTTCATCTTTATTTTTAAGATCCGAGTTTCGACTTGGGTTTTTTCTTTTATATTTTCATTTGAAGATCCGGGTTCTGACTCAGGTTTTCCCCTTTATCTTCCATTTTCGGAGTTTCAAGTTTTGACTCGGGCTTCCTTTTGGATCCGATGCTCGCATTGGACCAATTCTTACATCAAAACTTTGAATTTTCAAACTCAATTTTCTCTTCTTTCTTTTATCCGGGTTCCAACTCAGGTTTTTCCTTTTATCTTCCATTTTTGAGGTTTCGAGTTCCGACTCGGGCTTTCTTTTGGATCTGATGCTCGTATTGGACCAATCGTTTCATCAAAAAGTCGAGTTATAAACTCGAATTTTCCTTTTTTGTGAAATTCTGGGTTCCGACTCGGATTTCCCCTTTTGATCCAATGCTTGTATTGGACAAAAGTTTTTCCTTTCTCTTCCCCTTCAGGATAAGGGATGATCTTGAAACATCGGCAATCATTCCCACTTCGATTTCCAAACTTCTTAAGAGTGTCAGTCTCTTCTTCAAAACCCAATGCTCGTATTGGTACGTATTTTAAAACTCAGTGCTCGTACTGGTGCATTTTCAAAAATCCAGTGCTTGTACTGGTGTATTTTCAAAATCCAGTGCTCGTACTGGTACATTTTCAAAACCCAGTGCTCGTGCTAGTGCGTTTTCAAAATCCAGTGCTCGTACTGGTGCATTTTCAAAATCCAGTACTCGTATTGGTGCATTTTCAAAAATCTAGTGCTCGTACTGGTGCGTCTTCAAAATCCAGTGCTCGTACTTGTGCGTCTTCAAAGCCCAGTGCTCGTACTGGTGCATTTTTAAAAACCCAGTGCTCTTACTAGTATATTTTCAAAATCCAGTGCTCATACTGGTACATTTGGCGCTCGTGCTAGTGTCTGGCTGACTGATCAGTTAGCCCCTCAGGTTCAGTCTTTGCACTAACTGCTCATCAATAATTCAAGCTCTAAATCTCAAATCCAACCTTCGAGTTACCATTTTGTCAAAAATCAATCTTTTTCTCTTGCGGAGGACCCTCTTCCAGGGAGAGTTTGAGGGAGCTCGTTTCTTTTGCATGCAACCATCTTTTTCATTTGCAAGAACCCTTTTCTAGGGAGAGTTTGAAGGGACTCGTTTCTTCGCGAACTGTTTGCAAAACAACAACCCAATTTTTACACAAAGGAACCCTTTTCTAGGGAGAGCTTTGACGGAAGCCGGTTTCCTTTTGTGCCCCCAATTTTCTCATTTTTGGCCACCCCCTTCACAGAGGACCCTCTTCTAGGGAGAGTGTGATGGACTCATTCCTCTGTGATACTTTTTTAACTTTATTTTCGGCCGCCTTTCCATAAGAGAAACCTAGGGATAGGGAGTTTTGATGAAACCTTAATTTCTCTTAGAAAGTTTCGTTTTGCAAACACCTCCTCTTCATGGAAGAGAGGAGTATTTCTTATTTCTCATTCAGGTAAGGGCTAAGCCTGAGTCTCTCTTTTTGAAGAAAAAGAGAGAAAAATTTTGTCATGGATGTGTCAATTCAATGTCAAGCGATTCCTTTCATCAAAGATTTCTAGAATATTTTTCCAATCTGCTATTAAAAACCATTGTTGATCTCAAAGCTTTTATTGCACAAAAAACTACCTCAAACTACCTTTAGTATTATTTTCAAAAGGATAAGACTTTTGAAAAAAAAGAACAGAATTCAAGCTTTTTCTGTTGGTTAACCAAGAGGATGAAGAAAAATCTTCAATATGAATGACAAAGGAAAATTCAACGATGTTGAAAAGCCATAAGTGAATTGATATTGATCATAGCTATGGCACGTTCTTAAAGATAGTTCTTTTGGCAGTAAGGCAATGGACTTATCATGAGCAGTAAAAGAACCTACCCACTCCATATCTCCTCAGTCATTTGAGCTGCAATCAAATATCTGCAAAAGGAGTCTCTCAATTGTCATCAAGATGAAGACGATTATGCGAGCTAGACCCCCGAGGCCAAAGAAGATTTGGATCATCTCTAAGATGGAGGAGTTTGTGACGGATCCTTCCAGGGAAAGTTCAGATCACCGTCAAGATGAAGGCGGATGTGACGAATCTCTCGACAAACCCTAAAAGATGTTTGATTTCTGCTATCATCTAGAGATTTTTAACCAATGAACAATATCATCAGTATAATTCCTGAGAAAAAGAAGGATCGGCGTATCTCCAAGATGAAGGAGTTTGTGACGTACCCTTCCCAGAAATAAAAGAAAAGTCAGGACATCTCCAAAATGAAGGATGATGTAATAAGCTTCTCCCCAAAACCCAAGAAAGCTCTATGACTCAAAAGAGTGCAAAAAGATCATCATGGGAAAAGCCCCAAGATATCAAACTGTCAAAACTGCCAGAAATTATCTTTATCTATGTGAAATTATTCTATCAATATCTTTCCATTCAATTGCTTTTATGAAGCTAAGAATATTTCATCTCTTTTCATATCAAAGAAATTGATATCTTCCTTGAAACTCAACAACAACAAATTTGAATTTGATTCTTGATTCTACAAAGTTAGCTTAGTTGGAGTTAATACTCTAGGTAGAAAGAGGTGATGTTTTCACACATATATGCACAGTTCAATCATTCTAAATCAACTACACTTTTTGGCATCTCATTGGCAATATTTTCTAGTTATCTCAACATGAAGCAAGAACTTGATGTTCATTTTGACATATCCTGACGTTGTCCCTCGCTAGGACTGAAAAGTCCTTTCCTTTTGTTTGATCTGAGCTTCTCAGATCTGCACACTTCTCTGTGTTTCCCACTTTCCCACCATAGACAGTTCCCCCTCAGGATAAGGGTTAAACCTAAACTTTCTGCAAGAGGTCTTCTGTTGTTAAAAGCTATTTCAGTCTCAGCAATGAGGCGCTTCATGTCAACCTCTTTTTAAGCTTTAGGGACCCCTATTTTCCTCCTTTTGCAAACCCCTCTTGGACTTATTGTGGGAAGTCTAGAGGTTCCATCACAGTTTCCTCGCTTCTCGAGGATTCTGTATCCATTCAGGCTAAGGATTAAACTTGTTACCTCGCTCCTCGAGGTATCACCCACTCAGGTTAAGAATCAAACCTGAACTTTCTGTGATAGATCATCTATTTTTAAAAGCTGATTTAGTCTCAGCAATGAGGCGCCCAAGAACATCCCTTTTTCAAGCTTTAGGGAACCCCATTTTCTCCTTTCGCGAACCCCTTTCGGATTTGTTCGTCCAAACTTCGAAGGTTCATCATGGTTTCTTCACTCGAGGATTCTATATGGTCGTCCCTTTCAGGTTAAGGGTTAAGCTTGAACCTCGCTCCATGAGGTATCTTTCGTTCAGGTTTGGGTTAAACCTGAGCCTCGTTTCGACAAGGTTCCTCATTTCAACGAGGTGGTTCTCTCAGTCCCATCATGGTTCTTCCCATCGTGGAATCCATGTTGTTCATATCCATCCAAGAAAGGATCATACTTGAGTTTCATCTCACGAAGCATTTTTCTTAAAAATATCCCATCAAAGTCCTCATGTATTCCTTTCTTCATTCAATTCATCTTGATATATCTTCATCCCATCCAGGTTAAGGGCTAAACATGATTCATTCCAAAAAGTTGATCTTGTCTCACCCATGAGACTTGATCAAAATTCTTATTTCTCACCATTCTAGGATCTTCGCCCAAAGTCTCATCACGATTTCCTCATTTCTGTTATCCATTCATATCTTTTTCGAGGATTTCGTCTCCCCAAAACCATTCAGGATAAGGTTTTAAGCCTGAAAAACCATGTCTTTTAGAATAAATTCTTCCACACCCAGTTCAGATCTGCTGACTGTGGCATTTTTCAAAAATTTTAGTGTTTTCTGTGCCACTAAGCTCAGCTTTCAACCGGCTTATAGTAGCAAAGAGGGGCATCTGTGAACACCCCAAAATTTTCAAAATTTTATAAATATTCCCTTTTTGCCCCTGGCCCCCATGTTCTGAGTGAATTGAGTCATTTTCACTCAAAATTTTAGTTTATTTCCCGGATTTACTGGAATCAAATCTATTTTCTATATCTGACGCAATTTTGGATCTGAATCCAGTGCCAAAATTCTAATCTGAGACTCGTTATCCAATTTTCAAAACTAAAAAATAAATTACCAAAATAATTTTTAAAGGCTCAGACAATCCATCCGATAGCCATTTGGATCCACTGTTCTATATTCCTCGATTCGAGATCCAAAACTCAAATATTGTCTCAAAACCTGGATTCGAACCCGTTTTCTGAGGAAATTTCCAAGGTTTAAACTCGAATGCTCAGAAAACCCCTCTTTTTGTAAATATTTCTCAAAAATACAAGAAATAGTTTTAAATCCCTTATTTTCCCATAGTTTCAGAGTTTTATTTTAAAACACACACAATATATATATATATATATAGAGAGAGAAAGAGACAGAAAACACAAAGAAAAATACAGAAAAATAGTCTGGAAGCCCTCTTTTGCGAAGATTGTTTCGTATAAAGGCCTTTCGAAAAAGCTTTGAGAAGCGCCACTTCTTCAGAAATTTTACAAAATTTTTGGACCCAATCTGCAAAAGGCCTAACGGCCTCTCGTCGTGAAGGAGAAACCACAGAGGTTAAGGGCGAGAAGCACTCCCATGTGTCTTCTCCTTTTCTCAGCCGTCTGATCCCTAACCAACCTCCCCTTCTCGATCTTTCTTCCATCTTCTACATAAAGAACCGCAGGGAGGGGGGTCCTGGATCCATCGACGCTTGACTTCCATCTCCTCTCTCGTTATGATCCTTCCTCCCTTCGGTGTTTCCCTTCTCTGTTGAAGAGTACCCTCCTTCAGATCCCCCTACAAAGCCACGAGCATCATTCCCCGCCTTTAGAATCTTTACGAAAACCAGGTAAGAGCCTCTCCCATCTATTTTCTCTGATTTGTTCTGATTTTCTGGTTTTTCTTGCCCCATTAACACATGACGAATGACGTTGAGTTGCATATAGCAACCCCAATGCATCATTTGATGGAAGTCTTTCAATCGATCTCATGTTCCTCCTGTAATTTTGTCACGCTTTCTCATTAGGAGTTGAATCACTGAGTCCTTAACAATTTTGATTTTCTTTCATATCAAATCTTCTTTGATGATCGGATTATATTTGATTGTCTGTTCTTATTTTGTGATTACCTATTTTTGTTCATTTTCCCCTCTTTCTCGCAATTTATCCCACCTGGTTGTATTCTGCTGCTGGTATTCAGAGGAGGCATGTCGAGGTATTGAATATCCGTCTATCGATGAACCGTATGATACCTAGCATTATCAACCATCGGTCTCATCGATCGATCCTGTGTGCTAACTTCTCTATTTAGCATCATCGTTTTTATTTTCGGTTATATTTTTGTCTAGAGTACCATTTCCATTCTCGATTTCTGCATTTTATCCTCTAGAGTTTCATCATCATATTCACTTGAGCTAGTTGTTCTATCTCACCTACACCCATGGCTGAAGATGGGAGTCTCAAACCAGACCGACTGCAGAATCACGTAATGAAGTCATTACCCAAAAAAAGAGAAGCCAATATCTGGTCTCATTTTGGTGATCGGATTAAATTTCGTTAAGAGAGGTTTTGACCATCTGCAACGTAGCATCAGAGTAATATACTCTGTATCCATGCAAATTTCTGTGTAGATTCAATACCATTAGCATGCTTTGCTTAGGTTCTCGTTGTAATGGGGGTTCATATTTGCAGTAGCGGAACTCATGTCCCTATGATGCAGGTCCTATGTTGTGCTCAATCTCAACAATGCATTTTTTTTCTTTCTTTTTTTTTTTTTTTTACTACGTTGTAACATCATCTCATCTGCTGGTTTCATTTTGCCTCCAGTGTTCATTACTAATGTCATTGCCTGCATGATATTCCCAAATCTTGAAATTGAATTTTAAAATTTCGTCTCCTGTGATTATACTAATGCCTCCTTTTCAGTTCCTCTTACTGTATTATATTTTACCTTTCATTTATTGATTATTTGTATTCATTGCCTTATTTGCATAAGTCCCCTTTTGTATAGTTGTATTTTAGCTTATACTCGCATCCCCACAGTAAAAAAGCAACAGATATAAAGTCTCTCTCTCTGCACTAGATAAGATGTTTTTTGGGGATATCGGCACCTTCACCATCGTCACCGCATCCTTTAAGCTTTGGTTAGGAGCGATGACCTAAGAAAAAAGGGGGTAATAGCAGAGGTGAATATCTGAGTCTAATTCGAAACTTGAATTAGATCTTCAAGTCAAGTCCAGGTTTTTATGTTTGATCCCTGATAAATATCTGAGAGTTTACCTGCTGAATTGTTGGGAGGGGAGGTTTAATGAGTTTCAAAATGCCTGCAAGCTCATTTGATTTTTGGATGTTTGAGAGTTTCAATTTAACGAGCAGAAGTGTCTAATAATGATGGAGTGATTTGACTCACTGTTTGGTTGATCATTGGAATCATGTGGAATCATTGAAACGTTATTTGCAAACTTCAGTAATTACTGAGCATTACTGATATTGAAATCGATCATCTGGATCGATGAGTTGATATCCGGCAACTTTTCCAAGTTTTAATGCACAACCACATTCCGGCACTAATTAGAGGCCAGAATCAATTCATTTGTAGGAATTCTCAATTGTTGAGAAATTCGGTTTTGATGTCACATAATATGATACACTGTCTCATTTGATTTTATATGATATGATAATATGTTCTCTTGAAATAATGTTATATTATGACTGAATATGTTTTGCCATAAATCTAACGAGTATTTGATGCAAGGATATCTCACCCAATAAGGATGGAGACTTCCTGTTCAAGTACAACTATGGTGCAATCATACTCCTTGAAGAAAAAGCTTGATGAGCCATGCTTTCCTAAAAGTTCAAATAAAGAGATCGGCTACCTCAAGATGAAGATTTTTTTTCTTCTTTAGAGTCATATGTAACAGAACCTTCAGGAACTTGCATATTGCATATTACATACTCATTCATAAACACTATATCATAAAAGTATACGATAGTTTCAAAAAGCTTCTTTTTTGAAAACCAATAAGTGTACCTTCTTACAATCTTTTATGAAAAAGATATTTTGTCATATAATAATTGTACCTTCTTACAACCTTTTATGAAAAAGACATTTTGTCATTGTACCTTACAAGACAACATGAAAAAGGAATGTAGGAAGAAGACAAAAACATAAAATCGACTACATAAGAAAAATAAATTAAAATTTTTAAGGACTCTAGTTACCTTTTTCTTATAACCATAGAATGTCGACTTACTTGAAGTCATCATTCTCTCTACAAATCATTAAATGCCTTCTGTAACAAATCCCTTCTAAATATCCTTCCCAAAGAATGTCGACCTTCTTTTTGGTCCTCATTCTCTCTGGAGACTTTGAAATACACTACATAAAGAATACACTTGACATGACTATGTACAAATAAATATCTCAAAGCACTCATAGTACTTACACTCATTTAAAGTAAAGAAGTACTAGTGTACCTCAAATCATTAATTAGAATAAAGACAAAACTACAACCCAACGTTCAAATGTACTATTGTAAGAAATAGACTTTTTACATAAAATATGTATTACCTAAAACACTACAACGACTAGTGTACCCTCTATTTTACTCTTCTGGAAAAAGGCATTCTCGATCTTCTCTAAAAGATATTTTTGAAATGACATAACATTTCACATTTCAAAAAGTTACAATTCCAAAATGTAACGACTACTTTTTCTAAGCTATATAAACACACACACATAAACTATTCAGACAAGAGGAATGAAATAGACGTGTGAGCTTACAAAGAGAAAAATATTCTATTCGTGATTTGAAAAGAGAGCCTTGAAAAAGAAAGAGAAAAAGAAAAAGAAAGAAAAGAGAAAAAGTCAAGTCCAGCTCTTTGACAAAGAGTATCCTCTGAGTGACAAACAGAACATTCTTAGAATCCTTCATTCGTGCATTCATATCATTCTGAAGGTTCTATAGGAAGTATTGTAACTCTGTTTATTCACTGTATTCCTTCTTTGTTTAAAGAAGTAGACCTCTGTGAAAGAGGGTGTTGCCCTTCTCTGTTGAGAGAAGAAGACCTCTTGGGAAGAGGGTGTGCCCCTTCTCTGTTGAGAGAAGAAGACCTCTTGGGAAGAGGGTGTTGTACTATTTATCCGGTAACTCGGATGTTATAGTGGAATCTCAAGTGGTTTGCTTGGGGACTGGATGTAGGTCTGGATATTGACCGAACCAGTATAACTTCTGTGTTTTATGTGTTGTGCCTTATTGCTTAATTATTTTATTTTATCGATCATTATCAAATTTCACTATTCACCCCCCCTCTAGTGGAATTTCATTTGGTATCAGAGCAGGTTTGCTGGTTTCGACGTAACAAGTCTTCCAGCACAAATGGCATCTACCTCTTATGCTCGTGATATTGAAGGTCAACACGCATCTCGTCCTCCCTTCTTCAATGGCTCCAACTATGGATATTGGAAGTGCAGAATGGCTATCTTTCTCAAATCCATAGACTTTGCTGTATGGAAAATTGTTGAGCATCCATACACATCTCCATCCGCAGACTATAACTTATGGTCTGATGAAGAAAAGAAAATGGCAAACTTAAATGCAAAGGCTATGAATGCCTTATATTGTGCCATTGATCAAAATGAATTCAACAAAATATCTATATGTGAATCTGCATATGACATTTGGCATTCTTTGGAGGTTATTCATGAAGGAACCAACAAAGTTAAAGAAGCCAAAATATCATCTCTTGTTAGAAAATATGAGTTGTTCAAAATGAACAAAGATGAACCCATCACAGAGATGTTTACCAGATTCACCAACATCACCAACGATCTGAAATCTCTGGGTGTAACATATTCCCAGACTGAAAAGGTGAAGAAAATCTTGAGATCTCTCACAACTGATTGGGAGAAAAAGACCACTGCTATTGAAGAAGCTCAAGATTTATCTAAGCTTACATTGGACGACTTAATAGGCAATTTTATGGCCTATGAAGTCCACATGAAAGAAAGAAGGGAAGAAGAGCAACCAGTAAAGAAAACTCTAGCTTTCCCAGCCCTATCTGAGAATGAAGACTCAGATAAAGAATCAGAAATTGCGCTACTTACCAGAAAATTCCAGCGCTTCATGAGAAGGAACCGGCTTCCAAACAGGCACAAGGAAAGAAAAGATCTTAAAGAAGATCCCATGTGCTTTCAGTGTAATAAGCCAGAGCACTTAAAACGTGACTGTCCCCTTCTCAAAAGAAAGTCCAAGACTGAGGAACCAAAGAAGAGGTTCTTCAAGAAAAAGGCTCTGCATGCTCAATGGGATGATTCAGAACCATCCACTAGTGAAGAGTCAAGTGATGATGAAACCGAAACTGCAAATATGTGCTTCATGGCAAACGAAAGTTCGGTAAGTGAAATCTCTGATTTTTCCTTTGAAGAACTTCTAGATGCTTTTCAAGAACTATTTGAAGAATCTAGAAAATTGAGTTTCAAAAATAAAGCTTTAAAATCTGAAAATTTAGAGCTTTCTCAAGAAAATGAAAAACTCAGCAGTGAAAATTCTGAGTTGAAAAAGAAAAATCTTTTGCTTATATCTGAAATTTCTTCTACTAGCTCCAAAACTAAAGATATGCAAGTAGAAATTTCAGAGCTAAAAAGTAAAACTGAGAACCTCATGAAAACGGTTTTCAAGTTTACTAAAGGTAAAGAGAACTTGGATAAACTCTTATCCTCTCAGAAGGTCTCCTTTTACAAGAATGGGATTGGCTATTCTCATTTCAAATAACCTTCTTGTATAAATCAAAGGACCACGTTTGTGAAAAGTTCATCCGAACCAAATAAGGAGTATTATATTGATAATCTTTTTAACTCCTCTAAAGAGATAGACAAACCCAAATCCAAATGGATATGGGTTCCAAAGTCTAACAAAAAAGGACCCGATTGGGTACCAAAAAGAAGATTTATTTAATGTTTTGCAGGCTCCAAAGAAGAAGAACAAATGGATACTAGATAGTGGATGTTCAAAGCACATGACAGGACATCCAGACCTTTTTGCTGTTCTTCATCATAAAGAAGGAGGAACCGTCACCTTTGGAGATAACAACAAAGGTTTGATAATTGGTATTGGAAATATTGGTAACATAGACAAACCTCTTATCAAAGACGTTCTCCTTGTTAAAGGCTTAAAACATAACCTACTAAGTATCAGTCAAATGTGTGACACAGGTTATAATGTTAGTTTTAATCATGATGCATGCCTCATAGCTGACACAAATGAAAACATCATCTTAAAAGGTATAAGAAAGAATAATATATACGAACTATACCTAGAAAACATCACAGAACATTGTCTTATAGCTAGTAATGACACTCAACATCTATGGCACATGAGAATGGGCCATGTCAATTCAAAATACATGTCCAAACTAGCTAAAAATAAATTAGTACGTGGGTTACCCAACATATCTTTTAAAAAGGATTATTTTTGTGATGCATGTCAATTAGGAAAATTGTCAAAATCTTCTTTCAAATAAAAAAATGTCATTTCAAGTAAAAGACCTTTAGAGCTTCTCCACCTGGACCTTTTTGGTCCTTCTAGGGTAGCTAGCCTTAATCATAATAGATATGCTTTTGTCATTATAGATGATTACTCAAGATTTACTTGGGTAATATTTTTGAAAAACAAAAGTGACACGTTTTGTAAGTTTGAAATCTTGTGTAAAAAATTACAAAACGAAAAATCATGTTCTATTGTTAAAATCCGTAGTGACCATGGAGGAGAATTTGAAAATGAACTCTTTGAAAATTTTTGTAACTTGCATGGTATTTCTCATAACTTTGCCTTTCCTAGAGCTGCACCTCAAAATGGTGTAGTAGAAAGAAAGAATAGAACCCTTCAGGAATCTGCCAGGACTATGCTCCAACACAATAATCTTGCAAAATCTTTTTGGGCAGAAGCTGTTAATACTGCATGCTACATAACAAATAGAGTTCTCATTAGACCCTTATTAAATAAAACTCCCTATGAACTATTCTATGACAGAACTCCAAGAATAGACTACTTCAAAGTCTTTGGATGTAAATGCTTTATCCTAAACACAAAAGATAGCCTGGATAAGTTTGATGCTAAATCTGTTGAAGGCATATTCTTAGGATATTCAAGTCATAGTAAAGCATACAGAGTTTTCAATAAGTGTCATAATACTATTGAAGAATCTATGCATGTTAGTTTTTGTGAATCTATTGATCAATCTGTTCATATACAAACTAATGATGATGATATTGAAAGTACAGATTTATTTTTAGATAACACAGCTAAGTCTAATGAAGATGATCACCAAAGAACCTTTGTCGATATCAAAGATCATCCTCAAAAGCAGATTTTAGGAGAACTAACAAAGGGGGTTCAAACTAGAGCTCAGCTAGAACGGATTGCAAACATGGCATTCATTTCTCAACTTGAACCAAAGAAGATTGATGAAGCCATCATTGATGAGTTCTGGATGCTAGCCATGACTGAAGAACTGAATCAATTCCAAAGAAGTGACGTTTGGGATCTTGTACCGAGACCAAAGGATTATCCAATCATTGGGACAAGATGGATCTTCAGAAACAAGCTAGACGAAACAGGTAATGTTATAAGAAACAAGGCCAGACTAGTAGCTCAAGGATACAACCAGGAGGAAGGTATTGACTTTGATGAAACATTTGCTCCTGTTGCTAGACTTGAATCTATTAGAATGCTCTTAGCATATGCAAGCTATATGGATTTCAAATTATTTCAAATGGATGTTAAAAGTGCTTTCTTAAATGGTTTTATAAATGAAGAAGTCTATGTAAAACAACCTCCAGGATTTGAAAATGAACAATACCCAGATCATGTGTTTAAACTCAAACGTGCTTTGTATGGTTTAAAACAAGCACCTCGTGCTTGGTACGAAAGACTTAAAACCTTTTTATTAAAAACTGGTTTTTCTGTTGGCAAAGCAAATTCTACACTATTTGTCAAAGTAGTGAATAATCATACCCTAATTGTTCAAATCTATGTCGACGACATCATCTTTGGATCTTCTAACAGCACTCTCTGTGAAGATTTTTCTAAGTCCATGCAGAAGGAATTCGAAATGAGTATGATGGGAGAACTCACCTACTTTCTTGGACTGCATATTAAGCAAACCAAGGATGGAGTTTTCATCAATCAATCTAAGTATACTCGTGAACTTCTGAAGAGGTTCAACATGAACTCAACTGCTTCAAAAACTACTCCTATGAGCACTACTACTGTGTTGGACAAAGATGAAGATGGTAAGACTGTTGATACAAAGGTATACCGAGGTATGATAGGATCACTTCTTTATTTAACTGCTAGCCGTCCAGATATAATGTTTAGTGTTTGCTTGTGTGCTAGATTTCAGTCAAATCCAAAAGAATCACATCTTAAAGCTGTAAAAAGAATAATGAGATATTTAAAAGACACAGTTGATCTTGGATTATTCTATTCAAAATCCTCTACATTTGATCTAATCTCATACAGTGATGCTGACTTTGCTGGAAGTAAATCTGACAGAAAAAGCACAAGTGGAACATGTCACATGCTAGGGCACTCACTAGTATCATGGTTCAGTAAGAAACAAAATTGTGTATCATTATCAACTACTGAAGCCAAATACATTGCTGCTAGCCTAGCTTGTACTCAAGTCATCTGGATGACACAGACTTTAAAAGATTTTGGTTTAAATTTTGAAAATACAACTATTTTCTGTGATAATACAAGTGCTATAAACCTATCTAAGAATCCTATTTTAGACTCACGAACTAAGCATATTCAAATAAGACACCACTTCTTAAGAGAACAAGTCTTAAACAACATAATTAAACTAGAATTCATACCCACTAATCAACAGTTAGCAGACATATTCACTAAACCATTAAAACATGAAGACTTCACACGAATTAGAAGAGAACTAGGAATATGTAAACTAAGTGACTTATAAATTAATCACACTTAATATAATACTTCTTATAAGTCTTGTGTAAATCTTATTTTAAATTGCTTTCCTTCTTATCGATTTTAGTTAGTCAAACTAAGTTTCCATATTCACGTATTCTTATAAGACACATTCTTTATGTCATTCAACTTGTCATCTTTCAAGTACACATCCATTATAACTCCTTGTCCTATCTCCTTTCTCTCATATCCATAAAAATAATTGTATTAAAAGCCATCATAACAATGTTCACATCACTCAACTCCTTTAATATTTTTTTTGTCCTTTATGAAAACTTGTCTTACGATAAAATTGTTTCACCTCTCTACTTAGTTTATGAGAACTCATACTCTTCATGAGTTAAAATCGAATGACTAGTTGATCTCTTTAAAAGATCTAGTTGTTATATTCACACGTAAATTTTTTTTACTATATCATAGCCCAACAAACTATCTATTATCATATCTTTTGTATACAAATTAAGCCTCCATTTTTGTCTACTCTTGTTTAAAACTTAACCTTGTCGAGTTTCTTTAAATAAATCATATCAATCATAACTTTATGTCTTTCATCAATTTTTTTTACTTCTTTATCCTTCACAAAAATTCATATATGTCATCACACTTCTCTCACTCTTCATTCATAAATATTTTTGTCCCCTCATTTCATCTCTCGAATACATTTTTTATATACATTTTTGAATCTGACTCCTCCATGTTGATTCTTATTTCAATTCTTATATATATATATATATATTTTTTTTGTCTCATCATCTCTCTCACCACTAGTCTAAGTCAAAATATGTCCTTCTCATATCCACGTATACTCTTAAAAAAAAAATTACAAATATTAATCATGAAACATTTTTTTAGGCACTCTTTTCTTTAAAATGTCATATCTTTCAAAGTACACATCACATGATCACCCTATGACCTTTCTTTCCATCCGTGACCTTGTCTCTCTCTTATTATATATCTCTCTAAAATCGAGAACCTTTATTTATTCTATCTTTACTTTATGTCATATCTCAATCAAGTAAATGCTTTCCTTTATTTTCTTTCTCTCCTCTCTAGATATCCACATCATCTTTTGTATGTCTTTAACTCTCCATTCACGAATTTAGAATCCCTTCACATAGAATAACAAGTTGTTTGTCTTGTTAGGCCATTATTCTCAAAGATCAATCATTTTGTTATTCAACATGACACCCCATACTCTATTAATGGGTTCTCTCACTAGTCGATAAACTCACCCATAGTAAAATCTATATATTTCAATAACTATGTCCTCCTCAATCTAATATAATACACTATCCTCAAACATTGATTTGATTTATCATTCACAAGTCTATTAACTTACTCCTCACGGATTTCCTTATTTGACTAAAATCTAAAAATTACTCACTTCCAATGTCATTCATTTCATATCAACAATTATTTTCTTACTTCTATTTAATCAATTGGTTCATCTCTTACCATTCCATTCGATCTTTTCTATCCTTATACAAATTTTCTCTCGGTTCTAGCTCCTTTCTCTCCTAGTGCTTTATTTTCAAGACACTCGAAAATGACTTCTTCTTCTACCAATGTGATCACCTCCGCCGATCTAAGGTATCCTGATTTGTTTCACACCTACAACTCACTCTGCTCTCGCCCCATTCATGAAGGAAAATTGATCAACTTTGACGACTTCATGTTCTTCGACTTAGACACCTATCTCCCCGAACTCAAACCTCTCATAGGATCTTCATCCCCAGCCGCCTATTATCCTGAACTAGTTCGACTGTTTTATACCAACTTCTCTTCTGATCTTGAACAAACCTCAATCACCAGCAAAGTCCGAGGACAGCTGATGATTTTCAATGCTTCCGACCTAGGTAGAATTCTAAATCTACCTTCCACCGGTACCGACCTTAACGCCATAGTACCAATCGACCGATCGGTACTTCGAAAAATACTTCTCTGCACCAACTGCTACCAACTTCCGTGGCACATGAGGAATCTCCAACCTCAAGCTCAGCTACTTGCCCAGATTCTTTTCCACAACCTCTATCCCAAGCATCCCCGCCAGGGATTAGTTCCTCGAAAAATCTCTCTTCTTATCTACGCAATCCTTTCTTCTCTTCCGATAAATTGGTCATCCATTATTTTCGACCTCTTTATTCGTTATCAGAAATTTGAGCCTCTTCTTTTTGGGTGTTTTATAACTCCCATTTTCAACTACTTCCAAGTACCACTTCACAACGAAGTCATCCTCCGACCCTCTCACGTCCTCGATGCTACCACCTTCAATCTAAGGTCCCTGCACATGCCCGGCTCTGATGAAGCAGATCCAATATCCTCCTTCAATTACTTTTCTGCTATGATGGATATCGAGCAAACTCAAGATCGAATCCTTCGTAATCAAGCCCTATTGCAGCAGACTCGCAAGCGGAATCGTGCCAACCGGACGCCTTCACCTTCTCCACCTTCGAGATAGACGCATTTTTAGTCTGTAATAACTTTTAAATTACTTTTTGGTCTGTAATAACTTTTTTAATCTGATCCCTCCTTTTTGTCCATGACAAAGGGGGAGAAAACATGTCTCCATTATTGGAGAAACATTCTCTCTTTAAACATTATTTCACATTTTTATCATATTATTATTTCTATGCATAATGTCTTTTTGACAGGGGGAGCATATTTTGTCATCATCAAAAAGGGGGAGAATGTTGAGAAATTCGGTTTTGATGTCACATAATATGATACACTGTCTCATTTGATTTTATATGATATGATAATATGTTCTCTTGAAATAATGTTATATTATGACTGAATATGTTTTGCCATAAATCTAACGAGTATTTGATGCAAGGATATCTCACCCAATAAGGATGGAGACTTCCTGTTCAAGTACAACTATGGTGCAATCATACTCCTTGAAGAAAAAGCTTGATGAGCCATGCTTTCCTAAAAGTTCAAATAAAGAGATCGGCTACCTCAAGATGAAGATTTTTTTTCTTCTTTAGAGTCATATGTAACAGAACCTTCAGGAACTTGCATATTGCATATTACATACTCATTCATAAACACTATATCATAAAAGTATACGATAGTTTCAAAAAGCTTCTTTTTTGAAAACCAATAAGTGTACCTTCTTACAACCTTTTATGAAAAAGATATTTTGTCATATAATAATTGTACCTTCTTACAACCTTTTATGAAAAAGACATTTTGTCATTGTACCTTACAAGACAACATGAAAAAGGAATGTAGGAAGAAGACAAAAACATAAAATCGACTACATAAGAAAAATAAATTAAAATTTTTAAGGACTCTAGTTACCTTTTTCTCATAACCATAGAATGTCGACTTACTTGAAGTCATCATTCTCTCTACAAAGCATTAAATGCCTTCTATAACAAATCCCTTCTAAATATCCTTCCCAAAGAATGTCGACCTTCTTTTTGGTCCTCATTCTCTCTGGAGACTTTGAAATACACTACATAAAGAATACACTTGACATGACTATGTACAAATAAATATCTCAAAGCACTCATAGTACTTACACTCATTTAAAGTAAAGAAGTACTAGTGTACCTCAAATCATTAATTAGAATAAAGACAAAACTACAACCCAACGTTCAAATGTACTATTGTAAGAAATAGACTTTTTACATAAAATATGTATTACCTAAAACACTACAACGACTAGTGTACCCTCTATTTTACTCTTCTGGAAAAAGGCATTCTCGATCTTCTCTAAAAGATATTTTTGAAATGACATAACATTTCACATTTCAAAAAGTTACAATTCCAAAATATAACGACTACTTTTTCTAAGCTATATAAACACACACACATAAACTATTCAGACAAGAGGAATGAAATAGACGTGTGAGCTTACAAAGAGAAAAATATTCTATTAGTGATTTGAAAAGAGAGCCTTGAAAAAGAAAGAGAAAAAGAAAAAGAAAGAAAAGAGAAAAAGTCAAGTCCAGCTCTTTGACAAAGAGTATCCTCTGAGTGACAAACAGAACATTCTTAGAATCCTTCATTCGTGCATTCATATCATTCTGAAGGTTCTATAGGAAGTATTGTAACTCTGTTTATTCACTGTATTCCTTCTTTGTTTAAAGAAGTAGACCTCTGTGAAAGAGGGTGTTGCCCTTCTCTGTTGAGAGAAGAAGACCTCTTGGGAAGAGGGTGTGCCCCTTCTCTGTTGAGAGAAGAAGACCTCTTGGGAAGAGGGTGTTGTACTATTTATCCGGTAACTCGGATGTTATAGTGGAATCTCAAGTGGTTTGCTTGGAGACTGGATGTAGGTCTGGATATTGACCGAACCAGTATAACTTCTGTGTTTTATGTGTTGTGCCTTATTGCTTAATTATTTTATTTTATCGATCATTATCAAATTTCACTATTCACCCCCCCTCTAGTGGAATTTCATCAATGACCACTCTGTTTAAATCATTATTGAATCTCACCCATGTTTGTTACTTTCTAGAAGCGAATCTAATAATCAGTGCTACCACTCTCCAGAAAGGTATATTTTACAACCATTATCAAAATATCTTCTGTGTTAGGCATTGCAGCAGCTGTCGGCTGAGTTCTGCATCTAAGCTTGGTATGTGAGTTCCTTGGAACAAACCTCGTTATGTTCATTGAATTTCATTTATTGTGGCTTGTTTTTGTCTTCTGGATTCTACATCTAAGCTTGGTATGTGAGTTCCTTCAAACAAAACTCGTTATGTTCATTGAATTTCACTTACTATGGATCATTTTTGTCTTTCTGAAAATTGTCGAGAGTTTTGGAGAATGACAACTGAGTGTTATGGGGACCTTCATCACTGATAACTAATCCCCAACCAATAGTTAACCTCCAGTTGGATGCTATTGATCAACTAAAATATTTTTCCATTTGATACTCATGACTATAAATTATGAAATTAACAAAGTTCTCACAGTGGAATTTTACTGCAATTCACTACTCAGGAGTTGTGTGAGAATCCATAGGATGTGGGCTTGGAACTAGTAGGGATCGAGTCATAACCCTGAGATTCTGTTAGCAGTGTGAGTGTGTTAGCATTATATGAACTAGCCTTGGTGTACGTGTTAATATATGTCGCTAGGGGCATCAGGTAGTCTGTATAACAAGTTAGTCAGTCTGTGAGTTAGCATAGGTTGTGTTAGTATATGAGTGGTTAGTGTGTGCATTAACAATCAGTGTATGCCAATTTTCACAAGAAATGTTTTACTTTCCCTTAATATTTTCCTTAATATTTTTGCCAAGTATCCCTAGTAGTAGCCTTAGTGTTGGGTAGCCTATATCAGCGCCGGTTTTTGCATATGTTTAGCCTTTCTACACCCACTTAGAACCATTGTCCTACAACATATTCCCTGTAAAATCTCTTCAAGCATACCTGCTATACCATCAATCATTTGTTCTTTATGTGCATCCAGCTTAGTACCAGCACTCTTCTTCCCAACACACCAATAGCACTGTCCCCTGTTATGTCACCTTCACATCCCTACTGTCACTCACATGATATCC
This sequence comes from Nuphar pumila, assembly GCF_984573655.1. Lineage (NCBI taxonomy): Eukaryota > Viridiplantae > Streptophyta > Magnoliopsida > Nymphaeales > Nymphaeaceae > Nuphar > Nuphar pumila. The sequence goes on along the minus strand of NC_143256.1, from coordinate 84,871,165 downwards.
ATGACATCTTCATAACCTCATACACAACTTTCCCAACACACTAAGGCTTTAATTCCATTCTGCTACAACTTTGCATACACTAGCAGCTATACTCCAGAATCCCACTAAAGGTCGTGTCCTTTTTTTTTTAGCTGTGATTAAGCTTCTTTAAGTGTCCATACCTCACAATATGTCACATATACTGCATATACATATCATGCTTAGATGTATATATATGTATGTTCTTTTTATTAGCTTAGAATATACATCCCATCTTCAACATCATCATGTATCATTTCACAATTTCTCTAAATTCCTGCATTTTCATTATTAGGTGTACATTCTAAATAGATACTTTCTCATGGACACAGTGCATTCGTAGGCCTTCTAACCTACATTCTCCCATTGGCCTAGCACATCATGTAGGTTCATTTTTATCATTAGCTTAAGAAATAGACATGATCTGGTCCATCTTATTTTTAAGATAGCATTTTATCCCCTTGTTGTATATTGCATTTTGCTAACTCTATCTTGCAGAAAAGATATAAATCGTTAGATTCTCCTTTTTCCAGATTAGGAATTCGAATTTCAATGCAATTTCAATGATGTAATAGCTAGATTATAATGAGAATTTTACATTCCCAACATAGATTAGAATGTATGAGCATATATTTTCATAGAATTACTTGTTTCAGGACATTTTCCTCTTTTATTTCAAAAATTCACAAATGAGAACAGGAATGGCATGTGCACCATTCTAATAAAAGGTGATTGAATCCTAAGTTGATGATTTGCATCAATGGCCGTAGTCAAAGTGTGAACAAAACTTAGGGTTTTCATCTTTTATGAAATAACATCAGATCCACACTGGATCTCCTTCAAAAATCATCACATTTTCAAATATTTTTTTCCTTTATCAGAGTTTAATTTAAAATTAACTCAATATATATATCAATGGCCATAGTCAAGATATATTGAGAGTTAATTTTATTTTAAACTCTATAAAGGCACCAAAAAATGTATTTTATTCTTTAATTGAATTTAAATATGAGTATTATATAATACATTTTATGACCATAGTAAAAAATGTATTATATCTTCAATCTTATTTTAATTCATTTAAAGAATGAAATATGTTTTTCAATATCCAATTTTTAAATTCTTTAATTTATTCATCATTTAGGATAGAATTACATCATATTTTAAAAAAAAAAATCATATTATTTCAAAATCCAAGTGATTTTGAGATAATTCTTCAAATATCTTCTTCACTTCTCAAATCAATCTTCAATTCTTATAAATTCAAATTCTTCTTTCTATACTCAAATTCTATCTTATTTCAAAACTTCAAAACTCAAATTTCAAAGTCCAATTTGACTTTGAAATTTCAAAATCATTTTTTCTTCAAAAATTCAACTTCCAACTCAAATCCAAATTCAAAGTTCAATTCAACTTTGAAAATTCAAATTCATTTCCATTTTCAGGATTCGATTTTAAATTCAATTCAATATCCCATATTGTATTTCAAAGTTCAAGTTTAAGCTTTGGAATTTCCAGATTCATCTTCTGATTTCAAAGATTCAAGTTTAAAATCAAGGTTTATTCTTTATTTTTCAAAAATATCCAAAGTTCTATCTAAAGATTGAATCTTGATTCTCAATCAAGGTTTTGAGATTGATTCTGAATCTCAAAATCTGATCTTCCCCCAAATTTAAGCCCACTTTCAAATCCAATCTGGATTCCTAGAATGCAGATTCATCTCCTAATCCCATTTAGGATTCCAGATCTCGAATTCAATTCCATCTTGGATTCTAGACTTTGGATCCAATTCCATTTAGGGTTCCAGATTTTAGATTCAACTCCATCTTGGATTTCAGACTTCGGATCCAATTCCATTTAGGATTTCAGATTTCGGATTAAAATCCATCCTGAAAATCCAGATTTCAAATCCAATTCTGTTTTCAAATTTCACCTAGATCCAAGATCCATTCTAATTTCAGACTTTAAATCCGGAATTTAATTCCCTTTCAAGATTCCATCTCAAATTTGAATCCTAGATTCAAAATCAAAATTCAAAGTTCATTCTAACTTTGAAAATTCATTCACTTCAAAATTTCTATCTCAGTTACAAAATCTCTTTTTCTCCTTATTTCTTCAAATCAAAATCCATTTTCCAAACTCTGATTATTCCAAGACTTGGAATTTCAAGTCTCTTTTCCAGATCTATTTCAATTTCTAAGTTAGATTCAAAATCTAACTTTTTCAAACCAATTTCAAATCTTTGAATCATTTCTTCACTCCATTATCAAATTTTCTTCAGAATCACTTGGAAAACCCAAAAATTTCTAAATCATTTTCTCAAAAGCATACATCTTTGCATTTGCATTTCACAGACATGATTCTTTGTGCATTTAGACTTAGAATACATTTTTAGATAATATTTAGACAAAGCAAAAAGGCATAAATTTGATCCTTGGTTCGATTACCCCTGGTAAAGGCACCAGAAACGGTCGAACCTTGTACCGACGAGTGAATCTCGTCTCTCCATTTTTCCCGCAAATTTTCAAAATAGAGGCGAGTAATTTCAAAACATTTTCAAAATTAAGGTCAAGTAAGACCTTTGCAAAAGAGTTCCTCTCTCTTCTTTCTTTCTTTTTTCTCTTCTTTTTCTATCTTTTATTTCCCTTCAAAAAGAGAATAGAGACTGGAAAGGCAAAGAGAAGGAAAAGAGGGAATAAGGAGGAAAAATTTTGCAATGATCACAGTACTTCCAATACCAGGAATGCACACTCTGTTTCTTCGATCAAGCTTTCTGCAAGCTCTGCGTCAACTCTTCCAGTGAAGACCGGTGGGTCAAGTTTGAGGAACTTTTCATAAGTTATTCCTCTGATGTTCTCATTGTGAGGTAGGGCTGGTTCTTGTCTTGTTTCACAAATGGCAGACACAAGTTTGTTGAGTGTCTCTAGCAGGAACCCCTGTATATGAGACTCCTCGCTCGGCATGATTCTCCTTGTTGTAGGAGTCATCTATAGCTTGACAAGGGTTTACCCGATCAAAGAGTATAAAATCATACTTACAGTGCGATACCGTAAACATGACGGATCTTAAACCAGGTTTCTCAGACACTTGCTCTGATACCAATTTTGTAACGCCCCGGATTTTCAAAATAAAGCTAAGTTAAAATTTTCATGAACTTCTTTTTTTTTTGCAGCAGAACCTAGAAAAGCTTTGAGCAGCAGAATCAGACGATAATGAGTCATTGATTTTAGAAAACTTCGGGCAATTCACAGGTATGTGGCCAAGCTCTCCTTGACCACCAAAGTGTTCCATTTATCAAAACCACTTGTTCATTACAAATATTACTGCTTGGAAAAGCGGTATTTGGTTTAATAAAGAAAGCAATACAACATTGTCTAGAAAAACCCTGAAACTCGATGCTGCCTTGCTCCGCATATCGCAACACAGGTTCAACACCTAAAATCTTCATTAAACGGGGTCAGAACCACTGATGGTCTGGTAAGCAAGCAATCATATATCCATTCAACTCAAGTAAATGCATTGACCACTCAGGGTCACAGTTCGCAATAACGACGCTCAAGTCTCCACGACTTAGCGTATATCGCAAGAGCCTCCTTCAGGCTATGAGTTGAACACTTTGCTCAAGTCTTCATGACTTAGCACAAGCCTCTTCAGGGCTGTGATTTGAATCTCTCGCTCAAGTCTGCATGACTTAGCGTAAGCCTCTCCAGGGTTGTGATTTGAATATCCGCTCAAGTCTCCATGAGTTAGCATTGACCTCTTCTGGGTCTCAATTGGGATGTCAAAGTTCAAGTCTTTACACTTGGCACATCCATATCTTACGAGCCTAAGATGCAAGCTCCTCGAGCTTCGCTTAGTCATGTAGATACAACATGGTTCTTTGCTCTATCGGTTCAGTAGTATACCGATCATAACACCTTCACTAAGGTTATGTAGGACTTGACACAACAACGTCCATTCACTTATATATTCAATACATCGCTGAACCTAGAGCTAATGCATTGCTTCAATATTTTCTTTTCACCCCCTGGTACGCGGGAGAACTTTTGTTCAAGCATCAACGCGACATTCTGGGGGTTAATTATTCTATGTATGTTAGATACCCCAGAGGCTTGTTGACCCCATCTATGTTAGGGCAGTAAACTCATACTGGGAGAACCCTAACAGGCAGGTTCGGATGCATCCTCTACTTGTAGTAGTTGAGTTCAATCCATAGATTTTAAGGATAACCACGACCTCAAACCCCTTGAGTGACTGAGGTCTCATTGAACTCTGTCAAGTTCATAATCAAATACATGTCACTCGGGTTGTACCATCACCGTCTGCCACAGTGAGCGTTAGTTCTGAAGGGGTCCGTCAGTCTAACCATTACTTGTCGGATATATTATTGCCATTCGAACAAGCCAGTGCATCCCGCACTGAAGATATATGTACCCGACCCTATTCAGTAATCTCCCCTAACATGGCCATTAGCCATGGGGTTCATGAGACATTTAAGTCTGATTCATATGCATGCTTAACTAAGCACTCGACACTACAACCATCATGAACACCTCACCTCCTTTGGGTGGACAAAATACTCTGGCTCTGCGGCCCTTATGAGTCCAGTTGTATAATCAGTATCCATGAGCATGCATATGACTCGATCTCAACGGATCGGATGCTCAGCATGAATCACTGCAATGAACAGTTGGCCTATTCAAGGCGCAACAACTACTCTGCCTCTGCGGCCCTTACAAGCAGTGGCCTAGTCAAAGCGCAACAACTACTCTGGCTTTGTGGCCCTTACGAGTAAAGTGCCCTTACAGGTGAAGCATGGAAATGGGCCATTCTGGCAGTGTTCCAATAACAAGGCATCCTCATGCCATTGAACTGGTTCCAATAGCTCTTCTGCCAACCATTTCGATAGCACTTCTCCTGCTTTGACGACAGGAGTGACTCAAACCTTTCTACATTATAGAAAGTACATGACAGAATATGGGCATCACCTTTTTTGTATGATGGAGTAACATGCTACGCTCTTTTCGAGCTTGGTTGAGCTTCTTCAGAAATTTCTGCAGCAGTCCTTTTTATCTGAGGAAGCGTGCGTTTCTTTCAAGCTCGGTGAGCATCTTTTCAGAATTTTAACAGTACTTCTCCTCTTTGACGAGAAAATCTCCATGTTTTAACTTGAGAATGGATGCACACTGTTGTACATACTTTGCATCTATCGAGGTTCGATAGAACCTTGGGCTATATCCAGGCCATGCATAAGTGACTTAGGTTTTTACAAAAAAATAGTTTTGTACAAAGGCGAAGCCTTTCCAATAGGAGCTTCATTTATCAAGCAGAATCTTGATCAAGGAGCGATAATGGAATCGCAATGGCGATTTAGAATTTATCTCCATTTGAATGCTCATTTATGCAAACTATATTTAGTATAAGTAGAAGCTTGCACTTTATATGGTGGCGGCGTAAGGGAGGGCATATACATATTGTTCAGGGGGTAAAACTGAACGAAATATCTTACGTATATAATTACAGAATGCAGGAGCTTGGGCATCATTCGACGCAATGGCAAGACAAAATGCGTAATTGTAAATTACAGAAAGTAGGAGCCTTGGCATTATATAACGCGATGGCAAGACAAAATATAATATACGTGGGAACCAATATCCAATGATAGTCGCAAGGCAAGCGCATGAACATCGAAGTGTCCTAGAGGGATCAACTAAGGACTAGGGCAAGATATTATTTTTAAGAACACATATACTGTGCAATTAGACATATATATCCGATGACAGTCACAAGGCGAACGCGTGAACACTGAAGTGTCCTAGAGGGCTCAACCAAGGACTAAGGTAAGATATTACTTCAGAAAGTATATGTCGTATATAAACAAGTAAATACTTGAGAGAGATGGATCAACAAAGCGAACTTACTTTAAATTGGGAAAGAAATGACTCCAAAATGCTTCGACTGCTTTGAATGAGGTTTGAACCTTCCTTCGAGAGGTTAGACTAGGTTATATGAGTTTGACCTAGTTGAGAAAGAGAAAGAGCAGGTTAAGCTGCTAAACCCAAGTAGTTTGAACCAAACTGAGTTCAATCCAAGTCAGCTGGGTCAGGCAGGTTCAGACTTAGCCCATGTAGGTTGGGTCTAGGCTAAGTGAATCAAACCCGATTTTAGAACCAAAAGGGACTTTGACTTTGACTAAACCCAACTAGGTTCTAACCAAGTGAAGTGGGTTTGGACCAAGTCAGGTGGGTTCAGACCAGGTCAGGCAGGCTCAGACCAGGTCAGGTGGTCTCAGAAGGGCTAGGCTAGGTAGGGGAGGTTTAGGAGAGAGAGAGAGAAGAGGAGGAGAGAGAGGGGTTGACGATTTTTCAAGGAGGGGGGCACCTCTATTTATAGCCAAGATTACTTGGCCCCCAAGTAATTATGATTGTTGCAAAAAAAATTCTTTTCCTTTTTCTCTCTTTCCTTTTCTTTTTTCCTTTCTCGCCTTTTTTCCTTTTTGAAGAGGAAAAAGAAAGAAAGAGAAGAGAGAAAGAAAGAAAGAAAGGAGAGAAACTCTTTTGCAAGGTCTCACTTGACCTTTATTTGAAAAATATATTTTGAAAAATTAACTCGCCTCTATTTTTGAAATTTTGTGAAAAAAATGGAGAGACGGGATTCGCTCGTCGGTACGAGGTTCAACCGTTCCCGGCGCCTTTACCAAGGGTAATTGAACTAAGGATCGAATTAATGCCTTTTGTTTTAACTAAATTTGTCTGAATGATTATTCTAAAATCCTAAAATGCACATAGAGTCATGCTTGTGCTTATGAAAATGCAAAGATGTATGCTTTTGAGAAATGCTTCAGAGATTTTGGATTTTTCTAAGTGACTTTGAAATAAGTTTGAAAATCTTCTTGAAGAAGAGGTTCAAAAGTTGGATTTGATTTGGAAAACTGAGATTTGAATCTAAACTTGGAATTTGAAATGAATTTGAGACTTTGGAATTGATTTCGAAATCAGAATTTGAACTTGGAAATGGAATTGGAAATTGGAAATTGGAAATTGGAATTTGAAATTGAATTTGAAATAGAAATTTAAAGAATGAATTTAGAAATAAAAAATTTATAACTTTAAAATAAACCTTGAAATGAGATTTTGAAATTGAGAATAGAAGTTGAATTTAGACTTGGAATTTTGAATCAGGATTGAATTTCAAAGTAAATCTTAAAATTTGATTTTTGATTTAAAGTTGAACTAAAACTCAGGATTTGAAATAGAATTCAAAATTTTGAAATGGAAACAAAGAATTTGAATGAAGTTTGAAGTAAAAATATGAAATTCAGAAATGAGAATTGAAAATTTAAAATTGAATGGATTTGAGAATAAAAGAATGAATTTGAATTTGTATTTGTAAATAAGAGTTTGAGAAGGGATTTTGAATTTAAAAAAAAAACTGAGTTTTTAAAAGTTTATTTCAAAATCACTTGGATTTTTTAAGATAATTTGAAATGATTTGAAAAAGAATGCAATTTGTTATGACAATGAAGCCGTACATGATACTTCAAGTACAAGGTTTTGATGATGAACAAGTGAATCAACTGCATTTCAGCTAAGGCAATGAAGAAAGATGACAAGAATTGAAGAATTCGATGAAGAATCTTTGAAGACTAGTATGCAAATGTAAATTTCATTAAAAGTCTTAGATTCTTGTAAGAGCCTTACTTAGAGTGCACATTTCGGTTGCAATTCACATAAAAAGTCTTTAGAAAAACTTTTCTAAAAGAACCCTTCATGAAAATCTTTTTAGAAAACTCTTTATTTAATTTTTTGTGTTTATTAGTCGACCAATAGACTCACCAGTCGACTAATCCTTTCGCGCCAAATTTTCTAAGCAAAATGTCATTTTTGTCAAATTAGTCGACCAAAGGTTTTATCAGTCGACCGGACAGAATGTTTGTTTTCTGAAAATTTAGCAGCAGTCGACTAATGATTTTATCAATCGACCGGACAAAACATGTATTTTCAGAAAAATTTAGCAGCAGTCGACTGAAAGGTTTTTCAGTCTACTGATGATATTATCAGTCGACTAACTTTCAAAACTTCAAATTTTCAAACGGCTTGATAAACACATTAGTCGACCGACTGCGATGACCTAGGAATTCCCGACTTGTAAAATCCTTTGGATTTTTGGGTAAATTTTTTTTTTTTTTAAACAAAAGCGCAAGTGTGGAAGTACAAAAAGGAAAACAAGCGGCGGACTCCAGGGCGGGTCGCAAGAGTGAAACAACAGTGAAAGAAACAACTTTTTATTATTATTTACAAAACGTACAACCAATCCCTTGTACAAAACCAAGAACTGCCAAGATCTTTAGAGTTTCCAGAAGTGTGGGTTCAGAGTCCACTACAGCACATCGAGCTCCATCGCACGCCTAAGCAAACACCTGTATCCCCATAAAATGGGGTTAGTACTCTTTTGAGCTGGTGAGACAAACCAATTCACAATATATCCATGTGTGGAAATCAAAAGCAAGCTATTCGTACAACACATAGCATGCTTATTTACAGTAATTGAGCAATTACAGCATGAGCAAATATAAAGCAGTGATAAAACTACGCATGGAGCAATATCGACAATTACTAGCAATAACATAGTATGCATCAAGGAACATAATTAAACAATTTATCAACATTTGTAACAAGGTATGCATCACAGAACATAAATTACTAAGGTAACAATACAATAGACTGTGATATGCAAACAGATGTGTCATCATGAACTATGCACAAATACAAGTGGACAAGTAAGTGCATCGTGCCATAAGTGCAAGAACTAGTCGAGTGATTCTTCAAAACATTGCACATTATGAGGAGACAGTTAGAAGCATTTTGCCACGGTAAAGCGTGACTCACAAGCTATGCCAAGGTTCATAACCGTGTATTACAACCATAAGCGAGCTCATCCCGCTAAGTGGGTCTATCGCCCACAAACGACTCGCCAAGGAGTTCCAAAGTCGCATAAGTCTCATAAGACTGTGATTCCATAAGTCTCAAAAGGCTGAAATATCCAAACATGTATCTCGAGAAATCCCTACGTACTTAGGGAAATACCTGTAATTTGCCAATGTGATTCGTGCAATCAGATATAACAAGCACTACCATGACTACGTTCATTTGATGACATGCGCCTTAGGTTTCGTAGTTATGTAAAAAATTCAGTTTATAAGAAGCATTAACAAGGCATTCATTGCAACATTTTTCGATTTATGCATAAACGGCCATACTAGCAACGAGGGTGAATCTACACCACATGAGTTATATTTTTGTGCCTACATAACTACGTATACGTTTGTTTAACATATGACATAGGGTTCTTAATTACGCCATTTCTTGAAAGCACTCAGTAGGGAGTTATTTGCACAAACTTTGCATTTTATGCTGAAACGAACACATGCATAGAGATATGTATTCACATTGCCCACTTTGGTGGGTTGTCATGTACCGCACAATCATAATCAACATTACGTAAATTGTATCAGACAACGCACACTCCTTGCACAAGTTGTAAAATAGTCCAAAACACTTGATGTATCATTGGGGTATTGGATCCCGCAGCATTTGCTTACACGCAGCCCCAAAGGCTGCTGTCCGGAGGCTCACTAACGGAACTCAACAATGCCAAGAAAAAGAGGGACATGTGTGCATTGGCTGCTGGGCGGAAATCTGTCCAAAACAGACTCGCCAACCGAATCTATAACAATGGTGCCACGGGGCAGCATGCGCACGCAGCAGGGCTCCGTTTGGGCAGCGCTGCTGGAACGAAAAGAGTGTTGCAGAATGTGCAAAGGTGAAACAACAAGCCTTGATGTTACCTCACTGCAGGGGCAAAACCGCCTGAACCGTGTAGATCCGGTCCACAGAATAGACCGTGGCGAGGGTCACGACAAGAAGAGGTCAGCCCCGGGTCTGGACTGCTCAGTCCAGGCCCATGATAGGCTAATGCAACCACTAGAAAGAGGTTTGGACTGTGCATCCAGACCATGCGTGGCTCAGCCACTAACAACCGGTCCAGACCATGGAAGGAGTGCTCAAACATGAGCACGGTCTGGACCGTGTGTCCAGACCCAGCTGAACTCAACCAGCACGAGAAGGAGGAAGGGTACAAGCTTGCTACCTGCACCCAGCTGCAGCCAACAGCCGCTTGGCTGCAGCAAGGGCCAAAATGAGCCGCGCAAGGCGTAACGCCGCAAACCGCCAAACGCGAAGGGCATGCCGCCCAACCGAACTGGCTCAGGCCTTTGACAGGTCTGGACCGTGCTCAGTCCAGACCATGTCAGGCCTACGGAGGAAATCAAAAAACCCATGCCCCTAAATGGAGCTCGGCTCGTGGGTTGTGAAGTGCTGAAAGGCGCACAAGGGGGAAAGGTCCTGGCTGACCCGTTATGGTTAACGAGGGACATGTATGGCTGGACACGTCCAGCTGGTTGGACTGGTCCAACCAAACAACATAGTCAAAAGGACCGAACAAACAAAAAACATGGGCCATGGCGTCAATCAGAAACGTAATAACTAAAAATGGGGAAAAACCCATGTGCATTCTTTCATGGCTTGACCTGTTTGGCTAAAACCAGCAGCACCCACAAAGGGGCTAACCCGAATGAGCAGGGTTACTGGACTTGTGCCAACCGTGGCCTCCTCGCCAACTGAATCAACGCTTTGGAAAAATCCTTGAGCGGACAAGAACAAACCAAAATCAACAAGATGCGTGCAGCCACTTAGTTAACAATGGAAAAACGGGTTTGTGATGGCATGCTAAGCCTAAAACCCTATTTAAAATGCATGCAAGTTTGCCCAAACCAATCGTCAAATGGGGATCCAAAACTGAAACATTCTCTAGTATACACTCACATTACGGTATGTAAAGAGGGAAACTCACGAAAATGCAAGTATGCCTAGCAATTTGCTCAATCGAAAACTACACACATGTTGCATGCAAGCCTACTTGATGAAATCGGCTAATAAGAAGAAAAAACCGAAATACCACATTTTTGGACAAGTGTAGGAGCGTCTCACCTTTGAGGCTTTGAAATGGAGGAAGAGGTACCACGGCTGGAGCTGGAACAAGGTGCTCACGATGGAGAGAAAGGGTGTAGAGAGAGGTGAGAGGGGAGAGCAAGAGAGAAGAGAGAGAAGGCTCCAAGAAAAAATTGCCCCTTTCTCTCTCTTAAGCCTTTAAATAGGTAGGGTTTATAGATTGAATGGCTGGGATTAAATGAAGCAAGATGGATGGCTGGGGTGCTCCACGCCCCCCCCTAGATGTCCACGCCCAATGTATGTCATGCATTTGAAACTTTTAAAAAGGTTTTCAGAAATTCCATTGAAAAGGCTTTGAAAAAAGCTTTAAAACTTGTAGAAATTACTTGGAAATGCCCTTAGCTGCCGCCCCTTATGCCCAATCGAGTTTTAGCATTTGAATCCTTTCAAAAACATTGCAAAAATGCCATGGGGTGCCAGCCCCATGCTCTTCTCTTTGGAAAATGTGCCTCTCATGATGGCCTTTAAGCTCCATCATGAGGTTTTTGAAAAGATAAGCGGCCAATAGTGGCCTTCTTTTCAAGAGCCATGCAAAATATTTTAAAAACGCTACCCAGCTGGTCAAACCTTGACCAGATGGTCCACCATAGCCAAGGATGTCCACTAGAGAGGGCGCCCAATGGGTTTGGGTCCTCCTCTAGTATTCCGGGTCCAAACCCAAAAATCGCCAAATGCTATACTTCAAGAAAATGCTTATTTTATGGATTTAAATATTAAATTAATTCCAATATATCATTTAGTTCTCTTCAGAGCTTTAATTAGTAGGGAATGCTTGATGCCTCTCAAAAAAATTGCCTTTCATTTGCAAGAATTAAGCATATTATGATTTGTGTCCTGTCGTAGAGCAAAACTCGTAATTCACATGCACTGACGAGTTTTTTACGTCATATATGTCCCAAATTCGGGGACAAGCTATAAAAATATATTATAATTTTACCCTTAAAATTTCAGAAGCTAATTCATCCAGAATTAGGCACTTCTTACTTACATAGTGTATTTACGCGATTTTTGAGTCGCGCACTCAAAGCTAAAACACAAAGCACATTCAATTCATACATAATTACACGATATAATCTCATAAATACATGAAAGCATACATATCAACACTAAGTAAGCAGTAAATTCCTAAGAAAATTTTTGCGGGTGTTACATTCTACCCTCCTTAAAAAGGATTTTGTCCGCGAAATCACAAAACACAAGCAACAACAAAATGGTCAGATCTCGTCTAACAACGCCTAATCGGCCAAAACTAAGTCTCTCGTAAACTTCTTAGGACATAACTTGGCAATATGCCCTAGTTTTTCACACTTGAAACACTTGCCATCGAATAGAGGACAAGCTCCAAAAGCGTGTTCTTCGTCACATCATCGACACTTCCGTTGGACATTCGATCGCTGGGATCGCCTACGTTGGTGGTTCTGAGATACTTCCTGACGCTTCTGCTCTCTCTCACGCATCCATGATTTGGTAGTCTCAGGGTCTGTCTTATCCTCAAAAGTAGGAAGATTCAAATCTATGAATCACTTATAGGGAACCATACTATTATTCTGCCCACCTTGGGCTACGTGCTGAAGATTTGCATCCAACTGTTGAATCGCAACCGCTTGCTGTTGTACAACCTTTACAAGGTTGCTCACAATGCCCAAAACATTGTTGCATCTAGTCTTCCAAGTCATCTATCATGACAAAAAGATGCAACAAATTAATCGATAGGTCTGACAACCATGCTCGCTAAGCGATAATTGCAACAATCATACAGAAATCACGAACACACAACACACATATTTCAGGCAACATTCATCACAATTCAAACAAGGGTCACATTGCAACTCAATTGTGCAATAACATGGCATAGAAATACGTACTATGAACAATCTCAAGCGACACCCTACCAGGCCGCTATCGCTAGAAAGTCAAACTTATAGATTCATAACTGGCCATATCAATATCAGAAGATCAATACTGCTCACCATAACTTTTCATCAGAATCACACAAGTTACCCGTCGGATCGCCTGATCTGGGAAGCGTACAACCTCACAAGGATTTACTGTCCTAGATGGTATACCTGGTATTGGACAGTACACTTCCTCACAGTTCACCGTCTCCGCTGCTACCCAGTCTTGGACAATGTATCCTCACAGAGATTCTACCACTCTAGCCGGATTACCTGGTCTTGGTCATACTTCCCTTGCAGATACTCCATTGGAGATCAAATCCTCAACCAATACCATACACAGTGATACATACAATTGACTAATCAAAACAATTGACCGCTCTCAAGGTCAGAAACCACCAATACAAGCACATATATCAGCAATATGCATCGTATCACTTCATATGGCAAAACACAGAATCACACGTTCTTCCAACAAGGTTCCACAAACCATAATCATGTATCACATCTAATCATTCATCGCGTGCTCTCAATAATTTTGTTCAGGTGGCAGAATAATCACATCACAAAGAAGATTTAGACTACGCAACTCATCACTGCCACTAGAAACATTACATCCTCAAATGGAACCTCAAAGCACCATGTGTTCAATCACTTCAACGTGAAACATATGCGCCTATCTACAAGACATCTTAGTCCAACATTCATGATATACCTCAAGCCAAAGTGTACTAAGTCTAGTCACGATGTCATGTCTAACATCGAACGATACCCGAAATGTCAAAGAATTTAAGCTAACATGCAGAATCAACAATTAAACAACAGAAACACAATTCTACTAAGTTAAGCATACTTATAGTGCGATGGTCGATGCTTGTAGAGACTTGAACCACACTTCTGTATCTCTTTTTAAAACACTGCTCTGATACCAATTGCGACGACTCAGGAATTCCCGACTTATAAAATCCTTTAAAATCCTTTGGATTTTTGGGTAAACTTTTCTTTTTTTAAACAAAAGCGCAAGTGCGGAAGTACAAAAAGGAAAACAAGCGGCAGACTCTGGAGCGGGTTGCAGGAGAGAAACAACAGTGAAAGAAACAACTTTTCATTATTATTTACAAAACGTACAACCAATCCCTTGTACAAAACCAAGAACTGCCAAGATCCTTAGAGTTTCCAGAAGTGTGGGTTCAGAGTCCACTACAGCACATCGAGATCCATCGCACGCCTAAGCAAACACCTGTATCCCCATAAAATGGGGTTAGTACTCTTTTGAGCTGGTGAGACAAACCAATTCACAATATATCCATGTGTGGAAATCAAAAGCAAGCTATTCGTACAACACATAGCATGCTTATTTACAGTAATTGAGCAATTACAGAATGAGCAAGTATAAAGCAGTGATAAAACTACGCATGGAGCAATATCGACAATTACTAGCAATAACATAGTATGCATCAAGGAACATAATTAAACAATGTATCAACATTTGTAACAAGGTATGCATCACAGAACATAAATTACTAAGGTAACAATACAATAGACTGTGATATGCAAACAGATGTGTCATCGTGAATTGTGCACAAATACAAGTGGACAAGTAAGTGCATCATGCCATAAGTGCAAGAACTAGTCGAGTGACACTTCAAAACATTGCACATTATGAGGAGACAGTTAGAAGCATTTTTCCACGGTAAAGCGTGACTCACAAGCTGTGCCAAGGTTCATAAACCATGTATTACAACCATAAGCGAGCTCATCTCGCTAAGTGGGTCTATGACACACAAACAACTCGCCAATGAGTTCCAAAGTCGCATAAGTCTCATAAGACTGCAATTCCATAAGTCTCAAAAGGCTGAAATATCCAAAAATGTATCTCGAGAAATCCCTACGTACTTAGGGAAATACATGTAATTTGCGAATGTGATTTGTGCAATCAGATATAACAAGCACTACCATGACTATGTTCATTTGATGACATGCGCCTTAGGTTTCGTAGTAATGTAAAAACTTTAGTTTATAAGAAGCATTAACAAGGCATTAATTGCAGCATTTTTCGATTTATGCATAAACGGCCATACTAGCAACGAGGGTGAATCTACACCACACGAGTTATATTTTTGTGCCTACATAACTACGTATACGTTTGTTTAACATATGACATAGGGTTCTTAATTACGCCATTTCTTGAAAGCACTCGATAGGGAGTTATTTGCACAAACTTTGCGTTCTATGCTGAAACGAACACATGCATAGAGATATGTATTCACATTGCCCACATTGGTGTGTTGTCATGTATCGCAGAATCATAACCAACATTACGTAAATTGTATCGGACAATTCACACTCCTTGCACAAGTTGTAAAATAGTACAAAACACTTGATGTATCATTGGGGTATTGGATCCCACAACATTTGCTTACACGCAGCCCCAAAGGCTGCAGTCTGGAAGCTCACTAACGGAACTCAACAGTGCCAAGAAAAAGAGGGACATGTGTGCATCGGCTGCTGGGCGAAAATCTGTCCAAAACAAACTTGCCAATCGAATCTATAACAATGGTGCCACGGGGCAGCATGCGCACGTAGCAGAGCTCTGTTTGGGCAGCGCTGCTGGAATGAAAAGAGTGCTGCAGAACATGCAAAGGTGAAACAGGAGGCCTTGTTGTTACCTCACTGCAGGGGCAAAACCGCCTGGACCGTGTAGGTCCGGTCCGCGGAATAGACCGTGGCGAGGGTCACGACAAGAAGAGGTCAGCCTCGGGTCTGGACTGCTCAATCCAGGCCCATGCTAGGCTAATGCAACCACTAGAAAGAGGTATGGGCTGTGCGTCCAGACCATGTGTGGCTCAAACACCAACAGCTGGTCCAGGTCTGGATCGATTGGTCCAGACCATGGAAGGAGTGCTCAAACATGAGCACAGTCTGGATCGTGTGTCCAGACCCAACTGGACTCAGCCAGCACGAGAAGAAGGAAGGGTACAGGCTTGTTGCCTGCACCCAACTGCTGCCAACAGTAGCTTGGCTGCAGCAAGGGCCAAAACGAGCCGTGCAAGGCGTAACGTCCCAAACCGCCAAACGCGAAGGGCATGCCGCCCAACCGAACTGTCTCAGGCCTTTGACAGGTCTGGACCGTGCTCGGTCCAGACCATGTCATGCCCACAGAGGAAATCCAAAAAACCATAGCCGCTAAATGGAGCTCGACTCGTGGGTTGCGAAGTGCTGAAAGGCACACAAGGGGGAAAGGTCTTGGCTGACCCGTTATGGTTAACCAGAGACATGCATGGTTGGACACGTCCAGTTGGTTGGACTGGTCCAATCGAACAGCAAAGTCAAAAGGACCGAACAGACACGAAACATGGGCCATGGCGTCAATTAGAAACATAATAACTAAAAATGGGAAAAAACCCATGTGCATTCTTTCATGGCTCGACCTGTTTCGCTAAAACCAGCATCACCCACAAAGAAGCTAACCCAAATGAGCAGGGTTGCTGGACTTGTGCCAACCGTGGCCTCCTCGCCAACTGAATCGATGCTTTGGAAAAATTCTTGGGTAGACAAGAACAAACTAAAATCAACAAGATGCGTGCAGCCACTTAGTTAACAAAGGAAAAACGGGTTTGTGATGGCATGCTCAGCCTAAAACCCTATTTAAAATGCATGCAAGTTTGCCCAAACCAATCGTCAAATGGGGATCCAAAACTGAAACATTCTCTAGTATACACTCACATTACGGTATGTAAAGAGGGAAACTCACGAAAATGCAAGGATGCCTAGCAATTTGTTCAATCGAAAACTACACAGATGGTGCATGCAAGCCTACTTGATGAAATCAGCTAATGAGAAGAAAAAACCGAAATACCACAATTTTGGACAAGTGTAGGAGCGTCTCACCTTCGAGGCTTTGGAATGGAGGAAGAAGTACCATGGCTGGAGCTGAAACAAGGTGCTCACGGTAGAGAGAAAGGGTGTAGAGAGAGGTGAGAGGGGAGAGCAAGAGAGAAGAGAGAGAAGGCTCCAAGAAAAACTCGCCCCTTTCTCTCTCTTAAGTCTTTAAATAGGTAGGGTTTATAGATTGAATGGCTGGGATTAAATGAAGCAAGATGGAGAGCTGGGGTGCTCCACACACACACCCCCCTTAGATGTCCACGCTCAATGCATGTCATGCATTTGAAACTTTTAAAAAGGTTTTCAAAAATGCCATTGAAAAGGCTTTGAAAAAAGCTTTAAAACTTGTAGAAATTACTTGAAAATGCCCTTAGTTGCCACCCCTTATGCCCAATCGAGTTTTAGCATTTGTGTCCTTTCAAAAACATTGTAAAAATGCCATGGGGCGCCATCCCCATGCTCTTCTCTTTGGAAAATGAGCCTCTCATGATGGCCTTTAAGCACCATCATGATGTTTTTGAAAAGATAAGTGACCAATAGTGGCCTTCTTTTCAAGATCCATGCAAAACATTTCAAAAACACCACCCAGCTGGTCAAACCTTGACCAGCTGGTCCACCATAGCCAAGGATGTCCACTAGAGAGGACACCCAATGGGTTTGGGTCCTCTTCTAGTGATCCGGGTCCAAACCCAAAAATTGCCAAATGCAATACTTCAAGAAAATACTTATTTTATGCATTTAAATATTAAATTAATTCCAATAAATCATTTTGTTCTCTTGAGAGCCTTAATTAATAGGGAATGCTTGATGCCTCTCAAGAAAATTGTCTTTCATTTGCAAGAATTAAGCATATTATGATTTGTGTCTCGTCGTTGAGCAAAACTCGTAATTCACATGCACTGACGAGGTTTTTACGTCGTATAGGTTCCAAATTCGGGAACAAGCTATAAAAATATATTATAAATTAACCCTTAAAATTTCAGAAGCTAATTCATCCAGAATTAGGCACTTCTTACTTACATAGTGTATTTACGCGATTTTCGAGTCGCACACTCAAAGCTAAAACACAAAGCACATTCAATTCATACATAATTACGCGATATAATCTCATAAACACACGAAAGCATACATATCAACACTAAGTAAGCAGTAAATTCCTTAGAAAATTTTTGCGGGTGTTACACCGACGATAACTGTCAGTCTACTAATAGTTAATTATGAGTCGGCTAACTATTGTTCCAGTCGACTAATTTTGCTGTTTTTTCTGTAACTTTTAAAAGGCGTGTCTTTTCATTTTTCAAATATTTTGATCATTTAAAATAGATTATTTTGACACCCTTTCATACCCTCAACATATGGAATCTTTCAACTATAAATATGAGTGCATTCTACATTCAAAAACATCGAATTGAATGCAATCCAATTGAATTACATTAAATTACTCTTTGCTTTTCACTCATATTCTTTTTCTCACTCAGTTGATATTTTTCACTTCAGTTTTTCACTCAAATTCCTTTGAGAGACAGTGAATTCGTGAGTTGAGTATTTCAACAACCTCAAAAGTCAATTGCATCTCATTATTATTCATAAGAAAGGCTTGTAGGTTGTTTGTAAGTTGTTACTTATTTCATTTTTCTGTAAAAGAAAGGACTCTTTGGTTTAAAGGAGTTGTTTGCTTTCAGTAGGTGTGTTACACAAGGTTGATAGTGAAAATCTCAAGTTGGTTTTGCTTGGGGACTGGATGTAGGTTGGGAAAGACCGAACCAGGATAAATTTTTGTGTTCTTTGTGTGATTGCTTTGTGAATTTCAAAATCCATCAAAATTTCGAAGACGATATTTAAAAGCACTATTCACCCCCCTCTAGTGCTCGTTGCCTCGATCCTACTACATTTTCATTTGGTATCAGAGCAAGTTAGCTATATTTTTATCTTACCATCATCTAGCATGGCAACATCATCATTTCAGCACAAAGAAGGATGCTCCTCTGTTCGTCCTCCTCTCTTCGACGGAACAAACTATGGATACTGGAAAGTGAGAATGACAATATTCTTACAATCCATGGATCTCGAAATTTGGAGAGTTGTTTTAGAAAAGTACCAAATTCCATCAACTGATTTCAGCTGATGGACCGATGAAGAAAATAAGACTGTTTCACTTAATGCCAAGGCTATGAATGCATTGTATTATGCCGTTAACAAGGTAGAGTTCAATCACATCTCTCAATGCTCTACAAAAAATGAAATCTGGCATACTCTTCTCGTGACTCACGAAGGTACGTCAAAGGTAAAGGAATCTAAAATTGCTTCTTTAGTTCATAAATTTGAATTGTTTAAAATGAAACAAAATGAATCTATATCGAACATGGTAACTAGAATGACCGATATCACTAACACTCTAAAATCCCTTGGAAAAGAATATTCACAAGTGGATTTAGTCAGAAAAAACCTAAGGTGTTTAACTCCTGAATGAGAGAGAAAAACCACAACTATTGAGGAAGCAAATGATTTAAACACTCTCACTCTTGAAGATTTGATTGGTAACTTAATGGCATATGAAGTCCAACTTCAAGACAGACAAGAAGAAGAACCCAAGAAGAAATCTCTTGCTTTTAAGGCTACTTCTGACTCTGAAAATTCAGAAGAAGATAAAGATGAAGATATTGCTCTCATTACAAGGCAATTCAAAAGATTCATCAAAAAGGGAAGATTTCAAAGAAAGGTAAAGAAAGCAGATTCTTTCAATCCTAATGAAGTCAAGTGCTTTAACTGCAAAAAGGTAGGACACATCAAGAAAGATTGTTCTCTTCTCAAAATCAAGCCCAAGGACCAATTCAAGAAGAAAAAGGCATTTTAAGCATGTTGGGATGATAGTGACTACTCTTCCGATGAAGAATCAAATGAAGAAGTCGCCAACATGTGCTTTGTAGCACAAGAAGACTTAGTAAGTCAATTTGAGTATGCTGATTTATTAGAAGCATTTAATAACTTATATGCTAAATTTAAGAGTCTAAATTCTAAAAATAAAGAGTTAAAAACTGAAAAATCAACTCTTGACTCTCAAAACAAAGTGTTACTTCAAGAGATAGAAGATCTCAAGAAGGAAAACTCTTGTCAAGCATTTGAGATAAAAGAAATTGGAATTAGAACCAATCTCTTACAAAAAGAAATAACTAATCTAAAAGAAAAATCAAATGATCTTCTTTCTATAGTGACCAAATTCACAAATGGTCAAGAGAATTTAGAAAGACTTCTTGGTTCTCAAAGATGCTCGGTTAATAAAACCGGATTGGGATATAGCTTCTTTGATACTCAAAATAGACCAAACTATGTGGTGAAGAATCAAAGACAATATTCTCAATCATTTTTTCAAAGAACTAAATTTTCTAGTTATAATAGAAATACATCTAATCATGGAACTTATAATGCTAGACATGATTACTCTAGAAATGCTAAATCTTTTTATCAAAGGAAACCACAATCCAAATTTATATGGGTTCCTAAGACTAGCTCTCATGGACCCAAAAATAGAAAGGGGTCAAATGCTTTGTCTTCTAATTTTATTGTAGGTACACAAAATAAGGAGCAAATGGATATTGGACAGCGGTTGTTCCAAACATATGACTGGAAGGCCGGAGTTATTGTCTACCCTCCAAACTAAAGATAGAGGAACCATCACCTTTGGTGACAATAACAAGGAAAAAGTAATCGGTATTGGTAACATTGGTAATCCAAAATTTCTCTTGATAGAAAATGTTCTTTTAGTAGATGGTTTAATGCATAATTTATTATCCATTAGTCAATTATGTGATAAAAGTTTTCTTGTTTCTTTTGAACATGATTTATGCTTAATTTCTGATTTTCAATCTAAAAAGATCATTTTTAAAGGTAAAATAAGAAACAATGTGTATGACTTTATCTAGATGAGTTACCCACTTTTAATGAAAAATGTCTTATTGTTTTAAATGAAATTCAATGGTTATGGCACAAGAGACTTGGACATGTTAACTTTAAAATTATTTCCAAGTTATCCAAGAATGATCTCGTTAGAGACCTACCTAGAATACCATATAAGAATGATTACTTATGTGATGTTTGCCAAATGGGTAAACAAATCAAGAGTTCTTTTAAAGCAAAAGATATAGTTTCAACAAAACGTCCTCTTGAACTTTTACATTTAGATCTATTTGGACCATCTAGAATTCAAAGTTTGTGTAAGACCCACTATTTTTCTGTAGAATTTTGATTGATATATATATATTTCATGATTGAGAAATTCTTGTGTCGGAATGAGCATTGCTCGTGAATTTGACATTTATCGCTTTCTGAGGTTCTGAATCGCGTAGATTCTCTCTACGAGGTGTTTCAGGGCAAACAGCGAGGAATTGAACCCCAATATTTGTAGATTTGATTTATATTATATTCATTTGGGTTTGCTCAAAATTTGGAGCCTAAACGAGAAAAATTTCTTGTTATTTCATAGAAATTGCCGAAAAGGGGTATATCGATAATTATGAGTCATAGCAAGGCTTAAATTTGTCCAAATTATGAAATTAAGGATATAATATTTTAATTTAGACCTTAATTCATGAAGTATAATTTAAAATGTTAGCTTTTGAATTAATTTAAATCCATTTATTAAATGACGAAGTAAATTAGATTTTTCATAAAGCAATTAGCAATTTTCGTAAAAATCAAAAAGGAGATTGTAAAACAAAAAGGGAGTTTCTCAAAATATTTGGTATGGAGGGTTGTCTAGAGGATTTAGAAAAGTGGTTGGCATGGGCTCCACCTCAGCCCATGCCATTTTAAGGGTTGATGGAAATACGTTTTCAAAAAAATGCATTTTTGTAAAGCATTTTGAAAAGTTTGCAAAAAGCCACTTTTCAAGGCTCATATTGGCATTTTAGGAAGTAGTTGGCTGAGCCAACATTTTTTTTTTATTATTTAAAATGGGATAGGAACTCCTTAGGGGTAGCCCCTAACCCCATTCAATGCTATTTAAAAAAAAAAGGAGTTTAAAATTTTTGAGAAAAACGTATGGGTGGCTTGGCTTTTGAGAGGGGTTGGCTTTGAAAAGTCAAAGCCAACCACTCCCCTTGAATCAAGGGGAGTGGTTGAGGTCCAGCCCCTTGAACCTCCCCTTTGACCCCATAGGACCTAGAGAGAGGATTATGGAGGACCCTCCATCCCCCTCTTCCTCTCCCCACCCTTCATCTTCACCTAACCCATTTCCCCTCTATATAGACTTGAAGAAGAGAGGAGAGAGAAAGGGCTGGACCTTTCTCCTCTCTCTCCTTCATCCCCCTTCTTCCCCTTTCCTCCCTCCCTTACGTTGCAGCAGCTCCAGCTGGGCCAACCCAGCACCAAGGTGAGCTCTCTCCCCTCATACGTTTAATTTTTTTTTCTTTATTAGTTGGTTGTTGGCTTTCGGGTTGGGGTTTGGGCCCAGCCCACTCTTTTGCACACTTGGTGCAGTGGGTTTTGGGGGTGGGTTAAACCCACAAGATGTTGGGGAAACCTCTGGTTTCCCAATTCTTTGTTTGATCCCAGCATTCAAAAAAAAAAAAAACTAAAAATTGCTCGAATGCATTACTTTCCTGTTTTCCCGAGTTGTCCAGAAACCCTCCGGCAAAACAAGCGTATCTCCCTGGATACGTGTTGGATCGGAAAGTTCTTAGGCATTTCAAAAAGCTCAGACCGAGAGCTACAGTCTTCTAGTTATCTATTTTTTCTGGTTCGGCTTTCATAGCTGACAAAAATCAGCATCTTTGTCTGACACGTTGTCCCGTCAACAACCCAGAAATGCCTTGAGTGACGCCGAGTTTTCTGATGGTATTTTCCGAACCGTATATTAATTTTCAGAGTTCTTGGACTCCGTAGAAAGCTAACGAAACTCTCTACGAGTTTTATGTTGAGAGTTTTCGCCGGAACTTCAAGATGACTGTCAGAAAATGGCAGCCTTTCAGCTACAATTTTTGATATAGATATATATATATACGTATATATGTGCAATATTTTTTTTTATAACGCCCCTTGAGGGGGCTTTTCTTCGTTGGGTGGCTGGGCTGGGCTTTTTTGCAGCCAGCCCAGGCCCTTGTGAGGCTCGATGGGCCTCATGGCTGTATGGTTTGCTGCAGCCAAGCCCCGGACTGACCGTTGGCAGGTCAGTCTAGGTACGTTTGGAACGCACCCACCATGGTGGTGCGTCAGGCCCTAGCACGGCCTGGTCTGGACCCACTGGGTCCAGACTATCACCCTGGGGTGGCTCCACCCGTCTTGGGCACTGGGCGCATCCTTTGGTGCGGGTGTGAGCCAGCTCATGCTCTGGTCCGAGCCACCTTCAGGACGGACCAGAGACTGTTGCTGGGCACACATGGTGTGCCCCAGCCCTCTGTCAGCCTAGCTGAGCCTAGACCCACAGGGTCTAGGCCAAGCCTTTTTGGCCCAGCCCCTTGGGCTTT